>NC_138245.1:8849565-10167065 GCF_964197995.2 Scardinius erythrophthalmus | reverse complement strand
CACTTAAAACAGATAAGAGGAATAAAATGGACTAAAATGACTAAGACAACATGTAAACCTATTAAAACTCTAATATACATAAAATCATTATAATATACAGAGTGGTTAAAACATGTGTCATGTGTGACAGTGTCACAATATATATATATATATATATATATATATATATATATATATATATATATATATATATATATATATATGGGTCAATGACGTATAAGGATTTTTTGAAATACAAAAAAATAATAATACCTGTTGCAATTGTTCAAACATTAAGGATGTTGTGTACACCTAAATTCATTTTAAAAATTTAATTTAAGTGATTTTAGGTTTTTTTTTCACCTAGATGAATTGTCCGTAGCCTTAAAAAATGTCATGTGGTGCGACCATGATTTATCTTAAAATGAATTCATTTCCTTAACATGCTTAAACATTTTTTTACAAGTTCTTGGTAATTAAAGTGTTTAGAAACCAAGTATTTGCATTTCTTTTGAGTTTTTGTAAATAATGATCTCATTTTTTGTTCTATAATTTCTGAGTTGCCTTCTTAAATCTAGTTAACAGACTTATTTTTCCTGTAAATCACATAAAACTGATAGAAATGTTTTAAAAAATATAATTTACTAAAGCATACTGTATCAGTGATTCATATTTCAGCCACAGAAATAAGATATTTTATTTTTAATTTAATACAGTGATTGCTTGTATTGGTCGCACCACATGATAAGTGGTCGCTCCAAATGACACGAAGACCTTACATAGTTAAAAATCTATTTAAAGAGATCAATGAACAATACATTTTATACAAAAAAATAGATTTAAACCAGATTTTATACAAATTTCACAGAATTTTCCTGAACATGAAACTTTTTTTTATAAAAATCACATCACAAACACAAGTGCATTTAATTTAACTTGACTTAGAATTTCTTTCTAACAAATAATAATGTTATAAATATTAATTATTTCATAAAAGTATTCTATACAGGTAACATTTGGGGTCAATAGTAATTAATACTTTTATTAATCAAGGACACATTCAGTGTCACATTCAGGTGCAGGCTATAATGTTACGAAATATTCTATTTCAAATAAATGCTGTTCTTTTGAACTTTCTATTCATCAAATAATCCTGACATAAAATGTATCACAGTTTCCACAAAAATATGAACATTGATAATAATCAGAAATGTTTTTTGAGCAGCAAATCATTAGTGACCCTGGATCACAAAACCAGTCACAAGTTGCAAAGGGGTCCGTGTACTTTTTCGTTCATTCATTATTCTATTTCGGAATGAAAGATGCAATTTAAAAAAGGGTGCGGTCCGTGTAACGCTTCACAATTCAGTTTTCAGACCATACAATGCAAATGCAAAAATGAAAAATTGAAACCAGACATTAATTTTTCTTGTTTTTCCAGTTACATTATCAATGGATATTTGCATTTTTCTCCCCTTTTTCAATTTTACTTTTGCTAAATTGTGACTTCAGAAACAAACATTCGAATAAATGAAATCTAACCGATTTTCTATTTTTCCATTTTTCGTCTTGTAATTTGTGCCGTGGGCGGTACCATTAGCACGGGGGTGTGGCCGTGGACTAACTTTACTATCATTTCATTGATGTAACTGCTTTATTTACACTGCATGCACGTTTGAGGAGAAGTTTAAAAGACGGAACACAGGACGACATTTTTCACCCAAAGTGCCATCATTTTTATTATTAATAGTCTGTGCTAAATTATAAGGCAGTCTCGGACCGGCCATCGTGAGCAGCCGGGAAAAGTGAAATCCCAGTGGCCTGGGTATGATTTGGCACATTGCCCTTGTTTGTATTTACCTATCCATTTTTACTTTATTTTATTAATATATAGCTATCCTTGTTGTTGTTCATTTTACATGGTAGGCCTACAGTAGCCTAGGCAGCCACAACCATGAGATCCAGACAGTTCATTTTCAGTGCAGCAGAACGGGGGTGGCTCGCGAGATCCTTCACGGGAATCTAGAATAACGATAAAAGTTATAGCCTACTAAGCAAAAATATAGAAAAAAATAACCATACCCCCCCCCCCTCTCGTTTGTAGGCTAATACAATATTTAATGTCTATAGTACTGATTCATTATCGAATGGCGAATTTAATGTGCTCGAATAAATAAATAAAAAACAAGCTGGGCAATGTGCCAAACGTAGCAAGATATTTCTGTTTATTTATTGAAAATAAATAAATATTATTGCACTTGATTTGCAGCATAGTTAGCTATAGCCTATCGCCTCATATCCCAGCGAACTGCTTCTATTGTAATGAAAGTTCTACAACTGTGCTAGATTTAAGGGCATTTTACGGGAACGAGAAGCACAGAAACTCGAAGCGGATGCCGTGGTAACGAACAATGCCCGCTATAGTGAAAACATCTGCATCTTTATTGTATTGTAGGCTAGGCGAGAAACGAGAGCTAAAAACCTAACAAAAAAAAAAAAAAAAGAAGAAGCTTTTTTCCTATATTTTCGCTTGGTAGTATTTTTATTAATAAGGTCAATACAAAACAGGTAGGGCAATGTGCCAAATCATATCCAGGCCACCGGGATTTCACTTTTGCCGGCTGCTCCCGATGGCCGGTCCGAGACTGCCTTATAATTTAGCACACGTAGACTATTAGCCTAATAATAAAAGTTATGGCACTTTGGGTGAAAAATATTGTCCTGTGTTCCATCTTTTAAACTTTTAAACTCCTCAAACGTGCATGCAGTGTAAATAAAGCAGTTACATCAATGAAATGATAGTAAAGTTAGTCCACGGCCACACCCCCGTGCTAATGGTACCGCCCACGGCGCAAATTACAAGACGAAAAATGGAAAAATAGAAAATCGGTTAGATTTCATTTATTCAAATGTTTGTTTCTGAAGTCACAATTTAGCAAAAGTAAAATTCAAAAAAGGGGAGAAAAAGGCGAATATCCATTGATAATGTAACTGGAAAACCAACAAAAAAGAATGTTTGGTTTCAATTTTTCATTTTTGCATTTGCATTGTATGGTCTGAAAACTGAATTGTGAAGCGTTACACGGACCGGGTGCAGCTTTGTTTTTTGTTTAAAAGAAAAAAAGCAGAAATGGCTATATTTTGTTTTCCAAATGTATTGTTGTCATCAAATAATAGTATCAGAAAATTGGACGACATTTCTGATCGTTTTTTAATTTGTAATATTTATTTGTATACGTTTATTGTATTTCATTTGACTGATCCTATCTGTACCCGGAAGTAAATTACACCGTCGTGCGAAGTCATAGATAGCCGATATGTCGGACATGTAACCTATTAATGTCCGACACGGTCAGACATGTATTTATCATTGAGTTAGTTTATTAGTCACATTCTTCCACTTGAATAAACTTAGAATGAACTATCGCTACTTATATATATATATATATATATATATATATATATATATATATATATGGGTGCGATTTGAGAAAAAACAGAGGGGGGGGGGTGTTTTGAAACATTTATTCATAAAAATAAATCATGAGAACATGAACTTCATCACTGCATTTGCAGGAATTGTAAAATCTTTTTTCTTATTAACTCATGAAGTAGCCTAACGCAATATTTTTACTCTAATAGCTTATCTTTCCCAACACTGTGGTCCTTGTTCATTTGAGTCAAACTGGGACTGTGAGTTCTGCTGAAGTTGGGAGTTGCCGTCCATCGTACTTGTAGTAACATTCTCATTTGCATTTTTTTTTTTTTTTTTGTGACGGTCCTGTAATATATGATGATGCTGCTCTGGACCCTTTTCATTGTTCCCAGCTAGCTAGCTGTTTTCGCGCTGAAATATTACACAGGCCTAAATATTTGTACTTGGTGACATTCTGAAAAGCCGTACATGGATCAAAGCTAATGGACAGGATCAGATAAATTAGCCGCAATGTCATCTATTGTCATATCGGCCTCTGCTGAACCACGGATTGATTGCAAAGTTAAACCATCACAGTAGAAACAGTTTTACTGCTGCTGTTAAAGTAATAACGTAAACTTTACATCGCGATGCTGAGATACAGTGAAATGATAGAAAAGACAGATGCATTATAAATCTGTGTTAGTCAATTCGCCTCATTCGCGTCTACCGCTCCGCGCTAAACGCCTCATTCAACGCCTCATTCAGGACATTTAGACGCGTGTAAACGCGTCTTACATTGACTTAACATTGAAATCACTCGCGCCAGACGCTCAATAGTGAGTGAGCAGTCAAAAAAACTTTGCTTTAGCCCAGGCACGGCGCCAGGATTCCAGTTTTGGATGGGCCAGACCAATTGTGGGTGGGCCTTAAATTAAAAACTTTAAATTAAAAACATTATCCAATCACTGTTTAACCTAATAATAAAAAAAAGACTAATATAGCTTACTGTTATATTATCTGTGCGTATACGTAATCTAGATTTTAATAGCTTGATGCTCTTTAAATATTTTGTTGCATAGTTAAAAGTTTCGGTGCATAGGACGGACCTATCCGCGATCGCTCTCCATGGTTCTGACCAAAGAAGAGCGCTCTGGAATCTCCATTACGCATCATACGCATCATACCTGGGCTGCGTTCTCTTAGCGCGCTACTAAGACTCTTAAGGTATAACTTAACTAAAGGTATACTACCACTAAAGGTATATCATTGCTAGGCGTCTTCAGGGCTATCATCCACTCGCGAGGCAGAGGCGCTGGCGCCCTCCTAGCAACGGCGCTGTTTTTGGTTAAACATGATTTTGACCACTTCATTAAGTTTTTTTTTTTTTTTGTAGAAAACTCTTTTTAAAAGATTTTCGTTTTGTATAAATTGTATCTTAATTTTGATCAATGTTTTATCAACCAATTGCATATTTATAGCATATTTAAGTAGGCTAATTAAAAGAGGCGATTGTCCACGAATGGCTTAAAATGAACAACTAGCCTACTAGTCGTCTAGAAAAAAAAAAATTAGTCGGAGGCAGCCCTTATTCCACATATTTTCGAACCAGGCTCAGGCCATTCTGGGTTGAGCGAGCTAGCGACCCTGAGCGGAATGAGCGAGCGGAGCGGAATATTCAGCTCTCCGCTCACGAGCTCTGATCGGAACAAACCCGAACCTCACTGTCTGCTGAACTTGTGCAGAAACATCATTTAATACATTTATTTTAATTTTTAAAAATAAAAATTATTAAGCAGAGGCAGGGATAGGTCTCTGCATCAGAACATCATAAAGAGATGGGGTTAACACAAGTTTGACTCAGGGCAGCACACAGCCATTCATGAGACACCACAACACATGCTAGCCCCGCATTAGCAACCAAATTTTCTCTGGACTCAAAGATAAATACATGTCTGACCGTGTCACATGTCCGACATATCGGCTATCTATGACTTCGCACGACGGTAGAATTTACTTTCGGGTACAGATAGGATCAGTCAAATGAAATACAATAAACGTACAAATAAATATTACAAATTAAAAAACGATCGGAAATGTCGTCCAATTTTCTATTATTATGATTTGATGACAACAATACATTTTGAAAACAAAATATAGCCATTTCTGCTCTTTTATTTTAAACAAAAAACAAAGCTGCACCCTTTTTTAAATTTCATCTTTCATTCCGAAATAGAATAATGAATGAACGAAAAAGTACACGGACCCAAAGGGTATTTGTGGCAATAGCCAACAATACATTGTATGGGTCAAAATTATCGATTTTTCTTTTATTCCAAAAATCATTAGGATATTAAATAAAGATCATGTTTTATATTTTGTATATTTCCTACCATAAATGTATAAACATTTATTTTTATGAGTGAATATAGCAATATCGCAAACATAAATGGACAACTTTAAAGGCGATTTTCTCAATGTTTCGATTTTGTAGCACCCTCAGATTCCAGATTTTCAGTTGTATCGGCCAAATATTGTTCTATCTTAACAAATCATACATCAATAGAAAGCTTATTTATTCAGCTTTCATATGATGTATAAATCTCAATTTAAAAAAATTGACCCATGTGACATTGACCCATTGAGGGGTTTTGTGGTCTAGGGTTACATATTAGAATGATTTCTGAAGGATCATGTGACACTGAAGACTGGATTAACGATGCTGAAAATTCAGCTTTAATCATAGAAATAAATTACAGTTTACAACATATTCACATAGAAAACAGATATTTTAAACAGTAATAATGTTTCACTCTTCTCCTATCAAGGTACTCTGCTCTGGCTGCAGGGTCAGAATTTTTTTCGCTTGGCAGTGGCATCTGGTAAAATAGATTAAAATAGTTTTAAATAAATAAATAGGCAATAATAAATACACTACTAATAATTGCATTATTACTAAACTGAAATTACATGCTCTAATTTTTTTTGGTTGCATTTTTCTCATATTGTACAAAGAGTAAATATAAACTGGGAAATATATAAAAAAAATATCCCAAATTGCATAAAAATCTATTCCAAATGATACTAAAGTAAACTACTTTTTTATATAAGCCGTCAATTGAATATAAAAGCATAAAACTGCCAATCTAGGACATATATCTATCATGGAAAAAAATCTGCAGTGGTGGCACCACATGATATTTGGTCGCACCACATGATATTTTCAAATTCAGTCAAAATTTACAGGCACAGAATTGCCCACCTAAACAAAACAAGCTAGCTTGCCGAAAAAGGTCACAATGAAATTTATAATAAAAATATATATTTGTAGAAATAACTTTAATATTACAATTTTTTTTAGGTCATACCACATGACATCCAAATGTGGCAACTACATACCAACCATCAGGGGCGATTCAAGGATTTTCATTTTAGGGGGGCTCAGCCCCCAATGAGGGTATGATTTAAAAAAAAAAGTTAGTTTATGGTCTAATGCTCATTATTAACTAGTTTCATTCATCCAGTAACATGCATATGGCACGGTTTTATAATCACTGAGGTCCCGAATGTGAGGTATTTAGGGGGGTTCGGGGGCAAGGTCCCCCGCGAAAATTTTAATTTCTCTGATCTACATATATGCATTTTAAGATGTTTTGAAGGCCAAAAAAATTGGATAACAATAGCTTTAAAACCATGTGCGGGCAGCTGTTTATTTTTCTCACCTCATCAGCATCACACTCTTTTTCTCTTTGTTTTTATCTTCCTCTGTCTTTTCCCCTCCTAAAGCTATGGAAGCTTGTTTCCGCCACAAAATAAAAAAAAATAAAAGATAATTGCGACTTTTTATCTCACAATTGCGAGTTTACATCTCGCAATTCTGACTTTATTTCTCAGAATTGCAAGATATAAAGTCAGAATTGCGTGTTTTAAAGTCGCAATTGCGTGTTATAAAGTCAGAATTCTGAGATATAAAGTCAGAATTGCGAGATATAAAGTCAGAATTGCGTGAAATAAAGTCACAATTGCGTCTTATAAAGTCAGAATTCTGACTTTTTTTCTCGCAATTGTGACTTTATATCACGCAATTCTGACTTTATATCTCAGAATTCTGACTTTATATCCCAGAATTCTGACTTTATATCACGCAATTGGGAGATATAAAGTCAGAATTGCGTGTTATAAAGTCAGAATTGTGAGATATAAACTATTCTGAGATAAAAAAAAAAATTTTTTCCCCCTTAGAATTGGACTTTATATCTCACAATTCTGAGAAAAGATGTCAGAATTGCGAGATATAAACTCGCAATTATGTGTTATAAAGTCAGAATTGCGTGATATAAAGTCAGAATTCTGAGATATAAAAGTCAGAATTGCGTGATATAAAATCGCAATTGCGAGAAAAAAAGTCAGAATTCTGAGATATAAAGTCGCAATTGCGAGAAAAAAAAGTCAGAATTCTGACTTTATAAGACGCAATTGCGAATTTATATCTCGCAATTCTGACTTTATATCTCAGAATTCTGACTTTATATCACGCAATTCTGACTTTATATCTCAGAATTCTGACTTTATTTCACGCAATTCTGATTTTATATCTCAGAATTCTGACTTTATATCACGCAATTCTGACTTTATATCTCAGAATTCTGACTTTATTTCACGCAATTCTGACTTTATATCTCGCAATTCTGAGAAATAAAGTCAGAATTGCGAGATGTAAACTTGCAATTGTGAGATAAAAAGTCACAATTATCTTTTATTTTTTTTATTTTGTGGCGGAAACAAGCTTCCATATAAAGCTGAGCTTTGACTGATATAGGCTTTTCATTTTTGTCTGTCAGTGAAGAAAGTAAACATAGGGTCAACTGATAAGTTGATTTATGAATCATTTTCTCAGACAAAGCTACCAGGGGGCTGTTCCATAAAAGCCGCTTAGAAAAGCGGGGATTAAACTCCAAAACCGGACTTGAATGAGCCTAACAAATGATTTGGGGCTAAAGTGGTTCCATAAAAGGGAATTGAAGCTCACGCAATCTCACTAATTTGATCCAGGTTTATCAAGTCTAGATAATTGCGTGTGCACGTTCTTAAGCAGCCCTAGAGGTCGATCGTGGATCAAATCGATCCACCATCAAACAGCGTATATTTTGTGCTGTTTTATGCATTTGTGACACCCCCCCCCCTAGTTCAAAACTGACATTTTACAGTTATATTCTCCATCTGTAAATGTTCGAAAGTCATGCAAATGTATCAATTTTGCTGCTAATCTTCATATTGAACGAGCGGTGCTGCGCGCCAAATAGGAGCGCAATAATTCTGACTAAAATATACATTTTGCTTGGAAAATTAATATGCAATATTTTATAACAATAGAAATATCTTCTAATTATAATCATTTATCTTTAGGATGTTGGATAAGTTGCAGTGAACTTCTAGCGAACAGAAGTACTTCAGTGAAGTAGCCTATAATTCAGGGAAGATTTTTTTTAAGAAACTAAATATATAGAGATACAAAATATAGTTTTGGGTATAGGACCTATGCTACTTAATAAAGATGATGTATACTTATTTAGAATGCTGAGAATTACAGCTTTTAATGCAATATTTTTTTGGAGAAAGCAAGAATCCCCAGTTTTAAATGAGTAGATTTAAGTACATTATGGAGAGAGGACAACATTATTAAGAGCAAATGTATACATTTTGAAAAGATATGTGCAACTCTAAAATCAAAGAATATTCCATAAAATAAGTTTGATATAAATATGTTAATGTTAAATTTTTATTACTATTTATTTATTTATTGTTTTTTGTCTTTTCCCCCTTAAATCATATGTAAAAGTGTCTATGTACTTTTTGGTTATTGTTCTAATCATGTGTGTTTTTAGGCTATGTGTTGGTGGGTATCATCACAAAAGAAAAAAAGTAGAAGGAAAAATAAGGAATATTTATTGGGGGAAAATATGATGTCTTTAAAGGAACTGTCAATTTGTATAATTGTGTTAAATGTGTTTGAATTGAAAGACATAATAAAGTACATTATATATATATATATATATATATATATATATATATATATATATATATATATATATATATATATATATATATATATATATATATATATATATATATATATATACTAAAATTTTTATTATTTGGACATCAGATTCATCTTACCAGTAAAAATTTATACTCTGCTTTTGTAATTATTTATTTTTAATTTTGTGATTTTAACTTCTGCTTTACAAAGCTTTTTTCAGATTGTGTTCTTCTAATGTTCTTCTAATAATCATAAACATGTACTACAGCTGCCAAACAAAAACCAGAGAGAAATGTATTCATAAATCTTTAAAACAATCTAATTAAATCTTGGGCACAAAACATTCAGCCAGTAAAAAAACCTGTAGTATATATATT
The DNA here is from genome assembly GCF_964197995.2 of Scardinius erythrophthalmus. Taxonomy (NCBI): domain Eukaryota; kingdom Metazoa; phylum Chordata; class Actinopteri; order Cypriniformes; family Leuciscidae; genus Scardinius; species Scardinius erythrophthalmus. Next base: position 10,157,254 of record NC_138245.1, on the reverse strand, counting down.
GTATTTAGGCCTAACTATCTATCTATATATATATAGGTCTATATCAGGGATGGGCAACTTCGGTCCTGGGGGGCCAATGTCCTACAGAGTTTAGCTCCAACCCTAATCAAACACACCTGAACAAGCTAATCGAGGTCCTCAGGATTACTGGAAAGTTACAGGCAGGTGATTTTTTCAGGGTTGGAGCTAAACTCTGTAGGACAGTGGTCCTCCAGGACCGAAGTTGCCCATCCCTGGTCTATATTGTCTAATTTATCATTGTAGCCTTATTTAAGTTGATTTTCTGTATACTGTGTATTTATTTTTGGACTAATAGTGGTTAATAAAGTCCAATAATGGTATGAGAGAGTGTCAGTGGTAATATCATTGTGTTCCTATTGGTCAGTGTTAGAGGATCTGTGTAACAACTGAGGCTAAGCCTGACAGTTAGCCTGCCCTGGACCAGGCTAGTTTCCCAGCATAAGTTGCCAGGGTAACTGAGTTTGAACTATTTTAAGTTTGCTTTATGAAAACCGAATCTACCAAAAATAAGCCTGACTAACCGAAATAAGCCTGGCTAATCTTGGTTTATGGAACAGCCCCCAGGAAAGCTAGGTAACTAAGTTTATTAAATTCATTCACAATATTTACACATTCATTATTGATCTAGGCCTAATACATGGCCGTAGACAGGGCTTTATAATCAAAGAGGTCATAAATTTGAGGTTGTTATGGGGTTAAACATTTTTATTTCTCTGATATGTGCATTTCAAGACTCTCTCTCCATCACTCTGTATTTTTCTCTCAGTCTCCTGATCTTGCCCTGTCTCTTCCCCTCCTAAAGCTGAACTTTTTTAATTTACTGAAGGCTACAAATTGTATTATATTAATTCTCAACATGTACACATGCATTATTAATCTTGTGCCTATGAAAACGGCTTTGTTAATGTTTCTTGTCCCCTCACAATGACATAATTACACGTTATATAGGCCTATTTTCAGCTCAAAATGGCGAAATGAGACAAAAGTTTATTAGTTTTCTAATTATTTTTGTCATTCGTTTAACATTTATGACCTAAAAAACTGTCAAATATAAAATGCTTAGTTTAGCTACTTACATCTTCTTAACTCGCACTTGACCGTAAACTGAAGCGTCAGTCGTGCTGCTAAAATTCGCGCTCAGCAGCTTCTGCGAACACGAATTTGTGTAGCCTACACTTAATCACAAATGTTTAGGGGGGCTAGGCAGAAGTTTAAAAAGGGCCTAGTGACGCCTATGGTTCTCACTCTGAGTGTGTTTCGCGCTGGATGACGGTCGTGCTGAGCGGTGCAGGTACAGAGGAGAAGTAGAAGAAGAGAAGAGGATGACACCATTTGCTAAGCGGGGATGTTTTCATTTTCATCCTTAACACATACATTTTAAACCACAAACTACATTACATTTGGACATTATTTTTTTAGAATAACAACATTTCTTACTCCAAGTTTTAGGGGTGCTGAAGCACCCCTAAAAAGGGGCTAGCCTCGCCCATGCCAACCATTACAAAGGTTTATTTTTTTCCCAATTTGAGAGAATTACAAACCTGCTTGCTGTTTCCATGGGTCCTTGGTAAATTGGTTTATGATGTAACTTCCTGTGTTTGAATAGTTTTCAACATAAAAGTCCCAAAATGGTAGTTCTTTGATGGTCGCACCACATATTTCATAAAATGGACATCATCGGACAAAGTTTGTTTGTATATTATGATGGAAATATAAATACAAATGCTTTGAATTTTTTGAAAGGATTACAAAACATTTTGGAAATCATGCCAAATAGTGCAGAAAATAAATTTGAATAAATTCATTTCAAAGACGTTTTCAAAACAGAAGTTATGGCCGGACGGTCGCACCCAGAGCCGGCCCGTCCATTAGGCGACATAGGCGGTCGCCTAGGGCCCCGCCTTGCCTAGGGGGCCCCTGTATCTAACAAATATTATATTTTATTAATCGTTAATTAAGCATTACTTTGAGAATTCACTCAGGTGCGTGCATCTCACGTTTAACAATCAAATTTGCCCGACATTGCATGGACCTGACTAATCATGATACAGTTCACAGAGACGGTGAGTATCTAATAAATTACCCAGACCTACAACATACATAAAAAGGATAGCTCTGTATAGTTCAAACATGACAAATGTCCGAAAAAGATAATAAATACATAACAATAGAACGAATAAAATACGAAAACATAAGAAATATACATAGTAGCTCGTCACATGCTAATTTGCATAATACCGCCCGAAATATAGTGGGAGACCTCGAGTACCGTAATTATCACAGTATTCACACATACGGATTCCACCACACTTCTCTCCAAAATGCTCACGTTTTAGAAACAAGAGACTTTTTTTTTTTTGTGGTGCTCTTACCCTTTAGTAATGCTTAATTTCTTAGGCCTATATGAGGCATTTTGCATGACAGAAAATGTGATGTCAAAAATGAAATACCAAATATTATAATCTCTATGGTAATATCGACTTCACATATTTGGATTGCCTCTTGTCTGTCATAACGTCACGAAGTCTCGTCAGAGTCGTAGTCATACAGCAATGCTATTTTTAGTAAATTGAAATAATAATATGTTAAACTGTGGTAGAAATGGCATCCAAACGCCATCTTTCTGGAGCTGAAAAAAGGAAGAGGAGAATGGTTGAGGAATAAAGACAAGCTCAAAGTAAAGGTGTGTTCTTCTGACTTCTATAAATAGTGCGTTATTTATTGCTGTATTATTAGTTTTACTAATAAATGTAACAATGCCCATGATCGCAGTCGCAGACAGACAGACATGGAAAAATTGGGCCACATTCAGCGTGTTAAGAATTATCTACCCATGCATTTTGTATAGATTTTAATCCTCTGATGAAGTTATCGTAGTTTTTTTAAATTAAGGTGGACCATCTCAGACCTCAAAATGGCCGTTTTACCCCTTTTGATAGGCTATTTATGCAATTAATTTATATTAACTGTCTCTTTTTCTGCAATTTCTCAACTGAGAATAATGGTCATTAATAATCACTATTATAATTTTGAGCAAAATAATTGTGATTATCAGTTCCATTATTATCATGCAGTCCTAACCCACCCCATCCATTCTCCCTTCCCGCTAAAAACAGGTTTCTCCCTCTTTCCAAATTAATATTTAAACATTTCTAAATAATACAAAACATTTTTATTATTGCGATCATCAGTAAAAAGTTAAAATGTAGTAGCCTACTGCATTTCTAGTCATTATGCATAATTACTACTGCATTTACAAAAATACCTTTAATTTATGCTTTATTTTATATGCTTTATTTTTTATGTGTGCTGTCTGTCTTTTATGTACTAGGCTAGGGCTATGCTAAAAATCTCTTAGTTTCTTAGTGTTTTTTCATATGTACGTTGAATGTTACACTTTTATAAACTTATATATTGAGCCATCTATAGCCTAATTTTTTTAATATATATATATATATATATATATATATATATATATATATATTAATTTATGTACAATTCATACATTTTATTTCATTTATTTGAGTTTCATGTAAATATTTTTTTCATTTTTGAATGCTACACTTAATACACATTTACAAACTTAAATATTGAAATTGTCGTATCATGTGCTATCTCTTCCTTCATAAAATTGTTATGAGAGTTTTTTACTCCAGTGGGGCCAATTTTCATGATCTTGCCTAGGGCCCCACAACCCCACGGGCCGGCACTGGTCGCACCACATGATGTTTTGACACTTTAAATAACAAAAAAAGTAACAAAGAAGGAAGTAAAGGTTTTTGAAAAGTTAAAGTGAGTACATACATGGGAGAGGTACTACAAATATACAGTATCTTTTTATGCATTTAAACCCATTTTTGCCTGAAAAAATGCAATCGGACAGAAAATTTAGGCGTCACGTCATTGACCCATATATATATATATATATATATATACCCTGGGTGCACCCTTTAAATTACTTATCATTTATTATCAGTGATCATAATTACAAACGTTAAAATTTTTCCAGTTGTGCTCTTGGGATGTTTCAGTCCCATAAAAAATAAAAATAAAAATCAGTCTCTCTTAAACTTATCTGAGGAGAAATAATAGAACGTAAAATTGTCATTTCCTCTAAGTTCGTGATCCTTTCAGAGTCGAAGTGAGAGGCTCGCCATCAATTAGGGAAATCCATCTTTAAAAAACGCTCAGACAGAAAAAAACTGGCCTGTCCATTCACTTTTATTCTCTCTTTTTTTATTTATTTTTTTATTAAATGCCAGTCACATACAAATAATAGATATTATACAAAAATAATACAGACAATATTCAATAATTATACATTACAACAAATAGGAAAAGAAAATATAGTGTAATTAAAATTAATAATACAAGAAGAAAAAAAGATTAAAAAGAATGGAAAATGGAAATAGGAAAAAGTATGAGATCATCATATAAATAGCATAAAAGCTTCACATAAAGACCTAGTAGGTTTTGCTTTACTATTTTTCAACCCAAGTAATAACTCAATCTTATTCTTCATTTCTATCTGAAATAACAAATTGGGTTTTTTTTTAGCCCATTTTTGCTTATGAATATGGTATTTTCCCATAATTAAACAGAGATTAACAATAAATGCCACATTTGGTGGCAATCTTTGTCTATAAAAAAAAAAAAAAAAAAAAAAAAACATTTTCCAGAAAAATAAACTTTCATCCCTAAGCATTTACAAAGAAAACATTCCAAATTTACCCAAAACATTTTGCTGTAAATGCAATTAAAAAAATAAGTGGACAACATTTTCTTTTTCAGTGCCACAGAAATCACATTTAACATCTACATCAGTGCGAAACCTATAAGAAAAAGAGTTTTAACTGGGTATACCAGATGAAGTAGTTAAAATGTACTTCTCTCACCTTATTTGTTATGCAGTATTTTTTGGCAACAACCATGCATATATTTCCAGTCAATGCACTCAACTTTAGAATGCCAGTATGTTTTAGAAGATATTGGGCTGTATTCAGTTAGTAACTTTCTAATAAAGTAAATATTCCATCTTCTATAAATAATATTAACTCCATTAATTGCAACATCAGGTCTGAGACTCAGTCTCCTTATTCACATTTCCTTTAAACAGATATTTTAAACCGGATGGTATTGCATCGAACACTATACAATATTCTTTTGGGATTATTGGAATATTATACCTTTGAAGAAATTCTACATACAGTGGGGAGAACAAGTATTTGATACACTGCCGATTTTGCAGGTTTTCCTACTTCTAAAGCATGTAGAGGTCTGTAATTTTTATCATAGGTACACTTCAACTGTGAGAGACGGAATCTAAAACAAAAATCCAGAAAATCACATTGTATGATTTTTGAATAATTAATTTGCATTTTATTGCTTGACATAAGTATTTGATCACCTACCAACCAGTAAGAATTCCGGCTCTCACAGACCTGTTAGTTTTTCTTTAAGAAGCCCTCCTGTTCTCCACTCATTACCTGTATTAACTGCACCTGTTTGAAGTCGTTACCTGTATAAAAGACACCTGTCCACTCACTCAATCAAACAGACTCCAACTTCTCCACAATGGCCAAGACCAGAGAGCTGTGTAAGGACATCAGGGATAAAATTGTAGACCTGCACAAGGCTGGGATGGGCTACAGGAAAATAGGCAAGCAGCTTGGTTTTATAAGTTAAAAGTATAAATTTATAAGGAAAGACCAGTACTTTGTTTAGGCTTGGTTTGTAGGGAATTACAAACCTGCGTACATATATTCAAACGCACATACAGTAACTATAGAACCAATTCTTAATGCGCATGTGATCAGCGTTTCTCACAGGTTTGCGTTTAAAGTCTGTGTAGAGAGAATGGTGTCGTCTTAGCGGCCCCTAATTTAATAACAAATGATCGTTGCGACGGAGGCAGATCAATCAGGGCTAGCTTTGGCTGGAAAATGACTTTGTTAAAGAACCGCTATAAAGCCAAAACAATCTGTCACCTTAAATTATACGCTTATCTCTGTAAAGCTGCTTTGAAACAATCTACATTGTTAAAAGCGCTATATAAATGAAGATGACTTGACTTGGTGAGAAGGCATTAAATGTTGGCGCAATTATTAGAAAATGGAAGAAGTTCAAGATGACGGTCAATCTACCTCGGTCTGGGCACCATGCAAGATCTCACCTCGTGGGACATCAATGATCAAGAGGAAGGTGAGGGATCAGCCCAGAACTACACGGCAGGACCTGGTCAATGACCTGAAGAGAGCTGGGGCCACAGTCTCAAAGAAAACCATTAGTAACACACTACGCCGTCATGGATTTAAATCCTGCAGCACACGCAAGGACCCCTGCTCAAGCCAGCGGATGTCCAGGCCCGTCTGAAGTTTGCCAATGATCATCTGGGCTTGAGCCATTTATTTTTTTTAATTGTATTTGAAGTGCTGAAGTCAAGCACATTTAAACCTCCATACCAACCAAATTAGTTAAGGTACCTTTTTTAATGTAATGAGATCTGTTTCTCCAAATGAAATTAAAAAGATTTTTATCGACTTCTTTAATGATGTTATTTGGGACTTCTAGTGAAATAGCAGGATAGAGCAGACGAGATAAACATTCAGTTTTTGATAAAATAATTCTTCCATTAATTGACAAGTCTCGCATTAACCATGAATTCAATCTATTTTGAAGTTTTTGAACTACAGATTGAAAATTAAGCTGACCCCTTTCCTTTTCATCTTTACATATTTGATTCTTTACAGGGATGCCATTAATATCAAGAAGTTCACTATTTTTTAGATGGAACAACTCACATTTGTTTAAATTTAATTTTAACCCTGAGACTAAAGAAAAGTTATTCAAACAATCAATTACACTTTTAATTTCTAATGAATCTCAAACAAATATTGTTGTATCATCTGCTAATTGACAGCATTTTATTTTTCTTTCTAAAATCCTGATGCCATAAAAATGATATTTTTTTTTAATATAAAGAGTCATTGTCTGTATTACAAGTAAAAACAAAAAAAGGTGATATTGGGCATCCCTGCCTTATGCCTCTTTCTAAAAGAAATCTGGGGGTAGTGCCATTTGCAAGTTTTACTGAGCTATTACACCCATTATATAAAGAACAAATGGCCCTTTTAAAAAAATTACCAAAGCCAAAAAAATCTAAAGACTCAAACATAAATTTTTTGTTAACGGAGTCAAATGCTTTATAAAAATCTACAAAAAATATAAAACTTTCACTATCAATATACTCATTATAATCAATTAAATCTGGGACCAAATGAATATTATTACTTATATGTCTGCCCTTCATGATTCCTGATTGGCAATCATCTATAATTTGTTCTAAGCATTTTTTTAATCTTTCTGTAAAAATAATAGCAAATACCTTAATATCGTTATTAAGTAATGTAATTGGTCTCCAATTGTCGATAAGGGTAGTGTCCTTATTAGCTTTTGGTATCAAACTAATCAATCCCTGACGTAACAAAGGAAGTAACTTGCCACGTTCTATAGCTTCATTAAACTCACATAATAAAAATTGAGATAATTGTTCTTGAAATTCCTTGTAAAATTCGCTATCCAAACCATCGTTACCGGGAGATTTATTATCTTTTAGTTTACTGATCCCAAATCTAACTTCTTCTATAGAAATATCTTTGTCGCACAACATCATACAATCCGGACGTATACATTTGGCATTTGCTTTAATGCTATCTAGGAATTGTCTTGTATTGCCATCATCCTCTTTGCTATATAACGTCCGATAAAAGGATGATATATGATTAGAAATTTTTACAGAATCTTCAGACACCTCCCCATTTATATTTAGTTTTAATACAGAATTCAGCTCAGTGTTTCTTTTTTCTAAGTTAAAAAAATATCTGGAGTTGTTCTCCTCTTCTTCAAGCCATTTCCCTCTAGACCTTACAAATGCCCCCTTGGCTTTATATTCATATATCTCGTCTAACTGTAACTGTAATTCAAATAACCTGAGTTTGTCCTGCTGATTCATTACATTATTACTTGTCAAATTAACTATGTCTTTTATTACTTGTTCCTCTCTAGTCCTTTTAGCCTGTGCTATTATTTTTCCTGTAACAATGGCTTGTTTTCTTATAAGATACTTCATGTACAGCGGGGGAAATAAGTATTGAACACGTCATCATTTTTCTCAGTAAATATATTTCCAAAGGTGCTATTGACATGAAATTTTCACCAGATGTTGGTAACAACCCAAGTAAGCCATACATACAAAGAAACAAACAAAAATAAGTTCAGAAATTAAGTTATGTGTAATAATATGAAATGACACAGGGAAAAAGTATGGAACACATGAAGAAAGGGAGGTGCAAAAAGGCATTGAAAGCCAAGACAACTGCTGAAAACTTACAGTAATTAAAAAGCAATCCAGCCCCCTGTCAGTGGAAATTAATAACAGCTGGTTCAGTCCCAAATGATGGCCTACAAAAAGGTCTCATTGCCAAGGTGTCACACAAGACATCTCATGATGGGTAAAAGCAAAGAGCTGTCTCAAGACCTTCGCAACCTAATTGTTGCAAAACATAATGATGGCATTGGTTATAGGCACCATTCTAAGCTTCTGAATGGTCCAGTGAGCACTTTTGGGGCCATAATACGGAAGTGGAAAGACAATAATTTCACCATAAATTTGCCTCGACCAGTGCTCCTCGCAAGATTTCTGATAGAGGAGTGAAAAGAATAATCAGAAGAGCACCTTTGGAAATATATTTACTGAGAAAAATTATGACGTGTTCAATACTTATTTCCCCCGCTGTACTCCCAATTGCTACCATATTTATTTGAACTTTTTGCATTGTTTCAGCAACTTAAAATAATATTTTTTTTACTTCGTTTTTAATAAACAAGTCATCTTCCAATATTGCCTTATTTAATTTCCAGTGTGTTCATGTTCTTACATAATTATCAATACTTCCAGATAAGTCAATAATTAGATAAATGACTTTATGGTCAGTAAGGACAGACGTTTCCACAGTAACATAGAGTAACAGAGTACTTGATTTTCTAGTACACTGGATATAAGCCAAAAGTCTATCCTAGACTGTTTATTCCTGTCACCAGAACACCATGTAAATTCTTGTTTGGGTTTCAGATCCTCCAAATATCAATTAATCCAATCCCAAACACAAATTATGTAATTCACTGAAATTATTTAAACTATTTCCACGAGGAGGAATACAGTCCAGGTATTAGATAGAATTATAATCCCCTCCAATAATTAATTTAGCATCAGGATAACTATCCAAGATGTTTCTGATTTTTTCTTCAAAGTCTTGTAGTAAACTTTTGTTCTTTACAACATTGTTTGTTGCATATATATTCCCTATGTAGCGCATGGCTCGTTTTCTAGATCTTATAAATTCCCGATTATGGACCAGATTCAGAAGATTTTCGGGTCGACTCACTGAAGCAAAACTAGCAGAATATATATTAATAACAAATTCAAATGAACAAAATCACTCAAGACTACTGGAATGCAATTAATTATATAAAAGGTAAGTATATTTTTTCTCTTTGTTGATTGTCGGAATGATTCTAGAAATGAAATAAAATAAATCAATTAAATGACAGAAATATACAGTATTTCAATTAAATGACATATACCAGAAAACACAATCAAAAGTTCCCAATGTCACTCTTCTAAATCTCAACCTCAATATTTCAATTTCAGATTCAACAGTTGTTGTCTCAATTGCAAAAATAAGAAATTAGAATGTTCATCAAAATGGAAAAAGTTCAGTCCATGAAGAAGAAAAAACTTGAATTCTTGTCTTCAGGAAAATCCAGGTAAATTGGAAAAATATGCAATGTGTGTAGTTCTGTCCTACCCACTCAGAAACTTTGTTTCTCACAACACTTTTTACAGGTTTCCAGGGACGAAGTGATGGGATGGCTCGCCAGTCCACCAAGGATAGGAAATCCACAGCAGGACAGAAATCACGGAATCGGAACGGAACCTCAGCAGCAATTCAGGAACTCTCAACAGAGAATTAGATCAAAGAAAAGAAAAAATATATACCAAAACAAAAAACCCGGCCTTGAAAAACAAAGCCAAACACAATTATTAGATCTCATTCAAATAAACCTTTTTAAACAATCAATGACTCTCTTCAATCATTAAAATACATATGCATGCTAATCACCATGTGCTCGATTAACACATTAATCTATATACAGAGCTAGCAAGCTAGCACCGCATGGCACACACTTCCCAATAGAGAAAAATACACAATCTCAACAAATAATACGTCTCTGCATTATTTAACATAACTACATACAATCACATAGTATATTATAAAACAATTTCAACATTTTTTTTATATTATTACCCAATTTACCGATGCATTGTTCACATTACTATTAAAAACAATATTCTCATTAGTCAAACACACTTCTCAAAGAAAATAGTACTCACCAAGGAGAAAATATGGATCAAGGAAAAGAAAAGCAATTTTCCAAAGGAAAGATTAGAAAATTTCTCCTATCTCTTCAGTAACTTATAGTTTCTGCACAGCGCGCTCAATTTTCACGAGGCACTTTACACACGCGAGCTCTCAACAGAACCAATAACTCATAAATCTATTGTGCTTGTTAATAACTTATTGCTAAATTATCACAGTTTATTCTTTCTTAACTCACTCAATTGATTTTAATATCACTCGTGTCGTTCACAATCTCTTATCTCCGGTCGTGTCCAGGGACGGACTGACAATCTGTGCGTTCTGGAAAAGTCCAGAACGGCCGTCCAACCGAGGGCCGTCTGCACAAAAAAAAAAAAAAAAAAAAAAGTCTAATAAAGCAATATGAACAGCCAACAGCAGGGGCAATAATATGATCACTTATATGCTACGTGTAAAAAACAACAACTGAGGAAGAAGAGTCGGCCTATTGCCACTGACAGAAAGTTAGTTTTATAAGGCCGCACTTTTAAATTTGCTTACATTATATTTGAATAGCAGTGGTCTCCAACGTGGTGCCTGTGAGTTTCCCGCTAAACACATTCTATAAATAGCCCCAACTTGCCGTCGGGGTTCCAGACTTCGAATGGTATAATTTTGCGACCTTTTCAACTAAACGTTTCAATTTGAACTTTTGCCTCTACAAAATTACCCAACTCTCTTTGATTATACGCTGTCATTTGCGTTGCGTATGAGAAACATCAAATGGCAAACGCCAGGGCCGGAGTGGGGCCACTTTTCAGCCCAGGAGTTTCAGGCCCAAGACCGGTCCACTTTTTCCATGGTGGAATTCTAAATTAGCACTTTTTCTAAATTGGATAAATGAAGCAACAGTTCAGCTCTTACTATTGTGTAGTTTGTATTAATAACAAATAATGTAAAGGTTAAATAATAATTCACTTAGACTTTATAAGCAATTGCGACTTTATTTCACACAATTCTGACTTTATATTTCGCAATTCTGACTTTATAACGCGACTTTATATCACAATTCTGACTCTATATCTTGCAGTTCTGACTTTATAAGCAACTGCAACTTTATTTCACGCAGTTCTGACTTTATATCTTGCAATTCTGACTTTATAAGAAGCAATTGCGACTTTATTTCACACAATTCTGACTTTATATCTCGCAATTCTGAATTTATAACACAATTGCGACTTTATATCACACAATTCTGACTATATATCTTGCAGTTCTGACTTTATAAGCAATTGCGACTTTATTTCACGCAGTTCTGACTTTATATCTTGCAATTCTGACTTTATAAGAAGCAATTGCGACTTTATTTCACACAATTCTGACTTTATATCTCGCAATTCTGAATTTATAACACAATTGCGACTTTATATCACACAATTCTGACTATATATCTTGCAGTTCTGACTTTATAAGCAATTGCGACTTTATTTCACGCAGTTCTGACTTTATATCTTGCAATTCTGACTTTATAAGACGCAATTGCGACTTTATTTCACACTATTCTGTATTTATATCTCGCAATTCTGACTTTATAACTCACAATTGCGACTAGCCTATATCACGCAATTCTGACTTTATATCTCTCATTCTGACTTTATAACACGCAATTGCGACTTTATTTCACGCAATTTTGACTTTATATCTCGCAATTCTGAGAAATAAAGTCAGAATTGCGAGATGTAAACTCGCAATTGTGAGATAAAAAGTCGCAATTATCTTTTAAAATGTTTTATTCTGTGGCGGAAAAAAGCTTCCATACCTCCTGGCCTCTTCCTCCCATCCATCCTCCCTGATGCGCACCGTTACGGTAGGGCCGGCCCAGCTATTGGTAGGCGCCGGCGATGCCGCGGTAGCCCACCTGAGAAAACGTTTTGGAAAAGACGGACTATGGACCCAACCAACTCTATAGGAGGGGAGAACTCCCTCACATGGTACAACCCATGCAGAGGCTGTGCGCTGCGGTGTCAGAATGTGAAACGTGTGTAGCCTATGTAGGCTAACTAACGTGACATTGAAATGTAAAAAAAAAAAACCTTTCCTCGACCGGCCCAAAAGTGAAGCGGCCCACCGGGAATTCTCCCGATTCTCCCGATTACCCACTCCGGGCCTGCTGTCCATGTCCAGAAAGGCAATACAGACATCATCAGAGTAGTCCATGTGACATCAGTGGCTCAATCTTAAATTTATCAAGCGACGAGAATACTTTTTGTGCGCAAAAAGTAAACAAAAATAACGACTTTATGCCACTATTCATTTCCTTCTCTCTGCCTCAAGTGAGTTCGCGTAGTGTTTCAGCGTAGCGCGTCTGTGTTGTACGTCACACGTAGGCTCACTATTGGCCGACGCTGGTCATGTGTGATGCGTGTGACGTACAACACAGAACAGTATGCCGTCCATTTACTTTCAATGGAGGAACAGAAAGCTCTCGAACAAAATCTAAAATATCTTAAACTGTGTTCCGAAGATGAACGGAGGTCTTACGGGCTTGGAACGACATGAGGGTGAGTCATTAATGACATGATTTTCATTTTTGGGTGAACTAACCCTTTAACTCGCTTACTAATGGACCAGAAAAATAAAATCAGAAGACTGAACGATACGGAAAAGCAGGTGGTGGTGATGCTGAGAAACAGGCAGAAACAGAAGGTAAATGGATTTGATTAAGTTGTGCGTCAATGATACCATGTAAGTAATGTAATGAGTGTTTTCTATTGAGTGTCACATACGATGAATAATCAAAACATATGTGAGTTCGTTTGTCTATGAGGTGACGACTATCCTAGAGTCTAGCCTAAGATGTTCATTTAATATGTATATTCCAAATACACTTGAGTTCAGTATAAACTGATCACTGATTAATGCTTTCCCTGTGTATAAATGTATGTTTGAATAATGTATAGACCGTCGTTCTGTAATTATATGTGTTAGCCTATTGTGTAATGATTCAACAAAAGACATTTCGGATAATTCCATTTATGAGCGCTATGCGCCACCCAGTGGTAATTTTTTTTATTACTGTACGGTATTACTGTAAGTAATGTTATGTTTATAATAGAACGATATTGGGGTAAATGCCAGTTGTTAATAATGATGGAAATGTTTGATATTAGCTAATTATTGTTTATTATTCACTGTTTCAGACCACACAACATACCACCTCAGATACCACATCTGATAAGATAATTCCATGCAATGCCCTGTGGTCTGTACGGTGACGCATTGCTGCCACATACATATTATTTTTTCCCCTCAATTATGTCGTAATAACGAGATCTTATGTCGTTTTAACGACATCTTTTCTCGTAATAACGAGATCTTATGTCGTTAAAACGACATCTTTTCTCGTAATAACGAGATCTTATGTCGTTAAAACGACATCTTTTTCTCGTAATAACGAGATCTTATGTCGTTAAAACGACATCTTTTTCTCGTAATAACGAGATGTTATGTCGTTAAAACGACATCTTTTTTTGCCTTTATAAGGACATGTGTAGTCATGTACAAAATGTGCATTAATCCACATAAAATTGACGCCTTTATCACACGTTCAAAAAGCTTAAGCAAATAGTAGCAGCCCCCAATCATGCAAAATTAATCAATAAGGCTCTTTTTTGAAAATATATTTTAAATAGGCCTATAAGTTTTTTATAGGCTATATAATATATTATATATAAGATTTATTTTTGTTAATATGCTATATCTTCATTCATTACCTAGAGATATAATTAACCAAAAAGTAGTCAAAACACATCTAACAGAAAATTTTACAACATTGTGTTCTTATTTTGTTTAATTAACGAAATTATAACAGAAGATACGTACAATACAAAAATCTTCTAGATACAGCCTACAATCTTCACATAACGGATTGTCACCTTATAAACAGTCCTTTGTGTAGTGGAATAAGCAATGATATGTATAAATATATGGTTAGTATCTTAATTTAAATTTTATTTTATTATTTTATTAGTTCATTAATTATGCTAATGTAGCGGTGTGTTATCTGCGTTGTGTTAGGCTTCGAGTAATACTCATGAACGCTGTAGTTCGTCTCTCAATTCTCTTTATTTGATCTGCAGTAACAGAACAGTATATGAGGACTTGTTCAGCACTTTAGAGCAGCGTGCGGCAGCAATGCACGACACACGCTATGATTTCTCATGCAGACTGGGCATAAACTTTTACAAAACACATTTTCAGAACATACAACAATAATTCATGTACCTGCAGTAACAGAACAGTATATGAGGACTTGTTCAGCACTTTAGAGCAGCGTGCGGCAGCAATGCACGACACACGCTATGATTTCTCATGCAGACTGGGCATAAACTTTTACAAAACACATTTTCAGAACATACAACAATAATTCATGTACCTGCAGTAACAGAACAGTATATGAGGACTTGTTCAGCACTTTAGAGCAGCGTGCGGCAGCAATGCACGACACACTGTAATTAATAAAGGATAAAATTAATATAGAAATAAAAATAATAAATAAAACATATGTGTGTCCACTACAGCGGGGGTTAAAGTCACGATTATACAAGTATTACATATAAAACAATCAGTTACAAGAAATACGGCCTTGTTTAATCAGCACATAAACTTGCGTGACCTACCGCTATGATTTCTCATGCAGACTGGGAAGAAATAAAGTGCGTCACCCCCAGATCAGCATGGCGGACGGAAAGGAAGACCCAAAAATGGTCATGACAAGTGGAATCACAAATTATTCTTAAAGCACACTTGCTACATTCCCCCCTGCTGACTTCCGCTTGTACATGACAAAACAAAATAACACAATATGCTACCAAGTCACTCAAAACAAAACAGGTACATATAAGCACATAATAGAGGACCCTAAGAGAAACAAAATCATTTCATAGCACCAAGAGAAAATACTGTAAATCAAGTGACACACTAAACTCCAGTCATAAGACTATTCTTATCAGAAATAGTAATGTAAGAGGGTTGCAAAGCCTCGTAACACCCAAAGGAATAATATGCCTGTTACATATTACATACTTCTAGTGGTCATTTTAGTACAGCACTTTATACATTTCTATCTACTTTAGATTGTTCGCAAATTCCCTTCTTTCAAGGTACTACAAACACAGATACGTGAATTTTAATCACAGTATTTAATTATTCACATATATGATACCTCTATAAACAGGAGAAAAAAAAAAAAAAAAAAATCTATAACCCAGACATAACCTTCTGGTGCATATTCTGGATCAGTCTAATGACTGGTTTAACCACTCTCTCACATCTGGTTTTGACAGTAAATGACCCGCCCTGAGTTGCAGGTACGCTGGAACACTCCAGTAAATGGTCAGTGGATACGGCAGTATCGACATCAGCCTCTGCCTGATTACTGCACCTATCAACATCAAGTTCACCTGTCAAAGATCTGCATGTCATTCGACCACTGAGGCTTGTAGAATTAGGTGCCGACAGGACAGTAGACCGTTCATCTGCAATCAACTGGACAGAATCAGACTCAGAACGAGCAACTTCGGAACCTGGGAGTTCCGATACCCACGCCACAGTTCTTTCTTCTGATTCATTGACAGGTAATCTCAACTCTGCATTTTCGCTCACAGACAGACTTGATCTGCTCGAGGCAACATTCATGGAAGAATCATCTTCTGACATTTCATTCTGAAGAGGTAGGAAGTTCACTGGCATGATGAGATTTCTATGAACAACTTTCTCAGTTCCCGTCTCACGATTTCTGATACGGAACGTGTGGACCTCATTGTTCATTTCTGTCACTATGTAGATGTGACTCTCCCATCTATCAGCGGTTTTCCTCTTGCCACGCTCACCCTTATTGGCCAGCAGCACTCTATCACCGATGTTCACTGGAGCACCTTTCTGCTTCTTGTTGTAGAGATTGGCTTGCCTCTGTTGTTGTTTTGAAGCTGAACATTGGGCCACTTTCATTGCTTGTGCAAGATCATCTCGGAAAGACTGCACATACTGGTTGTAATCAACCACCTGGTCATCAAGCAGCACAGAGTCAAACATCATATCGATTGGCAACCTAGGAGTTCTACCAAACATCAGCTGGAATGGCGGGAAATTGGTTGTCTCGTGTATTGTTGCATTATAGCAGAAAGTGAGAGACTTCAACATTTGAGGCCATCTGTGCTTTGCTTTAGGTGGTAAGGCACGGATCATGTTCCCCAATGTTCGATTGAACCTCTCGACACTCCCATTTCCCATTGGGTGGTATGGAGTCGTATGTGATTTACGAACACCAGCAAGCTGAAGCATCTCAGAAATCAGGCTACTTTCAAAACTTGCTCCCTGATCTGAATGAATTCGTTCAGGAAAGCCGTAGATGCAGAAGAAATTGTCCCATAGCTGCTTCGCAACTACTTTCGCTGATTGATTAGGACAAAGGTAAACCTGAGCCAGCTTAGTGAAATGGTCAGTCAAGACTAATACATCCAGAGACTTATTGGACGAGTCTTCAGCTGACCAAAAATCCACACAAACCAGCTCAAGTGGTCTTGATGTTTTGACACTTTCCAGTGGAGCTCTGGCCTCAGGCTCTGGTGACTTGCTGACAACACATCTTTTGCAACATCTCACATACTCCTTTACATCTTTTTCCAACCCTTGCCAGTAGAACCGACATCTGGTTAGGTAGAGAGTTCTGTGTTGTCCCTGGTGTCCAGCTTCATCATGTACTCCCTTGAGGACTACATCACGGAGAGCAGCAGGCACAATGAACTGAAAAGTCTTCTTTCGTGTGACGACATCTTTGGAGACACGATATAATAAGCCTGTTCTTACTGACAGTTTGTTCCAGTTTCTCAAAAACCGAAGAACACCAGGTGCTTCCTTGTTCCTTTCCCTCCTAGACGGCCTACGTTTGCGCTCCACAAAGAAAAGCACTCTGTTCAGGTGAGGATCAGCATGTTGTAAGTCCATCAGCTCCTGTTTTGACAGCAATGGATCATCTGACAACCGAGATGGAATGATTGACTCAAGTAGCTGTGGAAGCAGGTAAGCATATGGCTGAACATGATTTTCTTGTTGTCTACTGCTTTGCAGAATGGCCGAAATGTCTTCTTGAGAAATACCAGCCTGACTTGACAAAGCAGCATTGTTCATCTCAACATCTGAACAGGGCTTGTCTTGTGCTTGCCTCTCAAAGGGATGACATGACCAGCGAAACACATCTTGCACATTGTCTGTATTCACTGCACGAGACTCCTCCAAGAGAGCATCATAGGGAACTCTGGTAAGTCGGTGGAACACACTGGGTCGCACAAATGGTTCACGGCTGAGGGCATCAGCGACTACATTCTTTGGCCCAGGGATGTATTTGATGTCAAAATTATATGGTGCGAGCTTCGCGACCCATCTTTGCTCACAAGCATCCAACTTGGGTTTCGTAAGAATGTAGGTCAGCGGGTTGTTGTCTGTCCATATGGAGAACTGTTGACCCCTGAGCCAGTGACTAAATTTGTCACAGACTGCCCATTTCAGAGCAAAAAACTCTAGCCTGTGTGCTGGATACCTTGATTGGGCATAATTAAGTGACTTGCTAGCAAAGGCTATGGGACGAGCAACCTCCCCACCCGCCACCACTTGAGAAAGAACTGCACCAAGCCCATTACTGGACGCATCAATAGACAGCAAGAAAGGTTTGCTAAAATCTGGGTGCGCCAAAGTGACTCTTTCAAGTAAAGCCTGCTTCAGTGAGTTAAATGCATCTTGACATTCCTGGGTCCAGTCAGAAGAGGTAAGTTTTCTGCCTGCCATCACACGTTTCTGTCCTTTGGTGTGCCTTGGTTTCCTCATGCCCGATGTTAATGCAAAGAGGGGTCTACCAATGCGAGAACAGCCTTCGATGTACTGCTGGTAGAAAACTACCATCCCCAAGAATGACCTTAGTTTTGTTTGTGATGGAATGTCGGTGCCATCTTCCATAAGATCCTGTTCTGTGATGTCTACAATAGCTTTGACCTTTTCAGGATCAGTAGTCACTCCTTCACTACTCACAATGTGGCCAAGAAATTTAACTGAAGGTTTCATGAAATGACACTTCTTCTGAGACAGCTTCAGATTGTGAGTTTGAAGTCTGTGGAATACCATCTCAAGTCGTTCCAAAGCAAGCTGTTCATCAGGAGCAAAAACGAGGATGTCATCAAGATAGCACAACATGCTCATGAAGTTCTGATCACCAAATATGCTCATCATCATCCTCATGAATGTCGCAGGACTATTACATAGGCCCTGCGGAAGCCTGTTGTATTCGTAAAGACCAAATGGAGTAGTAAATGCTGTGAATTTTCTGTCGCTCTCATGCACTTCTACGTTATAATAGCCTGATGTTAAGTCCATTGTGGAAAAGAATGCATTACCACCGAGAGCCGCAAGTGCATCTGCTTGATGCGGAAGAGGATGTGCATCTTTGACGGTGCGCGCATTCAGCCAGCGAAAGTCTGTGCACAGTCTCAAATCACCATTCCTCTTCCAGACTAACACCAAGGGCGATGCATAATCACTTGTTGACTTTCTGATTATGTCACGCTCCTCCATGTCGTTCAATGCCTCTCGTAACTTCTCATAGTGAGATGGTGACAACCTTCTATAAGGGAGCCTGAAAGGTTTAGTATCACTTAGACAGATTTTGTGAACAAAGCCTTTGGCCCTACCACAGTCTAGCCCATGACGTGAAAATACCGACTCGTACTTGATCAATAGTTCAGCCAACCTCGTTCTCCAGTAAGGCGACAAACAATTTGAGCTTATGTCAACGTCATGGAGTCCCAGGCTAGACAGCGTTGAGCCAGCGAGCCCATGTGGCGCACAGTGTTGACTCCCTGTCTCACATTTCACAGTACTGCATTTTATTTGGCTGTCAGTCTCTAATCCATTACACTCCAAATTTTTCATCGGTTGATCAGACATGCAAAGATAGTCGACATCAAAGTCCTCAAGAGCCATACAGGTGTACACATCAGCCAACTTGCAGTTGCGTTTCAGACAGACAGGTTTGTCCGATGGGTTAATAACTTTGACTGGCGTACTACCATCCCCCCATAAGGACACAACTATCCTGCCCACCAGCACATTTCTCGGTGCAGTGCGCGCTGTGCTGGGCTCCACAACAATTGTACTGCCTGCTGATAGGGTTTTGTCACTAATTAATTTTCCCCACACTATATGTTCTTTCATGGGCTCAAGAGTGACAGCATGTTTCAGCTTTACAGTTCCTACTTTATTAGGTGGCTCTGCCCCTTTCCATGACTCAACATTGCTCAAAAGTTGAATCAAAGCTTTTGTATCAGAGTCCTTGCTCTGTGATTCAAATACCCTCCCCCAGAAATCACTAGAGATTTTCATGTCGTGAATGATATGTTTTATGACATTACTCCCCAAAATTAAGTCAGCATTCTGCCCCTCAACAATTAAAGCAGGTACAGAAAAGGAGCAGTCGAACACTTTCATCTGTACATCACACACTCCCAGTGGGCTCGTTTTCTGACCACCACAGCCAATCAGTGTGAGTATTGTTGGAGATATGTCATCTGGGGTAAGTACTTTTGCTTCTATGAGTTTGGACAGAGCTTGAGTACTAACTGTACAGGCCATAGACCCACTGTCAAGCATGGCTCGAAGCAAAATAACATCCTGTATTAAAACATCAGTAAAGAACAGATCATCATTTGTGTTAAGTCTCTGAACATTTTGAAAAATCACTTTAGTCTTGTCGTCAACAGTACTGCAAAACTCAGAATATATAGATGCTAAATCGATATCCTCATTATCAGGGGACATTATGCACGGCCCACCACTAGTCCCCTCCGCATGTGGGCCATCTAGTTTCCCAACTGAGCTGAGTCAGGACCGCTTTGTTGAACATTTGGTTTAGGGCCGGTCCCGGCGGAACAGGATGATGCTCTGTGGCCAGGGGCATGGCAGTTAAAGCACAAGCGGTTAATTCGACAGTGTGAAAAAGTATCGTGACTTGCATCCCCACATACTTCGCATGCAACATTTTGTTTGTTTACACTACTTCGTACTTTATGTTGAGGTCTGTTCACTCTAGTCGGCTGCTGGTAAGAACTCTGGTCCAAAACTCGTTCCAACAGTCTGATCATGTGACTCAAAGACTGATCCTGACTACTGCGCTCGGTATCCTGAGTTGGAGCTACTGCTGCACTTTTCTCCATACCTTGAGCATACAAAGCATTGGTTGACTGGGCATGACACACAATGTTACTCACATGCACATTAGACTTGCGTTCTTTTAGCTTCTTCTCCCTCTGATACTCATCCAGTCTAATCTGCACATCAGCTGCATTCCATTCATCCAGTGGCTTACACTTAAATATCAGAGCCAGCTCTGGATCAGGGCAGTTCCGAATAAACATTACAGTGACCTCATGCAAGGGGTCATCAAGAGTTTTTCCTTGTCTTTTCAGTCCTTCCCCAGCAATGTCGATCGCATTATGCAGCCTAATCCAGTAATCGAATGGATTCTCATTTTTTAAAGGCAGAGTGGCGTAAAAATCTGCCAACGGCATGCATGAATATACAGTATCACTGCAGTGTTGTTTTAGCAGGTCAAAAATTGGCTTTGGACCATTACTGAGGTCAATCAGTGGGTTACTTCTCAGCCCTACTTTAACTACATCACGTGCCTTGCCCTTTAGCTTTGTCAGTACCTCTTCGGCTTGGTCTTTCAAGGGAACTGCATGTTTTCTCAAACATATTTTTACGGTCTCCACCCACTCGTCAACACAAATTTTCTCTTCCCCATCACCTCTGAAAAACGGGGGCTCATTTACATCTTGCTTAACAACTAAGCTGACTTTTGACAAGTCACTTACATTAATAGTTGAATCACTTTGCCTGTTTTGGCCAAAACCCCCAGATTCAAGACAGGAAAGGATGTTCTGCCCAATGCTGCTACCTATTTGTTTTACTATGTCATTTATCAGAGTCACTGGTACAGTGGTTACATCAGAGAACTGTACAGAATCATCTGAAATGGCACAAGACTGAGACACAGTGGGCGTCGGCATATTAGCATGTCTTGTGTTAATAGGGGTTGATGAAAGTGGACTTATTTTATCAGCCCCACCTGTCTGATGGGCTTGCATGAACCTCAGTACACCTCTCCCTCTGCCCACATTCATCTGTCCATTAAAACCCTCCATATTAGTCTCTGACAATCAAATTAAAATACTACTTCTGATTGTTTTCCTTTTTTTTTTTTTTTTTTTTTTTTTTTGTAATTACCAAATAAAAATAAAAAATTACAATAGGCTATAATTAACTTCAATCATCAAAATATTTCAGTCCCCTTTGACACTTCAAAAGTTTCCTGGAATCAGATCGTTCAGTTCACATCTCATATACCAAAGGCGAACCTCTCATCCACTCAGTCACGTGCAGCGCTCAGTCACGTTGCAGCGGCGCTCGTTCGCCCATCACCCCGGCAACTCCTTCACTCGCGTCTGTACCAGCCTGGTCCCACGAAAAGTGAAGCAACGATCACGGCACCAGTTGTAGCGGTGTGTTATCTGCGTTGTGTTAGGCTTCGAGTAATACTCATGAACGCTGTAGTTCGTCTCTCAATTCTCTTTATTTGATCTGCAGTAACAGAACAGTATATGAGGACTTGTTCAGCACTTTAGAGCAGCGTGCGGCAGCAATGCACGACACACGCTATGATTTCTCATGCAGACTGGGCATAAACTTTTACAAAACACATTTTCAGAACATACAACAATAATTCATGTACCTGCAGTAACAGAACAGTATATGAGGACTTGTTCAGCACTTTAGAGCAGCGTGCGGCAGCAATGCACGACACACGCTATGATTTCTCATGCAGACTGGGCATAAACTTTTACAAAACACATTTTCAGAACATACAACAATAATTCATGTACCTGCAGTAACAGAACAGTATATGAGGACTTGTTCAGCACTTTAGAGCAGCGTGCGGCAGCAATGCACGACACACTGTAATTAATAAAGGATAAAATTAATATAGAAATAAAAATAATAAATAAAACATATGTGTGTCCACTACAGCGGGGGTTAAAGTCACGATTATACAAGTATTACATATAAAACAATCAGTTACAAGAAATACGGCCTTGTTTAATCAGCACATAAACTTGCGTGACCTACCGCTATGATTTCTCATGCAGACTGGGAAGAAATAAAGTGCGTCACCCCCAGATCAGCATGGCGGACGGAAAGGAAGACCCAAAAATGGTCATGACAAGTGGAATCACAAATTATTCTTAAAGCACACTTGCTACACTAACTCAACTAATTAAATGTGAAGAGCTGGATACTAATTACTAATGAAATAATGTCAGATATTAAATGTAGGCTATTGATTAGAGTTGCCATAGACTAAAGGATTTTTCTAGACTAGTAGTCATTCATTTAAACAATTAGGACTAATCGCACGTTTATATTCAATGTTGGGTGCATGTACGCTGTATTCCGCGCTCAAGCGCATGCATAAAACTTGCCGCAAAGCGCCGGCAAAAGTATGCTAATGATATGATAAATGTATCTGAAAAAAAAAATAACGAAGCAATTATTTGTTTATTAATGAACTAGTCTTTTCTAAATCAGTGTAGGCTGCCTGCATACATATCTCCATTACTCCATACATCTCCGCTGTAATGCCTTTCATACGGACAGGATTAATCAGATGGTATACCGTATATGCTTTCGATTGGATTTTTTTTCGTTGGTGGACATTTTTTTGTATAAACTTTATAGTTATATTTCTCATGTCTGTGAGGCTTGTCTATACACTGTTTTCCAGTTCATTTTTGATGCGCGCTCCAATTCACAGAGATCATGAAAGCGCGCCCTGTTCGTTTTCTTTTATTTTACAAAAGCACACCGTTTTCTTGTTGTTGTGAGTTTACACAAATAAAAGTAGTTGCGACTGATGTATTATTATTTTCTGTATGACCAGAAATGATGGAGTATTTTAAGTTGTTTCCACTGTTGATGGGAAAATGCGAGTGATGGCACCGGCGCCTCCATCCATGACATATTGCGCGCTCCACACTCCGCACAAACACTATTATGCGCTTCATAATAGCAAACATTTATCTAGGTTGAGCGAGCGGCCAAGCCAGACGGATAATCCTCTTCATGTTTAACTAATCAAATTCTGTTGCATTTTATTGCGCCAGTTTGTGGCTGAAACACTTAGCCTATACAGATAAACGCCCAACGCTGGTGTTTTTCTTTAAACAAATTCGTTTAGGCTTTAAAATAAATATTGTTTATGGGCTAATTAATGCCACAATAATTTGTTTATTTTATTGGCTACTTGTATTTTTCATTTTTGCTTTGCATCGAATACCATTGAATATTTGCATTGAATGCATTGAATATGCACCGCAATGCCATCCTCCCATAGAAAGACACGTTAAGAGCGACCTATTTTCTTTATAATAAAGGGTTTCTGTGGAAGGACAACATATTCTTTATTACTGAAGCTTTTTCTTTATTATAAGGGTGTATTAGGCTATTCCATTAAAAAAAGGACTGTTTATAAGGTGACAATCCGTTATATCTTGAAGATTTTTGTATTGTATTGTATCTTCTGTTTAGTTTAGTTTAGTTTAGTTTAGTTTAGTTTAGTTTATTATAAAGACGAAGATTGACATTTCGTTAATTAAACAAAATAAGAACACAAAGTTGTAAAAAATAAACAACTTAGGCTATGTTCTGTTAGATGTGTTTTGACTACTTTTTGTTTAATTATATCTCTATGTAATGAAGATGAAGATATAGCCTATTAACAAAAATAAATCTTATTAGGCCTATATAATATATCATATTAAAAAAAACATATATAAAATATAAAAAAGCCTATATAAAATATATTTTCAAAAAAGGGCCTCAAAGCCTCATTGATTAATTTAGCATGATGGGGCTGCTACTATTTGCTTAAGCTTTTTGAACGTGTGATAAAGGCGCGATAGGCTGTCAATTTTATGTGGATAAAGGCATATTTTGTACATGACTACACACCTGCTCCGGAGCAGGTTATGTTCCAGAAGAGATCAACTCCATGAAAATGCTGCCTACTAACCAATCAGCTCCATCCACCATCTACTTTGTAGGAAATCCCACAGATTGTTTTATAGGCTGCTTTGTTTGCTGTGGTGATGTGGAGAAAGTCTTCTCTAAAGCGAGATCATCCTACAGAGACTGATTAAAAGCCTTAGGTTATTGTAGGCCTACAGGTTTTAACAGTAAGCCTACTAACTGCTATGAAATGTGTTCAAATAAATGTTTCATATTTATTATGTGAGGATGAATATTATGAGCAGTTTGGTAGGGATATTGAAATAGACTACTACATTTTAATATGAACGTAGGCTAATTATTTTAGGTTAGAAGCTATCTTAAAGTCTATCACAGAGACTGGTCATGTTCCGCCCCACCTTTTGCAATGTGGGCGCAGGTAATGAGGTGAGTTTTCAATAGCCTAGATGTTGAGATTCATTTGAGCACATTTTATGACATGAATGGACTTTTTGTTTCGTCGTTGTTGTTTGGAAATCTTTTGCGTGTGTTAAAAAACAATGTATCTCATTTTTTAAGTGACAAAGTTTTTCAAAGTGAGGTGAACGACCACTTATACAGTGCCCCAGTCTTTTAATGTGGAAACGCAGACACGGCCGAGCTGAAAGAATAAGGCTAATATTTTTAAACAGCTCATAAGAACACATCAAATCACATAATGTCCTTATAAGGGCAAAAAAAGATGTCGTTTTAACGACATAACATCTCGTTATTACGAGAAAAATATGTCGTTTTAACGACATAAGATCTCGTTATTACGAGAAAAAGATGTCGTTTTAACGACATAAGATCTCGTTATTACGAGAAAAGATGTCGTTAAAACGACATAAGATCTCGTAATTACGAGAAAAGATGTCGTTAAAACGACATAAGATCTCGTTATTACGACATAATTGGGGGGAAAAAATAATATGTATGTGGCAGCAATGCGTCACCGTAGGTCTGACTGTGCCGTTCATTGTGCTGATTATTCATGCTGGACTTAATTAAACTGTTACTTTTGATTCCTGCCTCCTGTGTTCTGACCGACACACCAGTGCGAGTACAGCTAGTTTGAACCAGTGCAATACAGTCCTAAGTAAACAAATTAACACAGAGATTATGGGATAATGGAAATAAAGGAAGACATTTATATAAGATACAGCAGAAAGTGGGGGAAGAAAAGTCATTGGGGAAGAGCAGGAGAGAACAGTGTCAATTTAGCAGAATTAGACTGGGTCATATAAAGTTAAATGCATCGCTACATCTTATAGGAAAACATCTGGAAATTGTGAGACATGCAGTCAACTGGAAACTGTTGTACATGTGATGTTTGAATGCACTAAACACTCTACTCAAAGACTGGCTTTAAGGAATGGACTGGAACATGAAGGAATTAAACAAATGGACATTACAACTATTTTCTCAAATAAATCTGGAAAGATGATACTTAAACACATTTCATCTTTTTTACAACAAACTGGACTGAACACAAGGATTTAAGTTAAAGTAATTAAGATACAGTAGGTGTCGATAATGCTCCATGTGGTTGCAAGTCGCCAATAAAAAGAAGAAGAAAGAAAGAGGAAACGGCAGACTGACTGAGCAAGGAGTCAGACTCGAGTAGGCTAAATATCATTCTTGTTGATGGACTAGTAGACATCTTCAGAGGTTATCAGTGCCTGTTCGATGTCCGACGCTTTGTAACGCGTTCTGTCAGGAGGAGAAATAGGGATAGCTCACAGATGAAGTTATTACCAGTGACGTGCGGTGATGTCTTAAAGAGGCTAGGCACTGAGTTATGAAAGCCAGATTACCTGATTTATTGTTTAGGCTATACATAATAACAGTAAACTTTACGCACAAGCGCAGCATATCAAGAAATGTACAAATCAGGATGTATATCGTGTATTCTCACAGTCTCTCTCTCTCTCTCTCTCTCTCTCTCTCTCTCTCTCTCTCTCTCTCTCTCTCTCTCTCTCTCGCACACACACACACACACACACACACACACACACACACACACACACACACACACACATATACATACGTGCATATGCACGTCGCACACACACACAAGCGCGGCACAGGCACACACCAGTAGTGTCCACTCCAGCATCAGAATGCAACCATTCTTAATCCTTATTGTTGCACAGCGGCCAAAAGTAAAAGTAAAATCACACACTGCTCAATTGAATATGAAGGCAAATGGCTTGCATTAATTCTAGGAACGTTCTCTTTTCTTTTCATAACCTAAAGAGAACCTTCTCAGAACGTTCCCTGCAGGTTATTTTTAGGTTTACTTTTACAACCTAAAGAGAACGTTCTGGGAACGTTCCCTGCAGGTTGTTATTTTATAACCTAAAGAGAACCTTCCCAGAACGTTCCCTGCAGGTTATTATTTTAATATCACCATTAACAGGCAGTAGAGGGCGCTCTTATTTAATATTTATAGGGTTTCCTTACCATTTTCCTGGAAGGTTTCAGGTCTTTAAATAATTTACTTCTCAACTGATGACTTGAATCAGGTATGTTATACCTAAAATTAAAATATAGAAATTATATAAATATTAAAGATTTTTCATGGTTTATTTGAAAGATTTGTACATTTTTTATGGTTTACAATTACATACATTGTTGGGCTGAAATCTATTTGGCAAGACTGAACAAAACAACACACAATTTCACTACAAAGTTTAATAGTTTTATTAAAACAAGAACAAATGATGTCAATGTCAATCATTCTCATGTATTTTGGTCATGTATAAAAATTCGCCCCTACTGGGAATCTATTGTAACAGAAATGGAAAAAAATTTGGGTTACAAAATACCGAATGACCCACAGACTCTGTATTTAGACCTGTTAACTAAAGATGTTGTTAAAGGGGAAGACATTTATCTAATCAAAGTGATGCTGATATCAAGTAAGAAAGTTATAAAGAAGAATTGGTTGAAAAGTGAACCTTTGAGTCTGGACCAATGGAGGAATATTTGCAATGGAAAAAATGACCCATGACCTGAGACTGGAAGCACATAAATGTAAAATACAATGGTGGAAATTGACTTATGTAACTCACTCAAATGTATTAAACAAATGGAAGACATGTATTTGTAGTACCCTTCTAGTTGTTATTTTGTTCTTTGTGAAAAGTAAAAAAAAAAAAAAATGGGAGGGGAGGTTTTATTTCAACAGGAACAATAAAAAAAACTAAAAAAAAACTGCCTCTGTTGTATTCCAGATGTGTTCCTCAGGGGAACCCCAACTGCTGAATACAGGGGAAACATTATTTTGCATCATTCACCTGTCACCCATCTGTGTCCTTCATGTAATGCAGCCTCCTCCCAAGCAAGCAAAATGAGAAACTGAGGAATAGATGAACACTTGCAAAAGTAGAGACTAGATTAAAAACATAAAAATACATCTAGGTTTTGGAGAATGGATGGATGTGAAAATGGTTTAGCTCCTAAGGTTATTTGCCAGTAGTAAACAAGTAGCTACTATTGTTGTGATAAATGCACACAGAAGGACACATAGGTGTTGGACCGGCCTAGTGGTGGATAACCTCACTTTGCACCACTGAGGCTTCCAGTGGATAAAGCAATTTCCAATTGACTACATGCATCAAACCTGCCTAGGTGTTTAAAAAGAAAACACAACATTAGTATCACTAAGGTTGTAATTTTCTAAGAGATGTACATTTATGAGGGGACATTGACAAGTGAAAAGAACTGACCTGTGATAGTTTGCTCTTTATACACTGGCAGCCAATGTATACCATGTGACCAATAACCAGTTGTAGGTTAGAGACAAAAAGGGGCAAGTGTCTGCGGGGCAAAACACAACAAAAGAAAGACCTATATGGCGACCACTTCATGGTGTACAACATCCATTCAATTGTAAATCTGAATAAGCGAAGAATTTTGGCAGTCTTGATGCTTGCAGTGCATTTCCATTTGAGAACTAATCTTGCAAAGCTCAAGCGACTCATAAGGTCAGGACAGCAGCCACTTGTTTAAGTTGACGGAGATTTCAAAGTCTTCACGGACTCAATCTGTGGTGGCCACAAAGTGTGTTTCGTATACACATCTCACTAGAAAACAAGATGAAGAATCAGGCAAAACATTTAAAATCTCACATTTAAAATAATTAACCATTTTGCAGGAGTTATATCATAATATTCAATAATAATATTCAATACATAATAATGATAATATCAAAAAAATAATTAACTTTGTAAATCTAAAGTTTGATATATATTTGACTTCACATTTCCAGGTTTCTCAAAAGCAGAACGTCATACTTGTAAACTTGTATAGCGGTGAATGAAAGACCACATTAACCCTCTGGTGGTCTTTGGTCACTTTTGACCGAAAAGTTTTGTATTTTCAATTTTTAAAATCCTTAGCTTCATCGGAATGGTATGCACAGGGATCTAGTGGTTACACCATGAATTTACATGTTTTATTTTATTCTCTCTCAACAGATGGCGCTAGTCTGCCTTCAAAAACAATGGATTTAAAAGGCCCAGTCTCTATGTTAATCTGAAATACTGCAATAATTGAAACATTTTTTTAAATTAGATTTAAAAAAGAATATTATTATTTCAATGGCAAAATGGACCATAATTATTTCATAAATATGAATTGGTATCATAAAATGTTCTCAAAATACAAAACTATTATTGAACTAAAGTATATTACATTGATTTTTGCTTAAGTTTCATTTTCAGGTGTCCGGTCACGTCACGAAGAATACAAATGAGGAGCACGACAGGGTAAATATGTTTGTTTGTTATTAAGTATATAACGCAATTATTAGTACTATAACACATGGTATCATTATATAAATGTAAATTACACTTTCCAAAAATAAAATATATAAACTTTAATTTAATTTGTGAAATAAATCCTTACTCGCGTGCCAACCCCGCGAAACCTGGCAGCACCAAATATAAAGCTGGGGTCTGTGACATTCGCGTGCACACAGTCACCTGACTCGATTCTGCAGAGGACATCCCCTACCGCCAGTTTTTTTTAGGTAAGGTTAAAGGTCTTTTTACTTAACCGTTTTATTTCAGTACAATAATTTAAAACATAAGCCCACAACGAAACAAAATAACATTAAATGTGTAGACAGGATAATAAAATTGAACCACAAGGACCGTCTGAGCGGATCAGTTCGTTTTTCTCAGGGTAAAAACGGCCGCTTTCACACCAAACTCAATGAATGGTCATAAAATTGACATACTGCCTTTTCCAGTTAATATACCACATGTACTTCTCACACAAACTAGTTCTCTTACGAGAGTCCTCTCGTACTGCGTTTTGTAAAAACGCTACGGGAAAAGTCTCTTTTCACGAAATACTGAAGCAAAAAATTATCCTTTAATTTTCATATATGTAAAGCGCGTTGCAGCAGTAGACAGCTATGGCGAGACGGCTTGCTCGCTCATTGGCTGCTCTGCGGCAACTGCATAAGCCTATCGAGCGAGGCCTAAAGTGACGTCAGGCCAATGAGGGCGCTTCGCGCCCTCCTAGCCATTTCCCGCCGAGACGGGCGTGGCTAACCTCTATAAAAGGAGCTCGAAAAGGCTGATTCACTTGATTTTAACCTCTTCAGCGAAGCTCACGCATCGCTGGATCACGGAAGCAAGCGTCGTTTGAAGCAAGCACTTCAGCGGGACGAGGCCTCGAAGCCGCTGGCCAACGCCGCCTTCTACAGCCGTACCTGCTGCGCTTTCCGATGCCCATATCCTTTATCGCATATTGCTCTGTTTTCTGTGTGTGTGTGTGTGTGTGTTCGCTGCAACACTCACCCCTAAAAGAGCTGCGTCTTTGTAAAGATGCCTTCCTGCGGCTCGTGCCGAGCCCCACTCGCCGAGGGAGACAGTCACGTCATCTGTGTCTCCTGCCTGGGTGAGGACCATGCAGCGCTCGCGCTCACTGACGGCGGCTGCCCTCACTGCGAGCTTTTGCCGATGGTGACTCTGAGGACTCGTCTGGCATCCTTCTCGAAGCCTGCATTCACCGCCGCGATGCCGCGCCGTAAGAAGCGCCGCTCGCAGCGGGTCCCGGAACCCGCTCCAGCCCGACCAAGCTCGCCGGTTTGCCCGCCAGCTTCACCGGCCTCTCTCGAATCACTTCCTGATGCTCAGCGCCCGCAGTCTGCCGCCGCTTCATCAGAGGAAGTTGTTTCAGAGGCCGCGTCGGGGGAAAAGGATTCCTGCTCTCTGCTGGCTTCAGGCAGCGAGGATTGGGCAAGCTCCGAGGATCTCGCGCCTCCTGCCCGCAAGCCCACGACGAGAGCCAACATCGAGACGGAGCTCATGCGAGTACTCGCGCTGGCCGCGGCGAGCCTCGGCCTCGAGTGGTCTGCACCGGAGCCCCCCTCTCGAACCCGGCTGGATGGTAGCTTCCTCCCTGGTGAGCGCACTTCTCCGGAATCAAAGCCCGCTCCTTTTCTTCCTGAGTTACACGAATAAGTTGCGAAGGCCTGGAACGCGCCCTACTCTGCGCGAACGCGCTCATCTGTGTCGCCTGCATTTTCCTCACTGGATAATGCCAAAGACCGAGGCTACCTTTCTCTTCCGCCGGTGGAACAGGCGATAGCGACCAACCTTTGCCCGCCCTCTGCTGGACGGCGGACTAAACCGGTGTTGCCCTCGAAAGCCTGCCGCATGACGTCGACGCTGCTCGCGCGAATTTTCTCCGCCGCTGGGCAGGCCGCGTCATCGCTACACACCATGGCTACGCTGCAGATTTTCCAGGGTGATCTCCTCCGTAGGTTGGACGAGATGGGACCTGACGCTATCTGCATCGCGGACTTAAGGAGTGCTTCTGATCTCACGCTCCGAGCTACTAAGGCTGCCGCACAAGCCATGGGACGGTGTATGGCTTCCGCCACTGTCGCTGAGAGGCACTTATGGCTGACGCTCACGGAGATGGCTGATTCCGAGCGCACCGCGTTTCTCGATGCCCCGCTGTCTTCCACTGGCCTTTTTGGTTCTTCTCTCTCCGAGTTCGTGGAGAGATTTACCGAAGCCCAGAAAGTGTCTCAAGCCTTCAAGCACTTCCTACCGAAGCGCTCCGGTTCTGCAGCGAGTCGTGATAAACAGACTCCGCGGAGCTCTCAGCCTCAGCCCCCACCTTCGGCCGCCTCTTCGCAGCAGCCACAACAGGGCAGCTCGAGGCCCCGCTCTCAGTCTAGCGCCCGGCGCCCCACTACGCGCGGGCCGCGGTCGAGGATTGTGGTGAAACCGGAAGCCCCGAAGAAGTCCTAGCAAGCCTAGGAAAGCGCAGGTGTGTGAGTCCCGTTGCGACCGGCCTCTCACCCAAGCGCCCCGCTGTTTCAGTCCCAAGATTTGCGACTGTTCCAGCGTTTTCTGCAGAGAGCAAGTCCGCACTGTTGCCCGCTTGCCTGCACACAAAAGCCGTTCTCACGGCTACCCAGATAAATCCCAAAAAGAGTGTATTTTCTGGTGTCCCGGCCACGGCCGATGGTGCTATAAATGTAGTCTCGATGCCCACTCCTCAGTGCCCATCACTACACACAAGCACAGCCCTACACTTAGGGCTCGCGCACATAAAATCGACTCAGGTCGATTGCGCTTCCAACATAGTGAAAGTGCCCACTTCCCAGTGCCCACGAACACTATGTCTAACAGATCACAGGCTCTCTGTAAAAACGAGACCTGTGAGTGTGCGCTCTGCTCAGGCAGACAGCGCGCCCAAAGCAGTAAATGTGCCCGCTCCCAGCCCACATCTACTCGCTCACATGAGTCCCATGAGACTTTCTCAGTCCTCCCTCACTCAGCTAAGCACTGTAGTAAGGTCGAGGACGAGCGTTCCGCCCGCTGTATTAAGCGCGCGCCCCGCCTCAAATGCCACAGGCATAACGCC
Organism: Scardinius erythrophthalmus; assembly: GCF_964197995.2. Classification (NCBI taxonomy): domain Eukaryota; kingdom Metazoa; phylum Chordata; class Actinopteri; order Cypriniformes; family Leuciscidae; genus Scardinius; species Scardinius erythrophthalmus. The sequence continues at coordinate 10,124,768 of NC_138245.1, read as the reverse complement.
TATGTTTTTAACCCCCGAAGCGCCTCTGTCGCACGGCGAACAGAGCGCGCTCCGTATCCAGCCCCTAGCCAACCATGCAGAAGCATGGGCAGCGCTTCCAGGGGTTTCGGACTGGGTGCTAGGCATTATAAAGAGAGGCTTCTCGCTACAGTTTTGTCGACGCCCTCCCCGCTTCACAGCGCGCGTCGAAACTACAGTGTCGTTGGAAGTAGCACACCTACTTCGCGCCGAAATATCAAAACTGATAAGCAAAGGGGCGATAGAGCGCGTTCCCCGAGCTCAAAGCGAAGGGGGGCTATACAGCAGATACTTTCTAGTCCCCAAAAAGGACGTCGGTATCAGACCCATACTGGATCTAAGACGGCTGAACAGAGTATTAGTGAAACGCAGTTTCAAAATGCTCACGACCAGGAAAATTCTCGCGCATGTTCGCCGAGAAGACTGGTTCATGTCGATAGATCTAAAGGACGCGTATTTTCAAATACAGATAGCGTCACATCACAGGCGATACTTGAGATTCGCCTTCGAGGGTCAGACATACCAGTATACAGTCCTGCCCTTCGGCTTGTCCCTGGCACCTCGTACATTTACGAAATGCATGGACGCAGCGCTCGCTCCTCTCAGACTCAGAGGCATGCGAGTGCTGAACTATTTGGACGACTGGCTGATCCTAGCTCAATCACGATCACAGCTCGTGGAGCACAGAACCATTTTACTCGATCACCTCGAGAATCTTGGTATCACGGTCAATTGGACAAAGAGTTCACTGAACCCCAGTCGAACCATTTCGTTTCTGGGTATCGTTCTGGACTCACAGTCTATGACAGCACGGCTGTCACCACAGCGCGTGCTGCACATTCAGCGCGCGGCGAGATCTTTCCGCTGCGGCGAGTCCACCCCGCTCAGGAAGTTTCAAAGGATGCTGGGTCTCATGGCCTCAGCATCACCAGTTCTCCAGCTGGGCTTGCTCCGCATGCGCCCGCTGCAGTTCTGGTTGAAAGCGCGAGTACCGCGCAGAGCGTGGGCGTCCGGTCGGTTACGCCTCAAGGTCAATCAGATCTGTGTGACAGCCCTGATACCGTGGCTGGCGGACGATTGGTACCGATCAGGTGTAAGCCTGGGGACTTCCTCGGGGGTGAGGATGGTGTCGACAGACGCATCCACCTCGGGATGGGGAGCGCTGCTCGAGGGCAGACCGTTCTTCGGCCTGTGGTCGGAACGGGAAAAGCTCCAACATATCAACTGCCTAGAAATGCTGGCAGTACACAACGCGCTGACGCGTTTTCGTCCCCATATCAAGGACCAACACGTCATAGTCCGTTCGGACAACATGGCCGTGGTGTCCTACATAAATCGCCAGGGCGGTCTGAGATCCACATCCCTGTACAGGTTGGCGAAACGCCTCCTAATATGGGCTCAGCACAACTTATGCTCGCTGAGAGCGGTGCACGTGCCTGGGCTTCAAAATGTGGGCCCAGACAGACTGTCCAGGAACAACATTCCCCCGGGCGAATGGTCTCTACACCCACAAACAGTCCGGCTGTTGTGGGAGAGATTCAGCAGAGCGGAGGTGGACCTATTCGCGTCCCACGAAAACGCTCATTGCCCCGTGTTCTTTTCCAAGAGCGACAGCGCGCTGTCTCAGAGGTGGCCGCGCTGCCCGCTATACGCTTTTCCCCCCGTCTCCCTCCTGCCACAGGTGTTAGAGCGGGTCAGGGAAACAAAATGCCCAGTGCTGCTTGTAGCACCGTTCTGGAAGAACCAAGCATGGTTCCCAGTCCTGATGCAGTTAGCAGACATCGCTCCATGGCCAGTGCCATTGAGGAGAGATCTCTTCTCACAGGCCGGGGGCTCGATTTGGCACCCACACCCGGAGCTATGGTCCCTTCATGTGTGGGCGCTCAACGGATACCCGTTGGTCTCGCAGAGGGAGTGATGAATACCATCACTCAGGCTAGAGCACCGTCGACTCGGCGGCTTTATGCCTCAAAGTGGTCGGTTTTCTCCGGCTGGTGTACAGCTCGAAACCTATCACCCCTCAATTGTGAGGTAACGGAGGTTCTCTCCTTCCTACAGGAGCTGTTGGATAAGGGCAGATCCCCTTCCACGCTCAAGGTTTATGTGGCGGCTATTTCAGCGTTCTCTGAGTCAACGCTGGGTCAGTCACTAGGAAGGAACGATTTAGTCATCCGCTTCCTCAGGGGGGCTAGGAGGCTGAATCCGCCCAGACCTCCTTCAGTCCCTATGTGGGACCTTTCTACGGTTTTGGCGGCCATGAAAGGTGCCCCTTTCGAGCCTATCCAGTCTATTAGCCTCAAACATTTGTCTTTCAAAACAGTGTTTTTGATGGCTCTCGCTTCAGTGAAGCGCATAGGCGATCTGCACGCGCTCTCCGTGAGCCCAGCGTGCTTAGAGTTTGGCCCTAATGACTCTAAAGTCATACTCAAACCTAAGCATGGCTATGTGCCAAAATCCCTCAACACGCCGTTTCGGGCTCAGGTTATTTCCCTGTCTGCCCTACCGGAATCAAGTGAGGAAGGGGATTCGAGTTTTCTTTGCCCTGTTAGGGCTTTAAGAGCTTATATGTCCCGCTCTGCTGTCTTCAGACAGACAGAGCAGCTCTTTGTCTCGTTCAGTGGACGTTCCAAGGGAACGGCTGTTTCGAAACAGAGTCTATCCAGATGGATAGTTGACGCCATAGCGCTGGCTTATACTGTCAAGGGCATCCAGTGCCCGTTGGGAGTTAGAGCGCACTCCACGAGAGGCGTTTCCTCCTCGTGGGCTTGGTCTAGCGGGATTTCCCTACAGGATATATGTACGGCGGCAGGCTGGGCCTCACCGTCTACATTTATCAGGTTTTATAACCTAGAGGTTCCCGCCTTACAGGCTAAGCTTTTATCGGTGTAGTCGATTCAGCTGTCTAACTAGATCTCTGATATCGCAGGCGCAACGCGCTACCGACTGTCTTGGGCAGAACTGTGTAAGACCCACATTTCCCACATTAGTTCAGGCTCCCTACCCTGTCTATGTGATGTCATATTCGCGTCTGCGGACATGGCTATATAAGGGCGGAGGGAATCCCCTCTCGTCTCTAGACTCTCTCTGTGAGGTCATTTTAAGCCTGCGGACGCTACTGTATAGGGAATTAAGGTTTCCTCTCCCTTATTCCCTGACTCTGTGTGAGTCTATCTGGTGATTGTGCACTGTACGCCTGGATTAGCTTCCGGTGATCGGTGTTTTTATCCCAGCACGCACGGCGTTTTACATGGGGTTCCCGTAGCGTTTTTACAAAACGCAGTACGAGAGGACTCTCGTAAGAGAACGTACTCGGTTACTAACGTAACCTCGGTTCCCTCTAGAAGAGGGAACGAGTACTGCGTTCTCTGCCGTGCGTACGGTTCACTCTGGTTCGCTTCGGCGATCAAAATCAAGTGAATCAGCCTTTTCGAGCTCCTTTTATAGAGGTTAGCCACGCCCGTCTCAGCGGGAAATGGCTAGGAGGGCGCGAAGCGCCCTCATTGGCCTGACGTCACTTTAGGCCTCGCTCGATAGGCTTATGCAGTTGCCGCAGAGCAGCCAATGAGCGAGCAAGCCGTCTCGCCATAGCTGTCTACTGCTGCAACGCGCTTTACATATATGAAAATTAAAGGATAATTTTTTGCTTCAGTATTTCGTGAAAAGAGACTTTTCCCGTAGCGTTTTTACAAAACGCAGTACTCGTTCCCTCTTCTAGAGAGAACCGAGGTTACCAATAATACAAAACACCAATAATAATTTTCAATAATAAAAATACATCTTACTGTGATTTAAAGGCTTCTTGGTTGTTTGGGGGGTGGGGGTAATTTTTTGCACATATTCATTAATCAGAGCTTTTTTTAACTTTGGGAATTTATACCATGAAAATATTTCTCTTCTCTTTTTTCAGTGTCTATTCCGTCTGATTTTTGTAAGTGATCAATATAGCAGTCATCCTGCATTTCTGATTTGCCATACTGATCAGTTAATATGATCACTGAAAACTGAATGCATTTTTAACTTGTACAGACATTTGCAATACCTTGCTAACATTCTGTCATGTTTCTTCTTTTTCTCCCCTCTGCTCGTCTCAACAGCCGCTAAAATACACCCCAAAGGCTCTTTTAAGAGCCACTGCACAGAGCATCTCTTTGGCATTTCTTTGTAAGTATATGTTCTGACTAGGACTGTCCCCAACTAAAATTTTCTCTAGTTGACTAGTTGTTCATTTAGGCCATTATTCGACTAGCACGTTTATATTAAATTAACTAATATAATACTTTATAGGCTTAAATATTAAGAATATTCCACTATCACGCATAAAGTGGCAAAAGTAATGATTAGCAATGTGTCGTTAAAAATTTTTTTTTTAATAAACTAGTTATTTTTGAGTCCTTAGAGTTTGACTTTGATTTATCTTAGATATTCATAATATAATTCTCAACATTTGGTAAGGTCTGTACTGTAATGTCAACAATTGTAACATATTACTGTTCTTTCTTTAATTTATTAGATTTCGCATCACCCTCCACAGTTTTTCCTGCCATCTTTTTTCAAGGTAAGTATTTTTCTTTGCTTAAAGGGACAGTTAGCCCAATTTTTTTTAATTTGCTGTTAATTTAAAAAACGGTCTCATGACTCTGATCTTCATAAGACCTCAATGTATTATCAAGAGCCACAGCCACAGGTATTATTTTTGTTTTGCCTGTATATGTTTTTTTGAAGGGATAGTAGCCATTGACTTGCATTTTATGAATCAAGGACCACGGTTTCAGCAAAAAAAAAACAAACAAAAAAAAAACTCCTTTAATGTTGTACTGAAGGAAAGAAAGAAAAAAGTCACCTGCAACTTGGATGGACTGACAGTGAGAAAATTAACAGCGAATTTTCATTTTTGGGTGAACTATTCCTTTAAAGGCACTCTAAATAATGTTTTATTTTTATTGTTTATGTATCTTGGTCACATGTGTTTTTAGTGTTGTGGTAACTATCTGGACCTGTTCACACAGACTTAATTTTGTGGTTGATGTTAAGTTAAAAAACAAAAGATGCACTTAAAAATATGGGAACATTTTTTTAAAAACCTGTGCCTTTGCCTAACTCACTTTCTCATTGACTAGTTTGCGGTTAACAAGTGAGTATTGAAAATGTCTCAATTTTACATAAAATAATATATAATTTTCTAATGATATACATTTTTGAGTAATCAGTAGCCTACATCTTAAATAAATAAAAAGACATCTAGAGCTGAAACTAGAGATATAATTTATAGGCTAGTAATATAGACTAACTACCTATTTTCATAATTACACATCTATGGTCTTTCCAGTGACACTGACACTTGGTCCTTCCAAATCAACAAATGCTGATTCCCCCCAACATTCATATCACACCATATCACACCAACATTCATATTCCCCCCAGCATACATATCACACAAGGGAAAAACATTTAATTAATTGGAATTGGAGCTCTCAGCCTCAGCCCCCACCTTCGGCCGCCTCTTCGCAGCAGCCACAACAGCGCAGCTCGAGGCCCCGCTCTCGGTCCAGCGCCCGGCGCCCCTCTTCGCGCGGGCCGCGATCGAGGATTGTGGTAAAACCGGAAGTCCCGAAGAAGTCCTAGCAAGCCTAGGAAAGCGCAGGTGTGTGAGTCCCGTTGCGGCCGGCCTCTCACCCAAGCGCCCCGCTGTTTCAGTCCCAAGATTTGCGACTGTTCCAGCGTTTTCTGCAGAGAGCAAGTCCGCACTGCTGCCCGCTTGCCTGCACACAAAAGCCGTTCTCACGGCTACCCAGATAAATCTCAAAAAGAGTGTATTTTCTGGTGTCCCGGCCATGGCCGATGGTGCTATAAATGTAGTCTCGATGCCCACTCCTCAGTGCCCATCACTACACATAAGCACAGCCCTACACTTAGGGCCCGCGCACATAAAATCGACTCAGGTCGATTGCGCTTCCAACATAGTGAGAGTGCCCACTTCCCAGTGCCCACGAACACTATGTCTAACAGATCACAGGCTCTCTGTAAAAACGAGAACTGTGAGCGCGCGCTCTGCTCAGGCAGACACCGCGCCCAAAGCAGTAAATGTGCCCGCTCCCAGCCCACATCTACTCGCTCACATGGGTCCTATGAGACTTTCTCAGTCCTCCCTCACTCAGCTAAGCACTGTAGTAAGGTCGAGGACGAGCGTTTCGCCCGCTGTATTAAGCGCGCGCCCGCCTCAAATGCCACAGGCATAACGCCTATGTTTGTATCCCCCGAAGCGCCTCTGTCGCACGGCGAACAGAGCGCGCTCCGTATCCAGCCCCTAGCCAGCCATGCAGAAGCATGGGCAGCGCTTCCAGGGGTTTCGGACTGGGTGCTAGGCATTATAAAGAGAGGCTTCTCGCTACAGTTTTGTCGACGCCCTCCCCGCTTCATAGCGCGCGTCGAGACTACGGTTTCGTTGGAAGTAGCACACCTACTTCGAGCCGAAATATCAAAACTGATAAGCAAAGGGGCGATAGAGCGCGTTCCCCCAGCTCTAAGCGAAGGGGGGCTATACAGCAGATACTTTCTAGTCCCCAAAAAGGACGGCGGTATCAGACCCATACTGGATCTAAGACGGCTGAACAGAGTATTAGTGAAACGCAGTTTCAAAATGCTCACAACCAGCAAAATTCTCGCGCATGTTTGCCGAGAAGACTGGTTCATGTCGATAGATCTGAAGGACGCGTATTTTCAAATACAGATAGCGTCACATCACAGGCGATACTTGAGATTCGCCTTCGAGGGTCAGACATACCAGTATACAGTCCTGCCATTCAGCTTGTCCCTGGCACCTCGTACATTTACGAAATGCATGGACGCAGCGCTCGCTCCTCTCAGACTCAGAGGCAAGCGAGTGCTGAACTATTTGGACGACTGGTTGATCCTAGCTCAATCACGATCACAGCTCGTGGAGCACAGAACCATTTTACTCGATCACCTCGAGAATCTTGGTATCACAGTCAACTGGACAAAGAGTTCATTGAACCCCAGTCAAACGATTTTGTTTCTGGGCGTCGTTCTGGACTCACAGTCTATGACAGCGCGGCTGTCACCACAGCACGTGTTGCTCATTCAGCGCGCGGCGAGATCTTTCCGCCGCGGCGCTTTCACCCCGCTCAGGAAGTTTCAAAGGATGCTGGGTCTCATGGCCTCAGCATCGTCAGTTCTCCGGCTGGGCTTGCTCCGCATGCGCCCGCTGCAGTTCTGGTTGAAAGCGCGGGTACCGCGCAGAGCGTGGGCGACCGGTCGATTACACCTCAAGGTCGATCAGAGCTGTGTTTCAGCCCTGGCGCCTTGGATGGCGGACGACTGGTACCGATCAGGTGTAAGCCTGGGGACTTCCTCGAGAGTGAGGATGGTGTCGACAGACGCATCCACCTCGGGATGGGGAGCGCTGCTCGAGGGCAGACCGTTCTTCGGCCTGTGGTCGGAACGAGAAAAGCTCCAACACATAAACTGCCAAGAAATGCTGGCAGTGCACAACGCGATGACGCTTTGTTGTCCCCACATCAAAGACGAACACGTCATAGTCCGTTCGGACAACATGGCTGTGGTGTCCTACATAAATCGCCAGGGCGGTCTGAAATCCATATCCCTGTACAGACTGGCGAAACGCCTCCTATTATGGGCTCAGCACAACTTACGCTCGCTGAGAGCAGTGCATGTACCTGAGCTTCAGAATGTGGGCCCAGACAGACTGTCCAGGAACAATGTTCCCCCGGGCGAATGGTCTCTACACCCACAAACAGTCCGGCTGTTGTGGGAGAGAATTGGCAGAGCGGAGGTGGACCTTTTCGCGTCCCACGAAAACGCGCACTGCCCCGCATTCTTTTCAAAGACCGACAGCGCGCTGTCCCGAAGGTGGCCGCGCTGCCTGTTATACGCTTTTCCCCCCGTCTCCCTCCTGCCACAGGTGTTGGAACGGGTCAGGAAAACAAAATGCCCAGTGCTGCTTGTAGCTCCGTTCTAGGAGAACCAGACATGGTTCCCAGTTCTGATGCAGTTGGCAAATATCGCTCCATGGCCACTGCCGTTGAGGAGAGATCTCCTCTCGCAGGCCGGGGGCTCGATTTGGCACCCACACCCAGCACTGTGGTCCCTTCATGTGTGGGCGCTCAACGGATACCCGTTGGTCTCGCAGAGGGAGTCGTGAATACCATCACTCAGGCTAGAGCGCCGTCGACTCGGCGGCTTTATGCTTCGAAGTGGTCGGTTTTCTCCGGCTGGTGTACAGCCCGGAGCCTTTCACCCCTCGAATGTGAGGTAACGGAGGTTCTCTCCTTCCTACAAGAGCTGTTGGATAAGGGCAGATCCCCTTCCACGCTCAAAGTGTATGTGGCTTTAAGAGCTTATATGTCCCGCTCTGCTGTCTTCAGACAGACAGAGCAGCTCTTTGTCTCGTTCAGCGGACGTTCCAAAGGAATGGCTGTTTCGAAACAAAGTCTATCCAGATGGATAGTTGACGCCATAGCGCTGGCTTATACTGCCAAGGGCATTCCATGCCCGTTGGGAGTCAGAGCGCACTCCACGAGAAGCGTTGCTTCTTCGTGGGCTTGGTCCAGCGGGATTTCCCTACAGGATATATGTACGGCGGCGGGCTGGGCCTCTCTGTCTACATTTATCAGGTTTTATAACCTAGAGGTTCCCGCCTTACAGGCTAAGCTTTTGTCGGTGTAATCTGTTCAGCCGTCTAGTCAGACCGCTGAAACCCATGCGCAATGCGCTACCGACTATCTTGGGCAGAACTGTGTAAGACCCACATTTCCCACATTAGTTCAGGTTCCCTACCCTGTCTATGTGATGTTATACTTGCGTCTGTGGACATGTCTATTCTACGACGCTACAGTATAGGGAATTAAGGCTCCACCCTTATTCCCTGACTCTGTGTGAGTCAATCTGGTGATTATGCACTGTATGCCTGAAATAGCTTCCGGTGATCAGTGTTTTTATCCCAGCACGCACGGCGTTTTGCAAGGGGTTCCCGTAGCGTTTTGATAAAACGCAGTACGAGAGGACTCTCGTAAGAGAACGTACTCGGTTACTAACGTAACCTCGGTTCTCTCTAGAAGAGGGAACGAGTACTGCGTTCTCTGCCGTGCGTACGGTTGACTCTGGTTCGCTTCGGCGATCAAAATCAAGTAAATCAGCCTTCTCGAGCTCCTTTTATAGAGGTAAGCCACGCCCGTTTCGGCGGGAAGTGGCGAGGAGGGCGCGAAGCGCCCTCATTGGCCTGATGTCATCTCAGGCCTCGCTCGATAGGCTTAAGCAGTTGCCGCAGAGCAGCCAATGAGCGAGCAAGCCGTCTCGCCATAGCTGACTGCTGCTGCCGCAACGCGTTTTACATATATGAAAATTAAAGGATAATTTTTTGCTTCAGTGTTTCGTGAAAAGAGACTTTTCCCGTAGCGTTTTGATAAAACGCAGTACTCGTTCCCTCTTCTAGAGAGAACCGAGGTTACGTTAGTAACCGAGTACGTTATGATGACAGCGATGGACATGAGTGGCTGCGGGAGGTTATGTTATCAATGAATTTTTTGTACCTTCTAGATATGGAATATGATCGGGTGAAAGCACATTTTAAACGGGTAGCACTTATTCATACACGTAATCACACTCTCACTAATGCATTCAAACAAATGTAATCTTACAGTACTACTTTATCTGTATCTGATGTTGAATGAGCAGAAACTTGAATGAGTAAGAAATGTATATACCCATATAAATAACTGACAAAACTTACTCTGCCGTGCAAAGGCAAAAGACCATAACTTCGTTTTTGGTTGAAAATTAATTATTTATATTTTTGGCACATTCAAGACCTCCTTTATCATGTGGATGAGTATCTTGAATCAATTCCGTTGTTTTTTCGAGAAAATAATGATGAGAAACCAAGGCAGAACAGGGTAACACCAGTTACCGCTCTTTGGCTTTGTTTTGGAACGCTCAAATTGAGTTACGGTATACTCTGCCCTTTGTTTAGCCGAGTAGTTACTGTGCCGGTGTTCTATCAAATAATACTACCTACCAGAATGTACGGTTATGTACTGCCTTTGTTTTAATGTCCATTTTAATGTAAAATTAAAATTACGGTGTAGCCTGTGTACTTTGTACAGCTGCCATAAGTCCCTCTAACTTCTGATGTCCTCAGAACTTTGTCCTGCACAAATGCGGTCAGAACATTTAGTATGGTCTGAAACCACTCCATTGACAAACGTGCGATATCGATCACGAAGGATTATGCAGAGTTGACAAAAAATGTTACACATGTCGTAGCAGATGAATACAACAAAGAACTAAAGCCCCGCCTCACCCAGTTCGGGTACCGGACCTGGTTGAAACACCCGTGAATCTAGCTGGCAGAGTGCATGGGCATCAGTTTCTTTTAAAAAGAGTCTTTCTACAAAACAAAACTTAATGAAGTGGTCAAAATCATGTTTTACCCACTCCATGTCTCATATTGCGCATCTCATGATGTATCATATCTTTATCATGCTGCATGCTCACTTTCATAACCAACGTTGATTAAATTAAAAAAACAATGACGTCACATATTTTCCAACCCAGTTAAAAAAGTGAAAGTGTGAAAATAATTTCCAGTAAAGGACAATGTTGCAACAATCGTTGTTTAGGTCCCTTAAACGCGCACGTACAGTCTCGGAGTCATCGCTGCAACCAGGAGATGAAGGAGAGCTGAGATCCATATCACCTAGCACACTTTATTCTCTGCCACCCCAGGATGCTAGCGCGGCTAGCGCCGTTGCTATGAGGGCGCCAGCGCCTCTGCCTCGCGAGTGGATGATAGCCCAAGACGCCTAGCAATGATATACCTTTAGTGATAGTATACCTTTAGTTAAGTTATAACTTAAAAGTCTTTGTAGCGCGCTAAGAGACAACGTTATCGGGAAACGCAGCCCAGGTATGATGCGTATGATGATGCGTGATGGAGATTCCAAAGCACTCTTCTTTGGTCAGAACCATGGAGAGCGATCGCGGATAGGTCCTATGCACCGAACATTTTTACAGTGCATCAAAATATTTAAAGAGCATCAAGCTATTAAAACCTATATTATGCACAGATAATATAACAGTATATTACGCCTGCACCCGATGACAACGCAGTGCTGAAGGATCCCTTTACCACTCTACAGATAAAACGTTTTCAGGAAATTCGTTTCACGTACCTACCCCGAAGTAACAAAATAAAATAAAATTAAATAAAATTAAATAAAATTCAAAATTAAATAAAATTAAAAATTTTATAAGGCATCATTACTTTGTTTAGGCTTGGCTTGTAGGGAATTACAAACCTGCGCACATATATTCAAACGGAAATAACTATAGAACCAATTCTTAATGCGCATGTGACCGCCATCAGCGTTTCTCACAGGTTCACGTTTAAAGTCTGTGTAGAGAGAATGGTGTCGTCTTAGCGGCCCCTAATTTAATAACAAATGATTGTTGCGACGGAAGCGAATCAATCAAAACTAACTTTAGCTGGAAAATAACTTTACTAAAGAACCTCTATAAAGCCAAAACAAACTCTGTTACCATAAATTATACGTTTATCTCTGTAAAGCTGCTTTGAAACAATCTACATTGTTAAAAGCGCTATATAAATGAAGATGACTTGACTTGACCTTTATGTAACGTTATCTAGTGTAGGCTAAGTTATAAATCCCATTTGACGACTGGCTACTATATACAGGGCACCATACGGACTTTATCAAAGAATTTGCTGATTTTCTAAAGGAAATAGTACAGGCTAGACAAAGACTTAATTGTTGGTGATTTTAATATACAAGTAGATGATGAAAAAGACGCAATGGGATTGGCATTTACATACTGATTCTCAACTCTATTGGAGTTAGACAACACGTGTCAGGACCCACTAATTTTTGTAATCATACTTTAGATCTAATATTGTCACATGGAATTGATGTTGATGGCATTTAAATTCTGCAGCAGAGCGATTACATCTCAGACCATTTTCTAGTCTTGAGTATTTAGCCAAGGCTGCAAAACAAACCTCCTGTTAGAACTATAACTTCTACCATTATATATTGCTTTATAAATAATCTTCCTGTTCAGTGTCTACTCCTTAGCATACAAGATAGATTAGAAGAATGGATGTTGCAACATAAACTACTGACTCTCTCTTTCCCAGGTCTTTAGACGCGGTTGCTCTTTTGTGCTTAAAGAAGATTAAGGAAAATAGTCAGAAGCTGTGATACAAGCAGCACACTTGGGCCCTCAAGAAAGCAGAAATGCTTTATGAGAGAACTACTAGTTAATGTAACCCCACCTATATTGTGTCTCATATAATTAATCCTCATTAAATAACTCAGACTTTGGTGTACTTCTCATAGAATGCAGTGTGTGTTTGTGATATTTATCGGAGTATAAATGGACACAAATGGCAAGGCCCACACTTGAGACAGAGTCATAAATCCTCCCAACAGAGGAATTTCCCGCTTGGAAATTACCCCTTTCTTATTGGTCAGGCCAAACCTGAGAGGTGGGACCTTTCTCAGGCTTTAAATGGCCTCTACACAAGCCCTTCCCTCACAACCAGCCATGTGCTCATTCAGGAGAGAGAGAGAGAGGACTCTCTCAACCACAACAGAATCAAGGACAACATCAGGAGTTTGGACGACTTCTGCATCGAATGAAGAAGTTGTGCCATCGCAACTCCAACCATCAACTCTTCCGACTTCCTACCTTCTTCTGGTTGCTCTGCGTGGCCTCTCCGGCCCAGGGCCGGCAAGCCACAATCTGCGCTCCAGTCATGTGCTCATGAAGAGAGAGACAACTTCCAACCAGAACAGAGTCAAACAAACCATGCAAGCTCATCACCTCTTCTTTATTCAACGCAGAAGAAATCGATTGAGACTCAGGGGACCATCAAAATCCTTCTTCAGAAACTTCACGAAATGCTTTCACAGCAAAGGCCATGCAAGTATATATTTAATGAGGTACTCTGAAAATAATAAGCTGATGGTTCTTTTCATTGTTAAATGGATCTTTTCCATAGTTCCATTTCCTGCTTCCGGTTTCATTCTATCACTTCCCATTTTACCCAAGTTCGTGCGATTGTATGTTGTGCGTTTAGATTAGGCTATGTTTGTGATTTAGTTAATAAAAGTTGCGCACAATACGTATTTGGTTCTGATTCTCTGCTTGCAACAAAATTTATTTTATGATTTAGATTTTGAGTACAGGCTCTTAGTAGTACTATACAGTAAGAAAGACATTTCCCTCCCCCGGAAATGAACATTTCTTAGAATATATAAACAATTAACACTGTGTTCATGGGACGAACAGGTTGATTGATTGTAATATTAATTTTACTACATTAAATTAATTATATTAACTGATCCAAATATTCATAATTAATTACTACAAGTCAGGATTGATTATTAATATTTATTTTGAGCTAATTTACATATGTAAATTGAGAGAATTTTCTGTAAATCAGGTTCTGCAAAGAGTTTATATTAGTTTAATTGAGAGTGTATAACTGTGTGGTTCAGACAAGTTACATCTGTGAATAAAGTAAAATTAAACTGAATTACAAGAGTAGCAGGTAAAATCATAGGATCCAAGCAAAAGTCAGTCGATCAGTTATATGAAATTGCTGTTCAGAGAAAAGCTTTGACTATAACAAGAGACACAACACACCCCTTGAATCATATATATACCGTTGGCTAAAAAGAACATTTATAAAAGATAATTTGTTCCACTGGCGTGGCTGTTTTAAATCGAATCTTTATTTGAGGTACACTGTAAAAAAATTGCTGTAGTTTTGCAGCTGTTTGCCAGTAACTTACTGTAGATTTAAATGTATATTATTTACTGGCAACAATTTGTTCAAAGTTAAATGAACATTAAACATTAACAAGTCTTTGTCTTTAAAGAATAAAATGATAAAATAATCTAATGCAAAGCATTCTGGGAACCAGAAATCTTCATCAACCTTTTTCTGTTTTTTTCCTTCAGATTTTGGTTCCCAGAATGCTTTGCATGAGGATGTTATTTTAGTTTTATTCTGTAAAGATAAAGACTTGTTAATGTTTAATGTTCATTTAATTTTGAACAAACTGTTGCCAGTAAATAACATCAATTTAAATCTACAGTAAGTTACTGGCAAGTAGCTGCCAGTAATACTGTAATTTCTACAGATTTTTCTAACAGTGTAGTTACTATAGGTGTATGTACGTTTGTACAGGTATGCATAAGAATGTGTGCGTGTATTTATGCATGTATATATTGTATTAATTTGTTTTATGCATGTTTTTGATGGGGACAAATGTGTTTACCATGTGTTTTATTATGTGGTATATGATGTGGTTGTACAGTGTTGTATTTGTTTTTTATGCCAGTGTTAAAGATGAATTTCTGTCCAGGAAATCGGAACAGACAATACAGTCAAATAAACATACAATAAATAGACAGTTATCTCCTTTAGACTCAGGCGCAGAATGCACGGACACAACCAAATGTCCCTGACACCTACAAAATTATACTAAGGTGACTGACTCTGACCGTGTTGGTTGACGCCTAAGTGTAGCTACTCTGACCGCATAAAATGCCATAAAATGATAGTTACCTGACCGCATCTAACCCCACCTAAGAGTATCACACGGAGTCGAACAATGTCTCGTTCCTTTTTGAACACTATCATTTGGGAATAATGTCTCTAGTGTTCCACTAACCTGCTGCACAGCAATAACTAAACAGACTCCAGGCAATGCTTTCGAATATGCTTTAATCATGGCCGGAGGATCTCAGACCAATTTCAGAGAGAATCCCACTAGCAAAAAGAATACAACCGTTTTTATAACATAGGAGCATGGCAAAGGTGACATGATTCATTAGATATTTTCCTACAATATGATTGGTTCTTCATATGTATAATCCAGCAAACCTTTCTGTTACTAGGTAGAAGCTTTGTTACTCAAAGTCATGAGTTTATATATTTAAACATCTGTCTAGTTTCATTTCCCCTTTTATTATATTCGGAGATGATTCACTGACTGACTGACTTTGACCAAAGTGTTTAGAAACATTTAGGTTTCAAAAGCATATAAATGTTATTCCTGCAAGGAAAATAAATGTTAGTTCTGATTAATTTAAAAATCCATCACAGTGTTCAAGCACAGATTTTTTTCCCCCTACACAGGCGACGCGAGGTGACAATACAGTCGGTTTTCATCAGCACTTATTCTATGATATTGGTTTGGTGTGTCCCTGCCTTAAAGGTGTGTCTTTGGAGGATATTTGTGTGGTGTCATCAGCCAATGCTGTGTTCCCATAGTGTCAGCTACTGATGCAGTGTCTTTTTCCCAACTCAGGGAACCATGGTTACATACCTAACTTAGGCGGTACAATGAAGTGTGTTAGAAAAAACAAAACTATTCAGTAATGTCTAATTAACAGGTCTCACAACTCTTAATTTAATGTAGCTGTGATCCTCAAGATTAGTGATAAGAGGTATTTTATTCCAGTTCCATTGCAACTCCAATGGCCTTTGGTTTGATTTTCTAGACAAACATAACTGGGCTGGCAAAAAGTATACCTTGTAAGCACTGCCTTAAGAGTGTCATCAGCATAAGTCATTTTGGATAAATGCAAATATGGGAATATGGAGTCATGAACTCTTGCACTCTTGGCTTGTGTAGAAGATGGTTAACATCTTCCTGCAGCTTGTAAACACCCAACTACTGGTTAAAAGTATTGTAAACTCACTTATATAGCAATATGATACTTCATATATACTGCACCTTGGTTTGAGAGAAACTTTATTTTTCTAAACAATACATGACATCTTTTGCATTTCTTTGTATTTACTCTGCATTTTATAGACATTTTGCTTGAATACAATGAACAATATTTCTTTACTTTTAATTTACAGCATGCATATAGTGTACTGAGAAAGGCAACATGATATCTTAGGGTCAGCATGAAATTATCTGTTCGCTCAGAAGATGCTTTGATGACCATGAATTTCTGTCGTTCAGGGAGGAGTGGATCAAGGCATGCCCTCTCAGACTCTGGGAGTTAGCTGATGTGATCTGTTGGAACATTTAACAGTCAGTGACATTCTGTGAAACAAAACATTCATTACAACAGAGCAAAAGTGGTTACATAATTTTTCTGTTGCTTTGTTTCAGTTCCCTACAGTACAAGTAATTCACTCGCCTTAGTAGGTGAAAAATTACTGTGTGAAAATGGAAAGTATATATATTAATATATATATATATATATATATATATATATATATATATATACATACATATACACACACATATATATATACATATATATACATGTATATATATATATATACATATATATATCTGAATATATATCTACCTACAACAGTAGATCCACCTTTGTCAAGTCTGAGTCGAGTCCAAGTCCTTAACCAATCAAGTCCAAAGGGGTCCGAGTTGGACTAAAGTCTGAGTCCTTAACTCAGTCATTCAATCATGTTATGGTCACTCGATCATTCCTTGTTGTTGATCATTCCTTGTTGTTTATACTGCTAAATATAGCTTATTCAACAACACACATTAACCTGACATCACTTGTTTCAATCTAAATCATTATTGCTAGCACAACACGCTAGTAATTCTCTAGCCTGTTAGCGTGCCATCCATGCGCTCTTATTTATTTATTTATTTTTCATCAAACAACTTAGGTGCGTAGGATCAGTCAACAAACACGGTGAGTCATGTCATCTTCTCCTCTTATTGTCACTTGCACTTCATGTAACATGTATAGCATAGCCTTCTCTGTCAGCACAGGATTTACATGTGATAAATGCAGGGAATTAGTCAGGCTGGCGGAGAAGATTTCAGAACTAGAGACACGCATCCAAACTTTAATCAAGGTTTTTTTTTTTTGTAAGAGTGCAAGGGCTTTAGATACTGCTTTGGATGCGACTAGCTTAGTGAACTCTGTACATTGTTCGGTTCCAGCTGTAGTAGAGCCTGTGCAGCAGGGCAATTGGGTGATGGTGAGATGCTGTAGTCGCGGGACAAAACACCGCCCTTCCTTTCCGATTACCATAACAAATAGATTCTCCCCACTCAATGAAACACCCACTGTTACTCCTGTTGAATGTGCCCTAGTTATTGGCGATTCTATTACACGGAACGTGAAAATAGAGACACCAGCCACCATAGTCACATGTTTGCCGGGAGCCAGAGCGCCTGACATCAAAGCAAATTTAAAAGTGCTGGCTAATGCTAATCGTAAATTCTCTAAGATTATTATTCACATCGGCACTAATGGTGTTCGACTCCGCCAGTCGGAGAACACTAAAATTAACGTTAAAGAGGGTTGTGAACTCGCAAGTAAGATGTCAGGCACTGTAATTTGCCCTGGCCCCCTTCCTGTTCTCACCAGGAGTGATAAGATACTTATGCCTGGTTCAGATTACACGATTTTGGCACGATCCGTTTGACGTAGGGTGTCGTGGGGATTCGCAAACGACAACCGGCGTCGGGACGCAAGATTCGATCGTTTCATCTCGTATAGTGTGTCATAGTGGGCGACAACCTACGTCGCGTCTGCGATGCTTCACGACATCACGACAAAAAGACTAGCATGTTTAATTTTTTAACGGTCCTCCACGACGACGGCGCGCGAGTGAGTGAGTGAGGGAGAATGAGTGAGAGTGTGTGTTCGCGAGTGAGGGAGAATGAGTGAGAGTGTGTGTTCGCGAGTGTGTGTGCGCGAGAGTGAGTGTGTGAGTGAGAGAGCATGTGTGTGTGTGTGCGTGTGTGAGAGAGAGTGCGTGTACGTGAGTGAGTGAGCGTGAGTGTGTGTGTGTGTGTGTGTGTGTGTGATTGAGTGAGTGCGTGTAGGCTATGTGAGTGAGCGTGTGTATGTGCGAGTGAATGAGTGTGTGAGACGGCTCGCGATGACTGGTCGGAAAACAACGTGTAGTCTGACATGTTTCTTGTCCACGACATGACAAGATTTTTAGGAGTCAAAATCGTGTAATCTGACACAGTGACTATCGTAACAGACAAAAAAATCGTGTAATCTGAACCAGGCATTAGTAGATTGTCCTTACTCAATGGCTGGCTGTCTAAGTGGTCTCCACAAATTAATATAGAATTCATAGACAATTGGAAAAGTCTTTGGGGCAGACCTGACCTGTTGAAAAGAGATGGTATTCATCTCTCCTTTGATGATGCTGCTCTTCTCTCTAGTAATATGGCACATAGTCTTAAAGCTCAAACATGACTTGGGGCTCAGGTCAGGAAGCAGACAGACTGGCTAAACCGACCGTCTGCTAGCTGTCTCACTTCACCTAGGTCAGATAAATCCCATCACATAGAGACTCTTTCACCTAGATATCATCGTCCTACAGAGTTTAGCTCCAACCCTGAAAAAATCACTTGCCTGTAATTTTCTAGTTATCCTGAGGACCTTGATTAGCTTGTTCAGGTGTGTTTGATTAGGGTTGAAGCTAAACTCTGTAGGACAGTGGCCCTCCAGGACCGAAGTTGCCCATCCCTGATATAGAGACTGTGTCTGTTCCCCGAATTAGGACATACAAAAAACTTACAAACCCATCTAAGGGTAAAATTTTTATTGATGTTCAACAATTAAAAAACAGATATAATACAAATGAGCAAATGATAAAGTTTGGGTTGCTGAATATTCAATCCCTTACTTCAAAAGCACTTATTGTTAATTATATGATTACAGACTATAAGCTAGATATGCTGTGTTTGACAGAAACCTGGCTAAAACCAAACGATTACATGACTTTAAATGAGTCCACCCCCCAACATTACTGTTATAAACATGAACCTCGTCTGAAAGGCAAAGGGGAAGGTGTTGCTGTAACTTATAGTAATATTTTCAGAATTACTATGTTGTGGAAAAATTCAGAAACCAGTCCAAACCAGCTAAAGATATGGGATATCTTTAAGGAAAACTACAGAAACTGGGAAAGGAGGGGTTATGATGCCAGAAAACTGTATAAAATGTCTATGTTTGTTGAGTCTAGTAGGCATTCTGTTTCCAAGTTGGGTAGCTGCGACTTGTGTGAAAAGAATTCTCAAAGAATAAACCTTTTCTCTTTATTACAATTTGCCTCTTGAAAGTTTCTTACACCTTTTGATGCGGTTTTTATTAACCTCTGAAAATTGCTATTACAACTAAGAAGTCTAGTTTCAAATATAATTCTTTTGAAATGTTGGTGATTAATGTAACTATATAGTGTAAATGATAAATCACGTTTGAGATTTGTGCTAGCTACTGTATACAGTATAGGCCACCAGGGCACCATACAGACTTTATCAAAGAATTTGCTGACTTTCTATCAGTTATTGGCTGCAGATAAAGTCCTAATTGTTGGTGTTTTTAATATACATGTAGATAACGAAAAAGCGTTATCTACGGATTGGCATTTAAAGACATTCTTAACTCTATTGGAGTTAGACAACACATGTCAGGACCTACTCATTGTCGTAATCATACTCTAGATCTAATATTATCAACAAGGAATCAATGTTGATGCCATTGAAATTCTGCAGCAGAGCGATGCCATCTCAGATCATTATCTAGTCTTGTGTAAACTTCATTTAGCCAAGGCTGCAAAGCCGACTCCGTGTTACAAATATGTTAGACCTATCACTTCTGCCACTAAAGACTGCTTTATTAATAAACTTTCTGATCAGTATCATCATCTCAGCATCCCAGATAGCTTAGAAGAACTTGATATTGCGACAGAAACTTTTAACTCTCTCTTTTCCAGCACTTTGGACACAGTTGCACCATTGCGCCTAAAGAAGATTAAAGAAAATAGTCCAACGCCGTGATACAACGAGCACACTCAGGCCCTTAAGAGAGCAGCCAGAAAAATGGAGCGCAACTGGAAGAAAACAAAACTAGAGGTATTTCGCATTTCATGGAAAGAGAGCTCGATTGCATACAGAGAGGCCTTAAAAGCTGCTAGATCTGCTTATTTTTCAACCCTATTAGAAAAAAATAAACAAAACCCTAGGTACTTATTTGAAACAGTGGCTAAACTAATGAAAAATAAAGCTTCAAGCCCAGAAGTTTCCAAGCAGCACAGCAGTAATGACTTTATGAACTTCTTTACTTATTAGATTGATAATATAAGGGAGAAAATTATAACTATGCAACCGTCAACTACAGTATCACATCAGGGAGTGCATTCTAGTGTCCCTAAGGAAAAAACAATTCATTCATTACTATAGGAGAGGAAGAATTTTCTAAACTCATTAAATCATCTAAATCGACAACATGTATGTTAGACCCTATACCTACTAAGCTACTGAAAGAGATGCTTCCAGAGGTCATAGATCCTCTTCTTAATATCTCCAATGATGATCATACTAGGGTCGGCAAACGCGCCGGCGCGTTTTGCTTGATTTTTTCACATAGCAGCAAAATAGACTTAAAATATTCCGTCATTTATGGTCATACAGACTTAAGAAATATGAAAAAATAAACTGTTAAATGTCTTTTTTATGTGTCCACTTACAAGCGAAAAAAAACATTGTGCTTTTGTTAAATAAAGAAAATAAACGGTGTGCTTTCTGGCTCTCCGTCACTGTGAACTTTTTTTTGGAGCACGTCTCTAAACTTAAAAGGATACTTCAGGATTTAGCATTAAGCTTTGTATCAGTAGAAAACCTGTAGTATTTTCGAATTACCATGCTTTCCTCCCTCATATGCCCCTGAGACGAGAGATTTATGTATTTTTTGTCTGGAAAAAATCCTCAGATCCTCAGAAAATCGTCATTTTGCATCATTGAAGGATTATTTGGCCAGAGGCTAGAGACTACAGCCAGTAGTAGTAGCTAGTTCTGCATGTTTTCAACCCACCCATAGAGGGTGGGATCTCACTCACAGAATGTACAAACAGTGTCAGCCATCTTTTATTTGGAAGCTAAGCTAACGGGTTCTTATTCTGTGGAGAAAGCTGAGTAGTACGGGTTACCATACATCCTCTTTTTCCCGGACATGTCCGGCCATCGAGATCGTCCAAAATGTCCAGGATTCAGCTTTTGCTTTCTGCGGTTGGCATTCATTGTTTACATGCACACCTTTTGTTTCAATCTAACTGAATTCATTCCGATTGGTGAATCTGAATTTTCTCATTCTAGAAGGCTCCAAATTCAAAAATAATTTCACATTTCTACTACATAAATGACCCAATTTAAATACACATTCATCTTTCCAGAGGTGAAGTACCCCTTTAAATAAAACTCAGCGAATACTAGTCACCCAGGCATGAGCTATATATCTTTATAATAATTTAATTGTCTGCTTTTAAATGATCTAATTCAAAACTAAAACAAATATTCTCTGTTTATGTAATCTGTATGAAAAGAGAGAGATGTCAGTCGTTCTCATTACAGCTCATTACAACTCATTATCTGCTAATATGAACACACCCACGGAGAGCACGCTATTCAAATGCAAATGATCTGAGGCAATACATGCAAACCTGTGAACGCCCACATCAGCTTGATAAAACACATCAAGTTTAATCAGATTAATGTACTTGTTTACACCGTCTCGTGACGCTGTGAGGAATAATACTATTATAATAATCCTGGAAAATTTACCTCAGAAGTGCTGGTAGTTTCATTTTGAGGAGCAACGGATGCAGCGGAGGAACAGTAAGTTCTTTATTCTTAAGTGCTTTGTTCTAATCGTGATATGGAATAGTGTCTGTAAACCGCAAAAGACTTTTAAATTTGTTAAATTGTTTAAATTTGAATCGCGTGTCTGTGTGTGAATGAATGAATGGCAGAGATGCGCGCTGTTGTTTACTACAGCTCGCAAAAAGACTGTTTAAATATGAATCGCGTTTCTGTGTGTGAATGAATGAACAACTTTTACCAAACTATATTGCTATACTGAGATGAGTAAAAATCGACTGAAATATGTTGAAATAAAATGTCTATGTATAAGCAACATATTAAACTGCAAATTGACATTTATATGCCATAATATATCATAAAAACGATAGGCCTATGTTACAGACAAAATATGAAAGACAACATTTCGTTGACTAGTTTTGGATAGATTATAAAGTTTTAACTGTAAAAAAGACTGCCACATCAAATAAGCCTTTGTTCGCCAATTTCTGCTCATATGTTAAATATATATAGTATGTTTTGTCAAAAATAAAGCCATCAACTAAGATGTTATTATAGTGTTTGTTCCAATGTGGGCTATATTCAAACTAATGAATCCTTAACTTTGAAATGTATGATCAAATGTATACTTTAGTTTTTACAAAGAAAGATTACACCTGAAATATTGTTAAAATGTTAATTGTTGCTGTAATTGTAACCTTTTTAATAAAATAGCAAAAACTATATTTACAAGGTAGATGTAAACAAAATCTTAAAAGGTCAATATAAGCCTTCTCTTTAAATTATTTTGATTGTGTTTTATTATTGACAAATTTGGGGAGAGCATACATATTCCAAAACTTTCTAAAAATACAGTATGAGAATTAACTGCACAATTACTAGAAATGTTTACCTTGGATATTATACAATTTGCAAGAATACGCAATTTGTGAAAAATAAAAATAAAATTGTATTCCCCTCCTTGAACTGCCACCTTACCGTGGTGGAGGGGTTTGAGTACCCGAACGACCCTAGGAGCTATGTTGTCCGGGGCTATATGCCCCTGGTAGGGTCTCCCCAGGCAAACAGGTCCTAGGTGACGGGTCAGACTAAGAGCGGTTATAAAAAAAAAAAACCTTTATGATTGAGTCAAAATCAAGGACTGTGACGTCGCCCGGCATGGCGCAGCCGGGGCCCCACCCTGGAGCCAGGCCCGGGGTTGGGGCTCATATGAGAGCGCCTGGTGGCCGGGCTTCCCCCCACGGGGTCCGGCCGGGCTCAGCCCGAAGGAGCGACGTGGGGCCGCCCTCCTGTGGGCTCACCACCCGTAGGAGGGACCGTAAGGGGCCGGTGCTTAGAGGATCGGGCGGCAGTCGAAGGCGGGGGCCTCGACGACCCAATCCCTGGACACGGAAACTAGCTCTAGGGACTAGGAATGTCACCTCGCTGGTGGGGAAGAAGCCTGAGATTGTGCGTGAGGTTGAGAGGTACCGACTAGAGATAGTCGGGATCACCTCCACGCACGGCTTGGGCTCTGGAACCACACTCCTTGAATCCAGGAGTGTGAGAAGAGTCCATCATCTCGATGGACTCTTCTCTACGGGCCAAACGGCAGTGTAGAGTACCCGGCCTTCTTGGGGTCCCTGGGAGGGGTGCTGGAAAGTGCTCCGACTGGGGACTCCGTCGTTCTACTGGGGGACTTCAACGTCCACGTGGGCAGCGACAGTGACACCTGGAGGAGCGTGATTGGGAGGAACGGCCCCCCTGATCTGAACCCGAGCGGTGTTCTGTTATTGGACTTCTGTGCTAGTTACAGCTTGTCCATAACGAACACCATGTTCAAGCATAAGGGCGTCCATCAGTGCACGTGGCACCAAGACGCCCCAGGCCGGAGGTCGATGATCGACTTTGTGGTCGTTTCATCTGGCCTCTGGCCGTATGTCTTGGACACTCGGGTGAAGAGAGGGGCAGAGCTGTCAACCAATCACCACCTGGTGGTGAGTTGGATCCGATGGCCGGGGAGGAGGCTGGACAGACTCAGCAGGCCCAAACATACTGTGAGGGTCTGTTGGGAACGTTTGGCGGAGTCCCCTGTCAGAGAGATCTTCAAGTCTGGAGATATTGAGTCTGAGTGGACCATGTTCTCCACCTCCATTGTCGTGGATCTTGTTGGAAAACCAAATGTTACATCGCCGATCTGGGAATATTTTGGATTCGTGCCAAACGAGAAAGGCGAACCAAGCAATTTAGATGAAGCCATTTGTAGGCTTTGTGGGAAAACAACAAGTGTTAAAAGGGCAAACACCTCGAATCTCCAGAGCCATCTCCGGTCATGTCACCCAGCCGCGTATACTGAACTCATGTCGTCTGAACGCAAACGCCCAGCTAGTCAGCTGGGTATCGAAGAGGCCTTCTCAAAAATGGCCAAATACAAAAGAGAAAGCGATAAATGGAAGACATTAACTAGAAATGTGGCAACATTTTTGGTAGATGAGAACGCGCCGCTCCGCACTGTAGAGAAACCTGCTTTCCGAGAAATGCTTCAGTCATTTGATAAACAGTACGAACTTCCGAGCAAAAAATACTTTTCAAACACTGTCATTCCTCAACTATACAACGAAACCAAAGAGAAAATAATTGCGGAACTACACAACCTTGATTTCTTTTCTGCCACGACTGACATGTGGTCCAGCGTTAATATGAGCCTGACTGTACATTTCATCAACAAAAATTGGTAGCTGAAGAGCAGGTGCTTGCAGACTGCGTTCACATCAGAAAGTCATATGGCGGATAATTTAGCAGAATCTCTCCGCAGCACATTCAAAGAGTGGGGGTTAAATGAAAAAAATCTTGCATGCATCACGACAGATAACGGGGCCAATATCGTGGCTGCTGTTAGGAAATTAGAATGGCCATGGTTGAATTGTTTCGGCCACAATCTTAACCTGGCAGTCACAAACTCAATGTCAGCCGAGAAGGAGAGGACATCCAGGGCCATGGGGTGTGCCGAAATATGGTGACTGCATTCGCCCACAGCTGGTCGAGAAAGAAGAAACTTCGTGAAGAGCAAGAGGCCTTAAACCAAGGGTGCCCAACCAGTCGATCGCGGTCGATCCTGTCGATCTTTCCAGTCGATCGCGAGAGTAAATTGTACTCTGGTTTGCCCTTTCTCTCTCTTCACCGCTCCCGCATCTCAGACCTCAAAAACATAAAATATTAACCTTTATAGACATAGTATTTCTTGAGTAAAGAAAACACTGTACTTATTTAAAAAAAACAGTTCTTTATTTAATCTTACAAGATCACTGATTAGCCTACGTTCAGCTATGCGCTGGCCGGAGGAGGAGGGGCGGAGCTACGAGGAGCTAGCTGTGAGGTTTTGCTTGACAGTCTAATCGAGTAACAAGATTTAACACAAGCTGTTTTAATGCTTTTCATTGGTTGTTAAATATTTGTAAAATTCACTGACATACATAAAGTTTGACCAATAGCATTGATTTATTAAAAAAATAACCGCGAAGAAATGATGGGCTGAATTCGAAATCGCATATTAACATACATACGGATACAGAACGTCATTAATAGGTGGGCCTGGTGAATATACGGAGGGGCCTCGGGTTTTTTAAGCTTATACACACTTGATTCCCGGGCTCCGTATTAGAGCTTTCTGCGTGGATGCGGTCTGGCGATGCGTTCCATGTGCGGTGCGTATACAGCAGTGCAGAGATCGTTTCCGCACCGAGTCTATTTTTGCTGTGCTGCACGCGCTGAATTAAAGTGCATGGTTCGTGGTCAAAATGAACACAGATTGACATGAAAATATAATAATCTCACCATAAATGCGTTTAATTAAATAAAATGTAGTAATCTCACCATAAATGCATTTAATTTAATTATACTCTTTTTCACAGTCATCTTTTTAAGGCTAGCCAACTTTAAGACCGGGGTAAAGCAAGTAAAACTACAATTTACCTCAACAAGGCGACATAATGAACACTTGTCTCATTCGTGGAGGTGAAAAAACAAGTTCTTTGTGACATGCAAGATTTATTGTATTAAAACTTAAATGCAAAAGAAAAGGCATGAGAGTCGGCTGTTTTTGTCAATTTTAAGTTTTAATTTTAAATCTTTGTGATTTTAATATAATACATGGTTAAATAGTTTACCACTTGAGCAACTATTTATAGAAGTAGCACTGAATGATACGTTGTTTAAATCGAGTTAAAACGTTTATTAAAGAGTGTATGTGTACAAAGAGAATCGCAATGCTGACAAAACTTTTTTTTTAAATAAAAGTTGCTGAATAACTTCAATCATTTGAAATACAAATATTGAGTATGTTTTTGATGAAAAAGCCACTAACGTTAAGTGTCTCACGACCATCCTCCCCCTCCTCCTCAGGTATGACATGGTCCAGAAGTAGCCTATATCATCATCTAGACGTGTTTTTTTTTTTTTTTTTTTTGTGTGTGTCAATGACAGCTGTTTAGCCATAGCTCAGTTAGGTTGCCGCTGCGACGGAAAACTTTTGGTCCGCAGCGCGCCTGCGGTTTTGCGTGATAGCATCACTGGACTGACACGATATGTCAACATAATATTTTTATTTTGTAGCTATTTTTCGTAGCTACTGTACAAAAAAACTTTACTAAAAAAAAAACTATTAAACATTTTAAAAAAAACTATTACAATGAAATTATTTCATTGTATTATTTTCAAATTATTTCAATTATAATTCATTATTATTAAAATAAAAAATGTAAATTGTTTTTATTAATCTGATTGGGGGGGGGGGGCACCGATCAATCATGCCCACCCATAAATCCGCGCCTGATACTATTTCAAATACATATCAGAAATAGCAAGAGTAGTATGTTAGGACGCTAATCTGAATTCAGCCAGGATTTTAGCTAGGCACGTTACATTATTAGTAGGGACTCCCTGGCATTCCGGCTCGTTGACTCAGCTCACTGAAAATATATTTTGGGTCACAAACGGCTCTTTAGAAAATAAATGTTTTAACTATGACTTTGACTATGATATAGGTGTAAAAAAATAATTCTAATTAAATTATTAATCGAAATCAGACTCACAATGTCTAACAATTTTTTTTAAATGCCTTGATTTGTTATAAAAAAAACTAAACCTTTCCATTTAAATTACATATTTTTAATGTATAGAAACAACATTCAAAACAATAATATAATAGAACCCATATTAAAAAAAAAAAAAAAAATTCAGAAAAATAAATAGGCCTAGGCCTAACTGAAAGGATTAAACTGGTCCCTCTTTTTCTCTCTTCTTTATTGCCATGTTATAACCAGCACTCTAGCATTATAACTAGCATGAACACACACTATTATTTTAAATAAAATTATTCAATATTTATTACATATTTATTTAATTTCTATATAGGCTATATTTTTAAAAATAGAGTCGGCTCTTCTCCATTATATATGGATTACAGCTACTTTTCTGTTTGTTTTGTGCATATTAAATCTGCAGATGCGCTGTGAGTAGCGACTGGCTTTCTGTTTGGACTGGTAGATCTCGGCACACTGATAAATCTAAAAGTAGATCTTTGTTCAAAAAAGGTTGGGCTCCCCTGCCTTAAACCTTCCAACGCACTGATACTGGTGAGTTGCAATAATTAAAGTAGGCTAGTTATTATTTCATGTTATATTTAGGTTAGGATAGCATATATATACAAATACAAATAACAAATAACAATGTATGATGGCGCCGGCGCCATCACCGATTTTGTTCTTATTTTAAATTATTTGAAATTTTAAACTGTTTATACGAATTTTTTTTTTAAATGATCCATAATTTTTTATGGTCACAAAAATACTTGTCCCACATTTTTTTCTTTGGTTTTGTTAATATGTCAATTATTAAGTAAAATATATTTTCTGTCGGCCTATTTATTTTATTCGTTTTATGATAATTAATGTAAAATTAAACCTGAAAAATATAGAAAACAATGGTGGTAGGGCCTATTTTTAAAGGGGTCACATTCACACACACTTATCCAACGTAATTTAACATTCTGATTTTGTCATTAAGGATTAAAAAGCGTCGATTGTCTGTAAGGAAAATTTTACCGAAATAACATCTAAGAACAATTTATATAATAATTTTGTATTCTCTTGTTCCTTCGCTATGCCAACAGGATTGTCCCACACGATGGGGAAGCAAACAAAAAATGATAGAGAGAGTATTGGAGCAAGCCCTCGCAATTAAAAGAGCGCTGGATGACCGAAAGCATCACCACCTGAACCTGACATGGCAGGACATTGCAGTGCTTGAGTCGATAAACGCAGCACTTAAACCAGTTGCAGAATTTACCGATGTTTTATCGAACGAGAAGGTTGTTACTGCGTCATCGGTTAGACCTGTGCTGAGACTGCTGACCAATGATCTCCTCGACCCTTCGCCAGAAGACAGCGAGTTAACAAAAAACATCAAAGCAAAGATGATCACTGTCTTGGAGGAGAAATACAAAGATTTAGAAGGGCAAAAAATGCTATCAAAAGCAACTACGTTGGATCCTCGATACAGGAATCATTTTGAAGTGGAAGATATTAGAGACGAACTCATCGACGAAATAATGCACGTTACTAAAGATCAACCAGAAAACAATCAAACTGAGGAGTCACTGGATGCAGGGGAAGGAAACAGCGCAGCACCTGCTTTAAAGAAAATGAATCTCGCACAGCTACTCTGCAAAAGAAAAGCGAAGGTCACAATTCTTCCAAAGAGAGTGCGTGCCGTTGAGGAGTTAACGCGCTATTTGCAAGAAGAGACAATCAATACCAGCGATGACCCACTTGCTTGGTGGCGGAACAATGAGGCAAGATACCCTCTCCTGGCCACGGTTGCAAAAAAATATCTGCGCATTTGCGCTACAAGCACACCGTCTGAACGCATGTTCAGTGCTGCTGGAAACATTGTAACCCCAATTAGGTCTTCGCTTAAACAAAGTCAACATGCTAGTTTTTCTGGCAAAGAATTTAAAACCAGAATAGAAAACCAAGGTGGACTAAAACCTTTAATAGTTAGTAGGCCTATACGCTGTTTTTTTTCCCAGCATCTGACTTAAATTGTTGCTAGTATTATTTTTTTGTTGTTCTTCTTAGCTATATTGCCTACTGATTAGTAAAGTTCTTTAATGTTTATTATTTAAAGGTTGCAGCATGTGACTTGGGCCCACTGTTACAATTTGTGAAGTTATTCAATATTTAACGTTTAAGTATTATTATACTGTTACAAGCAGTACAATTTATTATTTAAAGGCTTATTTAACCAGCCTATAGGCTGTATTGTGTTTTTTCATTGACGGAAGTTCTAAAATAAACACGCACGTTTGTACGAATGTTTTAGCATCATTTCTTTGTTTTTGTCATTTCTTAATTTTTACATAAAATGTAAATTAACCCTCTGAGGTCGGCAAACGCGCCGACGCGTTTTGCCGTATTTTCTTCACATTGTAGCACTATAAACTTAAATTACTCCGTCATTTATGGTCATACAGAAAAAAGAAATATAAAAAAAGAATCTGTGATATTTTTACTTTTGTAGGTGTCCACTTACAATCAAATCAAAACATTGTGCTTTTGTAAAATAAAGAAAATAAACAGGGTGTGCGTTCTGCCTCTCAGTCGCGGTGAACTTTTTTTTCTTGAGCACGTCTATCCACCTTATTTTCGAACGCGGAAGTAAACATGGGTCCAATATCCGGTTTTTGTGCGGCACTTCCGTTTCCTCGCTTCCCTGGGCTAAATAACATATCGATCGCGAAGGATTATGCAGAGTTGATAGAAAAATGTTACACATGCCGTAGCAGATGAATACTACAAAGAACTAAAGCCCCGCCTCACTCAGTTAGGGTACCGGACCTGGTTGAAAACACTCATGCATCTAGCTGGCAGAGTGCCAAAACTTCACCGGCGCCTTCAGCCCCGCCCTAAACATAGTCGAGCCAACGCTGGACTAATATGGAGGTATTTTGTCATGTCAAATGTATTAATAATGCCATAAGAATGCAACCAAAGCATAGGATGGATAGCAATAAGTAGATGGCTATAAATAGTTGTAAATCATACAAAATAAATGCCATGATCATGCCATTATGCCATGATCACTAGATTTTATACAGGGGTTACTATAATGATTTTGTTTCTCCTTGGAGTTTTTATCATGGTTTTTATTGAGACTTCATAGCCCAGCCACTTTTCTGGTATCGGGTGGTCTTCTATAGGTGCTCACGAAATGAAAAGAACAAACATACGGTCGTTTCGATGGTTTCTTCAAATGTAAAGCTTTTAACCACAGGCGAAGGGATTCCTCAGGCCGGCGACACACTGGCTGCGTGTGTCCGTTTTTATTTCGGCTCCCATGTTAACAGGTTAGAACGTGCACACTGCCTGCGTGACACGCGCGTCTCACAGGCGCGGAAAACGCGTGCATGCTATAAATAGAATCGACGCCTATTTTTCACGCGACACGCAAGCGTTTTGGAAGCGTTTCCAGACAAAATAGAATAGGAAAAGATCTTTGTATTTAATTTTACATGAATACATATTAATAAATTACATTTTGATGTTTGAAATTTTAGGTTTTGACAAATGCAGATATAAATGCAATGAAAAAAAATCGATTTTCTAATATTGCACCTGTCAATACAGAACGAAATATTCTGTAGCCTGTTTTGCCGTCAATACTGCCGACGTTGTCTTTGCTGCTATATATATGTTTAACATTAAAGGCCTTCCACAACTCTCTCCCCATTATGTCGAATATAATCACCAATGAATGAGGCTTATCATATGTCACCTAGCAGTGCCGCGTCAGACACGTTTCTGGTGTGCAAAGACATGTAAAACGCCACGCAACAGAAACGCCACGCAGCCAGTGTGTCTCTGGTCGTAGGGCGCCTGATTAAAATATAAATGATTTCGATGATTAAAACACTCCTGCTCCAAGTAAACCTTTCTTTTGTATCAGTTTATGACAACCTCTAACTGCACAATCCCGGTCTTCCCCGAAGCCATGACGATGAGTTAGTTGTTAGGAACACTTGTTTAATTAACCGATATGGTGAAAAGTGATCAGCGCGCCAGTGACCGGAAGTCTCGCACAAAATACCGTCAACTGGCTGCGTCCGTATTTCCGTTAAAAATAAGGTGAATAAACTGAAACAAAACTCAGCGAATACTTGTCACACATTTATGAGCCATATACCTTTATAAACATTTAAGTGTGTACTTTTAAATGATCGGATTCATACTGAAAACAAATATTCTCTGTTTAAGTAATTTGTATAAAACCAACAAGATGTCCAGCTTCTCAAACGCTTGCTCATTACAGTTAATTTGGCCACGCCCACTCGCGCAAAAGACATTCACATGCAAATCTCCACATGGGACGCGAACGCGCTTGTTACCTCAAAAACAAAACACCAAAACACTTCACAAGTCTCTGCTTTTCGTCGAGTTTGAAAGACGCGCCGTGAGCTTACATTGGAAATACCTCAGAAGAAGAAGAACGCGATTTGAAGACAAGAAAGATGTAAGGTAAGAAATTCTTACATATTAGTTTGTTATTGTTTCATAAATTTCACATTGCAGTTGAACTGTTGCTAGATATATGGTGAATATTATAATATTTAGACCCGTGTTTACTGTTACTGTGTTTGTGGATATCTGCTCAAATGTAGATATGTATATGGTAACCATAATGTTTTATATTTGAGCGCGATAGCGTTTGAATGTATTATATTTGGATCGCGATCGCGTTTGAAAAGCACCAAACGGCTTCATGTTTTTACTATTATCTCATTTCATATCATCAAAACGAATGGAAACATTTGAAGTAACATGATAATCAATATATTTTTCTCTAGCTTAGTTGTTACTGAAATATTTTGGAAGATTTATAGGCTGATATGGTTATTGTTATTATTTTATGCAGCACTGCGCATAGCCTATGCCTACAAGGCACAACAAACCTGGTGTTCATTATTGTTGGAAACATTTATGTGTGTGTATGTGTGTGTATTCTGTGAATTTTAAAAAGCAATTTTAACCAGAAAAATCTAAAATTCATTCCCAAAATCCTGCAGGCCTATAGTTTCTCTTGATATCAGTATGTTCACTTTTTTTTTTTTTTTTTTTTTTTTTCAGGGCCCAGATGCCACTCCTGCTGACTTCAACATTCACATGAGTCTCTGTACATGAACATGGTAAAGTGAAAATCAAACACCTTGGAAATGAAAGGTATGTACAATGTTTTTAGGAATGGCACAAAGGTCTCTGTCTTTGGATAATTGTTTTCAATGAGTGCTTTTTTGTCATTTGTTTTGTATCTTTGGATTATGTTGTGTTGTAAATAAATCCAAAAAATCAAAAAAATCTAAAAGCCATTATTTTTTAAATCTCCTCATTCTTTGTGCAAGGTTGCTCAGAATGATAGGGCCTGATAGCTCCTAATAGGGCCATTAGGGAGTGTCTTTGTCTTTCTCAGGTGTGAAAAGCTTACATATTAATGAGCTCCCACATAAAGGTTTTTCACACAAAACACGTCGTAAAATTTTTAAATCAAAATATTGTCTTATCTGAATGAGCAGTCAGGGTGATTTTCACAGTTTTGGAGCAAATATTCTAGGCTACGTCATACAATTTTCAAAAGTCTTCTGAAGAAATAATCAGTATGGGTTTCATGACCTTATTTCAGTAAGAATTTTTTTTTGTATTTTCACAAACCACGCATAAATGTCATTATCTCAAAACAACAAACTTTTACACACATGCTGCTGATATATTATTGTAGCAGAGTTTGTGCTGAATACAGTGTAATCAGATTTTAGCCATGAAAATGTCACAAGTAACAGAAATAAGCACAAATGTCAGAGCATGTCAGAACACCTCCAGGGCCCAGAAAACAGCTCAGACCCCAGAGGGTTAACTAAGGTACAGAGGCTTGCGGGTGGAATATATTTGCCAGGGTTGATATTTAAAGTAATTTAAATAACTTGCGGAAAGGATGCATTAAAGGAAAAGCATGCTCTTCAACATTCTTCATAATCTAATTCACAGTGCTGGTTACAGCTGCGCGCATCAGCACCCCCCGCGCATCAGCTGCGTGCATTAGCACATTAGCAAAAAATCGGGCTTGGGATGAGTTCGGTGAGGCCATGGAGAAGGATTATCGGTTGGCCTCGAAGAGATTCTGGCAAACCGTCCGGCGCCTCAGGAGAGGAAGCAGTGCCCTACCAACACTATTTACAGTGGAGATGGGCAGCTGTTGACCTCAACTGGGGATGTCGTCGGACAGTGGAAGGAATACTTTGAGGATCTCCTCAATCCCACCGACACGTCTTCCATTGAGGAAGCAGAGGCTGGGGGCTCGGAGGTGGACTCGTCCATCACCCAAGCTGAAGTCTCAGAGGTAGTTAAGAAGCTCCTCGGTGGCAAGGCACCGGGGGTGGATGAGATCCGCCCTGAGTACCTCAAGTCTCTGGATGTTGTGGGGCTGTCTTTGCTGACACGCCTCTGCAACATCGCGTGGCGGTCGGGGACAGTACCTTTGGGCTGGCAGACCGGGGTGGTGGGGGACTGGAGGGTGTGTTCCAACTACAGGGGGATCACACTTCTCAGCCTCCCCGGGAAAGTCTATGCCAGGGTACTGGAGAGGAGAATACGGCCGATAGTAGAACCTCGGTTTCAGGAGGAACAGTGTGGTTTCCATCCCGGTCGTGGAACACTGGACCAGCTCTATACCCTCTCCAGGGTGCTGGAGGGTTCGTGGGAGTTTGCCCAACCAGTCCACATGTGCTTTGTGGATTTGGAGAAGGCATTCGACTGTGTCCCTCGCGGCATCCTGTGGAGGGTGCTCTGGGAGTATGGGGTCAGGGGCCCTTTGCTAAGGGTTGTCCGGTCCCTGTACGACCGGAGCAGGAGCTTGGTTCGCATTGCCGACAGTAAGTCAGACTGTTTCCCGGTGCATGTTGGACTCAGGCAGGGCTGCCCTTTGTCACCGGTTCTGTTCATAATTTTTATGGACAGAATTTCTAGGTGCAGCCAGGGGCCGGAGGGTGTCAGGTTTGGAGACCACACGATTTCATCTCTGCTTTTTGCGGATGATGTTGTCGTGCTGGCCCCATCAGACCAGGACCTTCAGCGATCACTGTGGCGGTTTGCAGCCGAGTGGGAAGCGGCTGGGATGAGAATCAGCACCTCCATATCCAAGGCCATGGTTCTCAGTCGGAAAAGGGTGGCTTGCCCACTTCAGGTTGGTGGAGAGTTCCTGCCTCAAGTGGAGGAGTTCAAGTATCTTGGGGTCTTGTTCACGAGTGAGGGAAGGATGGAACGGAAGATTGACAGACGGATCGGTGCAGCTTCTGCAGTAATGCGGTTGATGTACCGGTCTGTCGTGGTGATCGCTTTATTGGTCAATCTACGTTCCTACTCTCACCTATGGTCATGAGCTGTGGGTCATGACCGAAAGGACAAGATCCCGGATACAGGCGGCCGAAATGAGCTTTCTCCGCAAAGTGGCTGGGCGATCCCTTAGAGATAGGGTGAGAAGCTCAGTCACTCGGGAGGAGCTCATTATGCGGGTCATTGTCTTCCCAGGTGTGAACCACATCATTATTCATGATCATTCACACCCCCACACATATTGTCTTTCCAAACAAAAAGTGACCTATAAAATTTAAAGCCAAAATATATTGTTTTATCTGAATGATTAAGCAGGATGATTTTCAGATCATTTTGAAGCAAAAATTCTAGGCGACAACATCCATTAGTCAAAAGTCTTGTGGACATATATTTATTATGTGTTTTGTGGCCTTATTTCAGAAACTTTAATTTTTACTGTTTTCAATAACCATGCATAAACATTATTCTCTCAAAAATACAAACATGTACATACATGTTGCCCACATATTATGGTAGCCCTGTTTAAATAGAGTGTAATTACACCTTTGCCATTAATATGTTTATAAGCAACTGAAAAAAGCATGTCAGGGCATGTCAAAACATCTCAAGGACCCCAAAAACACCTTAGACCCCAAAGGGTTAATAGTATTTACATTAATATAGCTACTTTTTGAGGGGGGACAAATGCTTGCCAATATTTATGAATATTACACATTATGGTGAGCAGGATGATTCACTCCCACATATAAATGCAGTTATCACTGCTAAACTTTGCAGTGTGAGCGTGATCACTGGTCCTCGAAACAGCATGAAAAATAAAACTACTATTCAAACTGTCAATAGCACTCTCTTTAAGCAGTCACTTACTGCGTTCTGCACTCTCATTAAAACTCATAAACAATGAAGCTGCACAGTGAATCTCTTATTTACATCGTGTCTAGACTTTGTTGGTTATAATGAGAGGTTTTGCAAAAGTATAAAGCTTGTGCAGATCCATTTAGAGCGAATTCTGCGCATGGGGACTCTACAATTGTCATGTCTAGTTTTGAGTTGTGTTTTGAGCATCCAGTAACCACTCTAGCCCTTAGCCTTGCTAAGGCCACGGAGGTGATCCCTCCTTACTCCCTGATCTGCCTACACCTCCTTGGCTCCCTGAACTACCTGCACCTCCCTGGCTCCCTGCACTGCTGGTGTCTCCCTGGAGGTGTCCTAGCCTGCCATGGTCCAAGTCTTGTCCCCCTTCACAGGCCTGGCCCTCCCCAAAGACCTCCTCTGCTCCACCACCCTCCTGTACTTTCTGTTAGTCTTGTTTTGGTTTTATGTTGGTCGTTGGGAGCTGCCCACAGAGTGGGGGGATTTGTCACGCCTAGTTTTGAGTTTTGTTTTATGTTCATGTTGCATGTCCTTTATTTTGAAGATTTCCCATTGTCATGTGATTCCCTTGCCCTCATGTGCCTCCTTGTTTCATGTGTTATGTTCTCATTGGTTGGTGTAGTGTACTGTTTTCTCATTGGTTCATTGTTTGATTGTCACAGGTGTTCCTTGTGAAGTCATTAGTCTTTGTGTATTTAAGCCCTCATGTTTGCTTTGTTACTTGTTTGTGTAACTGCTGTTCGGTGAGTCTTGTTCAAGTTCATGTTTGTTTATTGCCAAGCCATTTTCAAGTTTAGTCCTCACATTGAGCAGTTTCCCATTTCCGTTCACCGCGGGGCCTGGTGCGGTTGACCGCCCTAAGGAAGGCACTGCATATAAACCCATACCATATAGCAAATTGTTCATATTGTTGCCATATGTTAATTATTCTACCGGCCTGCTCTAAACTGCTCAGTGTGGATAATTAGGCATTAAGGTTTAAGATATTAAAAACATTACAGCTACAAACTTTTTCAAAGCTGCTTTGAAACAATGTGTAATGTAAAAAGAGTAAATTAATATAATTTACTTGTCATTAACAATAAATTGATTAC
This sequence comes from Scardinius erythrophthalmus, assembly GCF_964197995.2. NCBI lineage: Eukaryota > Metazoa > Chordata > Actinopteri > Cypriniformes > Leuciscidae > Scardinius > Scardinius erythrophthalmus. The sequence goes on along the minus strand of NC_138245.1, from coordinate 10,088,684 downwards.
TCCAATATTAGAGAAAGAACAATTAGCAGCATACCTTGACTAACACATAATCTCCAGGTTTAATGGGGACCATCTGAAGTTTCTCCGGTTGAACACGCAAATCTGTTTTAGGAAAAATTACTTTCACATTTCCATCATTTCGACCACAAAGTTCCTCAGCGGTTCTTTTACTCTCCTGTAAAATATCAAGAAAGAAAAAAACAAAATTCTGAAAAAGCTAATCATGCATAATGCTTAGGGGTGTAAGTCTTTTAGGAATTAAAACATCGCTAGAGCATCAGAGTATTACAAAAGTATCTAAGAGTAAATCTACAACAATTTCCCCTTCTCACTAAAGGCAATCTGTAATCAGATGAAACTGATAAAATAAAATTGATATCAGAAGCAATTTAAAAGAAAATAAATAAGTATATTTGGTGAAATGTTTCATGGTTCCATAAGGCTATATTTGGAGTAAAATACTACCTGGCTACTGATTAAGTATATAGCTCTGAAAAAAAAAAAATACTTTAATCAGCATTTCTTCATGTACGGCAGGCATTCCTCTCCAGTGTCTACTGAATTCCAAAAAAAGCACGCTTATTCTACTTAATGAGCTAACAATTAGGTGATCACCTGAACTGAATCATATTTAACAAGGAAACGTCTGACGTGATCATCACTATCCTCTTGTAATATGACGAGCTGGATAGTAAAAACTCTGCTAGAAGGACCTTGAAGGTAATTGCAAAAAAAAAACAAAAAAACAAAAAAAACTATTGGTCATGCCAAACCAGTTAAAAGAAAAGTTTTGAGTGCAGAAAAGAAGGGTTCAATTCTGTCTTTACTGTCCACTGACCAGGATTGACCGTCAACTTATTGGAATGTCACCGAAGAACTGTAGGATGACATCAAGTGACCCACAAAAAAAGGGTTGAAGTGTGAACTGTTTAGCGGGGTCCAAGGGCATCATCCATATGCAAAGTTGGTTAATAACATAACTGCATGTATTTTATATTATTTAAAACCTTATCAGTTTGACAGAATTTTACTTAAAGAATTTTACTTAAATTGTTCTCATAGTGAAAATATTAATTTCCTGTCATCTGCCAGGTTTTTCCTAATATCTGTCATTATTAGCAGAACACATTTTACACATGGGAAACCCAATTGTTTAGTAAATAATTCAAGAAGGTACAGACTTTACAGTTTAATGCGACATGTAACTATGTATCGTTTCTTTTGCAATGACTCTATTATTTTTCTGGTCATAGACCAGCGCTCAAGCACTGACTAGAATCCAGCGCTGACAAGAATCAGCATTCACATGCTCAAAAATGTGTTTCGCGCTGACAACAATCTGGTGGTGGCTAGAATCCAGTGATGACTAGAATCACCAGCAGAGGAATGGAAAGTTGACAAGCCATTAAAAAAGGATTGACTTAAGAACCACTTATATATTTTCAAATATTTTAAATAAATCATGTTCCCATTCACTCCGGCAATGAATTTTTAAATTAATTAAACCAAATTCTATTTATAAGGTAAAACTTTTATATTTTTAGTCATTAACTAATGCCAATGCCTAATGCCAAAATGTTTTCTTTGTTCACCAAGTAATTTACTGGTCAGGCATTATTAACTCGCAAGACTGTAAGGAGAAAATGACAATTTGTTGGATAATTTAAATATATTCTGTAATCACATTTTGGTAATGTATTAATTCCGCCGTCACATCTGAGCGCGAAACGCTGCTTGGGTAGTTTCAAGATCGTTAAAAATAATTAATAAAATAATAATTTAATTGTTCGTATGTGTTTATTCTTGTTAGAAGACTTTTTTTTTTTTTTTTACTGATTATGAACACAAATTAATAATGACAAACCAAATTAATTGTAATTGTATTAATTATACCATTGATGAAAACAAGCTGATACCAAGGTATTTTAGGCCTACAATTCTAATTTTTCATGAAAAATCATGATTGTATATATATTTTTTTTTTTCGAAAGTAAGGTTAATGTAAGCAGCTTCTTGCAATGCTCTCCTAAATGCGTAATAAAAGTGCAAACATTACCGCTTTAGCCTACGCCTAGCCTATGGTTGTTTTTACTGTCCAATGACAGCCCATCTTATATCTATTTTGAGTGGCATGGGAGAGAGTTGGAAGTTCATTTGTTGCCCCTACGAGTTTATAATAGCATATTTTAACATTTTCAAATGGATAAAGAAAAAAAAACTGCCAAAATGTTTTTAAATGTTGGCTTTATTAAACTATGTTTTAAACGTGAATGAACAGTCTCATATGTCTATTTATTTTTAATATAGGCCAACTATTTATTAATTTATTGTTCTATTTTATTAAACATTTTTACATTTAACACGAACATAAAACAAGAATTGCATAACAATTTTAAATGTCTACTCATTTGTCCATTTTAAAATGATAAGGGACCTGGATAATGGATAGGGGGCGCTTGCCCAAAAAAGGTTGAGAACCACTGCCTTAACATATAATTTATTATAAATTCTATAACAAGTTTGTTAAATGTACCACAATAAATACAATAGAACATAATAAATATTGGAAAAACATTCCTATGAATAGCAAATTCTGAAAAAAAATTATAATTTTGTAGTGGTCTAATTTTTTTCCAGAGCTGTATAGTATGCAAACTGTGCAAATATTCAGTATGCATGGAATACTCCGATGACATACCAGAGCATACTTTCATAATTTCTCATACTCATGTTGTTCCAAACCTGTATGACTTTCCACAAGAATATATTTGTTAAAAGCGTTTTAAATGTTTTTGTCCATACACTGAAAGTCACTGAAACAATCCTCAAGCAACCCTACCTGAGGTGGAGAAAATGAGGCAAAACATCATGAAGTATGATGTTATACTCACTCCCTCTACCAACACCAGCTGTGCACTGCCAATAAAAGCCATGTTGACTTTAGTTGCCTCTTCTCTAAAAACAGAGATGAGTTCCTCCAGACGACGCTGTTTCACTGGCACAGGAACATCATCTTGCAGCCGATGATACGCATGGGTTTTCTAAAAATAAACAAGAAAAAAGCCATTGTCATTTTAATAAATGTTGTTTTATTTTTTTCAATATTAAAATACTTTTTTCTATCCCCGTTTTTAATCAATTATTCTTAAACTTTATGTTTGGTACCAATTTTTTGAACAAATGGATTTAATTGCAGGTTATACTTATTAGTAAATAAATGTATCTAATATGACCATCAGTGAACAGACTGATGTTATCATGCTGAAACATTGATCAAACTCGACAAAACATCATAAACAGATTTTAATTGTTTTCAGTCATTGGAAAGAGTGACATTATTTGCCATTAAAGCACTATGATGGGGATGGCCCATTTTTACTGTTGCACAGCGGTTTTCCACAGTGGTGTCCGCAGAATAATATAGGGTTCATAGACAATTGGAAAAGTTTTTGGGGCAGACCTGACCTGTTAAAAAGAGTTGTGGTATTCATCCCTCCTGGGATGGTGCCGCCCTTCTCTATAGTAATATGGCACATAGTCTTGGAGTTGACCTTGACCTGACCTAACTGGGGCCCAGGTCAGGAAGCAGTCAGACTGGCTAGACAGACTGGCTAAACCGACCGTCTGCTAGCTGTCTCACATCACAGAAGTAAGAAATCCCAACACATTTAGGGCCCTATTTTAACGATCTGAAACGCAAGTGTCAAAGCGCAAAGCGCAAGTAACTTTGTGGGCGGGTCTTGGCGCTGTTGCTATTTTCCCGGCGGGATAAATGACTCTTGCGCCAGGCGCAAATCTAAAATGGGTTGGTCTGAAGTAGCTTCATTATTCATAGGTGTGGTTTGGGTGTAACGTGAAATAAACCAATCAGAGCGTCATCTCACATTCCCTTTAAGAGCAGGCGCGCTTGTTCTAAAGTGGATTCCTATTATAACGGCGGATTTGCCAGGCGGGCGCCAGCAGCGGTTCACAGCCAAGGAGAGCAACGCTCTCGTCAGGGACGTTGGGGATGGAGAAACCCACCCAAATTAACTTCGGTTAAAAAGGCGTACTGTATGATAATTTGGGTAAATGTGTAAGCTAGATGTATGCTTTTATAATAAATTGTCTATCTATCTATCTATCTATCTATCTATCTATCTATCTATCTATCTATCTATCTATCTATCTATCTATCTATCTATCTATCTATCGTAATAATGTATGATTTGCAAAAATGAAAACTGCTGCTTCTGTGTATATGAGAGAATCAAAGTGTATGCGCGTTGTGCACACGCTACATTGATTATGGCCAAGCATGCGCACTTAAAATAGCATATGAATAACATGCGCAACGCGCCACTGACTTTAAACAATTTTTTCCTGGTTAGTGGCGCAATTGTTTTCTAAACCTGCAAAATAGCATGAAGGAACGTTTGCGCCGGAACACAACTCCTTTTTTTGCGCTGAACCGCCCAGGGAGCGCAAGTTCATTCCCTAGTTTAGCGACGTGCTTCTGTGGAGGGAAAAGTGCGCTTTGCGCGGGTGCAAAATAGGAATGATACATGCGTCGGTGTACAAAGTCAATTGCACTGGGTGAAAGATAGGGCCCACTGTGTCTGTTCCCCGAATTAGTAAATACAAAAAAACTACCAAACCCATTTAAGGGTAAAAATTTAATTGATGTTCAACAAATAAAAAAAAGATATTATACAGATGAACAACTGATAAAACTTGGTTTGCTAAATATTCGATCCCCTTCTTTAAAAGCACTTATTGTTAATGATATGATTACAGATCATAACCTAGATCATAACAGATTATAACTTAATTTAAGCTCTCCCCTGTGAAGGCCTCCCTCCCTTCCCTTTACCTCTGTACAGATAAAAAGTTGTCGTTTTATCTGTACAGAGTCACCATGTGGCTACACGGACGCGATAAATAATTCTGTATTATAAAATTTTAAGGCCAGACAAGTAGTTTGTTGAGGGTTGATTTGTAAAGAAGGACTACATGCCAGCGCACATATATATTCAAACGCGCATACCTATCGACTGAATACGTGATGCATATGTGTGTGTTTGCACAGAGTTACGTTTAACTCAGACAGTTTAACGTCAAACAGTTTACATCTGTGTTTGCGCAGAGGTTTGCACAAAGGTTGCGTAGGTTTGCGCAGAGATAATAATAAGATAATCGTTTGCACCTTGGAACCTATTTCCGGGAGTGCGTTCTCAAGCCGCAAGGCACTGTTTTGTGCGGATGGGCGGCACTGGCTCCGCATTGAGGGTTTTCTGTTAGAACTGTGTCTTGTTAGCGGCCCCTAAGTTAATAACTAATGATCTTCGCAACGGAAGTGAATCAATCAATCAAAACCAACTTTAGCTGGAAAATAATTTTATCCTAGAGCTGCTGTAAAGGCAAAACAATCTTTGTTACTGTAATTTCCTATTATCACTGTAAAGCTGCTTTGAAACAATTCATATTTTTAAAAGCGCTATATAAATGAAGGTTACTTGACTTGACTTGACTTGACTAAACTCTATTGGCGTTAGGCAACACGTGTCAGGACCCACTCATTGTCGTTATCATACTTTAGATCTAATATTGTCACATGGAATCAATGTTGATGCTGTGATTTCTGCAGAAGAGTGATGACATCTCAGATCATTATCTAGTCTTGTGTATACTTCATTTAGCCAAGGCTGCAAAGCCGACTCCCTGTTATAAATATGGTAGAATTATCACTAGAACTAATATGGTAGAACTACCACTAAAGATTGCTTTAAATAATCTTCCTGATCAGTTTAATCTCCTCAGCATCCCAGATAGCTTAGAAGATATTGCAACAGAAACTATTGACACTTTAGACACAGTTGCTCCTGTGGTAGATTTTTTCTTATTTCGCACCTGACCTAAGTCTACCTGGGTCTCGTCTACAGTCGACGTTAGTTTCCTATAATATTTATACTCTATACTCCTCATCGATGCCGGCCGAGTCCTCTAACTCTATACTCTAGCGCGTCTCCTCATCGACGACGACTGAGTTCCCTAACTTTATACTTTAGCGCGTCTCCTCATCGACGTCGACTGAGTTCCCTAACTCTATAATCTAGTGCGTCTCCTCATCGACGTCGGCTGAGTTCCCTAACTCTAACTTGCTGCGCAGCATTAACTAGACAGACTCCAGACAATGCCTTCGAATATGCTTTAATCACGGCCGGAGGATCTCAGACAAATTTCAGAGAGAATCCCAACCGCAAAAGGAATACAACAGTTTTTATAAAATAGGAGCATGGCAAAAATGACATGATACATTACATAATTTCCCAACAATTTGATTGGTTCTTCATAGGCAAACCCTTCTGTTACTAGGTAGAAGCAAACTCTGTTTTCTTGATTACTTCATTGTTAATCACAAGTTTTCAAACCTAGACATCTGTCTAGTTTCATTTCCTCTATTTGTTATTTAAACACTCACACACTCAAAGTCACAAGTTTTAGACCAAAAGGTTTGGAAACATTTAAGATTCAAAAGCATATGAATGTTGTTCCTGCAAGAAAAATAAATGTTAGTTATGATTAATTAAAAAATCCATAGATAGAATTATCTAAATTCATTAAATCATCTAAATCAACAACATACGACCCTATACGACTAAGCTACTGAAAGAGATGCTTCCAGAGGTCATAGATCCTCTTCTTAAAATCATTAATTCATTTTGTCATTAGGATATGTACTGAAAACTATTTATTTATTAAAAAAAACGCAACTTGATCATATAGAATTAGTCGATTACAGGTCGATCTTAAATCTACCCTTTCTGTCAAAAATACTAGAAAAGGCAGTATCCTTACAACTATGTTCCTTTTTAGAAAGAAATGGTATTTGCAAGGATTTCCAGTCAGGATTTAGACCCTATCATAGTACTAACTGTGCGTTCACACCGGACGCGAATAGCGTGTCAAATTCGTGCCTGCCGCATCTAGTTATACGCTTGACCACTTTGTGTGCTTTCGCGCGTCAAGAGCGAAATTGACGTGCGTAAAATCAAAAGTTTGAATCGAAATTTACGCGCGTCAGAGGCAAAAGTTTCGAAACCTGTTGGCGGCCATCTTTTTTTAGATGTTTATCGAGCATTAGCATTAATCGAGAGAGTCACCGCTCGCATATGCTCTGGAGAGCAGAAACAGCAGCGTAGGGGACATCGTCGCTGTACTCGGGTCCACCAAACCCTCCGGAGGGTTTCAGGAGTTTCACAATTTGCTCCAGGAGGTAGGTTTGGTGGACCTAACGAAGAGGACGCTGACGAGGACAGCATAGGCCGTATAAGCCTCGGCCTCGAGTGGTGGTCGCTGCGTGACGAGCCTGCGCTGTACAGCCCGGCGCGAGGTTCACCCTCGCCCGCACCCACCTAATCTGTCATTTATTTTTGTTTTGATAATAAATGGAGCCAGCCTCCAAAAGTGAAACCTGTCCTGTGATTTTTTTTGTTTTTTTAAGTTTTTATACACTAAATTGTGTTTGTTGTCTTTACATAGATTAATAAAGTTTCATATAATCTAGAATAGATATGGAATAAATAGCATTCAATAAAAAATGAGTATTTATCATATTGAAATCGAGTTTTTATGTGAAAGATTTGCTTTGTTGTGCATTTTAGTCATATTACAAAATAATTGATTGAGGCCAAACATAAAATAACATTATAAACTGTCAGTTCACCACGTGATGCAGCAAGCAGGCTCCTGATTGGTTAACGCGGCGCGAATTGACGCAGAAGTTCAGATTTTTCAACTCGGGCGGCAGACGCGAATTCGCGAATTCGCAAACGCGTGAATGCACACGCGCGAATAAGGCGAATTGCATGGCATTAGTTTTCACTGTTATGCTGCTAATACTCAGCTGATACTACGAAACCTACCAATGCGCAAAATTAACGGAATGCATAGATGATATAGAAAATTGGATGACTAGTAGTTTCCTACAACTTAATTCAGAAAAAACTAATTATTGGGCCAAATATCTCTGCACGTACTAACCTAGAATACTGTCTAACACTTGATGGCTGCTCTGTGTCAAGTCTTCGTCGTCAGTTAGGAACCTGGGAGTGCTCTTTGATACCAATCTTTAATTTGAAAGCCACGTTTCTAGCATGTGTAAAACCGCATTCTTCCATCTTAAAAATATATCTAAATTACGACATATGCTCTCAATAACAAATGCGGAACAGTTAGTTCATGCGTTTGCGACCTCAAAGCTAGATTATTGTAATGCTTTACTGGGTGGTTGCCCTGCACACTTTATAAACAAACTCCAGTAGGTCCAAAATGCAGTAGCTAGTGTTCTTACTAGAATTAGGAAGTATGACCGTATTAGCCTGGTTCTGTCATCTACGCTAATATTGGTCTCTCTGTTTATCCCGAGTTTTACTGTAGTCAGCCTGCACCTAGACACGACCACAACGCATGATGTAGTCAGCTGGATCCGGGCCGTATCCAGATCAGATGGTGTATCTGCGCCTAGAAAAGACCACAAAGCATCCCTAAAGTGTCAGCAGAGATTGTGTCAACTAGACTCTCCTCTGTGAAAGCCTCATCAACACGACAGCCAGTGGGCACTGATCCTTAACAAACCCTTCTTCATACCAATGTGATGACTCTTCAACCAGATGGATAAATATTCTGAATGTTCCGATCCAATCTGATTTCTGACCTGTAATGCTGCCTGAATCATAATCATACACTGTTCATTCACCTTTGTTTTGTTTAGTTGGGGACACTTAATATTCAACAATATTATCAGGGCTCCAGACTAACTGTTTTTACTAGGAGCACTGTAGCCAAAAATAAACTTTCCAATGCCTCATTTTATGAGTACAGAACCTATTTGTACTACTGTAGAAGTTTGGTACCATTCCGGGCATTATTAGTGGGGTAATTTACGAGATACATCATAGGATCCTTTAGCACCTGCACAAAGCCATTCGGCTGATATCTCTGAATAAGCTCTAACTTTAATTATGTTCGACCAAGGGAAAAAAAGCTTCTGGGGGGTGTTTGGCTCAAGGTCATGTTGCAAAGGACCCTAGATTGAAATTACTCCGAACCATCCCTATAAGTTACAATCGAAAACGTAATTTTTTATAAAGAGGCATGCTGTTTTGATCATTATTCTCTGTAGATTTTGTCAAATTGACTATAACGAACAGGTTAGCTTACTTTTTGAAGTATAATGACTGCCATCATTATGAACAGGAATACAAGAGATACATGAATCTGGCAGGTATCTGATATGAAGAGCAAAAGGTAGATCAGACCTTCCTCATGCTGTAGGTGAAGAGAAAGCCCATGTTATAGCCCACCTCCCTGAGGAGAGATAGGGTCTGCTGATGGTCGTCTTCAGTCTCTCCACAGAAGCCTGTGATGAAATCACTGCTTAGACTGACTCCTGAAACAGCATTTATCAGGGACATAGAGGAACATCATAAACCACAGCACTTCCATTTACATCACATCATAACTTGACAATACATGGGACAAAACATTTGAAATCATTCTTTGACATGTATTTTAGTATTTTCATCAAAATTATGACACTATTTCTCATCTGTCACCTGCTCAAACATAACTCAATATTTTATATAGATTAATAGAAGTTAAACTAAAAAAAAAAGTATATACATGTATCCTAAATAGCATTTATAAATAGCATTTACTATTACACCCTGATGGTTCATTTTAAAATATACCTCTTTGGTCCCACTTTATATTAGGTGTCTTTAAATACTATGCACTTACATTATAAAATTAAGCATTTGATAATGTAGTTTATTGTGTTTGTTCAGCAAAACTATTGTCAGATTTGCAATAGCTATTTGCTGTTATTGAGTTTAGGATACATGTATGATTAGAGGTAGGTGTAGACAATAGACATTATGTCTAAGTTTAAGGTTAGATGCAACAGTCAACAGTGTAATTACATTCAGTTACTTTAAAAGTAACAACAATGTAACTACAACTGACAATAGCAGTATACCACAAAAAAATTTAATCAAACAAATTAAGAGTAGAATTCTTACGGCTACATTTGATAAAATTTTAATTTAAAAACTTAATTTAAAACTACAATTACTATTTTGTTTCGAGAGTGAAAGTGCTCACATGTAACACATTGGTTCAACATTTGAAGTGGATCAAAACCTTTCATCAAAGTTATACATGAATTTTGAACAATACACGTTCTTGTCTTAGGAACTTAGGAATTTACTTTTTTGATCCACTTCAAATGTTGACTACTGTTATTTATATATTTTTTAAAGGAACACTTACTACTAATGCAATTAATGCCTAATAAAGGTTGGTTTAAAGCACATCCATGACCTAATCTAAAGAGAACAGTTAATTTTAGTTAATAAGTTGTTAAAGCGTAACAATAATTATCTAACTCTTTACATATGAGCTAATTAAACAATAATAATTTGGTTAATTACACTGACAGTGAATGAAGAACTCACTATTTGTTTATAGCCTTTTAATATATTAACAATGTAGAGACTACAATGATTTGTAAGCACTTTATTACAACATACTTATTATAAAGTGTTACCAAAACACCAAATATAAAGTGAGTCTACCTCTTTTATTAGGCTTCACACTTAACAGAAACGTCAGCTTTATAATCAGCTTTACCCTGAAGGTCATCTTTTAACATTTCACATGCAATGAGTTCAAAAAGGTCACACAGGTATAGTTTATTTTGTGTTGTTTTTTTAACCTCAAAATAAACTATACCTGTGTGACCTTACGAATAATTATTAATAATGACAAATCTATTTTCAAATCAACATTTGTATAAATTGACACTATAGGATTATTTCAAAAAGACTTCATATAAATGAAGTCTGTTTGAAATAATCCTATAGTGTCAATTTATACAAATGTTGATTTGAAAATAGATTTGTCATTATTTATAATTATTCTACAAATGATTTTATATGATATTCAGATGCTCCAACACCTCTGAACAGATGGCTGCAACTCCTGCGAGGACTCGGAATCAACATGCACCAATGCTATTTTTTTCTATACAGTATATCCATATCATACGTTAACAACATGTATACTTTACTCATTGTTTCTGAAATATTTCTGATTTCTGATTTAAATTAATACATTGTTAGCTAACTGTGTGATTTTTATATGTACGTACATTTCTGAAATATATAACTTGGACACAGTCACCTCTGATAACAGATCACTTAAAGGTCCCATTGCATGGATTATTTTATTATTTTAGAATGTTTCCTGGGGTGCCCTTACAATGTTAGTATGTTTTTTAGATCAAAAGTTGTTATAATTTAGAAATAAAAGGCATATTTCCTAGCCTGATTTTAGCCTCTGATTTGAACGCTCTGTTTGAAGGGGCGTGTCTGCTGTGAGACTTCAGTGTAAACGCCCACTGCTGTGATTGGCTGACATGCTTGCATATTAAATATCTAGCATTACATGTGGAACTCTCTCGAAAACTTTTACTATTACAGATATTATACGTTTTTACTATTACAGCTATCGGGATTAACAAATTGTGAGAAGTTTTTTAAGTATTTAAGATAAGATAAGATAAGATAATCCTTTATTCGTCCCACAGTGGGGAAATTTCAGTGTTACAGCAGCAAAAATTTAGAAATAAAAATAAATAAATACAAATAAATAAAAAAGAGAATATACACATACTATAATAACAGTATATACACAGTAGAATGTATAAATACAAAAAAGGGGGGTGGGGGGGAGAGCCCCCTACTGGGTCTACTGAGAACAGCTTTGGTTGTAGAGTCTAACAGCAGCAGAGAGAAAATACTTTCTGTACCGCTCCTTCAGACACTTAGGATGTATCAGTCTGTGACTGAAGGAGCTGCTCAGTGATGTAACGGTTACATACAGGGGGTGAGAGGCATTCTGCAGCAATGACGATAGTTTTGCTACCATCCTCCTTTCTCCCACCTCCTGTACAGTATCCAGGGGAATCCCCAGGACTGAGCTGGCCTTCCTGATCAACTTGTCTAGTCTCTTCCTGTCTGCAGTAGAGATGCTGCTGCCCCAGCAGACCACTCCATAGAATATGGCTGAGGCCACTACAGAGTCAAAAAAAAAGTCTTCAGTAGCTCTCCTTGCACTCCAAAAGACCTTAATCTCCTCAACAGAAAGAGTCTGCTCTGCCCTTTCTTATAAATTGCCTCCGTGTTGTTTGTCCAGTCCAGTTTGTTGTTTTTAGATCTAGATCTTTTTAGATCTAGATCTTTTTATGTGATGAGAATAGATTTAGATCTATTCTCATCACATAAAAGGTTGCAGTGATGAGCACTGAACAGATGACAGCCTGTTGATCGCGTAAATGAAGATCTTATCATGCGACAGACCGAAGCAGTTTGTTTATATCTATGGATCCAACATGGCATCAGACGCGAAGTTACCTTTCGATGCAGCCTTATATAGTGTTCTAAGTAGTTTAGAACGCAAGTTTATTTCGTCTTCTTCCTCGTCGAATTTCTGTCGCTCTACATACGTCATCTGGTATAATTGAAACGATTGGCTATGAGCCACGTGCAGGCGCATTTGATAGACATTCGTAGCGCCCAATAAACGGCTCTGGGCATTCGTAAACCACGCTTCAAATACGAGAAAATTAACATGTGGTTCCCAGACCACGTCTCAATGAGAAAGAGGTCTGACGTTAGCCAGGCTAAATGATTTCACCAATGCAAACATGAGGTAAGTACAGTAAGAGCTTCGTTGTGCAGCGTAACAGCGTCACTGATTTCATACGAGTTTTGGCAAGTGTCTAGATAAACTCGCCCTGTGTGATTGACAGCTTGGGCAAATGGAAAGGGATTGTTCTTTGATCGCTTTCTGTATATATATTAATCACAGTTTAAGTAAGATTATTTTCATCCTACTAAGAGAAATGACGTGAAGTTGATCGTTTAGTCACTGGCTTGATTTACTGATGCATAAACAGTATTGAATGAATTTGAGAGAAAGATTATCTGTCTGAACTTGAACAATTACACATCAGAAATTCACATAACCCACTGGTTCTTCAGAGGCTCGGATGAAGGAACTAAAAAAATACTTTTGTGTTCATTTGTACATCCAAACACTGAGCAACTGCCATGCTTCGCTCGTTTGCAAGCCATGATGTCTCTCGAGGAAAAACCAATATCGTGCTCGCTCGCGCAGCTCATTTTCTCATGGGCGGGCCAAAATCTGTTTGCGGGCAAAGAAAAGAAAGGGGAGGTAACCTTTCCCCTTATGATGACATAAGAGGAAGATTTCTAGATTCGCCAGTCTGAGCTTTCATTTTATCAAAAATACCCAGGGCTTGGTTTACACCCATCAAAACGTCTAGCCACTGGGGGACCATAGGCAGGCTAGGGAAACTCATATTAAGGATAAAAAACCTCATAAAGTGAAATTTTCATGCAATGGGACCTTTAAATTGTAATGTAGACATTTTCTGCAAAGCTGCTTTGAAACAATATGTATTGTGAAAAGCGATATACAAATAAATCGAAATTGAATTAAAATGTGAATTGATATACATCTGTACATGTTTAACAGATTAATACAAAATAATTCCTTAGTACATACACAACTATTTGATCAGTTCTATAGGCAGTTTTGTCCCACTACTCAAGAATCAGTTGGTATATTCAATTGGTATATTTCATAGTGACAAGTTACCTGGTATTATTTTACGAATGTTCTCCACAAGCTCAAGATATGCCTCTCGGGTGTAACTGAGAAAGAAAACAAATGTCCAGGTTGAAGGAAATGAAATTATAAAGCACATCCACAAAGTCTTGGATTTCAATACAAATTTACTAAAGCTAAATTAAGTACATATTCTCTAAAAAGATCAAGTTTATACAGTGGCAACAAAATATCCTCTAATTGGCAGTTCATAACCGCATAGGGTGTCGGTACAATCATATATTGTGATATTTTTTTATATTGATATTTTAGATGATTGTATCAATATTTTTTTTCATGTATTATTGCATTCACATCATGTCCTATAGTTCAATAATCAAAAAGCAGGTTGTTTAAATGATCTGTGACCGGTGTTTCTCAGGGTGCTTCTATTAGGCAAGAGAGAAATTTGAGCTGAACGCCTCAGTTGTGTATGTAACTTTGGTTTCCTGAGTAAGGAATGAGATGCTGCATCAGTAGCTGACGCAAAAGAAAACATCCTCCAGGTGTTACGACTGCCTGAAGCCAGTAAAAAAAATCACAGCAATTAACTGGCCTCATCAGGGTGCACCCACACCATCAGTCCTCAGATTTCAAAGAAGGAACTCAGCAGAAATGAAGTAGTTTGCCAGAGTCATGCAGCGCCTAGTTTTTTGCGTCCGTTTTAGGATCCATTTGCTGTATGTATGCAGTACATATTTTTTTCAGTGCCAATATTAACAGGTTAGACTAGAGCACACAGATGCAGTCTGGCAATGAGTTCCAGGAGCAGTGGAGATGCATCAGTGCAGCGATTGTTGTCTATTTTTGCTGTGCTTCATGCACAGAATTAAAGTGATAGTGCATTGTTCATGGTCAAAATGAACATGGATTAACACAAAACATAGTAAATTTCATCATAAATGCATATAATTAAAGTCTATGTTTCACAGTCTGAATCATGATCATACACTGTTCGTTCATTGGCCAGAGGAAAACTGGCCCCCAGACTGAGCCTGGGTTCTCCCAAGGTTTTTTGATGGAGTTTTGGTTCCTTGCCACTGTCACCTTTTCCCACCTTTGTTGCCATTGGCTTGGCTTGCTTAGTTAGGGACATTAAATCTAATTTAATATTCAACAATAATATTGATCTGCCTGCATTGACACTATTATACAAGAACTGAACTGAGCTGGATGATGACATCACAGTGTATTCCAGAGTGGCTAAGAATAATCAAATGTAACAATTTATTATGTCAGGTAATTTATGTCCTTCAAGCAAAATGAAACATCACTGAAGCTGCTGGACATAAGCTGGACTGTGATGCTATTTTCTTCTGGAAACAAACTTGTTTGCATTATTTTCCTGTTATCTCTGTAAAGCTGCTTTGAAACAATCTGTATTGTAAATAGCGCTATATAAATTAATGTGACTTGACAGTCAACATATGACTTCCTGCCCTGGGTAAAACAAGGAAAGCAAGGAAAACAAATCACATTTGAAAAAACAAGGTGAAAGTTCTGTATTACAGCAGTATTTCTTGCATTACGAAAATGCAAAAGAAAAGGCATGGGAGCCAACTGTTAGTGTGACTGTTTGTTTGTTAGTGTGGTAAACTTTAAAATATTTATGATACTACCTGTAAGATATGGGCTACAAGACAGATGTAGTTGGAGATAAGGCAGCTTTTTAAAAGTACCACAAGCCAAACAAACTGGGCTTCAAGCCCAGAAGTTTCCAAGCAACACAGCAGTAATGACTTTATGAACTTCTTCACTTATAAGATTGATAATATCAGGGACAAAATTATAACTATGCAAACGTCTACTACAGTATCGCATCAGGGAGTGCATTTTAGTCTCCCTGAGGAAAAATGTTATTCATTTATTGCTATAGGAGAGGAAGAATTTTGCAAACTCGTTAATTCATCTAAATCGACAACATGTATGTTAGACCCCAAACCGACTAAGCTACTGAAAGAGATGCTCCCAGAGGTCATAGATCCTCTTCTTAATATCATTAATTCGTCTTTGTCTCTAGGATGCGTACCAAAAACCTTTAAGCTGGCTATGATTAAACCGCTTGTTAAAAAAACGCAACTTGATCCTACAGAATTAGTCAATTACAGGCCGATCTCGAATCTGCCTTTCTGTCAAAAATATTAGAAAACACAGTATCCTCACAACTATTTTCCTTTCTTGAAAGAAATGATATCAGCAAGGATTTTCAGTCAGGATTTAGACTGTACCATAGTACCGAGACTGCTCTCATTAGAGTTACAAATTATTTGCTCTTATCATCCGATCGTGGTTGTATCTCTCTATTAGTGTTACTCGATCTTAGTGCTGCATTTGACACCATTGACCACAACATTCTTTTAAATAGACTAGAAAACTATGTTGGCATTAGTGGAATTGCACTAGCATGGTTTAAATCATACTTATCTGGCCGTTATCAGTTTGTAGCAGTAAATGAAGAGATGTCTTATCGATCACAAGTTCAGTATGGCGTACCACAAGGCTCAGTACTAGGACCGCTGCTGTTCACTCTGTACATGCTACCCTTAGGAGATATCATTAGAAAACATGGAATTAGCTTTCACTGTTATGCTGACGATACTCAGCTCTATATTTCTTCAAAACCTAACGAAACTTACCAATTCACAAAATTAACGGAATGCATAGCTGATATAAAAAATTGGATGACTAGTAATTTCCTACTTCTAAATTCTGAAAAAACAGAGATTCTAATTATTGGACAAAAACCGTCCACACGTAATAACCTAGAATACTGTCTAACACTTGATGGCTGCTCTGTTAAGTATTCGTCATCGGTTAGGAACCTGGGTGTGCTCTTTGATACCAATCTTTCATTTGAAAGTCACGTGTCTAGTATCTGTAAAACCGCATTTTTCCATAAAAATATATCTAAATTACGCCATATGCTCTCATTGACAAATGCAGAACAATTAGTTTATGCGTTCATGACCTCAAGGCTAGATTATTGTAATGCTCTACTGGGTGGTTGCCCTGCACGCTTAATAAACAAATTACAGCTGGTTCAAAACGCAGCAGCTCGAGTTCTTACCAGAACCAGGAAGTATGACCATATTAGCCCGGTTCTGTCAACACTGCATTGGCTGCCTATTAAACATTGCATAAATTTTAAAATATTGCTGATTACTTACAAAGCACTAAATGGTTTAGCTCTGCAGTACTTGAGCAAGCTCTTAACGAATTATAGTCTTTCAAGTCTAATTCGACTGCTGGCGGTAGATCCTTTTCTTATTTAGCACCAAAACTTTGGAACAGTCTTCCTAACATTGTCCGGGAAGCAGACACACTCTGTCAGTTCAAAGCTAGATTAAAGACACATCTTTGTGACCTAGCATTCACACAATACATTATAGACTTCTATAATTCAATGTTAGGCTGCATAGATTAGGTCAGCTGGAACCGGGAACACTTCCCATAAATACTGATGTACTCGTTACATCATAAGAAGAATGGCATCTACGCTAATTTTAGTGTCTTTGTTTATCCCGAGGTTTTCCCGTAGCCTGCCGGATCCAGGCCGTATCCTGATCTGACGAAGGACCTTCGCCTGGACCCGATGACAACGCAGTGCTGAAGTGCCAACTACTCTCTCCCTATGGAGGATCCCTTTACCACTCTACAGATAAAGCGCTGTCGGGAAAATTCGTTTCGCGTACCTACCCCGAAGTGACAAAATAAAAAAAATTCTGTATTAAAATTTATAAGGAAAGACCAGTACTTTGTTTAGGCTTGGTTTGTAGGGAATTACAAACCTGCGCACATATATTCAAATGCACATAACTATAGTACCAATTCTTAATGCGCATGTGAACGCCATCAGCGTTTCTCACAGGTTCGCGTTTAAAGTCTGTGTAGAGAGAATGGTGTCGTCTTAGTGGCCCCTAATTTAATAACAAATGATCGTTGCGACGGAAGTGAATAAATCAAAACTAACTTTAGCTGGAAAATAACTCTATTAAAGAACCGCTATAAAGCCAAAACAATCTCTGTTACCTTAAATTATACGTTTATCTCTGTAAAGCTGCTTTGAAACAATCTACATTGTTAAAAGCGCTATATAAATCGTTTGTCGCTTTATATCGCTCAGTTTGTCGTTCATTATATGTTGTAACTGTGTAATTCCTCTACAACAGCATTAACAAGTTTGTTCATAAATAAACCCATGTATATTTCTAATTTATTGAGGTGCACATGTGGGAACTGTATCATTAACTGTCAAATTTTGACAACTGACAACTCGTTTCAGCAGTTCAGAATCGATTTTTTCTTTTGAGAGACAATAGCATTTTTTGTTATGCACTTTGATCTTTAAACATTGCAGACATTTTACATTCACAAACAGCTATAATTACACACTACATAAAAGGTAATATTATAAAAGGCATTATAGGGGTACTTTAATATATACTGTATAAATTTATTAATCCCGTCAACTGTCCTGATTGTTTTTCATGCTGGCCCCAGGCCACCAGGCAGACCTTATTTTTGAGTCCTTAGACTAAGCCAAAATTGTGTTAAGACTTTTAACATAGGGATCCTGCTTGTTACCAGTGTAGATTTACCCCAGCCTTGTTTTGATCCTGTATAAAGCTTGGGACTTTCTGGGCCACCATTTTCTGGTTTCTTAGGCAGATCGATCTCCCCTTGTCCACTGAAAGCAATTTTTAGAATTACTCCTGAATCATATTAGCCTGGCTCCGCCCTCCTACGTACTTCCGTTCAATTTTCATTTTCTTTCAGTACATCGTCTGGGTTTGCGGTATATTCTTGGGTTTTCTCTGGCCAATTTTTTGCCGGTCCAATCAGCGAACAGAGGGAGTGGCTGAGAACGATGACGTTGATGTTGTGCGCTAGTCTGAGTTGTAGGGTTACATCATGACCAAACGTTAGCGATTGTTTATGGCAGATCCAGAGTAGCTCTGGGCAGATTCAATAGTTTTAAACTTCAACAGAGTACCCACCTTCAAGGAAGTTAACGCTTGTCAGCTCTCTGTACAAATTAAATGTACGAGAGTCTGGTAGGACCAGGCTAGAATCATATAAATTTACAAACTACAATCTGATTGTAATAGCTTTTATTATGCTCTTAGCCAAACAATTTATATGGCTGAGGTAGAAGGATCTGAGGCCTCTAACCTCTACATAATGGATTTGATATGTCCTCTTTTTCTTTAAAATAGAAAAAAATAAACAATCTTGAAGAGGCTTTTAAAATATGTTAGTCAATATGTTTTATTGTTTGAATCTCATCTCCAGCATTCACTAATTTTTTACCATGCAGAAAGTGCACATTCATTACTCTGTTAGGCCACTCCATTTTCTTTTTTTCTCAGTTAATGTTGTCTCTTGTTATGCTTTGGTTGTATTTCCTCTTTTGGTCATACTTTAGTTCAGGGTCCAATTTTCACTATATAACTATTAACTATGACTTTTACTTCGATGAACTCCTAATTACTGCTTATTATAAGTTAGTAAGGTAGTAAAGTTTAGGTATTAGGTCGGATTAAGGGATGTAGAATATGATCATGCAGAATAAGACATTAATATGTGCAACTGGTTAATAGTGAGAATTGGACCCTTAAATAAAGTGTTACCCCTCTTTTTAATGTTGGTCTGAAACTAATAAATAATTTGTTATTGTTTGTAATTTGCTTTTTTGTTTTTATTGTATGTTTACTTGTCTTCATTAACTTTTTGAAGACTTTTTCTCTTACATTAGTTAGCCTAGAATTCTGCTGTGGTATAGAGAATTGTGAATTTTAATGGCTATTTCCATCAAAATATACTTTTTATATATCACTATTGTGAAATAAATTACTCATTTAAGGTTTTGATCATATCACCCACTCATAATTGTGTTAAGTAATTAAAGTAATTACAATATTGACCAAAATAAATTACTTTTGTCATAATCATCCCAGCTATTGTCTCTATTATGATATGTGTAATAAGTTTAGCTGACAATACACAGCCCTATAAACGATTCTTACCCACGTCTCATAGCATGAAGAACCTGACTGCTGCCACTCTGTGCTGGCAGATGGATCTGCTTGCAGATGTTCCTTCTCTCCTGAATCAAGTGTAGCACCTGATTTAACAACAAAAAAAAGTTAAATTAAATACTGTAATTACTGGCAAAGGGCCATTTTAAATAGCCTACGCCTGTGTTGTTAGTAGATTACCCACACCTGATTATCATCAACTCTGCTTGTTTGCGACTCTACACTAATTTGTGCTGCTCTTGGTAGTGTTATGGAAAACTCAGACACGATGGTTAAGTTGGACCCAAAGCAGTATTTATTGTCAGATGGCACAGGAGGAGAAAACAACAGCATAGATGATAGTGACAAAATACTTAATACTGGTAAGTAGAGTAGGTCAAACTGACATACGTGACGTTATATAGCAAGTAGGTGAGCATGGCAGGTAAGTATAGCACAGGGGTGTTCAATCCTGCTCCTGGAGGGCCACAGTCCTAAAGAGTTTAGCTCCAACCCCAATTAATCACACCTGAACCAGCTAATCAAGGTTTTACTGTGTGTGGGTGTGTTAAGGCAAGCAAGTTGGAGCTAAACTCTGCAGGACAGTGGCCCTCCAGGACCAAGTTTGGACACCCTTGGTATAGCAGGTGAGGTAAATGTAACAGTTTATTTGAGGGTATGCAGGATGAGATTACAGTTCTGTTCATTACGGAAGCCCTGAAACGCAACATAAAAAAAAAAACAATCCGTCAAAAAAAAATAATAATTTATAGTATTTCGAGATTAAAGTCGAAACATTTCGAGATTAAAGTCGAAACATTTCGAGAATAAAGTCGAAACATTTCGAGAATAAAGTCGAAACATTACCACAATACAGTCTTCTGCAGAAGTTGCGTGTGTGTGCATTCATAATGGCGCGCGTCCACTGGTGCATAGGGCGTGTTTCCAATTCTGAAATTTTGTGTGTGTGTGTGTGTGTGTGTGTGTGTGTGTGTGTGTGTGTGTGTGTGTGTGTGTGTGTGTGTGTGTAAAGAAATGCGCTTCCTCGGAGAAGGAAGAGGAAAAGTCGAACTGCCTAGGACATGGATCTACACAAAATAGTAGCTTTTTACTTTTATCTGGGCTTTCAACAAAAAGAAAATTCGACAGGTGCCAATCTACCAACATGCATTACCATGGCGTTGCCTATAGACGAGCACACAGACTCCGCCGGAGTAGGTTCACAATCTGGTCGAAACTTTATGTGGCAGTGTTTTTGACGTGTTTTCGTGCTCGTCTATAATAGGCAACTCTATCTGGGTCGAGAACAATTAACAGTAACCGCACTGTTTCCCTCTTCACCGTAAATACGTTCTGGATACATTTTATGTGCATCCTATCCAATCATTTGGCCGGATCCCGTGATTTCCTCAAGTATAATAACCATTGGTGGTGGTTGAGGAGAGATTCCCTGAAATGATTGTAAAGCGCTTTTAAGTGTTGGCCTACATATGAAATATGTGTATAAATACAAATATAAGTGTAGTAGACATATGAAAGCGCTATATAAATGCCTCATTCATGCATTCATTCATTCATAAAGCTGGCTATCTTGATCCAGTCTGAAAAGTGTTTTCGCCTGTAGGCTAAAATCTATTCCGGCGCAGTATATAATGTCCTATAGCCTAATGCCATGTTGGTAGACCTGTAGATTTTCCTTTTGTTGAAAGCCAAGATAAAAGTAAAAAGCTATTATTTTGTGTAGATCCAGTTTACACACACACACACTGACACACACACACGCACACGCATGAATGCCTGTGTGGCAATGTGAAATAATGGCAAGCACACACGCAACTTCTACGGAAGACTTTATTCTCGAAATGTTTCTACTTTATTCTCGAAATATTTCGACTTTATTCTCGAAATGTTTCAACTTTAATCTCGAATTTTTTTTATTTATTTTTTTGTTGCGGTTCAGGGTTTCTGTACTTCATAGATGGACGGTGCACCTTCACTCTCTTCAATTGTAAAAAAAAATAAATAAAGGTGAAGTCCCAATGTCCCAATATGGTGCTGACATCTTACGCTGATTTGGGACCTGATTCTGTGCAGTAGTGAACACGGGACCCGAGTCTGCGCAGTAGTGAGCGTGAAGTGGAGTCAAGGTATCAAGACCCCGCCCACACTCCCGCAGAAACAGTTAGTACAGATGTACTGCAGAACATCTCATTATGTTAGTGTGAAATAAACAGTTATGGAAATGTACAAATTAAAGTTGAAGCTCCAATCTCCTGAAAATCCCCCAAAAAGTCTGTTGGTGGGGAGGGGGGGGGATGTAAAAAAATAATCTTGCATCACAACAAGTGTATTGTGATTGTCAAAACATTTGTAGGATTGAGTGCGAATCATACACAAAAGAATCTTCCAGGTGATTTGTTCAAACATAATTCCACACAGAACCCAACATTCCAGACCCCAAATTACCAGTCCAGGGCCATAAAATCAGGCTCCAGCCAGTCTATGCTAACCAACGAAAAACCCCAGCTAAGAACTTTATGGCTATTCAAGCTTCAAAGAGATGAGCCCAACTAAAAGAAAAATGTTGTCAGCGTTTGATAGTGTTGGAAAGTCTGATTGGTTCAGAGATGACACAGCTTGGTGCTCGATCAAGATAACAGCAGAAGTTGCTGGACCCCCACGACAGAGATACAAAACAGACCATCTTCTTCTTAAGGACCTCTGAATGACCTCAGGGTGTAAAATCTTTTCAAACCACAGAACTGAGCTTTTACCTATAACTATACACAAAATCAGTCAAGAACAATTTTCAGTGGACTTATAATCAAACATCATGCAACTACATAATTCTATGTTGTTTCTACAATATATGTGTGTATCTAATATGCTTAGATGCCATATAATTCATGTAATTGTTATAACTATTAGGTGTGTGAATGAAAGTGTGTCGTGCTTCCTGTCAGCATGATCGCATGTTCTTAATTCAAAAGATGGCTTGATTGAAATCTGTGTAAAATGTTTCGTATTCTTATAATAGTAATAATGTCTAAACTGTGGCCTCTGTCCTCTCTGCTAGAGCTTAGAGAGTAAGGAGAGCACAGATAAGCTTGATTTATGATAAGAAGTGAAGAGAACGTCACCTCCTAAATAAAGACAGTGTCTAATTGGTCAGAACTGATCCAGGAGGCCGGACAAACATGTGAGTTTAAAATCTTAGACCCGAACAAAGTTTTAGAAGAGTTCTCAACAAGGTTAGAAAAAGTGCGCGAAGGGAGAAGAGACCAGAGAGACTAGTAACCATGTAAACACGCAGACGAAAGAACCCAAATCAAGATCAGAAGAACATGGGTTAAACAACTTCATTCAAGCCATCATCTACTCTCGTCTCAATTTCCTTTCTTTTCTTAGTTTCCTTTCTTTTCTGTTGTGAGTCTCGGTTCTAAGTTAAGTTTTGCGGCAAGATTTCGGTCCACGTTTCTTCTGCAAAGCCAGCTTCAACAAAGACTTTCCATCCATCCGCCATCCACACCACGTGAGTGGCCGCCACAGACATCTATCCAAGCACGGGGACACCAGCCAACGAACGAACTCGGGAAACCCCCTTTGACGCAGACCAAAGGAATTCCCAAAAAGGAACGCAAAACGAGCAAGTAACCTCCAGGCTCTTAAGCTGAACTGGTGTATTTGATATAGATTTAATAACCTACGAAACGATAGAAAGGTTAAATTAATGTTTGATGGTTTGTTCAGGTCATGTCTTATAAGTGCATATAGAATCTTGAGATTTCATCATCTCACTCATCATCTCACTCTTTCCTCACTCTCTTCCTTTCTGCAACTCGTATGAATGTGTGTGTGCGTGTGTTTGTGTTAGATATTAGTTTATGTGTTAGTCAGAATAATCAATAAAGTCTTGTTTGTATTTTTAAAGAGAAGTGTTACTTGTGTTATATGCTTACGAATTTAATGTCTTAAACTGCTGATCTAAGTTACCTTGCTAACTATAGTGTTTCACTATAGTTTGGATATTTATATATTGCAGAGCTGATAGTTACAGCCAGTTCAAATGAACCGCGAACGAGTCATTTGCTTGGTTGTAATAAGTGATTCTTTCGAATTCCCTATAAATTAATTAATAATTCCGTTGAGCTAAATTGATCTGTCAGAATTACTAAATTATCTTACACATTTTTGTAACTAAACTGAATTTTATTAGGTTTAGTGACAACATGTTACAATGTTTATATGGTACAATTTCAATTACAATTTTAATTTCAATTCAGTTTAATTTTTGTGATTTGATTTAATATTGACTAATTTGGATAAATATTAGTTAATTTTTCTCAAGAAAAAAAAAATAAATCTCACCTAATGCTGTAAACAATACAGAGAGCCCTATCAGCTGGCAGTATTAAGGTTAAAAATAACTCAAATTAAATATAATGCGTTTTTTATTATAATAACAACTTTATTTAATGATATAAGTAAAAATATAATAAATATGTAATATAGTACACATATTTAGCAAAATACTCTCTATAGCTCTTTTTTTCTAGCCAACTAACGTGCTATAGCCTATATTATGGTCATCAAATGGCTTTCCTGAGGTAAATGTTATGTGACATAATTGTTCTCCAGCTGTTTTATTGACCCTTTCCGCGGATGAAAAACACTGATTGATCGATATTATGTATGATGAATATACATTTCGGTAAGTTGTACTGTTTCTTTTAACATTGTTCAATCGTGTTTATTTACTATTAGCTAGTAGAAAGGCTCGGTTCACGTGCCGTTAGGGATCTGTCACGTCAAATTTACAAGCGGCAAAACGGTATTTATTGTTTGAATTTCGTAATAAAATTGACAGAATCTGAGAGCTGAATTTTTTTTATATCATAAGTAACCTGCTCTGTCTAGTCTGTCGGTCTCCGTGTCCTCTTTGCTTCGCGATTCTTCTGTGCGTGACAAAATGGATGTGTGGCATGAGAGCGTGTGAAAAGTGTCAATTGCGCGAGTCTCACGGTGAATGCGTGAGAGTTGGCAGCTCTGGTGTCACTGACTACTTCGCTCAGAGAAGCTGCTAATCACAGCTGTCAAACATGACGTCACACTCCCGTTTTTATAGCATCAAATAACTAACTACAACCAAACTTATTAAAAAAACGAAAACATCAGTGTGATAAAAACTACATAAAATGACAGAAAACATCTTTGAAAAAAAATAATTTTAAGTGTAATTTGATTGTTTAGTTTGCCTCACGTCCCATTAGACTACGTGGAGGGCGGTGTTTATGACCTACACTGGGACCAACCACCTGAGGGCGATCGAGACGCTTTGGCTTCACTTTTCAGGACTTGTGCAGCACACTTGGTTCTGTTAATGATGGATTAAGGAGGATTACACAGGAGATCGCTGGAGACAAGGAGTACAGGTAAGGAGATCGCTGGAGATGAGTATATCCAAGTATATCCAAGATAACAGGGAAACAGGTAAGTTGCTTTAGCAGCAGATATCGAGCAGGGTAACAGCCTGAGATCCATACTGGTGACAACACACTGAGTGAGGAGTGAGAGGAGCTTTTGTGGTAGTGCTGATGAGTATGGCAATGAGCTGCAGGTGCAAGTGATTAGTCTGGGGAGAGTGTGTGCATGTGATTTTTTCACCCAAACCAGTTCAGCGGAAATCCCGCCCTGCAGCTTATTTCATAGGTACAGTGGTAGGTTTAGGGATCAGTGTTTGGTGTAGGCAATCAGTACAGTGATTGACATGACCAATGAAATCTTTAGAATCGGCTGCAGGGCGGGATTTCTGCTGAACTGGTTTGGGAAAAGAAAAAAAAGAAAAATCACACGCTGTGTGTGTGTGTGTGGAGGGAAAGCCTGGTGTGTCAGTGGCTACGTTTACATACACAACTTTGGTTTCAATCGAACTGAATTTATTCCGATTGATGAATCTGAATGTAGTGTTTACATGAACGCTAAATATGTGGTCGGGTTGATGTGCGCATTTATATGTCACAAGCTTCAAATCTGAATATATATTTTTGACATGCGCACACTGGACGAATATACAGTTTCCAGCTGTTGCGCATACAAACTATTCTCTTACATTGGTTCTTTATTTGTTTTAAACAGCAGACTTAATATTTATCCATTTCTGTTCATAATTTGGAGTAAATGAGCATATTAACCGGTTTGACGTGCTGCTTATATTTATCACGCAGTAAAACTTCCCCTCCCTGCGCCCAAAACCAGTCGTCTGTGGATGAAATCCGAAACAAGGACTGGTGGGACATTGTCATGCTTCACTTCACAGACGCTGAGTGAAAGGAGAATTTTAGGATGATGGGACACTCATTTATATGACACTTTATTCAACAGGAACAACAGTCCTTTCAGTTTCGGTTTTCAATCAGATCAAGTGTTTACATGTTCTCTCGATCGGGTTAGAAAAGGAATAAACCGCCCCTTTTAATCCGACAAAATTTCATTCGGATCGAGCTCAATCGGATCTATTAAGGTGTTTACATGAAGGCTTTTCAGTCTGATTGAGCCGTCAACTGATTACTGTGTAATCAGTTGGAGTACTGTGACAATACACAATACTCGGACTGATTACTAACGGTTTATTTTGCATGTAAACGTAGGCAGTGACAGGTAGATTGCATTGGTCATAAGAAAAAAACGGAGCTGGCTGCATGTAAATAGCGCATTGTCTTTAGATCACCCGCAGAACTGGAACCGGTGCATTTATGGGATTGCAGTCTTACGCAAATTTTCTCTGTTTAGTAAATCTGGCAAATCTCAACAAGGGCAAAAATTTGTGCTCCCTCTTAGCTGTCTGCATGGGGGGGGGGGGGGGGGGGGGGGGGGGGGTCGTTGTTTGGGGAGGTTTTGGGGTAGTCCTACTATGATATTAGACTACATAGCCTATAATAAAATGAATTTTCAAACCTGAACCAAACATATTTTTATTCAAAGATCAATAACAGTTTGTCATTAATATTTAGTCTGCCACAAAAAAACAATATTAAAATCATGAACTCAAATGTCATTGTGACCAAAAAAAAAAAAGACTGTTGTAACAGTGCGTAAATCAGACATTTCAGGCTAAAGTCTAACGCTAATAAGCCTTATGCCAAAATTATTATTATGACGAAATTGTCGGTCATTAAATAAGAAAACTAAATAATTGTGTAGATGATTTGCTTTGTGTAACCCAACATCAGACATTAGGCCGAAGTTTTTTTTTTTGCACACAGTGCCGCGACCAATCAATCACTCCTTTACTGGCTGCCTGCACATTCACTGTCCTCGCGGTTGCGGCAACTCGCGCTCGCTTATCAATGCATTTTAATTCGCGCCTACGGTATCTTTGTTGAACTTCAAAAAAAGAAAAAGAAAAATATGCTGCAGCCAATAAGCAGCCGGCGGGGGCTGGCTGCAGGACGACTCAACCTCCACGGACAGTTTTTAATGTTTTATCAGACAATAACTACTCAAGAATTTGCTTTAGTATAATTTTCGGGACAATTAGGGCCGGATTCGGGATTCGGGACAACAGCTTAGATTTCGGGACTGTCCCGAATTTTTCGGGACGTCTGGTCACCCTAGGTTTACAGGATTCATAGCAAGAGAATGATATGAGCGCATATGAGCGGCAGTGAGCCAAATCAGTCGCTGTAGGAGTACTTTAAAGTTTGTGGACCAATTAGCTCAATACGAGAGGCAACGCGAAACACAAAGATTAAGTGGTGGAAGATCAAGGAAGATGGGCATAGCACAGTTATAAAACTTTTACAGTTACACACCCACCACAGGTGCATCATGCAAATTCAAAATACCTCAGTTTCATACGTCAGTTTAAATTGTTGTGTGTGAGTGTATGTCAGGGATGTTTAGATAACTATAAAAGAAATCACGTTCATGAGATCTGCTATTAGCTATTAGATCTGTTAAATGCTTCCGTTTGTTTTCATATTATAATAATATATAATATTAAAACAAATGTAAGCATTTAAACTGATTTTTATATTATATCAGTTCAAATACTTCAATTATATTATATTATGTTATATTATATTATATTATATTATATTATATTATATTATATTATATTATATTATATTATACCTTGAGGTTGGACTGGTTAGCTTCAGGACAGCATGCTGCCCAGACCGGACAACTAAAGTGAAGCCGTGGCTTTGAAAGCAAGCAGTAATGTCTAAAATAAGGAAAATACAGTGTAGGGTTGAAAATTAACAAAGAGATTGGCTTTCCTGTTTCAACCCCCTCTTCTTTACCAAAAGGTTCATTTGGAATTCCTGAAGGCCCAGAGATGCTGCTAATGATCAAGGTCTTTAGGCCAAGATGTATATTCTTCAGGGGTCTGCTAATTGTCACACCTTTAGTATTGACTATTAGAAATTAGTCGCATGGGAAAATAAAAAAACTGATGCCCTGTCTTTTTTTCTGTGGCTTATTTCTTGGGGCTCTGCTCCTGGACTTTCTCTTTTTCTGCCTGAGCTCTGTCTTCCTGGACAGCTGGGTTAAAGGCCACAAGCCAGACATCCTCGATGTCATCTTTCTTTCCCTCTTCTCTTTTATAAAGCTTCACTTTCTTTACTTCTCTTTTTCCTCACGTAACATTCTATATGCATGGTGGGTACAATTAACTGTTCATGTTTTACCATTTCTGTGGCAAGCAGGGCGGTGGCGATTGATAATGAGCGTCACCTGCATGCCGCACCAGCCTCCTATCTCATGGAGGATCTACTGAAGCATAAAAGGAGGAGCAACGGCAGTAAAGAATGAGAGATGACCAGGCCTGGACATTTATGTTATGTTTTGTTTATGTGTGTGCAGTTGTCCGTGAGGGGCTGACGCTTTTACTTTCGTTTTATGTTTATTTATTAAAGCATTCCCGCCTCCTTCTTCCCTTATCAACATTCAGTGGTACAAATCTTATATATATACACGACCATATGTGACCATAAATCATTACTGTTATTAAACTTTTAATTACAAATTTGTGCAAACTAGTTTTCAGACCATATTGACATTGAAGTGCTAATTATTGCAATACAATAGTCACACTCTAGCAATTCTAACTGCAATTATTTTGCGACTCAGTTCACAGTGAATGCAGGGAAATCCATCTCTGCTTGTGCTGTGAGTTTAACATGCATTCGGAAACAGAATGCCAGTTACGCTTTATTTTTACATGTGCATTCATTTTGTGCATAACATTTTTGTGGACAAATGATTACAGAATTTCGCTAGATTTATAATGAGAAGTGTTTGTAATCCTGTTGTCACAGAAACTAGGTTGGAGCTTAATTTCCTTCCAATGTGCCTAGAATTATGTACCGTATTATCCGGATTATAAGTCGCTCTGGAGTATAAGTCGTATCAGTCAAAAAATGCGTCATGAAGTGGAAAAAAACATACAAGTCGCACTGGACTATAAGTCGCATTTATTTAGAAATTTATTTCACAAAAAAAACAGTGTTACGGACGGGAAAGTTATCCGTTACGGACGTGAGCGCTCTGAAAGCGGCACTAAAATACTGCTTTAAAACTTTCACAGAGACCTCAAACAGAAAGCACAAAGCCTGTCTTTAAATTTAATTTCGTTTTGTATTAACTGTATCTTAATTTTAATCAATGTTTCATCAACCAATTGCCTGGATTTAATAAATAAGATAATATAGTAGAAAATAGATAATCATGACACGGAGGCGCCGGCTCGTGAACTGGAGCTAGTCTCATAAATTAACCGAAACTCAGCGTATGAGGTAGCTTATTTGCCTCACAGACCTGAGAAATATATCTATAGAAAGCTTGAAATGTCTACTTTTAAACAGAACAATTCAAAACGAAAGAAAACAGACTGTTCTCTGCTTATGTAATCCGTATGAGTTCTCTGCTTATGTAATCCGTATGAAATGTGCATTTCTCTCTGGCGCGTTCACTACGGCGAATATCGCGAGACAGCATCGTCAACTTCATCTTTGCAGCCGACACTGACACAGAAAACACTTGTTTATTAGTAAACAATTAAAATGTCTCCTTGTTATATTTGACATATTCATAATCATTCATTTTACCGGTTCTTTGTGACAGCTTTTAGGTGCTTTATTGGCAGCGCCACCCTTACATGTTACATGAACGCGTCACCACCGCATCAGCACCGAAAACATGGAGATTTTTTTCTTTTTGGGGGCACTTTGTTTGTGTTCAGGCTTTCTCAGTTGTCTTTAGGTTAATGTTTCAGTGAATAGTTTTTCAGTTGTTTTCAGTTAATTTTTTCCGGGGTAGGCTACAGGAGCAGCATAGAGTACTCTCGCGGCTGTAGACGGTAATGTTTTCTCTTGGTTCATGTCAGTCAGTATGAATTAATTTTGATATATAAGTTGCACCTGACTATAAGTCGCAGGACCAGCCAAACTATGAAAAAAAGTGCGACTTACAGTCCGGAAAATACGGTATTTAATTCTAAAATGCACAAAATGTTCTAAAGTGGGGCATGCACCTGGACCACCGTAGAGGGGCTGAGTCGAGGTTCACCCCCCATTCTTTGAGGAAAAACCTGTAGGGTTTTACTGGGACCTGACTGTGTCAAAAAAAAAGCAACAAATCACACCTAAGTAGAATTGTCGAAAATAATAACAAAAAAGCAGATTGAATTCCTGACTCGAAAGTACTGTAACTTCATGGTACCTACCTCATCAGGGAAGTCTTTAGGATGTGGTGAGGTGAAGCGTATCCTCATATCTGGATCGATGAGGGACACTCTGTCCAGAAGGTCTGCAAAGCGGAGGCCTCCCTGTTTTGTGCGGTACACTGTCTTGAATCCTCGGCTGAGCTTAGTATTGCCCTTAGAACAGATTAACTGTTCTTCAGATAGGTCTCTATAGCTGTTCACATTCTGACCCAGGAGGGTTACCTCCTTCACCCCCTACACACACACAAACAAACATTATCTCACCATCAAATATATGAAAACAGTAATGAGCTTTTGGTGTAGGTTTATTACATACATATTGCAAACTACCATTCTACCTGATCTGAAAGCATGCGGACCTCCTCCACGATGGAAGACAGGGGTCTGCTCCTCTCTCTGCCACGAGTGAAAGGCACTATACAGTAACTACACATGTTATCACAGCCACGCATGATGGACCTGCAAAACCAACCCAATATGTGAGATTGTCATTGCTGTATGTGATTTGTATTATATTTACTTATGTCTGATGTGGGAACTAACACTAAATTGCCAAAAGTATAGGGACACCCCTCCAAGTCATTGAATTCAAGTATTCCAATCACTTCCATGGCCACAGTTGTATAAAATCAAGCACCTAGGTTGCAGACTGCTTCTGCAAACATTTGTGAAAGAATAGGTCGCTCTCAGGAGCTCAGTGAATTCAAGCGTGGTACTGTGATAGGTTGCCACCTGTGCATTAAGTCCATTCGTGAGATTTCCTCACTACTAAATATCCCACAATCAACTGTTAGTGGTATTATAACAAAGTGGAAGCAATTGGGAACAACAGCAACTCAGCCACTAAGTGGTAGGCCACATAAAATCACAGAGCGGGGTCAGCGCATGCTGAGGTCAATAGCTACAGACCTCCAAACTTCGTGCTTCATGGAATGGGTTTTCATGGCCAAGCAGCTGCCTCCAAGCCTTACATCACCAAGTGCAATGCAAAGCTTGGATGCAGTGGTATAAAGCTCACCGCCACTGGACTCTAGAACAGTGAAATTGTGTTCTCTGGAGTGTAGAATCACGCTTCTCTGTCTGGCAATCCGATGGACAAGTCTGGGTTTGGCGGTTGCCAGGAGAACTGTACTTGCCTGACTGCATTGTGCCAAGTGTAAAGTTTTGTGAAGGGGGGATTATGGTGTGGGGTTGTTTTTCAGGGGTTGGGCTTGGCCCCTTAGTTCCAGTGAAAGGAACACTTGATGCTTCAGCATACCAAGATATTTTGGACAATTTCATGCTCCCAACTTTGTGGGAACAGTTTGGGGATGGCCCCTTCCTGTTCCAACATGACTGCGCACCAGTGCACAAAGCAAGGTCCATAGACATGGATGAGCGAGTTTGGTGTGGAGGAACTTGACTGGACTGCACAGAGTCCTGACCTCAACACGATAGAACACCTCTGGGATGAGTTAGAGCAGAGCCAGGCTTTCTTGTCCAACATCAGTCCCTGACCTCAAAAACACACTTCTAGAAGAATGGTCAAAAATTCCCATAAACACACTCTTTAACCTTGTGGAAAGCCTTTCCAGAAGAGCTGAAGCTGTTATAGCTGCAAAGGGTGGGCCAACTCCATATTAAACCCTACAGATTAAGAATGGGATGTCATTAAAGTTCATGTGCAATATAGTGTATTTCAGTCTGCAAAAATGATTTTAATAATTTAATATATTTCTGTCTCTTGCCCGAGATGTTGGGATGGACTCAAGATCGGTTTGCGGAATAGATGAATGGATTAATGGATATAACAAATAAAATGGTCTTCATTTTAAATTGACAGCAATACAATTAGTCATGTCTGTTTACTTGACATATATTTTCAATATTATTAGGATATATAAATGACACAGGTCAATGACAGAAGAGAGGAAATCATGATGCTTGGATAAAAATGCAGCACTCCTTTTACTCAATGCAATAAAATAAAAAAAAACTACACACCAAAATTCAATAGGCAACACCAAATAATTGAACTAAACGAGGTATAAATACAAAATCAGGCACTAAACTAGACACAGGTGAAACTTATCAATTAACTAATCAGAAACTATGTCAACAAACAAGGGCATACTCAGAAATGACAACCAAGTAAACATGAACTTCACACAGGGGAAAGTAAGAACAAAAACAAAGATGAATTTTGACAATATTTAAGCTGGACTACAACACTATTTTCTTCTAAATCTGCTGTACAGCTGAAACAAACTTTATTGCATTATTTTCCTGTTATTTTCCTACTGTAAAGCTGCTTTGAAACAATATGCATTGTAAAAAACGCTATATAAATAAAGGTGACTTGACAATAAAAGTTATTTGAACATTGAATGACCTATATGCATTACACAGGTTTTTTTTTTCTTTTCTTTTTTGCAAGCTGGTTATATTGGGCTTTATTAAATTTTATGAAGCTATAATGAATTTATATGCATTTTTTTAACTACAAGTCAATCTATTGAACCATTTACACAGACTTTATAACTGCAGTCCATAACTTTTTTTGTGTTCAAACTGTAAAAAAATGTATATAATAAGTGAGTACATCATGAATCCATTTTCCAAACAGTGTTTTTGTCTTAGCCTGAATCACTACAGTACACCTATAATAAGCATTTATATTCTGACTATTTTAGACTGGTTGGGGTCGTACCACTGTGGAGTAGCCCAGTACCTGCGTGACTCATCATTGACATAAACAGAGATAAGTAGCTCTGTTAACGGCTAAACGATAAACGGCTACAATGTTATTCTGCAAGACACATGCAGTTCTGTTTATTAACCGCTAGAGCACCAAAAGTTACAGACTGCAGATTTAAACTATGAAATCTAAAATGATTTGTTATCCTGTAGCTCCCTCTGGTGGACAATATTAGTATTGTGGCCATCATATCCTGAATCCCATTGATATAAATGGCTAATATTTTAAAAATTGCCATTAGCACACCAAGCATCAGAAGTTCATCAAACTCATGAAACTGCATGCTTACTCAGAATGTCTTGTTGTCCATGTGTATGAAGTTCTGTGAGATTTGGATTCATACATTCAAACTGATGGGAAAAAATAGAGGTCTTATCCACTGGTTCCCTCTAGTGGACAACATTATTACAACATGTTGTAGTCTGTAGGCCATTTTGAGTTGGCAAAAATTTATTTTTCTAAATGCTCCTAAAGCACTTGACTGATTCACATGAAATTTTGCATGTATCATCTTTAGACACTTATGGCAAAACGTTATCAAAATAATTTTAATTAGTCAAATCGTTTAGAAGATATAAGCCCATTCATTTTGTAGCCATGGCTCCATACACTTATTAAAATATATCTTCTAAACCAGTGGTTCTCAAACCTGTGCTGGAGTACCACCAGCCCAGCACATTTTGTATGTCTCCCTATATCTGACTAGGGCTGGGTATCGTTCAAAAAAAATTCGATACAGGTTCCTGAACAATACTTTTTTCGATACCAATTTTATGAACAGATAATGTTATAGCAGAGATAGTAACATTAATGTGCAGAGAAAAAAAAAAAACCTAAACTGTTAATGTAGCTAACCTTAAGGATAAGCACACTTTACAAGATGCCTAGTTTAATGCGAGTTAATTCCGTTTTTCCCGTTTAAATTTGTCTGGATTCCGTATTTTTTCCACCGTATTTTTCCCCCATTAAAATTTTTCTGGATGGTTAAATTAAATGTCAGGGGAGTGATTCTTCAGGATAAATCCGGCTTTTCCGATCTGAAAAAGATGCTCTTGTAAATCATGCAAATCCGCTTTTTTTTAGTTGGGGTGCACGTGATCGCGCAAGGCACGGGTCGGGTATTGGTAAACATAATGACCGCTCACCGCTGTCAACTTTTTTTGTGCCTCTGATTCATGTCTTCATGTCACTCCGCAAGTAGTTCATTCATTTGTCACGATGGAGCTTCATTCAAAGCAGAGCTCCACCAAAGAGCCTGCACTCGTTGCGGAAGGTTATCTAAAGTGTGCTAAGAATTTTGGACGTGTGGGTACCTGTGAAAACGTGTCAATTTCTGTCGCCGCGACCGCGTCATGGTTGTTGCGCCGTATATTTTCCTGCTTTTTTGTCCTTTGCCAATCACACCTATGAAATGTTATTAATCAAAAAGCATGCGTAATAACTTGTACAATTTAACAGCAATTTATTAACAGTTTAACAAAAATGACATTCTTAATGTTTTTTTTTTTTTTCAAATTGCATTTTATTTTTACCCAGTTCTGTGCTTTCTTATCGTAAGAGCTGGTTAAATGTAGCTTGTTGCTTATTATTCCACGCTCTGCATTTCATTAGTCCAGCCTTGCTTGACTGTAATAGGGTGGTGTTCAAGACGCCGTCTTGGCCCCCTACCAGCTAGATGACTGGTGTTTCAACTAGGTCCGGTACCCAGCCGAAGTGAGGCGGACACTAGAGCCCTGCACGGGCCAAAAACTCCAGCCCTAACCCAGCCCTGGCCCGTGGTGTTCAAGCCCTACCCGGCCCCAGCCCGACAACGGCTGCAATTTTTTCAGCCCGAACCCGACCCGACACGAGAAGAGACCAACATCAAAATCACTTTAAGCTCTCTCTGGTGCGCTCTTTGATGCGCGTTCTCTGATGCGCGCTGTCTCTGCTACACGCAAACACATGCACGTCACACGCTACTAAAAGGTAAACTTTTATTATTAGCCTGAAACATCATGCCCACAAATATTGAACAGACTGTCCATTAGAGAGAAGCATAAGCATGCAGTAGAGAATACAGCGCTACGGGATCCAATCGCAAAAATAAGTAAATAAACGGCCTACCTTTCTTTGCTTTTAAGTAACTGAAGAACAATGTTCAAAAATGAAGAACTCTTCGCCAACTGGCTAATGTTAAATAATAATAATCTCCCTGATCCTCTGCATGGTCAACTGTCACATGTTAATGCACGTGAGTGACGCGTGCGTATGCGTGCGTATGCGTATTGCGTTTGTGTTGCTTAGGCGATGTATAATATTTAGAGCCCGACCGATATGGATTTTTGGGCGCCGATGCCGATACCGATAAAAAAAAAGCCAGATACCGATATATCGGCCGATATTATTATATTATATTATGTATATTATAATACAGTAGCAATATTATTTATGTGTATTATATTACAGTAAGTTTGGACACACATTACAATTGGTGTGTACAAACTTTTGATGGGTACTAGAGCCCGACTGATAAAGGATTTTGAAGGCTGATACCGGTACAAATATTTGTTGGTTTTAAAATCGGACGATTTTTTTTTTTTTTTTTTTCAGAAACGCGCAACAAAACATTAACAAATTTCCCTAACATTAGTTATTTGTAGTTATTTATGAGTTTTAACTAAAATAATATGATAATGCATTTTAAAAAGAAACTTGTTTCTTGTATTGTCACAACAGAACAGAGGAACATCAAAATATATTAAAGTTCTGATAAATAAAATGTATAAAAATACAAACTTAAGATTTTTTTTTTAAGACTAAACGTTTAGTCCTTTGAACAAAAACAACAATTTCACATTCAAATTGACAACAAATTCAAATTGTCATAATTTACTCTCTCAAGTTGTTTTTTTTCTTCTGTTGAAAATAAGTTATTTGGATGAATGTGGGTAACCAAACAGTTGATGTACCCCAGTGACTTCAATAGTATATTTTTCTCCTTTGGAAGTCAATGGGAACCAGCTACTGTTCCACATTCTTAAAACTATTAATATTAGAAAAATATTAGAAGGAAATTAATACAGTTGGAACAACATTAGAGTGCCTGTAAATAATGAGATCATTTTTATTATTGGGTGAACTATCCCTTTAAGTACAAGCGGCAATGTGTTTACAATTGCTACTGTCTGTTTAAGAGCTGAGCATGACACGTCTAATGTACACACATTTGACAAGCGGACAACCGACATTGTTTATGTAAATCTTGTGTGTATTTAACAGTACTAGCACAATAATACTCGAAAGATAACTTAGTCCAG
Organism: Scardinius erythrophthalmus; assembly: GCF_964197995.2. Taxonomy (NCBI): domain Eukaryota; kingdom Metazoa; phylum Chordata; class Actinopteri; order Cypriniformes; family Leuciscidae; genus Scardinius; species Scardinius erythrophthalmus. The sequence goes on along the minus strand of NC_138245.1, from coordinate 10,052,171 downwards.
TATCCAGGCGCCGCTGGTACTAGAAAGGCTTTTAGTGCATGTGAGCTTCACATGTACGCGCTGAGAAACGCACTCGTTAGAACAGCGCATCAGCATTTAAAATTAAATGTTTAACCGACAAAGCATTAAAGCACATGCACATTATGAACTTTTGTGAACTGCAGTGTTAACATTTTATGTGAATATAGCCTACGTCGCGTTGTTCCGCTTCACTCTCGGCTTATTTAACCGCAGCAAAACTGGACATGAGTCACGAATTTTGCAGGGTTCTCAAGTCTCACGCATTGGCCGTGAGACACACGCAATTCAACCAGTTCACACGCTCACACGCCACACCGTGTATTTCTCACGCTGAAAAGGCAATGCCAACCAAGTTGTCCTGCAAGCTTTTTATATAACGTTGTATATGAGGCGCGGGCACACAAAGTGAAGTTTCCTGCCGCCAGCACGTATCTCGGCCAGATTGCGTTCGTTAATAGGCGCGCGAACACACGGAAGTTGACGGAACATTCTCGGCCACCGTACGTTCGTTACTAGATAACCAGAGGTGGAAAGAGTAATAAAATATTTTACTCAAGTAAAAGTACTATTACTACAATTTTTTTTTACTTAAGTACAAGTAAAAGTACCGGTCGAAAAATCTACTCAAGTAAAAGTAAAAAGTAGCTCATTTAAAATGTACTCAGAGTAAAAGTAACTGAGTTACTTTTTTAACAGCGGGGGTGGGTTGGGGAGTCCCCCGAGTAGGGTTGTAAAGGTATGAGATTTTCACAGTATGATAACCGACTAATATAATGGTATTAAACAATTATTAAATATAAAAACTGTATTATTAAATTAGGGTTATTATTATCATCAGTTAAAATGACAGTTACAGTAAATGAGATGAAAACAGTATTTTTGGAAACATTTGTTTTGTTTATTAAAATTTCAATAAAACATGTCTAATCAACTAATTTCAATAAATGATTATGAATTTGATTAAAGGAGTAGTTAACTTTAAAATGAAACCAGCCCATGATTTACTCACCCTCAAGTCATGTATATGACATTCTTCTTTCAGACGAATACAATCAGAATTATATTAAGTCAAGTCTCCTTCATTTATACAGCGCTTTAACAATATAGATTGTTTCAAAGCAGCTTTACAGAGATAATAGGAGATTACAGTAACAGAGAGTGTTTTGGCTTTACAGCCGCTCTAGAATAAAGTTATTGTCCAGCTAAAGTTAGTTTTTGATTCATTCATTTTTGATTGATTCGTTGCGAAAAGCACATTAGTTATTAACTTAGGGGCCGCTAACACGACACCGCTTTAACAGAAAACAGAAAACTTTAATGTGTTCTGGCCGTTCATTTGCACGACAACAGTGTTTGGAGCTCGAGAATGTGAACCTTGAAATAGGTTACAAGGTGCAAGCTTTGAAAATTTTTGAAAAACGCTATCATCTCTGTCTAAACTTCAAAAATGTGAATCTGTGAAAACGCTGACGGCGTTCACATGCGTATTACGTGTTTAATCTATAGGTATGTGCATTTGAATGTGTGCATGCGAGTAGTCTTTCTTTACAAATTGACCTCACCAAATTACTTGTCTGACCTGCATAATACAAAAAAAAATTTCCATGCGAACTGGAATCATTTAGATAATGTTTTATCTGTACAGAGGTGAAGGAAGCCTCTGATATTAATAAACACCCTGACGCTTCCTAGCTTGATAATGGCTGTGGATTGCAACCATCAGTTTGAAGCTCATAAAAGTGCATCCATCCATCCATCATAAAAGTGCTCCACATGGCAACGGGGGGTTAATAAAGGCCTTCTGAAACAAAACGTTGAGTTTGTGTAAGAAAGATATTCATATTTAAATCTTTATGAAGTAAAATAACTAGTTTCCGGCCAAACGAACATATGTATTCGACTTAAATCTAAAGCGCAACTTATGCGAGTAATGCGACGTACTGCTGATATTTATGCTACGCCAGGACGCACTACTTCTGACGTCATGAGTTGCGTTTAAGGTGTAAGTAGACTGCGTATGGTGTACTTTTTTGAGCTTTAAACTGATGGTTGCAATCCACTGCCATTATAAAGCTCAGAAGCATCAGAGTGTTTATTAATATAACTCTGATTGTATTCGTCTGAAAGAACAAAGAAGAAAGTTAAATAGCCTGCACCTAGGATGGTTTCAGGGCTGATAAATCATGGGGTAATTTTCATTTTAATGTGAACTACTCATTTAACAACTTCTTTATCATTAATAATTTATTAAAATGTTCAAGAACAAGACTTCTATGAAATGTATTTAATTCAGAAAAATCCTTTTTGTTTTTATGATTTAAAACAAATATATTATCCAAAACGGTGGTTTATCAAATAAAAGTTTAACACATTTTTTTATCCTTTTATTTTTTGGCAAAGTGCTGCAAAACAGATTTACTCAATTAAACCATGGACAAAAATCCTTAAATAATGTTTAAATAATCTGTATTATTATTGTTGTTGTTAATATTATTATGAGAAGTACATTCTATTGTAGGCCCACAACAGTTATGTCATCATTTCTTCGCAGTTAGACCAAACTTTTATTTTGATGGGTTGTAATGAAGTCCTGTTTCAGAGTGTAGGCTATTTGACAAGGTTTTTCTCAAAGGTCATTCTCTCAGAGCAGCTCTGGAGATGTTCATGTTTTCATGTTCTCATATTGTTTGTGAGCTGCTGAAAACACTATTAGCGCGTCGCGTACTTGAGTATGTAGTAGACGAAACGGCTCGTCTCATTCGCACTGATTCACACAGACACGCAGATTATACATTTATATAGCAGTCTCTTGTGCTTTAATATATAGACTACAGACCATGTCGCAATTTGATTTATTGTACAGCTTTACTTTCATGTGTTTTACGTGACGTCTGCGTTATTGTAGGCTAAATTCCATTTTCATGATAATAATGAAACTCCGGGATTCCCTCTGCATCACAGAAATCCTTCGACCTTAAATTATAAACGGGACATATCTTAATCTGCACGCAGGGATGGTGTTCCCGAACACGTTCTATGGGTTTCCTTCTTTTGCAGCCAATTTGCGTCCACAATTTTTGCAAAATGAATAGGCTATGCTCGAGCCTCGAGGACAACCACGCGTTCGTTTTTCTATATCCAAAGTATCCCCATACTTACCTGGGGTTCGCCACGTGTGTGTGTAAAGAATCTGTGTTGTCCGTCTCCATATTTTTTGTGGTTTTTGCGTGTCTGTTCTCCCGCCCTTCAATCAATCAATGCTGAGCACGAGCGCGCGTGCTGTAGGCTAGTTCATTTTTTTTAATAATGATTTTTTTTTTTACTCAGTAACGGATACGTTTTAAAATGTAGCGAATTACAATACTTTAAACAAAACATACTTAAGTAAAAGTAAAATTACAGATTTTAAAAACTACTTAAAAAAGTAGAAATACACAAAAAAACTACTCAATTACAGTAACGCGAGTAAATGTAATTCGTTACTTTCCACCTCTGTAGATAACCAACAACATCGCGCGAACACGGCGAACACACGTCGTGAATGATGGAGAAAGTAAGTTGGAAGAAAGCTCGTCTAACATTTTTAGGCTAGAACATTTAATATATAGCCCATCGTATACATTATTAGTGATGCAGTCAAAAACTCTACAACTACTCTGCAACCAGGCCAGAAGCTTTGGCTCAGTTTGGCTAGCTTACGTTATCTGAAACTAAGGGAAATGTTAGTGGGTATGGGAAGGAATGAAAATGTATTTCTTTATTTTATTTTAAATAAATTTAAATTATTTATTTTATTTTAAATTATATATTATACTGTATTAATAGTCTTTCTAGTTACATTAAGGCTATGTATTAAAGCAGAGTGCTCTAATATTTTATATCCTGTCAAAACATATTAATTGCCATTTGTATTTTTCCAACACTTACAACACAAAACACATTTCATAAGCTGGAGTGTGTACTCCAGTGTGCACACACACACACACACACACACACACACACAACATAATACTCTAATATGTTATTTGTTCTCAATGTCCCACCACACAAATCATTATACCATTTTAACTAGACACTGTTCAAACTATATGCAGCAATTTGTTATATTTTTGTAATTTGCGTAACTTATTTGTAATTTTGATATTATAAATATAACATTAAAGAGTAGGCTATATTTGATGTGATGAATTTCTCTGTCATTTATCAGATTTACCAATTGTTATATTTTCAATTTGTCCTGGTTAATTATGAACAATGGGTAAAATTGGGGGGCGGGGTCAGGTGGGGGCGGGGCTCCATTAGGGCTCCTCCCCTAACCGCATGTGATCTCACTCCAAGCTTTTGATAAAACTTGAGAACCCTGAATTTTGTCATCCTTATTTGAGTTAAGAGAACTGATAGGGATGTTCTTTTAATTGTTATTCAAGCAATGTATGTCTCGTGAGTCGTGACCAACTCACCATGAACACACTTCACCGCTGATCTCACTCGCGGTTCTCTCTGCCCGACTCTGGCTGGATCAACAGGTTGCTGAATGTGTGGCGCGTTATACACGAGTGTTGCCAACAGGGACGGTGTAGAGTGCCCTCTGGTGGACAAACTATACAACGGCAACACTCATAACATGGTTGAAGGGTGTTTCGTCCGTTTTTATTTTATTTTTGAAATATTAATTTATCGGCCGTTATAAATGCCGATACCGATAGTTTTGAAAATGCCTAATATCGGCCGATAATATCGGCCTGCCGATATATCGGTCGGGCTCTAATAATATTTATAATATAATAAATACAACAATATTTCATACACATTATGTGACGTGTGCTCTGCACATATATTATGGGCACAATGAAAGGAGAGAAGCTAAATAAGCCCGAGTCTGACCCGAGCCCGATCTGTAAAAAAAAAAATAAATGGCCCGAGCCCGGCCCGAATAGGCTTAGCGTGTCGGGTCCCCGTCGGGCCCGACGGGCTTGCAGACCTCTAGCAGACACTACAGGCCCTTCATATGAACAAACTGTGTAAACATTCATGGAATGTTTCATTCATTCATTCATTCATGGTATCTCCCCTCTACATGGGTGGAGCGCTTGCGCTGAATGAAACTGGATGATCGACTGATCATGGTCCATTCAGAGAGTGTAGAGATTATAGTGAGAGAGATTATACCATCTCATCTTCTGCTTCTCATCCTAAAAAACAAGAAAAACAGAGAGTAGAACTGGGCCTTGTGATGCAAGCTCGCATTTCACAGGGGCGCTCACAGTTTGTAACTTATACCTCCATTCATTTCTAGCCGAGAAGTTTCTGCCTTAAGAGTTCTCAGGAAGTACTCAGACTGATGGCTGCGGCTTTACTTGATGCATCTACTATAATCTGTGTGTATTTACACATTCAAATACATCTACAATTATTAAATTTAAAGAGATAGATAAAAAAATTTAAAAACTCCTAAGCCAACATGAAATCTAATTTAACTAATTTAAATCTAATCTAACTTTTGAAAATACATTAGTCTTCATCATAAGATGCCATTTCTCATATACTGCATTACTCACACATAAGCGCTGTGCCCCTCCAGAGTCCGATGGACAGGCATGACGTCAGCATAAGTCTCCTCTAATGATAACAACACATTGCTGGCCCTCTGGCCTCCGTGAGCAAGAGATAATAACCGGGGCAGATCTCTGTACGAGTCTGGCCCTGCCAGAACATCCACCAACTTCTCCCGCTCAAGTAATTCAAACTTCAGTCTTTCCGCCATGCAACCTACAGCAGGACAGAAGATATATATATATTAGGACTTGACAAGAAGAATGGCCAGTTGATGGAACTTGCCCAATCTGGGACAGTACTGCATTTCTGCTGACAATTCAGTTTATGCAAATGTAGAGCTTCTGCGAAAACATAAGAAAAAGTGAAGGTGCGTATACACATAACATTGTCCCTGAGTCAATAGGGTGGCGGAATAGAATGTAATAGAACACAGGGTCTTAAAACTGAAACTATATTTAATTTGACATTGGATAAAACTATATTTAAACTTGACCATGTTTTATCAGTACAGTAATATAAAAGTGTTTGTACTTTCCCCACAATGCGGCCGGAGCATGAGTACTACCACCAACACATGAAAAATATGACTAACTAGGGCAGCATGATATATCAAATATCGCAAATCTACAGTCAAAAGTCAAAGCTTTACCGCAGCGCGTGCACAAACAAGCCGCCTCTCGGACAGCATGCAATCACAAATTCAGTTCTTTTGTGGCTTCTTGCACTCAAACGGTCAAATATACACATAGTTTTGTCTAAATGTCTTGGCGAGAACAGGTGGTTATGTCTTAAGTGAACATGAACAGTTGGGAAAGAAATTGTATACGTCTCAGTAGGATCCGTGAATTAGGTTTTAAAGTGAAAGCAGTTTAATACAGTATAGCTGCCTGTTAAACAAAAAAGAAAAATAGAAAATTACTCACTGCTCTTAACTAGAAAACTTTTGGGGAAAAAAAACTATGAATCAATGTATGATTATTCATTTTCTGTATTATTTCTTACTTGAATGCTACTGTTATATAAATCTAATGTAGGCCTACCTGAAAATCTAAAAAGCACTGTTTATTTTATTTTTATCTTTGTTTTATTGTATTTGTCCTATTGTCTGTAATTTGCCTCTTTGTTCTTATTTTTAATAGCAATTATAAATTAAAATAACTAAAAAAATAACCAATTGTCCACCCCTATTTTCAGGTGTTTTTGATGTTGTTTTCAGGTTGATATAACTATATATTACCAATTTGAGCAAAGAGTTTTTATTTTTAAAGTTGAGCATATATATATATATTTTTTTTTTTTCTTTTCTTTTTTTTTTTCTTACATTGAAGTTAAAATGACATGGTCAGATTTGTGACATTACTTTTTATGTAATGCTAAAACACTGCTGTTCACTTTCAGAAGTTGTAGTGATTCTTCTTTTCCCAAAAAGAATGTGAAACATACAGTACATAGGCCTATTAGTTATATCATTTTCAGTTACTAATTATATTTAAATATAATTTAAATAGATTTTATACATTTAAACAGTAGCGGCTCCTGGACATAAATTTAGGTAGGGCAGATAGTGGGTCTTCGTGCAAGTTTATGATACACATTTTGTAAGCTTTATATTCTAATCGCTGAGTACATCAGACATACTTTTGGCAGAATTCTTATGTCCTTGCGTTATTCAGCCTGAGGGTGGCGCTCTAATGATGACTGGCAGACTTTCGTACACACGACAAACGCATAGAATGCCATCTAGATTTGCCTTAATGTATTATTTATTGCATCCGAATGTTGTTTTAGAATGTTGTAAATTAAGAATTCCAGTGAAGAAAACAAAGTCATGTCTATTCTTAGAGCAAACATAAAACAAACACAACAGAACTACTGTACATAAAAGCTATTTACATGAGCACGTTTAAACTAAAGGGTTTATACTTTCATTAATTTGACATGCTACTCCACATAGGAAGAACAGAGTCAAGTCAAGTCACATTTATTTATATATCGCTTTCTCCAATACAGATTGTTTCAAAGCAGCTTTACAGTGATAACAGGAAAATAATGCAACAAAGTTTGTTTCCAGAAGCAAATAGAGTCACAGTCCAGTTTAAGTAAATGTAGTGACGTTTCATTTTTGTTGTAAAAAAGTTATTAATTTAGTTCTAATTTAGTTCCAGCCACTCTGGAGAAAACCGTGATGTCATCGTCCAGCTCAGTTCAGTTCTCATATAATGGTGTCAATGCAGGCAGATCAATAATATTGTTGAATATTAAATGTTAAATGTAATGTCCCCAACTAAGCAAGCCAAAAGCCAATGGCAACAAAGGGGAAAAAAGGCGACAGTGGCAAGGAACCAAAACTCCATCGGGTGACAGAATGGAGAAAAAAACCTTGGGAGAAACAGGCTCAGTCGAGGGGCCAGTTCTCCTTAGGCCAACGAACGAACAGTGTATGATTATGATTCATGCAGCATTACAGGTCAGAAGTCAGATTGGATTGGAAAAATCAGAATATTATCCAGTTCCATCTGGTTGAAGATCGGAGTCATCACGCCGGTATGAAGACGGGTTTAGAGTCTAGTTGACACAATTTCTGCTGACACATCAGGGATGCGTTGTGGTCGTGTCTAGGTGCAGGTCCTCCATCTGATCTGGATACGGCCCGGATCCGACTGACTACATCATGAGTTGTGGTCATGTCTAGGCGTAGGTCCACCATCTGATCTGGATACGGCCTGGATCCGGCTAACTACATCATGCGTTGTGGTCGTGTCTAGGCGCAGGTCCCCCATCTGATCTGTATAAGGGCCCGAATCCGGCTGATTACAGTAAACCTCAAAATAAGCATAAAGACTAACATTAGCGTAGATGGCATTCTTCTTTTGATGTAACGAGTACATCGAGTGTTAAAGGAAGTGTTCCCGTTTCCGGCTGACCTAATTTATGTAGCCTAATAATCATTTAACTGATTTGAATAATAGGAATGTAAAATTTTCTATGTGTATGCCAGGTTAAATAGATGTGTTTTTAGTCTAGATTTAAACTGACAGAGTGTGTCTGCTTCCCGGACAATGTTAGGAAGATTGTTCCAGAGTTTAGGTGCTAAATAGGAAAAGGAAAAGGATGAAACCAGCAGCAAGGCAAACAGGAGCAATCGATCGCATTACAGACATGCCAACTAGTTACGAACCTGATGCAGACACATAGCAGAAGTGGACTGATAGAGTCTTGTTCTGGAGCAAGGTTTACGTAAGGTCACATGAAAATAAGCAGGGCAGCCAGAAATCTGCCCCAATGGCTCTCTATGAAAGCATGCTGCAGTTCCACTTTTCACCACAGATTTACATTGAAAATGTGTGGGTCATTGTAGAGCTAGGGAGAGCTCCGAGACCAGCTGCTTGCTTAGTATCATAAATACATGCCTGCCGAATCTATGCGCTTCATTTAAATATATCCTGCTCACTTTAAGACTTAAAATAGTTTAGAAAAAAACGAAAAATATTTGTTGCAGAATGCTGAACACATTTATTATTTATTATTAACTCTTTGCATATAGAGGTCTATGTTTGGATGAATATTTTGGTGGGGCTCTGCCCCATCTCCCCAACAGACGGCATTATCGTATCGCATATTGAATATCACATTATTTAACAAGTTATTGCACAAAGCATGTAACGATACTGTAACTGTAACAATACTTAATATGTAACAACACATGCAGAGCTTACATGAAAGAGTGATTTATGTGTGGAACTCCGCCATGAGTTTAACACTCACAACATGGAACACACTTCATATCTGGACCGGAGATCAGATCAGATGGTGGACCTGCGCCTAGACAAGACCACAACGCATCCCTGAAGTGTCAGCAGAGATTGTGTCAACTAGACTGTCCCCTGTGAAGGCCTCATCGACACGACAGCCATCGGCACTGTTCCTCAACAAACTCGTCTCCATACAGGCGTGATGAATCCGATCTTCAACCAGATGGAACTGGATAAATATTCTGAATTTTCTGATCCAATCTGACTTGTAACCTGTAATGCTGGCTGAATCATAATCATACACTGTTTGTTTGTTGGTCAGAGGAGAACTGGCACCCTGACTGAGCCTGTTTCTCCCAAGGTTTTTTTCTCCATTCTGTCACCTGATGGAGTTTTGGTTCCTTGCCACTGTTGCCTTGGCTTTTGGCCAGCTTAGTTGGGGACATTTAATATTCAATAAGATTATTGATCTGCCTGCATTGACACCATTACATGAGAACTGAACTGAGCTGGACGATGACATCACGGTTTTCTCAAGAGTGGCTATATACTGTCAGAGGCGGCCTTACCTATGTTTCACCCGTTTCAATTGAAATGGGCCCCGCCCTCCAAGGGGGCCCCTAACAGAACAGGAAAATCCCATTCATTTTCTCCCTAGGATATTTATTTTCAGACATAATGTCTAAAGTGGTCTCCAACACGTCGCTCGCGAGAGTAGATCGTGGCCTGATTGGAGGTAGCTCGCCAAGGGCCGTTCACATATCGCGTCTTTTGCGCGCTCAAGTTCGCTATTTCAAATAATTGAAGCGACGCGCTCATTTTTTCCAGGCGCAACGAGTCAATTTGAAGGATGGGGGTGCATCCCAAACTACGGGTGTTTTTTTCTTCTCCGTAAATAAATCTTCTAGCAGAGCTACAGCAAGCGTTTATCGGTAGTGGAAATCCATTAGCTATTAAAACTTCTCTGTCGTTGTGGAGAGCGCATGGTAGCAACGACAGACGCCATGGGAAAATCGGACCGAATTTTACTATTAATAATAAAAGATAAGCTAATGTGCATTGTAAATGTCAGTATTTTGTCTTTTTTGAATCATTGTTTTTATAAAAATGATTTAAAGGCTGAAATATGCGAGGTTTATCTTTTTATAAAAACTTTTTTGTCAAAACTTTATTTGAACTTGTACATGTTAGTAGATAACATGTTGCAAGACACTCCTTTCAAATTTGGCCATCATTTTTAATGTTACTATTTTAATGTTTATGCAAACAAAAAGTGCATATTGATGGTAAGTTTATTTGTTATTTGCTGGTTTTCGACATAAAACTTGGTGAATTGATTTTACTGTGTAGTATTAGTACTTTTTGAACAGGATTATGTGATAACCATGCTCATTTTGGTCACTATAATCATGAAATTACATTTTCATACCATTTCATCTCTAGTTATGATGCACTATAAAATCAACAATAATTGTGTTTTTACAGTATAATAATTTTTTTTATATGTCAATTAAGGGTGACATATATAGGCCTACAATAACTCGTTTAGGTCTAAAACAGTTAGCATAGTTGTTAATATGAGAGTTATGAGACATTATTTAAGAGATTTAATTATTGCATATATCTCGGCCACTTTCATTTTTAAAAAGTAGCTAAAAAAGGTTGGAGACCCCTAAACCATCCAAGTTAGATTGACCACGAGCTACGAGGCTGTGAAACGAAAGTTTCTGCTCCTATAAAAGCCACAAAGTATAAAAATCAACCTTGTTATTTGCGATCTTCTGGAGAAATACTACACTACCCATAATTCTAAGCAAAACACTGATGTCTCTGATTGGTCGAACTTGAGTCGCGCCGCGGTTACCATGGCGACGTTTACCGCCCCCGCGAACGGTGATCTGAAGTAAATAAATACCAGTAGTTTATGTGTTTATACTTTGCCTTTTTTCCGTAAGGTTAAAACGTTGTTTTTTTTTAGCAGGGAAATAATTTGAATAGGAAATTAAACGTACATATGCCAGTGGTGCCTGTTCATGAAGCTGAAAGTGCGCGTAATAAAAAAAATGATGCAAACCAACAAGAATCCTTGCTTTTTCTGCTCATGTTTACATTTTATGTGGGCAGGGCCCCATATTAGTTATTGAAACGGGCCCCCAGATGCTTAAGGCCGCCCCTGTATACTGTATATAAATTAACTAAATTAATAACTTTTTTATAACAAAAATTAACCATCACTGAACTGACTTAAGCTAGATATGATGCTATTTTCTTCTAGAAACAAACTTTGTTGCATTATTTTCCTGTTATCACTGTAAAGCTGCTTTGAAACAATCTGCATTGTAAAAAGCACTATATAAATAAAGGTGACTTGTCTTGACTTGGTTGACTCGTGACTTGACCAGCACAAATAAAATGTACATAATTGATGTGGTTTAAAGACAGGCTACAGGTCATATAGATTCACATTGGGTACATTTCTGTTGCTGCTACAGGGCGGCACATAATAATGCTTACCATTACACTCAACCTATCATAAGTTTCTTGCATTCTGTGACCTACTGGAGACCCATAAGACGTACTGTACCGCTAAAAGGAGAAAAACAAACCACTGGAATTATTGTTGTATTAAATATTAGTTTAAAAATTAGTTGTCTTAATTTGTTGTCTTGTCAATCAGTTGTTGTAACCTTCAGTTGGACCTTTGTCAACTATAATATATATATATATATATATATATATATATATATATACAGTTCCAGTCAAAAGTTTGGAAACACTACTATTTTTAATGCTTTTGCAAGAAGTCTCTTATGCTCATCAAGCCTGCAGTTATAAAAAAAAAAAAAAAAAAAAAAAAAAACAGTAATATTATGAAATATTATTACAATTTAAAATAATGGTTCTCTTTTTTAATATACTTTAAAATGTAATTTATTTTTGTGATGCAAAGCTGAATTTTCATCAGCAAGTACTCCAGTCTTTGGTGTCTTATGATCCTTCAGAAATCATTCATATGATGATTTGATACTCAGTTATTATCAATGATGGAAACAGTTGTGCTGTTTAATATATTTTTTTGGAATACTTTTTTCAGGATTCATTGATGAGTAAAACGTTAACAGCATTTATTCATGAAAACAGCATTTATTCAAAATAAAAACATTTCTAACAATATAAATCGTTACCATCACCTTTTATCAATTTAACACATTCTTGTTGAATTAAAGTACTAATTTCTTAAAAAAAAAATAGTTATTGTTCCCAAACTTTTGAACGGTAGTGTATATTGTTACAAAAGATTTCTATTCTAAATAAATACAGTTCTTTTTAACTTTTTATTCGTCAAATAATCCTGAAAAAAGTATCTCAGGTTATAAAAAAATATTAAGCAGCACAACTGTTTCCAACATTGATCATAAATCAGCATATTAGAATGACAAAAGTGAGTACACCCCTCACATTTCAGCAAACATTTTAGTATGTCTTCTCAAGGGACAATACTATAGAAATGAAACTCGGATAGATTTTAGAGTAGTCAATGTGTTGCTTGTATAGCAGTATATATTTACTGTCCTCTGAAAATAACTGAACATGCAGCCATTATTGTCAAAATAGGTGGCAACAAAAGTGAGTACACCCTAAGTGAAAATAGCTGTATGTCGTTTAACCATGCAAAGGTTACCACATGTCCTATTCATCATTTTCATGTTTTTGTCTGCTTGACAGGACCATACAAATGTGTGTATCTTGTATTTGAGCAGTTAAAATTTGTGCTTTGAGTACAAATCTCTCATACTGACCACTGGATGTTCAACATGGCACCTTATGGCAAAGAACTCTCTAAGGATTTGTGAATTAGAATTGTTGTTCTCCACAAAGATGGCCAAGGCTATAAGAAGATTGGTAACACCCTGAAACTGAGTTACAGTACAGGACAGGGTCATATAGAGGTTTTCCAAGATGGGTTCCACTCATAACAGGCCTTGCAAGGGTCAATCAAAGAAGTTGAGTCCTCGTGCTGTGCGTCAGGTGCAGAAGCTGGCTTCAAAAAACAGATGCATGAATCCTGCCAGCATTGCTTTAGAGGTTGCAGAAGCAGAAGGTCAGCTTGTCAGTGCTCAGACCATACACTGCACAATGCAACAAGTCGGTTTGCATGGCCGTCGTCCCAGAAGGAAGCCTCTTCTGAAGCTGGCTCACAAGAAAGCCCGCAAACAGTTTGCTGAAAGCAACCTGTCCAAGAGCATGAATTACTGGAACCATGCCCTGTGGCCTGATGAGACTAAGATAAACTTGTTTGGTTCAGATGGTGTCCAGCATGTGTGGCGACGCCCTGGTGAGGAGTACCAAGAAAATTGTGTCTTGCCTACAGTCGAGCATGGTGTTGGTAGCATGGTCTGGGGCTGCATGAGTGCTGGTACTGGGGAGATGCGCTTCATTAAGGGGAAACATGGATTCCAACATGTACTGTGACATTCTGAAGCAGAACATGATGCCCTCCCTTCAGAAACTGGGCCGAACGGCATGATAACGACCCCAAACAAACCGCCAAGATGACAACTGCCTTGCTGAGGAAGCTGAAGTTGAAGGTGATGGAGTGGCCAAGTATGTCTCCAGACCTGAACCCTATTGAGCACCTGTGGGGCATCCTCAAGCGGAAGGTGGAAGGGCGCCATGTGTCTAAGACTCCGTGATGTCATTATGGAGGAGTGGAAGAGGGTCCCAGCAACAACCTGTGCAGCTCTGGTGAAATCCATGGCCAGGAGGATTAAGGTTAGATAACAATGGTGCTCACTCAAAATATTGACACTGGACACAGTTTTGACATTTTCACTTAGGGTGTACTCACTTTTGTTGCCAGCTATTTTGACAATAATGGCTGTATGTTGAGCTATTTTCAGAGGACAGTACATATATACTGCTACACATTGACTACTCTAAAATCTATCCAAGTTTAATTTCTATTGTATTGTCCGTTGAGAAGATATACTAAAATGTTTGCTGAAATGTGAGGGGTGTACTCACTTTTGTGAGATACTAATATAATGTTAGATATCGGATGTTTTCCCCCAAACAGTTAACCAAACGTTCACTTAAGACAAAACCGATAATGTTTGCACAAATACTCGCAAAAACAGATTTTTTGAAATACTGTAATTCTGTGTAGGCTATGTGTATATCGGGATCGCGCACTGTCTGAGAGGTCTTTGTGCACACGCTTCGGATCTATCAGTCAGCTCGAGTAAGATCGCTTTGTTTACATCCGCATGAATTTGAAAATCACATTCCCTTGGTTCAGAATCATGCCATCGAGAATGTGCTATGAATATTCACAAAACTGGAATCCTGCGCTTTAAAACGATACCAAATTTGTGCTGAGAGGAAGCGCCAGTCATCGAAAAGCGAGCAGAGTAAAATGGCAAATTTCACGGACAAGGAAAAGGTACTCCTAAAACTTACAAATAAAGATACTTTTAGATGTTTAATTGCTATCTGGAGCATGGGGATCACTAGACACATTTTTGTGAAAACTTCAAATTCGACCAAAAATTATATTTATCACTTGTTTTGCCTGAAGCTCGTAATTAGCATGTGCACATTCCGACTCCTTTTGCCAGCACGGGTCACTCTCACATATAGGCTATATATATAAATAAGCTGTGTACTGTGTGTGTGGATGACCGTGTTCTACAGCCACAACCAAAGACCTTTTTTAAGCCAGGAAAAACTCTGCTGTTATTATGAGAAGTTTTAAAATATTTTCAGTTCATTATGAAACCGTGGCGGCACAGATTAGACAATGACAGGCCATCCCTGAATTGTAATCATATCGTGGCATATTTTAAGGTATCTGCAAATATCATATTGCTGGCTAGGAAAATCGATGTTATATAGTATTGTGACAAAACATTCGATTTAGAACGCTAGTAAATACTGTATATCTTTGCTGAACATTTATTTAAATAAAAAGTAAAAAAAGCTAAAAAGTATCATTTTTATTTACATTTTAATTCCTAACATATTGCCATGGTAAAATTCTGGACTGCTTCTTTCTGTTGAGCCCTGTGCATGCACATTCACACTTCACACAGCTTTTTAGAAGAAAATAAAGTGGAACCATTATAATAGTTACCTAGAACACCTATTTTTAGCGAAGTCTTGTGTTTCTGACACCTCTTCTTTAAAGCAGTGAGATGTTTTAGTCGATTCCAAATGGTTTGCTCTGCCTTTTCTCTGTAAAAAAAAAAAAACCATTAAACCCTAAATCTGAAAGCAAATTGCACTTATTATACTCATTCTTTGCTTTAAAAAGCAGTCTTTCTTACCTTATGGAGCAAGTGACAAGTAGTACCACATCTGCCTGTACAAGAATAACAGATGAACAACATTAAAGCCTCGATGCAATTAACCATATTCTGCAATTCTGACTTTATTACACTCCTTACAAAAATTGACCATAGTAATCATAGTTTCAACAGATGTGTTTCCATAGTGAATTTTTATTAGGGAAAGTTTGCGGTACCTCTGAAAGCTCATGTGTCCGAGAATATCCTGCTTTCTGAAGAATGGACCAAGCAGTTTCAGTGTCGCTGACATTCATCTGACAGCCATATGTCTCAAAATACACTGTAAGGCATTTCACATGTGTAGCATAAATATTCTCTAAGAAAGAATTTAGACTTCTAAATTAGTGTAATGTGACAAAATTACACATAATAACTACTGATTAATGAAACTGATATTTCTTCTGAATCTGTAATAGTCTTTAATAAAGTATTACAGTGATAAAGTACATCAAATGAACAAACTATTAGCTTCTCGATAATTAATAGTTAATACATAATATAGTCTCTACATTGTTAATATATTAATAGGCTATATACAAATAGTGAGTTCTTCATTGTAACTGTAATTAACACAAATCAGGGCTCCAGACTAACTTTTCCACTGGTTGCACTGGTGCTACCAACTTTCTCAGTTGGTCGCACCAGCATATGATTTGGTCGCACCTTTTTTTTTTTTTTTTTTTTTTGCTACATGCCATGGGATTAATCAATGCATGCTGATGAACAGTGGTCTTAATCTGCATACACTAGTTTTGCACTGATGTAAAAAGACTGACAGTGACACAAGACCTCATGTTAGCAAAATGTTTTAATCTTTTAACTCTCAAAAAATACTATTAAAAAAACATGTATGTTCTTTAATGTTTGATTATAATTTTACTGTCTTCACATTTTTATCAATATCAATGCCACTGACGATTCTGCTTATCGATCAGATTCTTTAAAGATTCTCGTATCGATTCTTGATAGCACTGTGTGGAAAAATTTAGTCATATGCTTTTCAAAAAAACAAGTGGTTTTATTTATTTTAAAGCTTAAGCTTGAGTAAGCAAACTGTACTTTTTATGTAATTTATGTAATAAATAGAACCTTATTGTAAAGTGTTACTGATTAGTTATACACCGATTCAGACGTCTCCTGAGTTCACTGTTGGAAAGATCAGTTGTTTTAACCATTCATTAAAATGAATCGGTTCAAAGGAGTCATTAGTTCGCGAATTGGACGTGTCATGCGCGTTGTGTGATTATCCCAGCAGTTAGGACATGGACATCCAAGATTTGTGTCAACACAGAAAACATTTCATCACTGGATAGTTTTTTTCGTTTAATTAAAGTGTAGTTTTATGTCAGCTGAATGTCCGGAACGCTTTTCAGAGAAGATAAGGCAACTTATTTAGCACAATTCACACCCAGCGTTAATTCAGGGGAAAAAAACTCAGATTGCTCCACATGAAACTTTGGTCTTCCGACCTTTTACCACCGTGTTGATTTATTTTGATTAATATGTGCGAGGGAGAGAGAGCAAGACAGCGCTTAGTTTGGAGACGGTGAAGTCTTGTTTACACTTTCGCCTGGCTCCGAAGAGAGAGAGAGAGTGCGCGCGTGACCAGGTCTCTCTCTCTCTCTCTCTGCTCGTTCTTTCAGTTAAACATGCGCCCTGTCACAAGCGCAGCAGTTCATCTACATTACTCACTGATCAATTAAGACTTTGGCAGGACAAAAATTCACTTTGGCGGCGCTAAAACAAGTTCAATGCAGGAAAATTCATGCGTGAATAACTGAGTAGTAGGCTAGGCCTACATGACCATGCACTCGCACAAATGCGACCACATAAAATTTTAACTCGCACATTCTCAAAAAATGGTCGCATATGCGACCATTTTGGTCGCAGTCTGGAACCCTGATTCAATTATTATTGTTTAATTAGCTTGTAGTAAAGGAATTGTTAACTGGTTATTAGGATTAAATAGTTCTCACTTTAAATTAGGTCAAGGAAAATAATTGACGACGGGCCGTTGACTTATCAGAAAAAAAATGTAGCAATAAGGATTTAAGAAATGCTCTTTGTTCTGTGTATTTTCTTGCAGCAAGATTCTTTTGGTCTTCTTTATTTGGTATCTCTTGGGTCAAAGCATGGAAATTGCCAAATAAGTTTTGTGTTAATAACAAGTGTTTTACTTCACAGAATTGATCCTGCTAAGCATGTTTTGGAAAGATTTAAGCTTAATATTTAATTTACCTGTGAATGTTGTGCACAGTGCACTAGAAAAAAAAAAAACTATTTTGCATCTGTTTTTTTCACTGTATCTACTCAAGATTATTTTGGAAAGATTTAGAAACTTTTATTAGTAGAAAACTGAAGTGTATGATAGAAATGTGTGTATTTGATGTGCTTTTTTGTACCCAGAATGACAATTTGGTATGTAAAGAACAACATATTATACAGTTATTTATTTTATTAGGAAAATACCATATATAAAATGAAGTGGGCTCAATGCAAACCAAATTTTTCATATTTTAAAATGGCTTTAAAGTTCCATCTTTTGGAACAAGCAAAAAACAAAAACCCTGAAAACATGTAATGCTTTGAACGTACTGGATTTTATGTAATTTTTCTATTTTTTATTTCTATTTTTTAATGTAATAATGTGAATATGTAATACCTCTTGTTCGCATGACATTGAATAAATTATATATATATCCTATTAATAGGACTATATTAAGTGTAGAGACTACAATATATTAATTATGAATTAAATAAAATAGTAGTTTGCAAATGATTTGCAAGTACTTTATTACTGTATACTTCCATGATGGCTTTTTATTGCTGTGATCTAATAATTATTTCTATAGCAAAGCATAAATAAGACAATAACTAAAAATGAGTTTTGTATATCATTTATCCATCAGACACTATACCAAAGAGTATAGAATAGTAGAATCTGTCGATTTATAATTTTTAGTTTTTTTTTTAAAATCCATACCTTTCTGTGAATGTGCTGTTGTGTCCTCAGTAATGTAGTACTCATATTCCTCATTGCAGTCATAATGGCTCTTGTCAGAATTCTTGATGAAGTCCTGAAAACTGGGACCACTTGCCAGTTTACTCTTTAGCTGCACTACTCTGCTTTGACTGGTAGTAGAAGATTCAGAGCAATAATATCGGTGATATGTGTATCTGTAAAGGCGTCGAGACAAACATTTCATAAGGGCAAATCTAAAGAGTCTGAAACTGCTGCTGCTGCTTCTGTTCATGTCTCACTCACTTATGAACACACTTAACAGCTAAAAAACGGCAAACGTATCACTGACCCTTGACGCTAAAATAAACGACTTATTAGTGATGTGACGTTCGGCACCGAGGCTTCGAAGCTTGTATCAAAAAACGAAACATCTCACGTTGAAGCAGTGTATCGTAGCTTGATTCGTTTTGCCATAACCACGTGATCTATGACGTCCGAAGCTTCGTTTCCACACACAGTCACGTGACTGCTTCATATTCAGATTCAAAAATAGCGTGAACCCCTTGAGCAGGTTTTGAGTGTAATGCTCTTCGGTTAGTAGTAAATACAAAAAGAAACAGACTTAGCCCTCACACCGTTGAACAAGTCCTGTTCCTTAATAAAAATCTTTAATTTCTTAAATTACCCACACAATAAAATGTCACCTCCCCAGTTTGCAAGCACTTCACCATTCCACATTCATTTTATTTTATTTTGACTATATATGCCTACATGCGCCTTTCCTATTAAGTCATACGATTAGGACTGAGGCTAAAATTTATGTGAATAAGGCTGCATTTGTTGATCAAAGCAGATTCATACGAATTGTTTCTGTTCAAGTTCATTTGTCCCATTTATACATTTTTTTCTTCATAAATTCATTCAAAGAGTTGTTTGTTCATACATTGCGTAAGAACTACATCAACACTTAACACATGAATTATGAGTAGCCTATTAATTTTATTGCTTTGTGGTTTACAGATCACAAAGTGATTTATTACATGAAAAATAAATATGGATTGGTCTTCTGGGACAGAAAGGCAGCTTTTCCACCTTTTGACCACAAGATGTCGTTAGTGTGCAACGTGTTGAAAAGCTTCGAGTAATGAACCATTTTACGACAGTCCGGTGCTTCCCAAAGCTTCATTTCACCATCACTACGATTTATACCAAATTAATCGAACAAATGTGGTGAGAAGCAGAGAAAACTCAACTGAATAAAAGTAAATGTCGATTGACTGGCATGTGTAGCACCAAAGAATAATGTCTGGTAGCACGATGTAAATATGGCGACACCACTGAAATATTTCAAAATAAGAGCCAGGCTATAGTATCAGCAAAATAATACCATATAGTTGCTTGAGTTATTTTTTTTACTAATGTAAGATAACATAAATAATATTAGAGCCTCTCTCTAAAAACTTCCAGATTCTCTATTTTTTATTATTATTATTTAGATTTTTTTTTATATAATAGTGATGGCTAATACCATGGGCAGTTGAGTTAAGCCAAAAATAATCTTTACATTGAAAATGGGCATCCATTCTTTCTACAAAATTCTGACTATAAATTGTTAACTTCTCTATTTGCAAAAAGTTGTAAACCCTGTCTGGAAGATATTATTTCAGCAGAATCAGGTTTTATTGTAGACACATATCTCAAATTATATTTGTCTTGTATTGGATATGATGGATTATTCTGATTTTATTGAAGAAGGTGCCATTATTTGTTCCTTGACTTTTATAAGGCATTTGACTGTAGTCAAATCAAGTCACCCATATAGTGCTTATACAATACAGATTGTTTCAAAGCAGCTTTACATACACAGAAAAATAATTATTCAATGATGCAAACAGAATTCAATTCTGCTGTAAAGCAGGTCTAAAAAGAAAACAGTGTCATTCATCAGCTGAGGCCAGTTTGGTGTTCATTCAGTTCAAGGACTGTGTAAAGTTCATCAAATATAAAATTAGTTCAATTCAGCTCTGTAGAAAACACTGATGTCATCTCCCAGCTCAGCCAAATCAATAATATTGCTGAACATTAAGTGTCCCCAACTAAGCAAGCCAGAGGTGACAGTGGCAAGGAACCCAAACACATTCAGTGACAGAAATGGAGAAAAACTCAGTCGGGGGGCCAGTTCTCTGGCCAGACGAACCAAAATGTTGTGATTATGATTCCAGGCTGCATCACAACTCAGATTGAGGATTGGTATCATTCAGAATATTTCATCCAGTTCCTTTTGCTTAAAGATTGGGATACATCACGCCGGCATATGGTGGGGAGGAGTCAAAGCTATAGGTGTCTGTGCAGAGGACTTGTTTGGTTCTCGTGGTCTTTGCCGAGGATCTGTGCCGATGGCTGTCATGTCGACGAGATCTTCACTGTCTGTCTCACTGATCTGTCTCTAGGGTGCTTCTAGTTGTCATGGTCTCTGCTGACATTCCGGGCAGTTTATTGAGCATGAATTTATACAGCTTACATAAATTTGGATTAAAATGTAAAAATAGGGTCAGAACTATAAACAAATTTATACTAAAGGGCCGTTGAATGCTTGAATCTGATTGGTTGACGAACTTTCTAAGGTGTGCATTATTTTCAGGGAAACGCACAGCTAAAGTAGTTCCAGGCAGGGCTTGACCGCATTACAGTTCCATATCACTTCGCGTAGTTAACGGTAATAACGGAAAATAGGATACAATTCATAACAAGAAAAAGCATTTAGCCGCATGCGCTTGATCTGGAATTTTCAATGTCTAGCTTCACAATCAATGGAAACATGCAGTTTAATTTGAATAAATAAAGTATACAGTCCAATCTATAATCAATAGAAAATTAAACTGAATATAGGCTAAATAAATCGATAATCCTGCAGCACGGATTATTATTGCAGATAATATAACAAATAAATAATTATTGATAGGCCTACTTGTTAAAAGGGCTTTGTGTTTCATTTATTTGGCTAGTCTGTCATCTGTCAATAATATAAAAAAAGAATGAATTTGAATTAATTAAAAGGAATTTAATTAAAAAATAAATAATAATATTAACGCACATGCTTTTCTGTCTCATTATGGCAACATCTCTCTCTCTAATAACTGCATTAATAACTGGGGACACACTTTAAGGCCGGTTATGAATGTAATTTGATACTGATCATGCCCAAACGCGTGTTCAGCGCGTTCAGTCTGTGTTCAAAGTCGGTGTTTAAAATCTGCTGCAGTCGATGAAAACAGTCAGAGAATGTGTCAGCTAGTCGTGTGTCCCCAGCATTAGTCTGCTATCCAAGGCCGGTGTGATCAAGCGGGAAGGAAGTCGACCGGAAGTTGAAGTCGACCGGGTGCCGCCATCTTGTAGCAGAACTTCACTTGCGTTAGCAATCCCATTGACTTCCATTCATTTTGGCGTCACTTTGACAGTGAATAACTTTACATCTGAGGCGTTTGAAGACTCCATTTGTCCATTTTTTATTTCTAAAGAAACACGACAATGTATAAAATGCTCCATTACCTTGTAGCTTATGTTATGGCCCCGTAGAAGCAGTTTTTGTAAAAGTAGGCTAACGATTGCGTCATAACCACGCGACTCTCTGTCGCACACTAGAGAGATTACCGTATGGACGGGAGGAGAAGCTCGCGGGCAATCGGGGAGACGTGG
The DNA here is from genome assembly GCF_964197995.2 of Scardinius erythrophthalmus. Lineage (NCBI taxonomy): Eukaryota > Metazoa > Chordata > Actinopteri > Cypriniformes > Leuciscidae > Scardinius > Scardinius erythrophthalmus. The sequence continues at coordinate 10,029,837 of NC_138245.1, read as the reverse complement.
AGGCAAAATGACAATATAATTAGAATACTTAGCAAAAGTTTCTCCTGCTCCAAGCTCATGGACAGCTCCTAATCACACTCTCCGTCTCTGCAAGATTCGGAAGGGAATGATTCAGATTTCTCTTGGCACAGCTACTAGAAGACAGACGGGTTGCTCACGTGGTCCGTGTAACGCTTTGCTCGGTTTGAGTCTGCGCGTCAGGAAAGGAAGTGCTAAGAAATCGCTGAAAACGGGCTTCACTTGTCTCAATTGAGTTCCAATGGGGTCGCTGTGTCCATTTCTTTTACTGTCTATGGGTGTGATGAACAATCGGGTCCGGCTGAAGAAATGGGTCCGGGCTGAGGACCCCATTAGTATGCCAGTAGTATGCCTGATCTAAATCTGTTCTCGCGATAACTTGTAGCTAACGTGAGCTGTTTAAGTGTTATTATGTGGTAGCTTTATGTAGAATGCTAAATCCCGCTGCTATATGCAAGGTAAGATTGAATTAAATTTTATATTGTATATGTAAATCGTGTATATTCTATAGCTAATATTTAAAATCTCAAGTTGCGTCAATAGCAGGAGAAAGACCGCGAAATTTAAAAAATACTACTGTTATTGTGTCACGAAATGTAGTTTTAAGAGTTTTTCAGTCGATAATGTAGTTGTTTAAAGCTCAAATATGTTGTTTGTTTATACAGATAGCGCCTATTTAAAAATTTGATCTGACGTTTTCGGAGATGTGAGATCCAAGGGATCACCGGTTGCTCAGCGCTCATGTATCCCGCTTGGAACAGCCTTACCTCGGCTAGAGCTGCTGCTGCTCTCTAGTCTAGTGGAGTGGTTAAACATGAGATATAATTCGTCTTGTGGGACGATCTTTGAAATCATTAATCTATATTTTGTTCCCTGGCAAATCGTTTTGGCTGAGGGCAAAGTTTTAGTTTCATAACTTTATATAACGTTAAATTATTTAGGCTTTTTATCTTTAACGTTGTAGCCTGCTGACTTATGTTTGACTGAATCGTTTAATTACTTTATTTCTTGACTTGTATGGCTACTTAAACTTTCATAATTGCTATTATTGATCAATAAAACTGAAATTTAACAAAAAGAGACAGGGTTGTGTCATTTTATTTTATATAGCCTATGTAAGAATATTTATATATATATATATATATATATATATATATATATATATATGATATGATATGATATCACCAACATGGCATGTATTTTTTTCATGTATGGGATGGGAAGTATTTCAGAGTATCACTGACAAAGGCTCAAAAGAGTCCATGACTTTCTAAAAGATCTTTTAAATACAGATTGTTTGTGTTTTTGTTTTACTTTTAGGACTGGAGAACATCTGGTAATGAGATGTCACTTTTTTCTGTTTGTTAAATGCTTAGTTACGGTTGGGATCTCTGCAAAGGAATACCTTCTCACAACATAGCGACACTTTTTAGTTAACTTAATGAATTACTAACGTAATGATAGCAGTAACACCAAAACGTACTTTGCAAGATTAATCGCTGTTTTATATGGATTAACCCTTTCATGCATAGTGGTCACTACAGTGGACAGCTATTAAAAAAAAAATTTCTTAAATTTGCACGGGTTTTGATGGCATAGTTGCACATCATCCTCTTCAGTGGACCCACCCTGGTGCATCATCCTATATATTTAAACCAAGTGGCAAGCCGTTGTGCTTCGATTTTTTTCCCCCTCCAAACCAAGATGGCAAATGGTCAGTCAGAAATGCCAAGTTGCTCCGGAATATCCACCCATTCCTTCGATCCTAGGAGACTCTTGTAGGTAAAAAAAAATATTGCAGCATCAAGCAATATCTAATGCAGGGTTCACCAATCTCGGTCCTGGAGGGCCGCTGTCCTGCAGAGTTTAGCTCCAACCCCAATTAAACACACCTGAACCAGCTAATCAAGGTCTCACTAGGCATACTAGAAACTTTCAAACAGGTGTGTTGGAGATGGTTGGAGCTAAACTCTGCAGGACAGCGGCCCTCCAGGACCGAGATTGGTGAACCCTGATCTAATGAGTCCTATCAAAGTTGGGTCATTATACGTAAACGTGCCATTTTGTTTCCCTTAGAAAAAAAAGCTCTGTAAATCTTAATAAACCATAAAACAAATAAAATATTTTATAATTTAGTTTCCATAATATGTCTAATAATATAAGAATAAATTAATTTCTGTTTCTTTTGTTTTTAAAGGATTTTAATCACATTTTTGTGCACAGCATCTTGCAGAAATGTTGAAAATGGCATGTCCCTCAGTATGATTTTTCTACTTCTCCTTGCATCATCTGCCTTTCATGAAGTTGATGGTAGTAGAAGACAAGTGTTCTCTTCTTTTCTTTGAGTTCATGTAATATCTGAAAGACAGGGACACGCTCATTGTGTCAGCCCTGTTACCAGAAAAGTATATGTTAAAAAGTTATTTGTACATATTTAAAAAGGGATCTCCATATCTCAGCTCAGGAGAGGTGTAGAGAGCCAGGACTTGCACTCATCTCTACGCCTCATCGCCCTCTATCAGAATCCAAGGTTTCAAGAAGATCCGAGAAACTTTATTTTTCGACCCAAAAAAACTATAAGGCCTACCTACCCCTGTCGTTTTTTTTGGGTCGAAAAATAAAGTTTCTTGGATCTTCTTGAAACCTTGGATTCGGATAGAGGGTGCTGATGCGCAGACAGGAGTGCAAGATTGGAGGCTCTAGAGCCTTCCAGAGCTGAGATATGGAGATCCCAGGTAGCATTTGTTACACTGTGCAAAATAGTGGTTTCACGGACAGTGGAATTTTGGGATGACACTTGGTGCTACGGACTCAGGGGAGCCCGCTGAGTGCTGATAAACAGGTTTCATCAAAATATTTCGAAAGCTGAGCTTAAAAACTATTTTGCCGCCAAATAGTGGTTTCGAGGACACTCATTTTTATGCAAATTAAACACTGAAATGACTTGAAAATTAGTGTGATGTGTTCAGTTGAGCGTGCTTAGTACAGTGGGGGTGGTTTAATTAACGAGAATTGATATCACACATGACGGGAGAGCAAAAACACATAAATGTCCCAGATCCAACCTATTCAGAGGATGCAAAATAATGGTTTCACGGACACTGCATTTTTTATGCACATCAAGCACTAAAATGACTTGAAAATGAGTGTGATGTGTTCAGTCGAGTGTGCTTAGTACAGTAGGGGTGGTTTAATTAACGAGAATGAAACTTTTTTAAACACCAAACTTTTCCGCCCGCTCCAGGGGGCCGTGGCGAGATGGAAAATGTCTCCCCCTAGTCGATCGGCCCTTTCCAAGCGGTGTTCGCGAAACCACTGTGGCAAATGCATTCATTTAATGGGTGGGTGGGAGTTTTATAGAAAATTTGGCACGATGACCCCTGGGCCTGCCCCGATCGACATACCGAAAGCGCCGGTCTGTAGAGCGAAGGCAAAAATATTCCACACCGGACTTACCATTGGGCTTGACTGGGCTCAAGCCCATGGGCCCCGCCCAATACGCTGATTTCACGCAGCCGCCATTTTGAAATCGAAAGTGAGGCTCCGGTGGGAAAAACCCCGGAAGTAAAGATAAACAACAATGGCTTTGGACTACCAACTTAAAGCTGCTGCCGCGATTTACACTTTTGGATGTTAATATCCAATATAGGATATTTATATAGTTCATTCCTGCTTCTTTTTTTACTTTCTGAATAATATAAAAAAAATATTTTATTTATAAATGAATTTCACTGTATATAGTCTAAAGTATGAAAGAAATGTATGTACAGTTTTAGAATTGACAAAACATCATTAAACACGACAATACGCCATCGCATTCACGACTCTCCTATGATTAAAGGCGACACTTCCGGTTTTCTTCCCACCGGAGCCGTTTGATTTTTTTCAATAATATGTCAGTCATTTAATTTTTCATTTAAAGTTTGTTGATTGGTCTAGCATTGTTACCTGGCCCTGCCCTGCAATGAAAATTTTAATTTAATTAACTAAATTAAATGTCAGTCATCTTGAGGTTTGCTGATTGGTTATTGGCAGTTACGTAGTGCCTATTACTGCCGAACCGTTGAAAAACCTGTCTGCATTAGACAGTAGCCGCGTTTCCATTACCCTTCAAATTGAATTGAAATTGCGAATTGAAAATAAGCACAATGGAAACACGTCAATTTCGCAAAAACTCCAGTTTTTCGCAAAAAAAAAAAATTACGCTCGCATGAGGTGGTTTTTCAGGCAATTTGAAAAAGGAATATTTCGCAAAACTGCAATGGAAACAGTTTTTGCGCATTTACAGTCACCTGAGTTAGAAGACGCGGTGTGTTTGAGGTCCATGTATAGCTACGCAAATAATAATATTTTTATATTATTTAATTATAACATTTAATAGGCTATATTTAGAAGACGCTTTTATGCAAAAAAGGAACAAAGCTGAGTGTGGAGCGCGCACTGCATGGCACGGAGGCGCGGCCGCGAACACTTGCATTTTCCTATCAACAGTGGAAACAACTTAAAATACTCTATAATTTCTGGTCATACAGAAAATAATAATACATTATTCCCAACTACCGGTACTTGTATTTGTGTAAACTCACAATAACAAGAAAACGCTGTGCTTTTGTAAAATAAAATAAAACAATCAGACGCACGTTCATGATCTCCGTGAGCGCGAGAACTGAAACAAAATATAGCCTATGTAGGCTAAAGCTTGAAATGTCTACTTTAAAACGAACAAATTCGAATCGAAAGCTAATACCTTCTGATTAGGCTACTCCGTATGAAATGTGCATTTCTCTCTAAAGGCGCATCTGCTTAACAGCGGAGATGGAGATGTGATTTTAGCCAAAGCAATGGTTTATTAATAATATTAATGGCTCTTCTCATTCAGCACTGCGGGAAAAACATCAATTCCAAGTTCTAATTTGGCCTTTGAAAACCAGTAAAATCGACATGTTTTCCATATTAATTTGTGAATATTTTAAATGTTTAATAAAGGAGCAAAAAGTCATAAACAAAAATCTGAAAATTCGTCGATATTTACTTTTTTGCGCAGCAGTTGGTGTAGCCAAATTAAAATGTTGGTGTTCAACAAAAAAAGACAACAAAAAGTTGTTTTAAAAAGACAACAACCGTTCATTTTTCGTTTTTCAATTACGGGTTAAAAAAGGAAAAATGAATGGACACAAAAGTAGCCTACATGGATGGATCGTTTGGACAGAATACGAGAGTTCTTTATTAAATTCGTAAAAGAAACAATAATTAAACAATAATTAGCCTATAGGAATACTGGATTCTAAATCTCAAAGAAATGCCACGATCAAAACATATGTTTTCCAGGTAAATAGTGTTTTATCCTCATTCTGACCAAGACATTTGTACATTGCAATAAACTTATGATCACTTTGAACTTTTTTAATCATTATTTATTTATTGGAAGAAAACTTTTTCAAGCTTCAATCAGTGGTCATATAAATAAATTATTACGTTTTTTTAACATGTAACACTGTCTATGGTACCAGTCACCTTTTGAAAGTAGCTTTGCACTTCAAATTGGATCGATTGGATCGATTATATTGTTACGCCATCCGATGGCGACAAATGACTTTAAAAAACATTTGTCATTGAATCGTTCATTCAGGAGATTCGTTCAAAAATGCTGATTCATCTATGAAACAAGTGCATTTGATTGATGAATTGAATCATTCATTCAAACCCAAGTTTTTTTTTTTTATAATTCAGATTAATTAAACATTTTTAATAGACTTCAGCAATTAACATAAATTATGTTATTTTGTTTAGTTGTTTGTTCAGAATCGTGATCTCTATTTTTATTCTCAGTTTATCCAGAATTGTGTAGCTCTAATACATAGCTTGTGTATGTATCATTTTGTTCTATTTAAAGTAATGTATAGAAGGTAGGGCCCGAAAGTGACTCAAGCCCAGGGGCCCCCACCACCCTGAGGCCCCGTCCACACTACTGCGTTTTCGTTTAGAAACGGAGAATTAAAACGAATACGATCTCCGTCCACACCAGCGTTTTAGCTGCGTTTTAGAATTGATCTCCGTCCACATTAAAACGACTGAAAACGCGGATCACGTGACCATTCACCAACACTGGGCATGCGCGTGCCGATGTAAACACAACTTCATTGATAAAATTATCCCACCATGCGCTGGTTCTTCCCGGGTTAACCCAAAACCGACGCTCAATGAACGGTCGATACCGCCGCTGCACACAGGAATTGTCTCAGATCGCTCGAATAATAGCTTGCCTCCGGCGCATGTAGGCAGTTATAGCATTGTTAAATGCAGAATTTACTTGGACAACAGCTGCTAGCAAAGATATACGCCATGACTGATGACACCCAATCATAGAGCCGAACGTGAGCTCTATAGTACGTCATCGTTTCTAAAGTCCTCCGTTTTGACCCGTCCACACTAAAACGCCCTCCGGAGATTCAAAACGAAAAACGGGTCGGCAGCGTTTCTAAACTTCTCCGTTTTGGGTCTCCGTTTTTGCCGTTTTAGTGTGGACGGGAGGTGCAAACGTAGCAAAAGGTCTCCGTTTTTAAACAAAAACGCAGTAGTGTGGACGGGGCCTAAGTCCTGCCCTGCTGCTATCAGTGGCTCAAACCTCCGTTACTAACTCTAAAATGACGTTTTGGAATTAGCAACGGAGGCATTGGATTAGATGCGTAAGAAATTAGTCCTACATACAAGAGCGTTTTAATGACAAAATCATTGCAAATCACGTTTAATTACAAACGTCTTGAAATACATAATCTGAACAGTGTTTCGAGGTGTGGTAACTGTAGTATAAGCGGAATAATTGACTTCAGGCCGTTGAATTATTAGAAAAATAATGCACACCCGAGGTGGTAATGCACCTCGGGTCAGGTGTGCATTATTTTTCTAATAATTCAACGGCCTGTCGTCCATTATTCCTTACTTATACTACAGGGCCGTTGAATGCTTGAATCTGATTGGTTGACGAACGTTCTAAGGTGTGCATTATTTTCAGGGAAACGCACGGCTAAAGTAGTTCCAGGCAGGTCTTGACCGCATTACAGTTCCATATCACTTCGCGTAGTTAACTGTAATAACGGAAAATTCACCTTATTCCGCCCCGCCCACTTTTAATACTTCGCGCTTCCGCATTTTGTCATCCGACTTCCGCTAAACTGACACGGCACATCCGGTAGCTATTTCAGTAGTTCGAAGATTGTTTATAGTTAGCCAAAACTTTATCAAAAATGACAAATAACGTTAATACCGTAAATGTTTTAAATTGGGAGCACGGAGAAAACTTCGTACGACTATCAGTTCGTCTCACATAGTCTCATCCATCGTCATTGTTATTGTGGCCAGAGGTAACGTTAACGTTAACCATTGGGAATATTTAACTACGTCCTGTCAGAAGGAGTTGACGGAGCAGCAATAAAAAAATATTTGTAAATAATAAGGAATGAGAATATTTAGGGTTAAGGATAGGAGATTAGGTAATTGGTTACATGAACGATTAAATAAGTTGTATAAAATCAGTTGTAAGAAGTGTTTGATGTTTTCAGGAAGCTAGAGACACCTTCTACTGACCTTCATGTAGATACATTTCACCATTTAAATTTCATAAATAATAAACCAAGATGGTATTCATTTGCAAACTTGACGTGACTTATTCCTTCTAACTAGAAGACTTAATTCATTTAAGTTTTAAGGGGAATCTACAGAGCTCACATTATATTGTTTTATAATAAATGACTGACAGGTAAAATCTGCTCACACTGTAAAGGTTTATAAAAACAACTATTCATAACAGGTAACATCTGGTCATTGTAAAGGTTTATAAAAAAACTTCATAACAGGTAACATCTGGTCATTGTAAAGGTTTATAAAAAAAACTATTCATAACAGGTAACATCTGGTCATTGTAAAGGTTTATAAAAATAACTATTCATAACAGGTAACATCTGGTCATTGTAAAGGTTTATAAAAAAAACTTCATAACAGGTAACATCTGGTCATTGTAAAGGTTTATAAAAAAACTTCATAACAGGTAACATCTGGTCATTGTAAAGGTTTATAAAAATAACTATTCATAACAGGTAACATCTGGTCATTGTAAAGGTTTATAAAAATAACTATTCATAACAGGTAACATCTGTTTTACAAGATTCACAAGAAGGACAAGTTTCACCTTCCTTTCATAGAGGAGATCGGTAATGGTGAAGCCTCTGTCTGCCATTACTTCATCGCCTGGACGAGGTTATTAAGTGCACGATATTGAAGAAAAATGCGATAACTCATTAAACAATGCGATATTTGATATGCGATACGATCATGCTTAAAGTATATAAAATTAACTTAAATTAGATTTAAAATTATATAACCTACATATGTGTTTCACATTCTTTTTGTAACAAGAAAACATCCCTTCAACTTGTGAAAGTGAACATCAGTGTTTTACTGTATATAAGAAGTGTTATTTTAACATCAGTGTAAACCACGGGGTTCAGGGTTTCAGGTTATCCTACATTAGGTCTATTTAACAACAGAAACTGAATAATCAAATGTAAAAGTAAAACACTGCTTAGTTTTTCACTGTATGAATTATATAAACTGATTAAAGCTTATTAAAGCTAAAAAAAATTATGCATATTGCGATATATACATTTGCGATATTTTGATATATTGTGCTCTACATGTTGTGTTTGGAAACTGCTCTCTGAAACACTTCTCCTCCATGATGTCAAGCCAACGCGAAATCACCTTGCTTACAATGGACTGAAAAACACCAAACTTTTCAGCAAGATCACCCTGCAATAAATTAAAGGGTTAGTTCACCCAAAAATGAAAATTCTGTCAGTAATTACTCACCCTCATGTTGTTCCAACCCCGTAAGACCTTCGTTCATCTTCGGAACACAAATTAAGAAAAATAATAAAATGGAGGAGTGAGAATGGAGGACAGCTCTCAGATTTAATCAAATATCTTAATTTGTGTTTCCGAAGATGAACAAAGGTCTTACGGGGTTGGAACAACATGAGGGTGAGTAATTACTGACAGAATTTTCATTTTTGGGTGAACTAACCCTTTAAGACGCAGCTTCATCAGAGTCATCAGGAGCTGATACCAAGTGTGTAGCTGAAAGCTGTTGGTGTGTGAACTGGGAAGGTGCTCGGCAACTGAGTGGAATGCATCAATGTCGACCCTGTGTAGAGCTGACAAAGGTTTCTCAGCAGAGTTATGTAGTATGGCACTGGCTCAACGCATTGTGTTCCCATTTCAGATGTAGGTGGCTTCAGGTTGAGTTGAGATTTTGGAGCGTAGTTGTGGTCAGAGACAGGTGGATCCTCCCATTGTGAGTCTGCATCACAGGTCTGGGGCCTGTGGCTGTGATCATCCTCACAGTTGTCCACTGCAACACTGACTCTCATCGATGTTCTAAGGAAATAATAGAACCATAAACATTTTTACATTAGTACTTAAAATAATTTAAATAGTACTTTTTTAAATTAGATTTAAATTTAAAATGTACATTTAAATTAGTACTTAAAATGAGAATTAATTAATTTATGATGGCACTCATACTTAGAACAGTGTGAAAAAGAAAGATGCATTAAAAACGAGACAGTATACACACAATCTCCTAACTCTATGTAGGTCAATATCAATATCTGAATGAGATGTAGCTAGCTGGCCTCCTTACAGGAATAATGTGAGCTATTGTAAGACTGTAATGTACCATAATGTACTATCGTGAATATTCATTCATTCTTTATTTCAGACCCTTAGATCCATATCACAAAGTAAACGAAATATAAGAAATATGACATATAGGTGGCCAATGGTAATCATGCAAGATTCGTTGTATTTTGTGAACGGCTCGTTACTAATCTTAAATGTATAATCTGTAATGTATTTTCATAGAACGGACTTCATCTAACGTTAGGCTAACAAGCACATAGATAGGTAAGTTAGGAAACAACAGTTAGGTAAGTTAGCTTACTTGAATCTGACAACCTGTTCAGCACCCGTCGGGACTTCTTTACCAGAACATCGTAGCCGAGCCTTTACTCGGGGTAAGGGTGTTCGTTCGTCAGTCTGCTCCCCGTCCATAAAATGGTACGAACACATATAACACACATGGTACGAACACACAGCGCTTGGGTGAGCACTTCAAGTTTAGCGCCTTCCGCCATTGCCTCAGGTGCTCCTCGTGTAAATCGTAAAGTACACCACAACACTCCGATCGCTTTAGCCTACATTGTGTTCGAAACACCATTGGTTAAATTGTTCTAGCCTCTTAATCCAATTGTTATGTCAGCCCCTAACTGAGCATATAATACTTAACACATTTTACCGTTACAACTATAGAATTATGCTAGAAACTAGCGTAGGTCGTTTCAGCCGGAAGTTGAAGTCCCGCTCAGCCGGAAGTAAGATGACAAAATGAGCGTAATGGCGTCGCCCTTGTTGTCATGGAAAATAAGGTGAATAGGATACAAAGAAAAAACATTTAGCCGCATGCGCTTGATCTGCAATTTTCAATAGCTTCACAATCAATAGAAACATGCAGTTTAATTTTAATAAATAAAGTATATAGTCCTATCTATAATCAATAGAAAATTCAACTGAATATAGGCTAAATAAATGGATAGTCCTGCAGCACGGATTTTTATTGCAGATAATAACAAATAAATAATTATTGATAGGCCCACTTGTTAAAAGGGCTTTGTGTTTCATTTATTTGGCTATAGTCTACTGTCATCTGTCAATGAAAAAAAAAAAAGAATGAACGAATTAATTAAAACGAATTAAATAAATAAATAAATAATAATATTGACGCAAATGCTTTTCTGTCTCATTATTGCAACATCTCGCTCTAATAACTGCATTAAAAACTGTCATGATAAATCACTGGAAGCAATAGCAGGTGAACAAGTGTTTATTAGGACTCAACACTCAAAACATGAATATCACTCAAAGTCAATGAGGAAGTTCCTTCTCCGGGTGCGCTCGCGGAATCGCTTCTCTTTCCACTATACCAGGGGTCGGCAACCCAAAATGTTGAAAGAGCCATATTGGACCAAAAAAAAAAAAAAAAAATCTGTCTGGAGCCGCAAAAAATTAAAAGCCTTATAAGCCTTATAATGAAGGCAACACATGCTGCAAGTGTCTATATTAGCGTTATTAGCCCCCTAGTATCAAAATGATAAGTAGGCTACAAATACATAGTGAGCGTTCATGATTATGTTTATTTTCCCTGCAGCGCATCCTGGAGAGAATGACGCACCACGTGACTACTCTGCTGTACGATCGTGCTTTAAGTTTAACTTCCATTATAATTTTAATGTATTATGTTTCGATTTATTTATTCGTGTATTATGTTTACAACGTTGAAAAACTTTAACCCTTTCACACGTAAGTTTAAAATGTTCTGAGTTTTTCAAGGCGACCGTTATTTAGAATGTGTCACTTTATGGTTTCCATGGTGACGCGTCATTGCGTGTCACGTGACACACCGCAGCAGCAACAGAGCTGAATGAATGATGATTTGCTTTTGTCATTTTTCCTTTTTTATTCAAAATATTCACAAATTTGTTAGATATGGCATGAAATATCTGATATTCCGATTGTCAAATATATGCAATTGGAAGTGTTTTGTTGTTTAAACACCTTTATAACGATCGCGTTAGTTGAGCTGTATGCGCGATGGGCGCCGCCATCTTAGTTTGTGCCGCAGACGCAGTTCAGAGAATCGGATCTGTTGGATTTACAACATGTGAATTCATCCACTTCTCCCGAAATACATAAAAGTAAGTGGCTGGTGAACTGGGAGAAGAATAGAGTAAACTTTAAAGTTACTTACACAATATGTATCTGATATGAATAAAACGTGTCTAATTATAATGGAAAAGGATTATTATTGCCTCTTCTTTTAACATCAGTGTGTATTTTACAAACTCTAAATGTATTTTTTTTGTATTTATATGTCTGGAACCTAAAATAAACATTATGTGGTTGAAAACACTGAAAAGTTGTGATATATGACAGCTCTGAGCCGAGCGCGCCTGTCTCTGGCTCAGCGCCAGCCAACGCGCGAGAGCACATTTGAATTTAGCAGTTGATCACGTCATGCACTGACCGTTCTAATCACACCGACCGATGTGATCGTACGTGGGAAAGGGTTAAGAATGTTTGTCATGTTTTTCCTCCTACCGAAATTATATTAAAACAAGAAATATTTTTTCCATTTTCATATTTTTTAAAAAAGCTCTAGGGAGCCACTAGGGCGGCGCTTAAGAGCCGCATGCGGCTCTAGAGCCGCGGGTTGCCGACCCCTGCACTATACAGACGGGTACTCTCAGGGGAAGACGCTCAGGCTCGGTCACACAGGGACTTCGATGGTCTGGTGCTCGGTGATCGGTGATCGGTGCTCGGGTGCGGAGAAACAACAGGAACATCCACTGACGACGACGACGACGACGACGACGACGACGACGACGACCCGGAAGACGACACGAACACACATGAAGGACTGCAAACAACGGATGGACACTGGAATGGAGAGATGAGTGAGTATATGTAGACAATGGTAATGGGAAACAGCTGAGGTGGGGAATGAGATGATTGCAGACAGCTGGAGCACTGAACAAACACGCGAGCGGGACAACGCCCACTCACGCAAACTCACAGACATGTAAACAAACAGTTACACGAGACACAGAGGAAACGATGAATTATCAACCGTGACAAAAACTGCATAAAGCCGGGGACACACTTTAAGGCCGGTTATGAATGTAATTTCATACGTATGACTGATCATGCCCAAACGCGTGTTCAGCGCTTTCAGTCTGTGTTCAGAGTCGGTGTTTAAAATCTGCTGCAGTCGATGAAAACAGTCAGAGATTGTGTCAGCTAGTCGTGTGTCCCCAGCATTAGTCTGCTATCATTGGCTCAAACCTCCGTTACTAACTCTAAAATGACGTTTTGTAATTAGCAACGGAGGCATTAGATTAGATGCGTAAGAAATTAGTCCTACATACAAGAGCGTTTTAATGACAAAAACTTTACAAACGTCTTGAAATACATAATCTGAACAATGTTTCGAGGTGTGGTAAATGTAGTATAAGCGGAATAATTGACTTCAGGCCGTTGAATTATTAGAAAAATAATGCACAACCGAGGGGAACGGCCACTCCGCTTCGCGTCGTGACCGCATTACCACCTCGGGTGTGCATTATTTTTCTAATAATTCAACGGCCTGTCGTCAATTATTCCTTACGTATAAACAGCAGTGTTTCCCCGGCAGAAGGAACATCTGCATTTTGTACTTATAGCCTAGTCTAGATGGGATGTACCCAAAAGGTGAAAGTGAGGAGCATTTATGGGTACAAGTCGGGAACCGGCCTACATTACATAGTTCAAGGGTGCTGAATCCAAAAAAAACTGGTACCCAAGCAAAATTATGAGTTTTTGACCTTCTAATTTGCATATCAAAATGGCCGCCAAATTGCCTGTCTTGCTCAGTCGTTGGACCATTTTCCCATAGGCTAGTTTTTTTGTAAGTAGGCAATCAAGATGAGGAAATTAAGTTTCTAGATCGATAGTCAAGGGTCAGAGCAAAGATATAATGGAGGCTCACTGTCTTTTTTATGTATATATATATGCAAAATACCAACTTTTAAAGTGAAATTAAGCATTATTTGTGTCATTTTTTAAGGCCGACATACATATTCAATCAATATCACTCTTAAATGTTCCCAGTGTATATGATATGTGATGTATTCCATATTCCATAATAATTAAGAAAAACACCATTTCACCAAGTTGTCTGAGATTTCATTTTTTTTATGCAAATTAAGCATTTGTTCTCTAAATTCTAAGACGGGAAAAACCCAGGTGAATAGGGAAAAAAAACACCATGAAATTTCACTTGAACAGATCTACAGATCACATCTTGTTTCTGTATATTTTCTTTCATGTTTGTAGCTTAATTGCTTTGCTTTTTTCTGTTAGATTTTTAGTTCTGTAGTTCACTCCCTCTGTAAATTGTTTTTGGTAAATTGTTTTTATACCTTTCTAGTTTGCTTGTGTGCCATTTGTCTTTGGGATTTCATTTTGATTAGTGTTTCTTTCTGCAGTCCTTTTCCAAGTTCTTTGGTTACCCCTTGCCTTGGTATACTTGAGGACTACAACTCCACATTTAAACAAGGACATTGGTCATCACTCTGTTTTTTACCTCCAAAACAAAAATCATGTGGTTTTACCGTAAGGGTAGCCTACTACGCCTCCTCCTGCCCTTAACATCACCACCTGCAATGGGGCTATTCTAGAACAAGTCACTGCATATAAATACTTGGGCATCTGGCTGGAAACTTCACTTTCTTTCTCCATCCATATATCAAAGCTGCAATCTAAGGTCAAGGCAAAGCTTGGTTTTCTTTACAGGAACCGCTCTTCCTTCACCACTTCTGCCAAACTTACTTTTATTCAAATGACCATTCTACCCATGTTAGACTATGGAGACACTGTATATAGGGTTGCTTGCAAGTCCACTCTATCAAAACTTGACACTCTTTACCATTCCGCTATCAGGTGTGCCACAAATGCTCTTTTCAATACACACCACTGCACGCTATATAGGTGGTTTGCAGTCACGTGATTGTGATGACGCGCAAAATTCAGATGGAGGGCAGGAAGTGAAGAGCGGAATGGACGAGATGGAGGAAAGTCCATACTGTACTACTTTAGATGTGATCTTTACGTTATGAAGAGGAGCGATTTTTCAACTGAATTGAAAGATTTGCCTGTAACGTTACGTTTGTCTTCAGTTACAGGGTAACTTACAAACCCAAAGAAAAGAAGAAACAATTACTTTGACTTTACAAAGTTCGGAAACTGGTACGTTACACAAACATACTAGCCACATAAGTTGTATTAACTCACCTTTGACGAAGTGATCACTGCACACACGGGCATTTTCCGATTCGGCTCCTCCCGACCGCAGACGTAGGTTTGCAAGCAGAGTAGGCGGCCAGCCGATTTTGCCGGGGCTTCAACCCCGAATGTATTTTGAAATTTTGACTGACAAATATGAAACCGGACAATAGTCTGTTGTAAACCTCCGAAATCATAAGTTGCCTTATTTCATTGTGCTATGGCTTTGCTGCTGTCTTTGGCTGGTGATTGTTGAAATCTGTCTCACACAGAGACGCACCACGTGAATGATTTCAGCCTATCCTAGATTTCTCCAGGATTTGCGCGCAACAGCAAACAATCTCACAGCAATTAAATTTTTTTTATAAATAACGCAGTCAGCAGCGCTGCACAGTCCTCTGTCAGATGAGATGTTGTCACGGTATATGTCCGAATATAAAACTCAGAAACATAAACTTTCCTGTTGTGTCAGCTCGAGGCGCGCACTCTTCAATATCACGCACTAATGCAATCAATACATCTAGCCTAAATCGTTCATGACATTCTTTTAACTATAAGCAACCCAATTTGTCTAGTTATGTAATATTATTTCCTTTGTATAATGAGCTTGTCTTTGTTTTAAATTATATTGTATTTTTATTGTGAGTGCATGTGAACTGCTGCACAGTCGTGTGATTTAGTCAGCTTGATTAACATTATTACAATGTATTCCTATTTAACACAAATGCTCTTTGCTAATTATAGAAACTATAAGCAAAATTGAAAAGTTTGATCGATTTGAGCAACCATAAACGACGCAAAACATAGGCATTTTGAGTTTGTTATAGTGCTTCCTAAATGTAGCACAACACTTCCTGCCCTCCATCTGCATTTCGTGCCATGGCAACGCAGTGACGTGACTTCATATGCAAACAAGCTATTCATCTGTCAACTGGCCCTCCCTTCACAATCGCCGAAAAATTCATTGGTTCACCTTCATTTACAAGACCCTTCTCGGCCGCTCACCTCCTTACTTAGGTCCCCTACTGCAGCTAAAGCCTGTCACATACAATACCCGGTCTTCACTCCATCTTCAATTAAGCGTTCCCAAAACCAACTCTGCCTTTGGTCTTGCATCTTTTCAATCTGCTGCCGCTCGCGATTGGAATGCTCTGCAAAATATTCTTAAACTGGATCCACTAATTTCAATTTCATCCTTCAAAACTATTATATCATCCTTGTTCACGGATATATGCAGTTGCTTCTCTACATAGTATATGTATGTGTATATGTGTATATATGTATGTATGTATATATGTATATGTATATGTATATGTATATGTATGTATGTATGTGTGTATATGTGTATATATTAGGGCTGTCAAAAGATTAATCGTGATTAATCACATCCAAAATAAAAGTTTGTGTTTACATAATATATGTGTGTGTACTGTGTATAATTATTTTGTATATATAAATACACACACATGCATGTATATATTTAAGAAATATTTGCATACATATACTGTATATATATATATATTCATATATAATTTCTATTATATATAAATATATATTTTTATATATAAATTACAAATTTTTCTTAAATATATACAAGCATGTGTGTGTATTGATATATACAAAATAATTATACACAGTACACACACATATATTATGTAAACACAAACTTTTATTTTGGATGTGATTAATCACGATTAATCTTTTGACAGCCCTAGTGTATATGTATATATATATGTATATATATATATATATATATATATGTATATATATATATATATATATATATATATATATATATATATATATATATATATATAATATATTATGTATGTATGTATATGTATGTCTTTCCAGTAAATAGATTTTGATGACTCACCCACTATCACTTCTACACACTTACCTGGTTATAAGTGTCTGTTGTCTCCTGTGTTGTGTTTTAAATTGTATTTTTTATGAAATTGTATCCTGTATGTATTTCTAATGTATTTATTTTAGCCCTCCTTCCCTTTCCCTAAGTGGTTATTCCACTTGTCAGGCCGCCATTGTAAATAAGAACTTGTTCTTAATGACTTGCCTGTAAAAAATAAAGGTATAACTGACATGCACACATAACAGCCCTGATTTTCGGCATTTGCACTGGCGTGTTGTGCATTGTTTTTTACAGGTACACAGGATCATTTCCAGGCAACTTTCAGGTATTGGATTCTGTGACATAAGAATGGGCTGTAGTCCTGAACCGCCATGTTTCCATCATGTCCAAGGGTGAAGGAAGCTCAGGTGTGGCATAGTGAGCATTTCTCCAAACCATTGCCTGGTAGTGTACTCTCAGCAGATGGAAGTGGAGCCCATCGCTTGTCGCCGGCATTGCTTCTGGTTTACCTGTCCTGGAGAAAAGTATATGCCTTGCTGCATCAACAGAGTCTGTTTTATGCACATCATATTATTCTGCAGACAAAAGCCTCTGAAGATCTTTGAGTCTCCTCCGTGAGATCACCAATTCCGAGGTTGCTGAGCAATTGATGGTGCATTTTCCAGACTTTCCATGATGTACTTTTGGTGTGACTTGCAATGTATGATGTGGTATCACAACCAGTTAGTGCATGAAATGCTACAAGGCTTGGTGCTGAATCCTTTGGCAGTTTGTTAAAAACAGCATCAATGAGTATATATTGTGGCTTCCTTGTGGTACCAGGCAACAGCCAGAGTTTTTTACATGCTACGTGCGGGAAATGGGAAACCAGAATCACAAGCACATCAGTGTCTCTAGTCTAGATGACACGACTACTGTGTCTGACTGTTCAAGTGCCTCTTGACCACCAACGATTAGTCTCAGTAGCATATATAAACTATCTGGGACACATGCAATGGCGTCATCCTCACTTACAGAGAAACCTTTATGGCCTGGGGCTTCTATCAACTCTTGATGAATTTTCAGCGCTACATGTACAAGTGATAAGAAACTGTCATCTGTAGGCACATATTGAGGCAATGTTTTCTCACTCTAATCCTCATCCATCATTTCTAGTACTTTGTAGGAATTAGCATGGTTTTTCGCTCGGATGAACACCTATCAAGAGGTTGAAAAAAGTTGAAGATGTCACCCAGCTGTGACTGCAACTTTTCACGAAATGTTGCCCTTCTACTGCAGTAAGAGAGTGGAATTGTGGTTGATGATTTTTCACTGAGTACCTTATACCGTTCCCAGACATCATCAAGAAGTACATGTACTTTATCTGCTGCCCCTTGCAGCTCTTTGCATAGCCATGTCATCGCAAGGTCTGGGTAGTCTGAGTTTTCAGAGTGTTCTTGTATTGCCTTCTTTGTCTTGTCCGTAGATCTGATGAATGCTCTTAAACATGTTAAGTGATATTTTGCCTCAGCTGCAATTAGATCAATCACTCCAGCCAGCCGAACATAAATGTTATGGTCTAAAGACGAAGCTTGAATAATTTGATCACTCAGTTTTGTTGTCATTACTGATCTCAATGGTTTCTTCAAAACATCTGTTTGGCAGAACTGGCATAAACTCCAATCTACTGGATCCATTTGCATTCGCAGTGAACACCTGCTACTGCAAGGTTGTGCTTGTGCAGTTTGTCTGCTGCTACCTGCATGTTCAGAACCCACTGTCTTTTGCAAACGTTCTAATTTGAGTCCAATACATCTTCAACATGATCAATCAAAACACTGTTCTTTGAGTCATTTAGATTTCTCCTGGTTCTGGCGGCAAGCCTAGCTTTCGCCAATCCTCGGTCAGATGCATTACTAAGACTCCCCTTGTTAAAAGCAGACAATGCTGTAATCTACCGGTCTCAGGTTTGTTATTGGATCCATTTGAAGCTGAAAAGCAAAATCAAAGAAAAATAACATTAAATTTACTTTAGAAGATCTATATTATTTAGGGGTGTAAGGGTTCTTCCATAAAGTTTTCAAGAGACACACATAGAGTCAACAAAGTGTACTTTTATTGACTGCAACACTTACTTAACAACACTTTGTGCAGGGAGAAAAAAAAAAAACACTGATTCATAAATTGTGCATCAGCACACAACTGAGTTCTGGGTCTCAGATGTTTACTCAGGGAACCCTCACCCGAACTAACTCAGCCACAGAAAATGAAGCCCTTTTAACAAGCTGGACCAAACCATTCTTATGATTACAGGGGTCTCACAAGTTCTCAATTACATCAAACTTAAAAGGTTGAAATAAAGAAATACTTCTATACACAAACTCAAATAAACAAAATAAAAATCACATTTATCATAAAGTCATAATGAAAATACACTTAAACATACACACACAAAACATCTTTTAAACATTCAAATTAACACACAACCCCCTGGAACATTATCCCAAAAACTACATTTCCCATAATTCCTAACTGAATATATAAGGGACACCAAGAAAGGCCGCGCCCTTTTAATTCCAAGCCTTTGTTCCATGCTGCAGTCATGGAGCCCGGCGGAACCACGGGTAAGATGTACACATTTAAACAGACTTAAATAAAATGTTAAACCCATAACTTGGTTGTGGTCTCATTTACTCACTAGCGTGCACTCTAGAAATAAATGATTATTGACTTTGTTGCTCATTGGGATTTACAGCACCAAAGAGACATGTGTTTGGGTAGATAACATTTAAAGAAACAAAATAATTAGTAAATAAACAGACAAAAACATTAATCCTCTAAAACAAACAAAATATCACTTCATATTCAAAGTAAACTAAGTGCTCATTCAGTGTGGCCTTAGCCATCACATTTCCCCCCACCTATACATTCTCACACGGTGAGCGAGAAAGAAAATCGGCTGCTATATTTTCGACCCCCGGGCGATGCTTCACTGTAAAACGAAAGGGTTGTATAGATAAAAACCATCGTGTCAAGCGAGAATTTGTATCTTTCATCCTATTCAACCATTTCAAAGCTTTATGGTCCGTTTCGATAACAAAATCTCGGCCGAGCAAATAATATTTCAATGAGTCGAGAGCCCATTTCAAAGCTAAACATTCTTTTTCCACCACAGAATATCTAGTTTCTCTGGGAAATAATTTCCGACTCAAATACACCACGGGATGCATTCCTCCGGTCTCTTCCTGCATCAGGACAGCTCCCAACCCTAATTCGGACGCATCTGTCTGAAGAACGAACGATTTTTCAAAATCAGGACTACATAAAATGGGTTAATTGCTCAGCGCCCCCTTTAGCTCACAGAATGCTTCTTCAGCGGGTGTAGTCCACTGCACTTTGTTAGGATTCGTCTTTTTAATTAAATCAGTTAACGGTGCCGCAATGGTCGAGAAATGGGGAATGAATTTCCGATACCAACCGACTAAACCAAGAAATTATCTAATTTGTTTTTTTGTAGCTGGAAGTGGACAGGATTGAATAGCACGGAGTTTCTGCACTTGAGGTTTAATAACTCCATTTCCCAATACGTACCCCAAGTACTCGGTCTCGGTTTTTACTAATGAACATTTTGCAGGATTAATGGTTAAACCAGCATCTTTAATTCGTTGGAAAACCGCTCGAAGATGTTGAAGGTGATCCTCCCAAGATGTACTAAATATCACAACATCGTCTAAGTAAGCTGCCGCAAATTCTCCCAAACCATCCAATACGGTATCCATCAATCTTTGAAAAGTCGGGGGTGCCCCGTGCAAGCCGAACGGTAGCCGAAAATGCATTAGCCCCCTTGGTGTACGGAAAGCGGTCAACTCTCGCGACTCCAAGTCCAGAGGCACCTGCCAGTACCCTTTACTTAAATCGATAGTACTAATGAACTTAGCCTTTCCGAGTTTTTCAATTAACTCCTCAATACGAGGCATAGGATACAAATCGAATTTGGAGACGGAATTTAAATAGCGAAAATCAATACAAAACCTGAGGGTATTATCTTTTTTTGGCACCAATACCACCGGATTACACCATTCACTCTTTGACGATTCAACTACACCCATTTGCTGCATCAATGTTACTTCATCTTCGAAAGCTGTCAGCAATCGTTCAGGGATGCGATAGCTCATTCGTTTTGGATGCGCATTTTCTTTAAGTACTATTTTATGCTTTGTAACTGTGGTATAGCCTGGCTGATTTTTAAACAACTCCGGATCACACAATTGCTGAATTTGAGCTTGACGGTCTACAGGAAGATGATTAAGGTCAATAGGCAGCGAAGGTTGACTACCAGGTAAATATTGCTCTTCTGGCTCCTCCTCATCCTTCACTAGTCGGATCAGATTAACAACTGTGCTCTCACTCTGCGAGTACCATCTCTTCAACAAATTAATATGCAACACCCGATGTGATCGTGCCTTGCCTGGGGTTGCTATCTCATAAGTGGTTGTTCCTATTTTTTTTAGTTACTTCAAACAGCCCTTGCCATTTACCCAAAAGTTTATTTTCAGAGGTAGGAAGCATGACGAGAACTTTCTGACCTGGTTCGAAAGATCGTGTCTTCGCCTTCCTATCATACCACGTCTTTTGTCTTTTCTGGGTTTCTTTCAAATGGGCAGAAGCAAATTCAGTCATTTGTTGCAATTTTTGTCTCATGGCTAACACATAATCAATAACATTTGTTTTGGTTGAAGTCCCCGAACTCCCCTCCCACAGCTCTCTCACAAGGGACAATGGTCCCTGCACTTCATGGCCATACATGAGCTGGAATGGCGAAAACCCAGTTGACGCCTGCGGAACTTCCCTATAAGCAAACATAAGATATGGTAGCCACTGATCCCAGTCAGTCCCCACCTCATTCACGAATTTCCGAAGCATTTGCTCTAAAGTTTGATTAAATCTCTCTACCAGCCCGTCTGTCTCCAGATGATAGGGAGTTGTTTTTAATCCTTTTATTCCCAACATCTGATACACCTGTTGCAGAAATTGAGACGTGAAATTCGTTCCTCTATCGGTTAGTATTTCTTTTGGAATACCTACTCTAGAAAAAAACTGAACCAGACATGAAGCGATAGCCTTAGCTTTGATGTTTTTTAACGGAAACACTTCTGGAAACTGTCGCATAATCACAAATGACTAACATATACTTATAGCCGGTCTTACTCCGTTCCAGTGGACCTACAATGTCCATTCCCAGCCGCTGAAAGGGAACATCAATGACTGGTAAAGGTATTAATGGTGCCTTACAAGGTTTGCGAATTTCACAGCATTGGCATTCAGGGCAAGCTCTACAAAATTCAGCAATGTCCTTAGACATTCCCAACCAGTAAAAATGTTTACTAATTCTAGAATGAGTCTTTCGCCTCCCCAAATGTCCAGCCCACGGAATGGAATGCCCCAGTGTCATTACTGTATTACGTACACTAACAGGTAACACCACTTGTAATTTATCCCGTTTTACGATACAGCAAATCATTCATTACACTGAAAGATTTCCCTTGAAACATGAATACGTTTGACCCTGTTTGAGCTGCCTCTACCACCTGGGAATACAATTTAGAAATGTCAGCATCCTCTTTCTGCAACTGTCTCAAATTTTCAGGTATTGGGATCTGATCAGCATTCAACAGTTTGTCAGGCTCTTTTAGTTCCCTAGCCTGCACTACAGTTCTCTTAAATTTTTCCTGTTTCCTTTCCCTCCTAGACTTCTTTTCTTTTCACTGATTCACAGACAGTTCAAAATAAAAAAAAGGTAATGACAACAATGAGTTTTCCTCTTCCTCACATTCATTCTGTCTGCTTTGAGCCCGTGTCAGAACTACATTACAAGTATCCCAAAGAGGTAACAAATTCATCAGCGCAGGAAAATCATGACCTAAAATAATTGGGTATGGCAAGTTCTGTGCCAGCCCTACCCTCATCAAATAGGTTTGCCCCGCTATACCCAGGTATACATCAGTGACAGAATACTGCCGCTCCTCCCCATGAACACATCTCACTATTACTGGGGTATCACCACTAACACCCAATTCAGGTACAAGTTCTGATTCAACTAAGGTCTGCGTGCAACCTGTATCTATCAAG
This sequence comes from Scardinius erythrophthalmus, assembly GCF_964197995.2. Taxonomy (NCBI): domain Eukaryota; kingdom Metazoa; phylum Chordata; class Actinopteri; order Cypriniformes; family Leuciscidae; genus Scardinius; species Scardinius erythrophthalmus. The sequence continues at coordinate 10,006,910 of NC_138245.1, read as the reverse complement.
GCAGAGACTTTTTTCCCATTCAACTCAACAGTTCTTATCACTTGCTTTGGGATGGGAATGTTCGCAGGTTCAGGTATAGTTTCTCGAGGCACATAACACATATTAGTAAGTGTTTTTGTCAATTGCGGACACATTGGCTTTTTATGACCTAGTTGACCACATTTATAACACTTAATAGTCTCTAAACCAGAGACACCAGAGTTCTCAGTTCGTTTTCCACTTGCCTCAGTTGTGAACCTACTTCCTTGAGATGTTGAAATCGGTCGTCGAGAAGCTCCATCTCGTGCAGTCTTCCAGCGTGCGAGACTCCAGGGCTCAGCTCTTCGGCGTCCCACCACAAATACCTCAGCCAGACGCGCCGCCTCCTCAGCTGTTCCTTGATCCACGTCTGTAGCTCTGGGCTAAGCATCCGCAAAAATTGTTCAAGGACAATTATCTCTCCGATCTCCTGGTTCGTTCTCTCTGCCGGTCTCACCCACTTTTGATACAGGTCTTTCAGTCGAACATACAGCTCTTTAGGGGTCTCTTCTTCCAGCACCTCCATAGCTCGAAATCTCTGTCGATACGTTTCATGATTAATGGAATACTTTTTCAGAATAGTCTCCTTCACCTGCGGGTAGTCACTTGCGTCTGCAACATCCATGGCCACATATGCGCTGCGCACCTTGCCAGTCAGCAATGGAATGAGTCTAATGGCCCAATCTTCCCTTGGCCATCTGCACACCTCAGCAATCCGTTCAAACGTGGTTAAATAATGCTCGATGTCATCCGCTTCACACAATTGTTGAATCTTTGGTTCTTTCAGCGCATAACCATGGCTCATAATGCGGGAGCCAACAGAAGCTCTAGGCGATTCCTCCACCTCAGCGTCTCCCCTGTCTCGCAAATCCTCCAACGGAGTTCGCTGGCTGACCTCATCCTGTAGTAGACGGAACTGATGCTGAAGCGATTTCCATCTCGTCTCTTGACGAGCTGCATCTTGCATCTGACGGGTATCTCTCTCTTGCTGATCCTGCATGAACCGTTGAAACATCTGCTTAAGCTCCAGTACATCACCCTTCGACTCCTCTTCAGACACCTGCTCAGCCACACCTGTCGCATCCTCCATCAGCATCTCACCCTCATCTGGTGCGCTCTGGACATCAGCAGGAACAACAGCGCGTACTGCTCTCTTAGGCGCCATTCTTTTAGTACTTGACTCTCTACAGACGGTCTCCTCCTGGACAGAATCCCACTGCTGCCACCATCTTGTAAGGGTTCTTCCATAAAGTTTTCAGGAGACACGCATGGAGTCAACAAAGTGTACTTTTATTGACTGCAACACTTACTTAACAACACTTTGTGCAGGAAAAAAAAAAAAACCACTGATTCATAAATTGTGCATCAGCACACAACTGAGTTCTGGGTCTCAGATGTTTACTCAGGGATCCCTCACCCGAACTAACTCAGCCACAGAAAATGAAGCCCTTTTAACAAGCTGGACCAAACCATTCTTATGATTACAGGGGTCTCACAAGTTCTCAATTACATCAAACTTAAAAGGGTGAAAGAAAGAAATACTTCTATACACAAACTCAAATAAACAAAATAAAAATCTAATTTATCATAAAGTCATAATGAAAATACACTTAAACATACACACACAAAACATCTTTTAAACATTCAAATTAACACACAACCCCCTGGAACATTATCCCAAAAACTACATTTCCCATAATTCCTAACTGAATATATAAGGGACACCAGGAAAGGCCGCGCCCTTTTAATTCCAAGCCTTTGTTCCATGCTGCAGTCATGGAGCCCGGCGGAACCACGGGTAAGATGTACACATTTAAACAGACTTAAATAAAATGTTAAACCCATAACTTGGTTGTGGTCTCATTTACTCACTAGCGTGCACTCTAGAAATAAATGATTATTGACTTTGTTGCTCATTGGGATTTACAGCACCAAAGAGACGTGTTTGGGTTGATAACATTTAAAGAAACAAAATAATTAGTAAATAAACAGACAAAAACATTAATCCTCTAAAACAAACAAAATATCACTTCATATTCAAAGTAAACTAAGTGCTCATTCAGTGTGGCCTTAGCCATCACAAGGGGTAATAGTGTTATGATATGTAGCCTATATTTGGAGCAAGGCACAGATTCACAGATGTTACGTTAGCACTCAAAACCTGTGATCACCATGAATCATCATACATTGATTCTACAATCTACACATCTTCTATACAGAATTCACACTCTATACAAATACCACAGCAGTACAAGTTTCACACCCTATCGGTATACTAAATTTACCCCATACAGTAGCCTAACGTTACTGCTTACTCATCTGGAAGCAACAGACATTCAGTGTAAAAGTAAAAATGACATAACATTATTTAATATTTGAATCACAGCTTAGGCTATAGGCTAGTGTTTTGACATCGACAGCCCAAGTGCATCTTATAGTAGAGGTATTCGACATTAGCCTGGTTAAAACCAGACCCTTCTCAGTTGAAACTGAGTGTAGGGTCTGGAGAAGCTATGTAGACAAATCATTTCCAAAGGGGCGTCACCAACCGACGTAGCTCAGCTTGATTGACAGGTGATCGGACCAATCATACTTCGCCATCCGCCATTTTGTCCGACAAAGCAGTCAGGAGAGTAGATTAACATAGATTTGAACTTGAAAAATGGAGTGTACTGACGCCTTTCCGTGGTTAAAACAACATTCCTTCTTATGTTTGTTCGTGTTTATTTGAGGCTATAAATTAACTAGAAGGAAGAGATGATCGGTTCACAAGAACAGCTTTAACTGATGCTCTACAGCGATCTGTCACGGCACATTAAAGAGCAACAAAACGGTATTTATTATTTAAATTTCTTTAAAAAAAATTACCAAATTTGAAAGCTGAGACTTTGTTTAATATGTTTAATATCAAACGTAACCGAAAAGTAGCCTGCTCTGTCCTGTCTGCCAGCGTGTTGTCAGTCTCCTCTCTGCTCCGCAATGTATTTTTCACTGCGTGTGCTTGAGAACTCCTTCAGCGTCACTGCGCTGTCGTCATCATGTAAATCCCTCCCCAAACGTTTCTGATTGGTGCCGCGATTTCGGCGGCACAGAAATGAGTTTGAATGGGCTCTTCTCCAGACTATCCTGGAGAGAGAATGAAAATTCGCCGGAAGTAGTCTGGGTTTTCCCAGGCTAATTCGACATACCAATTTCCCCCTTTTTTCTCTTGAGTGCAGCAGAGCTATTGAACTTGTATCAATGCTGAAGGTATAAGAATTGGTGATAATGTTATTTTAATCTCTCAGCAAGAACACATGTATTTTCCTTAAAGAAGAAAACCAGGTTCTGAGCATTCTGAAAGGACTGGAACTTTTTACTTTTTACAAAAGCTTCAGGCCATCAAAACAGACAAGAGTGAGATACTAACTGTTCATGTGAGACAAAACCCTTATCATTGGAATGAAGGTCAAGCAGTCAGTGATATCTCAGAATTACAATTAACAAATCGCAGAGGGAAAGACTGGATGACAATTCTAATCCTACAAAATACACTGACTTTTTTCAATAGATGCATGGGTTCCAAGGAAGGACACACACTCAAAGGCTAATGGAAACTCAAGAATGGTTTACCCTGGTCCCTGCCTTATCATTATATGTTGACAAAAAACAAAATAACAACAACAACAACAACAACAACAACAACAACAAAAAAAACAGCAACTTCAGTTGACATCATTATATGCTGAAAAACAGACCGGCAACCTCAGGTGACTCTATTTTGTTTAAATTTATTTGGAAAAAGAAGAAGAAAAGAAATAAACAAAATAAATCTACATTTAGAGATCAGTGGGAATCTAAAAATCCAATAGGGAAAACAATATTAATATTCCTCGAATAGAGTTTTTGAGGGTTATTAATGGTGTATCACCTAAGCTTCTACATCTTATTAAATCATCAATACAATACTATGGATTAAAAGAAGAAACTCCCTGCTTAATGTTGAATTGATTTGTTAGACAAAAATGCAATAACATACCAGGAGAACATAGGCTATACTGATCTCAAAGCAATGGTTTCAGAAAAAATTTGAGAAAATACCTTTTTTGCAGTTCAGTCTTGATGGTTTAGAGCAGGGGTTCCCAAACTATTTACAAAAATATTTACTTGAAGTACTCCCTGAGATTTTAAGTTAATATTTGAATTGTACGGGCCATTCACATTTTCATGGTTCTCTGATGACAATTAATGGTCACATCATGCAATTAAACATAAACTATTTAGATTTATATTATCTTTTTATAGAGTTTTTTTATTTTAAAAATATTTAATAATAATATTAAAAAAAAAAAATTAAAAATGAGGACATAAATATATTACTGATGTAAATTAAAATTGTACTTCAAGTTAAAAAAAATATATTTGAAAATAATTATAACAATAATTTTATTTTACACTACAAGTTACAATACTAATGTTTATGCCAGACAACTTCATTACAAATATATAGAAATACATAGTTTATCCTCCAGCTCATTTTTCAGGTATTCTGTGTTAGAAACTTAAACTGGATTGAACAGTTGATCAATTTTACAATAATAGCAAGAATATATTCAGTAAAATATGTGCTGGAGTGTTTTAAACTAAATGTTGATGACTCTTGCGACTTCTGTAAAGGTGACAAGGAAATAATTTCTCTTTTATTTTTCCACTGCATATATACAAAACTATTCTGGACTGATGTGGAACATTTAATTAAGATTAAATTGATCCATGCTTTTGACAATGATACTGTCACAGGGGGTTGCGGGAAGGCAAACAGAGACGAGGATATATTTTCAAAAAAGAAGGTTTAATGTAATTAAACACAGGACACCAGAACAGGTAGCAACACACACAAAATATAACCGAGATCGGACCAAGACTGACTGAACAGATGGAACTTAAATACAAACACAGGTGACACTGATTAACGGAACACAGGTGATACAGACGATGATGACTAAACAGGTGATACAACTGAACTGATAATGACAGTAACCATGGAAACGAAGCAGTGGTGGGAAAAGAACAAAGGAAAACAGGAACAAATCAAAACACAAACTGAAAGTCCAATCATACACTGACACGTGACATTACCTCCACCTCCCAGAAGGCTTGACCTCGCGCAATAGATAGACCAACTGCGGAGGGAGGAAGACGAAGAGCAGGTGAAGGGCAGACAGAAGGCAGGACGGACCAGGGCAGAGCAGACGGTGCAGGCAGCCAGGGCGGAGCAGGCTGTGCAAGGAGGCCAGGGCGGAGCAGGTGGAAGAGGATACCTAGATGGAGCCGGAGAGCCGACTAGCCAAGGCGATGCTGAGGATCCCGAGGGACATGGTGTAAACTCACGCTCAATCGGCCCAATGGAGGCATCCGGTCAGTGGGGAAGGCCTCTGCGTGTTACTGTCTTTTCACGTGTAAATTTGATTAAATGCAATACATTTTCTCATATGTATTCTCTCGTTATTTCATCTGACATTTTTAATGATATCTGTGCATCATTAAATGTGAGCAAATGTTCGACTATTCCTTTTAACTCTTTAATGAAAACAATGTTAGAGTCCGTTAGAATAAAATCAAATGTTTACAATTTATGTCAGGCAAATGTATCATGCCAATTTCACAATCAGTTCAAAGATAATCAATACAATAACATCGAATGCTCTAGAACAGCGGTTCCCAAACTTTTTTTCCTGCGCACCCCCTTCTATGTCCCAACCGGGTTGGCGCACCCCCAATCCCCACTTCAAAAAAATAACGCAACAAAGCTTTGTTTTATCGCCATATAAAGACTCATGTTTAATCATGCGCAAATAACCAACACGCATGACAATAACAACATCAACAAAGTTTCAATATAATGCAACAAAGCTACGCACAAGCTTCCACTTTTAAGAGGACGAGTGACAGACACAGGCTCAGTAATGGCGTATGTATGACACGCCAATTCGATTTCCATTTTTGGCGTGCTATCAACACGCATAATCGCTTTTCAGCGTGTTTATCAACGCCGTTGACTTAACGTTACATTATAAATATGACCTACCCCAACTCCGTCCCTAAACCTACCCGTCACTGGGGTTAATACCATGTTAGATTATAAATGTAAGATCCCTTACTCTACTCCCACATCTAAACATACCCATTTTATGGACCATATTAAAATCATAAAACGTAATGGACAGATATGTAGGAAAATGGCATTTTTATGAACAATATGGCATTAAAAGATAGTTTGAGCCACGAATCCTACCCCTAAACCTAACCATAACCATTTCTTAAAACTACCCAGGCAACAATTATAAAGAAAAACAACAGACGAGTATAATCACAATAATTAACCTTACAACACAACATCGATTCAGAAAATACACCAATTTTATTAGCTTGATGTAATCCAAACCTTCAGAATCCATATATTATTTGCAAGAAAAAGATCCAAACAGCCCGTTATCCAGTAATCGTCATCTTGACCGTAAACGTCAAACCTAGCGCTTGTTATGAATTCAAATTCAAAAATTGCGCCCTCAAGAAGCTTTACACAGGTTACTATGGTTACGGCAGTAATATCAAACGCTCATTGGCTCTCGCCTCGCCTGCTTCGTCACAGATTGCGTCATGCACATTCACATTTGAAATGAAGCGCGCACTGCCGCGCAGCCCTCAGAGCGAACCGAACCGAAGACGGATTACATTTTCATGGATTTGAATTAATAACTTAAATTCTGCTCTGTTACCTCATACAAAACCACTGCCAGAGAGGACTGCGACACACGTGAACAACTTTTGGTACCGATTTTGACATTTTCTCATTAAATAAATTATTGTGATTATATTTGTCTGTCTGTTGTTTTTCTTTATAATTGTAGCCTACGTAGTTTTAAGAAATGGTTATGATTAGATGGTAGGATTGGCAAACGTCCGGGGATAATGGTACGTGTAAGATTCACGTCTGAGGCTGTTAAACTGTGACATCTACACGTTTTCCAAAGGGGACCAACATGATTATTTCACGTACATTTTGCTCCGTTTCGTTCGGGCATTCAACGGCGTAGACATACACGCGGAAGATGATGGTTCGTTTCGGCGTTAACATACACGCGGATAGCTCAAAATGCGTATAAATAACACGCCACTTTTGACTTGAAAGTGGCCTGTATGTTTACGCAAAGTCATGATGTCATGTTGGTAACAGAAAGCGCGGTTATTTTCAGCCGCGTAAAAGAAACATTGCAGCAATATTAAATGACCGTAAATGACCGTGGAGCTAGCATCATCATCATAACACAACGGTTATGGAAATTAGAACGACAGTACATTGAATTAAATTGCAATGAAGTTACAAACGATCCACAACATTAAAGAGAATAGGCTCCGGAATAGATAAAATAAATAAAAACGAGGATCAATCTGATACTTTTCAAGTGCGACAATAAAATTTGCCTTCACACGATCCACAACATAATTAAGTAACAAAGAGCATAGGCTCAAACATAAAATAAACAACAATATTTTGAATATTGATATATATATAAAAGAGCTCACCAAAGCTGAATTTGTTTTATCAAAAATACTGTAAAACTTGTAATATTGTGAAATAGTATTACAATTTAAAATTTTATTTGAATAAGTTTTTAAAATGTAATTTATTCATGTGATTTCAAAGATGAATTTTCAAAATCATTACTTCAGTGTCACATGACCCTTCAGAAATATGAAAACAGTTTTCTGCTTAATATTTTGGAAACTATAAATTTTTTTCATGATTCTTTGATGTATAAAATTTTCAAAAGAACAGCATTTATTTAAAAAAGAAATATCTTGTAACATTACACATGTGACATGTTTTAAGGTCACTTTTGATCACTTTAATGCATCCTTACATTGAAAAACAATTCTGACCAACCAACACATTTTTGAACGGCAGTATACACTCAGTAGGTCATCATTGTTGCAATATAAACACTGTCAGAGTGATCAACAAGGTATATCTTCATTTACCAGTCAAAGACGGAGCCACTGTTCTTATGTTTACTCCATGCACTGTCAAGGTCTTCATCATATTTGTCGTGGTACCGGTCTTTGCAGCAATTATTTTACCGCAAATACTGCATCGCGCGTTGTTGGCATCGAGCCTGGAGAAATGTAGCCATACTTTTGATCGACTTTTCCACATCTTTATGGTATTGTGTGTGTGTGTGCTCGCGTCTCATATGAGTATGTGCGCGGAGAGTTTGTGTGTGTGTGCTCGGGTCACATTGAGTATGTGCGCGAGTTTGTGTGTGTGTGCTCGCGTTTCATATAAGTATGTGCGTGGAGAGTTTGTGTGTGCGCGCGCGCGTCTCATACGAGTATGTGCGCGGAGAGTTCCGCGCGTCTCGTGTGTGTAGAGTTTGCTTGTATGTGCGTGAGCGACTTTAGGTGTGTCGTTGTGCATTTCATATGTATTTGTTTTATCAAAAACTAATAAATTATAGTTTTTTTATTTAAAATAAAAGGAAAAGGAATTTACAAAGGAAATGTTTACTGTTCATGTTTTTTTATTCTATGGAAAAACCCCATTTAAAAAAACAGACCGCCATTACATTTTTCCTCTCGCGCACCCCCTGGTGGTAGCTCGCGTACCCCTGGGGGTGCGCGTACCACACTAGGGGAATCCCTGCTCTAGAATAAAAAGAAAAGATGCGAACCTAACTTTAGGAAATACATGATGCTGAGAGTTTTGGGACTCTCAGCATTCACGGGCTAATCTGAGGTACAGAATCGTGCCGATCTTCTAGTTGCATTTCATTATATAGACAGAAACTTCTCTCACATGGAAACATCTGCTAACAATGGGAATTTACATTCAGAGTTGACACCTTTTCAGGGTAGGAGACCATTTGTCTAGAAACCACCTTCCTTTGTGAGCCAGTTATCTCTAAACTCTTAAAAACCTTATTACCTTTTGTTTTACTTATTTGGGAATGAGACACTTGTACCAGTCGCACTGAGACATTTCAAATGATACTAAACATATATAATACTCGATGATAATTATTCACATTAAAACATATAGATTCTTGTGGGAGTTTTGGTGATCTCAGCATGAGGGAGAAGGAGTGGGGGATGAGGACAAGAAATGTAGATTAGGATGATTCGGAGGTGAGACTTTTGTCTCAATGATGCACAAGGGTGAGTTCAAATGTTAATTTCCTTTGTTCTCTCAGAGAGTAGCTCTCTCTCCCAGTTCTTCCAGTTTTTCCAGTCTTACAATGGTGATGCCGGCGGCTCTGGCGTCCGAGGTGCAGGCGGGGATCCAGAAGGCCGCGGTGGAGCCGGAGCGACAGAGGACCAAGGTGGAGCTGGAGGGAGTGAGGAGCCCAACGGAGCCAGAGGGCCGAAGGGACAAGGCGAAGCCAGAGGAGTGTAGTCCCGAGGTGAGGGCAGGCCGACGAACGACCATGGCGAAGCTGGGGTGACGAGGGAGCCCGGTGGAGCTGGTGGACTGATGGGTCACGGTGGAGATGAGGGAAGAGTCAAGGTGGAGCTAATGGACCGACGGGCCGAGATGGAGTCCTGGTTGTGGAGGCCAGAGGCGGAGACCAGGGATCCATCAACCATGATGGAGCTGAAGACTGGCAGACCTGATGGTGGAATAAGGGTGAGCTGAGGGGCTGACAGGAAGCAGCGGAGGCGTGGATGAGGAGATTATGGTGGGAGAGGGAGGCTGGGTGGGAGTTCAGGAACAGGCTTAGGCTCAGGAACCATCTCAGGCTCAGATTCTGGAATGGGGACAGACACAGGCTCGGGGAACAGGAACAGTTCTTGGGGCAGGAACAGGTCTAGGAAAATGAACAGGTCTTGGGGCAGGAACAGGTCTAGGGACAGGAACAGGTCTTGGGACAGGAACAGGCTCTGAAGCTGAAGGCTCAGGCGGTGTGGTGTCAGTGGCCATCTTTGCAGAGGGCTCAGGCGGTAAGGTGGCGGCCAACTTTGCCGAGGACTCGACAGGCATGACGTGAAAAAGCTCTAGAAGGGCAGTCTCGGCGGGACGAGACTCTGAAAGGGCGGTCTCGGCGGCTGCTGGTGATGGTGGTTGTTTTCTGGATCGGGACGCGACGCTCACCAAACACCTGCCGATGGCTTCTCTCCAGTTCAGTCCATCAGTGTTTGGGAGGTCGGTGACCTGGTGGAAATTGGCCCCGATCCAGAAGAGCAGCTTGAGAGTTTCATCGTCGAGGGGGCCAGTGACGGCTCGACAAACAAAGTTCTCCACGAATGAGAGAAAGACAGAGAACAGAGAAAAACAGAGAAAGAGCCTTAAAAACTTAGGTTGCCCAAGGCACAGCTGCACCATATCCAAAGCTCTTTCTAAGCACAGGATATTAAAGCGTAAGTTTGGTATTTTACACTTAAAGCCCTGTTTACAGATCGTTTCTGATGAAATAGAACGGTTAAAATAAAAATTTGGACACATGCTGCTGTCCCAAGAATTTTAGGTTTCTTTCGCTTTCCCCAAAACCTCTAGAATGGGTGTATAGGTGCACTGGAACAATACTTCATAAAACGCATTAAACTTTCGTTTACAAAGACCTGAAACTCACCGAGTGGTCAGGGGTGTTCACTGATATGCTCACACAAAAATCGCAAAAAAGTTTCAGGTCTTTGTAAACGAAAGTTTAATGCGTTTTATGAAGGATTGTTCCAGTGCACCTATACACCCATTCTAGAGGTTTTGGGGAAAGCGAAATAAACCTAAAATTCTCGGGACAGCAGCATGTGTCCAAATTTTAATCTTAACCGTTCTATTTCATCAGAAACGATCTGTAAACAGGGCTTTAAGTGTAAAATACTGAACTTGTCCTTTAAGTGTTGAATCTCTCATATGTTACCTTTAATGTATAATTTTATATAGCTGCCTTGAGAATTCACAAATCACAGGCAAAATATCATATTTTAAAGACTGTTTGACAAGTATCTCATAGACACTGTGCCTGTTCCCTGAATTACTTTTGAGAAATAGAAAAAAATATATTACACTAGAAAAATGGAGAAAAAAAAAATGGGTTTTTGAACTTTAGATTGCTTTCATACCAAGCAATAATTGTACACATTGTGTCCAGATCTTTGGCAGACGCCTGGACAGACACAAGACACTAAAAAGACACTGTTGGTTTTAATTATTAATTATTTCTGGTCTGCTGGAACCTAAACAAAGGTAAACTCTTTTTAACTCTTCAGAAACTATATCAGCTCTAGCAAGAGAAATCTTTATAATTAAACTGTTCTAGCACCACAGGATGATGAGACCCAACTTACAAAAAAAAAAAAAGATTACCAGCCAGCCACAAAAGACATTTCGTACATGACATTCACATGGGAAAGTGGAAATTACAATAAAAAAAGAAAGAAAAGAAAATTAGAATGATAATGACAAATGCAGCTCCAGAGATTGAACCACTGAAGAAAATTTAGTATACATTTAAAAATTCAGAATTTGTATCTGTTCTTTCCTTCAGTATAATCTACAGAAAACGCTTCAAATTGTAGTGGACTATTCCTTAAGCACATAACGCATATCATTGTTGCACATGCGTATGTTCCATAGCATACATTGTAAAAATAAAAAAGAGCATGCATCAGAGAGAGAGAGAGAGAGAGAGAGAGAGAGAGAGAGAGAGAGAGAGAGAGAGAGAGAGAGGAAGGGAGACGGGGGTAGGTGAGGTGGGGAGGTGAGGTGATTCCTAACTGCTCTCTTTAAACCCTCTTTTTCACCTGATAAAAGAAGCTGAGAATGAAACCAAACCCTGAGTGAGAATAACCAACATTTCAATTCTGTCACATTCATTAAAGACCTTCAAGGAGCACATCACGACCATGCAAGGTAATTTTTTTTTTTTTATCTCCTTCTGTTGAAAGGCTATTCAACTTCGTAATTAAGAGTTATTGTAAGAATTAATTTATTAAGAATTTTGAAAGTAAAAATAAAGATACTTGCATGGTTGTTTGCAGCACAGATACAACATCAAGAACCTTTTTTGGCTCCATATAGTTCTTTGGAAACTAAAAGTTTCTTGATGTTAGATTACAGGTTTTCAAGATCTATCTGTTCATCAGTTTTTTGAGTTCTTTAGGTTTTAGTTCTCTATATGATAAGAGGCAGTAAAACACTTTTTGGTTCTACATAAATAAGAACGTTTTAATAATAATAATACAATTAATTAAAAAAAATAAACTGTTGAAAATTAACAAAGTAATTAATAATTTTAATGTAACAAAACAGAGTAATATAGGAAATCAATTGCAGAGTCCAATGCAGTAAAATTAAATGTATTAAAGAAATGCATTTTAGTGGATGTGAATCGTAATTTGAACTGTGTTTCTAGTGAGAATGATGCAGAAAACTGCTCTGCTAGCACTCTGCTGCCTGTTACTGTCAGTTACATCTTCCCCAGTCTATCCAGCACTGAGGTAAGACACACACCAACTGTTCCATCATGCATGTATTTAATTAAAAAATATTTGGTGTCTTAATTTTTGTAATGAACTGTTTGTTGCATATTCTTACTCTTACACTAGCTCTGTTCAACAGTGTGACTTCATATTTCATTTATTTATTAATTGATTCATTTGGTAATGTGCAAGTTGGTTTAGTTGGTTGCATTCTAGTTGGTTTAGAAAGCATTGCTATGGATTACATGGCTCAAATAGTTTAACTATTTTTAAATAAATACATAAATTAATATTATACAAATGTTGTATAGTTGTAATTTATAAAATATTAGTTTTAAAGAAAAATTATATTTGTAAATGTTAAATGTGAACATGATAAAAATAAAACTGCTACACATTTAACAAATCTCTTACCTTTTATAACGTAAAAAAAAAAGGATGTTTGACGGTTTTAATGACACTGTAGAGACGAGACTTTATGATTACAATTAGAGTGTAATTTTATATCTGAAGCATGAGATTTTTTTTCCAGTTTCTCAAATAACAGTTACATAATTTATAATTACAAATCCTTTTAAATGTAAGGCTACTTAAATCGTCAACAATATTATATAATAGCAAACCATTCTCATAGCTTTCAGATTTTCTCAGAACATGGCATTTGCAGTCCTTGTTGGGAGACAACTAATTAACAGTGTGTGACTCATTTTTACACTAGACACACACCTCTATACAAACCCATGGACAGGGAACAGGGTGTGTGTGAATTATACTAACAAAGAATGAGAACAGTGAGTGAACTGGAAAGCCTGTGCGCTACTTTTGAGCGCATGTTCAGAATCTGTCACAGGTCACATTAATTGACGAAACCTGAACCCTGCTTTTGTTGTGTTAAGGGTCAGGGCTTCTCATTATAACCAATAGACACTGGACTTTTTTGCATCTTATTTAATTATTGGGGGGCTAGATAATAAGAAACTAGATAAAAACTAGATAAAAAAGTTTGTCAAGACAAACTTTGAAGTTGGCTTTAGAAATCCAGACCAGAACGTTTGAAAAAGTTTGAACAACTTTGACAGACAGATAGATAAGCTAAGGTGTTGCTATACAGTTGCTAAGGTATTCTGTGTGGTTGCTAGGGTGTTGCTGTGCGGTTGCTAAGGTACTTGTGTGGTTGCTAGGGTGTTGCTATGCGGTTGCTAAGGTACTCAGGGTGGTTGCTATGGTATTCTGGGTGGTTGCTAGGGTATTCTGGGTGGTTGCTAGGGTGTTGCTATGGGGTTGCTAAGGTGCTCAGGGTGGTTGCTAGGGTATTCTGGGTGGTTGCTAGGGTGTTGCTATGCAGTTGCTAAGGTAGTCAGGGTGGTTACTATGCGGTTGCTAAGGTACTCAGGGTGGTTGGTAAGGTATTCTGGGTGGTTGCTAGGGTGTTGCAGATAGATAGATAGATAGATAGGGTACTCAGGGTTGTTGGTAAGGTATTCTGGGTGGTTGCTAGGGTGTTTAGATAGATAGTTTGATAGATAGATAGATAGATAGATAGATAGATAGATAGATAGATAGATAGATAGATAGATAGATAGATCTCAGATGAGTTTTGTGATTTGTCAACTTAAATACATGTGGTGTATTATTTCTCTCAACTTTAAAAAGTATGCTGCCTATTTCATATATATAAAAAAAAGTTATTCTTGTGTCTTTGTCAACAAACCACAGATGGTGCGGTTTAACCCATTTAGTGTAATATCATGCCTCATTGTATATTAGCGTGTATTAAAAGCTCTGTGTCTTTTTTGTCCTGGGAAATAACAGTGAACAAATGTTCAATAGCTTTTTTTGTAGCCAAGACTTTACAGAAATTGACTGTCAAAAATAACCTTTAAAAATAACCAAAATTATTCTATTACTGAAAATCTGACTAAAACAACTCCTGTCTGAAAAAGTCTCCAAAGCATCCTGCATTTTGATTGTATGTAGAAGAGCACTTGTTCTACCTAATCTTAGAGAGTATATTCACGTCTTATGAATGTAACGGTGATAAACACAGTGCTTTATGTGTTTGTTAGGTTTGGTCAGCGAGCGGCTGCGATCCTGATGACCTCCTCTATTGAGGATCCAATGCAGCTGACAGCAGACACTTCACTGTTGCACACACCAGAAGCTGAGCTTAGGTTGCTCATTCAGTCAATCATTCATTCATTCATTCATTCATACTCCCATGGCTCAACAAGTCAAGTCAAGTCAAGTCAAGTCAAGTCAAGTCAAGTCAAGTCAAGTCAAGTCAAGTCAAGTCAAGTCAAGTCAAGTTAATTTATATAGCGCTTTTCACAATACAGATTGTATCAAAGCAGCTTCACAGTATTAAATTAAAATAATACATCAGTGTTTGTTTCTAGTGGAAAACGTCCACGTTTGGTAATGCTGATCAATAGTATTGTTAGTATAGTATTGTATTGTCAACAATAAAAAAGGTTTTATTTTCTAATAGTAATTTTTTTTTTGCTTGCCATTGGTTTAACACTTTCACTAGCCATACTAAAAAATAAATTAATTAATAAATTAATTTTAAAAATCATGTATCTTTTTAGAAGCATGCAGCATTGGCCCAACAGTAAGTAAAGTTTTAGTAAGTTAAAGTTAACAGTACGTTTTTGTTAACCTGAAACTCTCTCACACTGCTGTGGGCTATTGGGCAATCCCAAGTGCTGAACCATAACACCATCCAGAAATTATCTAATCTGACTTGAAATATAGTCATCTTACTGTATGATGTTTAAACACTATTTTTAGGTTTGGAAGACATGCTGACGCAATCTTTACCAACAGCTACCGAAAAGTTCTTGGTCAAATATCTGCCAGAAAATTCCTTCAAACTGTTATGGGAAAAAGACTTGGGTATGTTTCTTTTTTCGACATTTATTTGAACAAATACTTTTACAGGGTAATTAAATTTTTTATTTATTTAAATAATTTAGTTTTAGGTACCTCTGCTGTGCTTTTAAGATTTGTGAACACCCAATATATTGGCATCATTGATGTTTAAATATGACCGATCATGTATTAAAATCTTGGGTTCCAAGGATCATTATAATTACTTAAACTTTTATTTTCAAAGATTAAAGAAAAAATGTATTTGTACTGATGTGATTTAACCCATGACTTACCAAATTAATAATGCTGTGTCCCTTGAGATTTCAATCATTTTCACCTTTGTCAACAGACCAGAACCTCAAAACTATGTAAAACGCCAATCCGGCATATATGGAGACACCTACAAGCAAGATGTGGATATGGATGTCATTGAGAGGGAACAAAGTTACAGAGAACCACAAAGACTTAAGTTCTCAGTAGCTACACACTGATGAAAACATTAAAAACAACAACAACAACTGTGAACTGTCTTTTTGCCATTCAATTTCACAATGGATTATTATTAAAACTCAGTTCACCCCACGGAAATAAGGAGTCCCTAACTAAAATACACAAATGTTTAAATCACTGTATTTTACATCCACGCCATAGTAAAAGTAAATATGGTTGTATAGTGGTATAATTGATTGTTTCCTAAGCCTCTCCTAAAACACTGATAAAAAATCCTACATTATTAGGATCTCTTGCCACTGACTCTGGTAGGTCACATGAGCGGTCATGAATTTACTTACTCAAAATAAATATCTCCTCAGAGAGTATGCGATTTTGAATGCAGCCTATATTGAATATACAAGTAGAAACTCAATGCAACAAAAGTGAATACAGCTGTGATCATTGACGCAAGTTAGAAAACCTGTAATTATTGAAACGGAATTGTGTGCTGTGATTTAATTTTTTTGTTGTTGTTTTTTTACATTAATTCGGGGACGTTTACAAGGCGGAGATCTGAAACCTTTCATCTGTGCACAATTTCAAGATCATTTGCGATTTATAAATTTCACTTCTGGAAGAGAGACGCAAGCACGTTTGTTTGTGAGTAAAACTTTCATCCTCTGAATCACATGTAGGCTACGCACATTTGGGAAATGATCATAAGATCAAATGTAGGATGGTTTCTAAGCAACATTTTATATATGATGCACCAGAACTTTCTAAATTTGGACTGTGCATGTCTGCATCATGGTTTTAAATGGGAAATAACTGCCAGATGAATTTAAAAAATGAGAACATTGTCCAGTTTACTCAATATTATTTATCTACACAACAAAATTGTTTCTCTCCAAACTTGGATTTCTTTACTTTCAATTAATGTGGTCCTTAAATGTGCAAGCTACAACTAGATTCAATTATGTTGGGTGAAAACCTCATAATTTAATTTAATAAACCATTCGAGTTCTCTTTTTGCTGATATTACTGTAGTTCCCAGGATGCTTTGTATGGGACTTAATGAGGAGAGAATGTTGAAATTGAATATTATTTTATGTAATTTTGAGCAAGATGAGAAAAGAGGAAGACTTTAGGAAGAAATATTGTTACATGTGTATGTTGTGGTTTAAAACCATTTCAACTACGTTTTACTTACCATTTTAGTGAAGAGGGGAGATTTTGTTTAGACTGTACTCAGTATTTAGCACGAAGAAGACAAGTTCTGTTGTTTGCCAACTTGTTAGCTAGCTAAGTACAATCTTATTATTCAGGGATGTGACGAAAATAGAACAATTTTATGAATTAACGCTGTCAGGGAACTATCTAAATTAATTTTGAGACTATACATACTTGGCTCACTTCAAAATAATTTAATTCCAAACCACACTCTTATAAAGGGTTATGTCAGTGTCATATATGGAACCTTTTAGGGGTTCCCATTTTATGGGCTTTATGGACATGTTTTAATTCATTTTTAATTTAAATTAATTTTATGAATTAAACAGCTTGTAAACTTGATCACTATAAAAAATTGAAATAACATTTCTCTCCAATTTGGCATAAAATGTTATTTAAAATTGAGTCAAGAACACTATGGTTATATATAGAAACCCACTGAACCCATTTTCTAAGAGTGCATGATGTTAAAGTTACATGAACAAATTTGTGTAACTTGATTAATAAATCAAATTCAACACACTTTTTTCCATCATAAGATCGAGAACGAGATGTGTGCCCTACAGAATATAATTATTTTGTTTTGTTTAGGCAATTTCCATGTTAAGTTTTTGACTTGACACGTGTGTGACATGAAACTTTTGACTGGTGGCAGATATCAGCATTATATCCATCACACTGCTCTCTAAAAAACAGCATTGGCTCCAGAAAAAAACCCCCACTAAATAAGCACGTGTTTTCATGGTTTTATTTATTTTAAAAAACACTTAACTAACACACGTTAGCCATCTGTGTGGTGATTACTGGGAGAATGATTCAACAATTCAGTTTGCTTGATGACAAAGAAAACCTCTTGCTCCCAACAGGAACATGCTTCACTATTCATTGCAAAAATCTGAGGACAGGAATTTGTCAAAAACAAACAAATGAACCCAAAATAAAGAGAGAAAACAACAACAGAACATCACAAGTTTTCATTTGCATTAACACCAAACAAGACTCAATGTACAAGCAACAATCATCATATATCCTCAGTATCATTCATCTTACAGTGCTTTGTTTTAGGAAAAAAACAAAAACAAACATGTTTCTCATTTTTGTCAATTTCAGAACATTTCGGCCTACACTTTTGTTTCTCTTTTAAACCACCACCAATAATTCTGTTCCCAAATTTCTTAAAGAAAAAAAAAAAAAAAAAAATATATTGATTATGAAGCATCCACCGTCGTCTTCTTGATTTTGCCAGCATCATTTTCTTTCAAGTCTGAAAAAGAGAATATTAAGTTCTGATTAAAACTAGATTTGTACTTCCTGAAGGAATAGTAGTGCTTGCAAGGCAACAAAACATTGTTGAAGATTAAGGTGAGCTTAGGTTTTAAACTTTGGTTCTTCATATTCTGCAATGCCATCAAATCTTCCTGCTGTCAATCACACTGCCTTGAATAAGGTTAAACAGATGCAGGAAAAGACCACTACGCTGTATGCAAATATCAAGATGACACCATCTGTTGGTTTGTATTTCGAATGCTAAATTCAAATTTTCAAACACTAAAGAAAGTTAAAATGTCAATATAGTGCTGCATTGCAAGCACTGTAAAAGAAAATTATTTTAAATGGAGCAATATTGCACAACTTTTATCATGGTCATATTCAAGTATTCAAAACAACTTTAGGAGGGGGAGAATAAATTTCATGCATTGACAATTGTTTATTAGCATGCATCTCGTCTATAATGCAGCACCTGATTAAATGGCAACCTATGCCAATCAGGTATTGGTGCAAACACTAAACAGAACTATCATTTTTGCAATTCAATTTCTCATTTTGCAGACCAGTTCAGTGTAAGGTTGAGAATGATGCAGCAGGCTATTCCGATCTAGCATACTTTACTGAAAGTGTACAGCATCACATGCTAAATACTGATAATAAACACATCCAAGCATTTAATAGTGCTAAATAAACAGACTTTTAAAAAGATGGAGAAAAACCTCCAAATATATTTTGTTGTTGATGTTAAAGGCTGATACTTAGTGCAGATTCATTATTTTAAATTTAATTTCAAACAGATTGTTACTTCTGTATGATAAAGTAATGTTTGTGCTGTCATGTTCAAAGTAGCAACAGTTGAGAACCCTTGCACTAATGTTGCTGCCATTTGTGAATCCAGAACACTCTATGATGCCCCTTATTTCCATACACTGTAAAACTCAACCAGTCTAGGAACTCAAACCATTTGAGGAAAACGATTACCTTCAACCATTTAAATTTAAAAACTAATGTTTACGAGTACTGTGAATTTGCTCCATTTGAGTCCACATACAATTTAATTAAACTATAATTCCACTTAAATACTTTGTGTAGCTAAAACTTAATTAAATTGCATTTTACAGTTAAATGTTAGTTAGCGATAGAACAAGCACACTTGCATGTACTACAGTAATTAGCAAAGAGACTATCACTGTGCGTGTGCACAGCCATTGCTTTGTAAATAAAGCAAAATATGGTCTTCATTGCAAAATATGGCCAATCATTGATCTAATTTCCCTGAAAATCTTTACTTTTCATGGGAATGGTAACCCCTAAAACAGAAACCCTTTAAAATTTCAACATTACAGAACATTAAATACTAACAGATCACCCAAAAACACATAACTAGGTAATATTTTAAGCAAATCAACTTGTTTCATTTGGTATTTTTGAAAGATAGGTTTTACAGTGTAGAACGATTCATGTTTGCACTGAAAACAATAGTTTAATGAATTTGCTCCTTGGAGTTTACAGAGTAGTTGCTCAAGCAGAACTTTAATCAGGCAATTCCGCAGCCGAGTAACTTTCACAGTGACAAAAAGACTTTGGGACTAAATAAATATCAACTCTCAGACCAAGCAATTTATCATACAGGGCCTGAACCGTAGTTTAGCAGTCCGTCACTGCACACACTAATGGAGTGAAACAAGCGTACACAAAAACAAGTGATCACAACAATCTGATCAATAAATAGCATGACATGAAAAATATGGCTTGACAGTCACAAATGGCGATTATGTTTCAGAGGAGGTTGTGAGCTTCACTTCACAAACACACTGACATAGCCATGCAGTAGGTGTTGGCATGGAAATTATGTTGATGCAATATTATGGGATGCACAGGTGGCAACAGCAAGCCTTACTTCAGCCTGAAGACTGGCATTTCGTTTTGCATAATATACAGGCATTTACCGCAGACTCCTATACTTTGCCAATCTACTACTTTGTTCTGCAGCGATCCTAAAGGAAGGGTAAAGAAAGAGAAGGAATGGAAAAACGCAGAAGGGTTAAATAAACAAACACAGAGACTTAAAGTCTGTTCACACCAAGAACGATAACTATATTAGAATCCATACCAACAAATGATAACGTTATCATAAATGTACGGTGCTGTTTTGTCACCTGCTGCTTTAAATGCTCGAGCTATTTAAAGCCGGGTGGATTTTGATTAACTGTCAAAGTTTTTATGGTTCAGCATCTGAAAAGAAAAAGTACTCTGAAAGTGATTCCAACGACATTGTTCCTGTTTCTTTATCGTTATAGCTGTGGTGTGGATTTCCCTATTCTCAAAGAATTGGAACGATTATTAAAACTTTATGGTTATTGTGCTTGGTGTGAGAGGCTCTTAATGCCCCATCACAAATACAGTGCCTTTAAAGTGCCCCTATTATGCTATTTTAAAGTTTCCTAATGTTAATTTGGAGAATCCTACAGGTCTAAATAAAAATTCACAACATTTTCAATGATTCTCAAACGACTCGTCAGATGAACCAGTCTCTCTAAATCCCTCCTTTCCGCAAGCTACTCTGCTCTGATTGGCCAGACAGCTCAGTCTGTTGTGATTGGTATACCGCGTACAGCGTGTGTCGAAAACAAAAACGCCCATTGCCATAACAGCGTCAGCTCTGCGTGTCCTGAAGCTTCTTACACCATAAACTAAACACAGTAACGAACAATGACGTTTATTTTACCATATCAATCCAAGCGCGAGTCCGATGATTAAACATTGGAAGAATTCATTCAACCCGAACTTCCATCGCAAGGACAACTCGAGCAGGACGTTTCTCAATGATACACTACTCGGTTTGAGGTACATTATGAGATGTTGCAACTGTAATTCCTCACCATCAGCATTAACAAGTGCATCTCCATCTCTTGATTATTTTACTTATAGGCCTACTTATTTATGTACCGAATATTTTTCTAATTTATTGCGGTGAACATGTGGAAACTGTATCAATAACAGTGCATACATTAGCCGAGCTCTAGCGTGAATGACTGATGTAACAAACGTGGGTAAAACAAATCTTGCTCCATGCTTAATCTTTCCTCAAAGTAGTAAGAACGACAGACGATCTGCATTAATATACAGTTTTAGATAATAGTGTGGCCCACAACTGATCAGCAGAAGTATTTCAGTAAGACAGCAATAATGTGAGTTAACCAGTTAGCAGGAGACCTACACAATATAAAACTCAAAACTAAGTATTTTGAACACCATCTTTCAAGAGCAAGCGGTTTGCGAATCCTGGATTGAACTACGAGATTTGAGTAGTCGTCTGTCAGTAAAATGAAGGGAACACAGCAAAAGTTTAGGATTACACTGCTGTGGTATCGTGGTAAAGATTAATTTTAACCACTGATTCTTCACATGGTTTTACCTTCAAACTGGTTTTACCTTCACATTGTAGAGCACAGCTTCTCCTCAACATGATCCAGTATCCACAGGAATCAGCTGCAGGTTTGAGGTTCAAGTTTTCCCTGGTGTCTGCGCGCGGAATATGCTAAGGTTTCGTCTTGACGTCCCAACGAAAAGGCTTATGACTCGTTTGAAAAAACGGTTCATTTAATTGACTCAGAGTCGACTCTAACTTTTGAAAGACAATAAATTTATATACGGTGCACTTTCACTTTACATGAAAGGTAATTTTCAAAAATCCATAATAGGGGCCCCTTTAACACTGAATTACCAGGTCACTGTACTGCTAGTTGCTCTTAGAGGCTGTGTGACTGGCCATAACTTTTGAAAACCTGCCATGACATGTATTGGCAATAAACATAAGACACCTAAACTTGACTACAGATGGATGAGCTTCCCTGACATCAGTAGAACTTTTCTCAACTCTGTTGCATCAACTGTCTCCTAATGCCATCAGATATCACAGACTCTCATTGATAGTTAATAAATTTAGGACTCTTTGCCCTTAATTGCTGCATGTATGAATGTCCCTTTGGGAAAGAGATGAAACTCTAGACAAGCAGAAGCCAAACCCTTCTTAAAAGGCATTCCCGCTGTACAGAATTGTGCCTAGAAAATAATAAAACACTAAACCCTTAAAACTAATCTCTGAATGGGCACTTACGTTCTCCCTATGGTCTCTCTGAAGGCACTACAGATTAATTGAAAGTGAACGACTGTTAATTAGTAGGTCATACCATGGAGGTAGATTCTAAATTTGTGAAATTAATCTAGTCCCAAAAGACAGAAAATGAGGAGAGGAAACTTCTGAGTGAATCAAGCACACACTACAGAGACAGTGACACATCCACAAGTTCAGCAAAATGTTCAGAGTGAAGGCAACCAAGGGCAGTCTGAACATTTTGCTGAACTGAATCAAAGCCTCTCAATTGTCAAGTTTTACTGCGTCAGAAATAGGGCTGCGCCCTATATCAAATATTTTTGATGTATTCATTATGATATTGATCACGAATCACAATGTATAATTAATGAACACTGTTAATATCACACTGACTTTAATGTAAATTCAATTTGGCCTTTAAGGTTCCTAAAGACCAGCTTGATAAGACTAGCTTCATGTTCCTAAACGGTTCATTTGTTCACAGAAGTCTCTATAACACTTTACAATAAGGTCTCTTTGTTTACATTAGTTATTGTAACTAACATGAACTAACAATGAGCAATACTTTTGTTGCAGTATTATTAAACTTTGTTAATGTTAGTTAATAAAAATCCAGTCGTTCATTGTTTGTTTATGTTAGTTCACAGTACATGAACTAATGTTAACAAACACAACTTTTGGTTTTAATAATGTATTAGTAGATGTTGAAATTACCATTAAGATTAATAAATGCTGTAGAAATATTGTTCATGCTTAGTTTATGTAAACTAAAGTAATTAATTAATGTTAACAAACGAAACCTTATTGCAAAATGTTACCAAAGTCACTTGTTATATTTTTGATGCAATTAAATATTTTTGTGCAAAATGCATGTAGGTAAATATTTCTTCATTTTATGCTGCGTTTACATACACTTGTCACCATGCAAGTGTAAATGCAATATTGAGAGAAAGAAGTTTCTGACTGACAGAGTCAGCACTTAAAACAACACACATCAACAGACTTTGCATTAACAGCACTGACAAGTAGAAGAGATAACACCGGTGCCATGCACCAAAATAAACGACAAGCTTTACAAATGAAACAACATCAGTATTACAAAAAATTATCATTGTTTTGCTGTAGTAACAAGTAATATAACTCTTTAAGACTTAAAATGTAATATTTTTAAGCTGTCAAATGAGGATTTGCCAGGCTGTAAACAAAACGGTATTAGCTTTTTTTTTTTTTTTATAAAGGGGAATAAGCCACTCAATTTGTCCCAACCTGACTTCTTGTTTGAGTGGGACTTTAAGAATCTGCAAAACTTTACTATAATGGTGCTGACAAAAGGACAGTTTGAAAGAAAAACTTCACGTTTCTCATAATGGACAAATGTGTTTTTGAAAAGGTTTAAAATATGAATGGATACTGTACCTTTTCACAGCTTTCTGTGCCAGCATGCGGTTCCCAGCCAGGAATGTGAGGCTGCCTATAATAGCCAGATACTTCAGAGTCTGGAACATGTCCAAGTGGGTCCAGTACACATACATCAGACCCAACATAGCTGCAAGTGAAGAGAATTTTTTTTAACCAGAATATTACATTTTCTCTCAGAAGCATGTCACATTACATGCATTATAAATTCACTTAGAGATTTAATGTGTAAATATGATTAATCACTGAAAACTGTTAAATTAGTTATTTTTAAATAAATTAATTGCCAATTACAGTGTTTGATTGAAATGAGGAATATATTGAGTCTATTGAGTATATTGAGTAAACTGCTTTTGCACTGTGCTAGATCTTGACCTCATGTCCAATGTAAAATTTGGGTCCTGAAGGAAAAAACAAACATTAACCTATGTCAATGTAAAAAGAAAATGATATTTCTCTATGAAGAAAATGAGATTTGTACTTTCTGAACCCAACTGCTGCACTCTATTGACTCTATTGATCACACTTAAGTACTGCCGAGTGCTATGTAGTAAAAGTCTGCCAATTTACCTGCATGGCCTATGTGGAAGAGAATAGTGCTGGGTGACAGAGTGAAGTTTGAGATATTGGCTCCAAGTTTAAACCACTGAATAGGAGACAGAGAGAAAAAAAAATGAACATGACAGAAAGAGTAGAAGAATGATATACTGAATACATGGAAATGTGACACATCACAACATTAATTTACATAGATTTATTTTAATGGCAAGTCCATTTTTGATGTACTCATAATAATGGGTCAGAAAGTCCTTACCAGTATGAGCAGGAGCAGAAATGGAGAGAGGACCAAGGCAGTAAATGCGTTGGATACAACTGTGGGTGGCTTCTTCTCTGGCTCTCTGAACAGATGCTGTAGAAACAATAAAATTAATGAAAAAAAAAAACAAGAATGAGGTGACACAGGACTGAGTGATAGTTAAAAAACAAAAAAACACTTTTTTTAAACCTTTCGATATACATCTCAATATGTATAGCCTATGTGCTCTAATATTCTTTGAGGAACCATCATTTCATTATGATCAATTAAATTCAAAATTTTTAATGTAGGATATTTGAATATTTAAATTCAAAAGTGTAATGTAAGAAAAGAAAAAAGAGCAATAAAAAAAAACAGCAATATTCTCTTATGAATGAGAATGCTTCTATTTTGCATTATTCTTGTTCAATAAAATGTGTCAATGCTTAATTACTCAAATTTCTAATAAAAATGTACATGGATGCCAGATTTTTTTTTTTTATTATTTGGTATGTTCCTCTTTTCTTTAATGACAGCAGTATTTAAGGTGACTTAAGCAAAACCGTTATCCACCATAACTTGAATAATGTTCCTAATAGCATCTTGTGCCTTTTGTTCAAATGAGTTCACATGGTCAATGTCCACAAAGAGGGCAATGTAGAGTGCATTGAGAGGAAACCTCTATGAACTGCTACTGCATACCCTTCTTACTAATGGTTAAAAACTGTATAAACACACCAATCAATAATAGGGATGCATCGACGTATCAGCCGATGATCAGGGCTGATTATATCCTGTCAAATCAAAAGGTTGCGGAAAAACACGTCAGGCTGCAACTTTTTGTGTGTGTGAAAAAAAGGTCTTCTGTTGAATTTAGGGATATCTATACAACAATAACACATTAAGCATTAAAACGCATTAAAAAATAGGGACGATAAAGCAGGCTCGTTAACCCTATGATTCACCCTTAGTTCATACCAGAGTTGCCAGGTCCGCATTTTTTTTTTTTACACATATTACCGACACTGTAGCAATACAAAGAGGGTTGAAAACTGCATAGTTACACTGAGTAAACATTGCTTTAAAAAAGGCCAAGTAAACATTAATAAAATGAATAACAAAGAAACATTACACAACAGAACAAGTGGCAGATTTGTATTTACACTCCAAGACTTAATGCACAGACCTATTTTGACAGATACATTTGTTTTGACCTTCCGTTGGTATGGTCATCGCAATTTCGGATTTAATCCCACATCTTTACAGTGTGTACTTGGCAGCATGAAGAAAAATAATCAACTCAAAATGTGAATGGGTTATATATACAGAAAGTGATTGCTCCGCTTATAAATCACTGAAGCTGTCAATCATTTCAGTTCAGAGTGAACTCACTGACTGAACACTCTTGTGAGTCCTGTTATAATAAAAACAAAAGCTGTCTATGCTGCATAATGAATCTCTTGTTAATACGTGTTGGTTATAATGAGAGTTTGCAAGCGTGTAGAACAGTGAGCTTGCACTGACACGTCTGATTGGCCATAGCACTCATCCACTCAACAGACATGTCTGTGATTGGCTACAAATCTCAAAGCTTCAAAAATGCATTGTGAATATAATCCTTGCTCTTCACAAAGCGTGATGCTCTTCACAAAGCGCGCACAGGTGAAACAGCCACCTATCAAGCAGGTACCGAAATGAATTAGTACAGCAGAAAGGCTGGTATCTTAGCATTTTTTCAGTATCGAAGCATTTTTTACAACATTAATATTAACACTCATATTTGGGAGCCATTAGACAAACATTGCAAAACTCATGACACACAGAAATATAGTGCATTGCAATCATTATAAAAACCAAGCTACATCATGGATATATTACATAACCAGAAAAAAACTATTCAAAATCATAGACATCCAATATGTCGCCAAGCCCTAGAGGCACAACATTTATTGTGATGCTGTTCCAGTCACTGGAGAGCTTACCTGGATTTCCGGTTTGGGTGTGTACAAAGTTTTAGCCTGAATTGCTGAAGGTGCCTCTTCATCCAAAAACTTCAGCACGACATCAGCCTTTGAAAAGAATTTAAAGTCATTTCAAAGACCGATTTCATGTCTTTTGTAACATTTCAACAGCTTAATTTCCAAACATGTCAGAAAAAAAGACGAACATAAGAAACCTACAAAAGTTTACTTCAAGATGCCAGCATTCTCCAGTAAAAATAACTGCCTTACCACATTCCACAAAATGGGGTTGTCCAGCGTAGCATCTCCCACCATCAGGTAAAGAGCATAGGTGCCAGAGATGGAGTCAAACTCTGTCTTTCTCTCAGCTGTGTCCAGCTCAAACTTATACAAGTTCTTACTGTCAGGTTCAGCCACAAACACAACCTCCTGACCTGTCTTCTGGTTGTGTAACCTCACAAAGGTCTGAGAACAATGACTTGAATCAGTTTAATCAAATATTTTTGAAAGGTGAATTTAACCAGGGTTGCCAACTTTGCTTGCCTGGCTGAGTGAGATTTTGATAACATGGACTGAATCAATGATTTTGAGGTTACAGATCCAACAATTAATTTTACAAATACTTCAGCCTAATGTTGTGCTAGATGCACTAGATGACAATCATTAACTAGCTTAACTATTGTATTTATTTTTGTATGGAGAGACAGAATGTTCTTTAACAACACACATTCAGTCCTCTGAAGAAAGTAACATGCCATTTATTGTTTTTATAGGGACTAAATGTAAAGGATTCTCATTACAGTTACTGTTATAAAATATAATTTCTTGCATACATTTTATAATGCATGAAAATACTGTACATATTTTACAAAAAATTATTGCACTCATTTCTCTGTCGAGCTCCATCTGTTTGACACGCATACTAGGGGAGGGAATCACAGGGTACCTCACGATACAATTTTAACATTTTAGGTAAACTAAACATTTTATACTTTTTAAAAGCTTAAAAACTTTTCTTTGTGTGTAAACTGACAGCATTTCCCCCTAGCATTTTGAGCGCTGTTGAGCAGTTTCTTAAACACCTCTGGTTGGCCATTGTGTTCACGCGCTATTGGCTACAATGATCAAAGCTTCCAAAACATGTTGTGAATGGACATCTTTGACGCTCTTCACCGTAGTGAACTCTTCGTCCAGTTATTGAACTCTGGGACATCTATTATTTTACTCACACTGCTGGCCGACATCCGATTAAAATTCTTAAGCTTCTTATGTTCACGTTTCCCTCATTCCCTCAGTCGTGTACAGAGCGCCATCTGAAGGAGCCATGAAGGACAACGATATATCAACCTATCGATATTTTGTCCCACCCCTAATGCTTACGTGTACATTTTGAAAGTTATGCTTATACTTTGTTCATTTACAGGGTTATGGCAAACTTGCGAAATGTAAATATGCACATAATCAGGGGTGCACATAACTTTTTTGGTCTGGTTCTCAAGTGAACACTTTACGCAGCACACTTATCCTACACTTAGCTAACAGCGCACAAGTCCCGATTTTTCCCTCTTCTTTCACGTTTAAAAAATCATTTGAAAGTGTAAATTGGCAAAACAAAACATCCAAATGATAAAATTTCACTCTATGATAGTTCATTTTAGCAGTTAATCCACGAATCAAATGCGTGCCGAACCGTGGGGCCTGGTCCATACAGATCCACACTTGCACCCCTAATAATTAATGAATACACTTATCATCATGATTGCTATCTTACCAGAGATGGAGAAAAATCCTACTCCAGTAAATAAATGTGTCCCTGTCCTCAAAAATGACAAAAATGTTGGTACTCAAAAGAGCTTCCCTCCGTTATCAGCTGCGCACCATTTATTTTTACCACGCATGCGCACCAGTTATGTACACACCTGCACAGAATTGTAATATGTTATATACTGGGGCAAGCGATTCCATTAAACGGTAAAGCACTCTGTCAGCATCTGATGCAATAAGCAGCTCAAATTCAGTTCTATGAATACAAGTTCCTTTGAGGTTCAAGAGAAATTGGGCTGTGCCCTTTTATTTTGTGTTGTCTTGAGACAGAGCTTGAAAAGATGGCAACCCTGATTTAACATTACTGGTTTTCTCTGAAAACATGAACATATTTATGTAATTTCTCACATTTCAAGAAATTATACTTTGCATTTAAAAAAGTATTTTGAAGGAAAGTTAAGATATTTTGCACTGTGACTATTTTCATGACAAATAAGCATATTTTCCTCCAAATTACTACAACAAATCAGGAGGACATTTTTCTTTAAAGTAATTCTAAATAGATTCTAAGTTAAATCAAATACCTTGATAAATACTATAAAATTTAAACAGTAAATTTATCAGAATTAGTTGGGAGAGTGTGCCTAATTAATCAGGAAAATATTCAAATAGGAATTCAAATAAAACAAATTGGCATAAAATATAATTTCTCATTTCATTCTTAGAATTATGAACCAGACATATTCTTTTTAAGACTGTCCTTGGTGTTTGTGCACTCTAAAATTGACATGCAAAGGACAAAAATGCTTGTGCCGCAATTATCATTATAATGAAGGCAAAAAAAATAGAAAGACTACAAAATAGGGCACATTTTATACTTTATGATGTAAATACAAGCAAAAAATAAAAAATATAAAATAATTTTGGTTATAATAATCACCTGATGAGGGGTGAGTTCCACTCCTGTGGTCTCATCAACCAACTGGAACATCATGACAAAGTTTTGATGGCTGTCCGCCATAAAAGACGCTTTGGCTTTAGTTGAATATTCCACTCTGAAGCACAGAATTTGGCATATGTTGGCACAGTTTTACAATAAAATTAAAATAAAAGAAAAGGAGCTTGATAAAAACTAATCTTGCCTTGTGGTTTTGGGGCCAATGCTCTGGTCCTTGTCCACCACAGACAAATCCATGTTGTTGATTGCAACTCGGGTAGAGACCTTCACTTTGAGCTGAGAAAGTAAAAATCAAACAAGTTTCAATCTTAGGCTTTAAAATTACTAAGAAATTATTGTAATACATTAAAAAGGACATTCATAAATGTGCTGGGAGAAAGGAAAAATACGGCAATTACAGTAATTGTGTCTTTTTTGTATTTTTTTTTTTACTTTGATCAGTGAAAGAGGCCTATGAATTCTGAAAATCTCCACAGGAAATGTGACATGCTCTTGACCTTATAATTGTACACTGAACAGTCAGAGCAATTATTCTTTGGATAGCTACAATGTGAATGAATGCTTGCTTGACCAATTAAACGTGAATGTTGAGTGAATAAGGAAATGAATCACAGTTCATTGCAACAATTAAGACTTGAACACTGAGGTCAACTCTTTGACCGAATGTGTGAATTATGTAGTCATGACACAACACATAAGCTAAACAGATACAAACAACTCAACTTTTTCCCCCCTAGTCCGTGTCAAAGATTCAGTTAAGTACCTCAACATGGTTGGCAACAAATCGGCTGTCACCATCAATGACAACAGAGAACTGATAGTAGCCACTCGCTGGTTGGCTGGCCATGAAATTCAGCTCAAAAACCCCACTGTGAAACAGAGAAAAGACTTTTAAAACATTCAATATTTAAAAAAAAAATTATAGGCATCAGGCAAATTATTGCATTACTTATCCACAATTGTGAAATATTTTAGAAAAAAAAAAATGATACTGGTATTTTGTAACCACACTAATAGTAAAATATAAGACGAAATAAGAATAGCAGTCCTTCTACAGTAGTACCAAATCAATGTATTGTTTACTTTTTACCCCCATTGCAAATGTTCTTGTTTTTCAGGTAACTTACTCAGCAAATCTAAAATATTCAAGCACTGTGCACACTATATATTTAAATAGATAGTTTAAAATATAATATAAACACAAAGCCTAACCGTGCTTGCTTGACGCACAAGAACAAACCTCACTGGTTCTTGCAGGTCAACCACGCACGTCTGAGCTGTCATTCACCATGTTTTATGAGTCCTATGTATGTGCGTTGATGACTGTTTATATGTGAATAAAATCCAAAATTACATCTGTTCATCATATAAAGTGATCGTGTCTCTTCATAAGAATTTGATTAAACCTCTTGATTAATATCGATTACTTTACAATGTATTTATGCACTTTTCAAAGCTTCCCTGCACAGACTTTGATAAATGGGCAAAAATGATGAGAGAATATAAAAAAATATCTTGATTAAGTTCTGAAGATGAACAAAATTCTTATTGATTTGGAACGGCACGACGGTGAGTAAATTATGACAATTTTTATTTTTGAGTACACCAAGTACTTTCAATGCATAAAGGTTTTTGCTGTGGTTTCAAAATTGTATGGC
This sequence comes from Scardinius erythrophthalmus, assembly GCF_964197995.2. Taxonomy (NCBI): domain Eukaryota; kingdom Metazoa; phylum Chordata; class Actinopteri; order Cypriniformes; family Leuciscidae; genus Scardinius; species Scardinius erythrophthalmus. Next base: position 9,975,964 of record NC_138245.1, on the reverse strand, counting down.
CAATCACTGGTATTGGTATCAATACCAGACATTTCACTGGTATCAACTACTACATATATTGGTATGGTATTTTGTAACTCTAGAACAAGCAATATCCATGATCTACAATGCACATACTCTCTGAGGGTGAATTGTGCCTGACTCAGGATGGCAGATTTTGAGGACACAGCACTGGCGGACTCCACTAGCACCCTGGCTGAACTGAGCGGCTGGCACAAGACATCCGTCACCTGAAGCTGCATTGACAAACACAGACAGTACAGATTATCTCAGGGCAAAAAAAAAGTTACTTGGGAATTGGGAAAAACAAACCTCAGTCTTATCATCAAGACTTATCACAAGACCAAACAACTGAAAGATGTCCGAGTTTGGTAAATACCCTTTTAAAGGGTATGGTGTGATCACACTTGTAGTTCGGTTCTTTTGGTCCAGACCAAAAAAGAAAACTATACATTTACGGCCCCAAGCAAAATTGAAGAATGAACTGATGTGATGTCATTTCGACCTGAACAAACTTTGTTTAAAGTTTGTTTTGGGAGTTCGAAACAGCTTGCCAAAGCGAACTTTCCATAAGAGTTCACTACGGCTGCTAAACACCTTTGTACTACCATTGGTCCGCAGCGGTTACATAATGGCTAGGTGTGCGATGAGGCTCTGCCTTTTTTCATGCAGAAATCTTTTCCAGTTAATTTCTCTTCATGAGTCGGTTGAGGTCAGACATCCGTGAGTAAAAACATGGAGAGCCACTTTATAGTAGAAAATTAAGTTTTACTTTTGATGAAACAAGACACTGACACTGTTTTTCATGTTTAATATAGTAAAGCTGCTTAATTAAGCAATCTATTGTATTAAGTGCTACATAAAAAAACATGAACACGGAACTTACCAAACATCCAAAACAATGCTGTGTGCTGGGCTAAAAGCGCTCATTGAATTGGTGTACATATGATGGCATTTTTTACCATTCATGAAGAGCTTAGAAAATGTGTAAAGCAGTCAACAGCACCAGGAATTCCTCCGTTACACACACAAACAAAGATCAGCTGCAAGTAGACAGTTGTGATTTTGCCCATTACAATTTAGTACAGGGGTCGGAACTATGACAAGAAAAAGCAGGTATGCCTAAGCATTCTGTCCACAACACGTACGGTTTTTGGTTTGTTTAGATGTCTATGTTGCGTTCATATTTCAGTCGAACCGCATCTAGAAGTGTTCATCTAGAAGCTGACCGAGACCCACCTTTCCAGTGTTTCGCACCAGTGTTTATTATAATCAAACCAAACCTGCCAAGTGTGAACACAATAAGTCTTTCTACTGGTAGCAGAGCTTGTGCACAACATTGCATAATTTTCACACTCCATGTGGTGTTCGGGTCATTTTGACCTGGAGAAGATTTTCTTTTTCCCGAAAAAACTAGTTAATGTTATCGCTTTGGACTGACACTTAGTGACTTTATTCACAGATGGTATAAATACTTCTGAAATGTTTTGTGACAATTTTCTTACATTTTTAGGGGGGGGGGGTTTGTCACCTTGTCACTCTTGTGGTGTTCCCGGTCAAAAATGACCGGACTACAAAAAATAGCTTATAAATCACTCGTAATGCAATATTATCACCCAATATTGGATTCAATCTTTTTGTCAACTTGTTCTCTTTCAATTAGGACTGGTTTTATATTTCTATTTGCATCTGATTAATTGTAGGCCTCATTTATTTGAGAGTAGGCATCTCATTTTTTGAGTAAAAAAAACATTATTTTTGAATAATTTTGGAAATATTAAATAAAATCTGAAGAAAATTGGCACTGTTGATCACACTAGTCTACTTAAATTTTTTACCAGGAATTTTGTTTTGAAAAACTTTTATTTTGTACAAAATGGCACAGAGTTACACTTGAGGTGTTCCACTGGGCCATTGAGGGCCATTGTTTCAATGGGCCATTGAAAGTGAATGGGAGAGACCAATGCAACCAATGAATGGAACAACAAAAAATATGTATAATTTTAAAGCTTAGAATCTCAGCTTTTTAATGCATCCATTCACTTTGATCAAATCCTAACGAGTGCTGAGTTATCACTCTAAAACGGAGTGTACCCCACGCAGGCGCCACCTAGCTGCGAAATAAATAATCAATATTTTTCAAAAATATTACCTTGATCAACTTAAAATAGGTGTCATTTGAAAGCTTAGAGTCTGAAATTTACAATGAATGTAGCCAATTTGATAAACTCCTTAGTAGTGCTGAGTTATTTGCTGATAAATAGAAGAAGAAAAAAACAATTTATAAACTACTTTTTTGTATTACATTCAGCAATATGACAAATACATAATACAGCTCAGATAGTCCTGTGTCATATGTCATTTGAAAGGTCTCAATAAGTAGAATACAGCATGCATAATTGTTTCAGGCTTTTTGCTAAACTTGAGTGAGGTTTTTGTAAAAGAAGCCCTTCAAGAGACCCATGGGTAAACCATATATGGATGCTGAATTTAAGACACATTTCCGCTCGTAACTTCATGAAACATGCTCCGATTGTGGAAAATGACACATCATTATTTACAGCAGATGCTTACAATTAAAATGAGTACAACATAATCCATCACTCAGAACTAAAGATACTCACGTAGCCAAGCAAGGTAGTTTAGACTTGAACTTTTTACTTGTATCTTCATGAAACATACACGATCATGAAAAATGGCACATTGTTATCTACAGCAGGAGCTCACGATTAAAAAGAGCCCAAACTCAATATATTCCATCAATCAGATCTAAAGATATTCCTCATGGCGTTCTAACACAGAAAATACCACAGACGCACCTAGCCAAGTATATACTCATGAAGCACTCGCGTTTGGTTTTCGCTCATAACTTCACGAAGCATGCACAGATCGTAGAAATCTGTACATCATTATTTTCAGCAGACTATCACAATTAAAAAGAGCCCAAACTCAGCATAATCCATCACTCAGATCTAAAGATATTCCTAATGGAATTGTAACACACGAACCCCAACAGGCGCACACAGAGCCTTGAATATAGATGTAGCCTAGCACTTATGTTGCGTTTTAACTCATAACTCAATGAAGCATGCATAAATTGTGGAAAATGGCACATCATTATTTACATGAGATTGTTACGATTAAAAAGAGCCCAAACTCTCCATAATCCATCACTCAGATCTAAAGATATTCCTCGTGGACTTCTAACACGTCTCTCCCATTCACTTTCAATGGCCAATTGAAACAATGGCCCAGTGGAACACCACAAGTGTAACTCTGTGCCATTTTGTACAAAATAAAAGTTTTTCAAAACAAAATTCCAAGTGAAAAATTTAAGACTAGACTAGTGTGATCAACAGTGCCAATTTTCTTCAGATTTTATTTTATTTTTCCAAAATTATTCAAAAATAATGTTTTTTTTACTCAAAAAATGAGATGCCTACTCTCAAATAAATGAGGCCTACGATTAATCAGATGCAAATAGAAATATAAAACCAGTCCTAACTGAAAGAGAACAAGTTGACAAAAAGATTGAATCCAATATTGGGTGATAATATTGCATAATGAGTGATTTATAAGCTATTTTTTGTAGTCCGGTCATTTTTGACCGGGAACACCACAAGAGTGACAAGGTGCCATATTGGTACAAAATAAAAGTTTTTCAAAACAAAATTCCTGGTGAAAAAGTAAAGTAGACTAGTGTGATCAACTGTGCCAATTTTTTTCAGATTTTATTTAAAATTTCCAAAATGATTAAAAAATAATGTTTTTTTTACTCAAAAAATGAGATGCCTACTATCAAATAAATGAGGCCTACAATTAATCAGATGCAAATAGAAATATAAAACCAGTCCTAATTGAAAGAGAACAAGTTGACAAAAAGATTGAATCCAATATTGGGTGAAAATATAGTATAATGAGAGATTTATAAGCTATTTTTATAGTCCGGTCATTTTTGACCGGGAACACCACAGGGGAAATTGGGTTGTGAACACCACACAAGGGTTAAACATCCAATATTTGTAAAAATTATAATTTGCCTTCCTCATTTTCACTCTGTGAAGAATACTCAATTTCTGACGTAGGACCCGGAAGCGCTGTACTGCGTTTACTAAGCGAATAGCGTAGGAGATCTGACACAGAAGAGAAATTTTTGAATAAAGTCATTATTTTACTTTTATGTTGCACAAAAAGTATTCTCGTTGCTTCATAACATTACATTTGAACCACTGTAGTCACATGGACTATTTTAATGATGATTTACTACATTTCTGGGCCTCGAAAGTTGCAATGACGTTGCTGTCCATGGAGGAATCGAAAAGCTCTCGCATTTCATCAAAAATATCTTAATTTGTGTTCCGAAGATGAACGAAGGAATTTTTGGGTGAATTAACACTTTAATAGCATTAAGCACTGGTTTCACATTTATTAAAAACTCATAGTAACACAGTGTCTGCACCGGACGCAATAAAAAACAATCCGTGTTGTATGTCACACGCATCACACACATGACCAGCGTCGGCCAATAGTGAGCCTACGTGCTGACGTACAACACAGAAGCGCTGCGCTGTTACACTACGTGAACTCACCAGAGGCCCACATAGAAGAAAATGAATAGCTGAATAAAGTCGTTATTTTGGGGGGTTTTTGCGCACAAAAAGTATTCTCGTCGCTTGATAAACTTATGGTTAAGTTATAACCTGTAGTCACTTTGACTATTTTAAACATTGTCTTTACTAACTTTTCTGGGATGGCAAGTTTCAATAACATATGCCTATGGAGGAGTGAGACAGCTCTCAGATTTAATCAAAAATATCTTAATTTGTGTTCCGAAGATGAACGAAAGTCTTACGGGGTTGGAACAACATGAGGGTGAGTAATTAGGTTAGGAGGTAAATTAGGAGGGTGAGAATTTTCATTTTTGGGTGAACTACCCCTTTAATTTCAACTTCAGCCTGGCATTTGTAATGATTGGATCTTTAGAAAGGCTATTTGACAATCTTATCCATCAACAGTATTGCTCTTGTGATTGATGGACAGACATGAGCTGTTCAAAACACACCTTGATATATTTATGGCAATGTTAAAGGGCATGTGGTGGAGACTGGAGAATTATAACATCACAATTCTCACGATTTCAAATCCGGACATTTGAGAAAGGTAGAAAAGTACAATTAATATTTTGGGAAGTTAACTTTGAGCTTTGAAACTTGCAGTATGTTTTTATTGCAGAGTAACATCTTATGTGTAAATATCAAGTACATTTTGATTCTTCATTTCATGACTCCTTTCACAGATATTTACAGAGTACACAATTAAAATTGAGGCCTACCTGGAGGAAGGGCTGGCTGTGGGATACGGCAGCAGGGCCCTGGGCACTGACAATAACAGGCACATGGAAGTGATTGTTGGAAAGAGCTGCAGCCGCACTGGCCACACTGAATGCCTCTGAGAGAGAGTCCCAAGACTTCTTACTGAAGATGGAATTCACCAGCTGGATTACCTGATCCTGTGACGGACAAGCGTGGTTTTACTCCAATTTGTTGTTAAAACAAACATTTAAACAATAGTAAAATGTAATAACTTGTTCAAAAAAATAAGACATCACTAAAAGGGTAAGTAAAAAACGAATGGTTTGGGTAATTGACTAGCTTTCAATATACAAGTATACAAGCTGTTAAAATTGTTGACTTTTTCCCATGATTCATTTCAGTACAAGTAGCACTGTTTATTTTAACATACCTTCTGATGTTCATGTTTATTTCATGCTGTAAATAGTAGTAAGAAGGTGTGCTTGATTTATGTGTGCTTGATTCATGTTGCCACTTGAACTGAGGGGCTACAGCGATCTGTCACGCCATATTAAAGAGCACCAAAACATCATTTATTGTTTGAATTTCATGAAGAAACTGACAGGATTTGAAAGTTGAGACTTTGTTTCATATTTAAAGTAACAAAGCCTATTGCAATTATTGAATGCCAGGAGCGCTACAAATGTTTTGTTGTCCTCACAACGATGTTCTTTTTTAGAAAGAAATTATTCTAGTCAGGATTTAGACCACACCATAGTACTGAGACAGCTCTCAGAGTTACAAATGATTTGCTCTTAGCATCCGACCATGGTTGCATCTCTCTATTAGTGTTACTGGATCTTAGTACTGCATTTGATACCATCGACCACAACATTCTTTTGAATAGACTTGAAAATTACGTTGGCATTAGTGGAATTGCAATAGCATGGTTCAAATCATACTTATTTAACCGTTATCAGTTTGTAGCAGTAAATGAAGAGATGTCATATCAATCAAAAGTTCAGTATGGCGTACCACAAGGCTCAATACTAGGACCGTTGCTGTTCACTCTGTACATGCTACCCTTGGGAGATATCATTAGGAAGCACTGCATTAGTTTTCACTGTTATGCTGATGATACTCAGCTCTATATTTGTTCGCGCCCGGACGAAACGCACCAATTCACAAAATTAACGGAATGCATAGCTGATAATTTTTTTTGGATGACTAGTAATTTCCTACAACTTAACTCTTAAAATACAGAGATTCTATTTATTGGACAAAACTTCCACACTTCACCTAGAATACTGTCAAACAATTGATGGCTGCTCTGTCAAGTCTTCATCATCGGTTAGGAACGTGGGTGTGCTCTTTGATACCAATCTTTCATTTGAAAGTCACATTTCTAGCATCTGTAAAACCGCATTCTTCCATCTTAAAAATATATCTAAATTACAACATGCTTTCAACGAAAAATGTGGAACAATTAGTTCATGCGTTCATGACCTCAAGGCTAGATTATTGTAATGCTATTACGGGTGGTTGCCTTGCATGCTTAATAAACAAAGTCCAGTTGGTCCAAAACGCAGCAGCTAGAGTTGAACCAGGAAGAGAACCAGGAAGTATGACCATATTAGCCCGGATCTGTCAACACTGCATTGGCTCCCTATTAAACATTGTATACATTTTTAAATATCGCTGACTACTTACAAAGCACTAAATGGTTTAGCTCCGCAGTACTTGAGCGAGCTCTTAACGCATTATAGTCCTTCACGTCTATTGCGATCTCAAAATTCTGGTCAGTTGATAATACATAGAATATCAAAATCAACTGCTGGCGGTAGATCATTTTCCTATTCAGCACCTAAACTTTGGAACAGTCTCCCTAACATTGTCCGGGAAGCAGACACACTCTTGTCAGTTTAAATCTAGACTAAAAACGCATCTCTTTTACCTGGCATTCACACAGAACATTATACATTTCTGTTATTCAAATCAGTTAAATGATTATTAGGCAGCATAGATTAGGTCAGCCGGAACCAGGGACACTTCCTATAACACCCGATGTACTTATTACATCATAAGAAGAATGGCATCTACGCTAATGTTAGTCTTTCCGCTTATTACGGGGTTTACTGAAGTCAGCCGGATCCGGGCCGTATCCAGATCAGACGGTGAACCTGTGCCTGGATACGACCACAACGCATCCCTGAAGTGCCAGCCTCATCAGCCCTGTGAAGGCCTCAAGGACACCTCAACAAACCCGTCTCCATACCGGCGTAATGACTCCGACCTCCAACCAGATGGAACTGGATAAATATTGTGAATGTTCTGATCCAATCTAACTTCTGACCTGTAATGTTGCCCGAATCATAATCATACACTGTTCGTTCGTTGGCCAGAGGAGAACTGGCCCCCGACTGAGCCTGGTTTCTCCCAAGGTTTTTTTCTCCATTCTGTCACCTGATGGAGTTTTGGTTCCTTGCCACTGTTGCCTTTGCTTTTGGCTTGCTTAGTTGGGGACATTTAATATTCAACAATATTATTGATCTGCCTTAAAGGTATAGCGGAGGATCTTTCCAAATTTTAGATAAGAACCGCCCTCTCCACTTCTTGAAAAAATGCACATGCGCAACACTCCACCTGCTCCCGAGAGGGAACGCCTATTAAACGTGTGCGAGGTTCTCCTCGTGCACGCTCTGTTTACAAGTTGCTGTCGGCATCGCTCATACAAGATTACTTTCCAAAAGAAGATTTGCACTTTTTCTCCAAATAGCATGCCAAACTTTACCTGTCAAATAGAAACTTCGCGACTGAGGCATCAGTGGGAAGCCCAACCTGTGTTTTCAGCGCACGCCATCGTGTGAAACAATCTCCCAAAAACACTCTGATCTTGTTTCTCTCTTCTGAGGCCTTTCTCTTCTTCTCATACAGTTCGTACAAACTTTTTCTCTTGCGACTCTCAGACATTTTCAAAGGACCCGGTGAAACGGCGAACTTCAATGAATGGCTGAACTCTAGCTCACCACACATAAACACCTGAAAGTGCGCATGCGCAGAAAGCGAAAACTAAGGGACGAGCACGTACGACGGCCTTACGTAAACATATCACCAGAATGATTGACACTTAGGTGGACCAATAGTTTACACTACCCACCCGGAAAAAGAAAATCCTCCGCTATACCTTTAAATCAGGTGGACGATGACAATTTTTTTCTAGAAACAAACTTTGTTGTATTATTTTCATGTTATCACTGTGAAGCTGCTTTGATACAATCTGTATTTTAAAAAGCGCTATATAAATAAAGGTGACTTGACCACAAATTAATAGAAAACAGCTAAAAAATTGATCTGGAGATTTTAGAATGCATATCAGTATCAATTAAAATCAAGAAATCAGTAGTTAATCCAGCACTAGTGTCACACTGGCATGTTTACCTGTTGTAGTTTATATTCGTTGTGTGCATTAAAAATTGACGAAGACACAGTCAAAACACACCATTAGAATAATACTAAACATCAGTGTTTCAGTCAATGATTTCGGCCCACTAAAACAATTCCGGCTGTCCAAAATTGCTTTCGGACAAAATTTTTGGAGCATCACTGATAGAGCTCACTCCATCTCTACTAGGAAAATTTTCTACATACACTACCAGTCAAAAGTTTTGGATCAGTAGTTTTTATGTTTTTAAAAGAAGTCTCTTCAGCTCACCAAGGCTGCATTTAAAAACAAACAAACAAACAAAAAACTAATAGTTAAATATTATTTAAAATAACTTTTCTATTTTAATACATATTAAAATGTAATTTATTCCTGTGATCAAAGCTGAATTTTCAGCACTCCAGTCTTCAGTGTCACATGATCCTTCAGAAATCATTCTAATATGCGGATTTGATCATTATTATTATCAATGTTGAAAACAGTTGTGTACAATTTTTTTCAGGATTCTTTGATGAATAGAAAGTTCAAAAGAATAGCATTTATTTGAAATAGAATCTTTTGTAACATTATAAATATCTTTACTGTACTTTTGATCAATTTAATTCATCCTTGATGAATAAAAGTGTTGATTTCTTTTTTTCTTTTCCCCAAAAAATAAAATAAATTCTTACTGACCCCAAGCTTTTGAACGGTAGTGTTTAATTCTACAAAAGCTTTCGATTTCAGATAAATGCTGTTCTTTTGAACTTTCTATTCATCAAAGAATCCTGAAATAAAAATGTAAATAACTGTTTTCAACATTGATAATAATGAGAAATGTTTCTTGAGCATCAAATCATCATATTAGAATGATTTCTGAAGAATCATGTGACACTGAAGACTGGAGTAATGATGCTGAAAATTCAGCATTGATCACAGGAATAAATTACACTCAACTATATTATATATATATATATATATATATATATATATATATATATATATATATATATATATATATATATATATATATATATATATATATATATATATATATATATATATATATATATATATATATATATATATATATATATATATATATATATATTCACATAGAAAACAGCCGTTTTATATTGTAATAATATTTCACAATATTACTGTGTTGTTGTTTTTTTATCAAATAAATGCATAAATGCAGCCTTGGTGAGTAGAAGAGACTTTGTTAAAAATATAAAAAATCTTACCGATCCAAAACTTTTGACTGGTAGTGTAGTTCTATAATTATTTTGAACTCCAAACCTCTTTCAGGGGGGGCTCCATGTCCACATGATCAGACAGGGCGTACGCAGCAGAAACAAACAGTGCTGTGGCCTCCAACCCCTCCTCAAACTGAAGATACTCTCCTCCTAGATCATCTAAACGGGCAGCCAGATCCTACAATACAGAAAGGAGTTTGTGGAACAAAGCATGTGACAAAACATAAAAGTTTGAAAAACAGTGCAACAAATTAGATTGGTCTTTGGTTGACTGTTAAAAACATTTCTGGGTTATATTTAATCCCAAAATGTACAAATTCTTAAAAAAAATTAAGCCTAGTATTCAAGGACCACTACGATTTATTATATTTTGCACTTATAACTGTAATAAAGCATATTTCATTTCTAATTTATTTATTTATTAGTTTTGTATGAAATGTGACCCTGGACAATTTTTTTTGAGATTCACCCATAGTAACAATCATAACATTAATTGTTATTAATGTAATTACTTAATTTCTCTAAATTAACTTATGCAAAAATCACCTTTTTATACAAACCGAATTACATTATAAATAAAGGCAGTTCCAGTGTTACTCGTGTTATTTTAGTATTTCTATTGTTTATTCTCCAGCTTACAGCTGATTGTTCAGAATTGTACAGCTAATAAATCAGAAAGGATGTGCTAAACTCTCACACCTCAATCTCCTCCAGGATATCTCCAAGTTCAGCTTGCTGAGAGAGACGAGATGCAGTCTGCAGTGCCAGAACGATTCTGTAAGGAAAAGAGAAAATCATAGCCTAGAAATCTAGACGCACCCTAGCGGCAGCAAAATGTATTTTGCAGCCAGGGTAGTCTAGCAACTCTCCATTGACTTTCGAGCTGCAAAAACCTAAATTGGGTCAGGCCAATCACGTCGTGTATAGAGTAGGCGGGGCGGGCTTAACATAATGACGACAGAGTTGCGACGGTTCCTTGCTACTTGAAAACAAAGAATGACGGCTGCTGCTGGAGAACAGTCTTTCGAATCGGCTTTGAGGACTTGGAGTTAAGTTTTTCTTTGAGAAAAGAGCAAAGAACGGCACTTAAGTCATTCTTAAAAAAAGGAAGATGTGTTCGTAGTTTTGCCAGCCAGATTCAAAAGTTGAATCTATCAACTAGCTCCGCTGTTGGGAAAACGCTCTGGTTGGTTGAAGCGCTGTCCTATTGCGTGCAGAGGGAATTTGAAAGACAGCCGTTTATCCCGCCCCTTGGATTGAGCCGTGTCTATGGTGAGTTGCCAGACCTAACATCTTGATGTAGGTCTGGCTTGCCAGGCTAAGAAAATCAGAGATATGTCTTAAAAGTTAACGAATAAAGATTCCACAAAGAAAGACTTAAGAAAAAAGAAACGTTAAGAAGTGTACTTACGCTAAGACATTGTCCTCTTTGGAGATGCGAGCTTTTAGGGCACTGACCACTTCCTGTGAGGCCAGAGGTAAGCCAAGGGAGCTGAGAGCACTCACAGACTGATGGATCTGAGATGCAGTGGAATCCTCACTAACTGTAGCCAACAGCAAATCACGCGTTTCATTGGACAAAGAAATCTGTCAGGATCAAAATACAGCAATAGTTATTACAGGACTGTACAGTAAGAGCATTTCACTTGTATTCGCAAACGTGCATTCGTGACAAAAACAAACCTCATTGATTCTTGTGCATTAAGCAAACACGGTAGGGCATTGTGTTTACCATATTTAATAAGCTTTATGTAGACAGCTTTCACAGTTACATCACTGCAGTTGTGTGTTGGGGTGGCAGAAAAACAGTGGTAACAAACGGAGATAACGGGCGAGATCCACAGAATAAGAGAAAAAATTATTGTGCCTTTGGATGTCAGAATTGAAAGACAAAATAAATAAAAAATTCTATGGTTGCAAACCATTAATTGGACAGACTAGACTTCGATTACCCTACTATTAAAGCATGAATTTGATGTAAACAATAGATCTACATAATATTTACATAGGCAGTTCATAGGGGGCATAATGTGTTAGCCATACATTGTAGCCATACAATATGACTAATAAAATTTTGGTCGACTAAGCCTCTTCTAGTCGACTAACATTTAGTCGACTATTAGGGGACAGCCCTAAAAATGTCAAATTAATATTTAGTGTTCAATTATTTACTTTTGTGGCAAGTAGCAGCATAATAAGCAGAATAATTTCGCAGTGAGGTCTTGTATCACCCTGAAGAGGTTTCTTTTGCAGAACAGTCTGCTGACTGTACACCATCATCACAACTATGTTCCTTTTTAGAAAGAAAGTGCTGCATTTGACACTATCGACCACAGCATTCTTTTAAATAGACTCAAAAATTACGTTGGCATAAGTGGAATTGCATTAGCATGGTTTAAATCATACTTATCTGAACGTTATCAGTTTGTAGCAGTAAACAAAGAGATGTCATATCAATCAAAAGTTGTAAAAAAGCAGTATGACGAACCACAAGGCTCAGTACTAGGACTGTTGCTGTTCACTCTGTACATTCTACCCTTGGGAGATAACATTAAGAAGCATGACATTAGTTTTCACTGTTATGCTGATGATACTCAGCTCTATATTTCTTCACGCCCTGACTAAACTTACCAATTCACAAAATTAACGGAATGCATAGCTGATATAAAAAAACTGGATGACCAGCAACTTCCTACAACTTAATTCTGAAAAAACAGAGATTCTAATTATTGGACAAAAAAACTCCCACACGTAATAATCTAGAATACTGTCTAACACTTGATGGCTGCTCTGTTAAGTCTTCGTCGTCGGTTAGGAACCTGGGTGTGCTCTTTGATACCAATTTTTCATTTGAAAGTCACGTGTCTAGCATCTGTAAAACCGCATTTTTTCATCTTAAAAATATATCTAAATTACGATAGAATTTCAATGAATTTCATTGAATTTCACAGAAATTCATCTCTCAATGAAAAATGCAGAACAATTAGTTCATGCCTTCATGACATCAAGGCTAGATTATTGTAATGTTATTATGGGTGGTTGCCCTGTACGCTTAATAAACAAACTACAGCTGGTCCAAAATGCAGCAGCTCGAGTTCTTACCAGAACCAGGAAGTATGACCATATTAGCCCGGTTCTGTCAACACTGCATTGGCTCCCTATTAAACATTTAATAAATTTTAAAATATTGCTGATCACTTACAAAGCACTAAATGGTTTAGCTCCCCAGTACTTAACGCATTATAGTCCTATAGAGAAAAATTATAAAGACAATTTTTTTTGTTTAAAGACTACATTTAAAATAGCTACCAAAATGAATGTTGGTAACTGTAGTTTGACAAAGTAATGACTAAAAATGTACAAAAATGCAATTACTTTTCGTCTACTAAAACTAATGAAGACAAAAATGACTCAAATGTGACTAAGACTAATAAGCATTTTTGTCTGAAGACTAAATCAAAAATGGCTGTCAAAATGAATTGCTAGGGAGCTGGAGCTAAACTGTGATTAAGACAAAAAGGAGAGTCACTATGTATGTTACCTCACATCCAGAGAGAGCTTGGCTGGCTTCTGCAGCATAAAAGAGCGACTCGACACTAGAGGGGTCTAAGTTTGACTTGATAAACCGGCAAGTCTCCTGAGGTAGAGAGGAAAGACAAAATTAGAGACAGTGATAAAGACTTACTAACATTAACCCCCGGTTTCACATACAAGGCTTAAGCTAGTCCCAGACTAAATGGGCTTTATGCACAGCTGCACTACTTCCTGAACTTCAGCCAGCTCTTTGTTTCCTGTCTGCCATTATTGGACAAACTGATTAATCCAGGTGTGTCTGATTATTGTTAGTGAGGTCAGGCACACCTGGATTAATCAGTTTGTCCAATAATGGCAGACAGGAAACAAAGAGCTGGCTGAAGTTCAGGAAGTAGTGCAGCTGTGCATAAACCCCATTGCATGTCTGAGCTGTTTTAACTGAAAACAACCATTGTTTTGTCTCAAGATGCACACCAGTAATGTTTTTTGCATATGTGTAAGAAAAATGTACATTTCACCAATATGAAAGATGTTTTTTCTTACATCTGCATCCGCAACAAAGATTCCCAACTTGTGAAGTCCAACAACAGAGTAATAAGCAGATTTGAGGTCAGTGAGGGGTTGGCTCAATACAGCCTGGAGTCTGGCCACATCGGTGGGGGTCAGATGATGGGACGGCATCAGGGTCTGGGTCTCAAAAACCAGGGACAGGACCAGCAAGCTGAAGAAACCTTCAAATGGGTACATGTACAAATTGAACGCAGTTCATTTGATGATGACACCTCAGCATTTTAGGGAGACGAGCAAGGAAAGTGTTTGGATGCTAGGAAAGCATAAGGTGCATGTTGTGGGTATGGAAAGATCTGGGTTGTTTAAAGTGTAAATTATGTAAATTGGATGTCTGAAAGCACAACCTTAAAAAAAAAATACTTTTAAAGAGATTGCCCTCAAAAAGAGCAATTTCTAGCCGATTAAATATTTTACAGCTGAGCCTAACTTGATGCACTCCATGCACTTTCCAGGCCTAGAAATCACAATATTAAAATCCATCCATCCAGTGCCATCCAGAAACTTGTGCTCTGCAAGTGAACCCTGTCTTGTGGTGCCATCTCAAAGAGGCACAAAATCTCTTTCTCTGACTTTTTGTCTGGTCTGTTCCATGCTGGTGGAATGACCTGCCTAATTCAACCAGAGCTGCTGAGTTCGTGGCCATTTTCAAGAAACGGCTGAAGACGCATCTTTTTCGGCAACACCTGATCCATTAATGGGCAATTCCACGCAAAACTGTCACATCCATAACGCCAACTAAATACAATGGCATTGTGCTGGCGTTATGGATGTGACAGTTTTGCGTGGAATTGCCCTAATACTAACACTTTATCATCTATTCTATATCTATTACCTTCAAAAAAAAAAAAAACTACATGTACTGTGTTAGATTAAACTGGGAAGTTTCATAGCACTTGCATATTGCTGTCCTATTGTTCGTTTTTTTCTGCTTCTATTGTTCTCATTTGTAAGTCGCTTTGGATAAAAGCGTCTGCTAAATGAATAAATGTAAATGTAAAATTCCCAGCTAGAACCCAAGAATAAGTGCCCTTATTTAGCTTTTTATTACCCAACAACAAAAGTGAATACTTTAGAACTTTAAGGGGCGTTTTCCCAGACAGGGTTTAAATTAAGACAGGAGTAGGCCATAATCTAGAATAGTTAAAGGTGGTATCAGTGATTTCAGGGCCAAAAATATTTTTATCACATTCATCTAATCTTTCCTAACGATCCGCTAGCTGCCCGCCCCATAAGCATGCTGTCAAAAAAACGCGTCTCTGTAGGCAGCCTAGGCTCTGAGATCTGCACACAAAAACAAATGGTTTAGCCAAACACTCAAAACCAAAACAAATAGTGTTCCAACCAATCACCGACAGGGGAAGGGTGTTGTGAGGTTTTGTGCTCGTGCACGGCTGCACGCGAAGTCAGAGCTGAAGAAAAAGCTGGCTCAAAACCTCACAACATCCTCCCCCTGTCGGTGATTGGTTGGAACACTATTTGTTTTGGTTTTGAGTGTTTGGCTAAACCATTTGTTTTTGTGTGCAGATCTCAGAGCCTAGGCTGCCTACAGAGACGCGTTTTTTTTGACGGCATGCTTATGGGGCGGGCAGCTAGCGGATCGTTAGGAAAGATTAGATGAATGTGATAAAAATATTTTTGGGCCTGAAATCACTGATACCACCTTTAATCGTGGCTTAAAAAATGGCTTTCTGAAACAGATTTAAGTACAGATTACTAACAGCTGGACTATGGAGTCCTGAACTGAAATAAACCAGATTCATTTAAAACCAACTGTGCTAATCTGAATTAGAATGATAGAGGTTGCCTATAAAATATGGAATGGACAAAGAAAATCTTAAAATTGGATGAAACTAAGAAAGCCAATCAAAGGAAAACAATGACAGCAAAAAAAAAAAAAAAAAAAAAAAAGACTGCAATCAAAAACAAAACAAAAAACTTTACTGAACATGAGAAAACTCTTAAAGCAAATAGCAAAGAAAAATTGCACACATCAGCTGTGGAATCTACGAAGCCCCTAAAGGGACGTGGTGAAAGAAAAATAATATAAGATAGGAGAAAAAAATATTCGTCAATGCTTTTGTGTTCTCTCACGAATGTTTTGCGCTCCCCCGAGAAAATGTGCATTCGCTAGTAAAATATTTTGCGTTCCCCCAAAAAACGTTTATAAAAATAATTTGAGCAAACAGCTTCCTACTCTACCCACTCCAACCAATCCAGTGTCTCCAGCATGGAAGGCAGACATGCTAACAAGGACACTACTCTCTAGCATCAGTTGCTAATGCACCTCTTGAGGCCAGGGAAGTGAAGTTTACAGGCAGCTCTTACTTTCTTGCCTCTGTTACATACACACACACATGCATACATACATATATGTGTGTATGCATCTATGTATGTGTGTATATTGATTTTCACTGACATAGTACAAGTAATACATGTGTCTTCTTTGAAACACAACATTAATCTAAAGTTAAACCTGCCTTCTGGTAGGTTTAAATTCAGCCTCAATTTAGTCCTGGAGTAGCTCTAGTCTTCCTCCAGGAAATTAGCTTTATTGAACTGAGGACTAGACCAAGTCTAGGAGAACTATTTAAAACCATGACAGACAAAACATTTCTGTTAATCTTGTTTAAAAAGCCATCTTATTCCAGGACTAGACTTAATCTCTGTCCGGGAAGCCGCCCCTAAATATTAAACATCAGAAATGACATGTGTCTACTAATGCTGCTAACATATTAAGAAGCTATAGTACTATGTTTTTGCTACTGTTAACGAGACTATACATTTCTAATCAAACGTAACGTTATACAGACTCTGGATAAATACTACGCACAACACTATTTAAAAAATTTATCTAATATCATATGTATTATGTATTAATATCAGAATAAATGAAAGTGCTGATTGACTGGGTGGCGAAAGCTGCCTGCAAGAACAACTATTCGAATACATTTTGATAAAACTGCCTAAACATATCAATAACGCATGACTGTTTACTCATAATGTGTTTTAATAAACACAAATATTAAATATAGCGTAAAACGTGCAAAAAATGACACTTACAGAGATGAGCCATGTCGCCTAATGCAGCGTCACCAAAAGCTCAAAGAACTTCCGGGACACTCGGATGAAATCTATTTTACCGGTGTAGGGTGAACTATGCGTTCATGTGATCTGATAAAAATATCAAATATTAAAAAAAATAAACAAACCAATATTATATGCTATATATATGTATATATATACGATATAAAACATATATTTTATAAAAAATAAACTTCGCATATATTTTAAATGTATGAAACGGGTATTACATTTAGGCGAAAACACCCCTACAGACTAGACATGGTGTAAGCCAAGTCATGCAAAAATGAATGAAACGTGTGAGATGTTAATACATGAACTTCTAAAGGTCTTTTTAATAATAGTGTACGTTAAAATTAACATATTTTAGAAATGATCACGATGATACCGTTTCTGTGAAAATTAAAAGAGACTCTCGCGCACTCAAGGACCGAAGGTGTGCTGTGCTTTGTGTCTGTTTGTGATTGGTCACTCCAGTACTAGTTCTCATTCCAGCCAACCAGATCCCTTGTGGCGGGTTCCTGCCGATTAAAAACAATATTACAAACTTTCCGTAATATTCCTGTTAAAGAGAGCGTTACGTATTACGAAAATCTGTTATATTAAATTCCTGCAATAAAGGCGACTTAAATTTGATTGATATTGACTCTTGAAATGAATTGGCTTGAACGCTTCCTCCGTAAACAATCTTCTTCTATTTGGTGTAGCCTAATCACACGATATGTCTTTTCTCAATTAGGAGGAGGTACACTTTTCTTTTTAATGTGCGATTATTCTATTTGTAATTTTCCTATAAAACTCTCCAAAGCCCAAATAAGCTTTGGGACTTATTTACAGGCGGAAATTTCCCTCAGAATTTTTTCTCAACAAATAAAGTCAAATAAATATCTTATAAAATGATTTACAGATTTTATCTTGTGAAGCATTTTGTAGCAACATTGATACATCCTGCTCTTTTTGTGAAGATTCTTCTGTAGGCCAATTGTTTTGGGAGTGTCCTTTTGCTCAGTCTTTCTGGAGTAATGTCAGTGCCTTGATTGTCCAAAATGTGATTTTTCCTTATCTTATAGACACATTATTTTGGGGTTTTATATTAATGACAAGAATGTAATCAAAGCAAGTTTTTGTATAAACCTATAAACCTCCTTTTATTTATTGGAAAGTTTTATATCCATAAATGTAAATATGCAAAAAGTAAACCCTGCTTTAACATCTTCAAACAAGAATTGAATTTGTACTTAAATACAACTTAAATGTCTGTAAACAAGAAAGCTATAGAAACATCTAATTTATGCAATGTTTAATATTCTTTTTTATAATATGCTTTTATTAATCTTTGAAAGATTGTTTGTTATTGTATTTTCTGTTTGTTAAAATTGTAAAAAAAAAAAAAAAAAAAAAAAAGCCTAATGTTTCAGAGTAGTATACAGTGTTGTCACATGACAAACATTAATTCAGCACAGCTATACATTCCTTTCAAATAAATGTGCTAACATTCTTTTTATTGTGCAAACAAAATACCTTTCGACTGTCATCTGTCCTTGATCTAACCCATACAAATTATGTTTGTTGGTGTAGTCAAGTTGATTCTGTGAAATTAAATTGTATTTTTCACTTAAAATCAGTTCATGACGTGTGTGGAGGGTGGGACTAAATATCATATCCTCCACAACTGACTGCAAACTGGCATTCAGATCTGCCTCCATATAGTTAGCAACGCCCACTTCCTACGATCTAATCAATTCTAGAAAGACAAAATCAAGTCCATGTCCTACTTTTTTTTTTCTCATTCCCCATATTTGTCAAAATAGGGAAGAAAAGACTACTTCCGTTTTAAAATGTATTAGTAGCCTATCTCTTTTCATGTTACTGGTATTTATTTTTTAAACTACTAGGCTACTAGTATCTATTCCATTAGGTACTAGTACTTATTATTTAGGTAGTGCTTATTCTCTAGGTAGTAGCTTTTTAAAGATATCTGAATCTTTTCATTTCAAAAGATTTGTTCAATAGCCATTATAAGTTACATTGTTGGTCATGACTGAAAATCTTGTTATTATCCTTATTATTAATCTTAACCATTGAAAATATCTGCACATCCCACATTCAGACTTAAAATACCAACTTGTACAGTAAAGACGGCATGTCGGGGCAGTAGGTCCAACCAATGAAATGCTCATTCACAGCCTTACCTCCGAGAGTGCGGCGGAGCCATTTTTAAAGTCTTAGGTTATATATAAGCTAGTGTGCTCAACAACGACAAAATTCACATTTAGAACATACACTCAACGGCACTTTATTAGGTACACCTTGTTAAAACTGGGTGGGAACCCCTTTTGCCTTCAGAACTGCCTTAATTCTTCTTGGCATAGATTCCACAAGGTGCTGGAAACATTACTCAAGAGATTTTGGTCCATATTGACATGATAGTATCACGCAGTTGATGCAGATTTGTCGGCTGCACATCCATGATGCCAATCTTCCGTTCCCCCCGCATCCCAAAGGTCCTCTATTGGATTGAGATCTGGTGACTGTGGAGGCAGTTTGAGTAGGCTATAGCTTTGTGACATGGAGCATTATCCTGCTGGAAGTAGCTGTCAGAAGATGTGGTAATAAAGGGATGGACACAACAGCCCTGAATGTCAGAGGAGACCATGACAACAAGACAAGCCCTAGAAACAGAGCACCTGTGAAGACCTCGTCGACTAAACAGCCATCGGCACAGACCAGCATCAAAGTCAAGTCAAGCCACCTTCATTTATATAGCGCTTTTAACAAAAAAGATTGTTTCAAAGCAGCTTTACAGTGCTAATAGGAAATTAAAGTAACAGAGATTGTTTGGCTTTACAGCAGCTCTAGAATAAAGCTATTGTCCAGCTAAAGTTCGTTTTGATTGATTCACTTCCATTGCAAAGATCATCAGTTATTAACTTAGGGGCCGCTAACACGACACCATTCTAACGGAAAACCCTTAATGTGCTCCAGCACCCTCATTTGCACAACAGTGCCTGGTGGTGCGAGAACGCAAACCTTGAAATAGATTCCAAGGTGCAAGTCTTGAAAAAATAAATAAATAAATAAATCATTTAAAAAAAGTTACCTATGCACAAACTTCAAAAACGCAAACCTGTGAAAACGCTGACGGCGTGCACATGCGTATTACGTGTTTAGTCTGTAGGTATGAGCGTTTGAATATATGTGTGCGCAAACGTGTAGTCTTTCATTACAAATTGACTTCAACAAATTACTTGTCTGGCCTTAAAAATGTATAGGCTAATACAGAATTATTTATCGCTTCCGCATAGCCATGTGAACTGGGGCCGTTCTTCGTACGTTGCTTAAAACATCCGAGATCACATTACACATCCAAGATGATATCATCGTGCTAATCATGATCTGGCTAATTAGGTTCTTCGAACACACCTGCTGGATATGATTAGTATACCTGGATTGAGTTATCTGAGATAATTGCGCGTTCATGCGCTGGTTTAAAAGGGGATATGTATCGATAGTAGAAACATTGATCAGCAACGCTGCTATTGGCTGCTCAGCGTGGCCAAAGAGCGGGCTCAGTTTTTCTCCTCAGCAGAGCAAGAACTAATAGTCGAAGTTTATTCAGAATTTTAATGTTTAATCAAAACGCCATGGGAACACCTCAAAGTCTGCAAAAGCCAGGAGAGAGGGCTGGCAAAAAGTAGCAGACAATTTAAATCCGTAAGAAGTGGCCATGTTAGATGTTTTTATCACTTATTAGCCTATATATTTGTATTTTAATAATTGCATAATTACTTTGTTCATTGTAATGTCAGTCACCACACTAGAACATGGGAAGAAATAAAAGTGAAGTACAAAAATAGTCTACATAATGGTAATTTTTTGTTATATTATAGTCTCTTTTATAAAAGGCACTGTTAAATAAATGGTTGTTTATACAAGCAACCAAGAAAAAGGCTGAGAAAAAAAAATAGAAAAGATCTTAGTAGCCTACACTGTAAAATAATTTTTGCTGCATTAAATTAAGGCCGTATAGTCATTTCATCTGTTAAATCTTGAGTAATGATGAATTGCTTTGACTTGTGAAAGTGAAAACTGATAAACTTATGTTAATGAAAGATATTTTGCCATGAGTTATTGATCACATTTTTCCCGAGTGTAGTTCATTGTAATGACATTGTGTTTTCCTCTTTTGTGCACTTTTACGTAATACACCAACACTTGTATCTGTTCCCAAGAAAGTGGTGGCTGAAATATGTGCAGTAAGTGGACATTTTCTAACTTTCCAAAGGAAAGAAAGTAAGACTTTGTAATGTCCATTTGTTTCCATTGCACTGGACAGTGAATAAACCCTCTCAGATAACTGTTATATGGAGGAACTAGCCTACCTGCAAATGCATAAATAACTTTATGGCTGCAATATAAGTTGCAGGATTCCACATCTACAGAAAGGCCTACAGAAGAGTCTGCACAGACAGAGGAGACACAGGCCTACAGGTGGGCAGTGTATAGCCAACTTTTCCTTTTTATTTGTTGCATGAGGCATGTGTCTAATATCTGTTGTTGCAGGCTCT
Organism: Scardinius erythrophthalmus; assembly: GCF_964197995.2. Taxonomy (NCBI): domain Eukaryota; kingdom Metazoa; phylum Chordata; class Actinopteri; order Cypriniformes; family Leuciscidae; genus Scardinius; species Scardinius erythrophthalmus. The sequence goes on along the minus strand of NC_138245.1, from coordinate 9,954,240 downwards.
TGACCACTGGCTTTTCTTTACAAAGAACACTTGAAATAAAACTCAAGGAACTAAGCATATTTGTCTTTTATTAAACATTTAATGAAAAGTGTTGTTTTTTTGGCAATGTTGTGTAATATGGCACATGCAACAATGTCACATGCCCTGTCACTGAATTCTTCCCTTTAGTTAGCCAAAGTTAATTTCATTGTGTACCCTTGTTCTGGCAAGAGCTGCATTGTAACTGGTTTGGGTCAGGGAATGGGGTCATAAAACACCTGTCTGCAGGCAGGAACATGTCATAATCACCTATGAAAAAATGCAGTTCTGTTAGGATCAGCATAAGTGTATGTAATACAGTGAGCTTGATATTTAATTGTGGAACTTTTCTTAACACTTTCAAATAATGTGCATAAATGTGAATCTCTGAAAATTCTTAAGTCATGCACAGATCCTGGCCATTTTGCTTTCACATTTGTGATATGGAAGATTTTAGTCAACTGCCTTTTTTTTATTTGATATAATATTACTAATCTGGAATATTAAGAATCACAATAGTAACTGGGCTGCACATTTACATTGTGAACCCCCTTTCTGTTCACATAATCCCCTTCATTGAGGCCTTGATGGCAGTCTATGGTCTAGCCTATAGTCTATGGTACCAATCACGTTAGTGAAGCCTGAGTGACATATACTGTAATCGGCATGGTTATGATTGCATGATCTTCATAAAAAAAATATGATAGCCTAAAAATAAAAATAAAAATTGCTTTAAAAAAAAAAAAAACTGGTTTACAACATTGGGTCTTAAGTGGCTTGGAAATGCCACAAAAAAAACTAAAACTAGAACTGTTTTTAAACCTAAAAGCGCCAGGTAAACTCCGAATGACACGACAGACAGCACTTTCCATCAAGTTCATCAAGTTCAATAGTGTAAAGGAAAGAGCCACTCGCAAATAATCTTAGGGCAATGCAAACAGTTTGTGCTGTAGTTAAAGCCCGACTCCGACAAGTCGAAAATAAATGTGCGTTTCCAACAAATTAATAATGTAAACGACAATCTCACGAGTCACGAGAAAAAAAATATATCTCAGAAAGTGCACTATCGCGCTGCGCTGGACTTCCCGTATCAGCTCCGCTTATGAAGCCGCAGTCTAATCCTGTTAACATGAAATAAGCCTGCTCCCGAGCAGGTTTAAGCTTACGGACCTGTTGCTATGACAGCAAGTCCAGGATGAGCGTTGAAGAACCAAACAATCCAAGATCATTCCAAATCGCCAACAATCAAATCCAGCTAACTGAGATAGCGACGAACGAAGAACGGGCCCCTGGAATTATTTTGACAGCGTATGTAGGCTACAGAGGTAAAGGGAAGGAGGCCTTTACAGGGGAGAGATTAGTTGACACTTCAGGGGTCCGTTCTTCGTACATAGCAAACTCAGTTAGCTGGATTTGATTATTGACTATTTGGCATGATCTTGGATTGTTTGGTTCTTCGACACTCATCCTGGACTTGCTGTCATAGCAACAGTTCCGTAGGCTTAAACCTGCTCTGGAGCAGGCTTATTTCCTGTAAACAAGATTAGATTGTGGCTTTATAAACGGAGCTGATACGGGAAGTCCTTTAGCCCAGCGCGATAGTGTACTTTTTGAGAGATATCATTTTTCTCGTGACTCGTAAGGATTTCATTTACATAATTCATTTGTTGTGACAACACATTAAATGCAGAGTCGGGCTTTAAACGTACAGTATGGCATTTTTCGCCACTAGGGGTCGCTAACCTATTTACAATAACAAAGGCGCAGATTGATGACGCAACATTTGCTAAGAATTATGGATCTTGTCGTCAACGTCAAGCCAACCGATCTAATAATGTTTATGGATGACTGAATACATTGATTTTATCATGACTGTGATATGAAGCAGTTCGGGATTGCTAAGAGACAGCTATCAGCTCCAAACTCTAGCACCCAGTCCCGCGGATATAAAAGGAATACGGACATTTCATTCTACCGAACTACACGCAGAATTACTCACAGGTCAGTTTATTAGACAAATTAAACTTCTGAGGTAACGCAGCTCTGTTTCACTTGGTCTAACACAGTGGTTCTCAAAGTGTGGGGCGCGCCCCCCAGGGGGGGCGCAAGGTTACTGCAGGGGGGGCGCGGGAGATCAGCAAAAAATAAATAAATAAAAATACAGCCGTTACGTTACTACGGCATTCAAGTGCGTGAAAGCGGTAGTGAAAGCGCTCTTCTTTTATAAAGCGGCAACGAACGGCAATGAATCGTTCTTCTTCAGACCGTTGGAACAAGCCCAACATAGAAGTTGCTCGCCAAAGAAAAAAACCTCTTCAGCGGACCGAATCACGAGCTGCTATTGTGAACGCGGCACTCCGCTGCTGTGCGCGCTCTGGTGAGAAGACCAACCAGAAGCTGAGCTCGTGAGGCACTCTCCAAAGCTGCTATATATTAACTTTTAATTATAAATGAAAAGTTTAAGTTCTGGTTTATTATTCTCTCTTACTGTTGATTCAATGACATGACAAATTAAAACTATTCCTGTTTTTCATTGCACGTTTTTATTTTATTTTGTAATTTTTTATTTTTTATTTTTCAAGGAGAAATACAGAAAGCAGGCCTTCAATAATTTCCTAAATCAGAGACACTTGTAAGTTTATCATTGCACGTTTTTCATTGTAAAAAAACATATTTATTATTAATTTTTTTTGGGAGGGGGGCTCAGATTTTTTTAAAGGTTTAAAGGGGGGCGTGACCAAAAAAGTTTGAGAACCACTGGTCTAACATTACACTAGCACACTAAACTGCATTTGAATGTGTTGAAATGTATGTGTTAGTCTGTCTGTATGAGACTAGCAGTAAGCTAGATCAACATTAGAATAACATACAGATCATATTCTAACATTTTATCATTGTTGAACTATAAAACATTGATTAGTTTTATGTAAATGTGCTCACCTGTTTAATAAAGTACATGTAGGAGCGGTCGAAGTCTCGGACGTGGAGTTCTCGTTTATATACTCTCTATGGGAGCTCTCGGCATCTCGAAAACACCGCGCTGACATTGATTCTCGTTTTAGTTCTCCTTTTTTTATCAAAAGTCTGCTTGCCATGGTCCATAATGTTCGAACGAAACAACAACAGCTTGCAAATAGACATTGCGAACTACAAAGTTGTCCGCGTCAGTCGCTTTGGTTACTATCAGACGGCTCTGGTTCATAGCTCTGGTTGCCATGGCAGCACGAGCGGAAACCAGGGACAACGCGGATATGACGCCATTGGCAGCGACAAAACGGAAATAAAGAAACGGGACGTTTCTCGAATTGAATTACAAATTTCTCCTGGTTTGAAAGTTGTTGGAAACAGTCGGGATAATGTAAGTACACAACAAAAAATATATATATAACATAGATATAGTGATTTTTGCTATTTTTAAAGCAAAAAAGTTACATATTGTGCCTTTAACAAAGGCACAAACTGTGTACATTGCTCTGCAGATTTTTTGCGAGTGGCACTTTCCTTTACACTATTGAAGATGCGGAGAACTTCCACGGTGAAAAGTGCTGTCTGTCGTGCCATTCGCAAAGTTTACCTGGTGCTCAAGCTGTTTTTAGGGTTTTTTGTGGTATTTCCAAGTCACTTAAGACCCAAGGTTGTAAAGTATTTTTTTTTTTTTTTTTGCCAACGCCAATATTATAATTTTTAATGAAGATCATGCAATAATGATCATGCCAATAAGTATGACTTACAGTATGTGTCCCTCAGGCTTCCCTAACGTGATTGGTGCCATAGACTGCACACATGTTCCAATTAAGGCCTCAATGAAGGGAATTTTGTTAACCGAAAGGGGGTTCACAATGTAAATGTGCAGGCAAGTTACTTTTATGATTCTTAATATTCCAGATTAGAAATATTATATCATATATAAAAAAAGGATTAGAATCAAAAAAGTATGTAGTGGACTGACTAAAATCTCTTAGATGGTGTGTGACTATTTTCCATATCACAAATGTGGAAGCAAAATGGCCAGGATCTGTGCATGACTCAAGAATTTTCAGAGAGTCACATTTATGCACATTATTTGAACGTGGTAAGGGAAAATATAAATATCAAGCTCACTGTATTATAAACACTTGCTGAACTTAACAGAACTGCATTTTTCCATTATACAGGTGATTATGACAGGATCCTGCTTGGAGACAGGGGCTATGCCTGCAGGCAGTATTTTATGACCCCATTCCCTGACCCAAACCCCGGACCACAAACCCGTTACAATGCAGCTCTAGCCAGGACAAGGGCACGCATTGAAATGACCTTTGGCCAACTAAAGGGAAGATTTCAGTGTCTGAAAAGCCTGAGGGTTGCACCTGACAGGGCCTGTGACATTATTGTTGCATGTGCCGTATTACACAACATTGCCACCATCAGAGAGGAGAGGACCCCTGTGGTGGAGGTGCAGCCTGATGATGACCTCCAGCCAGTGCACTTGGACCAACCTAGTGGCAGAGCTGCACAGGACAGAATTGTGGACCTCATTCTTTAGGGGGGTAAAAAAAAAAACCCTTTATTTTTTGTTTAATAAAAGACAAGACAAATATGCTTAGTTCCTTCAGTTTTATTTCAATTATTATTTGTAAAGAAAAGCCAGTGATCAAGTCATCTTTTGCCTGCAATAAGAGATATTATGCAAGGTCAGCAATAGTACTCTGTGTGAAATAATGTATTAGTAATGTAAACTCTGAAGTTCCTTTTGAAGCAACTATCTCTAGTGCCATTTTTTTCTTTAAGTTGTCAAGTTCTTTTTGTTTTTTCAAAATACTCTATTTTCTGTTGAAGACTCACTATTATATAGGGAACGGATATCACCCTGTGTCATTTGTGGGGGAGGGGGGCGGGGAGGACCTGTCAACACATGCCTCATGCAACAAAAATAAAAAGGAAAAGTACAACACTGCCCACCTCTGTATCTCCTCTTTGTGCTGACTCTTCTGTAGATGTGGACTCCTGCAACTCATATTGCAGTCAGAAATAATAGGTACACAAGTATAAATAAAGTTATTTATGAACTTACAGATACTTACTCTCCAAAAGAGTCATCTGAGAGGGTTTCTTCACTGTTCTGTGCAATGGAAACAAATGGGCATTACAAAGTGTTGCACTTTCTTCCCTTTCGATGTAAAAAGTTATAAAAAGTCCACTTACTGCACATGCTTCTGCCAGCACCCAGGAACAGGTAAAAGTGTTGGTGTATTATGTTTAACTGCACAAAAGAGGAAAACACAATGTCATTACAATGAAGTACACTGGGGGAAATTGTGATCAATAACTCATAATGGCATAGTATTTTTACATTAACTACATGCAGTGTTCACTTTCACAAGTCAAAGCAATTCATCACTTCTCAAGATTTAACAGTTGATACATATCCCCTTTTAAACCACCGCATGAACACCGTTATCTCTCAGATAACTCAATCCAGCATAACTAATCATAAACAACATGTGTGTTCAAAGAACCTAATTAGCCAGATCATGATAAGCAAGATGATATAATCTTGGATGTGTCATTTGATCTCGGATGTATTAAGCCACGTACGAAGAACGGACCTCAGGACTGCGTTGTTGTCGTGTCCAGGCGCAAGATGCTAAATAGGAAAAGGATCTACCGCCAGCAGTCGATTTTGATATTCTAGGTATTATCAACTGGCCGGAATTTTGAGATTGCAATAGGCGTGAAGGGCTATAATGTGTTAAGAGCTCGCTCAAGTACTGGGGAGCTAAACCATTTAGTGCTTTGTAAGTGATCAGCAATATTTAAAAACGTATCAGATGTTTAATAGGGAGCCAATGCAGTGTTGACAGAACTGGGCTAATATGGTCATACCTCCTGGTTCTGGTAAGAACTCGAGCTGCTGCGTTTTGGACCAGCTGTAGTTTGTTTATTAAGCGTGCAGGGCAACCACCCAGTAGAGCATTACAATAATCTAGCCTTGAGGTCATGAAGGCATGAACTAATTGTTCCGCATTTGTCAATGAGAGCATGACGTAATTTAGATATATTTTTTAAGATGGAAAAATGCAGTTTTACACATATGAGACACGTGACTTTAAAATAAAAGATTGGTATCAAAGAGCACACCCAGGTTCCTAACCGACGACGAAGACTAGACAGAGCAGCCATCAAGTGTTAGACAGTATTCTAGGTTATTATGTGAGGAATTTTTTTGTCCAATAATTAGAATCTCTCTTTTTCAGAATTTAGTAGTAGGAAATTACTAGTCATCCAGTTTTTTATATCAGCTATGCATTCCGTTAATTTTGTGAATTGGTAAGTTTCGTCAGGGAGTGAAGAAAAATAGAGCAGAGTATCACTGGCATAACAGTGAAAACTAATGCCATGCTTCCTAATGATATCTCCTAAGGGTAGCATGTACAGAGTGAACAGCAACAGTCCTATTACTGAGCCTTGTGGTACGCCATACTGAACTTTTGATTGATAAGACATCTCTTCATTTACTGCTACAAACTGATAATGGTCAGATAAGTATGATTTAAACCATGCTAATGCAATTCCACTAATGCCAACATAATTTTCTAGTCCATTTAAAAGAATGTTGTGGTCTCGAAGAACACGAGAACCAGACAAGTCCTCTGCTGCTCTGCAGAGACCCTTGGGCCAGCTTCAACTACCCTCACACAAAATGTTGGCATAATGGGTCCCAATCTTTAAACACTCCAGATTCTGACTTGTTTTGATGCAGCCTGGAATTTAACCACAACATGTTTGTTCATCTGTTCATCTCAGGAGAACTGGCCCTACTACTATTGAGCCTGGTTTCTCCTAAGTTTTTTTTTTTTTTTCATTTCTGTCACTGATGGAGTTTGGGTTCCTTGCCACTGTCACCTTTTGGCTTGCTTTTTTTGTGGGACACTTAATATTCGGCAATATTATTGACTTGAATGCACTGACATTATTGGATGAAAACTTAACTGAGCTAGATGATTACATTAATGTTTTCTCCAGAGCTGCTTTATTGATTAAATGAACTCATTTCATAATTGATGAATCAACACTGAACTGACTTCAACTGAACAATGACACTATTGTCTTATTTTTAGAGCTGCTTTACAGCTGAATTGAATTTTGTTTGCATCATTACTTTAAATCTGCTTTAACACAATCTGTATTGTATAAAGAGCCATTTAAATAAAGGTGACTTGACATGGTCAGCTGAAACATCTGAAAGTCTGTAAATTTTGCCAATAAACCTGATTTGCAATGGGGGCTGAATAATTTAGATTACAACTGTACCTAGAATATCAAAATCAACTTCAAAATACAAGCCTTTTTTGGAAAGCAGACACACTCAGTTTACATCTAGACTAAAAACACATCTCTTTCACCTGGCATACACAACACATCACATTTCTATGATTCACATCCGTTAAATGATTATTAGGCTGCATAAATTAGGTCAGCCAGAACTGGGGACACTTCCTATAACACCCGATGTACTTGTTCCATTGTCCAAAAAAAAAAAAAAAAAAAAAAAAAAAAAAAACCTTACACTAACACCCGAGGTTGCCATAGTCAGCCGTTTCTGGGCCGTATCCAGATCAGATGGTGGACCTTCACCTAGACACGACCACAACACATTCCTGAATGTAAGCAGAGATCCTGTCAACTAGACAATCAACTGTCCTTGTCGACAGACAGCCATCGGCACAGATCCTCAGCAGAGACGACGAGATCACTTTTTCTTGCCAACAGCCATATTGATGAAATTAACTAATTTAATAATTTGTCTTTACAATTAAACTGAATCAACACTGAACTGACTTCAGTTGAACAATGGCACTATTTTCTTTCTTAATTGCTGTACAGTCAAAATGAACTGTTTGCATCATTGAATCATTTTCCTGGTATCACTGCAAAGCTGCTTTGAAGCAATCTGTAGTGTATATAAAGCACTATATAAATAAAGGTGACTTGACAAACTATGTAATTGCAGAAAATAAAAAATCCCCACCACTAATGCCTGGCAGGGACAAACAAAGACAAGCAAGTTGATACACATGTCCCAGTGCTGAGTCTGTAAATTGTAAAGAACACTACTCAGCCAATCATATTGAAATACCAGAACTATGCAGATATGGACCAAATATTTTAAAATAGAGTATTCCATAATATTTATATTACTGATGGCATACAGTAGGAATTTAAGTCCTCAGATTCCTTTTTGCATGTTAAGTTGTTGGCTGTCACATTGTTTGTGTCTAATTGGGTTTTATGTGATGTACAGAAAAAGAAGAAAGTTAGACATCAGAATACCAACAGTGAGATGGAGAATTAACATTTTTTTGGTCAGACCAAAAAAAAAAAAAAGAAAAGCTTTGCTTCACAGCCATCATTCCATCGATCTGATAATAGCTCTTTAAGAACATCCCAGGAAAGAGGGAAATAATCTTGTTAAAGATGACAGATAAACCAATAAAATTCAAAACAGCAGAAATAATGAAAAGGTACTAAAATTTAATAATCTTAAAAGCCAGAACATCTTTTGACAGAAAAACACAGGAGGAAAAAGTTTTAGTACAATATATTTCAGTCTCGATAGGTATAGAAATCGATCGTTCCTTCCCCCACTTTTTACACTATAAAAGGCCTGTTTACTTCTGAAACAGTCTTTATGAAACAGAATGGCATGATATATGAGCTAGGAAAACCAAGTGACTGAAAACAAAATATTGTCACATTGGAAATGGGGCAGTACTTTCTGATGAGTGTGTCCATAGTTGTCAGCAAAACAATATTTATATACATGTTTGTCATCTATAGACATTTACACATTGTACCAAGAATGGAAGTACAACTTAAGAGAGGAAACAATTGAACTAGACATCATTTACAACATCTACACTTAAAGATGGTCATGCTGATAACTTGCTATTGAACATTGTCATCCTCCATGTCCTTGAACATGCAGTATTGCACAAATGAATACTGTTAACTCGGATTTCTCGTCCGGCTTTTTCAACAGATGAGGCCTTTTAAAAGCACAGAGTTCAAGAGTTAAAAAAAAAAAAAAAAAGTTTAAAAACACGTTTGTGGTAAAATTTCAGTGATTTTTTTCCTCTGTCTCAGTCAAGTTTCTGAACAGATGTATCCATGGGTTTTTAGAGGAAGCTGAAGGATCTTAAATATTGCCACCAGATTTTCAACATAAAGGGGAAAAAAGATAGCTCAAGAATCCCAAGCAATTGTGTCCTAAGATTCATTGTGTGGGAACTGAAAAGGTGGTTGATTTTCACTATTAATGTAAATATCAGCCGCAGTGATGTAAAACGTCCGGAAGATCAGGGAAATGTTGAGCTGGTCTCAGTTCTATTCAAATGGCTCATGGAAAATAGAGTTTTTCCTCAGATTTTTCTGCCAACATAAAGGGGAAATAAAAGAGTTGTGACTGGTTTTCTTGCTCGCTCTGTCCGGTGCTGCTTTGACTCAGTCAGCTGTTCCATTGAATCACTCATTGAGGATGGGAATGCTGGCATGATCCAAACAAGCTAACAGTTCATTACAGCATTCTGCACAGAGAGAGAGAGAGAGAGAGTGAGTGAGAGAGAGAGAGAGAGAGAGAGAGAGAGAGAGAGAGAGAGAGAGAGAGAGAGAGAGAGAGAGAGAGAGAGAGAGAGAGAGAGAGAGAGAGAAAAATCACAAATACACATTAAATCCTATTCTTCTATCCTATACTTTCATAAGGCCAACAAATTTTATTTTAACTGCTAAAGACTGAGCAACTGCTGCCCTCTAGTGGATAAGTTTGGTAAACAATCAATTTACTGAATATTTTTACAGAAACTGTACAAGCAAATATATTGATTCACATCATCAGACCCTACAATTACCGGTACACTTTGATAGAATGTTGCTTGATAAAACCTTTCTAGAACCAATCTTGCAAAAAGACTGGCTAATAAACACTCATGCACTTCAGAATGCTACAAGCAGAAAAACAGGCACTGCACTGAAACTCTACTTGCATCCGCTTTGGGCCGTGTGCAGTGGTGAATGCTGTAACCTTACGGCACCACAAGTATGCGGTTGTCGTGTGTGGTATGAAGCCTTACTGCTTTCAAATTTCTGAATACTGGGCAAATTATTTGGCCTGAGCAATAAATCAGTCTATGAAAAATAATGTAGGTGGGAGACTTTGACCGAACAGATGTACAACCCCATTTCCAGAAAAGTTGGTACATTTTGTAAAATGTAATAAAATCATTAATTCTCTGTAACCTTTATTTAACTGACAAAAGTACAAAGAAAATATTTCCAATGTCTTCACTGACCAACTTAAATGTATTATGTAAATATAAACAAATTTTGATTTTGATGGCTGCAATACCGCAAAAAAAGTTGCGACAGAGGCATGTGTACCACTGTGTCACATCACCTTTCCTTTTAATTACACTTTTTTGATTGTTTGGGAATTAAGGAAACTAATTGTTGCAATTTTGCAAGTGGAATTTTTGCCCAATCTCACCTGAAACAAGACAGCTGTTCAACAGCCTGTGGTCTTCTTAATCTGATTCTCCTTTTCATTATACATGATACGCCGATACATTTTCAATAGGAGACAGATCTGGACTGCAGACGGGCCAGTCAAGCGCATCCACTTTACTATGTAGTGTCTACGAAACCACTCAGTTTGCAGCACATGCAGAATGAGGGCTGGCATTGTCTTGCTTCCCAGGAAAGATGTCATCTTAATGGCAGTATAAGTATCTGTACAATCCCAATACGTCTCCACGTCAATGGCACCTTCACACATACGCAAGTCACTAGTGATGGGATGGTTGATACTGGGGCTCTGACGCAGTTTTCAAAGCACTATTGTATCACACATTGTACCGATAGTTGTCTCAAAATGACAATACCATGTGATTGATGACGTTTGAAGCTTTGAATTTTTGTATTTCAGACTTATTCACGTTGCAAAAGCACATCCCATTACCCTTGTGTTTGACTGTGCAATGACTTGGTTATGTGTATACACTAATTTGGGATTGAGTAGAATAGTTTTGAGTCAACTGAAACCTCAACACCAGACAGAAACAATGCAAGAATGCATGTCACACCTCTATTGCATTTAATCATGTTTTATAGCTGGGGTCTCAGAGACACTGAACAGAACATAAGGGTTAAACAGCTCATTCAAAATATTTTTCGCATACTTCTATATTTTATATTATTGATCAATATGTGAATCCGTTGACCAGGCTACATGACACGAGTTGTGGTCTCATTGGCAAATTCAAATTAAATTTAGATTAGATTAGATTAGATTACATAGAACTGTATTGATCCCAGATTCCACTCTTGTATGACACTGACTTCCGAAGCTTTGTTTGGTCACATCATGCTTTTTCAAACTGCATATCCTCTGCTCCGTGATGATTTGTTACACATGATACAGAAAACAAGTCTGACCACCAGATATCACTAATGCGTATTGTGTTAAAAGCTTTGAGTAATGAACCATTTTTCAGCACAATTTGATGAAAGCCTCAAATGCTTCAGAAAGCCTCGGTTTCCCATTACTACAAGTCACCCATACCGTTTTCAGTGATGCACCCCCATATCATGACAGAGGTTTCCTTTTGCACCTGTCACGGATGAAAGTCTGGATGGTCTTTTTCGTCTTTGGGACGGAGAACTCGAGCTGACATGTGAACTCATCTGACCACAGCACACATTTCCACTGTCTTTTGAATCATCTGAGATGAGCTCAGGCTCAGAAAATTCTGCAATATACTCATACATATTCATAGAATTGATGTATAGCTTTCTTGCATAACAGAGATTCAAGCGGCAGACTATTTAGTGACAACGGTTTTCCAAAGTTCTTCCCATGTGGCTATATTTAAAGGGATAGTTCACCCAAAATTTCTAATTCTGTTATCATTTACTCACCCCCAAGATGTTCCAAACATGTATGAATTTCTTTCTGCTGCTGAACACAAATATATTTTGAATAATTTGGGCAACCAAATAAAAATTTTAGGGCTGCTCCCTAATAGTCGACTAACCGTTAGTCGACTAGAAGAGGCTTGGTCGACTAAGATTTTCTTAGTCGGTTAGTCGCAGAATAAAAAAAAAATAAAAAATCCACAGGAAGTGGCAAAATCACGTAGGCTGTAACAGACAGATTGTTAACAGTATGAAATCCAAACATTCGCCACTCATTCATCGACCTCAAATATGGCGTATCACTTGAAACATAGTTTTAGTAGTAGCAACTTTACAACTCCGCTCGGTCTAATGCTAACCTAGATAAATGTGTGCTATTATTAGGCGCATATTTAAGTGCTTGTGTGGAGAGCGTGCATGACATACAGGTGCTGGTACAATCACTTGCATTTCACTTAAAACACAACATTTTTGGTCATACAGATAAGAGTAATGCAAACTGTAAAGGGTCTACTTTTATTTTTTTTAAACTCACAACAAAATGTTGTGCTTTTGTAAAATAAAAGCGCATCACATAAATGTACCGAAACTCAGCGTATACTTGCCTCACAGACATGAGAAATATATATAGGAAGCTTGAAATGTCTATTTGAATTTGAATGAACAGATTCAAATGGAAAATAAATATTCTCAGATTATGTAATCCGTATGAAACGTGCCGTGTCCACTACAACAGATATGATGAGTTAGCATCATTGTTAATCTCTGCATCTGAAAACACAGAAAACATTACCAATAAATTATTAAAATGTTTAGACAGTCTCCTCCTGTTCTTTTCACGACACATTCATGATCATTACATTTCCCAGTGCGTTATGGCAAGCTTTATGTGTGCATATGAGATGTATTTTATATAGACAATTAAAGGTACATTATTACAATTTATGGCTTATTAATAGCGGCGCATCTTGGACGGCGAGAAGAGTTGAAATCAGGTCAACTTTATGTTAATTAGCTATGACACGGTTCGGCGGCAACCAATCGGAATGTAGAAGTCCTCCGCTTGAGAGGATTCCAGAGAACGCAGTCAAGTAAACTTTGGTTCCGACCACATTAGTTCCCAAGCAAAATAGAGGAGAGGTTGATCATGTGAATTTGATAAGGCACGCAACACTATTTATAGGCAACATTTTCACGCTAGAATGCAGTGGGAATGCAAATAAGATTAGCACTTAACCATGAACACAAAAAACACACCACATTGGGTCTCACACATTCAAAGGTCTCATACATTCAACAGAGGCCTTTACCTACACAGAATGAGATTTCTCTGGATTCCCTAAATCTTTCCACAATATTATGTATGGTAGATGCTGAAAGACCTTTCATTGAAAGAATCTTTCATTGAAAATGTGTTTTTTGAATTGTTTGACAATTCTCTCACAATATTTGGCACAAAGTGGTGAGCCACGACCCATCTTTGCTAGCAAAGACTGAGATGCTCATTTTATACCCAATCACAATACCATCGCCTATTACCAATTCACCTATTGTGGACGGTTTCAAAACTTCAAAGTTGGGGGCGCTGCTGAGCAACCAATGGAGTAGGATGTGTGTTTAGAGGCTCCCGCAGATATTCGACTAAATTGTTATTTATCAGTGTTTTTTTGGGGGGAAAATCTTTTAAAACAGATACCCAAGTGAATTCCGTGCTTGTTAGCATTCAGTTTGAAAGAGTTACAATGTCTGGAAGGAACACTAAACTTCGTGCTACAACCCAGCAGCAGAGGCCTGATTCACAGGTGACACCCTCGGTTGCGGGTGGTTCGTCTCCGCCTCGCGACTCGACCTCGCCCAGACCTGACGCTCAAGCTAAGGTTACAGATGCGGACGCCTTGAAGCTCGAACTGCTAACGTGTCAGACAAGATATTGCGGAGATTTTTAAAACCGAACTCCGAGCGGCACTGGGAGACGACCTATCTACAATCAGAGCGGACTTGCAAGCCGTGAAAACCCAGCTGGCAAATGATAAAGCAGCTGCGGATGCTGAGTTGGCCTTACTCAAAGGTACTGTGGGTGAGGTGGAGGTATCCCTTTCGTCATGTACTGACGACATCGTTGATCTGAAGTGCAAATATGAACGCTTAATTTCCGATTTTTCCAAGTTGGAGAATAAGTGTGAGGACCTCGAATCCAGATCAAGCCGCCAAAACATAAGAATCGTTGGTGTTTCTGAAGACACGGTTGTCAACACTACCGCGGTCGCCGTCCTGCTAAAGGACGTACTGAAGTTGGATAAAGAGCCGCTATTAGACCGAGCACACAGATCAGCCCAGCCGCGGCCCAGACCAGATGAGCGACCTCGTCCCATTATCGCCAGATTCCATTACTACACTGATTGTGCAGAAGTTTTGCGACGCGCAAGAGAGGGTCAACGGTTCGGTGCGGGGAACGTGAGGATTAGCATTTTCCCCGATCATACTGCCAAGGTGGCCCGAGCCAGGGCTGCCTTCAACGAAGTTAGGAAGCACCTGCGAGGCGTTGAGGGGGTCCGCTATGGTCTTTTCTACCCGGCCCGGCTGCGGATCACCTATGGAGGTGTGGAAAAGGACTTTGTTTCAGCGGACGATGCAAAAGCTTATATCGAGAAGATGAACATTGGGTAATATTTACAAGTGGCATCTTACAGTTATATCATGCCTTCAGTTTACATTCGAATATTGTTTACATCCTGTGTTTATATATTTAACGTTAGGTTAGGCCTATTTATCTGTTAACTTGAGATTCCTTCATCTCTCCTTATAATTTTTTTGGTGAATTTAAATCGAGTTGTAATAACGCTCCACTTTAGCTCAATGTTATGTTTATAATATAAGTTTAGTTACGATGAGCAAAGGGCTTATATTTCCTCTTTACAATTTAAATTAGGCCTAGTTAGCAAACGCACTTGATTCATATCTTATTACTGTTAGATCGACCCGTTATGGGGTATATCAGTATTAGCTGAGCCTTAATGCCAATTGATTCTGTGGGAGTGTCTCTTAGGTTTAGCTTAAGTGATTCTCCGAGTTGTCACTGTTGTGGCGACAGTTTTCCCTGTTTTGCACTGCTGTCTCCCTTATGGAGACTTTGTTTTGGTGTATGTGGGTACATTGGGTTATGTATGTGCATGGGTGGGAATTTGGGGAGGTCACTCACCCTGGCTTTCTGGTTTTCTTATTTATTCTAAATGTGTTCTGCTAATGTTAATTTGAATCCTAATACGGGCAAGCCAATTCGTTTTCTCACTTGGAATATACGAGGTATGAGCAATCCTGTTAAAAGATCCAGGGTTTTTACCCATCTGAAGCGGCTTAGCGCTGACATTGTGTTTTTGCAGGAAACCCATCTTAGACTTAAAGGGGTCATATAATGGTACATGCACTTTTACAAGTTGATTGTACTGAAATGTGTGTTGGCAGTGCCTGTACACAACCATCATAAAATGATAAAAATCCATCCAGTGGTTTTTTTTTAATCTCCTTATATGTTTGAACCTCTCTGAAATCAAGCCGTTCGACCGTGTGACGTCACACGGTCGGACGCCCCTCCCACGATTGTGATTGACAGCTGCAGCGTTTCAACACACACCCGCCCTCGCTCATGAGCGAGCTGTCAATCATAGTCCGCGCGTCATTGTTGATACCCTCACTGGAGCGCTGTCTATGACCATAATGGCGTCTGCGATTGTTCTTCGGTGTAATAAGGAACACAGCAGTCATTTGAATGTTCCTAAATCTGAGCCATTGAAGATGCAGTGGCTGAGTTTTGTTTTTGAAGCGATATGCCCAAAGGATTCCCTCACGGGGATTCCCCACGATCGTCTGTGCTTTCCTGTTTGCGTGAATCATTTCACATCAGACAGCGTTACAAACGAGAAAAAACGGATCGGTACCAACGTGTTACTGCTGAACCTCCAGAAGATGTGAGTGTAATGTTTTATTAACCTTTATATTAGTATTTATATTAATCTTTGCAAATTTGCAAACCTTGCTGCACGCTTCATGATGAATGCATCTAAGGTTTACACTCCGGGTACATTACGGCATGTTTTCTATGTACGACGTTCTCAATATAATTCATAATCCCACGTTTATAATGAACAACGCGTGGTTATTGTGTTAGAATTGGTGTACGCACAGAACAGAGGGGCGGGGTGAGCAAAGCTCATTATCATTTAAAGCTGTATGCACTGAAACGGCGTGCTGAAAACAGAGCTGTTTTTGAGCAGGTAAAATTAGTGTTTTCTTACAATACTAATGAGAATTTTTAATTAAAGTATATTACTAACTTTTAATTTAGACCCTAAAGAATCATATTAGCTTGTACAAAAATGGCATTATATGACCCCTTTAAGGACCATCATAGGCTCCGGTCTTCCTGGATAGGTCAGATCCACCATTCCAATTTTAACTCCAAAGCCAGAGGAGTTGCTATTTTAATTGGTAAAAAAGTTACATTTCTATCTAGTGAGGTTATCGCAGATAAAAATGGCAGATATCTCATAGTGGCAGGTACATTAATGCAGATCAAGGTGTTGCTTGTCAACGTTTATGCACCTAATTTTGATGATGTTGATTTTGCCAATAGACTACTTAGCAGCATACCTCATTTAAACACCCATTTGTTAATTTTTGGAGGTGATCTGAATTGTGTGTTTGACCCAGTGTTGGACAGATCTAGTCCCCGCACAATGTCCCATGTCCCAATCAGCTATGTCCAAATCCTTCGCTGATTTCATGACTCAGAGTGGTTTGGTGGATCCTTGGAGGCATCGTAATCCCTCAGCCAAAAAGTTTTCTTTCTTCTCCCAGGTACATCAGTCTTACTCAAGAATTGATTACTTTTTTATAGATAACAGTATTAATCGTTGTTGTTTCTACTGATTATTCAGCCATTCTAATATCCGATCATGCTCCATTGTTTCTTGATGTTCAATTATCCATACATAAATATTCTGCACCGCTTTGGAGACTAAATTCTTTATTACTGGCAGATAAAACATTTTGTGATTTTATTTCCAATTATATTGCTGAGTTTCTCTCTTTTAATCAGAATGAGGCTACATCATATTCACTGCTTTGGGAGTCATTGAAAGCATTTCTCAGGGGACAGATTATCTCGTACTCCTCCTACTCCAATAAAAAACATAAAACAAGGCTGTCAGAACTTTTGTTAGCTATCGGTAACCTTGATCAAGAATGTGCATCTGACCCTTCCCCAGAGCTATTTAAGAAGCGTCTTGATCTCCAGACAGAGTTCGATCTAATTTCATCTAAAAGTGCAGAGCGAATGTTATTATTAACTCGTGGTACTTTTTATGAACACGGTGATAAAGCTAATCGGTTATTGGCACACCAGTTAAAATGGCAATCCACCTCACGTCTCATACCCCAAATTAAGAATTCTTCTGGTATACCTGTTACAGATCCTAAGGAAATTAATGGGTCGTTTAGGTTATTCTACTCTGCACTGTACAAATCAGAATTTCCGACAAATACCACCAAGATTAATCAGTTTCTGGATAACCTTGAAAATCCTACTATTGATTGTGTTCGTGTGAGGGAATTGGATGCTCCTCTTTCCTTGGAAGAATTACTGCTTCCTATCAAAGCAATGCAGTCAAATAAAGCCCCTGGTCCTGATGGATTTACAGTAGAGTTTTTTTTAAGAAATTTGGTGATAAATTGGCCCCTTTACTTTTGCAGATATATAATGAATCTTTGGAAAACGGTTTGCTACCTCCCACACTTACTCAAGCATCAATATCTCTTCTCTTAAAGCCTGACAAGATCCTAACCTCTGTGGCTCTTATAGACCACTTTCCTTACTAAATGTTGATGTTAAGGTATTGGCTAAAACTATTGCTCTTCGTTTGGAAAAGGTTTTGCCTAGTATTATTTCTGAAGAACAGAATGACTTTATTAAAGGACGCCATTTATTTTATAATATTCGTACTTTATTAAACAATTTATTCGGCCCAAACACAGATTTACCTGAGCTTGTAATATCATTAGATGCTGAGAAGGCATTTGACAGGGTAGAGTGGGGATATTTATTAGCCGTATTAAAAAAATTTGGCTTTGGAGATAAATTTATAAATTGGGTGAGATTATTATATACATCACCACAAGCTTGTGTTCAAACAAATGACATCCGCTCTAAATATTTTCCATTAGAGCGAGGGACAAATACCACCAAGGGTTGTCCCGTCACCATCTTTGTTCGCCTTGGCTATTGAACCGCTCTCCATTATGTTACGATCCTCCACCTGTTTTAAAGGTGTTTTTCGCAATGACATTGAACATCGTTTATCTTTATATGCGGACGATTTATTGTTATATGTATCCGACCCAGCATCCTGTCTTCCTACCATTTTGTCCATTCTTAAAACATTTAGTTATTTTTCTGGATATAAACTTAATTTACAAAAGAGCGAATGTTATCCCATTCATACAGCATCAGTCACTCTGGCTTCAAATATCTCGGTATTAATGTGACATGGACATTTTCCGGTCTTCTCTCTGCTAACTTTTCCCCACTTTTTGCTAAAATTAAAACTGATCTCCAGAGATGGAATAATCTACCTCTTTCCCTTATTGGAAAGATCAATGTTATTAAAATGAATGTTTTACCTAAATTTCTTTTTTTGTTTCAATCAATTCCTCTATTTTTACCTAAATATTTCTTTGACTCCTTAGACAAAATGATAAGTTCCTTTATATGGTGTGCAAAGCCTTCACGGGTCTGCGGGTCATTACTTCAGCAATGTAAGTTTGGTGGTGGTCTTGCTCTACCGAACTTCCAATTTTACTACTGGGCTATTCATATTCTTAACATACGATGCTGGAATGAGTTTCCTTATTTACCTTGGTGCAAACTGGAAGCCCTTTCTTGCTGTCCGAAATCCTCTATATTTGCCCTCATACACTCCTCTCTTCCAACCAAAATCTCGCTGTATGTTAAAAACCCTGTGGTGCTTAACACTTTAAAAGTTTGGTATCAATTCAGCAAACATTTCATCTCCAGTTGGTCCACTGTGTAGGAATCATTTGTTCCCTCCCTCATCTCTTGATTCTACTTTTTTAAATATGGCTTAACAAAGGTATACTTTGTTTTGCTGATTTGTATTCCAATGGTATCTTTGGAAGTTTCACCAATGTGTCATCATTGTATGGATTAAGTTCGGCACTTTGTTTCAAAAAGTTTTTCTAATTTTCCTTCTTACCTCCTCAACAACCATGGGATAGATTGCTTGACTTTAAGCCACAACAAAGAGGGATTGTTTCAGAAATGTATAACTGTATTCTGGATCTTTGTAACTACACAAACTCAAAAACAAAGACTGCTTGGGAGGAGGAACTGGGACAACAATTCAGTGAGGAGTGGTGGCAAGAGGTCATTGATAGACTGAGTACTGTATCATCTTGTGCACGTCTTGTACTGATTCATTTCAAGGTTGTACACAGGGTCCATTTCTCCAAAGCAAGATTATCTGCAATTTTCCCTGGAGTAGAGGATAAATGTGAACGATGTCTTAACCCATGTTGTCATTTGAGCCACATGTTTTTTCTTTGTCCATGGTTACACAACTTTTGGTCTGTTTTTTTTTTTCAATTTCAATTATAATAGGAATACACCTTCAACCTTGCCCTTTAATTGCTATTTTTGGGACCCCAGACAAACTGAATCGAGACCCCTCGATTCAGTTTTCAACAAAAATATGTTGCAAAAAAAAAAAAACTTCAAAGTTCAACTAGGATATTCTAAAATCTTTTCAATTTTATTTTGCCTCTGTCCCAACGTCTTTGGAGAGTTGCAGCCATCAAACTCAAAATTTGTTTAAAAATACAATTTGGTCAGAGAAAAAATTGGAAATCTTTAATTTGTACTTTTGTCAGTTAAATAAAGGTTCAAGAATTAAAAAGAATTAACAAACCACAGATTCATGATTAATGCATTTTACAAAATGTCCCAACTTCTAGAAATGGGGTTGTACATTAATAAATGAATGACGTAAGTGACATGACAGACCTGGCTCAGTGCTGCTGGCTCTACAGGACGACACAATTGGATTTCTTTTTTGCTTTCTTCTTTTCCACCGGTGTTTTCCTGTTAATTTGTCTGACCAAGTCATAGAAGATCTGCAATGTGCAAAAAATACATTCATGATGTACTCAATACGAACATGAAACTACTGGAATATGTTCTGAATGGGGGACATATTAAGCAAGTATATGAAACATGCTCACATCAAGGACGTTAATCTTTGATTTGGCAGAGGACTCTAGAAAGGCACAGTTGTTCCACTGCCGGGCCAGATTTTGCCCCTGTTCTTTCCCCACCACCCTCTCGTCCTCCAGATCACACTTATTACCCACCAGGATCATCGGCACCTAAAGTCAGAGAGGAGGAGTGAAAAAATAAATCAGATACACAATGGCAATTATGTGGATCTATCATTCAGCCATAGACACTAAACAGTCAGGCAACATTTATGAAAACATTGTAGTTTTGTGACATTTTTAGTCTGCTTATTAGACCGGCGAAGATGAAGAAAGCCAAAAGTTACATCACTAATGTAATGAACCCACCAGTGAACTACTTGTGCAATATCTGTAACACAAGGTATATTCTCAATTTTATAGTTGAAGCTGTCTGTCACAACAGTAAAGTCAGACATGGTTTACATGTGCTAACATACATATCATTTAGCAATGTTTAACAATCACATATGTATCATTTCAGACTGGAATATTTCCAAATAAAATGAAAATTGCAAAAATAATACCATTATATAAAAATGGAAACAAGCACATCTTCACAAACTATAGACCTGTCTCTCTGCTACCTCAGTTTTCAAAAATCTTAGAGAAACTATTTAATGACAGATTAGGCAAGGCAAGGCAAGGCAAGTTTATTTATATAGCACATTTCATACACAATGGCAATTCAAAGTGCTTTACATAGAAGAAATTAAAATAATAAAAAGAAATAAGAATAATTAAAACAGTTTAGAAAAATATAAGTTTTGAGTCTGGATTTGAATGTGACTAGAGTAGGAGCACATTTGATCTCCTCTGGAAGCTGTTCCAGCCGCGGCTGGCATAATAGCTAAAAGCAGATTCGCCATGCTTAGAGTGAACCCTTGGTATTTCTATCTGATATGATCCTAATGATCTGAGTGATCTGCTGGGTTTATATTCAGTGAGCATATCTGCAATATATTGAGGTCCTAGGCCATTGAATGATTTATATACCAGTAATAATACTTTAAAATCAATCCTAAATCTAACTGGGAGCCAGTGTAAAGACCTAAGGACTGGTGTGATATGTTCATATTTTCTGGTTCTTCTCAGAATCCTGGCGGCAGCGTTCTGTATGAGCTGCAACTGTCTTATGGTCTTTTTGGGAAGGCCAGTGAGGAGTCCATTACAATAATCCACCCTGCTGGTGATGAAAGCATGCACAAGTTTCTCTAAGTCTTGTCTGGAAACAAAGCATCTTATTCTTGCAATATTTTTCAGATGATAGTATGCTGATTTAGTTATTGCTTTGACATGACTACTGAAACTAAGCTCTGACTCTAGTGTCACACCAAGATTCCTGACTTGATGTTTAGTTGTTTGACCCCTAGAGTGAAGGTATGTGTTTACCTTGAGAACTTCATCTTTGTTTCCAAACACAATGACTTCAGTTTTGTCTTTGTTTAACTGAAGAAAGTTTTGACACATCTAACTGTTGACTTCGTCAATGCATTGGCACAGGGAGTCAATGGGGCTGTAATGGTTAGGCGATAGGGCTAAGTAGAGCTGTGTGTCGTCTGCATAGCTGTGGTAAGCAATTTGGTTCTTTCTCATTATTTGGCTCATTGGGAGCATATACAGGTTGAACAGGAGTGGCGCAAGAATTGAGCCTTGAAGGACTCCGTATGTCATGGATGTCCACTCAGACTTATGGTCTCCTATACTCGCATAATAACCTCTCCCATCCAAGTATGACCTGAACCATTTTTGGACTATCCCAGAAAGCCCCACCCAGTTTTCCAGCCTGTCAAGAAGTATGTTATGATCGACAGTGTCAAATGCAGCACTGAGGTCGAGTAGTACCAGCACTGATAATTTGCCTGAATCAGTATTTAAGCGAATATCGTTTATCATCTTTATGAGTGCTGTCTCTGTGCTGTTGTGCGGTCGGGAACCAGATTGAAAATTGTCAAAGGATCCATTCAAGCTCAAGAATTTGTTCAGCTGATTGAAGACAACTTTTTCAATGATCTTGCCTATGAAAGGAAGATTTGAGATCGGTCTATAGTTGCTTAATATGGTCTTATCCAGATTGCTCTTTTTCAGGAGGGGCTTGACAACTGCAGTTTTCAGGGAGTTTGGAAAACTCCCAGAGAGAAATGAGGCATTTACCACTTCTAGAAGATCTGCTTCTAAACTGTTTAATGCACTTTTGAAAAAAATATGTGGGAAGTGTGTCAAGGGCGCAGGTTGATGTTTTAAGGTGCTGTATGGTTTCTTCCAAAATTTTGCCATCAATTTCTTTGAAATCAGACATAGTAACTACTTTCTCAGGTGGTCTGATCTGTCTGACCCCAGCGCAACTCAACCTTTCTGATATTATTGATTTTCTCAGAGAAGAAAGAAGCAAACTCACTGCACTTGTTGTCTGAGAGCATTTCACTGGGAATCTGGCTTGGGGAGTTTGTCAGTCTCTCTACAGTAGCAAAAAGAGTGCGTGTGTTGTTTAAATTGCTGTTTATAATATTTGAGAAGAAAGTCTGTCTAGCTTTGCCTAGTTCCATATTGAAAGCATGAAGGCTGTCTTTGTAGATGTTATAATGGACTACAAGTTTAGTCTTCCACCACATGCGCTCTGCTTTTCTGCATTGTCTTTTCATATTTTGCACTGCTGTTGAGTTTCTCCAAGATGCTTTTTGTCTGCCACTCTTCTTCTTGACTTTCACAGGAGCAATATCGATTACACTTTTAACTTTTGAGTTAAAAGAATCAAGGAGAAAATCAACAGAGTCCGCAGATATGCTTGGTGTTAAGGATATAGCCTTCATAAATAGTACACTAGTGTTCTCATTTAAGCATCTCTTCTTGACAGACACAGATCTAGCTTCAGTGGCAGGAGAGATCAATATATCAAAGAAAATACAGAAATCAGACAGTGCTACATCCTTAATAACAATCAGTGAAATGTTTAGACCCTTACTGATAAGTAAATCTAGAGTGTGTCCACGATTGTGTGTGGGTCCATGTACATGCTGAGTCAGATCAAAAGTTTTTAAAACAGTTTTGATTTCTTTTGCCATATTGTTTTCTGCACCATCTATGTGGATGTTAAAATCTCCAGCAATGGCAAAACAGTCAAACTCTGAGGTAATAGTTGATAACAGTTCTGTAAATTCCTCAGCAAAGACTGGAGAGTATTTTGGAGGCCTGTAAATAATGATAAGTAAAATGCGTGGAGCACCTTTTAACACAATACCCAGATATTCGAAAGAAGGGTAATTCCCAAATGATATTTGCTTACATTGATAGATATCTTTAAAAAGAGCAGCTAGACCCCCACCTCTCTTAACAGCTCTGCAGACACTCATAAAAGTAAAGTTAGGAGGGGCTGCTTCATTGAGGATTGTTGCACTGCAGCTGTCTTCTAGCCAGGTTTCATTTAGAAACAAAGTCGAAGTTGTTTGTGGTTATTAAGTCGTTGACTAGAAGTGATTTATTTTTAAGTGAACGAATGTTTAAAAGTGCTAACTTAACAGTCTTACTTTTTGTCCCCACATCAATCTTAGTTTGACGTGTAATAAGCACCAGATTAGTTGGGTTTGCTGTACGGCTATTGAAGGCCTTAGACTTTCTATCTTGTAATAGAACAGCAATAGAGAAAGATACAGGCACACTGGGTTCCCGCTTGTTCTGTAAACATTTGAGAAAGTTACTGTTATCATAGCGGGGACCCAACACACATCACTGAGAGCTGGTATCAGTTGTTTTTGGTTCACCTCGAGCAGATGGAGGAGGAAATTAGAAAAATTTAGACAAACATGACATAATAAATGAAAGTCAGTATGGTTTTAGAGCAAAGAGGTCGGCATCAATGGCCTTAATTGAAGCTGTGGAAGAAATTACAAACACCCTAGATAAAAAAAAAAAAAAAAAAAAAAAAAAAAAATGCAGTTGGAATATTTATTGATTTAAAGAAAGCCTTTGATACACTTAATCATTCAATTTTACTCAATAAACTAGAAAAATATGGCATTAGGGGAGTGGCTTTGAACTGGATCAAGTGTTACTTAACTGAGAGACAACAGTTTGTGAAGTTGGGCGAGTTTACGTCACAATGTCTGGGCATTGCTTGTGGGGTCCCTCAAGGATCAGTATTAGGTCCTAAATTATTTAATTTATATATAAAATACATATTTTTGTGTATCTAAATTATTGAAATTGATATTATTTGCTGATGATACCAATATATTCTATTCTTGTGATAATTATAATACACTTATAAAGATAGTAAATAAAGAATTAGTTAAACTAAAAATATGGATGGATATTAATAAATTATCTTTGAATTTAAATAAAACAAAGGTAATGATGTTTGTTAATTACAAAGAAAACAGAAATATTAAAGGAATAGTTCACTTTAAAATGAAAATTCTGTCATCATATACTCACCCTCATGTTGTTTCAAACCTGTATGAATTTCTTTCTTCTGCTGAACACAAAGGAAGATATTTAGAAGAATGTCAGTAACCAGACAGTTTCTGAGTCCCATTGACTTCTATGGTATATTTTTTTCCTACTATGAAAGTCAATGGGACCCAGAACCTGCCTGGTTACTCTAAATATATTCCTTTCTGTTTGTTACGACCCTAAGGGATATGTGTTTGGTTTGGGGTGTTTTTTGTTTTTCCCTATTTAACTTATTGTATAGAAATTTGGGGGAATAACTAAAAAAGTTCACTACACACCCTCTTCTTACTCCAAAAACGAGCAGTTAGAATCATACACAAGGTGGGATATTTTGATCACACAAACATATTTCTGCAATCTAAAATTTTAAAACTGCTCAATTCTTGTATAAAGCCAACAAAAATGATCTGCCGGGTAACATTCAAAAGTTCTTTATAGGAAGAGAAGGGGGCTATAACGCGAGGGGATGTGGTAACTTTAAAGTCCAGGTGGTGAGAACCACCAGGAAAAGCTTTTGTGTGTCTGTGTGTGGTGTCAGACTTTGGAATGGTTTGGGGATACAGCTCAAGCAATGCCCAAATATTCACCAATTCAAATAAAAATTCAAAGAAACGATGTTGACAAAATATAAGGCTGAGTGAGGGATCTTGGTGTTCTTGTGTTTGTGATTAGGGGTAGCTGGTTATTGTAAAATAACGGAAGTAGTGATGATTATAAACGGTTCTTATTATTTATTTTGATATTGTAAATGGTGACAATTACAATAGAGCGGGATATGTATACATAGCTGAGTAAATAATGATAATGATTATTATTATATATTATTGATATTACTGTTGTTATTGTAAAACTGTGATTAAACAATATGCTAGGATATGGTTATATTTTATATATGATGTGATTATCATAAATATCGGGACATATTTGAATGTTTACGATAATGAGGATTATCATATAGCATTATTGTGATTATTGAGACAGCATAATGTAACTGTAAGAAACTATAATATCAAATAAATATCAAAACAAGTAAATTATTATTAATTTAACTGTTAATGGCAGCGGCTATATGGGAAGGAATTGGGGGTGGGAGCAAATAAGTTATACTTCTTTCCACTCCCTTTCGAGCAACATATATATATATATATATATATATATATATATATATATATATATATATATATATATATATATATATATATATATTATATTTCACAGAACAAGCCAGAACCATATATCGATAAGACACCATCGGGTCTGAACATATATAGAGAGATCTCAATAACTTCATACCCCAATATATTATAACAATAAGACCAGACACCGTCGGGTCTGATTATGTATAGAAGAATATCAGAACCAAACCAGAGGCGGGTTTCATAATAAGGGATAATGTGCTTGCTTATGAACAGTTACATGACACGTAGATAAGATACATCGTCTGGTCTAGATCATACAGAAAGGATATTCGCCTGCAGGGAAGGAACCTCCATGATGAGAAAGAGATGCAGGAAGTGTAAAGCCAATCAAAACACATTCCTGAGATGTTAACTGGTCAAGGCTGCAATCTGCTGGGCCAGCGCTTCACACTACACACACACACACACACACACACACACAGTTCTCTCCACACACCCAAAAAAACAGCATCCTCTGTCTGACATAGAACAGATGCAAGACAGAGGACTTGGGCTGCTGCAGGGATGGTGTGTAGACCCAAGGGGGGTGCAGGCTCATTTCATCAGTTGTCTTGCTTTGGATTAGGCCAGGGGTGCAATGCTTAGTTCCTGGGGCCCGTTTCAATAAGGAGGTTCAACCAACTCTGAGGTAACTTACCCTGAGATGGGAAACTGAGTTTTCGGTTTCAGAACAGCTGAATTGAGTTAGTTCAGTCAACTGACTTGGTTGACTGAGTTAAAGGATTAGTTAAAGGGGTGGTTGATTGCTATTTCACTTTTTTCATTTTAAATACTGTGTAATGTTGCTGTTGGTGCATGAACAGTATCTGCAAAGTTGCTGCGCTGAAAGTTCAACGTAAGCAGAGATATTGTCTTTTAAAAATCAGGAAGTTTAATGCCTACAAAAACGACTCGAATGGGACTACAACGAGATACTTCCCGGGTTTTATACGTAACTAACCCATACATTTACATCAACCCTCCCTCCGGAACATGTTCTGCTGTCGAAGAGGAGGAGTTATAGTGGAGAGCTGTAGCTGTCAGGTCTTCTGTGTTCAGGCTTCCTACAGACGCTGTAGTTCGTCAACAATGGTTAAAATTTAAGTTTGATTATGTTCCTGACAATTACAATCGTAGTTTAGCTCTCTGTGCTGCGCATTTTACGGAAGACAGCTTCCAGAATCTACACGAGTTCAATGTCGGATTCAACAAGAAACTATTACTCCAACATGAAGCAGTTACAGCTTTAAAACCAGAGGCCACAACCTGCAAGTAAGATTTAATCATTTTAAATGTATTTGCCTGTATAATTTAAGACGTACGTTTTAGTTTTATCAAGGATGTAAAAAAATGCCAGCGCTGGCTTTAGTATATGACAGATGCGTATAAACATTTTGGACCCGAATTTGTATATGTAAAAATTTTGTAAACGTATTTTCCATGTATACTTTATGACGTAATTTTTTTATTTGATCAAGAACGCAAACCAATGCCAAAGCTGTTTGGTTATAGTAGCTAGTTAGTTCGATGTTATTTTGTGTGTATAAGAAACGTGTACAAACTTCAAAAAATTATCGCAACAGCGAACTTCAGCGGCTGTTATCACATGTACACCTAAAGAAAACGACAAACTGAGTAACCAGTAAGTTTTGTGAATAGTTAAACGGTTGTTCATTCTATCAATAAAACAATATCTTTAAAAAACGGTATTACTCAGTCATGTATTCAGTTATATTAAATGTTTAATCAGGGGGAAAGCGTATCTCAAAAGCTAACAAACAGCAGTAGCATTTTCAAGTAACAGCGTATGGAAATTCTTTGAGAGAATAATAATAAAATAAAATAAATTACCATTCAGAAACGTTTAGTAAGAGCCGTGTTTGCGGAGGTTCTGCTTGACTCTCTTCATCACCGCTCTCTGGGTCTGATTCTGGCTCAAACTGATGAGGCAATATTGACACCATTACATTTGACCGGGTCCGGAGCACATGCAACTGTCGCCCGTAAAGGTAATGGGCGTGAAGATTCCGGACGCAGTTTAGCCAATTACAACACACCGGCCGAACTAACCAATCTGAGCTCATTGCCTCTTTCTGAGGGAGTGGTTTCATAGAATCAGGAAGTCAACCGGTCGTTCGAATGACAGAGGAGGAAGCGGCTTACAATAAAGGTGAAATTTATGAAAAATAAGGCGTTTTTTAACAAACGAAACACGAAGACATGTTATATTGCAGCCCATAAACATAATCAAGCTAAGAAAAAAGGCAGTAAACCACCCCTTTAACCTCAAAATGGAAAACATTTCAGGATTTTTCTCCACACAATGGACTTCAATTGCAACCGAAATGTTGAAGTCTAAATCAATGCAGTTTCAAAGGGCTTTGAAGTGCTTCAAAGGGCTCTGCACGATCCCAGCTGAGGAATAGGGTCTTATCTAGTGAAATGATCGGTCATTTTCTAAAATAATAATAATAATAATAATAATAATAATAATAATAATAATAATAATAATAATAATAATAAATTATATATATATATAACACACACACTCACCTAAAGGATTATTAGGAACACCATACTAATACTGTGTTTGACCCCATTTCGCCTTCAGAACTACCTTAATTCTACGTGGCATTGGATAGCATCCAATGCATCTAGGATAGCATCTTGCAGTTGATGGAGATTTGTGGGATGCACATCCAGGGCACGAAGCTCCCATTCCACCACATCCCAAAGATGCTCTATTGGGTTGAGATCTGGTGACTGTGGGGGCCATTTTAGTACAGTGAACTCATTGTCATGTTCAAGAAACCAATTTGAAATGATTCGAGCTTTGTGACATGGTGCATTATCCTGCTGGAAGTAGCCATCAGAGGATGGGTACATGGTGGTCATAAAGGGATGGACATGGTCAGAAACAATGCTCAGGTAGGCCGTGGCATTTAAACGATGCCCAATTGGCACTAAGGGGCCTAAAGTGTGCCAAGAAAACATCCCCCACACCATTACACCACCACCACCAGCCTGCACAGTGGTAACAAGGCATGATAGATCCATGTTCTCATTCTGTTTATGCTGTTTATGTTTATCTGAATGTCTCAACAGAAATCGAGACTCATCAGACCAGGCAACATTTTTCCAGTCTTCAACTGTCCAATTTTGGTGAGCTCGTGCAAATTGTAGCCTCTTTTTCCTATTTGTAGTGGAGATGAGTGGTACCCGGTGGGGTCTTCTGCTGTTGTAGCCCATCCGCCTCAAGGTTGTGCGTGTTGTGGCTTCACAAATGCTTTGCTGCATACCTCGGTTGTAACGAGTGGTTATTTCAGTCAAAGTTGCTCTTCTACCAGCTTGAATCAGTCGGCCCATTCTCCTCTGACCTCTAGCATCAACAGGGCATTTTCGCCCACAGGACGGCCGCATACTGGATGTTTTTCCCTTTTCACACCATTCTTTGTAAACCCTAGAAATGGTTGTGCGTGAAAATCCCAGTAACTGAGCAGATTGTGAAATACTCAGACTGGCCCGTCTAGGCACCAACAACCATGCCACGCTCAAAATTGCTTAAATCACCTTTCTTTCCCATTCTGACATTCAGTTTGGAGTTCAGGAGATTGTCTTGACCAGGACCACACCCCTAAATGCATTGAAGCAACTGCCATGTGATTGGTTGATTAGATAATTGCATTAATGAGAAATTGAACAGGTGTTCCTAATAATCCTTTAGGTGAGTGTATATATATATATATATATATATATATATATATATATATATATATATATATATATATATATATATATATATATATATACATACATACACACACACACATATACACTTTTTAACGACAAATGCCCATCTTGTACCATCTCTGAGATGCGTCTCTGTATTACGTCATCACGTTGGAAAGGTCACAAAAAAAATAAAAATAATAATAAATTAAAACAAAGATGTCGGACGATTTTGAAGTTGGAGGAGAAAATGAGATGGAATTTTTCGCCCTTCCCTACCTTTTTGAACCGGAGCACACAGACAAATAACTTAGATGATGTGACGCATGACCTTTCCAACATTTTACACTGAAGAAAGAAAGACATTTACATCTTGGATGGCATTGGGGTGAGTAAATTATAAGGAAATGTTCATTTTGAGGTGAACTAATCCTTTAAGTGCGTGCACGACTATGAAAAGCCATGATTACGATATAACAATTCAACATGGAATATGCACCGACAAAAAGATGCCTGCATACTTCCAAGTCAATGCACAAATTTAATACTTAATCACGGTTATAATATCAGAGGTGAAAACTGGTAGAGCGGTAAGTTCTTGAACTATTATTCACTTTCATGGTATCCCACGTGAAAAAACAAAGAAGAAAAAAAAAACAGCAGCAGCTAAAAATTAGGTATGAAACCTATTCATTCAGGTAACGCTTTAAAGGTCCCATGACATGGATTATTTTATTATTTTATAATGTTTCCTGGGGTGCACTTATAATGTTAATATGTTTTTAAGATCAAAAATAGTAATAATTTAGAAATAAAAAGCATTTTTCCTAGCCTGATTTTAGCCTCTGATTTGAACACTCTGATTGAAGGGGCGTGTCTGCTTTGAGACTTCACTGTAAACGCCCACTGCTGTGATTGGCTGACATGCTTGCATATGAAATATCTAGCATTACATGTGGAACTTTCTCGAAAACTTTTACTATTACAGCTATTATACGTTTTTACTATTACAGCTATCGGGATTAACGAATCGTGAGAAGTTAAGTATTTAGATCTATTCCCATCACATAAAAAGGTTGCAGTGATGAGCATTGAGCAGATGACAGCCTGTTGATGGCGTGAATGAAGATCTTATCATTGCAACGCAGTTTCTGCACTCTCACTAATGATTTCACCAATGCAAACATGACGTAAGTACAGTAAGAGCTTCGTTGTGCAGTGTAACAGCGTCATTGATTTCATAACAAGTTTTGGCAAGTGTCCAGATAAACTCGCGCTGTGTGATTGACAGCTTGTGCGATTGGAAAGAGATTGTTCTTTGATTGCTTTCTGTATATATTTTAATCACAGTTTAAATAAGATTATTTTCATCCTACTAAGAGAAATGATGTGAAGTTGACATTTTAGTCACTGGCTTGATTTACTGATGCATAAACAGTATTGAACGATTTTGAGAGAAAGATTATCTGTCTGAACGAACAATTACACATCAGAAATTCACATAACCCACTGGTTCTTCAGAGGCTCGGATGAAGGAACTAAAAAAATACTTTCGTGTTCATTTGTACATCCAAACACTGAGCAACTGCCATGCTTCGCTCGTTTGCAAGCCATGATGTCTCTCGAGGAAAAACTAATATCGCGCTTGCGCAGCTCATTTTCTCATGGGCGGGCCAAATTCTCTTTGCGGGCAAAGAAAAGAAAGGGGAGGTAACCTTTCCCCTTATGATGACAAAGGCAAGATTCTAGATTTGCCCGTCTGAGCTTTCATTTTCTCAAAAATACCCAGGGCTTGGTTTACACCTATCAAAATGTCTAGCCACTGGGGGACCATAGGCAGGCTAGGGGAACTGATATTAATGTTAAAAAACCTCATAAAGTGAAATTTTCATGTCATGGGACCTTTAAGCATTAAAGGTTCATGGGTGTAGCCTACATGGCTTTACAATAATTTTACACATTACATAAATATAATTCAGTGTCTATTTCAATATGCAGCAGCTTTTTCCATACAGTCTAATGCTCAAATAATTAAATGTTCTCTAATCAAACCTGTTACATTTCTTAATTAGGGTAATGAAATTAACATTTGACTTCTACTCAGCCAACAGCAAGGCAGAGGCTCATAAAACACCACCACCACTCAAAGATGAAGAGGAGATGGCCACAATACCAATTATTGGAAGAATATTAAAATATTAAAAAGAATAACTTTTGCTTTTGTATTTGTAGGAAATAAAGATCACCAAATAAATGAATTTGAATAATTTGTGTTTATTTAACAGCTGTGGTTGTGGTTTTGGCATATATCTCGGACTACCCTTCCATCTGGTATCCTTCCGTTCCGTACAGGAAGTTTTATTTTCAGAAGGAGCGATGATGGGAATATGCGGGTTATCAATGCATCCAACCACATTGAAAATCCTAAAGGAAATTCTAACTATCAGATTACTTCCAGAGGTCACAGCAAGATGTTATCAAATGAACATCATTTATAAGATTAGCCTCATTTAAACCGATTTCTGCACAGTGAAACTCCTCTTTGATGGTGCTCAGGACACAACACAAAAATGTAAACAGAGCATGAGGTCAAGGCACACTTTCCTTATCGCTCTTCAAACAGTAGCCTTACTAATGTGCTCCGCATATGCCTGATGTTATATAGAAAACTACCATTTAAAAATGTTACCGCTCAAATAAATATGCATGTGGATATGGCACAAAAAAACACTCTATTGATGTAAACGTATTTAACTGCCATTAGGGTAAGAAAAATAATCTTGTTTCCATTTGCATTAAGATTACTTTTCTTACCCCAGTGTCAGATCATTTTACTTGTTTTAAGTAAAATGCACTTAATTTGCATTAATTTAATTTTCCCTGCATCCTTTTTGAACGCCTTGTCACATACGTGGCTAAACCTACATCTAGAGATGCATAGATTACAATTTTCTAGGCCGATTCCGATTTCCGATTTTTCATTGAGTTTGACCTGCCGATACCGATTTTAGCCGATTCCGATTAAATTTTTTTCTAACCACTTTACAGCACACACACATTTATTTTCAATCTTTTCTTTAACCCTTTCACGCGTAAGTTTAACCCTCAGAGGTCTGAGCTGTTTTCTGGGCCCTGGGGGTGTTCTGACATGCTCTGACATTTGTGGTTATTTCTGTTACTTGTGACATTTTCATGGCTAAAGTCTGATTACACTGTATTCAGCACAAACTCTGCTACAATAATATATCAGCAGCATGTATATAAAAGTTTGTAGTTTTGAGATAATAACATTTATGCGTGGTTTGTGAAAATACAAAAATAAATTCTCACTGAAATAAGGTCATGAAACCCATACTGATTATTTCTTCACAAGACTTTTGAATCACCCTGAATGCTCATTCAGAGAAGACAATATATTGATTTAAAAATTTTACGACGTGTTTTGTGTGATAAAGCAATATGCGAAGGGGCGGATCATCTCATTAATATGAAAGCTTTCCACACCTGAGAAAGACAAAGAACCTCCCTAATGGCCCTATTAGGAGCTTATCAGGGCCCATCATTCTGACCAACCTTGCACAAAGAATGAGATTTAAAAAAGAATGGCTTTTAAAATTGTTTGGATTTATTTACAA
Organism: Scardinius erythrophthalmus; assembly: GCF_964197995.2. Classification (NCBI taxonomy): domain Eukaryota; kingdom Metazoa; phylum Chordata; class Actinopteri; order Cypriniformes; family Leuciscidae; genus Scardinius; species Scardinius erythrophthalmus. The sequence continues at coordinate 9,920,978 of NC_138245.1, read as the reverse complement.
CACAACATAATCCAAAGATACACAACAAAAAAGCACTTATTGATAACAATGATCCAAAGAAAGAGACCTTTGTGCCATTCCTAAAAACATTGTACATACCTTTCATTTCCAAGGTGTTTGATTTTCACTTTACCATGTTCATGTACAGAGACAGGTACTGTGAATGTTGAAGTCAGCAGGACTCAGTGGCATCTGGGCCCTGAAAAAAAAAAAAAAAAAAAGGGAACATACTGATATCAAGAGAAAGGCCTGCACGATTTTGGGAATACATTTTAGATTTTTCTTGATAAAATTGCTTTTTAAAATTCACAGAATACACACACACACACTCACACAAATGTTTCCAACAATATATTATATAATGAACACCACCAGGTTTGTTGTGCCTTGTAGGCATAGTCTATGCGCAGTGCTGCATAAAATAATAACAATATAGCAGCCTATATATATTTTCAAAAAGATTTCAGTAACAACCAAGCTAGAGAAAAATATATTGATTATCATGTTACTTCAAATGTTTCCATTCGTTATGATGATATGAAATGAGATAATAGTAAAAACATGAAGCCATTTGGAGCGTTTTGCTTTTCCAAAATATGATACATTAAAACGCGATCGCGATCAAAAATATGATACATTCAAACGCGATCGCGCTCAAATATAAAACATTATGGTTAGGCCTACCATATACATATCTACGTTTGAGCAGATATCCACAAACACAGTAACAGTAAACACGGGTCTAAATATTATAATATTCACCATATATCTAGCAACAGTTCAACTGCAATGTGACATTTATGCAACAATAGCAAACTAATATGTAAGAATTTCTTACCTTATCTTTCTTGTCTTCAAATATCGTTCTTCTTCTTCTGATGTAAATCCAATGTAAGCTCAGGCACGTCTTTCAAACTCGACGAAAAGTGAAGTGAAGTGTTTTGTTGTTGAGGTAATGAGGGCGATCGCGTTCCATGTGGAGATTTGCATGTGAATCTCTTTTGCGCGAGTGGGCGTGGCCAAATTAAAAAATAATTAGGAAGCGTTTGAGAAGCTGGACATCTTGTTGGTTTTATACAAATTACTTAAACAGAGAATATTTGTTTTCGTTTTGAATCCGATCATTTAAAAGTACACACTTAAATGTTTATAAAGGTGTATGGCTCATAAATGTGTGACAAGTATTCGCTGAGTTTTGTTTCAGTTTATAGACGTGCTCAAGAAAAAAAAGTTCACCGCGACGGAGAGGCAGAACGCACACACTGTTTATTTTCTTTATTTTACAAAAGCACAATGTTTTGATTTGATTGGAAATGGACACATACAAAAGTAGAAATACCAAAGATTCTTTTTTTATATTTCTTTTTTCTGTATGACCATAAATGACTGAGTAATTTAAGTTTATAGTGCTACAATGTGGAGAAAATCCAGCAAAACGCGCCCGCGCGTTTGTCGACCTCAGAGGGTTAAAATATTCTAACTGACACCCCCACCCCCAGAGTGAGTTTTTTCAAGCCGAACGTTCCCTTTAATGTTTCCATGGCGACACGTCACGCGATACACCACAGCCACAATAATACTGTATGACAGATGTGTCGCTTTTATTTCGCTTTTCCTTTATTCAAAATATTCACAAACTTGCTTACCATGTCATCAACTAGCCTATCTGATATTCCGATTCTCAAATACGTGTAAGTGAGTGTGTCTTGATCTATAACATGAGATGGGCGCCGCAATGTTGTCCTGCTGTCAGACGGATTTACAACACGTGAATTCATCAGTTTCTCCCGAAATAAATGCAAGAAAGTGGCCGGTGAACTGAGAAGAATAGAGTAAACTTTATAGTTACTTCCACTATGTTTGTCGGATATGAATAACACATGTCGGCAAATTATATTTGAAATTTTGAATAGATTGTTATTGCTGATTCCACAGACATCAGTGTGTATTTTACAAACTAAATGTATTGTTTTACTCGGGCTTATGTGTATTTAAATATCTGAAACCTAAAATAAACATTATGAGGTTGAAAACACTGCTTAGTTGTGATATATGAATATGACAGCGCTGAACGCGTCCGACTCTGGCTCAGCGCCAGCCAACGCGCGAAAGCACAGTTGAATCTGGCAGTTATGCGATGTCACTGAACATTGTAAATGTGGCACCGTAACGTTACTCTCAGGGGCACAGAAATAAAAATCCCACATATGAGACCGTACCGCTCAAAAGGTTAATCATGCAGCGCCCGAGTGCATTTGACCGGCATAAAATCAGCATATGTCAGACTGACCGGCCGGTCGCCGGTCATGGTCGATCACGTGAAAATCGGCCAATTCCGGTCACCAGCCGATCAATCGGTGCATCTCTACCTACATCGTTACCAAAGCAACCCACAGTATGTCTGGATACAATGCTTATTTGATCATTTGCAATTAATAGTGCAGACAGTCAGCCTGAAAAGATCTGATTTGAGAAAAAAAATATGATTTGTCTGCAGTCTAAACTACGGGTGCCATCCACATTTTTTTTTTTTTTGCACGAATCATTATAGCAAGAATGTAAAGAAGTAGAAAAATCTTTGATTTTATAATTATTATTGGTATAGAAAAAGAAAGAGCGATAATGGCACTTTAAACTGTAATCAGCTACCAGGTGCATTTGGCTTGTGATGAAAGAGGCTTCAGTACGGCAGTGATTTGTAAAAGGGGTGGTATAATGCCCTTTTCACAAGATGTAAAATAAGTCTTTGATGTCGCTAGAGTATGTTTGTGAAGTTTTAGTTCAAAATACCCCACAGATATTTTTATATAGCGTGTTAAAATTGTAAATTTCCGAGGGTGAGCAAAAACGCACCGTTTTGTGTATGTCCCTTTAAATGCAAATGAGCTGCTGCTCCCAACACAGAGGGTGGAGCTTCAAGAGCCTGCACTCACATGGACATGCACTGAAAATTTAAAAAAACTTTTAGCCTTTTATGTTCAAACCAGATTCAGACAATGATGGAGACGAGACCCAAGAAGAAGTGACATGTAGAATGCAACAGGACGTTTCTGAATGGTTAGTTGATGAATTTATGTAGCTTATGTGTAGTTATCTTCTAGTCATTGATTAGGATATTCTGTCTTGATAATCTATTAATCGTGTTCAGGGGGCGGGGTTTATGTACATTTTTGGGTTGGTGATGTCACTAAATCCGCAAGGAATGTCGTGTAGTTCCTACCAGCCGTTTCTTGTAGTCCTTAAAAAGCGATTTCTGTAAAAGCAAATATCTCCCTTTGCTTTGAACTTTGAGCATTGTAACTTTGCAGATGTTGTTTTTGCTCAAACAGCAACATTACACACTAACTAAAGTTAAAAAAGTGAAATCATAATCAACCACCCCTTTAAGTCTGTAAAGTGCTTCTCTGTATTTTCTCTCAAACTTACATCCTCTGTGTCCTTTACTCGTAGGATCTGCTCTCGTAAGTCCTGCAGGTCATTGAATGTGGACTGTGCTGTGATTGAGTACACAAGAGCAAAGCCCTGACCATTCTTCATGTACAGGTCCCTCATGGCTGTGAACTGCTCCTAAAATAATAAGAAAAAAACACCATGAAATTTAACATTGAGATTTACAAGTAAATCAATAAAACTTTCGTTCATCTTTGAAACCCAAAGAAAGATATTTTATTGAAACCTGAGGTTTCTGTCCCTCCACTGAAAATACAAAACTGACCATTCAAAATGGCATAAAGACAGAAGTTTTTGAAAAAAAGTTTGGTGGACTTTCAGAGGCGAGAATAAGAGAATGATTGTGGTAACAGGGGTGATAGTAGAAAAAAATCTTGAGCCTGAACTTTTTTCCCTGGGAGGTAAGCGGGCCCCTAAGCCAAGATATATGCCCTGATCAACATAATTGTCAAGCGGGATCCAGGGGTGTGCTCCCCTAGGAGAACATTTTGATAAATAGTCCCTTAAATGATAGAGTCTTGTGACTTTTGTGGATATAAATGGACATCATTCAGACATGAGATGAACAAACCTAATACAAGCCTATATTACAGTAGCAGGTTTCAGTAAGTCAAATTTAAGACCATTTTAAGACATTTTAAGACCATAAAGACTTAAATTTAAGACCTACGACGCATTGCCAAAAAAAAAAAAAATCGAAGAATTCATTTTATTTCAATGAATTCAGTCATTGAAAAAGCACTAATTTAATTTACAGATAAAGCAATCACATTAGTAACCTTCCACAACCAACAACGCGTCAGAGAAAAGAACAGAATCAGATTTTTTTTTTATAGAAAATTGTACTTTGCATATTATACTGTAAAAAACACATAATTAGTTGATTTCAGTTGATCATAACTAGAGATGAAATGGCATGAACATTTCATTTCATGATTATAGTGACAAAAATTATGACTGTTATCACTGAATCCTGTACAAAAAGTACTAATACTACACAAAAAAATCAATTCACCAAGTTTTATGTCGAAAACCAGCAAATAACAAATAAAATAAGCATCAATATGCACTTTTTGTTTACATAAACATTAAAATAATACCATTAAAAATGATAGACAGATTTTAAAAGTGTCTTGCAACATGTTATACTAACATGTAGAAGTTCAAAAGTTGACAATTTTTTTTTTTATAAAAAGATAAATCTCACATATTTCAGACCTTAAATGATTATTTATGAAAAGAATGAGTCAAAAAAAAAAAGACATTTACAATGCACTTTAGCTTATCTTTTATTATTAATAGTAAAATTAGGTCCGATTTTCCCGTGGCGTCTGCGCTCTCCACAACGACAAAAAAGTTTGAGTGACTAATTGATTTCCACCGCCGAAAAACATGGAAAAAACGAGCGCGTCGCTTCAATTATGATTACCGCTTACCGCGCGCCTACATTTGAATGAACATGAGCGCGCAAAAGATGCGATATATGAACGGTCTGTTGGCGAGCTACCTCAAATCAGGCCACGATAATTTTTTCATCAAGTTTGATCTACCTTTATGGACAAGTTTGGTGTCTTCCCCTGGCTTCATAAAGTTGCACTCCATGACTTTGGCTATGTTTCGCGCTGCCAGTGTGGGAAACACATTCGTAGTGTATGGGAAACACAAAACAAATTCGCACGTGGAGTGACTGCTGAATCAATCTGATTGGCCAAAACCCAAGACCAGCCCCTGCCTACCCTATTACCGATTGGCTGAAGTAGGCTTACTGGTGTGGTTTAGTGAAAGCAAAGCGCCTCTCATGCGAACCTGATTTTTTTTTCTTTTTTTTTCTTTTTCTTTTGCAGACAAGTCTGTACGCCGGAAATCCAGCGTAGCGCCGGAGCGCTATCAGGCCTGTGGTAACCATGGTTTTGTAGCTGAAATGTGGCATATACATATCAAATTATATTATTATAATGTAGACATTTATTAAAGAAGAAAAGAAACATAACTAAAGTAACTTTAAGCTATAGCTGTTTTGTGAATTTATAGTAAATTTTCTTAGGCTATTGTTTTTCATAATATAATAGAAAACAGTTACAGTATAAAGCTTAGTTTTTACCATGGCATTGATGTGCCATGCATGGTTTTACCTGTGGCTATCATGACCTACAAATATATACAATATAATACTACGGAAGATCAATGGTGAATTTTTAATAGTAGAGTAACTCATGTCAGAATTAAAATTTTACCCTATAAAAATGAGGCTACAATTTTTACAGATGTTCCGGTTTTTGTTTATGAACTCAAGCTCAAACTACTGCCACCGTCAAGTCGAGCTACTGACAAATGTGCATTTCCAAGAGATAATAAATAAATAATAATGAACTAATTTGATTGGGCCTGTCTGGGGTCAGTTTTTCCTATTAAAAAGTCCTTGCATGTAAGGTTTTGGTAAGAAGCGTACAGACCTCTGATGATAATGCAAACAAAAGAAGGGTGTCAATTCTTTATTTTTCCTCTAACCTAGTTGCAGTATGTTGCCAGCTGAGCTCTCCGAAATACAGAAGGTTGAAAACAGGAAGGCCGACAACACTTACTGTTCCAGCGGTGTCCAGGATCTCCAACATGCACTGCTGGCCGTCCACCTCCACTTGCTGCATGAGGAGAAGGGAAGAAAATAAAAATAAACAAAGATAAGCTTCCATTACCCACTAGATTATTAAAAAAAAAGAAGACAGAATCTACTGAGCAGAAATTGCTACCTTTCTGTAGGAGTCTTCTATTGTGGGGTCATATTTCTCAACGAAAATTCCCTGGACAAACTGGACCGTCTGCAAGACGCACAGATATTTCATTAGAGCCAGAGAATGTTTCACACAAGGCTTTAAAATAGTCAGTGGGAGGAAAACAATTTGAATCTCATTAAACAATATGAAGACTGAGCAAAATATCTTGACAACGCTACTGGCTAATAATTTATACAATTTAGCTCGACAGAATGGATCGCTTTGTAATGTCTACACCCCGAGCCTGGGATTTCTCCACCTCTTTAGAAACAACTGGTGCAAATCCAGATTTGGAGGCTAATAAACCCACTTAGGCTGGTTCTAAGGAGGTGCTTGAAGGTGCTAAGCATCCCCAAACGAAAGGCAGGAGCATCCTCAGGTGATACTGTAATAATGTCATATTGGCGAAACAGATGTGGCAAATGCTCCATGTTTGTTGATCTCTTGAACGCAATGGCCAATTAGAGGTGTGTAATTTAGAATCCACTCACCGCATTTAAAATGCCGGATTTTTGTTCAGTGCTGAGTTCTGCATGCTTGCGAATACACGTGTTTTCTTTGCGCGCTTTCGAGGTTTTATATAATACACTGAATAAAAGTTTTGATTTTCATGCTGCTTAGAGGACAGGCGGCCAATTACACCGACTTAAATAACTAGCTTCCGGCAGACGGCCGTACGCATCGATTTGCGCTAAAGGAGTAACCCTTGAACTTGACGCACAACGTAATGATGGCAATCAATGCCTCTCGCGTTTCAAACAAACAGGACTGGGCAACCATAGATATCCATATAAGGCTAGATGTCTTACGGCGGAGTCTCGAACGGCATCACTGGCGGCCATCTTGTCACAGGCAGACTTTCTGGCGGGCTCTGTGGTACCTGATGTAAGGTGAGTGATCAGCACGAACACAAATACTCTTATCTCGCTGAAATCTTGACGGATTTACAAACGGTTTGGTTTCTTACAAACGTTATTAACGTGGCTATAATTCTGGATGCTTGAACATGCTGAAATATATAATATTATAATTATTCATAAGTATGCAGTGTCATAACTACATCTCTGACATTTATAACAAACCAGCCCGTTTGAAAATTGGTAGAAAATTGAGCAAGTTATGGTTATTTAAAAAGTACATGCACCATTAAAACACGTTACGAGTGAGCGAGCTGATTGACAATAAAATTGGCAAGCAAGCGCTACTTTTTTTTTTTTTCTTTATTTGGTTTGAATATCTGCAGTTCTATTTTCTGTTTCCCTTTTTGAATGACAAAAATAGACTAATGATACCTAATGACATAGACCGTTATTTCCTTACAAGCAGGCGTAGAACGCACGTCCTAGTTGACAGTCGCCAGTAGTCCTTTCGGTGTGTTCAAGCACAGATTTTTGGCCAAGATGCAGCCGATGAGAGGTGACAACACACTCAGCTTTTGTCTACGCTAGTTCTTTGATGTGTGTCCTGGGCTTAAAGGGGTCCTATTATGCAAAATTCACTTTTTACATGGCGTTTGAACATAAATGTGTGTATTGATTGTGAACAACCACCCTATAATGATAAAAATCCATCCAGTGCTTTTTTTGAATCCCCATAAATCATAAGCACTGTCTCAGAACAAGCCGTTCTCAGACTCGGGGCAATGTGACGTACTTTTGCACAAGCCCCTCCCACGACTGTTCATGGACACTGCAGCATAGACCCGCCCTGAGTGAGCTATACACAGTCCGCTATTGTTTCGACACCGGGGCAGCTGTAGACAAGAATATGAAAGAATATTTAATGCGTACTTCTTATACGGTGTTAATTCAGCTCTTACGGTGATTTTCTGGAGTAAAACTGACGCATAATCTTTTGTGTGATGTACATTAAACTTAATTGAACTCATTAGTATATTTTTGGCCATTATTCGGACGTGGTCCGCTACAGCAGGCTTGTACTAATAGTGGATAAAAGCAAGATGAAAAATAAGTTATAACTGTAATTAAACTAGACTGTTCTATTTCTATACTGTATATTCTCTGGCTGTGTGGACATTTTTGTCTGACTGCAGGTCGAAATGAACACCGCTACTACTGAGAGTTTCTGTTCTGATATTATCATTCCGTGAGAGGAGATTGTCCACAGAGATTGCACACAAAAAGTGACAATTTAAACATGCTGTAAAAAATTATCTGTTGGGTATTTTGAGCTAAAACTTCACATTCACACTCATCAGACATCAGAGACTTATTTTACATCTCTAAGCAGAAAAATCATGGCTGTTCCAACTAAAGATTTTTCTGAAAGATTAGTCGCATGTTTATATTAATTTAATTACTATAGGCCTATATACATACACACACACACACACACACATGCACACACTCTTTGTTGTGGCATCGGAAAATGGAATAATAATAAGAATATTATAAGTAACATTGCCAGCAGTGTTCTACATTACAGAGAAATATTAAACCATGATAATGACCACCCTCTATATGCGACCAAATGTCACGCTAGGCGACTAAAACATTTCTTTAATTAGCTAGTACAATGGCTAGTAAATTGTAAGACTTCACTCGCTTGTGATTGGCTTAGAGGCAAAATATACGTTTAATACAGACCTGGAGTACCATCAATGAGGGACGGGACACACTGGGTTTGGCGTAGGGGTGGAACGGTACATGTATTCGTATAGGGCTGGGCAAAAAAAATAGATTTTTCGATTAATCGTTTTTTTAAATGTGGTCGATTCAAAATCGATTCTCAAAAGCCACAAATCGATTTTTTTCCATATTTGTTTATCTATCACCCAAAAGCCAGTATTAGCACAGTTTATAGCCTTGCAGTCTCCATGTTACAGCTAATGCTGTGAGATTTTATGTGTTTTATCTTAAAACATAAAATAACTTGATCCTGATTGATCAAGGCATGTGACTGTTCTGACTTGTCAATTTTCAGCATACATTTTTCATCTTGTATCAAAACCCTGTCTATTCATTGTATGCATTTGAAGTTGGGTTATATACCCAAGTGTCCCTAAAATAAAAAGTTTAATATACAGGTTTGTGGCTCTTAATTTCTTTTTATTAATTAACCACTTGTAAACTTATGTTCACTGTTCCTTTTTTATAAATATAGTATTTGTATTAAATCTATATCCATTGAGTCGAATCAGGAATCGAAATCGAATTTAGAATCGAAATCAAATCGAGAATCGAAATCTAATCAAATTTAGAGCTTGCGAATCAAAATCGAATCGAATTGGAACATCTGAATCGATACCCAGCCTATATTTGTATTGAACCGAAAAGGTACGGGCGTCACGGTTCAGTGCATAAATTTACACTGAGAATACACGGTATAAAAATAAACAAAACTCGCGTGCAAATTAATGTAATGCGGAACTACTGTTAGATACGCGGGTTCTTTAGGGACACCTAATCTGTAGCCCCGCCTTAGCTCTGAAGCAGGCTGCGATGTAAAGTAGGGCTGGACCCGAATATTCGAATATTCGTTCGTATGAAGGTAAAACAGTAGCAAAACTCGAGAGCTTGCTAATTTGAATGTGAGAACTTGTAAAATTAATATTTGTATTTGTAAGTTGAAATTTATACTTGCAGCTCTGATGTGAAAAGCTGCATCTATCGATTTGCACACACAGACAATACTCAGAACACCTGTGTTTTGAATTCGAAGTTGCAGATTAATAGTTACAAATGTGTAAAGTGTCATTTACATAAACAAAATGACAGGCACAATTGTGTACTACACATTTATCTTTGTGCTTTAGTTCAGTTTCGTTGTACAACCACAAGTCGGCACTCACAACCTCTCATATCTGGCAGTACAACTTCAAATCCTAGTGCTTTGACTTTTGCTACTCTTTTTGCGATATGCCAGTAGCAAAACTCACTCGTGCACTTGCAGACTTGAGAGAGCAGAGTCGGGGGCGGGGCTGGGGTCGGAATGAAGTAATTTTATTGGTCGATGCCTCACCAATGAACAACGCCAGCCACAATGAAAACATTTATGCTTGTGTATCAGCTATTTTTTAAAACGCTTGGAAAATATTTTTATGAAATATCATTAGTTTTACTGGAATAGTTTTACAGAATATGAACGCAACGCGTTTAATTGAGACAGTGGTATTAAAAGACCAAACTCAGGAAACACCATAAAGCATACAGAAAAAAAATGAGCACAGAATATGAATTGTACGTTTTCCTCGAACCCAAGAAAACACTTAATGAGGCTTAATGGACCAACAGTTATAAAATAAAAATTAAAAACAATAAAAAAACACATAATTTGTTACTTTATTAATAAAACACAGGCAGCGAGTTTATTTGCACTGAACACACATTTGCTTATATATATATGCCAATTCCATTGCAATATGAAAATGCACCTAAATTATCTGATAAGAATGTAAAATGTATACCTTGAAATGCAATGTAAGTCGTTTTGGAAAAATGTAAATGTTTTAAATATTCACCCTAGCCTAACTGTTGGACACACAAAAACAAACAAAACATAAATAAATTATATATATACGTACGTGTGTGTGTGTGTGTGTCTTTTACAGTCTATGGTATATATATACCAGATATGGCATATAGCCTATATATGGCATACGTCATATGTTTTACGTCATATTCTGTGCTCATCTGCTTTTCTGTAGTATGCATTAGCATTGTGTCTACTGAGTTTGATAATATCGTTTATTTATTTTAATATCAGTCTAATGCATTAAGCCATGTTAGTGTTTCAGTGCACGCGGGTTTCGTGACATCATCGAACTCCCATTTCATTGGCTAGGTGCCAACCAATAAAACGGCTCCTTTGACCCCCCTCCTCCCGCCCCCCTTTCTCTCTAACCGCTTCTGAGTTTCAAGTGCTCAAGTTAGTTTTGCACCTGATATATCGCGAAAAGAGTAGCAAAAGTCAAGGCGCGAAATTTGAAATTGCAGTGACAGATTTGAGAAGCTGCTAGTGCCTAATTGAGGAAGTACCGCGAATGTGAACGTAAGATTAAACGCAAAATATATATTACAAGTTTGTGTCTGTCGTTGTATTTCTGTGAATGGCATTTTACACATTTGTGTCTACTTGTCTGCAGCTTCAGATTCAGAATACAGGTTTGTGACTATTATCTGCGAGTGCAAATTTCAACATTCAACTTCAGATTTTTATTTTACAGGTTTTCACATTGGAGCTGTGAGTGTAAATGTTCATGTACAAGTACGAATATTTATTGTACAAGTTCTCAAATTCACATTTACATGCTCTCGAGTTTTGCTACTGTTTTACCTTCATACGTTCGGTGGGTTGGTATTCGATTTGAAAATTTGACATTCGAATATTCGGGGTTTTTTTTGCACACCTGGTATCCCCCGCAAAACGATTCTCATTCGCGCTTGAATAAGGCCGGCGACACACTGGCTGCGTGGCGTGAGCGTCTCAGCTGCGTGGCATGTCCGTTTTTATTTCGGCTCCCATGTTAACAGGTTGGAGTTTGCACACTGCCTGCTTGAGACACGCATCTCAGGCGTGGCTCGAGCCACGCGGAAAACATGCTAGAAACAGAACTGACGCCTACCAGCAATGGGAGTGTTCTCTGGCTAGAGCGCAGAACAGCGGAGTGTGTGTGGACAGAAGTGCATGTCTGAGCTTGTGTTTTGGGTTAAGCTGCGTTGCTTTGACATTGTGGAAAATAGAATAATAGAAACAAAATGTATTAGCCTTTTTACCCGTTACTATCAATCTAAATGAATCTCGTTTTTGCGTTTTTCTTTATTTAAATTTCGGTTTTCTTTATTTAAATTCAGTTTTTTCTTTATTTAAATTTCGTTTTTCTTTATTTAAATTTTGTTTATCTTTATTTAAATCTACCCTTTACTGTGTCAGTAATTTGTTAGTCATTAAAATATTAGACTACCTTAAAAGTATTGCTTAATTTAACACAGTGCAGTGTCCGTTCTCGGACGCGTTCTCTGCCCGTGTGAGGTGCACCGCTTCCCGCTCGCGCTGTTCTGTAGTTTACTAAAAGTTTATTAATTCTGAATGTATTGCGTCTCACGTGTCTATCTATATTGCACCAAATGCGACACTGCATGCACTCCCTTGTGAAGTCGATTGGATGAACGGTTCTCAAAATAATCAAAATGCAAACGGACATACAGACACATAGAGATTCCTGCCTTTATTAGAGAGAAGAATATGCTCAGCACCCTCTCTCCGAAGCTTCGAATATTCGATGTTCATTACTACCGAAGCTTCGAAGCTCAAAAAATGGTATTCGGACTAGCCCTAATGTAAAGATTGCAATGCTGGAGTGTGTGTGTGTGTGTGTGTGTGTGTGTGTGTGTGTGTGTGTGTGTGAGAGAGAGAGGGAGGCGCGGGGGCGATCGAAAAGTCGCAAAGTGTTTACTTATATTTGTGCGTGTGTGTGAGGCGCGGGCGGGATCGAAAAGTGGAAACAAATACATACTCCGTCATTTTGTTTAATACAGGACATCATTCAAACTGTCAAAAGTGTTTAAGCTACTGTTAATTAAAATTTTAAGGAAAACAAATATATTAATCTGAAATGTAGCAAATTCATTTTCAATTCATTCAGGTACAATTACCAAAAATATCACAAGGTCTTTTTGTCTTTTTATTAATTTAATTAATAAACTAATTATATAAAACTATTGTCAGTGCACTACAAATAAACTGGTTCAATGCCTTTACTTTATTAATAAAAGTTATTCAAAAAATACAAGGCTCAAGTAATTTATTTTCCTTTGGTGGTACAGCCTGCACAAGCCTTCTGCATTTTTGTTTTGCTTTTCCCTCCATTGTACCGAACCGTGACTTCTGTGTACCATTCCACCCCTAGTTTGACGGAAGGGGTTTCTGCCCGAATTGCTCTTAAATCTTCTGATTTTAGGAAGAATTAATGAATTGTAGGGGTTGAATCTGTAACAGCTACAATATGTAAATGTTTTTTTCCACTCTACGTGACGTTGACAGTTTGCAAGACACACACATTTTTATAATTATAATTTTGACTTATTTTAACCCAATTCAAATTTGACTTGGCTATATGTGACCCGTGCTGGCAAAAGGAGTCGGAATGCCTGCAGGCTAATTTGAGCTACAGGCAAAACAAGTACAATTTTGGTCGATTTTGAGGTTTTCAAAAATGAGTTCATTAAAGGGATACTTCAGGATTTAGCATTAAGCTTTGTATTAGTAGAAAACCTGTAGTATTTTCGAATTACCGTGCTTTCCACCCTCATATCCCCCGAGACGAGAGATTTATGTATTTTTTGTCTGAAAAAAAATCCTCCGATGACGCAAAAATCGTCATTTTGCGTCATCGGAGGATTTTTTGGCCAGAGGCTAAAGACTACAGCCAGTAGAAGGGGCTGTCCCGCATGTTTTCAACCCGCCCATAGGAGGTGGGATCTCACTCACAGAATGTACACAGTGTCAGCCATCTTTCTTTGGAAGCTAAGCTAGCAGGCTCTTGTTCTGTGGAGAAAGCGGAGTAGTAGGAGAGAGCTGAGTAGTACCATCCTCTTTTTCCTGGACATGTCCGGCCGTCGAGATCGTCCAAAATGTCCGGGATTCGGCTTTTGCTTTTTGCAGTCACCATTCATTGTTTACATGCACACCTTTTGTTTCAATCAAACTGAATTCATTCCAATTGGTGAATCTGAATGTAGTGTTTACATGAACGCTAAAAAAGTGATCATTGAGGTGCGTTTTAACCTTGCTAAGACATTAACATTGCTAAGAAAATTCCTGCTCCTCCGTGAGAGATACGAGACCAGCGCGTCATCGATCAGTAATGACGCCACCGGCCTCGCGCCGTTCTCCCGCGGCCCTAGCCTCGTCCTGCTCGCCACGGTAAACATAATGAATGGCGACTGTAGAACGCAAAAGTCGAATCCCGGACATTTTGGGCGATCTCGAAATCCCAGGCAAACTCGTCATGGAGTTCCACTAGTAGCCTAGCCTTGTTGTTTTCAACTGCGCTCTCTTACCGGTAGGCGTGGCTTGGGAGTGGCCTCGTAGGGCAGCGAAGCAAGTGCATTCTGGGAGTTGTTGTCTTTCATCCACATAAGCCAAAAATACATTTTCTGGATTTTCTCAGTCTAGAAAGCTCCAAATTCAAAAATAATTTCACATTTCTTCTACATAAATGATCTATTTCAAATACACATTCATCTTTCCAGAGGTGAAGTACACCTTTAAAGCTCAATTCATACTTCTGTGTCAAACTCACGCCGTAGCTACATCGTAGGCTGTGTGTAGCACGCTTACCCTTCGGCGTACCCTGATGTGCACCTCTGCAAAAATGTACCAACGCGTCAATTCTACGCGGACGCAAGCGCTGTGATTGTCTGCTAGAACCCTTCCCTCGGGTTTCACATTCCTCTGCATGTGTAATTGTGCGTCAACGCGAACAACGACGTAGAAGTATAAATGAAAACCAACGCGTAGTCTACAGCGTATAGAGGCTGCGGTGTAGGTCCAACGCAGAAGTATAAATCAGCCTTAAGCCCTCGTCTAGCGATCCCAATGCTCCAAATAACAATTAAACATCTAAAAGTATCTTTATTTGTGTGTTTTCTGAGAGGACTACCTTTCCTTTGTCCATGAAATTTGTAAATCACCTATTATGCCCCTTTACACAAGATGTAAAATAAGCCTCTGATGTCCCCAGAGTGTGTATGAAGTTTTAGCTCAAAATACCCAACAGATAATTTTTTACAGCATGTTTAAATTGTCACTTTTTGGGGCTAAAAAACAAAACAAAAAAAACGCACTGTTTTAGTGTGTATCCCTTTAAATGGAAATGAGCTGCTGCTGCCAGCCCAGAGGGCGGAGCCTCACGAGCTTGCGCTCTGTGGACAATCTCATCTCACAGAATGATAACATCAGAACAGAAACTCTCAGTAGCGATGTTCATTTAAACAATAATGCCCACACAGCCAGAGAATATATGCAGTATAGAAATAGAACAGGTATGGTCTAGTTTAGTGGTTCTCAACGGGGGCGGTCAGAGAACAACGGGGGGCGTTGGAAGCAAGATTTTTGAAAGGGGAGCATTCAGGTGTTAATGGGGGGCGTTCACAAGTTTAAATATATAACGCAAATTTGTGTTCATTTACTTTTGTTAATTTTAAGCATTTAGTAATTTAGTTGTAATAAACACTTTAAGTGGGCTATTTAAAAAGTGTCAGGACTATGTTTTTGTTAAATTATGTTGTAAAACATATGCGCAGAGTGTGATATCATATTGTGTGTGCACGCGCGTCTATGGTGCGCGTAAAAGAATACCTCAGCTGCGCTAAAAAAACAAACAAAAAAACAACATTCGTCCGCACCCGCTACTCCTGACCGCAAGTCCACCGTCAGTGTTGTAGGTAGGCACTAGGCAGGTTTTTTTTGTGTTCATATCTATTGCATTACGATTGAAAGCAGTATCAATAATGTCAAAAATATGAAGTGCAGTCAAGTTCGGGTGTGTGTATGCTGTGAGTGTTCTCACCAATACGCTTGTTGTGATTCGCGGAGTTTTGACGAGTTGTATTTTGATGACTTGATATTATTTCTTATTCAAAAGGTTAGAACCCCTAACATTCTAAAATCTTCCAGTTTAATGCAACATGTAGCCTATCGTTACTTTTGCAACAATTCTATTCTTTTTCCAGTCATAGACCAGCGCTCAAGCACTGACTACAATCCAGCGCTGAGAAGAATCAGCATTCACGTGCTCAAAAATGTGTTTCGCGCTGACAACAATCTAGTGGTGGCTAGAATCACGCAGCGGAGGAATGGAAAGTTGACAAGCCATTAAAAAGTATTGACTTAAGAAACACTTACATTTTTTTCAAATATTTTCAATAAATAATGTTCCCATTCACTCTGGCGACGAATTTTAAAATTAATTAAACTAAATTCTATTTATAACGTAAAACATTTACATTTTTAGGCATTAACTAATTCCAATCCCTAATGCCAAAATGTTTTCTTTGTTCACCAAGTAATTTACTGGTCAGGCATTATTGTTAACTCGCAAGACAGTAAGGAGAAAATGACAATTTGATGGATAATTTAAATATATTCTGCAATCACATTTTGGTAATGTATTCATTCCGCCATCACATCCGAGCGCGAAACGCTGCTTGGGTAGTTTCAAGATATAAAATAATTAATAATACAATAATAATTTAATTGTTCATATGTGTTTAATCTTCTTAGAAGACTTTTTTTTACTGATTATGAACACAAATTAATCACGACAAAAAAAATTAATTGTAATTACCATTGATGACAACAACCAAGGTATTTTAGGCCTACAATTCTGACATAATTTTTCAAGAAAAATCATGATTGTATTTATTTATTTTTCGAAAGTAAGGTTAATGTAAGCAGCTTCTTGCAATAGGCTATGTGCACAAGCGTCACGACGAACTTCCGCTATTGTCAGAAGTCGGCATATCAGTTTCCGGTGTTACACCAGAATCTGTGACCGTCATAATCTGTGACCGTAGTGGGCGCGGTTGTTACTGTGCTGCGTGATCTACGCAAACAGCGTAACTTCTGACTATAAGCCAAAGGTGAGGTATTTATGAAACGTTTGTTTAGAAATGATGGTTATTTACACAATAAATGATCATTTGCTTGCCCAGATTGAGCTCAGTGTGTGTGTTTTTTCCAGTGTAGCCCGACTTCGTGTGTTTCCGTGTTCATTAATGTTTAATGTTTATGTTCTCTTCTCACGCGAGAAGAGAACCGCCCTGACGTCCGTGCACGTTTAGGAAAAGTTTTTTCTCAGAGGATATTAATCATAATAATCATAATTGGATATTATTTTATAAGATATATGTTTAATTTGCGGAACCAGTAGTCAATGAAAGACATGTATGGCGGTGTGGGCGGGTACTACAATGTGTACAATGTGATAAGGCTATTTTAAAGGTCACCAAATTGTGTTACCCTCCTCTATTTCACACTATTACCCTCCAAATTCACTCTGATGATGTGTGAACTCCTCAGCTTCTTACAGTAGAAATCATTTTGGGCTGGCATGAACAGAAACAGACATACAGTATAGGGTCACCAAATCTGATAAGGCTATTTTAAAGGTCACCGAATTCTGTTACCCTCCTCTATTTCACTCATAATGAAGGTGAAATCCTCCAAATTCACTCTGATGATGTGTGAACTCCTCAGCTTCTTACAGTAGAAATCATTTTGGGCTGACATGAACAGAAACAGACATACAGTATAGGGTCACCAAATCTGATAAGGCTATTTTAAAGGTCACCGAATTCTGTTACCCTCCTCTATTTCACTCATAATGAAGGTGAAATCCTCCAAATTCACTCTGATGATGTGTGAACTCCTCAGCTTCTTACAGTAGAAATCATTTTGGGCTGACATGAACAGAAACAGACATACAGTATAGGGTCACCAAATCTGATAAGGCTATTTTAAAGGTCACCGAATTCTGTTACCCTCCTCTATTTCACTCATAATGAAGGTGAAATCCTCCAAATTCACTCTGATGATGTGTGAACTCCTCAGCTTCTTACAGTAGAAATCATTTTGGGCTGGCATGAACAGAAACAGACATACAGTATAGGGTCACCAAATCTGATAAGGCTATTTTAAAGGTCACCGAATTCTGTTAACCTCCTCTATTTCACTCATAATGAAGGTGAAATCCTCCAAATTCACTCTGATGATGTGTGAACTCCTCAGCTTCTTACAGTAGAAATCATTTTGGGCTGACATGAACAGAAACAGACATACAGTATAGGGTCACCAAATCTGATAAGGCTATTTTAAAGGTCACCGAATTCTGTTACCCTCCTCTATTTCACTCATAATGAAGGTGAAATCCTCCAAATTCACTCTGATGATGTGTGAACTCCTCTGCTTCTTACAGTAGAAATCATTTTGGGCTGGCATGAACAGAAACAGACATACAGTATAGGGTCACCAAATCTGATAAGGCTATTTTAAAGGTCACCGAATTCTGTTACCCTCCTCTATTTCACTCATAATGAAGGTGAAATCCTCCAAATTCACTCTGATGATGTGTGAACTCCTCAGCTTCTTACAGTAGAAATCATTTTGGGCTGGCATGAACAGAAACAGACATACAGTATAGGGTCACCAAATCTGATAAGGCTATTTTAAAGGTCACCGAATTCTGTTACCCTCCTCTATTTCACTCATAATGAAGGTGAAATCCTCCAAATTCACTCTGATGATGTGTGAACTCCTCAGCTTCTTACAGTAGAAATCATTTTGGGCTGGCATGAACAGAAACAGACATACAGTATAGGGTCACCAAATCTGATAAGGCTATTTTAAAGGTCACCGAATTCTGTTACCCTCCTCTATTTCACTCATAATGAAGGTGAAATCCTCCAAATTCACTCTGATGATGTGTGAACTCCTCAGCTTCTTACAGTAGAAATCATTTTGGGCTGACATGAACAGAAACAGACATACAGTATAGGGTCACCAAATCTGATAAGGCTATTTTAAAGGTCACCGAATTCTGTTTCTGTTCATATCAGCCCAAAATGATTTCTACTGTAAGAAGCAGAGGAGTTCACACATCATCAGAGTGAATTTGGAGGATTTCACCTTCATTATGAGTGAAATAGAGGAGGGTAACAGAATTCGGTGACCTTTAAAATAGCCTTATCAGATTTGGTGACCCTATACTGTATGTCTGTTTCTGTTCATGTCAGCCCAAAATGATTTCTACTGTAAGAAGCTGAGGAGTTCACACATCATCAGAGTGAATTTGGAGGATTTCACCTTCATTATGAGTGAAATAGAGGAGGGTAACAGAATTCGGTGACCTTTAAAATAGCCTTATCAGATTTGGTGACCCTATACTGTATGTCTGTTTCTGTTCATGCCAGCCCAAAATGATTTCTACTGTAAGAAGCTGAGGAGTTCACACATCATCAGAGTGAATTTAGAGGGTAATAGTGTGAAATAGAGGAGGGTAACACAATTTGGTGACCTTTAAAATAGCCTTATCACATTGTACACATTGTAGTACCCGCCCACACCGCCATACATGTCTTTCATTGACTACTGGTTCCGCAAATTAAACGTATATCTTATAAAATAATATCCAATTATGATTATTATGATTAATATCCTCTGAGAAAAAACTTTTCCTAAACGTGCACGGACGTCAGGGCGGTTCTCTTCTCGCGTGAGAAGAGAACATAAACATTAAACATTAATGAACACGGAAACACACGAAGTCGGGCTACTCTGGAAAAAACACACACACTGAGCTCAATCTGGGCAAGCAAATGATCATTTATTGTGTAAATAACCATCATTTCTAAACAAACGTTTCATAAATACCTCACCTTTGGCTTATAGTCAGAAGTTACGCTGTTTGCGTAGATCACGCAGCACAGTAACAACCGCGCCCACTACGGTCACAGATTATGACGGTCACAGATTCTGGTGTAACACCGGTTTACGGCCGCTTCATCGGTATCCGCTGTAAACAAACAAGATGAGTGCTGCTGTTGTACGAAATAAAGAGATACTATGTGCGTGACACATCTAAGTTTCTAAGAACTGTAGGTGGATCTTACGGCCGTTTCCCACATACTCCGTGTGCAGAGTGTGTGTGTGTGTGTGTGTGCGGTGCAGGAGCAGCACGCGCTATAGTGCTTCACATATGCGTTCGCAGTGAATAACTGATTCACGGCTGTACCACAAACACTTACTATTTTTATTTAAAATCCAGAAGTTACGCTGCAACTTTTATTTAATAAAATGTTTTTTCAGCATTGCGATTCTCTTTGTACACATATACACTCTTTAATGGACGCATGCACGTTTAAAACACAATTTAAACAACGTAGGGCTATTATTCCATGCATTACTTATATTAAGTTGCTCAAGCAAGTGGTCAAATATTTAACTGTAAATTGACAAAAACAGCCGACTCTCATGCCTTTTCTTTTCCATTTAAATTTTAATAAAATCTTGTCACAAAAACTTGTTTTTCCACCTCCACGAATGAGACTACAATTTATTTAATTAAACGCATTTATGGTGAAATTACTACATTTTCATGTCAATCTTTGTTAATTTTGACCACGAAACATGCGCTGTCACTTTAATTCAGTGTTTGCAGCACAGCAGAAATAGACTCGGTGCGGAAACGATCTAAATAAATTGTAATTTGTCAATAAATTGTAGTAATCTCACCATAAATGCATTTAATTCTATAGGCCTACTACTATTTTTCACAGTCATCTTTTTACTTTTAGAAGACCGGGGTAAAGCAAGGTAAACTACAATTTACTTCAACAAGGCGACATAATGATCAACACTCTCATTCGTGGAGGTGGAAAAACAAGTTCTTTGTGACATGCAAGATTTATTTCATTAAAATTTAAATGGAAAAGAAAAGGCATGAGAGTCGGCTGTTTTTGTCAATTTACAGTTAAATATTTGACCACTTGCTTGAGCAACTTAATATAAGTAATGCATGGAATAATAGCCCTACGTTGTTTAAATTGTGTTTTAAACGTGCATGCGTCCATTAAAGAGTGTATATGTGTACAAAGAGAATCGCAATGCTGAAAAAACATTTTATTAAATAAAAGTTGCAGCGTAACTTCTGGATTTCAAATAAAAATAGTAAGTGTTTGTGGTACAGCCGTGAATCAGTTATTCACTGCGAATGCGTGAAGCACTATAGCGCGTGCTGCTCCTGCACCGCACACACACACACACACACACACACACACACACACACACACACACACACACGGAGTATGTGGGAAACGGCCGTAAGATCCACCTACAGTTCTTAGAAACTTAGATGTGTCACGCACATAGTATCTCTTTATTTCGTACAACAGCAGCACTCATCTTGTTTGTTTACAGCGGATACCGATGAAGCGGCCGTAAACCGGAAACTGATATGCCGACTTCTGACAATAGCGGAAGTTCGTCGCGACGCTTGTGCACATAGCCTATACTCTCCTAAATGCATAATTAAACCTAAGTGCAAACATTACCACTTTAATGACCGTCCTTTATTTTTCAGTGCATTTGTTTTACAATATATGGCTATACTGTCATGGGATTAATATTATAACTATTATTATGTAGTAGTGTAATGTAGACAGACACAACTAAAAGAGGTTTGAATTTTTCTTTAATTTGCACAGTGAATATGGGTTGGCGCTTTTAATTTTGAACTCTCAAAGTGCACCAGATTGATGAATTAAACATTAAAATGCACAAAAGTTTCTTACGGGGGGGCATGCCCCCCAACCCCCCTAGAAGGCCTGAGGTCCACTCACCACAAATTTACCAAAAATCATGTGAGAAAAACTTGTAGTTGTATTGCTATGCCAATGCAGTTTATAGATTGTTTTTTGGATTAATCACTGTGGAGTGGAGTTCCATTGTATTAATAAAATTCAATTTTGCACTTATTTCATCTGTTAACTCTCATTCGTTCCTGGTCGCTCATTAGTTTGGGAGTGGGGGGCGTTCAGGGACCTGGATATTGGATAAGGGGGCGCTGGCCCAAAAAAGGTTGAGAACCACTGGTCTAGTTTAATTACAGTTATAACTTATTTTTCATCTTGCTTTTATCCACTATTAGTACAAGCCTGCTGTAGCGGATCCAAATGATGGGCAAAAATATACTGATGAGTTATCCCTAAACTCTCTCTCTCCCCCTTTCATTATCATCAACATGCACAGTAGGGCTGCACGATTCTTGCTAAAATGTGAATCACGATTTTTCTCCATGGGAATTGAGATCACGATTCTCTTACACGATTCTCATTTTTTCAACCAAAATTTATTGCACTCAAGTAAAAAAACAAAACAAAAACAGGACATTCAGTATAATAAAGTGCAGGAGTAACAAAAAAATGTCTTTTCTTTATTTTAGACCCCTTAAAGTGAATAATTTTAAAGCTTTATGTTGTTGAAAATAAGAGAACATTAACATATACAATAATAAATAAAAATAACTAAATAGAACCTGTGCTTTTTGCTCCAATTGGCACAGAATGTACATAGTACTTACATCTACTGTGTTTACGGGAATACTCGACTTGGCATTTTGAAATATTTCTGTTTATTTGGCCGTTTAGGCGCGCAACCAGAGACAAAGACTGCTTGTCCGTGTTGTGCTCTGAGAGCGCGCACAGCGTCCTGTCAGTATAATTCAGTTCTCTTTCGCGACTTATCGCGCTTTTAATGTTTCTTTTTAATATAAAGCACATTCTGCTCTTTTCTTTATCTTTCATTCATTATGTGTTATTAATAACTTTAAACAGAATCATCAACTGAAATTTGCGCAGATTATCAAAAATACCACACATTTATAGGACATAATTCTGCAAATTATGTCTCTGCGGCAAAAAAGTGAAAGTAAAAGCACAGCAAAGCACCCGTTTCAATAAAAGGATATATTAAAGTTTATATAGCCTACTTTTACATTTTCGCTGCTGTTCTAAAATGGTTTTCGCCATTGCCTTAAACAAGCTGCAGCTGCTTGAATCCCAGTGCAGGAGCTGTAGGTTACCACAGAAACTTTAGTGGTTAGTTGATTGCTGTGGTGACTCGTGACACTCGCGAACAGCACTGAACACCCACTTTTGCCGGTACAACTTGAATATTGCGAAGATCGCATTTATGTTTGAATCGAGATCGTGATTTTTTTTCCGATTAATCGTGCAGCCCTAATGCACAGCGAATTACACAAAACAATTGTTACAACTAACAGTCAACAAACACACTTTTTCAGTGGGTGCTTAATAAACCAGTAAACTTTATATCTGTAAAACGACTCTGAGCTGTCATAAACAGTCCCTCCAGGATTTCACGATTTTGTGTGATTTTTGCGATCAAAATGACTGATTTTGTGGTGGTAATTTCCAGAAATTTGTGAAAAAATTTGCTGAGAGTAGGCAACGAGTATTGTGTAGCCGGCCGCACTATAGTAACCTGGCAAGTTGTCGCTTCAGTCGTTTAAACCTGCTAAAACTGCGTTTTTCGGGGACTAATATAGGCTAAGGCCGCGCCCCCTTGGCGGGCTCTGACGTGCAATGGCGTGATGCTAGCTGATTGGCGCAGACGTCAGAGGCGCCCGCGCCATTGGATGTGCAGTTGCTGCAGCACAGCCAATGAGTGAGCCAGACACTCACTAGCCGCGTTTCCACTGTCGGGCCAGGGCCGGGCCGTGCTAGTGCGTGCCAGGGCCAGTCGCGTTTCCACTGTCACTTCCGGGGCTTGATCGGGGCTTACTCGGGGCCAACGGCCAGGATTTCTGGCCCGTCGAATACCTTGGGCCAAAGCGGGCCAGCTCGGGCTAGAGGAGTGGTTACCAACAGAGGAGTTTACCGTTGGGAGACGGCAGCGCCGGATGATTCTGTCAGCATTAAAGACTTAAAAATAAAATTATTTAAATCGCGTTCATGTTTGAATGCCTTCTGTTTGTGATGCAAAAGACTATGCGCGCTAGCCGTTACCATAGTAAACATAGTAAACGCTTGAAGATACGCATAGTAAAAACAACAACATAGCGAACGCTTGAAGAAATCAGACCAATCTTAAAGGCTATCACAGTCATGTTTTATTTTATCTGTCAGTATAGCCTACGTCTCGTCTCTTTAAACCGGACTATCAAAAAATAAAGTAACTTTTTTTTTTCGGGAGCTTCCTCTGTTTCTCTGACTGAAAATATCTGTATGGGAGTCGAGAGAGTGCTAAAGCTCCTCAGGTCGTATGGCATATATTTGTAGAAATTATCATTTTTTCTAAATGTGATGTAAATATGTCCTGTAACTAAGTTACCAGATAAAGAAACAGACGCGACTGAAAAAGTAAGTGTGTCCTCTTTCTTTTGTGAAATAGGCCTAACGGTAATTTATTTCTGAGTGACTATATGTGCAATTTTTACATAAATTAATTCATTATGATCAATGTATCACTTTTTATTGTAAACCTGTGGTAAAACATCGATGCTTGGGTTTTAAATATTCAAGTAGCTGCTAAACAAACAAAAAAAAAGCTAGCAAACGGCCGCTTTTATCGTGTTTGTTTTCAACGCTGTTTCCAGTGATTTCTGATTAGTTTTCTGATAAAACTTCCATTTGTTGGTGAAATGATGGGTTAGTGTGACGTTGTCCCAGAGAGGCGTGTTACGGGCGTGTTTTAGTGAAGCGCTGTGGAGCTTCTGGCCCGACAGTGGAAACGCATGCCCGGTGCTATTGGCCCGAGGCTATTAGCCCGGCACGGCCCGTTTAAAGCCCTGGCCCGGCCCTGGCCCGACAGTGGAAACGCGGCTACTGTGCTAGCTGTTCAGCTGCAAAATGCGTTTTCCATTATAGGCTTCAGTAAATCGAGGAAAAGGAGTTCCCGTTTTCCCGCAACATCTGAATCCATGTAAAAATGCATTGAAACTTTAATTAAACTAGAGATATTTCAATTGGGTGATTATAATTTAATGTTTTGTGAGGTCTTTTTCATTTTTGTGATTATTTTGCAGTTAAATTAGGAATTATGCAGGATCGCAAAAAAATGCGACATTTTGTTGATTTTGCGTTGTATTCAGCGATCGCGGAATCGCGAAAAACTGGAGGGACTGCATAAAGTGCACTCTCTTTCATTTCTGCCGTGACCAGTAACGTTAGGCCTATCACTCCGGAGACTGTAAGCTGGACTGTAAGAACAGTCGTACCAACTGTTCTTACAGTCTGTATGGATCTGTACCAGATCCATCCTCGAGTAACAACGGGAGTAAATGAAGACTGCTACGTTCATTCTTACATCTTATAACAAAACACCTCAATCGCTTAGAAGACATTCTTGTCTACAGCTGCTCCGGCGTCGAAACAATAGCGGACTGTGTATAGCTCACTCAGGGCGGGTCTATGCTAAAACTGCAGTGTCCGTCAACAGTCGTGGGAGGGGCTTGTGCAAAAGTCACGGTACTCCAAGAAATCCCAGTCTGAAAGGAGGCAAACACTGAATTGAGTTCTCATTCACTTGAATGGACAATTTCACACAAAATTATCAAAATGCCTGTTCTTGGCGAGTATCCAAGTAAACATAGTCGGTTATGTCTTTTGACTAAACTTCTGTAACTTTAAAAAATCATCATCTATATTTAATTTGTACAGTGAAAAGTACGGAGTGTTATTTTACATTTGATTTTTTGTTAAATTTCTGGACCTTATCTACCTAATCTGTATCCAACTACAGTTTGATCTACCTGGAAAACCTGAAAAGCACAGTTTATTTTATTTGTATCTTTGTTCTATTGTTTATTTATGCTATTGCTTGTAGTTTGATTATTTGTTCTTATTTTATTACAGACTGTTTACTTGTCTTTAATACCGTTTGAAATTTAGATTTTATACTATATGTTTGATCCCACTTTATCTTATTTACTCTTACTCAACACGTGCTTTTAACACATTCCTGTAGTCTCTCGACAACGCTTTCACAACACGCACAGAAGGCAGCGCAATACTGCTTATCTGCGTCCCATTCTCTCATCCTCACACACACCTCTCTCCCTTTCTGTGGGTCTATGGAATTGTCAGTCAGCAGTCAAAAAAGCTGACTTTATTCCAGCCTTTGCATCTCATTCTACTCTTAGTATCTTGGGCTTGACTGAGACCTGGATTCGTCCAGAAGACTCAGCAACCCCTGCTGTTCTCTCTAACAACTTCTCTTTCTCTCACACCCCTCGCCAGTCTGGGAGGGGTGGGGGTACAGGGCTTCTCATTTCTAACAATTGGAAATACTCAACTCTCTTCTCTATGCAATAACAACTCATTAGAATATCATGCCATTACACTTACAACTCCCATTAAGATCCATATTGTAATCATATATCACCCCCCAGGTCAACTGGGAAGCTTTGTAGAGGAGCTGGATGCGCTGCTGTCCTCCTTCCCTAAGGATGGCACCCCACTTGTAGTCTTTGGTGACTTCAACAGTCATCTGGAGAAGCCGTATGCAACAGACTTCATCTCTCTCCTAGCCTCATTCGATCTCTAACGGCTCATCACCACAAGTACTCACAAATCAGGCAACCAACTGGACCTGGTTTACACACGCAACTGCATCACAGACAACATTTTGGTGAAACCTCTCCACATTACAGATCATTTCCTCATTACTTTCAATCTACAACTCCCTACCCGTGCACCACCAACCCCCGTACCAGTTACTTTCAGATGAAACCTGCGCTCACTTTCTCCCTCCCATCTTTCCTCTGTTGTGTCATCTTCTCTTCCCTTACAATTCTCATCTCTGGATGTGAATACCGCAACGGATACCTTTTGCTCCATTTTAACATCTTCTTTAGACAATATCTGCCCTCTCTCCTCCAGGCCAGCACGCGCTGGTCCCTCTAACCCCTAGTTATCTGAAGTGCTTCGTAAACACCGGACCGAACTCAGGGCAGGGAGAGGAAATGGCGCAAATCAAAAGACACATCTGACCTAAGTATGTATCAACTCCTGCTCTCTTCCTTTTCTGTTGATGTTCATGCTGCAAAATCTTATTTCCACAACAAGATCAACAGCGCCTCTAACACACGAACACTTTAAGACATTCAACTCTCTTCTCTGTCCACCTCCTCCACCACCACCCACCTCCTCGTTAACTGCTGATGATTTTGCTAACTTCTTCACCGACAAAACAATTATAAGCAGTCAGTTCTCAACTCCACACACAGAGGAACCCAGACCAACCTCTCCCACAGCCAATATCCTTCTCTCCTCCTCCTCTCCACTAACCGAGGAAGAAATATCTAAACTTCTTCTCTCCATTCATCCTAACACTTGCCCTCTAGACCCCATCCCCTCACATCTTCTACAAGCCATCTCTCCCACACTTCTACAAGCACTCACACACATCCATACAAGCAACTCCTCCCTCCATACTGGAATTTTCCCTACAGCATTCAAGCAGGCTCAGGTAACTCCACTGCTTAAAAAACCCAAAATTAAACATCACTTGTAGAGAATTACAGACCTGTCTCTCACCTACCATTCATTGCGAAAACACTTGAACGAGTTGCTTTCAACCAAGTAACATCCTTCCTGTCTCTGAACAACCAGCTGGATGTCAACCAATCTTGCTTCAAGAAAGGGCACTCAACCGAGACTGCATTACTGTCTGTCACAGAAGCCCTACGGACCGCAAAAGCTGCTTCCAAATCTTCAGTTCTTATTCTCCTGGATCTGTCTGCTACCTTCAACACTATAAATCATCAGATCCTTCTGTCCACCCTCTCATCACTGGGCATCACAGGTACTTCCTCTCCACTGGTTTGAGTCCTACCTCACAGGTAGATCCTTCAAGGTTGCATGGAGAGGCCAGGTATCCAGAGCACATCAACTGACCACAGGGGTTCCTCAGGGCTCAGTTCTTGGACCAGTTCTCAGTTCTATTCTCCATTTACACCACATCACTGGGACACATCATACAGACACATGGTTTCACTTACCATTGCTATGCTGATGACACACAGCTCTTCCTCTCATTTCAACCAGATGATCCCATAGTAGCTGCACGGATCTCAAGCTGTCTGGCCGACATCTCGGCATGGATGAAGGAACATCACCTGCAGCTCAACCTGGCAAAGACTGAGCTTCTATGCCTCCCTGCCAATCCGTCTCTACAGCACAACTTCACTATCCAGCTAGATTCATCAATCACCCCATCAAGGTCGGTCAGAAATCTTGGAGTAATATTTGATGACCCGCTGACCTTCACAGACCAAATTACAAAGACCACTCGATAATGCCGGTTTGCACTGCAAACCTCCTTTATTTGGCTTATGCTACTCTGAGCAATGCCTGCACTTTGTATTTTGAGCACTTCTTGTTGTGTTTTTTCCTCTTCACGATGACTCGCTTAATTTGGTCCTAATTTTTAAGTCGCTTTGGACAAAAGCGCCTGCTAAATGACTAAATGTAAATGTGTAAATACACTCACCTAAAGGATTATTAGGAACACCATACTAATACTGTGTTTGACCCCCTTTCGCCTTCAGAACTGCCTTAATTCTACGTGGCATTGATTCAACAAGGTGCTGAAAGCATTCTTTAGAAATGTTGGCCCATATTGATAGGATAGCATCTTGCAGTTGATGGAGATTTGTGGGATGCACATCCAGGGCACGAAGCTCCCGTTCCACCACATCCCAAAGATGCTCTATTGGGTTGAGATCTGGTGACTGTGGGGGCCATTTTAGTACAGTGAACTCATTGTCATGTTCAAGGAACCAATTTGAAATGATTCGAGCTTTGTGACATGGTGCATTATCCTGCTGGAAGTAGCCATCAGAGGATGGGTGGTCATGGTGGTCATAAAGGGATGGACATGGTCAGAAACAATGCTCAGGTAGGCCGTGGCATATAAACGATGCCCAATTGGCACTAAGGGGCATAAAGTGTGCCAAGAAAACATCCCCCACACCATTACACCACCACCACCAGCCTGCACAGTGGTAACAAGGCATGATGGATCCATGTTCTCATTCCGTTTACGCCAAATTCTGACTCTACCATCTGAATGTCTCAACAGAAATCGAGACTCATCAGACCAGGCAACATTTTTCCAGTCTTCAACTGTCCAATTTTGGTGAGCTCGTGCAAATTTTAGCCTCTTTTTCCTATTTGTAGTGGAGATGAGTGGTACCCGGTGGGGTCTTCTGCTGTTGTAGCCCATCCGCCTCAAGGTTGTGCGTGTTGTGGCTTCACAAATGCTTTGCTGCATACCTCGGTTGTAACGAGTCTGGCACCAACAACCATGCCACGCTCAAAATTGCTTAAATCACCTTTCTTTCCCATTCTGACATTCAGTTTGGAGTTCAGGAGATTGTCTTGACCAGGACCACACCCCTAAATGCATTGAAGCAACTGCCATGTGATTGGTTGATTAGATAATTGCATTAATGAGAAACTGAACAGGTGTTCCTAATAATCCTTTAGGTGAGTGTATGTGCTAACATTTAAATTAATCATGTGATACAATGCACTTAGTATACAATAATATTCCGAGCAGCCACGTAAAGTGGCTAACATTAGGCTACTAAGATGTTTCAAATGATAATCCATGTTTGAGGTTGATGAATGAAAGGAGACATTTGGATTTCCTGCTCCACATAATTGACCCTTCGCAAAGACCCGCCCCCCTTAGTTACTGTCGCTATGTCCGACAAGCTACGCTGCTCTCACGCCACTCCATGTTCTCACGCAGTGAAAAATACATCGTGGAGCAGAGAGGAGACTGACAACACGCTGACAGACAGGACAGACCAGGTTACTTTTCGGTTACTTTTGATATTAAACATATTAAACAAAGTCTCACCTTTCAAATTGGGTCATTTTTTAAAAGAAATTTAAACGATACATACCGTTTTGTGGCTCTTAAATGTGTCTGACAGATCGCTGTAGAGCATCAGTTAAAGCTGCTCGTGAACCGATCATCTCTTCCTTCTAGTTCATTTATAGCATCAAATAAACATGAATGAACATCAGAAGGAATGTTGTTTTAAACCGCGGAAAGGAGTCAGTACATTCCGTTTTTCAAGTTCAAATCCTCCCATGTTAATCTGCTATCTCTCCTGACTGCTTTGTCGGACAAAATGGCGGATGGCGGATTATGATTGGTTAGATCGCTTGTCAATCAAGCTCCCTGCGAAGGGTCAATTACCACATGGACCAGCCGTGGTAATGATCTATCCGGCATGGACTGCATGACTGCCAATTCCTGTGCAGTTTTTTCTGCGACAAACCGACTAATTCAATTTTGGACTAAGCCTTGATGAGTCTCTTCTCATCAACTAACATTTAGTCAAATATTAGGGGACACCACTAGAAAAAAATACAGTTGAGAAACTGAACTGGCATACTGTAATGATTAGGGCTGGTTTGTCATGGTTCAAGTATTGTAAAGGATGATCTCATCATGATACTTGAGATTCAAATGTTGTGTTCATTCACAGAACTAGTACTTTCATTCAACAATCTTGTGTTGCGTAATTTTTAGTACGGAAAGTTCATTCTTGGCTTGGATAAGTGAATAGGCTTTTACAGCTGTGGAACTAAACGACAAAAGACAGCACATCCAATCAAAGAAATCCAAAGCAATTTGGGATGCAGTCATCTACTACTGATAATTACTGTGGATCACATCATTGCTTGGCCGAGCACTGGAGTCTAGCTGCTCTGAGGTTTGGTGAGGAAGAGATTGTATACTGCACTTACCAGGGCTGACTTGCCCACTCCACCAGAGCCCAACACCACAAGCTTGTATTCACGCATGGCAGGGTCTCTTCACCAGACTCCTCAGTGCTCTAAAAACAAGATAAGAGAAGAGAATGAGTAGGTCACTGCATATGGATATATGGTAGTTTGAGCGTGTGTGGGGTAGAGAGCACCCTGGATCGCAGCCCATGGGTGGGGGATAATAAAAGCGAGGCTTCTTACACACAAAGCAGCTGTGGGTTCTAAATGGAAGTGTGCAGTCTGGAGCCAGGACTGAGAACTGCTAAGCATCTGGGCCTATATGGATTTAACTATTTAATATCAGCAGGCCCACACTAATTTGGCTAAATGATTTATTTTACTCGCCAGACTTTTTTCATGGAATGCAAAAATAAAAATATAAACCACTTATAATATAAAACACTTGAATGAGTTCTTTTCAACCAGGTATCATCTTTCCTCTCAAAGAATAACCACCTGGACTTCAACCTAACTGATTTTAAAGGGGTGGTTGATTATGATTTCACTTTTCTAACTTTAGTTAGTATGTAATGTTGCTGTTTGAGGATAAACAACATCTGCAAAGTTACAACGCTCAAAGTTCAAAGCAAAGGGAGATATTTTCTTTTAAAGAAATAGCTTTTTAAGGACTATAACAAACGGCTGGTAGGGACTACACGACATTCCTCCCGGGTTAGTGACATCACTAACCCTAAAATTTACATAAACCTCGGCCCCAGGAACGCGACTTATAGATTATCATGACAGAATGCTAATCAATGACTAGAAGATAACTACACATAAGCTACATAAATTGATCAACTAACTATTCAGAAATGTCCTGTTGCATTCTACATGTCACTTCTTCTTGAGTCTCTCCATCATTGTCTGATTTTGATATGAACATAAAAGGATAAAGGTTTTTGAAATTTTCAGTGCATGTCTGTGTGAGGTAAAAGGACACAAGCTGTTGAAGCTCCACCCTCTGTGCCGCGAGCAGCAGCTCATTTGCATTTAAAGGGACAGACAAAAAAAAATTGTGCATTTTTGCTCACTCTCAAAAAGTGACAATTTTAACATGCTATATAAAAATATCTGTGGGGTATTTTGAGCTAAAACATACACACTCTGGGGACATAAGAGACTTATTTTACATCTTGTGAAAAGGGCATTATACTACCCCTTTAAGAACGGCCATTCAACCGAGACTGCAACACTGTCGGTCACTGAAGCCCTATGGATGGTGAAAGCCGATCCCAAATTTTCAGTTCTCATTCTCCTGGATCTATCTCCTGACTTTGTGAATCATCAGATCCTTCTGTCCACCCTCTCATCACTGGGCATCACAGTAACTCCACTTCACTGGTTTGAATCCAATGTCACAGGTCTTTCAGGGTTGCCTGAAGAGGGGAGGCACATCAACTGACCACCAGGGTTCCTCAGAGTTCAGTTCTTGGACCCCTCCTTTTCTCCATATACACTACATCACTGGGACCCGTCATAGAGGCACATGATTTCTACTTACATTGCTATGCTGATGACACAGCTCTACCTTTCAATTTAACCAGATGATCCCACAGTAGCTGCACGAATCTCAAGCTGTCTGGCGGTCATATGTTCAAGTTAATTCATTTTATTTGTCATATACAAAAGACAATATGTACACTGAAATATATTTGGTTGAGGCTCAGACATTCAACAGTAGTGCAATATATACAATTATATACAATTTAGAGAGGAAGAAAAAAAAAACGATGGATGAAGTAGGGCTGGGCGGTATATCTAGTTGTACGATATAGGCTATCGATATATTTTTTGAAACGATATGGAATGAGGCAATACCGTTTATATCGATACAGTAGTTTGATACAAGCACATCTGAAAAATAGCCGAGGACGCAGTGTGAGCTGCTGCAGTTAAAGTACATAGTACAATTTGTCCTATACATGACACAAGCTTATATTAAGTAACTGGTAAGATAGTTAAGTTTAAAGCAGCTTGCCCAGTCAGATGCTCTGACAGATAGGCTATTGTTGCTGACTGACAGATAAATACTTGCGCTGTTGAATGCGTTTAAGATGTGGTGCTTTCCTCAGTGCTTAACTTACATTTCACAGGTATATTCTCCATATATACGCTTAGCGTAGCGGTTGAATGGCCGTTCTGTAGTAAATATAAGGAAGGCTCGGAGGCTGCTACCCTGGTTTTCGTCGACTGAAGCGAAATGAGCTCGTGGCGCGAGCACGGCGGGTTACGCAATACTCGTTCCCTCTGCTAGAGAGAACCAAGGTTACGTTTAGTAACCGATTACGTTCTCTTACGAGAGATTCTCTCGTTTTGCATAAGTTAGCTTACGCTACGTGAACCCCTTGTCAATGCCGTTCGCACCTAGCATCCACTACATGAGTCCCAGGGGAAGCCCGGGGAACACAGAAAGTGGAAACAGGCGGCCAACAGAGTGGGCCAGCACATGTTCATAGGCACACAGTAGGGGGTGTAGAGCGGCTTGGCCGGTCTATACAGGACTGACACAACCCTTTATAGTGCAGCTCAACCAGGAGAGCTAAATCGAGTAAGTAGCCCGCGCACGAAAAGTCTGGGCAGGGCATACACACGACTTAGACTGATAGAAGTTTAGCCTGCAGGGCAGGAACTTCCAGGTTATAAAACCTAACAAATGTACAGGGGAGGCCCAGCCTGCCGCCATACAAATGTCATGAATGGAAATTCCGCTGGACCACGCCCACCATGAGGCCATGCCTCTGGCACTGCAGATGCCCAAAGTGCACTGCAGATGTTTAGATGCATAAGCTGCCGCAATAGCGTCTACTATGCATCTGGACAGACTGTGTTTCGAGGCGGCGAGACCCTTGGTGCGCCCTCCAAACGAAACGAAAAGCTGCTCCGAGCGCCTGAAAGCGGCGGAGCGCGTGACGTAATTTCTCAGTGCCCTGACAGGGCAGAGGAGGTTACGATCAACCTCGCTGCCGGATGCCGGTAGGGCTGAGAGAGAAATGACCTGCGCTCTGAAAGGAGTGCCCATCACTTTGGGGACATAACCATGTCTCGGTTTGAGAATGACTTTAGAATCATTAGGTCCGAACTCGAGACATGCAGCGCTAACTGATAACGCGTGTAAGTCACCCACGCGTTTGACTGAAGACAGGGCTATCAGAAAAACGG
Organism: Scardinius erythrophthalmus; assembly: GCF_964197995.2. Taxonomy (NCBI): domain Eukaryota; kingdom Metazoa; phylum Chordata; class Actinopteri; order Cypriniformes; family Leuciscidae; genus Scardinius; species Scardinius erythrophthalmus. The sequence continues at coordinate 9,887,266 of NC_138245.1, read as the reverse complement.
TTTTGAACGCGAGGTATTTCAGATCCACAGTCTCTAAAGGTTTGAAGGGATGAGTTTTCAGGGCCTCCAGGACCAAAGAAAGATCCCAAATCGGAACCGAGGGGGGCCGCGGGGGATTCATCAGCGGATGATTAATTCATTCCTTCCTAATACGCGGCTGCACGCCGTTTCGGCGGACGCTGCAATAGCCGCAACATATACTTTGAGCGTGGAGGGGGACCTGCCCATGTCCCGCAGCTCTTGAAGGAAGCAAAGTACCCACGAAACCCCACACGTTTGTGGGTCCAGGTTTTTTCCCGTGCACCATTTGTTGAACACAGACCATTTAGACGCGTAGAGCCGTCTCGTAGAGGGAGCTCTAGACTGCGTGATCGTGTTCACGACCCCTTTTAGCAAATCAGCGGGTATCCATTGATTATCCATGCATGCAGAGACCAGCGCTCTGGATGAGGATGCCAGATCGAACCACGGGCTTGAGAGAGAAGGTCTCTTCTCACCGGGATCGGCCATGGGGCTGAGTCCGCCAGCTGCATTAATTCCGGGAACCATGTCTGGTTCTCCCAGCGCGGGGCTATGAGGAGCACTGAGTGGCGCGTCTCCCTGATTCTCCCGATAACCTGAGGCAGCAGTGAGATTGGGGGAAAAGCGTACAGCGGGTCGCTGGGCCAAGCTTGGGCCAGTGCGTCCTCGCTCTTCGAGAAGAATTTCGGGCAGTGAGCGTTGTCGTATGATGCAAAGAGGTCGACTTTCGCTTTGCCGAAAAGGCGCCACAGAAGCTGGACTGTCTGGGGGTGCAGAGACCATTCCCTCGGGGGAACGTTGTCCCTGGACAGTCTGTCTGGACCATCGTTCAGGTGACCGGGCACGTGCGCGGCTCTCAGCGAGCGCAGTGAGTGCTGATCCCAAACGAGGAGGCGTCCTGCCAGTGCGCAGAGAGTTTTGGATCTGACACCGCCCTGACGGTTCACGTAGGACATCACTGACATGTTGTCCGTGCGGACTAGTACATGGTGACCTCGCAGGTATGGGAGAAAATGCCTCAGCGCATTCTCGACCGCCAACATCTCCAGACAGTTTATGTGAAGGCATTTCTCCTGGTCTGACCAGAGGCCATAGACCGGTCTGCCCTCGAAAAGACGGTTCACGTAGGACATCACTGACATGTTGTCCGTGCGGACTAGTACATGGTGACCTCGCAGGTATGGGAGAAAATGCCTCAGCGCATTCTCGACCGTCAACATCTCCAGACAGTTTATGTGAAGGCATTTCTCCTGGTCTGACCAGAGGCCATAGACCGGTCTGCCCTCGAAAAGCGCCCCCCAACCTAGGTTGGAGGCGTCTGTCGAGATCGTTTTCCGGTGCGAGATGACTCCCATTGTCACTCCCCGCTGGTACCATTCGGTCGCCAGCTAGGGCTGCAGGGCTGAAACACAGCCCTGATTCACACTGACTCGCAAGCCGCCGGCAGTCCACGCTCTGCGAGGCACTCGCGCTTTTAGCCAGCGCTGAAGCGGGCGCCTGCGCAGTAAGCTCAGCTGAAGCACCGCTGCAGCTGAGGCCATGTGGCCCAACATTATCTGAAACATTTTCAGAGGGAATCGCCTGCCTTTCTGAAAAGATGCGGCGAGATGTCGAATACGGCGCGCGCGCTGTGTCGACAGTCTGGCCGTCATAGCCACAGAGTCCAGTTCTATTCCCCAAAAAAGAGATTGACTGACTGGGCGTTAATGAGCTCTTGGTCCAGTTGACCGAGAGACCCAAGCTTTTCAGATGGCCGAGAAGCTCTGTTCTGTGAGATATGAGCTCTCTCTCTGACTGCGCCAGTATCAGCCAGTCGTCCACATAGTTAAAAATTCGCATACCCTGTGTTCTCAGGGGAGCGAGGGCCTGCACTTCGTGAATGTACGGGGCGCTAACGACAGGCCGAACGGAAGGACGGTGTATTGATATACCTGACCGTCGAAGGCGAATCTCAAGAATGGCCTGTGACGGGGTATAATCTGAATCTGAAAGTATGCGTCTTTCAGATCGAGAGAAATAAACCAGTCCCTCGGGCGAATTTGCGCGAGGATTTGTCTGGTTGTGAGCATTTTAAACGGCCGTCTCATGAGAGCTTTGTTCAAATATCTCAGATCTAATATAGGTCTGAGGGCCCCCTTGCACAATAGTTTCACTATTTCTGTATGAAGCAGGTGAGCTGCTTCCGTATTCACTCTCGTCTCAGTCCGTGCGCGAAAGCGCGGGGGACGGCGAGCAAACTGCAGCGAATAGCCCCGTTTCACAATGTTAAGCACCCATTCTGACACGCCCGGGATAGCTTCCCACGCTTTTGCATGCATAGCTAGGGGTAGAATGGTCTCTGGGTCCCGGCCGCTGCACTGCGCGGGATGGGGGACTCGTAACAGAGGTATTAGCGCGCCGTTTAATTATCGCGGACGTATCGCCTGCAATAATTAATGCGATATGGCTCAGCTTGTCAGTGAACTACGGCTCTGTGTAGTAAATGCCGCTCCATTTGAAAGCAGGTGATGGCGATTTACTACTAATCAAGGAACCGGCTTTACTGACGAGATGCGCATAACAATGTCATGCGATATATAGCCCAGCCCTACCTACCTACCTACCTATTTTATATATATATATATATATATATATATATATATATATATATATATAAAATCACGTGCAGGTGTATCGTGGTTTTCCCGTTCGGTTGGAATATTGTTACACCCCTAGTATCTATATGTCAGCACACGTATCTGTCAGAGATTTAAACTGTGTGTGTTAACTATATCTTAGCAGTTATTTTGAAGCCCTTGATATAAAGCATGGCTCATGTTTAGGACAAAGTGGATTATGTACTTATCCCCGCAGCAGCTCACTCTGCATCCTCCGCTATTTTTCAAACTACTGTATACTGCTATAAACAGTATTGCCTCATTCCATATCGTTTATAAAAAGAAAAAAGAAAAACAATTGCTACAAAAAATAAATAAAAATAAAAATAACAATATATCGTACAAACTCGATATACCGCCCAGCCCTATGTTACACGTGTTGTCTTTCTCCATTGTTTGCGCTCACTTAAGACATAACCAACTATGTTTGTATACAACTCAGTTGCACATATAAGGTAGTTTTCATAAGCACTTTTCTTCATGCAACATACATATATAATTAAGCTCCTTTTATAGCCAACTAACAAATGGATGACATTCCTGAGGTAAATGCAAAGTTAAGTGACACCTTTCCATGGTTGAAATACTGATTGAGATATTATAAGACATGATATGGATTTCAGTAAGTTGTACTGTATCTTTCAACATACCTTCTGATTTTCATGCATGTTATTCTAGATAAAATTTGTATTGAAGTGGAAAAGACTTGCGCAGTTGCTTGTAGGCCTGTCGCGATAGTCAATAAATCAATTAATCGCACGATAAAAAATGAGCTCGATAATTTTTCCGGCCGCGATAATTCCACTTGCATGCTTGTTTGTTTTCCTCGTCTCTCTCTCTCTCTCTCTCTCTCTCTCTCTACCAAATAGACTGGATGACCACTCTCGGTTCCTAAGCGTATAGGAGGAGTGAACCCTCTTGTTGTCAGTTGCATGGTCTTTGTGTGGGGAGGCGGCGCTTGTCAGTCACATGGTCTTTGTATGGGAAAGCGCCAGCGAGACTGCTTGCAGCGACTGCTGGGAGGAGCCCGATCTCAAGAAAATGCGTATCTATACCACGATTGTTATTTCTCGTGCCATTTATACTGCAAAAATAGTTTTTGCGTGCATATGATACGCACTTTATGGCGTGTAATACGCACGCACTCCTCACCCCTAATCCTAACCAAGTATTTTCAGTGCGTAGCATATACACGCAATAAAGTGCGTCTTCCTGACAGTACACTATCACTCGGGCGTTTGTTTAGTCGACAAAGTAACAGGAGGACAGTGCAAAATGGTGTGATATGGCCTGTTGAGGCTTTTTTTAATTTGTTTACAAAGGTTCTAACCGGCAGTTTTGCCTGTTATGGAATGTATCACTATTATGTCTGAGCCTAATGCTTAATATTTTTTGAAGTGCAATTTTGTTTATATCCATTTTATTTATTGTTTTTGATATTTATTCAAGTGAATTTTTTTTGTTAGACAATGAGAGTCCATTGCTTTTATTGTTTTTGGTTGTTTTGTAAATTTTTGTGGATATTTAAAATGTTTTCCGTTTTCAATGTTTAATATTCTTAAGAAATAAAAGTTTATAGATCTTTGAAAAGGTGTACCTGCATTATTATGCCATTATCATTATATTAGATGAAAATGGTCTCAGAACGACAAGATCATCGTTTATCGCAATAATTTCTTGGACAATTTATCGTCCAGCAAAATTTTTTATCGTGACAGGCCTAGTCGCTTGAACTGAGGTGCTACAGCAATCTGTTACATCACATTTAAGAGCATCAAAACACCATTTATTGTTTGAAATGAATGAATTTCAGAATTTGAAAGATGACACTTTCTTTTCAGAAGTAACAAAGCACAAAGCTATTTGCGATTATAATATATTATAATAAAAAATGCTTTATCATAAAAACCAAGTCTGTTAGATAACAGCACTGAAAGTGCATTCACATAACTGTGTCAGTTCACAGAGTTAACAGTTAACAACCACCGGCTTTAAAGCGAATAAACCAGTTGCGTTCTGAACAGCTTTACATTCAATGCAGACCAAGTACATTGATCAGCAAAAAACATTTACTATGCCCATCCTTTAATGAATACATTCTTTACATGAACTTCTCAGATCACTGCTGCAACCATGTGGGATCTATTCAGAATAAATACACGCAGGCTAATATTTTTAGTGTAAAAAGGCGTCACAGAAAACCATTCGGCTGGGTTTCATATAGCAAACACACGTGCAGCCAAACACAAGTCTTCTGAAGTTATGAGTCCTTGGTGAGGGGCCAAATCTAAACATTGTCCAAGCTGTGTGCACTCAAGGAACACTAAACTCATCCAGTGTTATTTGGAGAGGTTCATGGGTGCCGTTGCTCGAATGCTTTAGTCTGATTCTGGTTTTGCAGGAATGGTTGGCATGCACAGAGAATTTTCTTCCTTTAATGGTAAAGGCAGTGTAGAAAAGGCAATGAGATGCCAAGCTAAGGCTACAGAGAGAGAAAATGACCAGAGATAAAAACGTAGAATGTGATTAGGAGCATTAATACAGCCATGAGTCACACATGATGTATGGAGAATACACTAACAGACATACACATGGACGGATATAGTGCAAGACCAAATAATTTAAATTCTGTTCAAAAGCAAGCAAATTCATGCAAGTGAAGTCAATCCATAGCTACTTTAAAAACTTATTCTCTTTTTTCTCCTGTAAAACTTTCTGTAAAAAATAAACATATCTACCTTCCTCACTCAAGTATGGCATCATTACTCAAGTCTTTCCACGTTAGGATGGAGAGGCTGCTTTCGCCACACAGCATGAACAACTAAACTTCCCTGATCTTCATCTAAGGCAGACTGAATGGTCTGTGAACCAAAATAACTGCTCTGCTAAACGTCTTCCGAAATCATAGCAGTGCTCAACGTTAAGGATTTTTTCTACTGGCAAATTGTGGTTCATTTTTTTACTTGCCTTGCAAAAAATGTCACTGGCCCTACAAAAAAAAAAAAAATTTAAATAAAAACATAAAAAAAAAAAAAAATCTACTAAATAACGGCCCTTTCACACTGAGCGTAACGCGATAAAGTTAAGCGCAGACGAACAGAGCTTTCACACAGAACATGAAATGGTTGATCGTCTTCAGCTAATTCATGCCTGAACGATAAGTGGCACTGAACTAGAATACATTTTTCTTCATGTATGCATCTAGTAAGTTTTCCCATTTAGATTTAATCTCATCCACAAAACAAAATAAAACAGTATATTAAGGGGTCATATAATGCCATTTCTGTACAAGCTAATATGATTCTTTAGGGTCTAAATTAAAAGTTTGTAATATACTTTAATTAAAAATTCTCATTAGTATTGTAAGAAAACACTCATTTTACCTGGTCAAAAACAGCTCTGTTTTCAGCACGCCGTTTAAGTGCATGTGTCTTTAAATGATATGAGCTTTGCTCACCCCGCCCCTCTGTTCTGTGGGGCGTTTTGACACAACAACACAAGTGGAGTGTTGCCTTAACAACAGTTGAGGGTATACTTTGAAGAATGGCAGCGGGAGTCTCTGAGGACACTGTGTAACCGTCTCAATTTGAACCGGAGTCTGAAAACAGGACGTTTCTGAATGGTTGGTTAACGTAATGTCACTTTGGTCTATCTTTGTACTGGCAGGGTAGAGTAGTGAGATACGAACGCCATGTGTTTACTGATGTATACGTTAGTTCATTGACAGATTGATGTTACAGCTAATGGTCATGAAAAACTTTTTTTCGGTAAATGTAGGCTTGTCCGTGATGCGTAACGTTATCTATGCAGTGTTAAGGCTGATTTATACTTCTGCGTCGGACCTACGCTGGAGCCTCTACGCTGAAGGCAACGCGTTGGTTTTCATTTATACTTCTGCGTCGTTGTCCGCGTTCACGCGCGCAGAGGGAGCATGTGAAACCCGAGGGAGCGGTCCTAGCAGACCAATCACAGCGCTTGCGTCCGCGTAGAGTTGACGCGTTGTTACATTTTTGGAGAGGTGCACGTCAGGGTACGCCGAAAGGTACGTGCGCTACACACAGCCTACGACGTAGCTACAGCGTAAGTTCGACGCAGAAGTATAAATTGGGCTTAAGGTACAACTATCAGGGCTGAAGCACTAACATTTTACTGATCTGTTAAAAAAATAACCAGTCTGTGAGACTATGGAAGTTATTAGGGACATAAACAACACATACTCAGATAGGAACTAATAAATTTTTCAATGTTCTCTTTTATAAAGCAATCTGGTGAAATGATTCGCGCAAACATGAAAGCATTGACGTTGATCGTGAGGAATATTCCCTTTGAAAACAAAACTCAGCCACTGCGTCTTCAGTGGCTCGGATTTAGGAACATCAAAATGACTGCTGTGTTCGAACAGAACACCACAATCGCTTAGACGCCATTCTGCTCCAGCGTATCAACAATGCAGACTATGATGACAGCTCGCTCAGGGCGGGTCTGTGTTGAAACGGTGCTGTCAATCAACAATCGTGGGAGGGGCGTCTGACCGTGTGACGTCACAAGGTCGAATGGCTTGATTTGAGAGAGGGGAAAACATAAGATGATAAAAAAAAAACACTGGATGGATTTTTATCTTTTTATGATGGTTGTGTACAGGCACTGCTAACACACATTTCAGTACAACCAACTTGTAAAAGTGCATGTACCATTATATGACCCCTTTAAGATAAATTAGGTTTGGTACAACCCCAGAAACACAAACCATCTGTGATGATCACATAACATGATTGACAGCTCTGGAGCTCTCTGACTCATAACACACGGAAGAAAACGGCACTCTGTTTCAAGCTCTTCAGATAGCATACGATGTAACCAATCACATCAATGTGCGGGTGGGCTTTAGCATAACTGCAAAGCAGGGGGTCTCAAGAGAAGCCAGGTTATCCTGGTAGGCTATATTTTTCTGTTGATAAATGAAAAATGGTGTAAAGCAACATAGCGGGTAAATTATGTACATGATTAGGGCTGTGACATATGGGATTTTTTTCTTACCGCGGCGAAGCAGCAACAAATCACGTGGTTTGGCGGTTAACTAGCGGATTTTACTAACAGACCTACCGATCTCGGTGTAAAAATAAAATAATGATGATGCCATCTTTCTAAAGTCATTTTTAACCCCCCTCTATAAAATACTGGATTACTCAGTAAATATAGCCTACATCTGTGACATTTAATAGTTTGGCTTTCATCACCATTTATGTTTGTCTTTCTATCCACCTTATTCCTGACGACCTTACTGCGTTTTGAATTATGGGTGGCACTTCCGGTTTGGGGAACTTCCATTCAAAAAGTCTGAAACGAATCATTTCAAATCATAAGGTTGCCCTACAAATAAAGCTGATCCGTCAGTTTGACTGGATGAGCTGTCAATATTCCTTCATGACTTATTTTCAGACATCATGAAAATAACGTTATACTTCGGATTTTAACGTGACATGTTATAACAAGAATATCTATGGCAAGAGCTCTTTTCAATTGCTGCTTTCTTTTCAATCGCTGCTTTCTTTTCCTCATGATTATTTTCTTTTTTCCCCTTTGCAATAGGTAAAAGTATGTGTAAAAGTATGAAAAAGGACAACATATACTGCACATTTGTGGTCTGTTCTCCCGAATTTAATTTACGATATATTCCATTATGGAATTCAAGAAGAATCTCTCGTTATTCTCAAATCCTCACGTCTCTTTCCTGGTTTGTTTTCACAGGTAAATGCAATTTATAATCTGTCAAAATGACGGAAATCACTTTGAAATAGTATCACTTAATGCTGAAGTTAATGAACATTTTTGATTAAGGCAAGTTACATAATACAGATAGGCTATATATTACGAGCTTTTGGGGTTATTTGGTAGTTGAAAGGCGGGTTAATTTTATTTTTTATTTTTTAACTTTTAAATCTCCTTTTAATGTTCGATGGTTGAAATAGATTATAATGTCATCTCATTGTGACACTTTTTTAACGTATGCGTTCATAGACCGAGCGTTTCACTGATTGTTTACAGCTTAACGGAAGTTACACCCATAATTCGCGCAAAGCGTCATGGAGCGTAGGAATAAGGTGGCTATTAACAAATATTAAAAAAATCAAACATTCAAGCCGGGGACCTCTGGTTGAGTTGACACGGAATGACCCTGCTTCACGTTTTACATACACTGAAGCATAATGAGTCATGATGAGAAACTGTTAAACTTGCATTTCCCCATCCTCCTCTTCTTATTACTAAAAAGACACCATATCTGGAAATGTGGTCGGTCTTCCGTTCTTTCAAGCTTAAGAGATGAGCAATATGCTGATATTATTTTTGCTACTAAATAACTTGTTTAATGTCTGCCTTTAACAAAGTTTAATTGCGGAAAATGATAATTATTCAATTCTATCAATATCAATTCTATATTAAGTTCAATCAATATGCATTTAGTTTTTAGCAATCGTCCTGAAAAAAAAAAAAAAACCTCATCTGGATTCTTTAATTGCAGCTATGGATTTCAATTTGTGAACTACGGGTACATTATTTACAGGTACAATTTTATATATGACTTAATTTATCTATGCATTTGATTTTTATTGTTGTAATCTAACTATTTAATTACAAATGACAAAAATAACCATTCCGTTGCACAAAACAACAATACTAGAAAACCCCTACAACAAAAGCACATCATAAAAGGATCATTATAAAAAAATAAAAATAAAAAAAAAAAGTTCAATATTACTCAAAAGCATTAGTGGTAAAAAAAAAAAAAAAAACTTTGGTTTCTGAAAAAGTCCCAGGCAAGGTTTGACACAAATCATAACCTCTTGACAAACTAATCAGACAAATTGGTTTAACGAAATGCAATTTACTTTCATAAGTAACTTCATCTGGTTAAAACCACCATGAATATCTTCACAAAAGAAGCTTGACTCTGATGAGTTTGAGGAGCTAATGTACAGCAAGTGAAACAAAACATGATAGTTAAAAAGTTTGAAACCTCATGACCATGATTAAATACGTGGAAAAGAAAAAGCAAGCCTCACTCACACTTTCCTCCACAGTAAAACCAGCAAAGAGAACTGAAAACTGATTTGCTAAACATTCTTGTCAGAAAAAAAAAAAAATGCCTACACTTGTCAAATCAGCAAATCACTTGATCCATCCTAGTCATCTAGGGATTCTAAACTCAACTTCAGGCTAGAAAGTTTATTAAACCAAAATCAGCTCTAGTTAGGATCCTCATAATTACGAAAACAGTGTGAAAAAACAACAGGGTTCACTTAATCTGTAATAGCGTGCTGTTTTGATTGAAAGCATGTGTGGATAAAAAAAAACACCCTAAAACATTGGGCAAAATGATTAATTTAAATAATGATGGAGAGCACCACACTTAAAATATAGGCGAATGATATAACTGTTACACATTTATTTAATCTTTTTCTTAAGGAACCACCTAGGTTATATAGAAGAGCATTATTGAGTGTGTTATAACAACAATAATAACAGTTTATTTTGGTCAGATTTTGACGTGGTTAAATCAGTGAGATTTGTGCTAACATGCTAAAAGATTGCTGGAACCAGAAAAAAAACTACTCTATCATTTTCTATTTAAGGAATAAAACATTGTTGGTAAAATTATGGACTGTAAATGAATGAAACACACTATACCATACAATATATCTGGTTTAAAAGCTCTTCATGATTTTCTGGCTCATGATTAAAATGGTCTGTTAGCGCGCTCGTTTAGCCGCCTACCTTCACACACCCGCCGGAACAGAGCCGACAAACTTTGGCGTGTTCAGCTGCAGTCAGACAATCTCAATCCCTTTCCTCCTCAGCAAACTGGGTCATTCCACGAAACAGCACTTGTGGCTCACACGAAAAGAGCTTTGGGAGCGGAAAAAGACGACTGTGCTGCCCTCAATGCGACCTCGCAAGCCGCTCACGTAACGCGCCTGTCACTCACCTACTCAGCGCTCCAGCGCGAACTAGCAGCACCGCGATTTTAGCGTAGAGTCTAACAGCTTCCGGTGTCGGGTGGAATCATGGGCCGCCACCCGACAAAACAAAGGTCATTTGGCAAAAGAGGCAAAAAAAAAAAAAAAAAAAATAGCATATTGATATTGGAATTAAATTGTCAAAATCATAAGGGAAGAGTCTAGTGTGGAAATAGGTGATGGAATTATGGCAATATCAATGAGATCATGAAAGTAAGGAAGACATCTATACATGATTCAAAATAAAGTAGGCATTGTAAGAGAAATGACAAATAGCAGGAAAGAACAAGTTATAATAACAAGACTTAGGATTGGGCATTGTAAATTAAATGGAACTCTTTGTATGTTAGGAAAACATCCCACAGGTCAATGTGATTAATGCCAAGAGGAGGAAACAGTCAGTCACATTTTGATGTCATGTAGAAAATTTACACAAGAAAGGCAAGAGTTGAAACATAATTTACAAGAAATTGGTAGGACAGTATAATGTAAAAAATATATTAGAATTTGGAAAAAGTTAAAAAGGAAAGAAATATTTGTTTTATTTTTTAAAGTCCACGTGAACCGAAAGTTGCAAACGACTTTTCTCCAGTGCTGTGACGTATTTCCCAGTGAAACGGAATATTGAACAGAGGGCAGGGTTTTACTCTAGCGCTCCTCCTCTCCATCTCTCGCTCATTACAGACTAACGATTTGAGGGGAGTGGTTAAGCGTTTCCCAACCCAAGTCCTCAAACCTACGTCATCAGAGAAGGGACGCCATTCCAGACCGGAAGTAACTTTTCAGACTTTGATTAAAGATTACGACGGCAAACAATTTTTTTCTGTGTTTTAACTTGTTAACTTGTTCACCACAAGACTAGTAATATGCGCTAACAAAGTAAATAGGGTCAATTTTGATTTCAGTTGGACTTGAGGACTGGACTGGAAAGACGAGTATAAGTATGAAGTGACATAATAATTGACAGCAGATGGCAGTAATGCAGCTTTATGGATGCCAACTGCCGTAAAACACCAAAGAAGAAGAAGAAGAACAAAGGTCATGATGAGATGTACTCGTGTAATAAAATTAAACTGTGGTTAAATTACTTAGCCTAATCTCAATCTTAATCTAAATATGCATCCTTGACTTTTGAATTCAACGCACAAGAATCCGCAGATAATTTACATCTTCCACACTAACACAAACATGAACATTACGAGCATGACCATTCACTTTGTATGAATTAACTTTCAGAAATTAGCCGACATGAAATCTAACGTTTTCAATATTGCAGCTGCAAGACAAAGTACAAGGCAAAAAATACAAGACAAAGCTCAGAATATCACAACCCGCGCAAAAGGTCCATATGCAATCTGATTTGCCTTTTCAGCTGACAGATGACAGCATGTTTATGGTTAAGAAATTGTGTTTCCCTTTCGAGAGCGGTAACTTCTACATTGTGTCAGCTGATGCTGCAGGAACTCCTCCCTTCTCCACTTTTGTTGAAATATTATGGGCTAACACCAGCTTGGAGCAGCTGGCCAATTGTCACGAAGTATGCAAATACTGACAGGCAGTATAAAATGCATGGGTGCGACAATAGTGTCAGAATCTCTTTCTTCACGCTGTCATCGTTGAAGTTGCAACTGAGGACTAGTTACCTTTTCTTCCTCGCATTCGATGGCTAACCTTAGCAGGATTTGTGTGGGCCCCATCGACCCGCCCCACACCTATGAGTACTGCACCACCTGCCTGGGCCTGGCCCAGGCCGAAGCGGCCTTCTTGGACTCCATGTGCGTGCACTACGCCGACCTGCCGGTGCGCACTTGAGAACCAGGAAGGGTTTTTGCTATTACGGGGTCGAGGCCCACTGCCGCCAGCGAGCCGCTGGTGGGCCCTCTCCCACCCAGAAACGGCGGTGAAGACGAGGCCTGGGGCCATAGTCCTCTACCATCACCACTTTCCACCGGTCCTTTTCACGGACCCGCTGGACTCAACGTGAAATGCTCTGGAAAAAAGGAGTAAGTCGAATTCCTAGGTAATTCTAGTCAGGCCGCCGCCAGGCTGCTTCGAGGAGGAGGACTCCGTTCTTCCTCGACTTCCACGAGCATGTGGTAAAGTCGTGGTCTGCACCCCAATCGGCGCGTGTCCAAAGGGACGAGACGGAAGCCCACGGCTCTGTGCGCATGCCCCCCGTCGAGGAGACCGTCGTCGTGCATCTGTGCCCGTCCGTTCGTCTCTGGGCGTCTTGCAGTTCAGTTCCAATCACTCCCTCCGGCCTCTTGGTGACGCCGTGTAGTCAGTCACTGAGCATTTCTCTGAGGCGCAGAAGCGTGAAGGCTATGAGTCACGAATGTTGCCCCGTCGCTCGTTCCAGCCCTCGTCGAGGTCTCTCTCTTCGTCAGCACCTCGTCCCGCCTAAGATTGACTGAGCAGTCTCTCTTTAATGTTACACCCTTCAAAGCACAGTATGTTTCTCTGCCCGCTTATCTGCTGAGCTGTCATCCTCACATAACGCTGACGCTCAGAGCGCTCTTTGCCCTGTAACAGGGCTTTGTGGATGTATGTGAATCGCGTGGCCGCTTTCCTTCAGTCCAGCCAGCTTTTTGTGTCCTTTGGTTGCTGTACTAAGGGAAAGACATGAACCGTCTCAAAACAGAGACTTTCTCACTGGATTGTGGACGCTGTCACGCTGGTTTATGCTTGTCGGGAAGGTTTATCCCCCTAACATGAGCTCATTCGACGAGGGCTATTGCCTCTTCGTGGCCCTGGTCTAGAATAATGCCTATCCAGGATTTATGTTTTGCTGCTGGCTGGTCTTCTCAGAACACTTTTGCCAGATTTTACAAGCTGAATGTACCGTCTGTGGAGTCTCAAGTGCTTTCGTTGAGTTAAGTTCCTTACTCATCTATTGTGAACTGTTCTAGTTGTACGCAGTGGTTACCGCTACGCTGACTCTGTGTATATGGCTACTAGTGTTTAATACAGCTGTCACCGCTACCACCCTTGACACTGTTTACTTTCATGATTGAGTGCTTATTGTGTTGTGTCTGCCCTGGATCAGTGCAGCCTTAGCTTTCATTGCGTTGTATATGCAAATTTTAATAGTCGGAGCTGATGTTTCATTGGTCTAGTTCCGCCTATCAGATGCGAGCACTCCTAGCAGCGCAGCTATTGGCTGACTGTGTTTCCTCCGTGGCTGTGTGGCTTGGCACCGTTTTTCCGGGCTTTGTTTATATTTTCGCCTGGCTCCGCAGCGCGAGTCTCCGCAGACTGCGCGCGCACCTCCCCAAACCCCCAATAATAACCAACCGCAGAACCATACGTCATAACAGTGTGAGGACGACAGCTCCAGCCCATAGACTGTAAAAAATATGGACAAAGCGTCTGTGACCTCACCCATAGACTTTCTGAAGAACGGGTTTGAAGCAGGCGGGAAGGAAGTCGACCGGAAGTTGAAGCCGGCCGCGTGCCACCATCTTGTAGCAGAACTTCACCTGCAGTTAGCATCCCATTGACTCCCATTCATTTTGGCGTCACTTTGACAGCGATTAACTTTACATCTGAGGGGTTTGAAGACTCCATTTGTCCTTTATTTATTTCTAAAGAAACACGACAATGTATAAAATGCTCCATTACCTTGTAGCTTATGTTATGGCCCCGTAGAAGCAGTTTTTGTAAAAGTAGGCTAACGATTGCGTCATAACCAAGCGACTCTCTGTCGCACAGTAGAGAGATTACCGTATGGACAGGAGGAGAAGCTCGCGTGCAATCGGGGGGACGTGGAGGCAAAATGACAATATAATTAACCAGAATACCTAGCAAAAGTTGCTCCTGCTCCAAGCTCATGGACAATTCCTACTCACACTCTCCGGCTCTGCAAGATTTGGAAGGGAATGATTCAGATTTCTCTTGGCACAGCTACTAGAAGATAGACGGGTTGCTCACGTGGTCCGTGTAACGCTTTGCTCGGTTTGAGTCTGCGCGTCAGGAAAGGAAGTGCTAAGAAATCGCTAAAAATGGGCTTCACTTGTCTCAATTGAGTTCCAATGGGGTCGCTGTGTCCATTTCTTTTACTGTCTATGGTTTGAAGCCGTTTATGGGGGGTATGGGCGGCGCCATCTTGGAAAATCTTGGGAAATCCTAACCCCGCCCACCTTCTGACGCAGCGCGCGTCACTCAGCTCGCTCTGCTACTTCGGTTATCTCTGTGTATATTTTAGGCAACGAAATATGTTATAAAACACCATACTAACTCTTTTCGTTTTCATTTAAAGAAATCTTAAACATTATAGCCACACAAATGTGGTTCAGGCAACGCGTATTGATTATATTCACTGCAAATAACGTTTGCCTATTTATAAAACAAAACAAAATGTAAAACACAAACCTGCCTCTTTTCGTTTTAAATATAATATAAAAATATTAAACATTTTAATATGGTCCAGGCAATATGTGCATTTGTACTAAACAACAGATGTTGCAGTAAACAACATTACAGATCATATTCGTTGTATTAAAATTTAAAATGACAAAACTCAACCCAGTCTCTTTTTGTTAAATTTCAGTTTTATCAATATTAGCTATTATAAAAGTATAAGTAAAAGGTAAAGTTACAAGAACAAATAAAGCAAACAATTCAGTCAAACATACAAAGTCAGCGCTCGATCTAGTCTAACCATACAACGGTAAAGTTAGCTTATAAAGTTATGAAACTTCCCCTCAGCCAAAACGATTAGCCAGGGAACAAATTATAGATTTACGAGACCAAAAATCACCCGTTAGATACACACAAGACGAATTATATCTCATGTTTAACCACTAGAGAGACGCCAGAGTCAGCGGCAAACCTCAGAACGACTAGCCGAGGAAAGGCTGTTCCAGGCGGGGTACATGAGCGCCGAGCGCCCGGTCATCGCTGGATCTCACAACTGGATACAATTTTCATAAATCTTTATAAATAAACCACAGATTTGAGCTTTAAAATCCGCGTGAACCGGAAGTTGCAAACGACTTTTCTCCAGTGTTGTGACGTATTTCCCAGTGAAACGGAATATTGAACAGAGGGCGGGGTTTTACTCTAGCGCTCCTCCTCTCCATCTCTGCTCATAACAGACTAACGGTTTGAGGGGAGTGGTTAAGCGTTTCCCAACCCAAGTCCTCAAACCTACGTCATCAGGGAAGGTCCTCCAAAGCAGAGGGGAGGGGCATTTTCAGATTTTGATTAAAGATTACGAAGCCAAAATTTTTTTGACTTGCATGGATGAATTGTTCACCACAAAATGATCAATTTAGGCAAACAAAGTAAATATGGTCAATTTTGATTTCATGTGGACTTTAAACAACTACATTCTCGTCTGAAAAACTCTTAAAACTACATTTCATGATACAGAAACAGTAGTATTATATTTCAACTGTATTAAAAAATGGCGCTTCTTATATTGTCATTCTCCGTGGCGCTGCCTTGTCAGCTGTCAATCAAGCTGTCAATCAAAGTTAACCACGCCCTTATTGTCATACATTTTATATCTAAATACGATCTAAACTAACGAGTAGAAAAAAATTCACAGCCCTCATGGTTGTCAGGCACTCGGAACCTATCGAAAAATACAATAAAAGTCCATGGGACCAACCTGTAAAAACATGAATTTATGCTGTGAAAACGGACATTTTAACATGGGGGCTATGGACATTTGCTCCCTTTTGGGACCTCGCCCTAGCGGATTTTCAATGTATTGCAGTTTTTCGCACTTCCAGGTAGGCTTCATTTTTCAGATCAGAATGTTGCCGCTTGCTCCCATAGATATCATATAAAGGCTAGATGGCTCAAGGCGGAGTCACTTCCGGCATCACCGGCGGCCATCTTAGGACAGGGCTCTGTGAATTAAGGTGAGTGAGCAGCACGCACACAAATCCTCTTATCTCGCTGAAATCTGGACGGATTTACAAACGGTTTGGTTTCTTACAAACGTTATTAACGTGGCTATAATTCTGAATGCTTAAACATTTTGAACATAATTATTCATATGTATGCAGTATAATAGCTACATCTCTGACGTTTATAACAAACCAAACCGTTTGAAAATCGGTAGAAAATTTAGCAAGTTATGGTTATTTAAAAGTACATGCACCATGTTATGGGTGAGCGAGCACCCTGTCGTAAGATGGCCGCCGTGTGCGGATGTCGAGCTCCATTGGCCAGCAGCGCGGACGAGCCATCTAGCCTTTATATGATATCTATGCTTGCTCCAGCCTGACAGTCTGATGCCGGAAGTGGGCGGTGTCAAAGTCTGATGCCGGAAGTGGACGGAGTTTATGTTTAACACGGTAGAACAAGGAAAAGAAGAAGAGAAGAAGCTAAAAATAAGTTATATCTTTGTTGGATACAACATACTTAACGTTACGTTTATACAAAACGGCTCTAAGTATTTTGTAAGTTAATATTCAACAATACTATTGATCTGTCATTGACACCATTATATGAGAACTGAACTGAGCTGGGTGATAACATCACAGTTTTCTCCAGAATGGCTAATGTAACGTTATATAGATTAATTAACTGAATGAATAACTTTTTTACAACAGAAATGATCAACACTGAACCTACTTAAGCTGGATTATGACACTATTTTGTTCTAGATCTGCCGAGACAAACTTTGTTGCATTATTTTCCTATGATCCATGTAAAGCTGCTTTGAAACAATCTGTATTGTAAAAAGTGCTATATAAATAAAGGTGACTTTACTTAATAAATGTGACTAAGTGAGAATTGTGACGATGGCACTTGATCATGTAGGCCACAGGTGTCAAACTCAGTTCCTGGAGGGCCACAGCCCTACAGAGTTTTGTTCCAACCCTGCTTCAACACACACACACACACACACCTGCACAGGGCCGGAGTGGGGCCACTTTTCAGCCCAGGAGTTTCAGGCCCAAGACCGGTCCACTTTTTTCCATGGTGGAATTCTAAATTAGCACTTTTTCTAAATTGGATAAATGAAGCAACAGTTCAGCTCTTACTATTGTGTAGTTTGTATTAAAGGTCCCATGACATGAAATTTTCACTTTCTGGGGTTTTTTAACATTAATAAGACTTCCCCTAGCCTGTATATGGTCCCCAAGTTTCTAGAAATTTTAATCGGTGTAAATCGAGCTTTTGCTATCTTTCTCTGCCTTTGAGAAAATGGAGGCTCAACCGCGCTG
Source organism: Scardinius erythrophthalmus (assembly GCF_964197995.2). Classification (NCBI taxonomy): domain Eukaryota; kingdom Metazoa; phylum Chordata; class Actinopteri; order Cypriniformes; family Leuciscidae; genus Scardinius; species Scardinius erythrophthalmus. The sequence goes on along the minus strand of NC_138245.1, from coordinate 9,869,389 downwards.
ATCTTGAATCTCCTCCTTATGACGTTATAAGGAGGAATGTTACCTCCCCTGTCTCTGCTTTGCCCGCCCAGAGAATATTTTCTGCCCATGAGAAAATGAGCTAGGAAGTAGGAACGCGCGCGCGCGATTTTAGTTTGTCCACGAGAGATATAATGGCTTTTGAGCGAGCGAAGCATAATAATTTCTCAATAATTGCTCAATAATTGGATGTACAAATGAACACCGAAGGGTTAATACAGAGCTGGGCTTGCTGAACGTCTGAAACTAAAGTCTGGATCAGTACCAACTCTCTTTGGCTCAGCTAACGTTACACCTCGGACAAGTAAGTCAACTAATAATACAAGTTGTTGCTTTACTGTTTATGGTTACCTAGCTTGTTACACGTAGAATGTGGCTGTAACATTAGCTATGCAGTTACTTGCGCTAATGTAAAGTTAGATAGCATCAAGTATGTGTGTGAATACACACACTGTAACGCGAGTGTTGTACACTTCTTTGTTATTTGGATAGCGTTTTCCTGTTGGTTATACGGCGTGCGCGATATCCGCATTTCAAGATCGCAGAGCTTGATGTAATTGTAATAAGATAAATTACAGATGTTACAGATCTCTCGTGAAAAGGCAACAGTAGGTTAGCGTTAGCTACATGATAATAACTAAACCATCCGAATAAAGTCCAGACATAATATTTTAAACTAACCATTCGGAAACGTCCTGCTGGAGCCGCTGAGTTGCAACTTCTTCATCCGTTGCTTCTCCATCTGGATCAGATTCTGGGTCAAACTGAAATTCTTGAACGACTGCGTGTCTCCGTGCCATTGCAATATATCCAATGTAAACATGCATGGTCTACCGTTGCCGCAGATGGTCAAGGCCACACCCACCCTCCACCTTACGCCGCCTATCTCCTCCTCATTAACATTTAAAGCTACAGACACCGAAACGGCCCGTCTGAAGGAAGCTCATTCTGGGACTGGCTTATAGTGGCTATAATTCTGCACCGAGACTGAATTTTTGGAAAGAGATTTCAGATACAGTACTAGGGACCACTAAGGCCTATATTAAAGCCTACAAAAAGTAGCATGTCATGGGACCTTTAATAACAAATAATGTAAAGGTTAAATAATAATTCACTTAGACTTTATAAGCAATTGCGACTTTATTTCACACAATTCTGACTTTATATTTCGCAATTCTGACTTTATAACGCGACTTTATATCACAATTCTGACTCTATATCTTGCAGTTCTGACTTTATAAGCAACTGCAACTTTATTTCACGCAGTTCTGACTTTATATCTTGCAATTCTGACTTTATAAGAAGCAATTGCGACTTTATTTCACACAATTCTGACTTTATATCTCGCAATTCTGAATTTATAACACAATTGCGACTTTATTTCACGCAGTTCTGACTTTATATCTTGCAATTCTGACTTTATAAGACGCAATTGCGACTTTATTTCACACTATTCTGTATTTATATCTCGCAATTCTGACTTTATAACTCACAATTGCGACTAGCCTATATCACGCAATTCTGACTTTATATCTCTCATTCTGACTTTATAACACGCAATTGCGACTTTATTTCACGCAATTTTGACTTTATATCTCGCAATTCTGAGAAATAAAGTCAGAATTGCGAGATGTAAACTCGCAATTGTGAGATAAAAAGTCGCAATTATCTTTTAAAATGTTTTATTCTGCGGCGGAAAAAAGCTTCCATACCTCCTGGCCTCTTCCTCCCATCCATCCTCCCTGATGCGCACCGTTACGGTAGGGCCGGCCCAGCTATTGGTAGGCGCCGGCGATGCCGCGGTAGCCCACCTGAGAAAACGTTTTGGAAAAGACGGACTATGGACCCAACCAACTCTATAGGAGGGGAGAACTCTCTCACATGGTACAACCCATGCAGAGGCTGTGCGCTGCGGTGTCAGAATGTGAAACGTGTGTAGCCTATGTAGGCTAACTAACGTGACATTGAAATGTAAAAAAAAAAAACCTTTCCTCGACCGGCCCAAAAGTGAAGCGGCCCACCGGGAATTCTCCCGATTCTCCCGATTACCCACTCCGGGCCTGCACCTGCAGTTTTCAAATAAGACTGAAGGACTTGATTAGCTGATCAGGTGTGTTTAATTAGGGTTGAAGCTAAACTCTGCAGGGCTGTGGCCCTCCAGGAACTGAGGCCCTGTTTACACGAGAACGCTCCCGGGTGACAACGTAAAAATATTTGATCAGATGTGCCTTTCGTTTAGACGGCGACTGCGTTTTTGGGGCTTAAAAACGCAAAAAGGTGAAACCACCCTCCAGGGTGAAAATCTTAAAAACGCTCCACCGTCGCGTTTCCGTCTAAACGGTAAAAACGCAAAAGTCTGTGAAGGCACCGATCAGTGCTTCACATTGCCACCTAGCCGCCTGGAGTGCATACTACATTGAATTTCACACACTTTTGCGTCACCGTATGCACGTAGATTTCCCCCCCATAACGCTCGTCTAAACGCAGAATAAAAAGTGATCACTTTTGCGTTTTCTCTTCAGATCGTTTCCGTGTAAACGTAGCCTGAGTTTGACACCCCTGATGTAGGCTATTGGGTTTTTTATAGTTGGATTGTATCACTTTGTTAGGTTACATATTTATGGTTTGTGATTTAATTTGTTGTTAAGCGTTGTATTTTATAGCATTTGTTAAATTTTCTTTGGAGCAATGCACAACATGCTGCAGAAATGTTCACTACCCTTTTTGTGATAGCAGTATTTTTAAACAGACAAAACGGGACAAATTTAATTATCATTAAAATCCACTTTAAAAAGGCTGCTGTTCATGGAAATATGTACATCTGGAGTTATTTTTTAATATACAGTGGCAATAGATATTATTTTACATTTATCCATTTGGCAGACACTTTTATCCAAAGCGACTTGCATTGTATTTCAAGGTACACATATTTAATAGTAGTCCCTTTGGAATTAGATGGTTTTTCTGCATGATTTAGACAAAATATTAAATTATCTTCATTAACGTCTAAAGGTTACACAAACAATCCACACTGAAACTTAAGCTAACAAAACACAAATAATCATATATTTCTGTATTTATATTTTGTTATAATAATATTTCATATCTATGAATGCATCCCATTAAACATGCAAATACATAGGATAAGTTTGAGTAGGGTTAGAGTTAAAGGAGATGAAAGGCGCCTAAGGATTAACTCCATTTGTATGGAGTTTTGATTTATTTTTCACTTGAGAATTATTGTTAAATGTGTGCCTGCATAACTTTTATAAGATTTATTTTCTTTAGTTCGATTTTGTATTTTTATTTAATTACTATTATTTATTTGGAGCAATTAAATCAAATGTTCAAACGTTATTTGTCAAGATTCAAAAAGACATTTTCGCCTGGCTATACCCAATGTTTAGATCTGTTATGGTATTTATGCAAATTAGCACATACGTAATTAGATTATGCACCGTTTGTCCATGTTAACAAACAATTTAAAAAAAACTTGTAATGCATTTTTTGTTTGTCTTGATGTAAGTAATCAACTCATTAATTTTTATGGTGATATCTAAAGGTTAAAATGTTTACCATATTCACGTGAGAAAAAGAATGAATAGGTGTATGAATACAAAATCAGTTGAGTTTGTTCTGTTGCAATTTGTTCAAGGTTGACCCCCATTTTGGCTTAAAATGACTGGACTAGTAGTATTCGGAAGTATTAAGAACATATGTTATGTATTTCATTATGAGATTGATAATGACCAGTTTATGGTCTTGGCTTGCAGTTTGGTTCAGTAGTTTTTTTTTTTGGTTCGAATTTGTTTTAATTTGTCATTTACTTCAATTACCCATACAACATTTTGTTTAAAAAATATATATCTGTGATATCAGCAGATCATGCATCCTATAAACTATACTACAGATGTTGACTGGCATGTTATAAAATTGTTAATAAATGGAAATGTATAGGAATCTGAATGATCATTTTAATGTTAACTGTGTTAAATAGTTTAATATTAAATTGTTACCCATCTTATTCTCAGATTAATGGAGGTAATGATGTTGGTAATTTAATTGTTTCAGATTGAAAAGTAAATAGTTCTATTCTATTCTATTCTATTCTATTCTATTCTATTCTATTCTATTCTATTCTATTCTATTCTATTCTATTCTGCGCATGGGACTTTTACTGTAAAATTTCGCCATAACTCTGCGTCGCTCACGTTGCGTCGCAGTTCGCTAAAATATTCGCAGTAAGATGGCGCTGTCTGGAGGGGCGGATAGAGGATCTCACAGCATGGATAAGAGCATAACACTCCCTCCGGATGAAATCTTCCGCAATTTGGAGAACGCCAAGAGGTTCGCTATAGATATAGGTATCATCACAAGCAAACTTCCACTCTTTTTCTGTTCTTGTTCGCAGTACAGTCACTTGTGGAGTTTGGACGTGGCAGAGTTTGTTGGGCAGGGCTGTGCTCAAACCTGTTAGCGCGTGCTGCTAATCTGACAGTTCATTCAATGTATGTGAGAAACATCATCAAACATTTATAATGGAGACGTCGAGGCTGTAGATATCAACTGAATAATGTTGATTATAGAAATAAACCCTAACGATGAGATCTGTATTTGTTCTTCTGGACTGCAAAGTGCAATCATCATCATCATCATTATTATTATAATTGTCAATAGTTTTTGATGGACTTTAACAGTTACCCCTGGTGTAATGTGTTAATAACAGAATGATTATCGTATACGATAAGGTTAAGTGTATGTAAATATAGAATAAAGAAACGATTTGACCTCATCTTATCTGACAGGTGGCTCTTTGACAAAACTGGCCTATTATTCCACTGTTCAGCACAAAGTTGCCAAAGTCAGGTCATTTGATCATAAAGCGAAGGTAAGCTTGCAGGTAAGATTTTCTAATTTAACCCCATGACATAGGGTCCTTTTGTTTGGAGACAAGGGAGGGAGTATCAGAAATTTGGATGAGAAATTAATAGACTTAAAAAACAAAGTAAAAAACAAAACAAATATTAATTAATGTTAGATTGAATAATATTATATAAATCAGTCATTTATTTCAGCCCCTGAAAAGCTTCATTAATCAAGTGTACTAACACACAAGGTCTCTGAGCACTTGCATCTAAAATATACAACATATATCATGAATAAAGAAGAGTAAATGTAAGAATTTTTAAAAAAGAAAATGGAACAGTATAAATGTATGTTTGCATTATGTACTTTTTCAACATAATATTTCAGAGGAAACTGTAAAAGAGAATATTGTATGTTAAATGTCTGTTATGAATATGTATGGCTTCAGGTTAGGACCTGTTTTTGTTTCTGGATGTTTTGGGGCTCAGTGCTCTATACCGCTTACTAAAGGGCAGGAGTGCAGAGATAGTACCAATTATTCTTTTAGTTTACTGATTGTCTGATTTGGTGACCAAGGATATGCTGACACCGCTGTCCCTTTGTCTAAAAAGGTCATCTCCACTGTTTTAAGTGTGTTCAGCTGCAATAGATAGCTATCACCACTGTCAGTTAAGTTCCTGCTTGATGGTGTAACAAATTAGCTCAAATAGGAGATATTAATAGTTAATCATAACTTGGTGTTGAAAGTAAACTAAACTGACTGTCTACAAATAGGAACCTTGCATTAGATCCCAGTCTATTAAGGTATTGCAGGAGGTAGTGCATTTCATTTTAACTGGCCAGGGTTCTAATGGTCATACCTTAGTTTATTCTTAGTATGAGCGACTATTAGAAACCAACAGAACAGTGAATTTGTGACCACCAACAACTTAATCCCTGTCAGTGTGAACAGGACTTTTAGCATGGCACGTATATGAAAGGGGGAAATTCAGGTAAAAAAGTGAGATCATGAGAAGGGCCAGTGTCTACACATTGCTTTGCAGGGCCGTGCACATACCTTTTGAGGGGCATGTGTTGAATGTGTTTTTATATTAAGATTATTTAGTAAGTCTACATAAAAGAAAGAAATGGTCACATCTTCATGACAAATTTAATAACACTAAATAATAGTCTCAAAAGCTTTAGATTTATTCACTATTAATAACAACCATAATAATAATATAGATAATATAGATATACAGGGTTTCAGGACTGGTTTCAGGACTGCTTTAGCCCTAAAAAAACATGTTTTACTACATTTATACATGTAAAGACGAGCGGAGAGTATAGAATAGGCTAGCCTACTATAGATTAAAAAATTAGCTAGATAGCGAATACGTGCATATTAACTAGGGCTGTAACGATACACCAAATCCACGATTCGGTTCGTATCACGATTTTTGACCCACGATTCGGTTCGTATCACGATTTTTTTTTTTTGGGGGGGGGAGAAAAAAAAAGAATGATTTTTATTAAAACAATATTTTTTATTAAATAACATTTGTAAAACCTTTACAAACTGAACACCAAAGAACAAGATTAACTATGCAAATTATTAACAATATAAATAGCCATATATAAAATAAATAGGCTAAATAGCCAAAGCTATAACACGTATGTTTTCTTTGTAACAAAATACTGTTGAAAAACAAACCGAACTAAACTCCATTGTGGTGATGATTCGAGCATGTTGAAAATTCTCCTTCAATCAAGTTCTCTTACATTTACAAAGTAGGCTAAATTAAATGGCTACTGTTTCACACTGAGGTAACTGAGGCTTACTGCCTGTGCTGCAAACCACCAATCAAACCTTACAAATTGAGGTAAATTGTGTTTTTTCTTGCTTTTCCCCAGTCTTAAAGTGAAAAAGGTAGTATTTAATTAAATACATTTATGGTGAAATTACTACATTTTATTTAATTAATCGCATTTATTGTCAATCTGTTTTCATTTTGACCACGAACCATGCGCTGTCACTTTAATTCAGCGCGTGCAGCACAAAAGAAATACTCGTTGCGGAAACGATCGCTGCACTGCTGTATACACACGGCAACTGGAACGGATCGACAGACGGCAACCGTGTGCAGTCTGAAAGCTCTGACCGGTTAACATGGGTAGGCTACGGAAAAAATATGCACCGCATACGCACTGCAAACGGAGTATGTGTGAAACGGCCGTTACTCTGAGAGTTGGAAGGGGTGTGTTGCGATTTTGCCTTCTCACACCGCGAAACAGGATCGTGGATCCGAGTGTCGCGATTTCGATTTCGTATCGCGTATCGTTACAGCCCTAATATTAACAGCCTTTAATTAACCATAATTTAATATTATTACCATAACATGATTAAATGTTAATAAATTAAGTGTATCTGCAGCAATCATAAATCAAAGAAGAAATTTCTTTGAAATCTATCTAGGTGACGAGGATCACTCAGTGTCTCAGTCTCTTTTTTTTTTTTCGATGGTAAAAACAAATTATATGTTGTTGTATTACTTATCGATATATTGTTAACATTTTACAACAGTCAAACTCAAATGTAGTTACAGGGTTTTTGACCAGCAAATGTGTGCAAATTTTCATTTTGTCCGTGACAGTCCGTCATTAAAACGGCGCCGGCGGCATCACATTACATTTTCATCAACAGGTTACAAACTAGTTTGTTGTAGCTATATAGGCGCTCAGTTTTTCCTGTTGTAAAATACATTTGGCCAAAATCTCATTTTATAAAAGATGAAATGCTACTGTATGCACAGGCTATTTAAGTGTAGCCTATGTATTGGCTATGACTAGATGGCAAATGCTAGACCTCTCTCTGAGATCCCACATGTCTTAGTCAGATATCAAATAAATAAAATATGAGCCTTTATAGACATAGTGTTTAGTAATTATTCAAACAAAAAGATCTTTGTTTACCCTTGCAAAACTTCATTCAGCTGCTGTCTGCTTGTGCGGCTGCTGCGGAACTTCAGTTCTTTCAGTCAAAATAGAGGAGGCGGAGTTATCAGGTTTAATGACAGTTTGAGGATCGAACAAGATTTACTCAAGCTCTTTTTAAGAACTTTCATTGGCTAGATATTTGTATAAATAGACAGACAGACATAAAGGGTGACAAATAGCATTGATTTATTGAAAAAACAAACAAACAAAAAAACACCACCACCAAAAAAAAGGGCACCTCGGAAAGGACATGAGCTCTACCTGTGCATGTTGCTTTGATTTCGGTGATTGTTTTTAACAAGTGCACCACCAATCAAATTAAGGATAATGGGTCAGTCCCGGCTCCAGGACAAACTACTTGGGGGGGCTTTTACAATTTTTAGGTGGGCTTGCGTGACGACGGGGGGGGGGGGGGGGGGGGGGGGTTAATAAGACGTGCGCGAAATGTGATTGGAAATATTTCGTGGGGATATCGCGGCGAAATGTGATTGTTGTCCATCATTCTGCGCAATTGTTGAAAAAGAAAAACGTCACGTCGCAACATTTGACATATTTGCATTTTAAACTATGAAGGCGAGCACTTTGAGCGAAGGTGAGTTATGTCGGTGGAGAAGTACTATCAAATCCCATTCAATTTTTCACTATAGAAAGTGAAACTAAAAACTGACCGATGAGAGCTGAATCTACTTAACATGTGCTGATAACGTATAGGCCTAACCTTAATTTATTTTCTTAATATTTCTCTTGTGGCCCATGGTGAAAAAAATGAGAATTATTTCATGTTAAACACGTTGTTTTTTAAATGAGGACTAATATAACATCTTCATCGCTGCGCGTCGGTTATGCAGTGATGCGCTATGAGATTATTGCGGGGCTAATTAATTGTAGCCTAATATTGATTTGATAATAAAAGTAGCCTAATAATTGTAACAGACCTTATGTTTGATTGTGTATTATGCACATTAATTCTGGATGTGCTGGCGCTCGTTCTATGTGTGCAATGCATTTTAACCTCGGGGCTAAAATTCAAAAATTCAATGCAATTAAGGTCATGCATTGCATACTTGGGGTGTCACGGTCTTCGGATTTTTCTCTCACGTGTGTGAAAAGACGTTTAATAGCCTAAAGTAAAGAACAGTTCAGGCAGTTCTCGTTTATTGTTATCTTATTCATAAAGTGTTTAGACGAACCCTGCACGAACGCTCAGTCACATAATCATCATTCAGATCACCGCAAGGGGGGCTTGAGATCATCTTAGGGGGGGCTAAGCCCCCCCTTGACGCCGGGCCTGTAATGGGTATTTACAAAGTAAACATTTCAGACATCATCTCTTTTGGTAATGTCGTCCGAATCGCTCAAAACACAGAATTATCTGAGTTAGCTTGGTTTTTAGGCTCCGAGGCCGCCACGATCTGTACACTTTTTTTTTTTAGTGTTTACTCAGGATTTTATGAAAAAAGGTGACTGTTAATAATTAATAGTTATTAATCATAATATTTAATTGCTGATCAAAAGTTTGTGGTAGAAAATAATGAAATACAAATTATTATTATTTTTTTTAGGTAGTGAAAATAACTTGATGCTGACATGGCAATAACAAATAAGAAGATAAAAAACTCTATATTTTGTGGGTATTATTTATACTATATAACTTTATACTTGGTTTTAACACATGTTATTTAGGAAAAAGTAATGCAAACAAAGACATTTTAGTACTGGTTTCTTGTTGATTGTCTTGTTGAACAAATGCAGAAACACTCACCAGTGTGAACATAATAAAGTAATGATTGCCTAATCGGTAGCTACAGTAGTAGTAACTGCATAGGATTATACACATCCTCAGTATGTGTGAGAATAACCTGACAATGGATTTACCTATATTAAGTATCTCCATGAGTAATCACTTATGGCATAGTTATAAGTGTCTGACTTTATGGATAAGTACACTATCCAAATATATGCTTGTCCATCTGTTATTAGAGTGATACTTGTCTTGGAATGTCATGTCTTGAAAATAAATCTGGTTATTTTCTAGAATCATGTTGGTTAAAACTATCTAGTTGTAATAGTTGGTTTGAATCTAGTTGTAATATTATATTATACATATTATATTTAAATTATGGTAGCACTTTACAGTAATATTTTGTATGTAAACATTAGTTAACTTACAACAATAATTATACAGTTATAATTATCATTTATAATAAATATAATTATTGTATTATTATTAATTGAAGTCTTAGTCTTGTCATTTTACCTGTGGATGTCATGTCTATTTAATCATGTATTATAATTTTTTATTTTTACTGGTTTCCAGGAAACAGATGGTGACCCTCTTTATGAGATATCTGTACAGGAAGAGATTACTGCCCGTCTTCACTTTATCAAGTTTGAGAATGCTTACATTGAAACCTGCCTGGATTTCATTAAGGACCACTTGGTTAACACAGAAACCAAAGTTATCAAAGCAACTGGTGGAGGGGCGCACAAGTTCAAGGATTTGATTGAGAAAAAGTTAAAGCTAAAGTGAGTAGAATTTTAGAGCTTACTGAGAACAGCAATACAGACATGCTTTGAGTTCAAGGATTTGAATAATCAAGCATTTATTGTGTATTGTTGTAATGGTAGTTGTATATATTTTTTTCTCTTAGAGTGGACAAAGAGGATGAAATGACTTGTCTGATTAAGGGATGCAACTTTGTTCTGAAGAATATCCCCCATGAGGCTTTTGTGTATGCCAGACACGCTGATTCTGAATTCCGGTTCCAGAATACACACCCGGACATCTTCCCATACCTGCTTATAAACATTGGATCTGGAGTCTCAATAGTAAAGGTACATCTTGCACTGGGTCTACATGTCTTTGTGACATTGACACACTACACACACACACACACACACACACACACACACACACACACACACACACACACACACACACACACACACACACACACAGAAATGCTGAGTTTGTGGAGTGTGGACTGTGACTTTCTAAAGGGAGCGTCCATATGTTTTTTTTTTTTTTTTTTTTGAAGGTTGAATCAGAGGACAAATTTGAGCGTATTGGTGGCAGCTCTATAGGTGGTGGAACTTTTTGGGGTCTTGGAGCTTTACTCACAAAAACTAAGGTGGTTCATTTTGTGAATTTTTACTAGGAATTTCTGTTTATTCTTTATTTTTCATGCACTTACTTATTTTGAATTTCCATTCCCATTCTCCGTCTTAGAGGTTTGATGAACTTTTGCAGTTAGCTTCCAAAGGACAACACACAAATGTGGATATGCTTGTTAAAGACATCTATGGAGGTGCTTATGGGTCCCTGGGTTTAACTGGTGACCTCATTGCAAGTAGCTTTGGGAAATCAGCCACCACAGACAAAGGTAAAGTAATGATCATGTGCTTTGATTGTAACGAGAGGCAGTTTATTGTATGATCTGTTTTCCTCACCCAAGAAGAGTCATTTGACCCTTCACCCAGTGGGCAGTGTTATTATTGTCAAAAAAAGCCAAAGGTCTTTGGTTTCACAAAGGTGTGTATGAGGGAAATATAACAGAGACCTGCAGTGGTCTTTTGAAGGTCTAAAGTAATATAAAAACAAACAAGAGACCAGCAGAGTGTTTGGCTGGTGAATATGCCACAACGTACTTAACATCTTTATTATTACATATGCACTGTTTAGCACCATGTATTTAAATTAAGGAATAGTTTACTTGCAGGGTTTTTCCTGCTTTGAAAATATTTTGGCGACCACTAAAATTAATCTTTGTCCCGCCAAAGATTTATTTGATAATTTCATTTGATGATACCTGCCGTTCTGCAGTGCCGGTACCCGCTGATAGCAGGGTTCTTTAAAACTCTCCTGTGAAGAGCGTCAAAGGTTAATATTTACAACGTGTTTTTGCAGTGTTGAGCTTTGTAGCCAATCCACAGACATGTCTATGTCTGTTGAGCACGTGAATGCAATGGCCAATCATATGTTTAAGATAGTTAGAATCTGCTCAACACCGCTCAAAATAATTTTTTGTTCAACGCGAGTTCTGCACGTTGACGAATCCTTTCATTATAATGAAGTATAAATACGATGTCAATAAGAGATTTATGTGATAAGAGATTTCACAAGTGAAAGAGAATTTTACTTGCCCGACCGGATAAGTAGCTGATTACAACGTCAATAACAAAAAGTTATTAAAGTAGGGAATCACTAAAACGAGAGAATGGTTATCATTTTATTACATTTTTTGTAAGTTGTGATCGATAGTGGAAATGTCTATTACTGACGGTAACAAGTTTGCGCTGTTGAGGCTCGCGCAGCCTCTCGAGGAAACAAATGAGCGCAGCACACAGAGAAACTCTGTTAAAAACAGTAAAAATTCTCAATGTGGAGTATATTTTTAACGCATGATAGTTAAGCAACAACTGCTGTTTTCCTGAATACCATCACAATTGAAAATGTGACATTGATTTCATACAACAGTTCAGTAAACAGTTATAATTAAGTCACTTACATTTTAGACGCAATAGTGACTGTTTTTATACTTCAGGGGCCGGTTGCACCAGCTGTGCGTAAGTTATAACTTAGCCTAGTTTTGACGTAAATGGACACTAAGTAACGACTTGCGCACTTCTAAATATTTTTGCGTTGCACCATTAAACTTAGTTGAAGCGTAACTCTACGTATAAACTAAATATTTACGGCAGCCTCCGATCAGGAGTAACGGATGGAATAAAATATCAGACAGACTGAACTGCATCAATAAGCTCTTCTTTTACCTGACAGACTTCAATTCTTTAAACATATATGATTATTTATGCTGACATTTACACTCACTTACATTTTAAGAGAGAGAACATTATGTGAAAAGATTACTTTGTTAGCGGCTATCTTTAACACAAACCCATCCTAAACAGCACATCGCTGTGTGCATCGGTCCATGTTGTGCATGTCAAATATCAGTCATAAATCAATAAACGTAATTTTTTATGTTTTTTGTATCAATATTTATTTATTGATCCTTATTCATTTCATTTCAAATACAGTTTCTGAATGTTATTTACATATAAAAACACTTATGCTATTCATGATCAAGTATTTAATGGAAACGTATTTTTACCGTTAGTAACGTGAGGCAAAAGAATGAAGGATAAACTGAAATTCACAGCATTTCAACACAACATCTGCTCACGTATTTGAAGGATGCTATTGGATCATCGAGGCTAAACGTCATATTATGCGACTACGCATTACTTTATGGAGAGCTTACGACCTACTAGCTACGTTCTGCCTTACGAACAAATGGTGCAACGGAATAAAGTTCAGAGTTAGTTACAAACTAGCTAGTAGTTACTAAGCCTCTAGTGTGGACTTTACGTTCCAATTTAAGAAAGAACTTACGAACGGCTGGTGCAACCCTACCCAGAAGCGTAAATAGTTCCAAACAAAGATCACAGCAGAACCATAGCGCATCTCACAGGAACACTCAACGGTATTTTCATTACTGAATGAATCACTCATTTGAACAAATCGTTTGAAGAATGAATGACTCAATGACTGTCCTCAACCGCCACCTACTGGCGGCTTAGTGTTATGTTTAAATGTATCGTTCTTTCCAACGTTTCTTATTTGTATATTCAAAGATATTTAATACAATCTAATAACATTATTTAATGCAGTTGTAATTTTTCAGTGTAAATATTTAATTTGATCAGCCCTGCCTAGGGTAAAAGTAAAATGAAAGATAAAGCATACATTTAATAAGATTGGGGGGGAATGCCCTTTAAAGGTGCAGATATGACAATCTGCAGATTTGAATATACCAAAGCTGGTTGAACACTGATGAGAATGTTGCTTCAGAATAAATTATATTTACAACACAAATTATTAACCTTTTTACTCATACAAGTGAATGACACTTGTATGAGCACTGTGTGTGTGTGGATGACCGTGTTCGTCCGCCACCACTGAGACCATTTTTGACCCAGGAAAAACCCTGACGTGGCAGTTATAAGATCCCCCTTACTTAGATGGGCATTTTGTGTTTGTATGTATTACTTAAGAGTTCTCCAAAGAAGACATGGCAAAGAGCCTACTGCACATGATAAGCAATGACATTGGACAGCTGGCCTGCCTCTACGCCAAACTGCATAACCTTACCAGAGTCTATTTTGGAGGATTCTTCATTCGAGGACACCCCGTCACCATGCACACCATCACCTATAGCATCAACTTCTTCACTAAGGTCTCCAACCGTTACTTTTTAAATGTTCATAAGCTGTGTAATAACATATCGATAATGATTAAATGGCTTGCTGGAAAACGTGATCAGGTCAAACGTGCCATTCTGACCAGATATTTTGTTTATTTGATCATTGTCCCAGGCAACTGATTTCTATCATAGCTAGTTTAATGTGTCTCTTATTACTCTCTTTTATTTCTTATTGTATAATACAACAATGACTACATGTTATTTCTCACTTTCATGTTCAAGATAGAAAGCTCATAACATCCTGCTATGTTTTTCTGTGGATATTTTGGATAAAGAATTGGATTTATTTGTAGGGGGAGGTCCAGGCTTTATTTCTAAGACATGAAGGCTATCTTGGTGCTATTGGGGCCTTTTTGAAGGGGGCAGAAGAAGACAGTAAGTTATTGCCATATATACACAACAAAACTGTTTAGTACTTTCTCCAGAGAGTGTAGTTTGTGTTATAGACTTTTTTTTTTTTTTAGACCCTAACCAGTACAGCTGGGGAGAGAACTATGCTGGCAGCTCTGGTCTCATGAGTGTATCTCCAGAGTTAAATCCTGTGCAGCGAGCTCGTAGCGGAACGGTAAGTTGGCACAGAGAAGAGGCCCACTGTAAATTTGCTGCTGCAGTATTTTAATTTTTTTGATAGACAAAGTAGATTGTAGTTGGATTTATATGTTAAGTGCAGTATATTTGTAGATTTGGTCAACTGAGATGCATGCTACGTATCCTTCATGACCTATTTTGTGTTCTCCGTAATGTTCTCATTTCATCTCTTTTCTTTTTTTCTTCTCCATCCATCTTCCCCATCTATTCCATAACCTTTTGCCTCAGTTTTCAGTAAGTACTTTTCCATCCAGGATTTTCTTGGAGTTTTCTCTGGATGTTTTTTGCTTTCAAGAAATGCTCAATCTTTAGCTGTTGTGACAATCAGTGGTAGCATTATTATCTAAAAATACAAGAGTCTCGGAAGGTTATTTATCATTATTAATATGCGTGTGCTGCCATGGATATTACTCAGTGTGATGCATTTGGTTTTCATGAGTGCAAACGGTGCACATTAACAAGTAGTACATAAGAACTCTCCATCTTGTATGTTTGACAGTTGCTGTTGTGGGAAATGTCATAAAGGTGGCATTTTATTTGCACTGTTAGGACCCGTTCACACAGAACTTGTTTTTGCACTGTTTAAAAAAAAAAAATGCTTTCCAACTCAAACATGCATTAGATGGACGTATTTGACCATTGCGCCACTTGTGATTGCTGCTTTTTCAGTGTTGCATGCATTTGTGCCATGTTTTACAATGCAGAGCTAAGTTTAGCTTTTAAACACATTTCAAGACACTGCCTTCTTTTCCATTTAGGAGCACTGTGGTTCTGCATTGTGCTCTACTGTTTTGTTGCCTCTGTGAACAGCCCCTTAGAGTTACAACCACAAATAACAGTTAAAGGGGGGGTGAAACACTCAGTTTCAGTCAATCTCATGTTAATCGAGTACCTATAGAGTAGTATTGCATCCTTCATATCTCCAAAAAGTCTTTAGTTTTATTATATTTATAAAAGAAAGATAGGCTGTTCCGAGTCTTTCAGAAAAAAAACCGAGCGGCTGGAGGCGTGCCGTGTGGGCGGAGCGCCGATAGCTAACAACACACAGACATTTGAAGCAGTTTTACTCACGGTTCCAACGCACGACCGTTAACCTTTATCGTTGGGACTGCTCCATCCTTAAGCATTAGACGATCTGCAAATCCGGCGTCGAAGTGGGCCTTATTTATAAAACAATCATCGTCGAAATGCACTAGCAGCGAGCACAGAGCTTTGATGGGCGTACTGCTTTCGCTCTCTCGCTCGTCGTCGCTCTGGTCTACGGGTGCGCGCGCGCCCTTCCGGGAGAGTGCCCTTAGGACCCATATAAGGAAATTCCGCCCCATCTGACGTCACACATGCCCATACTCGAAAAAAACTTTCCGAAACTTGTGACAAACTGGAAGGAGTATTTTTGGCACAGAAATACTCCATCAAACGTACAACTTAATTTTTGAAACTTTGTCCCTGTTTAGCATGGGAATCCAACTCTTTAACAGTGTAAAAAAATCAGTATGCATGAAATAGCATTTCACCCCCCCTTTAAGTATGGCTAGTAAATAAAGTGCTGCAGAGATGACGTATTTTTGTTATCCAAAACTAGGAAACATGTTAGAATTTTAGCAACTTCCGGTTCCATCGTCCTGAAGCCAATATTTTTTTTAAATGGGTGTTTGGTTAAAGGGGACCTATTATGCAAAATTCACTTTTATAAGGTTTTTGAACAGATTGTGTGTCTACATTGTATGTAAACAACCAGTCTATAAAAAAATCCACCCACTCCCTTTTTTTAAATAATTCCCATAAATCATAAACAGTCTCTCCAAAAGAGCAGTTCCACAGTTCCCCCTACATTTACGTAAGAGTATGCGGAAGCCCCGCCCATGACTGGTGACGATCTGCCCTATTAGCATAGATACCACCCTGAGTGAGCCGCAGCAGTTCGCCATTTCTGTTTACTCGCTGAAGTAGCTGGTGATATACAATGTCTTACAAATATTCTGTTATTGGATGTACCAATGAACATAAGAGTCTCCATAGACTCCTCAAAATTTCGAATTTCAAATTTCATTTATGAAGGAAATGTGCCGAAAAAAATTGTTAAAGTGTTATGTATTTGCACAAATCTTTTTCGCCGGATCTTTTTTACACCGTGTCACAAGTGAGGGTCAGTTCAACGCTGGATTTGCCCAAAAGTTGTTTCTGAAATCTCTTTTAGTTTAACATGATGGTACATGCTAGTCGATGAGTTGAATCAACTTAACTCCACCACAACTACATAAATGTATCCACTAACCGTTCAGAAACATCCAGTTGCATTCTGAAAGATGTAACTTGATGAGTCTCTCCATCTGTGTCCGACTCTGGTTCGAACATGTGCTGAACACCACTACTAACATTTTGGCTACATGACATTCTCCAGTTTTGTTGTTGCCGGAGTATCTGAAGCACAAGCTGTAAAGGCTCCGCCCTCTTCTGGAAAGGGAGTTTAAAGAGACACACAAATCGGCTTGTTTTTGCTCACCCAAATAGGGGCAAATTTTACAAGCTATAATGAATGACCTGTGGGGTATTTTGAGCTGAAACTTTACAGACACATTCTGGGGACATCAGAGACTTTATATTACATCTTATGAAAAGGGGCATAATAGGTCCCTTTTAAAGGCCAGAAATAAAATCTGTGGTGAACCCAAGATCAATATATTTTCCTGTTTAATTCTACAATATAAAGTACATCAGTAAAACTCCCTTGTGATTTATTTTAATGCATTTAATTACTTCAGTCTTGAGCAAGTGGCAAAATGGGACTACATAGGTTGTTGAGGACAATAAAGTCGGCATGAAACGGAAGTTGCAATAGTATTTTCTTCAAGTGAAATTACTTCCCGATCAAGAAAAAAAATATAGGATGGGACTTGATTTTGTCTACTGGGAATTGATTGGGTTGTTATCTTTTGCTATTGCTGCGGTATCATGCGAGTGACAAAAAAAAAGATTTGTAAATTTTGATTTCATGGTGACTTTAAACATCACACTTAACAGGGAAACTCATTTACTCACTAGTATGTAGGGGTGGAACGGTACATGTATTCGTATTGAACCGAAACGGTACGGGCGTCACGGTTCGGTGCATGAATACACACGGAGAATACACGGTATAAAAATAAATAAAACTCGCGTGCAAATTAATTAATGTAATGCGGAACTACTGTTAGATACGCGGGTGCTTTAGGGACACCTAATCTGACGCACCGCCTTAGCTCTGAAGATCCGTGGCTATAATCATAGATATCATATATAAACGCTAGATGTCTCGTGCGCGCTGCTGGCCAATGGAGGGCGACGTTCGCGCGTGGCGGCCATCATGCCACAGGCAGCTTGCTCACTTGTTTAATGGTGCATGTACTTTTAAATAACCATAACTTGCTCAATTTTCAACCGATTTTCAAACGGTTTGGTTTATTATAAACGTCAGAGATGTAGCTATGACACTGCATACATACACTGCATACATATGAAAAATTATAACTTACATGTTCAAGCATTCGGAATTATAGCCACGTTAATAACGTTTGTAAGAAACCAAACCGTTTGTAAATCCGTCAAGATTTCAGTGAGATATGAGGATTTGTGTGCGTGCTGATCATTCACTTTACATTAAGCCTGCCTGTGACAAGATGGCCGAACGGTGATGCCGGAAGTGACTGCGCCATAAGACATCTAGCGTTTATATATGATATCTATGGCTATAATCAGAGCCCGTCTACGGAGAGCCTGCTCACTCCCTATTAAGCCCTGTTGTACCGAATTTTGGTTGTAGTACCACCAGAGTTCCACTGGGGGCGATCGCCATGAGTGCAAAATGAATGGGAGTCAATGGGGCTAGACGGCTAAATTTGTCTCTTTCACCCGATTGCCGTTGAGAAATCTCAGATCTGATTGTAGATTTTGCAAGTTCAACATGGGTTATGGGTTGAAAGTTGAATGAACGAGTACTTATGTCCTTTTGATTTCTTACAGGTTGAGTTGTTGTTGTCCATAACACGCTAGCATTCTGCTAATGAACGCTGATTGGTCAGTGAAGGACATTACGACCAGAGATCCCGCTTGATGGCATCGTGTCATCCGAAGCGGTACCAGAAACAAACAAAACAAAAACTCTTCTAGCACGTGTGTTTACCTGTGTCAGCTGTGTTGTCGATGTCTCGAGAGAAAAGAAAGTACAGAGCGCGAAAGCACCAAAGTGACTGAAGGATTGCCGTAAAGCCGTATCTCTGGTCGTACATGTGTATGACGTCATTGACACTTTAAAAGACTTTTTAAAGCAAATAAATGACTCTAAAAAATCTAACACCCAGCAATGTGTAATTTATTTGCATTTCCTTTCGAATACAACATTCAAATTACTGAACAAAAAATTATATCCTGTGAAAAGTGGATTTTTATTGGTATAGCGCCATAGACCTCCATTCATTCTGCACTCGTCCTGTGAGCGCCCTCATATGGAATCAGAGAGGAACTGCAACCAGTTCAGAAGCCGGAAGTGTACTGAGAGTGAAACTTCTCGCCATATTAGACATTCTCTGCTATAATCATAGACAGGCTAGCTATAATGGACAGGCTGCGATGTCAAGTTTGCAATGCTGGAATATGTTGTGTGTGTGCCTGCGTGCGTGTGTGTGTGTTGAGAGAGACGCGGGCGCGATCGAACAGTTGAAACATAAAAACATACTCAGTCATTTTGTTCATAGGACAACATTCAAACTGCAAAATGTTTACTTATATTTGTGTACACTCGCAATACAACACAACATTGTGCTTTTGTCAAACTGTAAACTCTTGTCAAACTGTAACCTACAACTGTCACCCAACACAGTAAGTTACACATTCTACATTGATTAAAAGAAAATCTAATTTGTGTTTAATAGTAGTATTATTTTATACAGAAATAAATTATCTATAATTCAGATGAGAATAAAGTTAGTGTTAATTAAAATTAAGGAAAACAAATTGATCTGAAATATAGCTAATTAATTTTAAATTCATTCAGGTACAATTACCAATCATATCTCAAGGTCTTTTTGTCTTTTTATTAATTTAATTAATAAACTAATTATATAAAACTATTGTCAATGCACTACAAATAAACTGGTTCTATGCCTTTACTTTATTAATAAAAGTTATTCAAAAAATACAAGGCATTGTTAAACTTAAGACATTTATTTTCCTTTGGTGGTACAGCCTACAGACAATGCACAATAAAAAAAAAAATGCCTTCTACATTTTTGTTTTGCTTTTCCCTCCATTGTACCGAACTCCTACCGAACCGTGATGTCTGAACCGAGGTATGAACCGAACCGTGACTTCTGTGTACCATTCCACCCCTACTAGTATGCTTTCACAGCCTTGTTGTGTTTTATAATTGTGCTCTTACAAACTATTCTAACTCAGACTTTCAGGTAAAATGTTTTTTTTTAAATAAAGACTGAAAGTGTTGTTGGAAGCTGTTATTGTTTTAACCTTTTCTTGGTTTCACCATCATTTCTGTTGAGGATGTATTGCAGTTCCTTTGCAGATGAATGCACAAATTGCCATTTAGTACATTGTGGGTACTTACTTACTATTCCTACATTGTCTCCAGTTCGACATGTTGGAGATGGACCGCCTGGAGAGGCAGCTAGTGAACCTTCCACTGCTGCAGGACCCAACCTCTTATATTCCAGACACAGTGGACTTGACTGAGGATGCTTTGTCTCGGAATTACTGGCTTTTCTGCTTTGAGGATGCATTGGATGGGGTGAGGCTTTGAGGCTAATTTGCTATGTTAACTTCTAAGAAAATAAGTATATAGGTCTCACAACTCAGCCTGAAGGCCAGTAAACTTTACAGCTTATTCTGAACAACAACCACCCACTGGGATTTTCTGACCGTCATGTAAAGCGACTAACAATGTGTTTAATCTGAAACAATAATTGACCAGTATAGGGAAAAATAGCATAGCTGTGTCCTTCTGTGAACAGTGTCCTTCTATAAACTTCTATGAAGACATTGGTTAGCTGGTTCAGGTGTGTTTGATTAGGGTTGGAGCTAAACTCTGCAGGACAGCAGCTCTCTAAGACTGAACCTGTCTACCCCTGGCCTAGACTTTCAATAGATGGACAAAAAAGAAATAAAAAAAATATCTATATGACACTATGCAGCGTTTTTCCCCGTGGTATTGGAAATGGTATTGAATATCGATACTTTTCAAGGTATCGTATCGAAGCTAGAAATTCCAGTATCGTGACAACACGCATGTAATAAATTGTTTATATATTTGAAAGCATTGAATCACTATCGAATCGCAGTTCATTTGATTCCTAGCATTTTAAATAAATAAAAAAAAGTGAAAGGCGAAAAAGGCGACAGTGGCAAGGAACCAAAACTCCATTGAGTGACAGAATGGAGAAAAAAACCTTGGGAGAAACCATGCTCTGGAAGCATCTCTTTCAGTAGCTTAGACAGAGTAGGGTCTAACATGTTGTTGATTTCGATGATTTAACGAGTTTAGACAATTCTTCCTCTCCTATTGCAACAATGAATGGAATTTTCCCTCAGGGAGACTACAATGCACTGCCTGATGCAATACTGTAGTAGACGGTTGCATTGTTATAATTTTCTCTCCAAAAAGATCAATCTTTTAAGTAAAGAAGTTCATAAAGTCGTTACTGCTATGCTCTTTGGAAACTTCAGAAGTAGAAGCTTTATTTCTTGTTAATTTAGCCACTGTATCATATAAATAACTAGGGTTGTGTGTAGGGCTGGGGAAAAAATCGATTTGATTTAAAAATCGAGTTGGTAGGTCAAATCGATTCATATTTTAAAAAAAATTGATTTTTTAGATTTTTTTTCTCCCCCTCTTCTATATAGCGTACAATACATACATTTTGCATTCGCCAAATCTTCCTTCAGGGTTTCCGTAGAACGCTCCCTGCGACGCAGCCCTCGATGCTTCACGACATCACGACAAAAAGACTAGCATGTTTAATTTTTTAACGGTCCTCCACGACTACGGCGCGCGAGTGAGTGAGTGAGTGTGTGTGTTCGCGAGTGAGTGAGTGAGTGAGTGAGTGAGTGAGTGAGTGAGTGAGTGAGTGAGTGAGTGAGTGAGTGAGTGAGTGAGTGAGTGAGTGAGTGAGTGAGTGAGTGAGTGAGTGAGTGAGTGAGTGAGTGAGTGAGTGAGTGAGTGAGTGTGTGTGTGAGTGTGTGTGTGTGTGTGTGTGTGAGAGAGAGAGAGAGAGAGAGAGAGAGAGAGATAGAGAGAGAGAGATAGAGAGAGAGAGAGAGAGAGTGCATGTATGTGAGTGAGTGTGTATGTGCGAGTGAGTGTGTGTGTGTTTGCGCGAGTGAGTGAGTGAGTGTGTGTGTGTGTGTGTGTGTGTGTGTGTGTGTGTGTGTGTGTGTGTGTGTGTGTGTGTGTGTGTGTGTGGGCTATGTGAGTGAGCTTGTGTAGCCTATATGTGCGAGTGAATGAGTGTGTGAGACGGCTCGCGATGACTGGTCGTAAAACAACGTGTAGTCTGACATGTTTCTTGTCCACGACATGACAAGATTTTTAGGAGTCAAAATCGTGTAACCTGACAGTGACTATCGTAACAGACAAACAAAATTTTGTTTATGTTGATGCACTTTAATTAAATACAATAAATATATATATTTGTAAAATATATTTACAGTTCTCAGTTATTTTGTTTTAAATGGGGGGGAAAAAATCGAATCGAATCATAAATTGAGTTTTCTATAAAAAAATCGCCCAGCTCTAGTTGTGTGTTTTCTTCTAAGAGAGTCGAAAAATAAGCAGATCTAGCAATTTTTAAGGCCTTTCTGTACGCAATTGTGCTCTCTCCACAAAATTCGAAAAACGTCTAGTTTTGTTTTCTTCCAGTTGCGCTCCATTTTTCTGGCTGCTCTTAAGGGCCTGAGTGTGCTCGTTGTACCACGGGGTTGGACTATTTTCTTTAATCTTCTTCAAGCGCAAAGGAGCAACTGTCTCTAAAGTGCTGGAAAAGAGAGTCAAAAGTTTGTCGCAATATCGAGTTCTTTTAAGCTATCTGGGATGCTGAGGAGATTAAACTGATCAGGAATATTATTAATAAAGCAATCTTTAGTGGCAGAAGTGATAGTTCTAACATATTTGTAACATGGAGTCGGCTTTGCAACCTTGGCTAAATGGAGTATACTCGAGACTAGATAACAATCTGAGCTGTCATCGCTCTGCTGCAGAATTTCAAAGGCATCAACATTGATTCCATGTGACAATTTTAGATCTAAAGTATGATTATGACAATGAGTGGGTCCTGACACGTGTTGTCTAACTCCAATAGAGTTCAGAATGTCTCTAAATGCCAATCCCAATACGTCTTTTTCGTTATCTACATGTATATTAAAATCACAAAAAATTAGGACTTTATCTGCAACCAGTACTAACTCCGATAAAAAAATCTGCAAATTCTTTGATAAAGTCTGTATGGGGCCCTGGTGGCCCGTATACAGTAGCTAGCACAAATGTCAAGGGGGATTTATCATTTACACTAGATAGTGTTACATTAAGCACCAACACTTCAAAAGAATTATATTTGAAAGTAGACTTCTCAGTAATTCTGAAGATATTACGATGAATTAATGCAACACCTCCCCCTTTTCCTTTCAGACGTAGCTTGTTTTTATAACAGTAATCTTGGGGGGTGGACTCATTTAAAGTAATGTAATCGTCTGGTTTGAGCCAGTTTTCTGTCAAACACAGCACATCTAGATTATAATCTGTAATCATATCATTAACAATTTTGAAGTAAGGGATTGAATATTCAGCAACCAGAGCTTTATCATTTGTTCATCTCTATTAGATCTATTTTTTATTTGTTGAACATCAATTACATTTTTTCCCTTAAATGGGTTTGGGAGTTTTTTGTATTTCCTAGTTTGTGGAACAGACACAGTCTCTATATGATGATATCTAGGTGTAAGAGTCTCTGTGTGATGGGATTTATCTGACCTCTGTGACATTAGACAGCTAGTAGATGGTCTGTTTAGCCAGTCTGTCTGCTTCCTGACCTGGGCCCCAGAATTACATAGTCAAGGATCAACTCTGAGACTGTGTGCCATATTACTAGACAGACGAGCAGCACCATTCCAGGAGGGATGAATACCATCTCTTTTCAACTGGTCAGGTCTACCCCAAAAACTTTTCCAATTGTTTATGAACCCTATATTATTTTGCGGACACCACTTAGACAGCCAGCCATTGAGTTAGGACAGTCTACTTACTATCTCATCACTCCGGCGAACAAGAAGGGGGCATGTAAAGGGAACTGTAGTGTATTGAGTTGTATGTAAACTCAATACACTACAGGAATAAGCACTGTTTGGACACTCTAGAGATTAACTCTGAGTTAGTTTTTTGTTGGCAAGTTCATTGTCCAAAAGACCTGTGTTCACAGAGTTTGGTAGTTCATATTGTGCAGTAAACCAAAAGAACACTGTTGTCCCGACTCTTTTTTTGTGTTGTTTGAACGGTATCAAAACACAGCTGGAACCACTGACAGTGAAAACTCTTCACATGTGCTCTCAATCATAACCGCTACTGAATATCTGAACACAAACAATGATTAAATGCACCGTGGCAGATCTTATTCTGTCTGTCCTCCAAAATGTAATCAAATATATCTGCATGTGTAAACTAACTGTCTAAGCAAAAGAAATTTGTTCTCAAGATGAATAGGTTGCCACCACTGCACAATTCTTAGAAATGACATACTCTTTAGTCTCTTGTAGGAGGCATGATAAATAATTTTCCATCCAAATTCTGTTATCATTATCATAGTTTAGTCTGTTTGGAGTATGTAGGTCAAATGACTTTTGTTCATATTTTCTGTGCTCGTTTTGTCAGTTTGACCTAAAGCCAACATGTCCGCCCATGGTGCTGGACATCCTGACTTTGTAGAAAGTAGGCTATAGTTGAAGATAGTTCAGCAGTGAAAAAATACAAGAAATGTGTATGACTGAATTTTAGTATATTTAGTATATTTTGCACATTATATATTTTTTGCATAAAATAAATTATAGGATTATTGATGACTTTGGCCTTTTTTATACCCTAATAGGGCAATGTATCCTGGAAGATACAACTCATAAAATCCAAACTACATCAAATATTTAAAAAAAAATCCTTTTTTTATTTAAGTCCAGATGATATAAAAAGTGTCATGATTTTTTTTTTTTTTTTTTTTTTTTTTTTTTGCTGATCATTTTCCACTCTTGCCTATTTAAAGGGATACTCCACTTTTTTTTGGAAATAGGCTCATTTTACAACTCCCCCAGAGTTAAACGGTTGAGTTTTATCATTTTCGAGTCCATTCAGCCGATCTCCGGGTCTGGCGGCTGATATGGCTAGGAACTATACTCTAATTCCTGCGTAATAATCAAGAAACTTTGCTGCCGTACCATGGGTGCAGCAGGCGTAATGATATGACGCAGCATAATGATATGACGCAGCCTAGAAAATCGCAACTTTACATTTTCCGTCGGTCTTAGTACACTATGTAACTACAGAAGAGTCAAGTTTTAAATAGGAAAAATATCTAAACTCTGGTAATTTTTTTGAGAGAGATGCTAATGGTCTTGTCCGATTCAATGATATGCTATGCTAAAAGTGGTACCACCAGACCCGGAGTTCGGCTGAATGGATTCGAAAACGGTAAAACTCAACTGTTTAACTCTGGGGGAGTTGTAAAATGAGCCTATTTCCAAAAAAAGTGGAGTATCTCTTTAAGGGTTACATTTACAGAAACCACTTCAGACGATTCAGTGCGTGCAGGGAACTGAACAATCAATTCAAATTGATCGCAAACCAATTCATTCATTTTTTCCAACTTGTTTGATCAAGTCTTTGAACAGAATCGACTCAAAAGAGTGATTCATTTGTGAATGGCTCATCGCTCATGCCACAGAAAAAAGCTTGGAATAACTGTACGTATTTCTTAACATTAAGACTTAAGTTGATTTATCCACATTTTAATATGCTCTCGTTCATAGAGATTTTTAGATGGATACCGTGGCTCTTTAGATTGGGTAGAATCTGCAATCTCTGGCCCAGTTTGTTTGCTGGATGCAATATGCTGTGTTTCCTGCCAACTGGCATCCTGGCAGTGGGTAAGAACTTGCAGTGGGTAAGATCACTCAGATCAAAATAAAAACAGACATTCCAACACGGAACGCACATTTCAAAGTAAAATAACTGGCTGTAGAAGTGTTTTTCAGAGAAACGAGTATGTGAACTAAATATCTGCAAACATATTATGGTATTTTTATGCTTTAGTAGAGTGAAAAAGTTACATACAGCACCTTTAAAGTAAAAGTTCCCAGTTTTAAATCTACTCTTAAAAGTACATGTATTTTGTTACTACCCACCTCTGATTAGGAGTGATAGCGCAGTTTTCTAATAGGCTACATGAATTAGGCTTTTGCATGAGTGTATTAAGGCAATAGCCTTGTGGGCAGCATATCAACATGTACCACAGCTGTGCCACAGGCGATCCGGAGTTTGTGTCCTGGCACGAGTATCAGGCTTTTCAAACCAACATCATAATTTTGTCTCTAGTTTAATATTTGTCAATAATACATATTTTTTAAATGTACATTTATTGATTTGAAACAACTTTCGAAGCTTTATTCATTATCTGCCATTTTTATTAGTAGGTCTAGTAAGCTGTTTATTTTTAATTGATACTTAATGACTACAACATTTAAAAAATTTGCTCTTAACCGATGTTGGCCAACAGCAATAAATTATTGAAATTGCCCGACAGCATAAATTAAGAACAGAATTTTTTCTTTGCCTCTCTCTAGCAGACACACTGTATTTCTTTCAGCAAGTTGCTTTGTCTCCCTAGCTGATACACGCCAGGTCTCTCTTGTATAGGTAATAAAATTAAACATTTCAGGGAAGAAAGAAACGCATATTTGCCGCTGCGTGTCATCCACACCAATTACAAAAAAACTAACTGTAAATTATTTAGCCTTTTTTCATTAAAAGGATCTGAATGCTTTGTTGAATTCACCTTGCAATAAAAATAACAATAAAAATAATAAAATACAAATCGAATAAAAGAGCTCTTTATATCTCCTTCTCCACTCGCATTCGTTTCAGGGATGCTTTCCTCAACAGTTCATGTTTAGGTAATCATAATACACTGCTCAAACATTCTAAACCCTACAAAACAAATTGAAACACTTGGATTGAACAATGGATTTTTTTTATTTTTATGTAAAACCTTTAAATCCATTACAATATTTGTAACTTAGGATACATTTAGCCTGAAACGAACTTTGCCTTTGCCTGCTCTGTAAGTTAAAACTGATCGTCAGGCAGGCAATCGACACTCTACGTATGAAAGACACATTTATATTGTCATGCACCCCCACTGTGAAGCTACTGAACTGTCCCTTCCAACCCCCATATCTGTGATTGAGCGTCTGAGGCTGACTACTAAAAACAAAGTGAAGTCGCATCAGAACAATTCATACTTAAATAGCTATTCTAAACATTAGGCTAACATTATTAAAGCAATTTACCTTCAGGCTGAAGGTAAAAATTCAGAACTATTAGAGATTGTTAAAGGTGTTCCTCAAGGATCTGTGTTGGGGCCTCTTTTATTTACTATATACATAAACAGTCTTGATTATGATATTCAGGATGCTAATTTTCACTTTTGTGCAGATGATACTGTCATGTATTGTGGTGCACCTTCTAAACAGCAAGCCTTGCTTAAGCTTCAAGTGGCTTTTGATGTCATTCAGTCACGACTTCATACACTTGTTCACAAACTTGTTCTGAATGTAGATAAAACGAACCTCGGTTCTCTCTAGAGAGGGAACGAGTGTTGCGTAAGTTTAGCCTATGCTACAGGAAAACTCCTTTTCTCGAGAATACTGAAGCAAAAAATTATCCTTTAATTTTTAGAATGTAAAACGCATTTGCTTCAGCAGACAGACATAGGCGATACAGCTCGCGCGCCTATTGGCTGCTCTGCGGCAAATGCTGCAACCTATCAGTGCGTCTTGGCATGACTCCAGCGCCAATGGGAAGCCTTCCCGCGCTGTCGTCATAGCCCGCCAGAACAGGGTGTGGCTTCGCCTATAAAACCCCACTGCACAGGTTGCACAAGTGATTTCAGTCGACTAGAAGCGAAAACCAAAGTGCAGCACAAGCACGGCAGGCTACGCAACACTCGTTCCCTCTCTAGAGAGAACCGAGGTTACGTTAGTAACCGAGTGTCGTTCTCTTACGAGAGTTCTCTCGCGTTGCGTAAGTTTAGCTTATGCCACGGGAACCCTATGTAAAACACTGTGCGTGCTGAATTTCAAACACTTATGTCCCAAGGGCAGTGCCCGGGGCTCATGTAAAGTGAAGCAATCACAGCGGCATAACAGGGCGGGACGACTCGGTGTTATGAGATAGGTGCATTAACGTGTATACATACAGTTAAGGCAGTATGACCACCTTTAAACTGCGTAGGCCACAGGACTTGCAGTATATCAACAGTCTAGTCAATCCGAGTTGGGTAGACAACGTTAATATAGCATTATCAGACTGAGCGCAGTCTGGCCTGTAATGCGGGTACTTCCAGGTTATGAAACCTTACAAATGTAGACCACGAGGCCCAGCCTGCTGCCATACAAATGTCATGGATAGAAACCCCACTTGACCATGCCCACGACGAGGCCATGCCCCTAGTCGAGTGGGCCCTCACCCCCAAAGGGCAGTTTAGACCCTTGGATGCATAAGCTGACGCGATAGCGTCCACTATCCATCTGGACAGGGTCTGTTTCGAACACTGTTCATCTGGACAGGGTCCCTTTAATGCGGCCACCGAACGAAGCGAAAAGCTGCTCCGATTGCCTGAAAGCAGCGGAGTGCTCCACATTTATCCTTAATGCCCTCACCGGGCAGAGAAGGTTAACCCCTGCCTCACTATCAGACATAGGGAGGGCCGAGAGGGAGATAACTTGTGCTCTGAAGGGAGTCGTAAGCACTTTAGGGACATAACCGTGTCTTGGTTTGAGGATGACCTTAGAGTCATTAGGCCCAAATTCCAAGCACGTAGCGCTTACTGAAAGCGCGTGCAGGTCGCCCACCCGTTTTACTGAGGCTAGCGCCAGCAGAAAAGCGGTTTTAAACGATAGGTATTTTAACCCTACCGTGTGCAGAGGTTCAAACGGTTCGCCCTTCATGGCCTCGAGGACCGTAGAAAGGTCCCAAACCGGAACCGAGGGTGGCCGAGGAGGATTCATCCTCCTAGCACCCCTTAGGAAACGAATTATGAGGTCGTTCTTTCCTAACGACTGGCCACTTGCAGGGTTTGTGAATGCTGCTATAGCCGCCACGTACACTTTAAGCATGGAAGGGGTTCTCCCGCTGTCCAACAGCTCTTGTAGGAAAGAAAGAACCACCGTTACCTCCCCTTTTAGCGGGTTTAAATCATGAGCTGAGCACCACTCAGCAAACTCTGACCATTTAGAGTTGTAAAGCCGTCTAGTAGACGGAGCTCTTGCCTCTGTGACCGTGTTCAGCACTCCCTCTGGGAGGTGCAGTGGTGGTAGTTGATCGCCCACACATGCAGAGCCCACAGCTCGGGGTATGGGTGCCAAATCGCTCCCTGGGCCTGAGACAACAGGTCTTTCCTCAGCGGAATCGGCCATGGAGCCGCGCTCTCTAGTTCTACCAGTTCTGGGAACCAGACTTGATTTTCCCATAGCGGAGCTATGAGAAGTATCGAGCATTTGCTCTCCCTGAGTCGATTGATTACCTGTGGTAACAGAGCGACCGGGGGAAAAGCATACAGCGGGCGTCTGGGCCAGGTTTGGGCCAGCGCGTCCATCTCTTTCGAGAAGAACATTGGGCAGTGAGCGTTGGCTTGCGACGCGAACAGGTCTACCTCTGCTCTGCCGAAAACGTCCCAGATATTTCGCACCGTGAGGGGGTGCAGGGACCACTCTCCTGGGGAGAACTTTGCCCTGGATAGCATATCTGGGCCCACGTTCAGGACGCCCGGCACGTGCGCCGCTCTCAGCGAGCGCAGATTGTGCTGGCTCCATATGAGGAGGCGCTTTGCTATTGCAAAGAGGCTCCGGGATTTGAGGCCGCCCTGGCGATTTATGTAGGACACCACTGACGTGTTGTCTGTTGTGACTAGAACGTGTTGGTTCCTCAGTGCAGGGAGGAAGAACTGAAGGGCATTCTCGACCGCTTTCATCTCTAGACAGTTTATGTGGAGACGCTTTTCTGCGTTTGACCACAGGCCCATAGAAGGTCTCCCTTCGTATAGGGCGCCCCAACCCGTGTTGGACGCATCTGTCGAGACCACTTTGATTCGTGAAGCGATGCCCAGGTTCACGCCTGACTGGTACCAGCCGGGTCTCGTCCACGGTTTCAGGGCGGAAACGCATGTCTGATTCACCGTGAGACGGAGCAGACCTGAGGTCCATGCTCGCGCTGGTACTCGCCGTCTCAACCATAGTTGAAAAGGGCGCATATTCATCAAACCCAACTGTAGTACTGACGAGGCTGAGGCCATGAGACCCATCATCCTCTGGAACACTCTGAGGGGGAGATTTTTCCCCACAGTGAATGTCGCTGCCAGGCGCTTTATCACTGCCGCGCGTTCTCGCGTCAGGCGTGCCACCATACAGTTGGAGTCCAGTTCTATCCCAGAAAGGAAATTTTCTGGCTGGGGAGTAGAATGCTTTTGGCCCAGTTGACTCTGAGACCCAACTGCTCGAGATGGGTCAGCAGTAGTGTTCTGTGTAACACCAATTCTTCTTTTGACTGTGCTATAATTAGCCAGTCGTCCAGATAGTTCAGGACTCTCACGCCCCTTCGCCTGAGGGGCGCGAGGGCCGTGTCCATGCACTTCGTAAATGTACGAGGTGCAAAAGACAGGCCGAAGGGAAGAACGGTGTACTGATAAGCCCGGCCCTCGAAGGCGAACTTCAAGAAGGGCCTGTGACGGGCTGCTATTTGGATCTGAAAATAAGCATCCTTCAGATCCACTGATATAAACCAGTCCCCGGGTCGAATTCGAGCGAGAATTTGTCTGGTTGTAATCATTTTGAACGAGTGCTTCACCAGCGCTTTGTTCAGGTGCCTGAGATCTAGTATAGGGCGGAGCCCGCCATCCTTCTTTGGTACTAAGAAGTAACGGCTGTAAAACCCCGACTCGCTTCCTGCCGAGGGGACTGCTTCCACAGCCACAGTCTGTTGCGCTCCTCAAGTCCGTCACGCACTCCGCAGATGGGCCAACCTCGTCCAGTGACCAGAGAAGGTTGGCTTGGTGGATCTGCAAAACGGCCATGGTATGCAGAGCGGAGGCAGCTTGACCGGCGGCGGCGTAGGCGCGACCGATCAGCGTTGAAGTCGTTCGGCAGGCTTTAGTGGGTAGGCTCGGCTTGGACCGCCATCCCGCAGAGGGCGGGCACAAGTGAGTCGCTACCGCTTCCTCGACGGGAGGAACACAAAGATATCCCCTGTCTTTCGCGCCGTCAACCGCGGAGAGCGTCGAAGAGACAGAGGATTTTAGCCTGGCTGAGAACGGAGCTCCCCAAGACTTGGAGAGCTCATCATGCAGTTCGGGGAGGAAGGGAGCGGGCCTCGAAACAGGTGCAGAGCGGTGTCCAGGCAGAAAGCAGCCATCCAACCTGTTAGGCACGGGCTCCTTGGGCGTTGACCACTCGAGGCCGAGGTCTTCTACGGCCTTAGTGATAAGACGGAGAAGTTCGGCGTCGACAGAAGCCCTCACGCTGAATTCCTGCGTCGACGGGGGGGGGTCAGGGATGGACCAGCCCTCACTCTCAGACGCCAGAATCGAACAGCTGTCGTCCTCCGCGATGTCCCGCTCAATCTCGTCGGGCGCCGCGACAGCGGGGCGTTGGCCGTCGAGAAAAGAGACTGGGGACTCAGAGAAAGAGGCTCGTGGGGACGCCGCCGGCGAGTGCTCTTTCACAGAGACTTCTGGTGGCCTTTGTGAGCGGCGCTTTTTACGGTGCGGCCCAGCAGAAGGCGTAGAGATAGCGGTTTTGATGGCGAACAAAGCCTGTCGAGCCCGCAGGGTCGAGAGAGGCAAAGATTTGCACTCATGGCAGCCGCCCTCGGCGAGCGCGTGATCCGCGTGGTCCTTTCCCACGAGCCGCAGGACATGATGGGCATTGAAAAATGCCTTAGCTCTTTTAGAGGAAAAAGAAACGTGCGTGTCGCAGCGGCGAACACACATGGAGAGATTGTAAAAGGATATGAGCGCCGGGAGCGCAGCAGGTACGGCGAGCGAAGGTGGCGAATATCCAGCCGGGTCCTTGACTCGAGCTCGTCCCGCTGATATGCTGATCGACGGCATTGCTTCTCTCTCTAGATCCAGCGAAGTCCTTCGCTGAAGGAGACGAAATCACTTGTGCAACCTGTGCAGTTGGGTTTTATAGGCGGAGCCACACCCTGATCTGGCGGGCTATGACGACAGCGCGGGAAGGCTTCCCATTGGCGCTGGAGTCATGCCAAGATGCACTGATAGGTTGCAGCATTTGCCGCAGAGCAGCCAATAGGCACGCGAGCTGTCTTGCCTATGTCTGCCTGCTGCAGCAAATGCGTTTTACATTCTTAAAATTAAAGGATAATTTTTTGCTTCAGTATTCTCGAGAAAAGGAGTTTTCCCGTAGCGTAAGCTAAACCTACGCAACACAAGAGTACTCTCGTAAGAGAACCAAAATTATGTTATTTTCAAGCTCGAAAAAGGTAGTAGACTATCTTATTCCTCTCCAGACTTTACGAGGTAATGTGATTGAGTTAGTAAAAGAGTATAAATATCTTGGCTTCATTATTGATGATACATTATCTTTTGGCTCTCACATAAAAAATAAAAAATAAAGCTTGGGTTTTATTTTAGAAACAAGTTTTGTTTTTCATTTAATGTAAGAAAAAGGTTAGTTTCTACTACTTTTTTGCCTGTACTTGATTACGGTGTTGTGGTGTATCAATTTGCTGCTTCTCATCTTGTCTCCTCTTTGGATGCCGTTTATCATAACGCTTTAAGATTTATATCAGATTGTAAACCTTTAACTCATCATTGTATATTGTATAACAGAGTAGCCTGGCCCTCTCTGTCCATTAGAAGGAAAATTCACTATTACCTAATTATTTATAAAACTATTCTGGGGTTGTTGCCTTTGTATCTAGGTTGTCTAATTTAAAAGAAAAGTGTTGGGAAATATTCCCTCCAGTCTGAAAACTGTTTTACTCTTTCTGTTCCATTTGTAAGAACTGAACTGGGAAAAAGGGCTTTTATGTATGCAGATCCATTTGAATGGAATCTACTCCAATCGAAATTGAAATTACAAACTCTGGTGCCTATGGAACATTTTAAATCTATTATTCGGTCACTAGAAGAAGACTCGATGTTCAATTGTTTTTAAGTGTTTTAATTTTATATTTGTTGTTTTGATCTGTAAGTTTGTGATTGTAACTGCTGTCCATTCTTGGCCAGGACACTCCTGTGAAAGAGATTTTTAATCTCAGAGAGATTTTCCTGGTTAAATAAAGGTCAAATAAATAAAATAAAAAATTAAATCATTCAAAGAATGAAATATTTAACAATTAATAAACATTTATGACAAAAATACTATGACATGTAAATGATTTAATTCCTTCATTGACTGAAGAATTAAAACAGAATCAGATGCTTTTGCTTGATGATTTAGCTGCTTCGTTTTACTGTGCCAGCTTTTTCCAAGCAAAACAAAGTGGAACATTCTATGTTGCCATGAACAACATTTTCAACTTGATAATTAAATTCCACAGTCAGGGATCCTGAGATCCTTACAACCGTGTTTCTACAAACACTTTCTGGATTGCGAACCCCAGTTCTTTTCAGAACTGATGTTTGTTGATATTCTGTTTGGAATTCTACAAATGTGAATTCATTCATACCGTTGTATATATATTTTTTTGTTGCTTAGTGTAAAATGGAAATGCATGGTAATTGTATTGCCTATACATGTAAGCACAAAACATTTTGGTTTATAATTATTTAATGTGTTTTAGAACTGCAGGAGACACAATATCTGCATTAATCAAAAAAGAAAAAAACAAACAAACCATAGCCTGTGTTTGTTCAGGATTTGAACCCATGTCATTGACATTGGTGGCCAATGCTCTACCACTCGACTACGAATTAACTTTCTGCGAAATGCCCTGAAGTTCCCTTTTCCAGCAGTAACCAGCGTGTCCGAGCACGCTAGAGAGAAGCGCTCTTCATTCGTCTCAAACAGCAATAGTAAAAATATCACTGTTCCACCTAAAAATCCACCGTTTCTGTCGTTTTATTTATTTGATGGCATAATTGTACAGTATGTTGGGATGGAGGCGCCAGAACTGCAACTGATATTCTATCTACAATATTGCACTATCTATCGCACTACACCACGATATTACGAGATTTCTTCAAAAGCAGATCGTGGAGACGTTTTAATTGTTCACAATCAAAAATTGTCATATCGCACCCCCCCACACTACATATATTATATTGATTATATATTGTCAGTAAATTTCATAGCTTGTAATATATCCCACAGCCAAACTTGAATCCACATGTTCATGACTTCATCTTGTTTTTTTGAACAGGTGGTGAAGCGAGCTGTGGCTAGCCAGAAAGACCAACCAGAGGCTGTGGAGAGGGCAGAAAAGTTTCGGCAGAAATACCGTCACAAACTCCAGACTCTTCGGCACCAGCCTTTGTAAGAGCATCATGAACCTAAAGCCTCTGCTTTGGCTCATCACGGGTTCATTCTTCAGCCTGACTGTATTTGTGGCTTAATATTCAACAAGATCTTAGTAGCAATTAGGATGATTTATGAGTTACAGTCTTGTAGTGTGTGTGTGTGTGTGTGTGTGTACTTGAGTGTTGCTGGATGAGTGTTTCTCTCTTCTAATGTAGCTTGCCTCTCCTCTCATCTCTAGTGCTTATGGATCCCTCACCGTCAGAAGTCTTTTAGACACAAGAGAACACTGTTTAAACGAGTTCAACTTTCCTGACCCCTACTCTAAGGTTTACATTGAATCCTCATTCACCTTGCCTGTGGTTTTTCAAATCACATCAGTTCCCCACAATCTGTCATTTAAAATCTTGTAAACATATTTTCTGTCATGAGATTGTTTCAATGTCTATCTTTGTGCATCTGTTTGTCTATTTTCCAGTGGTTAAACCATCATTTAAGATGAGTGTTTTAGTTGTTATTGGCCGATGGAGAATTATCTGATTCAGTCTGAATCTCTTATTTTCCTGTAGATCAAGCAGAAAGAGAATGACATGGCCCTGAAATACTATCTGAAGGTGGTGAAGTCAGTAGAGGAGCTGAGCTGGGAGCAAAGGCAGTTCACTTTGGTCAAAGGCCTCCTGGCCGGCAACGTTTTCGACTGGGGAGCCAAAGCTGTGTCAGAGTGAGTGTACTAACAAATATGCCAGGGTTTTTTTTTTATTTGTTTTTTTGGGGGCTATATTCTTATTTTTTATTTGTTTTTCAGCGTGCTTGAATCAGATCCAGACTTTGGGTTTGAACAAGCAAAACAACAATTACAAGGTATGAAAACTTTTAAACTGTCACATAATAATGATAAAATATTGAATCACAAATTATTTTTTGACTGATAAATGATAAACATATATATGTTTGTACTCTACCGGTCAAAAGTTTGGAATAATCGAAATTTATTTGATCAAAAATACACTGAAAAAAATAATATTATTACAATATTATTATTAAATATTATTGCATTCAAAAGAACAGTTGTCTATTTTATCTATGGCAAAGGTGAATTTTCAAGGTTTTTCCGGGATTAAAAATGGTCTTCGGTGGTGGTGGATGAACACCGTCATCCACACACACAGTACAAAGTAAATCCACAATAAATGCAAAGAAACAGTTTGTAATATTAACTTATCCTATTTTTTCATGAAATAAAAAATAATCAAGGTCGGGCCAGATCATAAAACAAAGTGCTTAGAACTATCTGTAAATGTATATATAAAAAGTCACTGAGTGACTGATTTGAAGGTTAGTAATATAATGAACAACAAAGTAACACATTACATAGAAACAGTGGCAGGTTTAATATTTTGCATTCAGACTCCAAGACTTAATGCACAGATCATTTGCCATACAGTATCAGATTGGTGTATTTCGTCTATTGCTAAGGTTATCACTGTCAATCGATTCAATCGTACATTTAAATACAGTTGTCAATTCAGAAACTTTGCAATGTGTATGGAAGTAAAATAATGTCAAATGTTTTTGAAATAAAAAAGCCTGTTGAATTGCACTACTTGAAAAAAAGAGGCATTTCATTAACCATGCTTGCATTTTAATGCATTGTATTTTTAGGGCTTGCATTTTTATGGGCTGAAATTCAACATGGTTGAATATTTAAGCTGTGAATATTTCAATTAAAAATTTTTCAAACACATTTTCATTATTAAAAATTCAATAATCCATATTCAGCTTTCATATTTCACTTCCAAAATATTCAAACTGTTTAAAAATACAACCTATAATATTCAACAGGCAATTTTCGGTCCATTTTATTTCGCTTTGCAAATTCGCTTCCACAAATTCAGAAGAGAAGAGAAAGTGTTAGTATTAATTGATCAAGTGTTGATTTTATGCCAGTATATCACGAAACGCTCAGCATGAAACTTTGTGCGTTAAGTTCATATTCTGAGTCCATCTGCTTGCCTGTAGCCTATATAGTAGCCTACAGCCTACTTCCCAAATAAGTTGCGAGTTTGGTCTTTTATATCACTGTATTAGTCCATTAAGCTACATTAAGCGTTTTGTCCCAACGGAAGGGGAATCCTAGCCTGACTACGTCAGACTTCGAAGGCTACTTCCGCTCAATTTCAGTTCGCTTCTGTACTGTTCTGTCTACGAAGCAAAGCGAAGTAGCAGAGTTTGGTATTACCAGGCTAGGGGAATCCTTGAGTATGAGGTATTGAGGGAAACCGATCATAGAGAAAGCTGATAACATGTAGGCTACACAGGGAAAGTAACAATGAAGTTATTGAATGAAACATAAACACAGCTTTTGTGTGTTTATCATCTTTTCCGCATATATACTGACACAGATAATCATTTTCATTTTATGAATGAATTACTTGCTCTAACTGTTGCTGGTCTTCGTCAACAACACGCGCTTTTGCACCTGAGATCGACTAACAGCAGATGGAGAGTATGCTCTGTAATCTACTGCTTTTCCTGCAGTTCCTGGATGTCAATGTTGAATTTACTGTCGAATTTGAACCATTGAATTTGTGGAAGCGAATTTGCAAAGCGAAATAAAATTTAAACGG
Organism: Scardinius erythrophthalmus; assembly: GCF_964197995.2. Classification (NCBI taxonomy): domain Eukaryota; kingdom Metazoa; phylum Chordata; class Actinopteri; order Cypriniformes; family Leuciscidae; genus Scardinius; species Scardinius erythrophthalmus. Next base: position 9,832,275 of record NC_138245.1, on the reverse strand, counting down.
TTTGAATATTTTGGACGTGAAATATGAAAGGTGAATATGGATTATTGAATTTTTAATAATGAAAATGTGTTTGAAATGTTTTTAATTGAAATATTCACAACTTAAATATTCAACCATGTTGAATTTCAGCCCATAAAAATGCAAGCCCTAAAAATACAATGCATTAAAATGCGAGCATGGTTAATGCAATGCCTATTTTTTTTTTCAAGTAGTGTGATTCAACAGGCTTTTTTATTTCAAAAACATTTGACATTATTTTACTTCCATAAATGTGTAGTTACGGTAGCAGCATGAATATACAGTGCTTAACAAATTTATTAGACCATCACCCAATGTAAGGTTTGAGCCACAGCTGCCCTAAACTAACAGTATTGGTGATTACCAAAATAATTTTTATGTTTCTGTAATGGTTAATCCACCAGTATGTGTAAGCTTTTTAGTCACAGTTGGCCAAGTCAAAGTCCAGACTTGAATCCTATTGAACAAATTTCTGATTTAGTGGATTCAAAGATAGATTGCACAAAAGTTTAATTAAAAGTCTTTGCAAACAACTAGAAACTTTTTGGAAGTCAATAACAACAGAGAATGTGGAAAAGCAATGCGAGCAAGAATCCAAGCTGTTATCAAGGCCAAAGGACTTTTGGTTATGTTTGAATAAAGACTATTTAGTTGTTTCAGTTTGTTAATTGCCTAATAAATGACAATACAATTTTTAGTTTTAAACCAGTTTTTGACAGATTCCTAAAATATTTTTTTCTCTGTATTATGACAGGTGTGTGTGTGTGTAGCATCTCACAGTGAGTACACAACAAACATTTTAGTATCTACTTAAGGGACAATACTATAGAAATGAAACTTGGAAAGATTTTAGAGTAGTCAATGTGCTGCTTGTATAGCAGTATATATAACTGAGCATACAGCCATTATTGTCAAAATAGGTGGCAACAAAAGTGAGTACACCCTAAGTGATAATAGCTGTATGTCTTTTAACCATGCAAAGCCACATGTCCTATTCATCATGTTTATGTTTTTTGTCTGCTTGACAGGACCATACAAATTGTTATATCTTGTATTAGAGCAGTTGAAATTTGAGCTTTGAGTAAAATTCTTTCATACTGACCACTGAATGTTCAACAATGCACCTTATGGCAAAGAACTCTCTAAGGATTTAAGCAAGGATTTTTATCGCCTAGGATATAAGAAGATTGGTAACACCCTGAAACTGAGTTACAGTACAGGCCAGGCCAGGGTCATACAGAGGGTTTCCAAGACGGGTTCCACTCGGAACAGGCCTCGCAAGGGTCAATCAAGAGTCCTCGTGCTGTGCGTCAGGTGCAGAAGCTGGCTTCAAAAAACAGATGCATGAGTGCTGCCAGCATTGCTTTAGATGTTGCAGAAGCGGAAGGTCAGCTTGTCAGTGCTCAGACCATATGCCGCACACTGCAACAAGTCGGTTTGCATGGCCGTCATTCCAGAAGGAAGCCTCTTCTGAAGCTGGCTCACAAGAAAAACTGCAAACAGTTTGTGTGTCCAGAATGTGTGGCGATGTCCTGGTGAGGAGTACCAAGAAAATTGTGGCTTGCCTAGTGTCAAGCATGGTGGTGGTAGCATCATGGTCTGGGGCTGCATGAGTGCTGCTGGTACTGGGGAGCTGAGCTTCATTGAGGGAAACCATTGATGGATTCCAATATGTACTGTGACATTCTGAAGCAGAACATGATGCCTTCCCTTCAGAAACTGTGCCGACCCCAAACACACCGCCAAGATGACAACTGCCTTGCTGAGGAAGCTGAAGGTGAAAATGATGGAGTGACCAAGTATTTCTCCAGACCAGAGACCTATTGAGCACCTGTGGGCTCAAAATCCTCAAGCGGAAGGTGGAGAAGCGCCATGTGTCTAACATCCAGCAGCTGCGTGATGTCATTATGGAGGTGTGGAAGAGGATCCCAGCAACAACCTGTGCAGCTCTGGTGAATTCCATGCCCAGGAGGATTAAGGCAGTGCTAGATAGCAATGGTGTTCATACAAAATATTGACACTTTGGACACAGTTTTGACATGTTCACTTAGGGTGTACTCACTTTTGTTGCCAGCTATTTTGACAATAATCGCTGTATGTTGAGTTATTTTCAGAGGACAGTAAATGTATACTGCTATCCAAGCAGCACAATGACTACTTTAAAATCTATCCAAGTTTCATTTCTATGGTATTGTCCTTTGAGAAGATACACTAAAATGTTTGCTGAAATGTAAGTGGTGTACTACTCTCTGTATATACAGTATATATATATATATATATATATATATATATATATATATATATATATATATATATACATGTATGTATGTATGTATGTATGTGTGTGTGTGTGTGTGTGTGTGTGTGTGTGTGTGTGTGTGTGTGTGTGTGTGTGTGTGTGTGTGTGTGTGTGTGTGTGTGTGTGTGTGTGTGTATGTATGTGTGTATGTGTGTATGTGTGTGTGTGTGTATGTATGTGTGTGTGTGTACGTATGTGTGTGTGTATGTATGTGTGTATGTATGTATGTGTGTATATATATTTTTTTATTAATAATAAGAATAATAATTATAATTATACAATGCGAGGGATACAAAGCTGCACTCTTGCGAATACTCCCATTAAAATCAATGAAGCTGTACAATGAATCTCTTATTGACATCGTGTTTATACTTGGTTATAATGGAAGGATTCGAGAGCATGCAGAACTCGTGCTGAACAAAATCTCTGCCACCTTGAGCGGTGTTGAGCGGATTAAATAGCTGATTGGCCATTATGTTCACATGCTCAAAAGAACACTCACTGGAGTGTTTTAAAGCAGCCTGCTATCAGCGGTAAAGGTACAGCAGAGCAGCAGGTATCACCACATTAAATGATCAAATAAATCTTTGGTGGGACAAAGATTCATTTTAGCATCTGCCAAAATACTTTCAATGCATGAAAAACCATGACGAGTCTTCAGTGTCATATGGCCTTTCAGTAATCATTCTAATATACTGATTTGGCAAAGAAACATTTCTTATTTTCAGTGTTGAAAACAGGTGTGCTGTTATTTTCTTTCTTTCTTTACTTTAAAAAAAAAATAAGAAAGAAGTTAATACTTTTTCTGTAAGGATGCATTAAATTGATCAAAAGTGACGATAAAGAAATTCATTATGATAAACCTTTCTCTTTCAAATAAAAGCTGTCCTATTAAATTCTATTCATTAAAGAATCCTGAGAAAAATGTATCACGGTTTCCACATAAATATAAAACCGTTTTCAACATTGATAATAATAAGTCCCATTTTTAATAATTGAGCACTAATAATAATTGAAAACAACTGAGCACTAAATCAGCATATTAGAATGATTTCTGAAGGATCATGTGACACTGAAGACTGGAGTAATGACTGATGAAAATTGATCTTTGCCATCACAGGAATAATTATATTAAAATATATTAAATAGAATAGAATTGAATATATATATATATTAACGTTGAAAACTGTTGTTTTACATTGTAATCATATTTCACGATATTACTGTTTCTACTGTTTTTGATCAAATAAATAAAAACAAAAAACTTTACAAAAATTACAAACTTTTCACCAGTATCTATGTATTTTGATACCTTAAAGTTTTCTATATACTGAACCTTTTATATTCCCAGAAAGGCCATGGCTTGTGGATGCCTACAATCAATGGATTGAGAGAATGAAGGTCAGATCTTAAATCGACAATGACTTTAAGTCATTGAACTTTAAACTTTATGGTTAGCTGCACTCATACACTGTTCAAACAAGGAGCGATATGATAGTATCTCTTCTATTTTAATAAGCACTTATCCGTAAAAAAAAAACACAACAGGACATTGGGTCTCATTTACACACATAGTTGTGTGTACTGTAAAATCTAATCTAAAATCAAGCTAAAATGTATTCTAAATGTACACATGCTATTTATAATGCCCAGAGAGGGGCATTAAAAATAAATGTAAAGTATTTAAAAGCAAGACATTGATAAGATGTGGATTATTACAAATCTGATATGTAGTATGTTAAGTTGTTATACAAAGGTTTTTTTTTTTTTTGACAAAAAATTAATTTTATTTTAACAATAAATTAAATAAAGCATGTCAATAACATGCTGTGGGCACACACCCCCTCATTTAGAATAATCTGTATTAGATGTCGATTTATAATGGATCTTGTCAATACCAACTAAAGTGAGATAACTGGTCGGGAAACCAGTTTATTGACTTAATAGTTTTTTTTTGTATTATTACTTATATGAATTAAAACTTTCCTCACAAAATGCTGAAAGATATTACAAAATGAACAATGACTTCACCTTAAAAAAACACATATATTTCATTGTAATAGTTTCAATTTACATGCCACCGCACAACCTACACATCCCAGCATAAACGCTCCCAATAAATTATTTGTTATTAAAGCATCTACGTTCACCAACCACTGTTAGTTTTAACAGAAAATCAGGCATACTGTATGTGGGCTTTTGTATGCGTGCAAAAGAGCAGTCGCTTTATATTCACTAAAAAGCTATCACTCTCCTTAGCTCATTGCGATTTCACAAAGTTCTGAAAGTTTCACAATGAAACTCTTATTTACATATTTTCTACACTTTGTAATAATGAGAGGATTTGCGAGCGTGCAGAACCCAGAATACATTCATCGCTCAACGCCGGCCTTTTTATTCAGTGCTAACTTAAACACCTCTGATTGGCCATTGAGTTGACCCCTCCCAACCCCCACCTCCACCCCACGGGTTAAAGTTATGACATACTGCAGTTATTACGTTTGGCTGAAATGCTTGTGTTGAAATATTTTATAGTCTACCAATGATGAAACTGGGCTAGATATAATTTTTTTGTGAAAGAGGAACATAAGTAGTGAGCCCTTTGAGCTCATTATGATCACTATGTGGTTTTCAATTTGTCCAAATTTATTTCTATAGCACATTTAAAAGCAACAGAGTTGCACCAAAGTGCTGTACAATACAACGTTGAGCATACAGTATCAAAAGAAAGCATTAAATAAAACTTGCAGCATACAAATTATAAACACATGAAACAGAATACAATCAGAAAACTTCAACATAAAACCCTTAAACTAATCTTAATTAAAATAATTTGCATAACAGTGACTAAAAAATATCTATTTTAGATATGGGAATGGCATATTTTGAGTTTTGATATTTGGTGTATGGTCATTTGGCTACTTTTAGGCTATTTTTGATTGGCCATTGTGGTTAGTTTTGTTGCGAAGACCTGGCAACCCTGTTCATTGTTGATGGACAAAGGAGAGCAAGAACACAGAAATAAAATGATGTCATGTCTTTTTTAAATGCATATTTGAAAATGTAACATTTAAACAATCTATGAAGTCTTCCCGGTCTTGATTGAACACTGTGCCTGCTGGCTTTCTTTTACAGGGTCCTCCTCATAAATGTGCATTGTTTTTCGTAGATAATAGTGGAATAGACATTATTCTTGGGGTTTTCCCTTTCATTAGAGAACTCCTCATCAGAGGCACAGAGGTAAGTTAACAACAATATGTCTCAGAATAAAATTTTAATTGTTGGCTATTCTCAATGTGTTCTTTGAGTTTTAGTTACACATCTGAGTATGTTGACTTTTAGGTTGTGCTTGCCAGTAACTCAAGCCCTGCCCTAAATGATGTCACTAACAGTGAGCTGCAGATCCTGACTGAGAGAATAGCCGCCATGGACCCTGTCATTCAGTGAGTTATTATCACTTATTACCAGTGGTGAAAAGGTTTACAAAAAATGTTTTAATCACTTGAGTGTAGATAATGTAACATGAGAATGGCAGTCAGTCTTTGTGCACATCAATAGAACGAGTTTGTGTGTATGTTTGTGCACTCTGTCTCAAGTCACTCGTCATAGAGCTATTTTGTGACAAACGATGCCCATTGTTTGTTTTATTTTTTAATATATAAATGTTTTTTACTATGAAATAGCTAGTTTAATAGGCTTTGTAAAAAGGCTTAACCATTTGAATTGTGCCTTGGATTATATTTTTTCATACCAAATAGCACAAACACATTTTACAGAACTTCTAAGCATACCTCTTTTTTTTTTTTTTTTTTTTTATCTCCAAAAATGGAGTATGTTTGCTGCAATATCATAGAAAAAAAAGCCTGTATAATAATATAATAACAGAGATGTTATATATCAAATGTTAAATTATTAGTTTTTAACTGAAAAAAATTTAAATATCATATAAATGTACAGTTGTATCATTAATTTTACAGTGTGGTGCTCTCTATCTATCTATCTGTCTGTCTGTCTGATATATCTATCTATATATATATATATATATATATATACATATACATATACATATACATATACATATAGATACACTACTGGTCAAAAGTTTTAGATCGGTAAGATTTTTTATGTTTTTAAAAGAAGTCTCTTCTGCTCACCAAGGCTGCATTTATTTGATAAAAAAAAAACAGTATTATTGTGAAATATTATGACAATTTAAAATGACTGTTTTCTATTTTGATATATTTTAAAATCTAATTTATTCCTCAGATGAAAGCTGAATTTTCAACATCATTACTCCAGTCTTCAGTGTCACATGATCCTTCAGAAATCATTCTAATATGCTGATTTTATGCTCAAAAAACATTCATTATTATTTTCAATATTGAAAACAGTTGTGTACATTTTTTTTATTTAAAATAGAATATTTTCTAACATTATAAATGTCTTTACTGTAACTTTTGATCATTTAACTCATCCTTGATGAATAAGGGCTGCACGATTAATCGCAATTTGCATGTAATCGCACTTAAATCGAGATGGCTTATCGTGATTTTAAAATCGCAAAGGCTGCGATTATTTTTTTTTATGCGCAGTTTGTCATTGATGTACGGCTCTGTAAACGCTGCTCCATCTGAAAGCACTGTGAGTGAGTCACATAACGTGCATTTGAAAAAACAACACGCGTCAAACATCTTTCCAAAACATGAAAAGCATTTATGAACCTCTTGTCCAACAACAGACAACATTTAATAACATGCATTTACTCCAAACTCACTTCATAACGACAGCTGAGCTCCTCCTTCTGTGGGATGATGAGCTTCTTACACAGAATAAGGCAGTCGTGTATTTATAAGTCATGTTTAATCAAAGTGTTTCAATCTTCTGTTTATTCAGCTACAGTGATAGGGATTTCCTGGAATGATGCGCATTAAAGCCCAATTTATACTTCTGTGTCGAACTTACGCCGTAGCTACGTCGTAGGCTGTGTGTAGCGCGCGTACCTTTCGGCGTACCCTGACGTGCACCTCTCCAAAAATGTAACAACGCGTCAACTCTACGCGGACGCAAGCGCTGTGATTGGTCTGCTAGGACCGCTCCCTCGGGTTTCACATGCTCCCTCTGCGCGCGTGAACGCGGACAACGACGCAGAAGTATAAATGAAAACCAACGCGTTGCCTACAGCGTAGAGGCTCCGATTTTATTGCGCTTAATTGTGCAGTTTTCCCCCAAAAATAAAATTGAAATTCTTACTGACCCCAAACTTTTGAAGGGTAGTGTTTAATGTTACAAAAGCTTACCATTTCAGATAAATGCTGTTCTTTTGAACTTTCTATTCATCATAGCATCAAATAAAATGTAAAAAACTGTTTTCAACATTGATAATAATCAGAAATGTTTCTTGAGCATCAAATCATCATATTAGAATGATTTCTGAAGGATCATGCGACACTGAAGACTGGAGTAATGATGCTGAAAATTCAGCTTTGATCACAGGAATAAATTACACTTAACTATATATTCACATAGAAAACAGCTGTCTTAAATTGTAATAATATTTCACAATATTACTGTTTTTGTTTGTATTTTTAATCAAATAAATGCAGCCTTGGTGAGCAGAAGATACTTCTTTTAAAAACATTAAAAATCTTACCGATCTAAAACTTCTAACTTTTGACCGGTCCGGTAGTGTATATATATTTATTAATATCTGATACATCAGGGTTTTATGGCTCATATAGTATGACGTGAGATTATGGAGCTCATAAAAATTGAGATTTTATAACAGTATAGCAGACTACTTGCATAAAATACAATTGGTTTTTCAGCAAAGTTTTGATAATGTTGATGATTTAGAGGCCTTAGAATGTTGTGAATCAAATATAATACAGTAGGTTTTAAAAGGTTGAAGCTTATTATATTGTGATAGTTTTTTATTTGAATATTGTGAACTGTTACACCATTATTCTTTACACCATACTGCTATAACATGGTAACAGCACATTGACCATGTTTCCATTTTTCCTTTTTTCAGGGCTGCACTCAAAGAGGACAGACTTGCTTTGGTGCAGAATGGTTCTAGTTCTCCTTGTTTAGACCTGAGGTATAATAAGTTTCCCCCATAGGCCTATTTGTTGGAGTGTATCAGACTTCCCTCTGCTTAAAACCATGTCATTTCCCTTTATTTTTCATACTTCAGTCGCCTGGACAAAGTCCTGGCCACAGTCGTCAGGGAGCGTGGCACAGATCTGGTGATCATTGAAGGTATGGGTCGGGCTATCCACACTAACTACTACGCCATGCTCAGCTGCGAGAGCCTTAAACTAGCCGTCATAAAGAACTCCTGGCTGGCCGAGCGTCTTGGAGGCAAGATCTTCAGTGTAGTTTTTAAGTACGAGGTCCCTCCAAAATCCTAAGGGCAACATTAGGGAAACTAAGAGGTTTTTAGAGGTGAAATGGCTAGTTCCGGAAGGAAAGAGCACTACTTGGTCCTCTGTGTTTCTTCTTGAGATTGACGTAATGATTGTATTTCAGGGTTTTCTTTTGCTTCATTAAAAAAAAAAAAAAAATCCAAATCAATAATAGAGATTGTGTGTGCTCTGAAATTGAATGTGCACGTCTGCTGTAACCTCCCTCATAACAATTGGATGACATCTGTAGGGGCTTTTTCTTTTGATGAGATTGAATTTTATTGTTCTCAGACCAGATTTCTGTTGCTGAATGATTCTCCATTGGATTCAGGATGGATTGCAATGACAAATATAACATTTTATGAAGTTTTGAATTAGCCCTAATCCTGCTGGCTTTAACAATGTATTTAAATGTATAAGCCTGGTAATTAAAAATGGGTCTTTCTTTTAGAACATCGATAAAAATCACAAAGAATATTGGCTTTTTTTTATTTCATTGCAGACTTATTTAGATGACACATTTTGTGTATTTCCTATTTTTGACAAGCAATCTGGTTTCAAATGTAACTGGTATGTTTCTAATTATTTCACTCATTGCTTTTGTTTGCTGCCATACTGAATCATATCTCATCCAGCTGGCATTGTCTTTTAATGGCTTGCTCCTCTGTTCCCATGACAGCATTTTGGAGTGACAATGATTTTCTGTTATTTTAATACATTAATAGTGGCGACCCAACTAAAGTGAATAACAAAAGCTTTCTGCCCAAAATAGCATGCTTGGGTTTTGGCAAAACTGAATAACTTTATGAATTCAGATTTTTTCTTCCACTGTCTGATTGCGATAGATAAAATGGTGTAACTATTTGAACAAACTCAGATATAAATAGACAAAATAACTTTTCTGAGTTGTGCATCCATTAACACTAGGTGTCAGGTTTTTTTTAATCATAATTAGTCCTATACTAATACCTTTTTTTGATAAAGGCAAATGCTAATGTGGTAGACTTTCAGGATTCTTTCTCCCTCTCTTTTTTTCTTTTTCTTTTAATTTATCAGGCGTAGGAAAAAATGACATGGAACAGAGCCTGCTTCAGATATTGCATCATTATAATGTACTGCATTTATCCTCAAATCTGATGCAGCTCTCGCTTTCTACCATCTGTGGAAATCTTTGTAATATAAAATCCATTTCAGGGTTGTACAGCTGCACAGCATTGCCTCACTATCACAGCTCTTTCTGGATGGGGGAGAGAGAGACCGAGTTTGTGTGTATGCGAAAGAGAAAAAGTCAATTTTAAGATAATCTATAACACAATCATTAGTTTGTGGGCACTAAATGTTAAAGCACAATATTTCAGGGATATGTTACAGAGTAAGAATCACATCGATTGTTTTTTTTATCATTCTGATTGATTGTTTGGTTCTCTCAATGTATAATTTATCTTATGTGTTTTGCATTATTTACATGTGTGTGTGGCCCCCAAAAACCAAAATGTGTCATAAATTGCTCACAAATTGGCAAGCTATAATGTATTTTAAGCACAGTGTTTACGCCATCATTCTGACTAAAGGTTTAGGACTGATGGTCTAGAATGTGACATTCTGGAGTCAATCAGTCGGGCAGTAGCTTTCAAAATATGCTCATCATGGACGTTGTGAAAACAAGAATCTCTCTCAGACTAAAGCTGTTTGTACAGTCCTCGTTTATCATCTGGCCAAAGGCTAACTTACTTTAGTAATGCGTACATTTTGTGAAATATTGTAAAATCAAGTGTAAATATAACGTAAACTTGTACATAAAATGTACTGTTTATTTGCCTTTATCTTGATGCATTCTCAAGATTTCAGAAAATTAATACTCACTTGACAATCACATGTAATTCTATGTCAAATATATTTTACACTGTCTTCACTCAGCTTGGGTCTCTTTAATCTCTGTATTTGTATTTGCTTTAGTATTGACCTGTCACCAAGGACTTTACCAGTTTTGTAGATTAGATTAGATAGATAGATCTTTAGAATCAACATAAAAGTGTTCACAACAGATTTTACTTCAGATGTGATGTATTTCTAAATGAAACTGATATACTGTGAGAATAGAGCAGGATTATATCCACTGATATCAAATATGTTTGAATGGCTGCCAGTATAAAAAAAAATGCTTTTATGTATCCAAATGTTGTAATTACAACATCTACCACCAGGGGGTTGCTGGACCAAAGCTAGCGGTCAAAATCTCAACCTCTTGACCCGGGCAGCGTTTCTCAAAAGCATCATAAGCCTAAGTAGATCATAGAACCGTTCCCACCAATGGTCTCTACGATCAACTTGGCTCATGATGCTTTTGGGAAACGCAGCCCTGGACTGCCTCATGAATCACATGACCAGCTGAGTAATATTTATTTTAGCTTGGTAACCATCATAAGCAAGCAAGCAAGCAAAAACACTTTCATATGTACTACTGTACACCCAAAGCGCTTTACAATCATATCAGGGAATCTCAGGGGATGGGGATTATTAGGAGGCCATGATTGGCAAGAGCCAATGGGTGGAATGTGGCCAGGGCACCGGGGTTACACCCCTACTCTTTTACGAGAAGTGCCATGGGATTTTTAATGACCACCGAGAGTCAGGACCTCCGTTTTACGTCTCATCCGAAGGACTGTGCTTTTTGACAGCATAGTGTCCCCGTCACTATACTGGGGCATAGGACCCACACAGACCAAAGGGTGAGCGCCCCCTGCTGGCCTCACTAACACCTCTTCCAGCAGCAACCTGGTTTTCTCAGGAGGTCTCCCATCCAGGTACTAACCAGGCTCAGCCCTACATATATACAGTGGGGAGAACAAGTATTTGATACACTGCCGATTTTTGCACTTACAAAGCATGTAGAAGTCTGTAATTTTTATCATAGGTACTCTACAACTGTGAGTAACGTAATCTAAAACAAAAATCCAGAAAATCACATTGTATGATTTTTAAGTAATTCATTTGCATTTTATTGCATGACATAAATATTTGATAAATCAGAAAAGCAGAAATTAATATCTGGTACAGAAACCTTTGTTTGCAACCATATATCATAAAATCATAAATCTTTCTTGAGCATCAAATCATCATGATTTCTGAATGATCATGTGACACTGAAGACTGGAGTAATGATGCTGAAAATTCAGCTTTGATCTCAGGAATAAATTACGCTTTACTGTATATTCACATAGAAAACAGCTGTTTTAAATTGGAATAATATTACAATATTACTGTTTTTGTTTGTATTTTTAATCAAATAAATGCAGCCTTGGTGAGCAGAAGATACTTCTTTTAAAAACATTAAAAATCTTACTGACCCCAAACTTTTGAACGGTAGTGTGTGTATATATATATATATATATATATATATATAACTATACACCCCTGTTAAAACAAGTTTTTTGTGTAGTAACAAAATTAAATAAAGATAAAATATATCAGAACTTTTGCAACTTTAATGTAAACATTACAACAACTGAAAACCAAAGTGACACATTTCAGAGCAAAAAGATAAAAAATAAACACTTAAATTAATAACTGCATAAATGTGCACACCCTTTTACAGTTTGCATATGTGGCTGTGTTCAGAATAAACTAATCAAGCTTATGTGAAATACACCTTTCTTCACTTGAAGTTATAGTCCGTGAGGCAGACCCCCAAATTTCAGAAATTAGTATCATGAGAGGGCACCAATGTTGCTCTTTTTTATTTAACAGAGGGATGTCACTGGACCACAAAAATGCATGATATAGCAATTCTTAGTGGGTAGCTTAAAGTACAAAAATCACCAATTTTATGTATGACCCTCCCAAAATTTGGCGAATTCCACGTAAGGTCAGTTATTTCTTTAATTCATTATTTTTGGTACCAAAACATTTATACTTGGTGATATCTAGGTTGGAATATCGTCAAAACTTTAACTTGTTTCATTAATATAGTTATTGTGATTATTTTTCTGAATAAATCATAGTGGTGGACAGCTTTCACTCATTGTTTTAAACTGAAGACCAGTCTGTCTATGCTTCCATGTAACAGCTAAGAATGGATTTAGCAATGTTATATATTATACAATTATTGATTAATCTATCAAGTCAATTCATTGTATGTTAATTACCATGGATAACTAAACAAAAAGTGAAGTGAATGCTAATTGCCCAAATTGTACATTTGTTGACTGTCCATGTACTGGTGCTTGAGATATCTTTATAATTGATGCACACACATATATGCAGAAACACACATAAACAGACATTTACTATATTACACTCCTGAAGGCAGACAATAAACATCAAATGAATTTACTGCTTGCAGAAATATGTATAAGGCTCAGGAAGAGAGATCTCCTCAAAAGAAACGGCCTAAAATTGAAAACAAGTGTTTAATACATTGCACTGAAGAGGACCCAGAGAAGAATTTAACGACACCAAAGGACTGGACTTCGTGGACAACATTGGTTAAGGCAGCAGAAATAAGGAATCATAAAGAAATATTAAATTTGGCTGAGAGTTTTTCTGAAGGAGAGGTTCCACAAATATGGTATCACAGGAGGTACCAGAGTCTCTTTACAATGAAAAGGGATTTGGAAACACTCAAAAGCAAGCCATTAGACATTACAACAGAAACAATGGCTCGAAGGTCCTAGAGCTCTAGTTCATTGGTGTATGAAATAATCTGCATCTTTTGTGAAAAGTCTTCAAATTTCAGACCAGGAACCAAAAGTAGAGAGCCGTTAATGCAGTCTGTGTCTTGGCAGTTTGATGCTGCAGTTAGAAATGCAGCTCTAGCCAACCAGGATAAAAGATTGCAGTTACTAGCAGTCCTTACATCTTGTGATGCCCCTTCAGAGAGGTCAGAAGTGTCTGATGAAGAAAACAGGTATAAAGCCACAGAAGCAGCTGCATTTGACGAGTTGTTTGAATACATATGGGAAGAACTGATGGAACATCCTTGTGTTATGAAGTTTACAATTCTCACATGCAGAATCAGAGAGTATATGCACAAACGTGGCGTTGATACTCTGATGGAATCAACGATAAAGAACCTCAGAAGACGACTAGAGGCAGAGTTTGGTGATTCCCTACATTTTTGCAAGTCTAACAATGGCAGGATACTGATGAATCCTGACACTTTGTCTATGGAGTATCTTGTTGTGGAGAACAGTGAAATACGTGACAAGCTTAGTCAAGAAACAACATATACAGACTGCATAGAGGAAACCGCTTTGATTCTACGCACGGCCATCAAGAAAGAGCAGCCGTCCGTATCATGGCCACTGAATCCTTCAGAACTTGATCAGAAATCAGTAAAGTTGGCTGGTGAAATCAACAAGTTTTTGGCTGTATTGCTGAGTGGCGACTCATTTGAAAAGGCTTCTGAAAAGGTACAAAGACTTGTCATGTCTTTTGGACAAGATATAACTTATGCAGTGACTCAAGGAAGAATAAGAATGCCCAAGCATATTTTGATTCCTTATACTATTAAGGCGCTTACAGGAAATGTTGAATTGATCCAAATGATGAATCGCCCGGGACACTCTGTATCTTACACTTTGTTAGAGGAGATAGATACAGCCTTGTGCCTGCAGAAATTAACCATGGCAGATGCTGCAGGTTTGGCTGTTCTTCCTAGCAACATAAAGCCCAATGTGCCTACGACATTAGGATGGGACAACATAGACAGAAACGAAGAGACATTGACTGGAGAGGGAACATCACATAGGATCAATGGAATTGCAGTCCAACCTTTGACAGAGGGTCCATCACTTCCACCAATGTCCTATGAAGTGCCCAAAAGGCAAAGAAGTATCAAAGATGTCATGCCTGAGAACCTACCTGTGTACAATGCCGGCGCTAAGGCCACAGCTCCTACCATGGTCAATGAAGAAGTAGATTATCAAGAATGCTGGAAACGGCCAGAATGAAGAATTTAGTATGGTTAGTCACCAGACTGCATGCTCAACAGAATCAACCTATTCCTGGGTGGACTGGCTTCAACATACGTACTAGATAGAATGTGACAGTTACTCAAAGTAGAATTGGATATCTTCCTACCATCAATGGCCCTGCCTCTGATATGGCAACTGTACATGAGATATTTGTGCAGTCTAATACTTGTATCAGGGAGAAGTTGACTCGTATCAGCTCCCACAATGTGAAGACACTCTATTCAAGCATGTACTTCGAGCTAATTATCAAGCTGGAATACGGCGACGTTGTCTGGAGGCTTGCCCTACTATCCCAAGCCCGGTGGGAAAGGGGTGGATAAAGAATGGCGACCTGGAGGTGGACTGGATGATTGGCCCAGCAGCTCCAGAGGCAGTGCTTGCCTTCATATCGTGCAAATATACACACTCATGCACTCTTCCAAAGTGTACCTGTCTAGCTAATGGTCTTAAAGTGTACAGACCTATGCAGACTGGATTGTGACAACAGAGAGCAGAATGATGTAATGGAAAGTGACATTGACATTGGTGGGGATGAAGATAATGATGACACAGACACTGAATAACTTTGTTACCTGTATGTGACTGAGGGGTTCTTAAAGCTGCTCATTTGTACACTCTAGTATTTGATACTCTGGACTTGTGGTTTAGTTTTCTTTAAAAGTTCTTCTTGGGGCTAATATCCAACTAGGTGGATGTTCATGAAAATATTTTCCTAAAAATGTTGGGAGATATATTGAACCATATTTGCAAAAAATATTATTTTGTGTTAAGAAATTTTCAAAATTGTGTTATATTTTCCTTAGTTTTTTGCATATTTTCTGTCCTAAAGAGCCTATATATGATTTTATTTTACTTTATTTCTTTTCACAGTGATATTTCATCATAAAAGAGGAATAGATATGTATATCTTATGTAAAGCAATAGATATGTAAATATAACAGTTTATCAATGCTGAGATTTATTTTTCATAATTTGATTTTTTCAGCACGTTTAAATGTAAAATTTATAATTTTATATTGTAAAATATATTGTAAAATGTATAATTTTCATACCTTAAGCTACCTAGATGGCACTGCTATCATGCATTTTTGTGGTCAGGGGGCATGCCTGTTTTGAAAAATAAACATTAGAATTGGTGCCCTTTTTGATAACAATTTTCTGCCTGCCTCACGGACTATTACTCTGATTAACTAAATAAATCTCAGCTGTTCTTTTCTGACATCTATTTTTGTTGCATGCGAGAGCCATGGGCCATAAAGAGCTTACAAAGTGTCGACAGGATCTCACTATTGAAAGGTATCGCTCAAGAGAGGGCTACAACATCAAGAAAATTCCAAAACATTAGATATACCATGGAGCACATTGAAGAAGGTCATCACCGAGTGGTGAAAATATGACACAACACTGAAATCAAGAACTGGGTATGCCTCCAAACTTGATAAGACACAGCTGGCCAGGGAGGCTGTAAAGAGGCCTATAGCAAATTCCAAGCCCGGCTAAAGGTTGCTAAAGCATATATCTGGTTTCTCAAAACTATGTGGAAATATGTGCTATGGTCTGATGAAACTAAGATTGAACATGTTTAGGCCAGAAATATAAGCAAAAGAATACCATACCAGTGTTGAGGAAGCTACTCTTAAACTGTAGTTTGACAAGCTACAAGCTAGTAAGTTGAAGTCGTTAAACTACAGTCAAGCTACACTTCTGGAAAAGTAGTTAGCTACACTACAAGTTACTATCAAAAAGTAGCTAGCTACATTGAAACTACTTTTTTTTTTTTTTTTGAACAACGTATATTATAAATAACTGAATAAGTGTCTGAGGAATGTTTTAAGTAAACTATTTAGTGTTTAAAACAATGCAATACAATATTGATTTCAAAGAATATTGTTTTACACACAATACTGAAATATCTCAGACTGTTTGTCAAAGTCAAAATATCTGTAGATATTCAGTTGGGCTTCACTCTCTTCACTCAGCCTACAGAAGACTATTTTTTTTGTGAATTGAAAAAAAAAAAATAATACAGTTGGATCAAATGGACAAAGTAATGATATATGACCTACTGTAGAATAGTTATAGGCTATTCACCGTATTTTATACAGGAGAATGAGTGATGTATGTTGTTGTGAATTTATATAAATTTACATTTAGATATTAACCATATTTAGCCCATTAGACATACCGTGTAATCATATGGATCCTTGATTAAATATCTGCTGTACTAATCACTATTTGTCACCATTGGCACTACTGCAACAGAACAGTGTCCTAGCATATTATGAAGACAAACACAATTGATCCCTTTTCTAAAATTTAAAATTTAGAAGAAAGAGACAATATTGTTGTTGTCTTTGATTAAATATCTGCTGTACTAATCACTATTTGTCACCATTGGCACTACTGCAACAGAACAGTGTCCTAGCATATTATGAAGACAAACACAATTGATCCCTTTTCTAAAATTTAAAATTTAGAAGAAAGAGACAATATTGTTGTTCACAAAAAGGTTATTTATTAACACCATTAATGAATTAGGATGACTTCCGTATGGCTTGCCACTCTTCTTTAACTGTTTTTCTATCCTCCTGTCAAAGTGCTCCCGCTCACTAAAAAAATAAATTAAAAAAAGAAGCAAAAGTTGGATAGTGGAAGAACATTTTTTTATTATTTTTAAATAATGGCATGATGTCATGTTTGACCATTTTTCCTTTAAAGTATCCTTACTGTACCTTATGTCAATGACAGGTCTTTGCAGAAATTTCTCCTCAGCCTCCAAGATGGACAGATGTCCCACAAAAGCCAGGGCACAGATGATGGACCACCAGAGAAAGAACTGAGATTGATCACACCCCAAATAAGCCAAGCATCATTTTGCATGTTTCGTTTTTTACAACAAAATCAAAAGTGCCTTTTCTATATTAAACACAGAAACTATTCTTTTTAGAGCAATGGTCTCACATTATGGATAAACTATTTGACAGTAAACACGTGACACGTAAAAATTTGAATCTGACACGATGCAGAGCACAGCTAACACACAAGACTTACCTCTGGAAAAAGGACAACCATAGTGAACTTGATCTTGTCACTGTGGGTGTGTGTGGGTGCTGTCCAGAATTGATGTCAAGTGAGTGTGGATTGCATCAATTTGCTTCTGATCTTGAAAGTACAACAGCACAGGCACTGTCTTGGTGGAACACTTGGAAAAAGTGTCAAGCCACTTTGATTTCTTTTGGCCACTGATGATGGACTGAAAATTGAAAAGGACATTAAAACCATGTCCATGTATGTCTCTGTAAGCCATTTATTTACTAGACAAGCTATTGGTTTGAAATGCAGTTAAAAAAAAGAGATGGGTGTTTATAGTTTACACAAGTTTAGAGAGAGAGCTTTTCATTACCCTAAGTAACTAAAGCAAACACACACCTTTATGAGAGGTGTGCGGTCAGAGTGATAAAACTCACATTAAGTGCACATAAATTTGAGTCCAGATCAGTAAGCTATTTTAAGAAAAATGTATATTAAGATATAAATTAGATAATAAGATCATCTCATTTATAAGAAACAACTCAGACCAAAATCTACAGTACATTTAAACCATATGGGACCAAAGTTTTTAATGTGGGTTTTATCATGTATGACATCGGTAATAATAAAAATATGTGAGTGAGTGTGCAGTTCAACTCTTTATGAGAGAGAGAGAGAGATACATATTGTACATACATATGCATATTATAAATGTGTCTTTTGTGTGTTCACACCAAAAAAAAAAAAAAAACAAGTTCCAATATCTACTGTAATGTTGCTCCAGAAACCATGTGGAGTATGTTTTAATACAAGGATCAAACAGGGAGGCCATCTCACGGAAGTTAAAGACAGACAACAAAATAAAATTAATTTTGAAAGTGAGTGAGACAGAGCAGGTAAAGAGAAGACTAGGGTCAGCTAAGCCTACACGGTTAGCAAAGTTTGAGCCAGACAGAACATCAACCTGACCTTCAAGTACTTTTATTGTCTCTCGAAATAAATAATAGAACCATATCTGTTGACATATAGAAATGAATTGATATCTACCCTTAGCTAATCATTTATAAATAATACATGTTGCATCATTGCTAAACAACAAGTTAATTATTTAACATACCTCAATTCGTGTTGCTTGTACAGCCTCCCCCTACTGGATGCATCAGGAACAACAGGGGCATAAAACTGCCTGGGGCGTATATTCCGGCTCCAGGTCTGCAGCCTCGCCCTACTCGATTCTGCGTCCATGTCGTGCTCCATCATGGATAGTAGGATGGGTGCGTCAAACTTGAATTATCAACCCACTTCTGTACGCCAGTGAACCGTAAGCTGCAAGATGCGTGATTAAACAACAGGTGGCAGTAATGCACAAATTTAGTTTGTAATCTAATAGAGCTCCGGACGTCACGTGACCTATTCTGTTTATACCGCCATATTGGCAGGCAGGGGACAGCCAGGAGCGAATATGTAATGAATGACGGCAGCATGAGTTTCAAGGCAACAGAGTTTACTGCGCACTTTAATTCAAAAGACATAGACCTGCACATAGCAAGACTTAATATATTAAACATAACAGATCCTTATAATGCCACAAACTGTTGAATGTGTTACTGCTGAAGCTGATGACTTTGCTGCTTGCTCAGTTCTTTGGAGTTTGCTCTTCTGTGTTCTGTTAAACACATCTAACTTTCGCCTTCTTCCTCTCTTCTCCGGGGATGGAACATGGTTGAAGATAGATGGGACGTTGTCGGGTGAAAGAGGGTTGTCACTCTTTTTCCCTAAAACAGTAATAAAAAGAAAATGGCAACAATTTAAGCTTCTTTTAGGCTAGCTACATTAACATCTATTCATTTATCTGACACTTTAATCCATAGCGATTTACAAGTAGACTAAGCCCAATCCCAATTCTATTTTATACCCCTTCGCCTACCCCTAACCCTTCGCCTACCCCTTACCCTTGCCCCTTGAAATAGAGGGCAAGGCGTAGGGGTGAAAATATTCCCCTAGGGATTTTTTTGCAACCGTTTCTTTGAAGAACATGACGTAAATATGAACACAATATTGAATGTGACATAAAGAAAATGATTATTGGCAGTCATGTTGCCTCTGTAGCCGGTGTATGCAGGTACATTTCTCATATCCCTTCGTTTGAAGTGTGGTCCCGAAAAATCTTCGTTGCAAGGGCTATCTAGCCCTTCCCCCTACCCCTACCCCTACCCCCTACCCCTCCAACCAAAAGAGAATCGAGACAACCCTACCCCTTCACGGGAACGCGCAAAACGGAGGGGTAGGGGCAAGGGGTGAATTGGCATTGAGCCTAAGTACACTGTTAGCAATTGATGTAATTTTTACAATAAATTTTACAACAACATGTTGTATTCATGTTTTTATTGTAAATGCAAATGCATGATGGGAAATTTATGGACAGTCCTGTAATTTTATTGTATCTACACTGTAGAAGCATTATTTTACAGCCGCCGCATAGCATTGTGGGATCGTTGCTGTTTGAATTTTGAAATTGCGCGGCCAACGGTACCAGAGAATCCAACATTTTTGAAAGAATAACACATCTCAGGTATGAAACGTTAACATGAAATCTATTTTATAAGTATATGGATAACGTTGATATGAGTGAGTGCTGCTGATTGTTTCGTTTGGTATATTTCAGTGACATTAGCTTAAGTGACGTTCGCCCCGAGTCGACTAAAAACAACGTGAACTGACCGCGGTGGAGTGGCGTCTTCTTTCTCAATCCATACGGAAAAGGAACCACATGCAGGTGCAAGGTACGAGATATTCACAATTTTTCGTTTGGTATATTTCAGTGACAATATCTAGAGTAACGTTAGATCCCTATAACGTTAGCTCAACTCGTCCCGACTCGACTCGCTCACTCCCGGTATAACTTAACGTACACAACCTAAACTGACCCCGGTGAAGTGGCGGCGTCTTACTCAATCCATAACGAAAAAGGTAAGTTACCACATCAGGTACAAGACACTAGATATTCACAATGGAAAAACAAACATGGTGAGTAGAATCGAGTCGAGCTGAGCTTGTAACGTAACGTTAATGGAAAACCACCACAATGACGATCGCTCAAATAACGTTATCCCAGACTGTAAACATAAGCATTAACTTAGCTAACTTAACGTGAGCCCGCCCGGTAAGCTTCCTTAGCTCAGGTTATTATTATTATTATTGATTACACGTGCTACCGGCTGTTGTAACAGTTAACGTTATTATGACTTCTGTTTTGCTGTCTTGAAATCGTGGTTTGCACACTAGCATAAACGTAGCTTGTAGATTTTACGGTCACTGAATACTTACAGAATTAATTGAAGGTATTTTCATTTAATTCTGTAAGTTAGCTATAACTGTGATAAAAGCTGAATATAGCATCTGGTATGTTCAGATGTTATAACTTTGTGCTTGGCCAACCAAGGTGAAAGAGCAGTCATGTAACGTTAAGCTGTCTTTATATAAAATAAACTGACCAGCACCGTCATTAAATATTTTTTTCGGAGCCTGGGTTCTGTTGAAAGGCTTTCACTGCTCTCTTTGTCTTCAGAGAAGGCAGCAGATTATTAGTTGTATTAAAATCAAGTTAACCATTTTGTTTGTCTTAAATTATATGTGGCTGCTTGGCAAACTGTATGGAATATTACAATAATAATAGATTTGTAATTGGTATTTGTTGTGTAATTGGTAATACTTTTGGTAATGTTTACATTTTTTATTCCCTAGCCCTCTGCCACAGCTGCTGACATCCAGAGAGAGACTCTACCCAGCACAGCTTGCCTAACTGTACAAGGTATATTCTTCCCTTATTTTGTTAAAAGGGTAGTTCACTTTTAAATGAATATTACCCCATGATTTACTTACCTTCAAGCCATTCTAGGTGTATATGACTTTCTTCTTTCTTCTATATGACATCTGAGTTATAAAAAAAAAAAAACCTGACACTTCCAAGCTTTATAAAGGCAGTAGATCAGTTTGAAGCTCAAAAAAGTCACTTGCATTTATCCATCATAAAAGTGCTCCACGCGGCTCTGAGGGGTTAAAGGATAATTCCGGTACTTAGCACTTTGAGTCTCTTTTCTGGTTTGTTTTGGTGTCCTTAAAACAACCCTTAACGTTCGTTTTCAAAACTGTGCAACTCACTAGTGGTTAGTGGTTAGTGGTGTTCGTTGATGATTAAAAACAAATATATCGGCGCAATGTATGATTTCAATCCGTCTGATTTGCTATAGTAGAACTATTTTTTTCAGATACCTCACAACCGCGTATAAACTTCCACTCGATATTTGAGTCTGAAGCGCAGTAATATTAACGAGCAATGAGTCCTCCAACAGAAATCTGTATTTCGCTACGCTACTTGTTTTAGAACATCAACGGACATCACTAATCACTCGGTGAATTGCACAGTTTTGAAAACGACCGTTAAAGGTTGTTTTAAGGACATGTTCACTGCAACAATTGTATAAAAAATGGGAGCAAAATGGGTTTCTTAATTTGTGATTTGTAGAATAGGATTTGTGAAACTGCAATGAAGAATTTGAGAAGGTGTAACTGTTGTGTTGTGTTTGTGGGAGAGAAAAAAAAGTCTACAAGTTTGCAACTCTTAAACCATTTCTCTCTTTGACTTCAAATTTACTGATACACATGTGTGGCTTTTCTCTACAACTACAAATCACGCTGTCACAGGTGTTCAGTTGATTTGAATCAAATATACCTCCATAAGCAACGACTTTATACATGAAGGGATCTTAAAGGGATAGTTTGCCCAAAAATGATATTTAACCCATGATTTACTCACCCTCAAGCCATTCGAGATGCATATGTCAATCTTTTTTCAGACGAACACATTTTCAGTTATTTTAGAAAATGTCTTAGATCTTTCAGTGGTTATAATGTCAAGCTATGGGGTCCACTTCGTTCAAGTCCCAAAATGTGCATGCATCCTTCACAAAAGTAATCCATTCAGCTCCAGGGGGATAAACGAAGGCCTTCTGAGGGTAATCCGTGCGGTTTTGTCGTAAAAATATACATATTTAAAACTTTATAAGTGAAAATAACTGGCTTCCGGTAGCGGTCAACGCGCGTTCACGGAGATGGATGCTGGTGTATGACGTAGGACGAAGCGTAGGAAGCGTCGTGACGTAGAACGAATGTGACAGCGCAGCCAGAGAGCAGAGCAAAACAAAACTCTACGTTTGTTCGACATCACGACGCTTCCTACGCTTCGTCCTACGTCATACACCAGCATCCATCTCCGTGAACGCGCGTCGACCGCTACCGGAAGCCAGTTATTTTCGGTTATAAAGTTTTAAATATGTATATTTTTACGACAAAACCGCATTGATTACCCTCAGAAGGCCTTCGTTTATCCCCCTGGAGCCGGATGGATTACTTTTGTGAAGGATGCATGCACATTTTGGGACTTGAAGGAGGTGGACCCCATAACTTCACATTATAACCACTGAAAGATCTAAGACATTTTCTAAAATAACTGAAAATGTGTTCATCTGAAAAAAGATTGACATATGCATCTCGAACGGCTTGAGGGTGAGTAAATCATGGGTTAAATATCAGTTTTGGGCGAACTATCCCTTTAATCAATGTTTATAACTTTTCTGTAATTTACATTTTTTGTTAGAGTTAGGGATGTCATTAAGTCACCCTGGCCCACTTAATACAAAAACATATTACTTCGCATTTTGAGTGATCAGATTTTACACATTGCTTTGCAGGTATAAGAAAAAACTCAAATTATGCTATCCAATTTAGTGAGAAAGGGATCACTCAATCTCTCACAGGCACACACTCAGGGGTTAAAGTATTCCGGCGTGACACGGTTGTGAAGAAATTTTCATCAGGATAGAAATTCGGAAAAGGTTTATCATTTTTGAGTTCCCCAAAACCTATGGCAGCTCTCACTTAAAAAAAAAAAAAAAACGTGTTTAGCCAATCAGAAGCAGAGTAGGGTGGGACTTGTGTTTGCTAGCTATAACAACGTGCAGCTATCCAACAAGATGAAAGTTTTCTCTGTGTTGCAGATGCGTGATGTGCGAGTGCGTGGAAAAATAGAACTAATTTCTATTTTAAAGTACACATGCGCCGGGTCTGCGCTGTCCGTGTTCCTGGTGTAGCCAGAATCGCTGACATCAGTTGAATCTACGAGTGCGTAGAATTCAGCGTAATACGCGCGTGTAGAGGCCCGGTGTAGCTCGGGTGTTAGAATCACGGTTTAGAGATCTTTCTATTTGTAAACAATGCTCATGAATTTCGACCTGAAAATAGACCTACCCCTCCGCATCTAATAGTCTGCTTGTTTGGGAAATGGCTGAGATAATTATTAAAGTAAATTGAATGAAAATAATCATTTAAAAATATAAAGGCTTATATAAAATAGGAAATCAGATTTTACCGATGCAAAGCTTTAAAGGGAGATGCATCATGGTTTCAGCCCAATTTCTATTCGATGCACTCCACTCCAACCGGTGCACTCGCATCGCAGACCCTTGCATCGATCGTGCCAAGCCACAGACATATACACACAGACACACACATACTCATATAGCCTACAATGACACTCAGTCTCACACACACAAGCACTCATTCATTCATAAAGATCCCTTAATGTTTCATGTCATGGTTATGACCATGTCATATCAGTCTTAAATGTTACCTGATAAGTGTGTTTTTCCCCCTGTTTTCAGAGCCTTTTGCGGCATAAATCCCCAGACGGGCAGCAAGGCAGAGAAAAAAACGAGGGCTGAACGCACCAGTTTGCACACTTTTGAGGAATTGGTGGGCAGGGGACATTAGTGGGCAGGGGACATTAGTATGTTTGACAACTCATGTTTAACCAGTTTGGTACAGTAATAGATTGTTTGTTTGTGCATTGTGCACTCTGTTTTCTCATCAGTTTTAAGAGAAAATAAAAATATTAAAAAAAAATACTAAGTGTTTTGTTTTTCTTTGCAGAAGTCTGAAAGAGGACATTTATCGAAGTTACAACATTTAATTGTAATATTTACAATATTCTGTCCTGTGAAATTACAGGAAATCCCTAAAATTACAGGAAATTCCTGGCTACTAAGTTGCCGTAAATATAAAATTTTGCTGTAATATTTACAGTATTCTATCCTGTAAAATTACAGGAAATTCTATTAAGTACAGTACCTTGTTGTATTTATTTTACAATAACAGTCCTGTATACTGTTTACAGTAAATTTACGGCAACTATTAGCCAGGAATTTCCTGTAAAATTACAAGAAATTTCTAACAGTGTACTAACATTGAAGTTACACAGCAATGAACTTTAGTTAACAGAAAAGAATACCAACTAGTGATCACTATCAGTTAAATAAATCAGCTTGACGGAGAGATAAACTCTTAAGCGCTCAGTCAGAGTATTCAGCGAGTGAAAATATATCTATGCTAAACTTATACGTTTCTTAGCCTCCAACACACACACTGGCGTGTAAAATCTAAGAATTTATTAACTAATGGCTAATGATAGACATTATTTAGTCGCCCAGAGTGAAGATTTAGTTGCATATGTGAGTGATTCATTCGCATTGTAGAGGGTTGGAAACTTAAACATAATGGCATTACAATCGTCAGAAACCATTTTAAACATGTTAGCTAACCAAGTTACATTAGGAAGAACATACCTGATATGAAGTGATCACTGCACAAGCGAAATACATTGCTTGATGGCTCCCATCTCTCTGTTTTGTTGTGTTGGTTAGCATGTTTTATTGCAGTGAACCATTTCAGTTGTCTATCAGGATCCTTAGGAATACGATAAAATTATTTCCCCTTTGCTTTCCTCCACCTGTTCTGGCATCCAGGCGCAGCAGCTGTCCACCATGTTGAAATTATAAGGTTTAAACAGTCTGGTTTTAAATATCATTCGACCACTATCGATCATGCTATTGATACCACTGCCAAAATGGCGGAGTAAGAAGAAGAAGCTGCGCTGCTTCAATGCATCGCAGGCTCGACAAAACGCAATGTAGCTTTTGCTTGCGCTACACCGCTACTTGCTGCAAAAAGTAGTTAGCTACTGGAAAAGCAACATTGCTTAAAAAGCAACTGAGCTACTGCCAAGCTACTGAAAAATGTGGTTAAGTTAGTAGTGTCTCTACTTGTAGTTAAGTACTCCCCAACACAGTGAAGCATGCTGGTGGCAGCATCATGCTTTGGGGCTGCTTTTCTTTAGCTGGAACTCGGGCTTGGTGAAGAGAATCATGAATAGCTCAGAGTTAAGCAGCTATCACCCTGTAGACCAAGACCGGTTGCCCACTAAAGCTTGGTAAAGAGTTGAGCCTGGTCAGTACCTGGATGTAAGACCTCCTAGGTTGCTGCTGGAAGAGGTGTTAGTGAGGACAGCAGGGGGCGCTCACCCTGTGGTCTGTGTGGGTCCTAACGCCCCAGTATAGTGATGGGGACACTATAGGCTACTGTCAAAAAAAGCACCGTCCTTCGGATGAGACGTTAAAAAGGGCCTTGAAAAAGAGTAGGGATGTAACCCTATAGCATCCTGGCAGCTTTAAATGGAAAAAAAAAAAAAAAAAAAAAACACTATACTTCAATGATAAATGATCTGAATGTGCAAAAGTGGTATTTTTCCTCTCTGATGTAGCCTATGTGTATTCAGGTGAATTCAGACAAAAACTAGACGAACATAGGTAACCTCCCCCCACCCATAAACCCCATCAGGAGGATTAACAAGAAACTGCAGTATCTATAATAATAATAATAATAATAATCATAATATATGAAATGTATATAATAATAATAATTAAAAAAGAAAGTGCATACATGCAAAACATAAATATACATATGTAAGTATACCTACATGCATGCACACACACACACACACACACACACACACACACACACACACCCATAGTACTGTACATAAATGCAAACATGCTCACGCACTCTACAAACTTAATCAGAATCTAGCGAGCAACATAACATAACATAACATAACATGACATGACATGACATGACATGACATGACATGACATGACATGACATAACATAACATAACATAACTGCCCAGGTCCACGTTTCTCAAAAGCAACGTAAGCCTAAATTGATCGTAGAACAATTGCCGCTTACGATGCTTTTGGGAAACGCAGCCCAGGCCTGGTCCTCTCTCATCCGTGCTCCTCCGTGAGAGATAAGAGACCAGTGCAGCGCAGGTGACGCTCATTATCAAACACGCCACCAGCCTCGCCCTGTTTGCCACAACCTGAATAAGCAAAATTATATTAGGATATAAGGTAACTGAAAGTAGCAAAATAATTATCAATAAAAAAAAAAAAAAAAAATGCCTTTATCACTCCATCTTTTAAAAGTGTGATCAATAACAGACAGCAAAAACAAGTATATTGTTGTATTCATAAAGAAAAGAATGTCATCGTTCAGAATTAGATGTGAATTTTGATTTTTTTTTTCCTGCTATCAAATATTGCATTATATTAGTATAGCTATTAAAGGGCTTAAGACTGCATATTCTTGTGATAAGCAAACCATGATCATGATGTAATTTTCCTACAGCACAACAGTAGCTATATCATTAACAGCTGAGGTGATTGGCTGAAAACAACCTGGCATCAGAACTGAGCTGCCATGAGTAAGATGGCAGGTTTCAAATAGTGTACTAGAAGTTTTTTTTTTTTGTTTTTGCGCCAGTCAAATGCTTTTGAGTTGAATAAGAATGCTATACCATATGAAGCTGTTTTAGCAGAATGTTTGGACAGGAAGGAGACTGTACTAGCTAGCCTATACCTACATATTTTACTTTCTCGCTGTGTTATTGTTTTCTCTTTAATTTATGCCAAATTACATCATTTTACTTCCAGATATACATTTTAAAGGAGATACACTTATAACTATGCCTGATAAAATAAAAAATAAATGACTGCCGTGTTACCATTTATGAGGGCTTTTCTGAGGAGATATGTGAGGAAGCCTGTTTGTGAGAAATTCTGCTTTAATTTTCTTCGTTTTTCCTGAGGGATAAATATGTGGTGAACTTGTTCGGTTATTTTCTCTCATCATCACTGACATCAGCCTTCCCAGCGGCGCGCATCAGGGAGCGCGCTCGACAATCAGAGCCCGAGACAGTTCATCTATGATTTGCTTCTTCACTCAGCTCCCTTTCAACGGATAAATACACGGTAAGAGTCCTGCTCTTATACTCATTCTTATGCTTTAAAGAATGTCATATCGTATTCATATTTGATTTTGTCAAATCTTTTGATGGAAACATGTTAAGCTTTTTAGGGTGCATTTCGCTTGGGGGTTAATTTATTATTTACTATTAAACCAAAAAAAGACACAACTTTTGCCTCTTTTCTATTCTTATTATTCTCATTTTCAGTATGTTCTCTGTTTTCCCCGTTTGTATTATTTTCAAATCGCAAAATGATGTTTGTCAGAAAGATGGTATGGAGAACAGTTTTGTTTTAAAACTAACCAAGATCAGCATTTCCACGTTTTTCTAATCAGGATACACCCTATAGCCTACAATCGCCATCTCTTCTTACTATAGACTACTTCATTGATTTTTAAGAGCAAATATGTTTATTTTCAATTTAGCAATTTAATTTGGGTAATATTTTATTTTCCATAGGCCTGTGTATTTGATAGATTTCTTTATTTTAAAGATAATGAATATAATATGTAAGAAAGTGCGTCTGTGTGCGCGCAACTGTGAGACCCCAAGCTTGATCATATCTTTATGTTCATAATTATAATAATAATAAGTTTAATTTATAGCGCCTTTCCAGAGCTCAAGGCGCTTTAGCTACAAATAAAAACATGAACGCCACAAAAACAGTAATTGTGTGACTTGATTTGAGTGGGCAGCTGAGTTTGAAAGCATGCAATTACATGTGAATTTTAATTAGACTCCAAATAAGGATCTAGCTCTTTTTTTGCACACATCATTATACAAACTTGATCCATCTTTGTGACTTTAATGATCGATGGAATACCTTCGATGTAGAAAGAATAATGTAGCAGATAATGTAAATAAGTAATAAAATTAAAACAAAAATGAAAAATAAGGTAAAATTATATAGTAAAAACGTATTAATTGTTGAACAGTAAATTGATAAAAAAAGTAAGAAATGTTACTGTAAACCTTTGTAAAAAATAAAAATTGAAATAAGTTAACATGAATGAAATTTTAACAAGTCAATATTGATAGAATTATGTTTTTATAATTATTAATTTATTTGCCTTCATGGCAACAGTTGCTGAAATAAATTTAGAAACTTTGTAATCATGTGGTCTTCTACTGTGCTATTATTATCAACAGATTTGAATAGCTCAAATATTATATTAACATAATATAAATGAATGACATATGCATTTAGGAACTGCAACATTTATAGTGACACAAATGATGTCCTGTAATACTTGTAACAATTGCAGCTTCCAGTTTTTATATCTTAAGTTTTACAACCACAAAAAACTTGATTCTTTGACTTCTGTTTTAGATGCATTGTTTTCTGGCATCAATAAATGCTGGAATTTCATGTGTGCTGTATAGTCATATTTGCAGAGTTGCAAAGCTTAGAAATGGTGCTGAAAAGCGTGATTGTCTTGTTTCTTTGTGCTCATTCTCTTGCTGGCGTTGTTTGGAACAATTTTTTTTTTTTTTTACTTAAATGGCTTCAATGTTGCTTGGTAATTGTGTGCTCCAAATGTGCGTTCTTCTTACAGAGCCACACTTCTAATCAATAAATGTTTTAAATGATCACACATATTGATCATGTCATGCCATTCAGTGGCATCAAGACATCGACTGTACAATGCTGACTGAATATCAAAGAACTCATCAATACTATGATCAAATGACCTTCTGCTGATTCTAGCTAGAGTGTGATTGTTAAGAAAGAACAGATGCTCCAAATGTAGGCCATCCCTAAAACACTTCCAATCGCTTCAGCAATTAAGAGACCCCAAAGCAGATCAATAAAGACCTTTGTGTGATTTGTTCTCCAGCGTCAATGTCCTGCTGGCTAACTGGGAATTAGTCTTTGTTGGACACTGGAGACAGCTGGTCTATTGCTTAACAAATGAGACACTGTCCCTCTCTCCCACTTATCTTATACAGAAGCTACTTTGATTCAACAGAGATGTTTCCATGTAGACTAGTTTTATGGTTGATCATATGGCGTGGTTCTCCACGTTGCCTTCTTTTTGTTGTCTTCACGCCTCACAACGTGCCAATAAAGACTGCAGAGTGTGTGTGCTTGTGCATCTGTCTGTTTTTTGGGACAGGATGAAGGAGTTTTCCCTGCTGTGAGGATGAGGAGCATTCTGCCAGGATGCTTAGCTAGAAGATATTGCAGGGAGCCAGTTGTGATATCACTCTCTCACTTTTCCTGAGCTCTCTTGGCACCAGATGGATTCTCTTTATGGCAATTTTAACACTTAGCCTGTTGTTACGCGCTTTGCATCCTTGACACTTTTAGAGCTGCCAAAACGAACAATGTGAGGTGTGAAATTGCTGAAACTGTTTGTTAAGGGATGGCTGCTCTCATTTTGTAGATGCGTTTATTTCCCTCTTTTGAAGCATTCTTTTGTTTGATTTTTTTTTATTTTAGGAGGCTGGTTGTGAAATCTTAAGGTTTCTGTCAACCTTATTTCAGATTCTCAGTGCAAAATTTGAAGGATTTGCAATTTGCAAAGCTAAGCACTTTTTTTTTTATTATTATTATCTTGATCTTAGTCACATATAATGTGCTTATACAGACCTGCAGCAAAATATCTGACAATAATTTAAAATAAATGATGTAATAAAGCAATACTCTTTTCCTGCATGAAGTATGAAATTGTACTTATGACATCACTGTTACAGGGATATTATTGGTTTTATTATAGACTGTGGCTTTGGGTTTTATTATACAATTTTGGCTATTATACAAAGCTTAGAAATGGTGCTGAAAAGTGTGATTTTCTTGTGTCTTGGTCATTCACAGTGCTCCTCAGGCAAAGAACATGTGGGACTTAATATATATATATATATATATATATATATATATATATATATATACATATATATATATATATATATATAGATATATAGATAGATAGATAGATAGATAGATAGATAGATAGATAGATAGATAGATAGATAGATAGATAGATAGATAGATAGATAGATAGATAGATAGATAGATAGATAGATACACACACACATGTTCTCTGCCTGAGGAGCACTGTTTCTAAGACAGACATAGCTGGCTATTGCATTCCAAATCCGTCACTTGAGGCTCCATTTCACTGGGATGCTACCTATGTAGGTAGTAGACAGCAAGAAAGCTCACTAGTTTTGTAGCAGAATATTATTGAGGCTCTTCAAAAGTGCCACCCTTTCTTGATGACTATTCTTGTCTTCACGGTCTGGGAGATTTAGTGGGTGTGAATCTGGCATGGGCAGCGTCCCCTCATGTCATTTAGAGTCCAACCAACTGCTTCTACACATCAAACATGACCCAATCCACACACAAACTCAAGCAAACCCTAACTGAGGTAGACCTACATATACTTCCCAGAATAGAAACCAATTAGAGTTAGCTAGTAACGACTCAGAAAATATTCTCTGTCTTGTATGTGGTATATATCCACCTCATTCAGTATCAGACAACTCTCAAAAAGTTGTAACTTTCTTAGATCTTCCAGTTGAGGAAGTATAGAGAAAAAGCTTCAACCTTTCATCTCTTTGAAAAGCTTTTTTTCTCCTGCTTTGGGTAGCAGGGGTGCAGCAGATGGCTTATGGAGCCCCAGATCTCAGCAGGAGGAGATGTTGAAGACCTCACAGTGGAAGCTCTCTCCCTCCTCTTGAAATGTCACTGAGTTCATTAGTGAGCTTCACATTCCTTTCAAACTTTTGCACAATATCATCCAAGTCGCTTGTGGAGGCTTTTATCAGTTATTCACACAGTGGTAGGATCTGAACACCATGTTGTGCTCACACATATCCTCTGTGGTTACTCCACCCCCCTTGCTTTTTTTCTTTCTGTTTTTCTTTCATTCTCTTTCTGGTTCTGGGTCTCGTTGTCTTTCACTGAATTTCCAGCACCATCCCTGGCTCCATGCTGTGACCCTTTGCTGAATATCTTATATAATCTAAACTTGCCTGCCGTTGCTCTACAGACTACTGAAGTACTACTGCATGAATCCACTGAGATCTCTGTTTGTTGTGGCTATACTTCTATGTCTTGTATCTCATATGAATGTGTCTGACATTGAAGCATGTGTTTGTGATTTGTTTCTTGTGTTACTGCAGAGGACTAGGTTACTGGAATGCTTTTCCATAGGATATATATTTGATTATTTCAGTCAAATATATTATTAAAAATATTAACATATTCAAGATATACTGGAATAATTATTTTGTTTGATGACCAGTGCTATTTTAGTATAATTCAGACACTATGATAGTTACATACATATTTTTAATTAGTTTTTATTAAATGTTTTTTATCCATTTTTAGATTTTTTTTTTACAAATTTTTGTGTGTTTTTGCTATTTTTAGTAGTTTTTTTTGTTAACTATAATATTTTTTTAATGTACTGATGACCACCATAACAATCAACACAGGTTCATTGGAAAAACATGCCTCTACAGAATCAGAAAAAGCTTTATTGCCGAATTTGCTTGCACAAACAAGGAATTTACTTTGGTAGGCTATTGAAGCTTCTAGTACACACATATACAGTAAATATAACAAGACACATAATAACATTCAAGAATAACAAATATAAAAAAGTATAAAGACACAGGTTTAGTCAGAATAAACATTTACACACTCTAAAAAATGCTGGGTTGTTTCAAGTCAAATTTGTGGGTCAAATATGGACAAACCCAGCCACTGGGTTACATTTTTTTAATTAATTTTTTTAACCCAACGGTTGGGTTTGTCCATATTTGACCCAAATTTTAGAGATTATACAGATAATGTACATATTTACAGTATTGTGGATAATAATATGAATAAATAGGACTAAATAAATTTACAAGGATATTGCACAAAAAAGTGGGGTATTGCATTTGTAAGGCATTTAACTGTTCAAGAAGGAAATAGCCTGTGGGAAGAAACTGTTTCCTGTGCCTAGATGTTCTAGTTCCTAGTGATCTGAGGTGCCGTCCGGACAGTACAGGTCATGGAGGGTGGGTACCAATAATTCTCTCAGCAGTCTGTCCGTGTCCGTTGTAGTCCCCTGATGTCTAGATTTGGTAGCTGAACAAACCAGACAGTTATAGACGAACACAGGACAGACTCCATGACGGCTGAGTAGAACTGTGTCAGCAGCTGCTATGGCAGGTTGAACTTCCTCAGCTGGCGAAGGAAGTACAACCTCTGCTGGGCCTTTTTCACAATGGAGTCAATGTGACTGTCCCACTTCAGGTCCTGAGAGATGGTGGTGCCCAGGAACCTGAATGACTCCACTGCTGCCACAGTGCTGCTCGTGATCTTGAGGAGGGGGAGTGATGGGGTTTCCCTCCCAAAAAGTCCACTCTCATCTCCACAGTTTTGAGCGTGTTCAGCTACAGGTTGTAATGACTGCACCAGACAGTTGTATGACCTCCTGTCTGTCTCCTATGCAGACTAAGTTTCCCCAGTCTCACTATCTGCTGCCTATCTGTCAGAAAGCTGGTTACTGACAGATTGTTGTGGACCATAGACTGTAAAAAAAGACACGAAAAGCTGGGTCCGTTTGTATGATAGAAGATCTTTGAGCGAGTGCAGACAGAGTGACAAATCATTCATGATGAACAATCATTCACTACTACTCGCGCGCGGCATACTCTTCATATGGCTTTGCTTCTCTGCATTGGTCGTCGAGTAATTTTTTCTTCTCAGAGTTTAAAAGGATATGGCGGCACAATTATTTAGTCTATTATTTGCATCACTACTGCCACAGCAAAATCTGCACATTGAACCCGGTTTAAGTTTTTTTTTTATGCTATACAATTCCAAATTTAGGGGGAAGCTTGTTGACACGGGGGCTTAGGTCACTTTAGATTAGGCCACGGAAAACCTGAAAAAGTTATTTAAACAAATCTTTATTGGACATTAATTGCATCAATATTAAGTGTTCCTTGTTTGTGTTTGTGTGTAAAAAATATTTACAAATACAATAAACATACACACACACACAAACACACACACACACACTGGGTATCCATGTTTTATGGGGACTTTCCATAGAAATAATTTTTATACTTTATACAAACTGTTTATTCTATCCCCTAACCTTAACTCTATAGACACATACAGTATTGACATATTGACAGCATTGTAATTTATTTTATTTTGTTTTAAAAAAGTGGTTATGTGTAGCTTTGGGGATAAGGTTTTGTGTGTGTGTGTTTGTGTTTGCGAAGGGGGGGGGGGGGTAGACAAATATTTACTTTTCTAAGTGATCAGACATACTCTTATGCCTAGCAGACTATAAAATGCGTGGGTAAAAAATCCTGTAGACTTACATAGAGGGAGGGACCCCAGCCCAGTTTTAGGACTCAGAATATTATAGAGATTTCTGGGTGGACCAGTCAGCAATGTCCTAGCAACCACCCTGAACAACCACAACAACATGCTAAGAAACTATCATAACACCTTTAGTAACTACAAAACAGCATGGTATAAGCTACTAAGAACACCTTAGCAACAACAGAGAAACAGCACTCTAGGGTAACATACAGTGAGGCATCTGCCATTTTCTTTATAAAATGTGTAAATCTGCAGTAATTATTAGTACCGAATAACCGTTTCTTACTGTCAAAGTCCAATTTAGCATTGAGAACTGGTATACAAATTGGATAT
Organism: Scardinius erythrophthalmus; assembly: GCF_964197995.2. NCBI lineage: Eukaryota > Metazoa > Chordata > Actinopteri > Cypriniformes > Leuciscidae > Scardinius > Scardinius erythrophthalmus. The sequence goes on along the minus strand of NC_138245.1, from coordinate 9,797,678 downwards.
TGTTTTGTTTTTTTCAAGAAATCACATAGCAATTGTGTGTAGAACAAATAGGCAACATTTTTATTGCTTTTAATCAAATTTGGCTGTATTATTGATTTTGCACAGCTCAGCATCTTTATAAATCATGCATTGGATACATAAGATTCCCCACCCCCTCAGCATCTCTCCTCTCTTGTCATCTCACGGTCAGCATCTTACCTTAAGGCTGAGCACTGGGCCTTTGCCATATCATGCCAGATGTTGTGTATGTTTACAATGGCTCCTATTTAAATGATGTGTGGTCTTTGTGGATGAGGTCCTACCAAGCCTCGCAGGGTGCACGAGTCACGACCCCCACATCTCAAGACTTAATTTCATCCTTCAGCCCCCTCAGAGGTCCACCTGTTAGTCCCATGACAGTGGGCAGTTTTTGTATTGGATCAGCATGAACTCACATCACCTAGACTATAAATTTGTAAGGCCCTTTCAGTCATCTGAGCAGCTTGCTGACATTTTTTTCTTCTTTTTTTAATGTTCGATTGCTGTTCATTTCTTTAGTTATCTTCAGTGTTGTTTTTGTGTGGTGGATGAGAGACTAATGAACTACCAACGAACACATTTGTCATACTAAAAATTCTACGGGGGAGCGCTCATACTGAATAGAGACTAGCAATTGTGTGAAAACTAAAGCTCAGCAGTCGCTTCAAACCCTCTCTGGCTGTGAAAAGCACACAGTGTGTACAACTGACTGATAAAGTCCAAAACAGTCCGTGTGTATTCCAAAATGAAGCGCCTGCAACTCCTTTTTCTGGCAGGAGATTTGCTACCCAGCCTCATATGCAATTTCCTTCACTTAGCCTTTGTAGACGAGTTCTTAAATAGTCCACAATAAAGTCCCCTGGCTAGCAACCCTACACAACTATCTCTGCAGGGTGTGAGATGCATTTGTGCATCTCTGGCTGATAAGGCTAGTCCAACTATCGACCCTCACAAGATCAATACCCCATCCTTATTGATTTATCATATGCCGCTGTCTTAGCAGAGCAGAATGGCTGCCTGAGCGCGGTGCCAGGTTGATGAACTACCCCTTTCCCACACTGAAGAAAGTCTCAGAGAGACCTAAATATGCTAATGCTGACATCAACACAATGTAAACACACCCCTAATCCCATTAAAGCATGCCATAAACTCAATACAAACACTAATTCATACTAATGCTAATGGTAGCACTAACACAATGCTAAAACCGATATGTACACTGCCATTAGCAACTCAAAATGAACACTACGACTATGATTATGTCCTCTGACTTTCATTAATTCAATTTAATTGTTAACTTTAAAGTAATTTTTACATGCATCCAAACAAAGTGTCTGCACATGTAAAGAGCATTACATGTCAGTGTAGCATAGCATTGAAATGTTTTCAGGTCCTGTTAATGAATACGTTTACATGCACATCAAATTCTGTATTCGGGTTGCCACCATAATTCAAATACAATGTTTATGCATAAAGCCATGGAACATTCTTGTTTAGTGTACAACGGGGCCAAAGGCGCATTTGATTTTATTCTCTTATAAAACCACTAGATGGCACAAAAATTCAGCTCAGCACTTTTCTTAACAACGCTTTTTTATGATGCACGTGGAAATTTGGCTGATCCTTGACGCGATTGCGGACAGCAACGCAAAGTTTATTCTGTGATAATTTTAATGTTTTTTTAAATGTTGTAGATTTATGTAGCAAATGAGAATTGATAAAATTATTGACTACATTTATAACGGTGGCTGTTTCAGAGGAACGAGAGTGGGATCCAGATGCAGCAAACATTTATTCAAACAAACATAATAAAAGTAAACCAGGCAAAACTGATAAATGCAGACACGGGCAAGGAAGGAAAACAAAACTGACAACAAGCGCACACATAAGAAGGTCCATAGAAGGACAACACCAGACAAAGAACATGAGAAACACTTGGGTATATATACACTCAACGGGAGATTGGTTGACAAGACACACCTGGGAACAATCATGAACTAATCAACAAGACAAACTACAAAGGACTACAAAACATAAAAGTCCATACAAGACAAGGGCAACACAAGACAGGAATCATGACAATATTATTGATTATATCTTGTTTATGTTTTTCAGCCTTGAAAGGTAATTAAAGAAAAAGTTTTCCAATAAAAATCAAAACTATTTCCAAAGAATGTAGTGTCCACCAGTCAAACACGAATTTAAAAAGAAATCCAAGAGCATGACATATAATATTCCAGAAGGTCACCAAGCACCCCAGGGTGACACGTTAAAGTAAGAATATATAATGTTTTTATGTAATATAGGCTCATTGGAAAGACATGCCATTACCTATATTTTTTGTAAAATACCAAACGCATACCAATACATAAAGTACAATTCACCGCAGCGGCAGTAAAACATCAACATCTTTTCCATTACATAGCTCCATATGGCTTTTCTGACATAGTAAACATGTTCAGAAGCTCACCTTCTCACCTTTATCAGACTTGAAACACAAGTCTGATAAAAGAGCTCAAGGATTTGTGGAAGCAAGCGAAAATGGCATGATTGCTTCAGCAAATAAATTTTTATCTTACATTTGCTTTTGTTAACACTATCGGTTAAGTTTAGGGAAGGCTTTAGTGTAGTTGGTATTTTCTAACACAGTAGAGTGCTGCAGCTGTGACGTCAAAACCCGGAGGGTTAATTTGCCAGCGTTTCCCTCAAGATTTTCCTATGGGTTTTTATATTTTTTTTTTTATTTTTTTTTTATTTTTTATGAGTAAAATTAGGTCTGTGGTAAACAAAACTTGATTGTACTTGTACTTACACATAAACTGCACACACTTACACCCCAAACATTCTTATCTAGTTACTTATTAGAATTTTTTTTTTTTAAAAAAATAAACAGCTTAAAAATTCAATAAAATGTTTTCTATATGTGTGTCATTTATGTTGTAGAGCAAAAGGTCCAAGTATCATCAAGGTATGTTTACCACAGCCCTTACTTTATTTATAAATTGAAAAACACATTATAAAAACCCATAGGCCTACTGGCAAATTAGTCTTTGGGGTTTTGACGTCACGGCTGCTGCACTCTATAGAACTTTTTTGTGCCACTCTTTGCAGAAATGTTGTGACAGGCACATTTTTCAATGAGCCTGTGTTGTTTGTGGTTTTATAGTTATATTACTTAAATAAATGTCTAATCAATGTATAGGCCAAATATGTGGAGCAATACAGGGTTCTAGTGCCACTGTAGCTCCTAAAATAATTATCTATGGATGAGAGTACATGGCAAAGATTGGTGGGAGAAAGTTGTCCTGAACCCTGCTGTGTGTGCAAGACATTTTTGAATCTGATTGTGGAAGTGAAAGATGTATAATATAGTGCAAAACTCAGTTGCTAGACTCCTCACTGGGACTTGTACATTTGAGCCAGTAACTCCTATTTTATCTGCACTGCACTGGCTACCTTTTCAAATAAAGAATTAATTTTAAAATTCTACTATATGTTTATAAAGCACTTAATAATTTGGCCCCTCAGTCCCTGACTGATCTGCTCCGTCTGTAGCGTCTGTGTTTCCATAGTAACTGATTGTGCTGTACACCTGTTTCTAGTTTAGTGGCTCGTTATTTCCTGTATATTTAAGACCTGCGTTTGGTTCAGCCCTTTATTCAGTATTGTCTTCATGCAGATGCCAAACTACATTACAAGTTATGAATACAAGTTACATATTTTCTACTCCTGTGATTTATATTACCTTCTTTGTTTATGTTTATAAATAGTTAAATAGCTGCTGTTTGATCCACCTCTCTGCCACCAAAATCTCCAATCCGTCGTTTAATTATCCGTATAATTTAATTCATTAATGTACCACAAAAAAAAAAAACATTTGTGCCAGGTAAAATGGATCTGGTGACAAAACTGTAAAATGGCTTCCTAATGAGGATATCTTAATATGTACATCTTAACAAATGAGGATTTCACCTGCATATTTCTACATGTGTAGCTACCTTTTCAGTGCAGCCCTTAGGAAATCAGCATGCAGTGTATTTGGTTGTGACTGCATCTAGCAATTTTTTTTTCTATTATTATTATTTACAAATAAGGGCTATGGGCACATTTCTAGTATATACCTTCTCAATTTCTACATTGAATGTGAAATTGAATTGGCCTAAATAGTCTTACTTGTGGAATCTTTAGCATCAAGTGATTTTGGTTTGGAATAAAATTGTCTTTTTGGGCAATTTCATATTTCGTGCTCTTCTTTTCACTTGCTAATAAAGGCAGGAAGTTTGTTATCATAAGAAAAAAAAAAGTGGTTTGATCACACAAGCCTGATACCACATAACTGGTTAAATTAATGGTATTTTCTGGTAAGCTTCATTGCTATTCCTCATCAACAATACACAAAATGCCTGCAAACTTTACTTCCAGATTTTCCCACAAGTAATTATTGGTGACATTCTTAAATCATTCTGACATGACTTGAATCCATCACAAGAATAGCCTTACTCTATCATTACAAATATGACAAATAATCAGAAATATAAAGACATCTTAGGTGTAAAGTTAGCATGTTTGTATCAGTCTTAAATGCAGGGATAGATGCCTGCTGTTTGAGGCAACGTGAGCAGCTCTCAGGGACAAAATACAGAGTGAAGGGGCCAGATTTACTAAGGCGAAAATCTGAGGATGAGAGGAGACCTCGGATGATCAAAGTAAGACCCATGTCACTGATTTGCATGGTGAGATGCATGGTAAGAACCTCCTCATAAGCTTGACTTTGATATGCCACCTGAGGAAAGATTCTTCCTTTGGATCCTCTTATTCTTGGCCTAGTGGGAATCCAAACATGATATTTAGTCTGGCAAGTTGTCTTAACACATTTAGGTTGCCTTTGAGCTCTTGTTTATTTCATGGCAAAGCAAAGCAAAGCAAAGCAAAGCAAAGCAAAGCAAGGCTATTATTTAAATATGTAAGTATGTTTGTGGGTGTACTATGATGCTCTGGTTTGAGATGTCCTGATTTGAACTTCTTGCCAATGTGTTAGTCAAAAGTTTTTTTCCTTAAAAATGTGTCTTTTTTTTCCAGTTTTGATGAATTTAAGCTTAGCTAACTAAGATTATTATAATGGGGATATTGGCCATAACATCCAACATTTGTGTCAGGGCAGGATTCTTGTACACAAACATTGAGAAGTGCAGTTGGATGTTATGAGTGGTCTGTCAATCTAATTGGATATAATGAATAGTCTGTAAGTGTGTTAACAACATGATGATCATTAATCTATTCATTCATTCAAAATACATTAAAAATGTAATTTATACATAAAGTGACTTTAATTTACTTTTTCCATGATGAGCATGTTTTCAGGTTTTTAAATTATAATAATGATATTTTTGTATATCCAAAAGAAACTACAACAAATGTATAAATATTTCTTTGCGTTCTCATTTTCCCCAATAGCAAACTCTACAATAACATTTCTATGAGGAAAAATATTGAGAGATAACATTTTTCAGAAGAGAGAAAGATGTCAAATTTGCTGTCTCTCCCTCAAATGCTGTCTTTGCTGTCTCTCCCTCACATTAGATACATCCATTCAGCAGCGTTAAGGTTCTTGCACACTGAGTACGAAATTCTCGTCCGGAATTTTCGGATTGGGTTCGATTTTCTGCGTTTTTTGCATCCGTAGCAAGCATTTTGAGAGGTATTTTGACAATTCAGAGCCACTGAATGACGAAAAACGCATACGAAAATTTCGGACTCAATGTGACTTTTAACCAGTTTTCAGTGATTTTATGCAAAGGTAAAGCACAAAGTATAGAGTTATAAATGTATATTCAACTTTTCAAAAATGAAAATATTAAAATTGTTGATAGATTTGTATCATGACAGTCTCTTACAATATCAGATAATTTGATGACTTTATGACAAATCAGTGTTAGTTCTACACGTCATTTGGTGCGACCTCCCCTCCCAATAGTTAAATATATTTAAGAATTAATTATTTATTATATGTAATAAATAAGATGTGTACACTCAAATGTATTTAAAGTGCAAATATACTGTATCTATCTGTCTGTTTTCTATCAGCTGACCTGATTGTGCCCTAACCAGCAGGTGGCGCTGTGTTTGAAGATGGCAGCTCCGGGCTTGTGTCACCTCTTTGCCCTGCTCCTTATCACACTGTCCCACACCTCGCACAGCTCTGAGATCCCATCTGAAAATGCCAAACAGAGTATGACCAGGTCTTCCACCTCCACCACTGACTCCAAGCCAGACCCTGACATGGGTCTTCTGGGCGACAGCCAGCGAAGAAGACACTGGTCACGCAAAGAGAGTGATAATGCTGGACTGCTCTCTCAAAGACCTGTGGACCGACCGGAGGATGATGGGACAAGTCTAGAGGGCCTGAGCCCTGTAAGGCTGGAGATGGGGCCTGGAGACAGTATGAGGGTGGAGGTTCATGATGAAGTCAGGGGTCCTGCTCATATGCGGCGGGGAAATCATCCACCAGAGGGAGAGTTCAATCGTAAAGGCAGGAGACGTGGCCATGGGCATCTGGCTGAGCACAGAAAGCAGGGAGGCAAAAGAGACAAAGGTCGCACTAAAGGTAATAAAGATTTTCTGAACATTCTGAAAGAATATAAAATCTTATCTGACTAACTAAGTATAGTTAGCCAGATAAGATTTTACATTCTACAAAGAAAGGTTAACGGGCATTGTTCATAGAAAAATGAAGTTCCACTTTATTTCGATAGTCCAGTTTAGAGATTCTTCTAACTATAAGTAACTTTGCAACTACATGTCAACTAACTCTCAATAGAGTATTAGTAGACTGTTAGTAGACTGTTAGGTAATGGTTATGTGTTAGGGTTCGGGTTAGTAGAATAAGTTGATTTGCAGTTGCCAAGTTACTTATAGTCTGTCGGGGGACCATCAGAATAAAGTGTTGGCAGATATTAAGCAAACAGTCTACTAACAGTCTACTAATACTCTAATGAGAGTTTGTTGACATGTAGTTGCAAAGTTACGTATAGTTAGTAGAAAGTGGACTATTGAAATAAAGTGTTACCAAAAAGGACAATTCTGTTGACATTTGCTCAGTCACATATTGCTTCAGACTTGAATGATTTTCTTTTCTCTGTGGCAGGGATTCCCAAACGTTTTTTATCAGCCAATCCTCTTTGACATAAAAAATATTTTCTTAAAAAAAAAAAAAAAAAACTGAGATTTTAAATGAAAATGTATCTAATAATTTAACAATGTACTCGCATGTTCATGGTTCTGATGTTGTATCTTTCTTTTTTAAATAATTTTGTAAACATCCAGGCAAAAGAACAAAAAAAAAAAAACACTCTCAGTGGCAATAGTTGCATTGGGTGTTCACAATTGGCTTCAATCTTTACAAGAACCAACTAAGACTTATTTTAGTGATCAGATTGAACAGAGAGAAAAAAAGGAGAAGACTCTTTTTTAGTTATGATAGTGTCTGTGTTCATATTTATATTCACAGTTTTTTTTTATTTGAATAATAATATATATTTTTTAAATTATTATTATTTAAAGCTAACTACAAAAAATGAAGACAGACATTTTTATTTTACCTTACAAGTTAAAATATTAATATGTCTTATATAGTTCACCCAAAATGAACTAGGGATAGTTCACCCAAAATGAAAATTCTGGCATCATTTACTCACCCTCAAGTTGTTCCAAACCTGTATGAATTTATTTCTTCTGCTGAACACAAAATAAGATATTTTGAAGAATATGGGTAACCAAACAATTGATGGGCCCCATTTGGGGCTTTCGCACTGGAGGAACCTTTTCATATTTACTAGAACTAATGGTGGAAGTACTCGCTTTTTGGCGTGTTTGCACCGCAGGAAGTAGGAACGATTTTAGTTCTAGAAACGCCTTTTGGAGTAACTAAATTAGCTCATACTTCAGAGTAGGGTCTAACCCAGCACTATAGGAACTACCAGTAATGGAAGTGTACGCTGATTGGCCGAACATATGTGAAACACCAGCACCCGACATATTTAAAAAAGCCGTGTACACACAGAATATAGCCTATGTATTTACTCCATAAACTAACTCTACGAACATGGAAAACAGTGATAGATGGACCTCTCAACATTTGCACTAAGGAAAAAATCCAATGCAACTTTGAGGGGACAAGCGAAAAATTATTATATATTTCTGCTCAGCTAGCGTCATTGGACATCAACCACAGGGCAAAAACTAATACTTTTTCATTTACTGTCTACTTTCTTTTGTATAACAATTATATCTAATAACGTATTAGACAGGACTGTTAGACAGATCGTAAACTAATGAAGACGGAGAATGTGAGCACTGTGTGCTCAGGCTCTGACGTTCTTCTTCTTCTTCTTTGGAGGCTCTGACGTTCTCAGCACTGTCAAAATAAATGTCCACCGCGCCATAAAAATAAAAGAGGAACATTTAGTTCTCGGGGAACCACCCTGGTTGCTAGTTCCTATAACTAAGTTCCTAGAACTACCCAGAGCGAAAGAGGCTATTGACTTCCATAGTATGGAAAAACAATTGTTGGTTAATGACAAACTTCAAAATATCTTCTTTTGTGTTCATCCATCCATCCATCCATCCATCTTCTTCCGCTTATCCGGGGCCGGGTCAAGGGGGCAGCAGTCTAAGCAGAGATGCCCAGATTTCCCTCTCCTTAGACACTTCCTCCAGCTCTTCCAGGGGAATACCGAGGCGTTCCCAGGCTAGCCAGGAGACATAATCGCTCTAGCGTGTCCGAGGTCTTCCCCGGGGTCTCCTTCCTGTGGGATGTGCCCGGAACACCTCCCAAGGAAGGCATCCAGGAGGCATTCGGAACAGATGCCCGAGTCACCTCAGCTGGCTCCTCTCGATGTGGAGGAGCAGCAGCTCTACTCTGAGCTCCTCCCGAGTGACAGAGCTCCTCACCCTATCTCTAAGGCAACGTCCAGCCACCCTGCAGAGAAAGCTCAATTCAGCCACCTGTATCCGGGATCTTGTCCTTTCGGTCATGACCCACAGCTCATGACCATAGGTGAGAGTAGGAACGTAGATCGACCGGTAAATCGAGAGCTTCGCCTTACAGCTCAGCTCCTTCTTCACCACGACAGACTGGTACATCGACCGCGTTACTGCAAAAGCTGCACCGATCCGTCTGTCAATCTCCCGTTCCATCCTTCCCTCACTTGTGAACAAGACCCCAAGATACTTGAACTCCTCCACTTGAGGCAGGAACTCTCCACCAACCTGAAGCGAGCAAGCCTCCCTTTTCCGACTGAGAACCATGGCCTCGGACTTGGAGGTGCTGATTCTCATCCCAGCCGCTTCACACTCGGCTGCAAACCGTCCCAGTGCACGTTGAAGGTCATGGTCTGATGAGGCCAACACGACAACAGCATCCACAAAAAGCAGAGACTACATTTTGTGGTCCCCAAACCGTACACTCTCTGGCCCCTGGCTGCACCTAGAAATTCTGTCCATAAAAATTATGAACAGAACTGGTGACAAAGGGCAGCCCTGCCGGAGTCCAACATGCACCGGGAACAAGTCTGACTTACTGCCGGCAATACGAACCAAGCTCCTGCTCCGGTCGTACAGGGACCGGACAGCCCTTAGCAGAGGGCCCCGGACCCCATAATCCCAGAGCACTCTCCACAGGACGCCACGAGGGACACAGTCGAATGCCTTCTCCAAGTAAAGTCAAGTCAAGTCATCTTCATTTATATAGCACTTTTAACAATGTAGATTGTTTCAAAGCAGCTTTACAGAGATAAGCGTATAATTTAAGGTAACAGAGATTGTTTTGGCTTTATAGCAGTTCTTTAATAAAGTTATTTTCCAGCTAAAGTTAGTTTTGATTGATTTGCTTCCGTCGCAACGACCATTTGTTATTAAATTAGGGGCCGCTAAGACGACACCATTCTCTCTACACAGACTTTAAACGCGAACCTGTGAGAAACGCTGATGGCGTTCACATGCGCATTTAGAATTGGTTCTATAGTTATGTGCGTTTGAATATATGTACGCAGGTTTGGAATTCCTTACAAGCCAAGCCTAAACAAAGAACTTGTCTTTCCTTATAAATTTTGATAAAGAATTTTATTTTATTTTGTCACTTCGGGGTAGGAACGCGAAACGGATTTTCCAGACAATACCTTATCTGTAGAGTGGTAAAGGGATCCTGCGTTGTCATCGGGTCCAGGCGAAGGTCCTTCGTCAGATCTGGATATGGCCTGGATCCGGCAGGCTGGGGGAAAACCTCTGGATAAACACAGACACTAAAATTAGCGTAGATGCCATTCTTCTCATGAAGTAACGAGTACATCAGGATTTATGGGAAGTGTTCCCGGTTCCGGCTGACCTAATCTATGCAGCCTAACATTGAATTATAGAAGTATATAATGTATTATGTGAATGCTAGGTCAAAGAGATGTGTCTTTAATCTGGCTTTGAACTGACATTGTCTGCTTCCCGGACAATGTTAGGAAGACTGTTCCAAAGTTTTGGTGCTAAATACGAGAAGGATCTACCGCCAGCAGTCGATTTTGATATTCTAGGTATTATTAACTGGCCGGAATTTTGAGATCGCAATAGACGTGAAGGACTATAATGCGTTAAGAGCTCGCTCAAGTACTGTGGAGCTAAACCATTTAGTGCTTTGTAAGTAATCAGCAATATTTAAAAATGTATGCGATGTTTGATAGGGAGCCAATGCAGTGTTGACAGAACCAGGCTAATATGGTCATACTTCCTGGTTCTGGTAAGAACTCGAGCTGCTGCGTTATGGACCAGCTGTAGTTTGTTTATTAAGCGTGCAGGGCATCCACCCAGTAGAGCATTACAATAATCTAGCCTTGAGATCATGAACGCATGAACTAATTGTTCCGCATTTGTCAATGAGAGCATATGGCGTAATTTAGATATATTTTTAAGATGGAAAAATGCAGTTTTACAGATACTAGACACGTGACTTTCAAATTAAAGATTGGTATCAAAGAGCACACCCAGGTTCCTAACCGACGACGAAGACATAACAGAGCAGCCATCAAGTGTTAGACAGTATTCTAGGTTATTACGTGAGGACGTTTTTTGTCCAATAATTAGAATCTCTGTTTTTTTTCAGAATTTAGAAGTAGGAAATTACGAGTCATCCATTTTTTTATATCAGCTATGCATTCCGTTAATTTTGTGAATTGATAAGTTTCGTTAGGTTTTGAAGAAATATAGAGCTGAGTATCGTCAGCATAACAGTGGAAGCTAATTCCATGTTTCCTAATGATATCTCCTAATGGTAGCATGTACAGAGTAACAGTTACAGGACGGGACCCCCTGCGGTTGTTAACACCATCACTTCTGCTAGAGCCCCCTCTACGAGGCACCTCTATGCATTGAAGTGGAACCTGTTCGTTGACTGGTGCTCATCTCACGAGGAGAACCCCCGATCTTGCTCGATCAGAGCCGTGCTTTCCTTCCTGCAAGAAGGGCTGGAGCGAAGGCTGTCTCCCTCCACCCTTAAAGTGTATGTTGCCGCTATTGCCGCACATCACGATGCTGTTGATGGTAAGTCTTTGGGAAAGCATGACCTGATCGTCAGGTTCCTGAGGGGAGCGAGGAGACTGAATCCTCCTCGCCCACTCTCTATACCCTCTTGGGATTTGTCTCTGGTCCTTTCGGCACTTCAGAGACCACCATTTGAGCCTCTGCAATCAGCTGAGTTAAAAATCCTGTCCTGTAAGACAGTACTCCTGGTTGCATTGGCCTCTATCAAGAGGGTAGGGGACCTGCATGCATTTTCGGTCGACGAATCGTGCCTAGAATTCGGCCCGGATAACTCTCACGTGATCCTGAGACCCCGGCCCGGATACGTGCCCAAGGTTCCTACCACTCCCTTCCGGGACCAGGTAGTGAACCTGCAAGCGCTGCCTTCGGAGGAGGCAGACCCAGCCCTGGCTTTTCTCTGTCCCGTTCGCGCTCTGCGTCTGTACATGGACAGAACGCAAAGCCTCAGGACCTCAGATCAGCTCTTCGTCTGTTACGGAGGCCAGCAGAAGGGAAAGGCTGTCTCCAAGCAGAGGATGGCCCACTGGATAGTGGATGCCATCGCCTTGGCTTACGAAGGCCAAGGCGTGCCCTGCCCGCCCGGGTTGAAAGCCCACTCCACTAGGGGTGTCGCTTCTTCCTGGGCGCTGGCACTCGGCGCCTCGCTGACAGACATCTGTAGAGCTGCGGGCTGGGCGACACCCAACACGTTCGCTAGGTTTTATAGCCTACGCGTTGAGCCGGTTTCTTCCTGTGTGCTCACTTCAACTAGCCGGTAACACAGAAGTTCCCTCTGTAGTGTCGGCTTGCTGCGCCACTCCCTTCCTAGGAATGGATATGTGCGCTTTTTGCTCCAGTCGAGTTCCCCAATTGGCGAACCCTGTGAGTTCCTCCGCACCCCTTCGGCAGTCGGACGTTGCGGAGCGTCCGACGCCAGGCCTAGTGCTCGTATGCTTGTGTAACTTGTGCTAGGCTGGGTTCCATATGTGGTGATCCCTGCGGCGATCCCATATGTGTATTCTTCCACGACCAGCTCCCTGCGGTGAGCCCGTGTCTTTCCCTCGGCAGAGTCTGCTCTGCCGTCACTGTGGGGTATAATGGTACAGCAGTTGAACTCCCTCTACGCAGGTCTTCCGCCCTAGCAGTTGGGGGTCTGAGAGTCTTGCGTAGGGCGCTGGATGTGGCAGCAACCATGCCGTTTTCCATGGGATCCCAATTATGTCGTCACGTCGACGTTACGTCGAACTTGAGCGACTGAAAGGGAACGTCTCGGTTACTGATGTAACCCTCGTTCCCTGAAGGAGGGAACGGGAGACGTAACGTCCCGTCGCCACCGTTGCTGACCATCGCTGCATGGCCGTCGCATATCTCGGCTCCTCAGCGAAAAACAATGTGTGCGTGCGCCCGCTTCCTGTTTATACCCACGCTGCGGGGCGGGGGCTTGTGATGCGATTCACGCATGTCAACGTTCATTTGCTCGTTCTGTAGACTCTCGAAGTTAATAGGGCTCCCTGAAGTTATCCCAATTATGTTATCACGTCGACGTTACGTCTCCCATTCCCTCCTTCAGGGAACGAGGGTTACATCAGTAACCGAGACGATCTAGAGTATGATTACGACGATGAGTAGGTCCTGACACATGTTGTCTAACTCCAATTGAGTTTACAATGTCTTTAAATGCCAAACCCAATGCATCTTTTTTATTATCGATGTGTATATTAAAATCACCAACAATTAGTACTTTATCTGCAGTCAATATTAATTCTGATAGAAAGTCCGCAAATTCTTTGATAAAGTCTGTTTGGTGCCCTGGTGGCCTGTATACAGTAGCCAGCATAAATCTCAAGCGTGATTTATCGTTTATACTATATATTTTTACATTAAGCCCCAATGCTTCAAAAGAATTTTATTTAAAACTTGATTTCTTAGTGGTTTTGAAAATATTACTATAAATTACAGCAACACCCCTCCCCCTTTGTGTTTCAGACGAGGCTCATGTTTATAACAGTAATCTTGCAGGGTGGACTCATTTAAAGTAATGTAATCGTTTGGTTTTAGCCAGATTTCTGTCAAACACAGCACATCTAGGTTATTATCTGAAATCATATCATTAACAACGAGTGCTTTTGAAGTAAGCGATCGAATATTCAGCAACCCAAGCTTTAGCATTTGCTCATCTGTATTATAGCTGTTTTTTATTTGTTGAACATCAATTAAATTTTTAACCTTAGATGGGTTTAAAAGTTTTTTTGGATTTCCAAGTTCGGGGAACAGACACAGTCTCTATATGATGATAGCTAGGTGAAAGAGGCTCTATGTGATGGGATTTATCTGACCTTGGTGACGTGAGGCCGCTAGCAGACAGTCGGTTTAGCCAGTCTGTCTGCTTCCTGACCTGAGGCCCAGATTGTCATGTTTGAGCTCTAAGACTATGAGCCATATTACTAGAGAGAAGAGCAGCACCATCCCAGGAGGGATGAATACCATCTCTTTTCAACAGGTCAGGTTTGCCCCAAAAACTTTTCCAATTGTCTATGAATTCTATATTATTTTGCGGACACCACTTAGACAGCCAACCATTAAGCGAACACAATCTACTAACTATCTCATCACTCCTGCGAACAGGAAGGGGGCCAGAGCAAATTACAGTCCTTGACATCGTACTTGTGAGTTCACACACCTCTTTAATATTAATTTTGGTGATCTCCAACTGGCGGCGTCGAACATCATTAGTGCCGACATGAATAATGATCTTAGAGAATTTACAATTAGCATTAGCCAGCACTTTTAAATTTGCTTTGATGTCAGGCGCTCTGGCTCCTGACAAACATGTGACTATGGTGGCTGGTGTCTCTAATTTCACGTTCCGTGTAATAGAATTGCCAATAACTAGGGCACAATCATTCTCAGTGGGTGTTTCAATGAGCGGGGCAAATCGATTTGTTATGGTAATCGGAACGGAAGAGTGTTTTTTTTTTCTCCAAATCCACAAAACACATGGAGAGGGTATAGAGCTGGTCCAGTGTTCCACAACTGGCACTAAAACCACACTGTTACTCCTGAATCCGAGGTTCCACTATCGGCCGAATTCTCCTTTTTCCAGTACCCTGGCATAGACTTTCCCAGGGAGGCTAAGGAGTGTGATCCCCCTGTAGTTGGAACACACTCTCTGGTCTGCCAGTCCAGAGGTACTGTCCCCGACTGCCACGCGATGCTGCAGAGGCGTGTCAGCCAAGACAGCCCCACAACATCCAGAGACTTGAGGTACTCAGGGCGGATCTCATCCACTCCCAGTGCCTTGCCACTGAGGAGCTTTTTCTTAACTACCCCGGTGACTTCAGCTTGGGTTATGGACGAGTCCACCTCCGAGCCCTCGGCCTCTGCTTCCTCAATGGAAGAAGCATTCCTTCTACCGTCTGACGATATCCCCAGTTGAGGTCAACAGCTGCACACCTCCACTCTTTTGTGTTCAGCAGAAAGAAATTCTTACAGGTTTGGAACAACTTAAAGGATGACAGAATTTTCATTTTTGGGAGAACTATCCCATTAAATTCTTCACTTTCAAAAATTAAACCTGCAAGCTGCAGGGAGACCTTTAAGTCTGTGTTTAGTTTACAACAGGTTTATAAACAAATTGTTACAAATCTGATAAAATTCAGAAAATATTTAAACAAAATTGTTAGCGATTCTGCAAATGTAAATTTATTTTAACAGGACAACAGGCATGAAAGATAAGATGACAGAAAAGGTGGAAAAATATATAGGCTAAACATGTATTTCTTGATTGCGAAAAAAGTCTGAAAGTATCCAATGTAGAGTGGCACAAATGCACTTATACCCATTCCGAGCACATGATGATGTGCTTTAAAGCAACATAATTTTTTTGAGTCATGGACGATCCTAGCTAAAAAAGTTTAGAGCACAAAGATTAGAGATATTGTTTGTGTGCAACACCTAAGGTATTGCATCTATTCAACATTTTACTGAGCCTTGTTCATCAGGGATTTAAATTCTAGTTACTGTGAGTATGAATGACATGATTTATTCAGTCCACTACTAACGCTCTCATCTAACATACAATAGTGAGTACCACGCCATTCAGAATCACTAAAAAACTTCAGTAAAATACTGTCCTTTTAAACAAAAGCACAGACCTTTATGTTCAGATTATGCATTAAATTGTAGCATCATGAAGATATTTTTTCTTGTGCTCACTGTCAAAGCCTAATGCGACATGCTGTTTGAAGATACTGAATGGAGAATGACTTGACTGCTGCAGAGGATGGAAGAGTTTCCGTCAACTTAAATTTACCATCTTGTTAATGAAATATAATGTGTGAAAATGTGCATTTAAAATACTTTTTTTTTGTCCTTTGTTGATCTTTGTTGATCAGTGTCACATCAGAAAAGGCTTAATATTTTTGTGAAAACAGTAATATTTTTTTTCCAGGATATTTAAAAAAAATAAAAATAAAAAAAAAGCATTTATTTGAAATTTAAAGATTTTGTGACATTATAAATGTCTTTACTGTCCCTTTTGATCAATTTAATGCATCCTTGCTGAATAAAGGCATTAGTTTTGTTTTTGTTTTTTTATCTTACTCTTCCCAAACCTTTTTGGTAGTGTATCACAGTTTGACAAAAATATTGTTTTCAGCAATGATAATAATAAGGAATGTTTCTTGAGCACCACCTCAGCATACTATAATGATTTCTGAAGGATCATGTGACACTGAAGACTGGAGTAATGATGCTGAAAATTCAGCTTTGACATCATCACAGAAATAAATGTTAAAAAATGCTCTCTCGATGACAGAGTTATTTTAAGATGTAAAATATTTCATCAACATAACTGTTAAAATGAAGAGACTTCTTTCAAAAACATTTTTAAAAATCATAATTATTCTAAACTTTTGACTGGTAGTGTATGTAAATTAATTATATTAAACAATAAAGTCCTGAGGTGTCCAAAGGGCCCTAAATGGAGTAGAAAAGAAAATTTCAGAAAAATGCCAGGTCTGGACTTTAAATGCTAATTTGATTAAAAACCAACCATAGTTTCTCTCTCTTTTTCTCTTAGGGGATCTCTATGACCCTGAACCAGAATTAGACTCGTTGAAGGACATGAATGCATTTGAGGATCTTTATACCTCCCCTCCTAATTACGACAATGCTCCACTCACTGAAGCTCCCTCCCGTCTCTCCCCCATTTTGGTAACCACGGCAATCGACGAGCATCCCCCAACACTGCCCCCAGCCTCCACCAAACCCCAGGTACCCTGGCGAGCAGAAGCGTCCTTGAATACGAAGGTCTGTTGTGTTGTTCAGAGTGTTTAGTTTTCTAAGATGCTGTTATTTCTCTCATATACTCTGAGGATTGCCTACAAAATTTGCTGAAGCGTTTTTGCATTGTTTGGGGGAAAAAGACAGAGCAGATTGACTTTTTTTTTCAAGATCTTGGTTAAACAACTCACCAGCATCCTTATTTTATTGTTAAAAATTTAGCTGCTTGGGCATTTGAGTCTTTTTCCACTCTGTCATTTTGTTGTTGGATCCCAAAATGAACATCTTCATTTGAACTGTGCGTCATGGCAGATATAGATACTGAAATGCTGTTTGGAGCCAGTAGTGGAGGTACTTGTCATCCTTGCGGTGTGTGGTGCTTCATCACACAGATTTATTTACCTGTGCTTCTGTGCCGTGCTTATTACAGAGTGCCGCCTGGGGCTGGATTGTACACAAGTAAAATTACCCAGCTCGCTTTGCACTAGGGAGGAGGTGGAGGATGGGAGCTGTCAACAGAGCGAGTGAGGGGTGAGATGTCGCTTGCCCATCCTCCTGCTCCTCTTTCTCACAGCCATCTGTTCTGCTCCGTTCTTCTCCCTAGATATCTTTTTACCACTCCCTGTATTTATTTAAATTCCCTTGAGAGGCATCACTAGGCCTGGGTACTGATATTAATAAAAACTAGATTTGCATATCCTCATGGAAATACAAATGCTTACAAGGCAGTAAATCATCATGTTTTTGATAAAATAATGCAGAAAAGAAAATGAAAGCTGGCGAATGTGATACAAAGAGATCAGGGCTTAGCTGACATTAGCATCTGCGGGTGAGCCATTATGATGGCCAATTTCAGCATAAGCTGATTCTGATGAACATTCTGGGCCCTATCATATACCTGGTGCAATGCAGCACCAGGCACGACACAAGTATTTTTATTTTTTTGCTAGTTTCAGCCCGACGCCGTTATCATTTTCACGTCCTGCACCACGTTGTTGAAATAGCAAATGCATTTGCACCCATCTGTGCGCCCATGGGCTTGCTGGTCTGAAACCGAGGTGTGTTGGGGCGCATTGTTGGCGCGTTGCTATTTTGAGGCAACTGAAATACTCTGCAGTATTTTTTTTGTTATTTAAAGGATGCATTATTAATATGCGCCTATAGGTGGGTGCACAACACGATTACACTCTGCTTATTACACACACAGGGTCATGCAGCAGCACACAAACATGCTAAATATTAAAAAAGGATTACAATGTAAACGATTATTGGTACATATGGTAGATATGGTGGAATCCGGCTTGTCCCGTAGATGGTCGCTTGCGCACTTTAACCTCGCACACGAGCAGATCCGTTTCCTCTCTGCAGAAGCGTTCAGTCTTCCGCAATGCAAATTCCGCTGTGTAGCAAATCCGCCATGACGCGAGCGCAACTGGCTTTTAAATGGAGATGAGACTTTGATTGTTTTTATGCACGTTATGCCCAAAACACACCCATTACTTGATTGTTTTTATGCACGTTATGCCCAAAACACACCCATTACTCATTAAGAGGGTAGGGACAACCCTTTTAGACCATGCGCCAGGTGCGCCAACCATTTTTCCCGTTGTTAAACTAGCAAAAGTGGATTCGGACATGCCCTAAGTGCACTTGCGCTGTGCGCTTTAGACCATGCGCTTTTATCATTAAAATAAGGGCCCATTATGTCAACAGAAGTCGCTAGTTTACAAACTTAAATCTTAAATAGATCATATCTTGAGGAGACAGGTTATTCTTAAGATCTTTTAAGATAAGAGTTCAATGTATTTAAAAAAAAGTCACAGTGAAGTAATAGAGGTAAGATAGATACTACAGTATTTACTTTTATAAACACCAGAAGAGCAAAATATGTTAAAGTCAAACCTTCTGCTGTTTCTGTGTGTGGCACCAACCTGATTTCACATAATGCGTCTATATAGCATGCATTGTATTTATTGTGCAGTGTATTTATCATATGAAAGTAAAAACTCATTTTTGCATATAAATTACATGATAAATACAATGCGTGCTATAGAGACGCATTTCATGAGATCAGGCTGGTAGCACCTACGGCTCTATACATTATTCCAAAAGATCCCAACCAGGATGTTACCCCCTGGCAACAATCAGATGAAGGCAATGGCGTGTAATTTTGCTCATCTGAGTGACTGTATGAGACTTGTGAGACATCTCAGAAATCTGTCAAGAAATGCTGTTGTTTAGATGCAAGCAAAAGACACACTTGAAAAAAAAACACATTTTATTGCATCTTGATGAACAGACAGAACAAGAACTGCCGATTAGCATGTATGAGAAACTGTTTGTTCAGATTTTCAGCAGCACACTGCCACTCATGTACATTGCGCAAGAGCATTTCAGAGAAAAAAAAGCCGTGAAACTCGTGCAAGTGTATGTGAAAACTCCAAAAGAACTCAAACCATGTCAGGAGGTCTTCCTGAGTTTAGTTCACTTTGAAACTATGGCATGGTTTGATAAATGGTCACATGCATTAAACATAAAACCCTGCAGGTTCACTTTATCTTCACATTGTCTAACTCCAAATACTGACTCTAATATTGTATTTAACATAAACTGGGCTATAATGGGTTACAAATGACAGGTAAACTTAGGCATTCACCAGTTGGTTGGTGGGAAAAACACATATATATATATATATTTGTTTTACCCTGATCCCAACATTGATCTGCTTAATAAGCTTTAGCCACTAACTTACAGAGTCAGATTTAATTAATTGCAGTAGATAGAGAAGAAGAAAAAAAAAATTAAACAAGTATCGCATTGTAAGCTATATAATAATAAAGGGCACTGTGCCAGTGATAGGCAATATGAACATGCTGAGCTGTCTACTGTGGCTACACAGACAAGCTTGTGTCCTTTAAGATTTGAGACTGTAACACAGAAACCTCCGGCTGTTACTCAAATGTTGTTGTAGATCTCAATTCAAGGATTTAAAGTACCATAGACAGTTCTATTAGCTTTCAATTAGTAACAGCCCCAGATAAAGAAATAAAAAGACAGATTTTCAGTATGCACTTAATCTAACTGCCATTCTTTGAGTAAATAAATATTTTTATCTGACTCCATATAGTTTAATTATAAGGTATTTTATAAAGGGATAAAGTTTGCACTCAGATGAAAACTGAGAGAATGTGGTATATTGATGGCATTTCATAAATGATCCAGTTTCCAGATGTGATCCAAAATAAATAAAACATTTTAGCACACACACAAACACAGTCTGAGACTCTGAGCAGAAGTCAGTAATTACTCTGGTTAGATTCTCTCTGTCCTTCTCTCCAGTCAATCGACTCTCAGAGGAGCACAATCTTCAATTCTGTTCACCTGTACTGCGTCACTGCCACTGTTGCTCTACAGGAGCTCACACACACACACACACACACACACACACACACACACACACACACACACACACACACACACACACACACACACACACGCACACACACACCATGTTTTAATTTGAAAGGTCCCCAAACTCCATAAAAAATATTAGGTAACACTTAGTTGTACAGTGTCCTTGTTACATATGTTACATGTAGTTACTATAGTAATAACTTTAAATTATGCATAATTACATGCAACTAACCCTCAACCAAATCCTAATCCTATAGTAAGTAATTAACATGCTGTTAATTATTATTACTCAGTACTTAAATATATAATTACAGTGTAACAACGGCACCTTAAAATAAAGTGTAACCAAATATTATATTTAAATTTTTAAAGGTTATCCTAGTTATCCTTTCCATTGACATATTTGTTATCATTTCTTTCAACCAACATCCTATATTTGGTGCACAAATACTTTTTACAATTTAAAGGCCGTGTTGCAGGGTTAATTTTTCAATGAATTTGTGCAATTTGCTTGTTGGTAATAAACATTTAAACTGTTATCCATTGTATTTTATGTTATTGGGTATCACAAAATGGAATATAATACGAAAAAGTAGGTACTATCTTACAGTGGTTTGCATTGATTCTCCTTCCCCCCACAATGCATTGCATTACATCACTTTGGGGAGAGAATTTACCAAAGCCCGCCTTGAGAGCATAGAGAGTGACTAGAGAGACGAGTAGTAGACGAGAGTATTCAGATAGCGCAGATTATAGATAAATAGATAAATACATAGATATAGATAGACAGATAGACTAGATATATAGATAGACAGATAGATTGATAGATAGATATAGATAGATAGGCTAGTATAGAGAGAGATAGGCAGACAGCCAGATAGCATAACGTTAGCATAGATAACTAGCAGCTAGATAGATAAATAGATAGAAATATATAGTAGGTAGATTGACAATGGTGAACTACTGTGTTTGTGCTGGGTGTAAAAACAAATCTTGGACGCTGAGTGAGGCACGTCACATCTGGTCCCGGGGTGAGCTCCTCAACCAGCGACCAAAACGCACTCACTTCCCTACAGCACAAGCTTTCCAACGCAGTTTCCATGGGACGGCACCGCCCACACAAGCACCTGCCAAACACAGCGACAGACACGCGGCGGCTACGTTTGCAACAACATTTTCAACGGAGGAAGAAATAAACGCTTAGAAACGCCCATATAGCTAGCATGATGCCTTCTATTTCTAGATGACAAAGACAAAGTTTACCAGTACTACGACACTATGACAAAGGTTACCGGTACTTATCTGAACTAACGTCATGATCACTGCCACTAGATATAAAAAAAACATTGATTTTTCACTCGGTGCTATTCAATGACAGTAAAAAAAAATATGTGTCATTATTGTGCACTGCTGCTCGTAGACAAGCTCCAGTGCTCATTGCTGCATTGCTAAATGATAGCAACTCACCAGGACACTTCACCAACTCTCCACTCATTCTCCTCGGACCATGCATTTAATTGGCTTTGACGGCCATCAGTTCTTGGCAGTTCCTCATTTGCCCTCTCACGTCTGGCAGGTTCGAAATTATACGGCTGCGGGCCATCATACATGTTGGCTCTTGCCACCTCTTCCTCATCCCAGTCAGTCGCCATAGTTCTAATACTAGGCTGAGGCTACCTTTCCTCCACTTCTCCCCAACGTGACGGCATCACCGAATTGCGTAAAAAAAAAACTGTTAATACCAAAAACGTAAAAAAATGGTCTTTAAGACCATTTTTGAGACATTTTAAAAATGACATACATATCTTGAGTGATTTATGTACCCATTAATCGACAGTGGTAGTTAACCTGCAACATGGGCTTTAAAGAAATAAGCCGATTTGCTTGCAGAATGCACATATTTACAAATATATATATATACAGTATATATATGTATAAGTAAAGGTGATGTAATGATTCATGTCTGTGTTCCTCTGTCTTGTCCCGTGTTTAGCAGTTCCCTGTTATGTTGATTAGTCTCCCCAGGTGTGTCTTATTTACCACGCCCCCTTGTTATCTTGTTTAGCTTGTTTGCATTTGTATTTAAACCTGTGCTTCAGTTGTTATTTGTCGGTTGTTGTAGCTGTTTCCATGTTTCTGAGTTCTGTGTTCCATTGTTTGCCATGGCTTTCCTGTTTGTTTTATTAAATTAGTGCTTGCGTATGGATTCTCTCTCTGCTTCGTCCTTGCCTTATCGTAACAGAACGACCGACCACACGATGAATCCAGCAGCATTAAGGGGTAATCTCCAGCAAAGTAGGCGGCTACACTTGATTCTTATCCCCAGGATGGCTGCCGCCACGTCTGCCGAGCTGGAGCTTCTTCACGTCATGCCTGCCAAGTCTGAGTCTCTTCACGTCATGCCTGCCAAGTCTGAGTCTCATCACGTCATACCAGCCAAGTCTGAGTCTGTCCACGTCAGCCCTGCCGAGCCTGCGCTCCACGTCAGCCCTGCCGATTCTGAGCTTCTCCACGTCAGCCCTGCCGAGCCTGCACTCCACGTGACGTCAGCCCTGCCGAGCCTGCGCTCCACGTCACATCTGCCGATCCAGAGACTGTTCACGTCACGTCTGCCGATCCAGAGACTGTTCACGTCACGCCTGCCGAGCCAGTGTCTCTGGACAAGATGGCCGCCTCCGAGCCAGTGTCTCTGGACAAGATGGCCGCCGCCGAGCCAGTGTCTCCGGACAAGATGGCCGCCGCCGAGCCAGTGTCTCCGGACAAGATGGCCGCCGCCGAACCAGTGTCTCTGGACAAGATGGCCGCCGCCACGTCGCCTGAGCCCTCAGCAGAGATGGTCGCCGCCACGCCTGAACCTGAGCCCTCAGCAGAGATGGCCACCGCCACAACCTGAGCCCTCAGCAGAGATGGCCGCCGCCACGCCGCCTGAGCCCTCAGAAGAGATGGTCGCTGCCACGCTGTCTGTTCCTGTCCCTGAGCCGGTGTCTGTCCCTGAGCCGGTGTCTGTTCCTGCCCATAACCCTATAGCCGCCCCCAAGGAAATTTTTTGGGGGGGCAGGAGGTCCCCTGATAGGATCATGGAGGCCGTGCTGCCATGGTCTCCTGAACTGTCTGGTCCGCCCTGTAGCCCTGAACCGCCAGGTCAGGCGCCCTGGCTGCCTGAAGGGTCGTCTCCGCCCTGGTCGCCTGCACTGCCTGCTCCGCCCTGGTCGCCTGCCTGCTCCGCCCTGGTCGCCTGCACTGCCTGCTTCGCCTTGGTCGCCTGCACAGTCTGATCCGCCCTGGCCTCCCGTCCTGCTGCAGTCTCCAGGCCCTCTGCCTCTCAATTCCCCGTTATGTCGATTAGTCTCCCCAGGTGTTTCTTATTTACCCTTGTTATCTTGTTTAGCTTGTTTGCATTTGTATTTAAACCTGTGCTCTAGATGTTTCATTAAATTAGTGCTTGCGTATGGATTCTCTCTCTGCTTCGTCCTTGCCCCATCGTAACAGGTGACAATGGAATATTACCATAAATGATCTTTATGATTTATTTAGCATCTTTCCAAAACACAGCTCTTCTCCATGGGAATGGAAAACCGTTTGGAATTTTAAAATTGGAATTTCCAGGTCTGGTAAAGTTATAAAAATTGTCTATGAAAATTCTCAACATATTTGTATTACTTTTATTTAGCTTTTGTGGTGTTTTTTGGAACTGTCATTGTATGGAAAATAACTAAAGATTATTCATAATTTCTCCTTTGTGTTCCATGGAGAAATAACAGAGCAAATTGGTAAATAAATAAGAACTTATTTTTGGCTAATGTAGCATCTGGACCAATCAGACACACACAAATTATTCTTTATATTTAATGAAAAATCTGGCAAACCCAATATCCCAACAAACTGTGTTAGGAGTTCGATGTGTGAACCATCTTCTGAAAACTGCAACTAGCATCCCAAATGAAGCTAACACACAGGCAGAACCAGGTGCCTGGTTACAGGACACCGGAAGACTGATAAGAATAACTGTAAGGAATTTACAGAGAGTTGTGACTCTCACTTAATTCTCATTGAAAAAGGACAAATAAACCCTTTTAATCCTATTCTATATATAACCAATTGAGAAATATACATGTATAAACATGTATTCAACTTTCCCATCTCATGATTTTCCTTTTATAGGGTTTGGGCTATATATTAATTCAAACTCTTAATGTCACAGAATTGTGTACCATGTAGAATGTGTAGCATGTTTAGTATCTAAGAACTCCAATTTTCATTCCCTATTTGTTTATTTACATTACATATAGCTAACTCTGTGACACAGTCGCATTATTAGAATCTTGAAGGTTCTTCTCTTAAACACCCTATCAAATTACATATGCAAATGCCCCAAACACCAAAGAGTCTTAAAGTTTCCACAACTTCTTATTGGCTCAGTCACCTCCAGTGGGTGTGAGATCTTCATACTTTAAAAGATCAAGTCAAGTCAAGTCATCTTCATTTATATAGCGCTTTTAACAATGTAGATTGTTTCAAAGGAGCTTTACAGAGATAAACGTATAATTTAAGTAAATAGAGATTGTTTTGGCTTTATAGTGGTTCTTTAATAAAGTTATTTTCCATCTAAAGTTAGTTTTGATTGATTCGCTTCCGTCGCAACGATCATTTGTTATTAAATTAGGGGCAGCTAAGAGGACCAGTGGCGCCTCCAGGATTTTTTTCATAGGGTGGCCGAAAGGGGCCAGCAAAAATGTTAGGGTGGCACAATACTGTTGCATGCCTAAATCTAATGGCAGACAAAAAGTTTGCCGTTTTCATTACTTTTCAAGCATATAACGTTATAGTCTTCAAAACTTCAGTACTACTATTCATAGAGCAAAAAAAAATGTTGCTGTGCAATTTAACTGGAAGTAGCCTGTTTATTTGGAGTGCTCATTCATTTCAACAGAGAATAAAAGTAAACAAGAAAGCGTAGATTGTTAACTCATCACTTTATTAAAACAATTGTTGCACTGCTGCAAATGTAATACAATGTAAAAAGTTGAAAGAAAACTAACCATAGACATTTTACAGTTAACAAAGAAACTTTTTACAAGTTATATTGCATTCTTAGTCACATATTTATACTACAATTACTAATTATAAAATAATATTTTAGAATATTATTTAAGAATATAAAAGCAGAGTAAGAAGATATACTAATTCATATTGAGTTGTGTGCATAGGGTGTAAGAAGGCATAGGTTATGTAAATGCATTTTATATATGCAACAACCTAATATATATATATATATATATATATATATATATATATATATATATATATATATATATATATATATATATATATATATATATATATATATATAATAAAGCCCTAACAGCCCTAACCATAACAGCACATTTGCTACTTTGTCTATTATCCATTTCCTTTGTCTGTAGTCACAGTTGTCTTTGCCTGTATTCGCTCAAAATCAAAACAGCTTTATTCTCCTGTTTCAATGTCTTCTTGCAAATATATCAACAAAATCTTCCAGGTTAATGGCCCGTGCTCTTTCTGATTCTACACTCAGAATTCCTAAATTACTCAGTCTTTCATCACTCATGGTGCTTCTTAGGTAGGTCTTAGTTCGCTTAAGTACAGAAAAACTACGCTCACAAGCTGCTGTGCTGACAGGCAATGCAAGTGCAATTTAAAAAAACTCATTAAACACCTCTTTAAAAGGCTCAATAAACACTGTCATTTCCAGTAGATTTTCTGGTGTTTTTAATCCATTTTTCTTCTTTCTCATAATTAGTCTTTTTATCTGAGGAACTTCATATTTCAGGTCATCAACGCTGCAGTTGTATTTTCGAGGCAAACACAGAAATAGCATCTTGATCACAGAATGTTGGGCTGGAAGGGTTTACAGCCTGTATTCCAATCAGCGTGTCACAGTTGTCTTTAGAAAATCTTCTCTTTAATTCACAGAGCAGAACATCAAGGACAGGTATAAATGTGGATGTATGAAAGGTGTCTTTGTCCATTTCCATTTGTCTTTTTACTATTGGAGAGGTAACCCAATGTCCATCTAGTCTGGAGCTGACTTTTACTTCACGCTTTGGAGTTAAAGGTGAAATGTTGCACTGTTGGGCAAGATTCATACTATTGTCCCAGATCTGCTCAAAGTGTGATCTCTCTCTGTAGTCAGTAAAAGTCTCAATAAGAGAACCAACAAGGGCAATGGCAGTGCTAAGGTTAAGTTGTGGGGACTGTAAAACATCAGACAAGTGTTGCATCTCCAAAAACTTGAGTGAAGATTACGAGCAGTCCAACAAATTTTAAATCAATTTGAGCTAATATACCACGTGCCTCAACAGCCCTCTCTCCATTGGATTCCTGTGAAATTTCTTCAAGTACTCAAGTACCGGTAGTCTGTCTTTCACAGTTTTACAGGCAAAATATCTACAAGCCCATCGAGTGTCTGATAGTCGTTGCATTTCACGAGGTGGCCCCTCATACATTTGCTTCTGAACATCTAACCACTTTTGGTGGACGTAAGACCCTGATATAAAGACATACAGCTTTTGAAGCAGTGAAAAGAAACAATGCGCATCAGGGACTGTTTTAACAGTGTCCACAAGTACAAGATTTAGGCAATGCGCATTGCAGTGCACATAGAATGCCAAAGGAGCTTCCTTTCTAATCCGTGCTTGTACCCCAGAGTTTTTCCCACTCATTACTGAGGCACCGTCGTATGCTTGGCCTACTAAATTATGTTTGTAATCAAGGCCATAAAGCTGAAGCTTTTGAATGATTTTGTCTGTTAGAGCCGCAGCATCCAAGTGTTGCGCAGCCTCAAAATGTAGTAAGCTTTCATGTACTGTGCCGCTGTAGTAATATCTTAAGACCATCGACATTTGCTCTTTCTTACTCACGTCTTTTGTTTCATCAACCATTACACTAAAGCATTCACTCTCTTTAACCTCCCTTATTATAGATGAACGGACCATTTCAGCAAGACAATCCAAAATGTCATTTTGTGTCCCGTGACCTGTGTAAGTTGCATTGTGTTGTTTTGACATCTTTCTTTTAACCGTTTCATCATGTTTAGCGATCAATTCCATTATAGCAAGGAAATTACCCTTATTACCATCCGTATCTCTGTGGCCTCGCTGAGCTATATTCTGTGTTGCTGTAAGTAGCAGTACCTCAGCAACTGTCTTTATATATTCACGATTTGCCTTGACCAGTTTATCGTATTCATTACTTAAAGAGTTCAGCAGAGAAGAGCTGGTTGTAACTGATCTTTTATACTCTGTCCATGCTAGCATTGCATTGATGTGAGATTCTGATTTTGTGTGCGCTGCAAACCCTCCGTCTTTGTAAGGGGCCTTTTTCCAGTTTCGAAAACCCTCAACAGATGTAAAGACTGAATCACCAGATTTTGGAAGACAGAAGTGTCTGCAGGCGTAGCAGTAAGCAGAGTCCTTACTTTGAGAGTATTCAAGCCATTTGTGAGTCTTAAACCATTCTGCTTTAAAACAGCGTCTTCTATCCCCCTGGGCAGTTCTTGGAAAGATCTTTAGATGGGGCTGTTTAGGATCCTCATCTCTTGATTTTGATATATCTATAATGAAGCAAAAAGCAGCATTAATAGTGCAATTCGTTAAGTATATGATCATTCATTATATGATTTATTTAATGCTTATGTTTTAGACAGATACATCTCCCCAGTTTACTTAAAATATTTACAAATGATATGAACAATTTTAAAGTCTAAATAAAGTAGTGCTTACCAATCTTTTTAAATTCAAGGCCCAATTACAATTTCTACTCAAAATGTCATAAAAAGCCAAATGCTAACAAATATCCTTATTTTTACTTGTTTTTAATTCATTTGAAAAAAATATAAAATTATTTTAAGACTCCCTTGGACATGTGTTAAGGTCCCCTGAGAAAAGCCTAAACACCTTCAGGAATATTTGCTAAGTGTGCTGTTAGTGAGTGCAGCACAGCAGTCCGTACCTGATGGGTCACAGTCTGTGTGTGCAGTTGTCTCTTCCAGCTGCTGTCTGTCCGTCTCTTGTCTGTCCGTCTCTTCCAGCTGCTGTCTGTCCGTCTCTTGTCTGTCCATCTCTTCCAGCTGCTGTCTGTCCGTCTCTTGTTTGTCCATCTCTTCCAGCTGCTGTCTGTCCGTCTCTTGTCTGTCCGTCTCTTCCAGCTGCTGTCTGTCCGTCTCTTGTCTGTCCGTCTCTTCCAGCTGCTGTCTGTCCGTCTCTTGTCTGTCCGTCTCTTCCAGCTGCTGTCTGTCCGTCTCTTGTTTGTCCATCTCTTCCAGCTGCTGTCTGTCCGTCTCTTGTCTGTCCGTCTCTTCCAGCTGCTGTCTGTCCGTCTCTTGTCTGTCCGTCTCTTCCAGCTGCTGTCTGTCCGTCTCTTGTCTGTCCATCTCTTCCAGCTGCTGTCTGTCCGTCTCTTGTCTGTCCATCTCTTCCAGCTGCTGTCTGTCCGTCTCTTGTTTGTCCATCTCTTCCAGCTGCTGTCTGTCCGTCTCTTGTCTGTCCGTCTCTTCCAGCTGCTGTCTGTCCGTCTCTTGTCTGTCCGTCTCTTCCAGCTGCTGTCTGTCCGTCTCTTGTCTGTCCGTCTCTTCCAGCTGCTGTCTGTCCGTCTCTTGTCTGTCCGTCTCTTCCAGCTGCTGTCTGTCCGTCTCTTGTCTGTCCATCTCTTCCAGCTGCTGTCTGTCCGTCTCTTGTTTGTCCATCTCTTCCAGCTGCTGTCTGTCCGTCTCTTGTCTGTCCGTCTCTTCCAGCTGCTGTCTGTCCGTCTCTTGTCTGTCCGTCTCTTCCAGCTGCTGTCTGTCCGTCTCTTGTATGTCCGTCTCTTCCAGCTGCTGTCTGTCCGTCTCTTCCAGCTGCTGTCTGTCCGTCTCTTGTCTGTCCGTCTCTTCCAGCTGCTGTCTGTCCGTCTCTTGGATGTCCGTCTCTTCCAGCTGCTGTCTGTCCGTCTCTTCCAGCTGCTGTCTGTTGCATTCTGTACTCTCTTGGACTTGGTCCTCCATCCTAACTGCCTCATCATCTTTCTCAGAATGTATGGACCTTTTGCTGAAGAAGGTGGATATGTCGACTGCCTTCCTCTTCATTTTGATTAATCATCATAAACCCTATATTTGTGTGAAAATATCCAGTCAGAGTTTAAATAGCATATTTTCTGTTTCTGTTGTTTAGACATACATTAATAAAATAGTATTTGTCACAATAGTCTAATAAATTAATGGGAAACACTGACTAACTGTTCTACATTTGTAACCTTAGAGCAAATGACAGTGCATTAAATGTTACCCAAATCTGCAATAATTTATAGACAAATTGATGGAGTAATATTAAGGGTTAATTAACCCAAAAATAAAAAATCAGTCATTAAATATTCATCCTCATGTTGTTCCAAACCCTTAAGACCTTCGTTTATCTTTGGAACACAAATTAAGATATTTTTGATGAAATCCGAGAGCTGACCCTCCCATAGACAGCAAGGGTACTACTACGTTCAAGGCCCAGAAAAGTATCAAGATGATCAAAGAAAATAACAGCTTTATTCCACATTTTCATCTCTTCTGCGTCACTTGTGGAAGCGTGCGTGACGCACCATGACGCACGCGTGTGGCACCGCCGGGGCTGTTGCTTTCGTGATTTGTTGGCAAGCAGCTTACAGGTGCATTAACGCCGGCGCCACCGACTGGACTGGAGCGTGGACCAAGATATTTGCATATACACGGTGCCGACCCAGATAAGGCGTTATGACATTGAACACATGAGCCGTGCCTTGTTTACACAAGGAGAAAAAGACTCTGCTATATGTTCTCCATGCCTATGTATGCTTTGGCAATGCAAAATGTGCTTCTGTCATGCCAATAAAGCTGTTTAAATTTAATTGAAAGACTCACGCTGTATGAAATCTATCGAGTCGGTCAGCGCCACCACCAACACATGCAAGTGACGCAGACAGAGATGAAAATGTGGAATAAAGCTGTTATTTTTGTTTTATTTGCGCAAGTATTCTCGTACCTTCGTAAAATTACAGTTTAACCACTGATGTCACATAGACTACTTTTTCGATCATCTAGGATCTTTTCTGGGCCTTGAACGTCATACTCTGCTGTCTTAATTTGCATTCTGAAGATGAACGGAGGTCTTACACGTTTAGAAATGACACGAATGTGAGCAATTAATGACAGAATTTTTATATGACATACGAAAACCAAGTTTTACTTACATTATAAGTTTCCTCTCCTGCGTTGCTGCTTGATCCTCCTGAACTTGAACGAACCATGTGCTGCATGATTCGCGGTATTGCGGCTTGCGGCTGCACGTGTAAGTGCGCGAAGTTGCCGCAATGCACGTAAAGAGGGGGAGGGGTTGAGAGCGTATTATACAGTTCATATAATACAAGTTTATTATTTTAAATTTTTAATATAGTGTTTCATTAATGTCTATGTTAATTTATAAAATAAAATCACTATACTAAAAACTCCACTCTTTCTGGTTGGGGGGGCCAATGGGGTGGCCAGTGTCATTTTGGGGGTGGCCGTGGCCCCCCCTGGCCCCCCCATGGAGGCGCCACTGAAGAGGACACCATTCTCTCTACACAGACTTTAAACGCGAACCTGTTAGAAACGCTGATGGCGTTCACATGCGCATTAAGAATTGGTTCTATAGTTATGTGCGTTTGAATATATGTGCGCAGGTTTGTAATTCCCTACAAACCAAGTCTAAACAAAGTACTGGTCTTTTCTTATAAATTTTGATACAGAATTTTATTTTATTTTGTCACTTCGGGGTAGGTACGCGAAACGAATTTTCCCGACAACGCTTTATCTGTAGAGTGGTAAAGGGATCCTCCATAGGGAGAAACTAGTTGGCACTTCAGCACTGCGTTGTCATCGGGTCCAGGCGAAGGTCCTTCGTCAGATCTGGATACGGCCTGGATCCGGCAGGCTGCGGGAAAACCTTGGGATAAACAAAGACACTAAAATTAGCGTAGATGCCATTCTTATGATGTAACGAGTACATCAGGATTTATGGGAAGTGTTCCCGGTTCCGGCTGACCTAATCTATGCAGCCTAACATTGAATTATAGAAGTCTATAATGTATTATGTGAATGCTTGGTCAAAGAGATGTGTCTTTAATCTAGCTTTGAACTGACAGAGTGTGTCTGCTTCCCGGACAATGTTAGGAAGACTGTTCCAAAGTTTTGGTGCTAAATAGGAAAAGGATCTACCGCCAGCAGTCGATTTTGATATTCTAGGTATTATCAACTGGCCGAAATTTTTAGATCGCAATAGACGTGAAGGACTATAATGCATTAAGAGCTCGCTTAAGTACTGCGGAGCTAAACCATTTAGTGCTTTGTAAGTAATCAGCAATATTTAAAAATTTATGCAATGTTTAATAGGCAGCCAATGTAGTGTTGACAGAACTGGGCTAATATGGTCATACTTCCTGGTTCTGGTAAGAACTCGAGCTGCTGCGTTTTGAACTAGCTGTAGTTTGTTTATTAAGCGTGCAGGGCAACCACCCAGTAGAGCATTACAATAATCTAGCCTTGATGTCATGAACGCATGGACTAATTGTTCCGCATTTGTCAATGAGTGCATATGGCGTAATTTAGATATATTTTTAAGATGGAAAAATGCGGTTTTACAGATACTAGACACGCGACTTTCAAATGAAAGATTGGTATCAAAGAGCACACCCAGGTTCCTAACCGACGACGAAGACTTAACAGAGCAGCCATCAAGTGCTAGACAGTATTCTAGGTTATTACGTGTGGAAGTTTTTTGTCCAATAATTAGAATCTCTGTTTTTTCAGAATTTAGAAGTAGGAAATTACTAGTCATCCAATTTTTTATATCAGCTATGCATTCCGTTAGTTTTGTGAATTGGTAAGTTTCGTTAGGTTTTGAAGAAATATACAGCTGAGTATCGTCAGCATAACAGTGAAAGCTAATTCCATGTTTCCTAATGATATCTCCCTAGGGTAGCATGTACAGAGTGAACAGCAACGGTCCTAGTGCTGAGCCTTTTGGTACTCCATACTGAACTTGTGATCGATAAGACATTTCTTCATTTACTGCTACAAACTGATAACGGTCAGATATGATTTAAACCATGCTAATGCAATTCCACAAATGCCAACATTATTTTCGAGTCTATTTAAAAGAATGTTGTGGTCGATAGTGTCAAATGCAGCACTAAGATCGAGTAACACTAATAGAGAGATACAATCACGATCAGATGATAAAAGCAAATCATTTGTAACTCTAATGAGAGCAGTCCCAGTACTATAGTAGTCTAAATCCTGACTGGAAATCCTTGCAGATACCATTTCTTTCTAAAAATGAACATAGTTGCGAGGATATTGCTTTTTCTAGTATCTTTGACAAAAAGGGTAGATTTGAGATCGGCCTGTAATTGGACTAATTTTCTAGGATCAAGTTGCGTTTTTTGTAATGAGGTTTTATAATAGCCAGCTTAAAAGTTTTCGGTACATATCCTAGTGACACAGATGAATTAATGATATTAAGAAGAGTATCTATGACCTCTGGAAGCATTTCTTTCAGTAGCTTAGTCGGTATATGGTCTAACATACATGTTGTTGAATTAGATGATATAACGAGTTTAGACAATTCTTCTCTCTCCTATTGCAACGAATGAATGGAATTTTTCCTCAGGGACACTACAATGCACTGCCTGATGCGATACTGTAGTAGATGGTTGCATAGGTTTAATTTTCTCTCTAATATTATCAATTTTGTAAGTAAAGAAGTTCATAAAGTCATTACTGCTATGCTCTTTTCGAAACTTCAGAAGTAGAAGCTTTATTTCTTGTTAATTTAGCCACTGTGTCAAATAAATACCTTGGGCCCTATTTTAACGATCTGAAACGCAAGTATCAAACGCGAAACGCAAGTAACTTTGTGGACGGATCTCAGGCGCTGTTGCTATTATACCGGCGGGATAAATGACTCTTGCGCCCGACGCAAATCTAAAATGGGTTGGTCTGAAGTAGCTACATTACTCATAGGTGTGGTTTGGGCGTGAAATAAACCAATCAGAGCATCATCTCACATTCCCTTTAAGAGCAGGTGCGCTTGTTCCATGGCAGATTGCTACTGTATTATAACGGTGGATTTGCCAGGCGCACGCCAGGAGTGGTTCACAGCCGAGGAGACCGACGTTCTCGCCAGGGGCGTAAAAGACAGAGAGGTGACATTGTATGGGGATGGGAGAAACCCATCCAAATAAGCTTCGGTTAAACATGCGTATAATAATTTGGGTAAATGTGTAAGCTAGATTTATGCCTATTGTTTCACATTTTCATGGACACCACAATGATTTCCCTCGTGTGGAATATTTTTCCTTGTAATTATGTATGGTTTGCGAAAATGTCAACTGCTGCGTCTGGGTAGATGAGAGAAGCAAAGTGTATGCACGTTGTGCACACACTACATTATGGCCAAGCATGCACCCTTAAAATAGCATCTGAACGCTCCACTGAAAACGTGCCACTGACTTAAGACTAGTTTTTTCCTGGTCTGTGGCGGAATTGTTTTCTGGAACTGCAAAATAGCACAAGGGAACGTTTGCACCGGGAACACGCCTCCTCTTTTCGCTGAACCGCCCCCAGAGCGCAAGTTCATTCCCTAATTTACCGACGTGCGTCTGTGGAGGGAAAAGTCTGCTGTGCGTCGGGTGCAAAATAGGAATGATACATGCTTCGGTGTAAGTCAATTGCGCTGGGTGCAAGATAGGGCCCCTAGGGTTGTATTTGTTTTCTTATAAGAGATTCGAAAAATAAGCAGATCTAGCAGTTTTTAAAGTTTTTCTGTATGCAAACGGGCTCTCTCTCCACGAAATTCGAAAAATGTCTAGTTTTGTTTTCTTCCAGTTGCACTCCATTTTTCTGGCTGCTCTCTTAAGGGCCTGAGTGTGCTCGTTGTACCACGGCGTTGGACTATTTTCTTTAAACGCAAAGGAGCAACTGTGTCTAAAGTGCTGGAAAAGAGAGTCAAAAGTTTCTGTCGCAACTGAGTTCTTCTAAGCTATCTGGGATGCTGAGGATATAAAACTGATCAGGAATATTATTAATAAAGCAATCTTTAGTGGCAGAAGTGATAGTTCTAACATATTTGTAACACAGAGTCGGCTTTGCAACCTTGGCTAAATGGAGTATACACAAGACTAGATAATGATCTGAGATGTCATCGCTCTGCTGCAGAATTTCAACGGAATTAACATTGATTCCACGTGACAACATTAGATCTAAAGTATGATTATGACAATGAGTGAGTCCTGACATGTGTTGTCTAACTCCAATAGAGTTCAGAATGTCCAAATGCCAATCGCAATGCATCTTTTTCGTTATCTACATGTATATTAAAATCACCAACAATGAGGACTTTATCTGCAGCCAGTACTAACTCCGATAAAAAAATCAGCAAATTCTTTGATAAAGTCTGTATGGTGCCCTTGTGGCCTGTATACAGTAGCTAGCACAAATGTAAAGCGCGATTTATCATTTACACTTGATTACACTTGAGTGTGACATTAAGCACAGACACTTCAAAAGAATTATATTTGAAACTAGACTTCTCAGTAATTCTGAAGATATTACTATAGATTACAGCAACACCACCCCATTTTCCTTTTAGATGTGGCTCGATTTTATAACTCATGACTCATTTAAAGTAATGTAATTGTCTGGTTTTAGCCAGGTTTCTGTCAGACACAACACATCTAGGTTATAATCTGTAATCATATCATTAACAATAAGTGCTTTTGAAGTAAGGGATTGAATATTCAGCAATCCGAGCTTTATCATTTGTTCATCTGTATTATATCTATTTTTTATTTGTTTAACACTGATAAAAATTTTACCGTTAAATGGGTTTGAGAGTTTTTTGTATTTCCTAATTCGGGGAACAGACACAGTCTCTATATGATGATATCTAGGTGAAAGAGTTTCTATATGATGGGATTTATCCCAAACCCAAAATGGAACTTGTGCAGGTCTCTATTAACCCCACTAAAGAGGTTCTCAGACTATGCCAGAATTTAGGAGCCAAATGCAAATAAGCTCTCCCTTCTTGAGTGGGCTTTGATATCGTGTTGTAGTGTAATGGAAGATTGGTTAAATTCAAATGAGCTAAGCCATTTAATTTAACAGTTAGCCAGTCTAGAGTCTCGAGCTTGTTTATGGAGGATTCAGGGCAGCCAGCTTGTAGTGCATTACAATAATCTAGTCTTGAGATAAAAAAAAGCATGAACTAGCTTTTCTGCATCAAAAACAGATAACACTTACCATAGTTTGGCATAAGGTGGAAGAAGAAGTTTTGGTAAAATAGAAAGTATTATTTTCAAAAAGCAATTTGCTGCCTAATGTAAGATCTTTAGATCTATCTATCTTCACCTAGATCTTTAATTATAGAAGATGAAGTAACATAACATACTATATATGCAGGGTTTTGGTCCAATGAATAGTATATGCCTAGTTTTTTCATAGTTGTCCTGTAATGCAAATTAATGCAAAGTTGTCATATCACAGGTTTTGAATTAGCACCTTGCTAGAAAGTGATGTCAATTTGATCACCCAGAATAAACCTGTTTAAAACCATGTTTTAAATCTGTCTTATTCAGAAGTCTGGTCGAGGGAAGGTTCAAGGGGAGGTGTTGCCCACTCTGGACATGACGCTCTTTGACTGGACTGATTATGAAGATATGAAGCCTGCAGACACTTGGCCATCCAACAAAAGAAAAGGTATGAAAGCACATTCACAAGGTCTAAACAACAACAGTTATTTTATTGTCCATCAGATTTGTTTCCAACAGTAGTTTTTTTATTTATTCTTGGACTGTTAAGACCAATATATATTCAACAATCAGGATAAATATTTGATTATAAGATTTGATAGTTCTCCCAGATATTTAAACCTCTGTGCCTAAATAATTTGCAAACTCACAGCTGATTTCTGAATAAAAGATTTCATAGGAAGCCTGTGTCTGTTTCCACCTATAAAGATAAACGCCGCAGCAAAAATAAGAGCAATGGGAACACAACGCTTGATTCGGAAGTCATTGAACCATGTGACCATCATCTTGACTGCCTTCCTGGTCAGTGCACCCCTATAATTGTTTAATACCATTATAATACCATTCTCAAAGGCAGTGCTTCTCAAACCAGTTCTGAGGACGACCCCACCCACCACTGCACATTTGAATGTCTTCGACGTCAGACACACCCAATTTAATTCTCGCAGTCTCTACTGATGAGCTGGTGAATAAGATGTTAGATGAGGGAGATATCCAAAATGTTTCATGGTGGAGGGTCCTCAAAACTGGTGTGACAAGCACTGATCAAAGGAATAGCTCACTCAAACATGACAAATGCCATTATTTACTTGTCATCATGTTTTTACAAACCAGTATGTTTACTATTTTTTTTTCCTGTGGAACACAAAAGATACTCTTTTTTCCAGAGGTGTAGTGTTGTGTACCTGAAAACCATACTTGAGTAAAAGTACAGATACCTTACAGCAAAAATGACTCCATTACAAGTTACAAGTAACGAATTCCAATACGAATTAAAAGTCAGAGAATCTGATTTTAAAAATTCTTAAGACTTTTACTCATTCGTCAAAGCCTACTCTTACCGGACATGCTGGTTTCAGCCTCATCCCCAGCTGCAGCCATGTCCTCATCTCATATATGAAACTCCTGTAATTTAGCAAATACCTGCTCATGCATTTGCGTAAAGTAGCCTTGTTGACAAGTTTGGGTGAGTAATGGCAAAATGCACAAGATATAGTACCTTCAATGCCCTGTAGATGTTGTTCGCAAATGTTCGTTGCAACTATGGTTTTGGGATACGCCAAATTTATGAACAAAAGACAATAATAGCCCCTCTGTTAAAAAGTTTGTTTTCCTCAAAAATTCACCTTCTGTGTTCCACAGTATAATTTAAAATTCTATAAGGGTGAGTAGATTACACAATTTTAATGTTTTCAGCAAATGATTTAATTGATATTCATTAGCAAAACATACTAGAAAATACTTGCCAGTGTTTACTTTTGTGGTTTATCTCATTGTGATCAGGTTCTTGTTGTGACCTCAGAGAACATGAGTGCAAACCTCACAACCATGGTCTAAACAACAAGTGTTATGATGACTGCATGTGTGAGGAAGGTGGGTATGACTTTTATGGTTTTCTTAGAGGCAAATTAACATTCTAGAGAGATACGAAAAAGTATAAAAAGGGATCTCACAAAACCCATCAGGAATATGTCCAAGTCACATTTCACCTCTGTGAAATGCCTCTGGCATGACAGGTGTCTGAAGCACATGTCAATAACATTGACCAGCGACAGCCTATGATGTCACTACTAGTGTGACCAGAGTATAAAATGGCGCCTGTAGTACACGTCATCCACGTTTTTTCTGAAGGAGACGTGGGCAGACATGCCTGAAGCATGGCAATGAGAAGCAGTGTCTCATTACCATTCTCATGGAACGTCTCGGTTACAGATGTAACCCTCGTTCCCTGAGTAGGGAACGGAGACGTTACGTCGGATGACGACGAATGGGGTTTCGCTTAGAAATCCTATCATCTTCGAGTATATAAAACGAGCCAATGACAATGAAATGCCATGGGTCTGCGGAATTTGCATAGCGTAACTCCGCTCCACCCTGGGGGTATATAAGGAAGTGCGCTGGCAACATGCAGATATGTCTTCGCTGAGGAGCCGAGACTGAACTCAGGCGTTCCAGCGGTACAGCGGAAGTGGCAGGGAGACGTAACGAGTTACGTCGGATGACGACGAATGGGGTTCCCAGTGTAATCACGCCACCTCTCGACTGTCTTCCAGTGCCCTGCGTAAGTCTGAGCTCCCTGTCGTGAGACTAGCA
The DNA here is from genome assembly GCF_964197995.2 of Scardinius erythrophthalmus. Classification (NCBI taxonomy): domain Eukaryota; kingdom Metazoa; phylum Chordata; class Actinopteri; order Cypriniformes; family Leuciscidae; genus Scardinius; species Scardinius erythrophthalmus. The sequence goes on along the minus strand of NC_138245.1, from coordinate 9,759,485 downwards.
CGGACGAAGGAGTCCTACTTAACACAGGAATACCAAGGTACACTGGGAAGCATATCCAGTGGAAATATGCAATCATGCCCAACCCGAAGGGGGGGACTTGGAATACACATATGACCCCGAAGGGCTGCATACGGAATAACACTGGGGTGTCCAGCCGCAGGTGGAATATTTCAACCCCAGGGGTGGCAAGGTGGCTTGCCAAGGGAAAGACACATGCTCAAAGAGGCTTACAGTGGAATACACATGTGGGGGTCGCCCGGAGGGGAACCATGCACATGGAGGCACCTAGCCAAGCGCGAAAGCTGCCGGTGGCATAACTCTGGCGCTGACGTCATCAGTGCTGGAGGAGACTCAGGGCTTATTAGGCTCACCTGAGGAAAATATCGCACGTATCCCGTCTGTGGAGAGGAATGGCGAGCAAGCGAAGACACCTGAGCAGAATCTCTTACCGGCTAGTTGAAGCGAGTACATGAGAAGAAACTGGCTCCACTCGGAGATTATAGAATCTCGCGAATGTGTTAGGTGTCGCCCAGCCTGCAGCTCTGCAGATGTCTGTTAGCGAGGCGCCATGCGCTAGAGCCCAAGAGGATGCCACACTCCGGGTGGAGTGGGCCGTCACACCAAGGGGGCATGTCGACCTTGCTGCTGGTATGCCAAAGCAATGGCGTCCACTATCCAGTGAGACAACCTTTGCTTGGAGAGAGCCTTTCCCTTCAGCTTCCCACCATGACAGACAAAGAGCTGGTCTGAGGTCCTGAAACACTGCGTTCTGTCTACGTAAGCATGGAGTGCGCGTACTGGACAGAGCAGTGCCAAGGCTGGGTCTGCCTCCTCCAAAGGCAACGCTTGCAGGTTCACCACCTGGTCTCGAAAGGGTGTGGTGGGAACCTTGGGCACATATCCAGGCCGGGGTCTCAGGATCACGTGAGAGTTAGCCGGTCCGAATTCCAGGCACGCTTCGTCAACCGAAAATGCCTGCAGGTCCCCTACCCTCTTGATGGAGGCCAATGCAACCAGGAGCGCTGTCTTCATTGACAGGAACTTAAGCTCCACTGATTGCAGAGGCTCAAAGGGAGCACTCTGTAGGGCAGTTAAAACCACTGAGAGGTCCCAAGAGGGTACGAGGGGAGGACGAGGAGGATTCAGTCTCCTGGCTCCCCTCAGGAACCTGACGATCAGGTCGTGCTTTCCTAAGGACTTACCATCAACTGCGTCGTGATGTGCGGCAACATACACTTTCAGGGTGGAGGGAGACAGCCTACGCTCCAACCCTTCTTGCAGGAAGGAAAGCACGACACTGATGGGGCATTTCGTGGGTTCTAGATTTTTAGAAGAACACCAGTTGACGAAGAGGTTCCACTTCAACGCATAGGCATGTCTCGTGGACAATGCTCTAGCGGAAGTGATGGTAGCCACCACCGCTGGTGGTAGGGTACTCAAACCTGTCTCATCCCGTCCAGGAGCCACACGTGGAGGTTCCAAAGATCGGGACGAGGGTGCCATAAGGTGCCCCGTCCCTGAGAAAGCAGGTCCTTCCTCAGAGGAATTGGCCAGGGAGGTGCTGTCGCGAGGAGTACTAGTTCTGAGAACCAGGTGCGGTTGGGCCAATACGGGGCAACCAAAATTACCTGCTCCTCGTCCTCCCTGATCTTGCGCAAGATCTGCGCAAGAAGGCTCACTGGGGGAAACGCATACTTGCGGAGGCCCCGCGGCCAGCTGTGCGCCAGTGCATCCGTGCCGAGCGTGCCCTCGGTCAGGGAATAATACAGGTCGCAGTGGGACGAGTCGTGGGAGGCAAACAGGTCTACCTGTGCGTCCCCGAACTGATCCCAAATCAGCTGAACCGTCTGGGGATGGAGTCGCCAATCTCCAGCGAGAGGCCGAAGCCGAGACAGCTCGTCGGCCGCCTGGTTCAGGTCTCCCGGGATATAAATGGCACGAAGCGACCTCAGATGCTTCTGACTCCATATGAGGAGGTGGCGGGCGAGTTGTGACATATGGCGGGAGCGCAGACCACCTTGACGGTTGATGTACGCTACAGTCGCGGTATTGTCCGATCGGACCAGTACGTGTTGACCCCTGAGCAACGCATGGAAGCGGTGCAGGGCAAGACGTACAGCCAACAACTCGAGGCAATTGACATGCCAAAGGCGCTGGGGTCCTGTCCAGGAGCCCGCGGCCGCATGTCCATTGCACATGGCGCCCCAGCCCGTGGTGGAGGCATCTGTTGACACAACAACATGCCTGGACACTCGTTCCAAGGGCACTCCAGCCCGAAGAAAACGGAGGTTCGACCACGGGGTGAAGGTCTGACGGCAGGTCGGAGTCACTGGAACTCGGAGCGTGCCGTGGTGCCATGCCCACCTCGGGACTCGATCGCGAAGCCAAAGCTGAAGTGGTCTCATATGAAGCAACCCGAGCGGCGTGACAGCCGCTGCGGATGCCATATGCCCCAGGAGCCTCTGAAATAGTTTCAGTGGGACCACACTCTTGCCCTCGAACTGACGAAGGCAAGTCAGCAGTGATTGCGCGCGCTCGCTCGTAAGCTGCGCGCACATGGCGACCGAGTCGATCTCCATACCGAGAAAAGAGATCCCCTGCACGGGGCAGAGTTTGCTCTTCTCCCAGTTGACCCGAAGGCCCAGACGAGCTAGGTGCCGGAGCACAAGGTACCTGTGTTCGCAAACCTGGTCTCGAGAGTGAGCTAGGATCAGCCAGTCGTCGAGATAGTTCAGGATGCGAACCCCGTGTTCCCGAAGGGGAACAAGGGCTGCCTCGACGACCTTCGTAAAGACGCGAGGAGACAGGGCTAGCCCGAAAGGGAGAACCGCGTACTGGTATGCCTGCCCCTCGAAAGCAAACCGTAGAAACGGTCTGTGTCGAGGAAGAATGGAGACATGAAAGTAGGCGTCCTTCAGGTCGATCGCTGCAAACCAATCCTGCGGCCGTATGCACTCGAAAATGCGCTTGGCCGTGAGCATCTTGAACGGCATCCTGTGAAGGGAGCGGTTCAAGGCGCGCAAGTCGAGGATTGGCCGTAACCCACCGGATTTCTTCGGTACAATGAAGTAAGGGCTGTAAAAGCCGGACCTCATTTCGGCTGGAGGGACAGTCTCGATCGCACCCTTCGCCAGTAAGGTAGCGACCTCCGCTCTCATAACCGGGGCATTGCCACCGACCATAGTGAAGCAGACTCCCCTGAAGCGGGGAGGAGACCGCGCGAACTGAATCGCGTAGCCGAGCCTGATGGTCCTCGCGACCCAGCGGGACAGCCTGGGAAGCTCTAACCAGGCTTCCAGGAACTGTACCAGCGGGGTCATACGGACCACAGACGTACCCTCGGTGGTGCAGCGAGGCGGAATGACCGGCCCAGGCGTGGGTGGCATAGCGGCCCGGTGCGGGGGCACGGTCATTAGCCGCGTCCTGCCAGAGGAGGCCAGGGGAGGACCCGCGTCCTGGGGCTGTGCGGGAGGGGCGGGAGCCGTAGAAGGGCGCCCTCGGCGGCGAGCAGACTGAGGCACCTGTGCCGACGGCTGGGTGGAGGCAGCAGCTGGCCGTCGGGGGCAGGACATGTCTGAGAGCCTCAGTCTGCTTCTGGGCGGTCGAGAACTGCTGGGAAAAGTCCTCAACCGCTCCGCCGAAGAGGCCAGCCTGGGATATGGGAGTGTCGAGGAACCGGGTCCGCTCGGCCTCACGCATATCAGCCAGGTTGAGCCACAGATGTCTCTCCTGGACCACGCAAGTGGACATCACCTGACCCAGGGAGCGTGCGGTCACCTTCATCGCTCGGAGAGCAAGGTCGGTGGCGGCACGCAGCTCATCAAAGAGCGCTGGGTCAGTCCTCCCCTCGTGGATGTCACGCAACATCTGGGCCTGGTAGACCTGGAGTGTCGCCATGGCATGCAGTGAGGAGGCCGCCAGCCCCGCAGCTCAATAGGCCTTCGCCACAAGCGTGGAAGAGAACCTACAGGCTTTGGAGGGGTGCTTTGGGTCACCACGGGAAGAAGCACTCTGAGGACACAGCTGCATCGCAACAGAGCGTTCAACCTGGGGAACCCCAGTGTACCCTTTGGCGGCCACCTGATCGAGAGGAGGCAGGGCGGAGGAGGTCGCCGAGCGATCACGAGAAGACAATGGTGCCTTCCAGGACCTCGTGACCTCCTCATGCACGTCCGGGAAGAAAGGCATTGGGGACGCGCGCTGACGAGGATCAGCGGCGGCACCCAAAAACCAATCATCCAGCCGCGAGCGTACCGGACCAGGTGGCGGGGACCACTCAAGCCCAATGGCTGCGGCTGCCCGGGAAAGCATGGCAGTCATCTCGGGATCAGACTCAGCAATGCTGGCACACCCGAAGGTGACAGCACAGCCGAATCCTCACTTCCCAAGGACTCTTGCCCACCCTGTGATGCAGCGATCGACATTGAATCTTCCTCTGGAGCGCCAAATGAGACCCGCGGCAAGTCAGAGGACTGTACTGCGGGCTCATTTGAACCACTCGCGGGTTGCACGGCACTAGAGGACGGTGTGGAGCGTGGAATAGTCGGCGCTTTGTCCCACACCGTAATCCTCAGGTCACCCTGGCCGCCAGCCGAAGTACTAGCTCTCGCGGAGCCCGTAGATCGGGGTGCGGATGAGGGGACTCTACCATGAAGGTCATTGAGTCTCGACCGTAACCGTGCGATGGGCATGTTCCCGCAATGGGAACATGACTCATCCACAAACGCTGCCTAAGCGTGCTCTAAGCCCAGACACACAAGACAGCGATTGTGCCCATCAGAGTCAGAAACAAATAGACCGCAACCAGAAGTGCACGGGCGAAGCATCTTTAAAAAGACGTGCCACGTGCAAGCTCTTTTAGAAAGGAGATTTCTCCACAAATGCTGAAGCGACCAGGGAGAGAACACACAAACACTGGCAAATCACTGCACAGATAAGCAGGGAATGTGCACTCACTGGAACTCGCTGTCACACCAACACTTGGAGAGAGGCTCGTCTTGAAGAGAAATGAAGAGATGAATCTCAGGATTGGCTGTGGAGTGAAGTACATCAACTTGGCTCCGAAGCGAAAAACATATCTGCATGTTGCCAGCGCACTTCCTTATATACCCCCAGGGTGGGGCGGAGTTACGCTATGCAAATTCCGCAGACCCATGGCATTTCATTGCCATTGGCTCGTTTTATATACTCGAAGATGATAGGATTTCTAAGCGAAACCCCATTCGTCGTCATCCGACGTAACTCGGAGTGACAACGAAAGGGAACCAAGGTTACATTCATTACCCAATACTTTTTCTTTCGAATGGGAACTCACTGCATCCTAGGACGCTAATTGGAAACAAATACCTACAGTACTCTGCCATGCTGAAAGAATGAGTGCCATATGGCTGACATTAGTCAATGACTTCAATGGCACTGATCCGGAGTCACAGTTCCCTGTCCTAGAGGTACGCACCTGCAGTCGTCGTGACTCTATTCCCTAGGGCCAGAAACCCTGGCTACATTGGGCAGCTTAGCTCAGAGCCTGGTATTCAAAGAATACCTTGAGCAGAATATGACCAAGGATTAAAAATATATCCTGCCTGTCACCACAGGGGATACACCCCTGATAAGTGGAGGTGTGACAAGAGGAGACCTAGCAACACTTAGGGGAAAAAAGGAAGGAGGCAGATGTTGGCCTCTGCATCCCGAGAATGCTGGGTGTGTCTGCTCTAGATTACTTCCCTCAAATCCTGTTTTCTTTTTTCTTACATCTCGCCTTCTCTTCATTTTACTCCTGTGAGGCGGAGGAGTGCAATTGGCGACGCTTACCTCAGACCTCAGACCAAGACAGGCCAGGCCTCTTTAGAGGCTTGGGGCGGTGACCTGGACCGGCGTGGTATAGAGGTCTTATATATAGGTCTTATATATAGATATATTGGCCTCTTTGAAATTCCTGGCCACTGTCTCAACAGATGTGTCGAAGAGCTCAGAGGGCGAAACTGGTGCATCAAGGAGAAAGTTTCTCTCTTTCTCCCGATGTCTGCCAGGTTCAACCAGAGAAGCCTCTCCATGGTGATGTGATTTCTACTCAAGTCACATATGACAGTGATTTTTTAGTCCGGCAGTAGAGACATCTTCCACTGGTAATGCGGGTTGCATACAATGGGAAGGGCGCAGATTTGCGATCCAGGAGTCATTGCCATGCTGGCCTGGAGGATGCTGAACTTCAGTTGAGCCAAGAGGGACCTTACAGAGTGGACTGGGCAGCTGGGTCTGTTGAATTTTCACAGGGTCCATTGCAGGCTGGCTGCACCACTGAGGTAGGAGGTAGATAGGTGTGTGGGAAAGGCAATGTCTGCTGATGCAGAGGTCCTTTGTGGACTGGGCTGCGCTGCAGGAGGAGCCATAAGGGTCAGATGAGGTCCCTCAATGCCGGGGCCCTTTTGCAGCTAGTGTGCAGCTGAAAGCTATATAAAAGAAACTCAAGACATGGTTTGTCTGTAAGTGTCTCCTTTCCCATTGAGTTGGAAACGCAGAACAAGGGTGTGTCTACCAGGGGGACATTTATCCCATTCTGATGAGGAGGAGATTGAAATCTGGTGCCTTTCCAATCCTGGATTGTGATTGGCCAATGGTGCCTGAATTAGCCACGGTGTTGCTGACCCTACTGTGGAACTCATTTGCATATTATAAAGTACAGTATTAAAACAGTCTTATATTTTACACATGCACATTTCTTTACCAAACCTCTTTTTTAAATCATTAAGGCATTGAATGGAACAGATAGAGACCAAACACTATGAGAAATGGTTAAGTCAGTGTCCATGCATTTGTTTATCTGTTAATAGATCTTTCCCGTGAACTGTTGTGTTAACAGTCAATAACCATTACCATAAACTGTGCTTTGCATGAAGATAAAGTGGATGTGTGGCAACTGACCCTGGTCCTGGACGTGGGGCGGTCAGGCTGTGAGGATTCAAAAACATCATCGTCCTCAACAACCACATCCTGCTCTTCTTGGCTTGAAGCCAGGAGCGCACTCACTGCCGGATCAGAAGATGTGAGCATAACACATCCTCATCCAGCAGCTCGCCCTCATCAGCTACAGAAGAAGAAGAAAAAGCCATACCTTTCTTGAATTCCTCTGCAAGCTCCATCTGAGAGCCGCATGATCTCAGTTTTCTCCTCGCCTCAGCTGCAACAGGTCCCGATTTGCAGGGTTCTTCATAGAAAAACTCTTGCAATACTCGCACAAGCAAATCAGGTGTCAGATAGTGCCAGATATCAGGTGATAGATAGGTAGTGATAGTAAAATGTGACCTGGAAATTATTTCTCATTATTCAATTAAAAACATCTTGACTTCCTTATTCAATCAAAGAATACATTTATTTGTAAGTAATTTTGGATGAAAAATTTTGCTAAATGAATAAATGTAAATTCTTTAGGTCTGCGTTGTTATGCCAAGTTCCACCGCAAGAGGCGGGTGACTCGAAGACGTGGCCGCTGTGTGGAGCCAGAATCAGCCAACAGCAACCAAGGGGCCTTCATCACCATCTGACATATAAAGAGATGTATCCTCATGCCCCATGACTGATAATGGACTGAGCCTTAAGAATGTGGGCCAAAGTTAAACATCCATCAAAGCTTGCTTTAACTCAACCCACAGTATAAGCAATAAGGTTGCAAGAGGCCATGCCTTATTGTGAATACAGTCACGACTGAAAGGCGCTGTTAGGCATGACGCGAAGCAGAGTGCCTGCAACCCCTTCATCCGTGACTGTATTCAAAATACTGCACACCTTCAGTAGGCTACCTTATTGCTTTTTTAAAATGATTACCACCCCAACAAAATATTATATACATTTTTTTTTAAGGAAAATCATTAAATTCCATCCTTCCACCGTTAAATGACAGTGACAGTAAAAAAGCAAGAAAATATTTCTAGATGTAATGCCTCATCTAATGGAGCTCAAATAAAAACAAGGAACTAGGAACTGTTTACATGCGCTGTCTTTTATTTTTAACACAATAAGATATTTTCTCAAACACTGATCTCTCAGCATTAAAAAAAGTTGGTTTTCAACCTTTTAATTTAAACCAGACCTGTTCGCAGCACAGCACAAGTTTGCCTAAATTCCATTCAACAGTATAACTCAATGAAAGTATAACTTTCTGAAACAGAAAATAGTTACTTTTGCTGAAATACATCATACATGGAACAGTTTTGACAGTATATTGATCGACTGATATTGTACCGAAACACCAATCTGTTCAATGAAGCGTCATAGCCATGCTTCATCGTATATAAAACATGGCTAATGACCAATCAGCATCATGAACCGGAGCTATCTGTTTTTCAAATGTACCTTTGCTGTACTAACCTGTCAAGGTTGTGCCCCATTCAGAATTAAATTTAGAATGGCTTATAAGGAGGAATTGAGAAATCAGGATACAGAATTGGAATTTGAGACAGGAAGTAGAATTTCGCCCGTATTTTTTTTAGAAACACTAAAGATATTAATAAGGCAATTTTGAAATGCCGCCTATTGAAATTTGTCTGCAATTGGTCATTTAATCAAATGTTATCAAATTACTTTTTTGGACTATGGAATTAATCAAGCCAACTAATGGACCATTGAATTGTCTGCACGTTTATCGCTTTTTAACACAGAGGCCTCAAACTCAGTTTCTGGAGCTAATCAAGGTATGCAGGATTACTAGAAACTTCCAAGCATCAACTGGAAGCAAGCATCATTATTGGAGCTAAACTCTGCAGAGTTTGAGACCACTTTATTAACATGTGTGTACAGTAGTTACAGCTCAATAGGTTACAGAATTAATAGATTAAAATTTGGCCAGTATTTATTTATTGATTTATTTTTTAATTATCTGAAAACAGTGTGGTGAATTTTTGTGATGCTGGGTGGCAAAATAAAGATTTGTTTTACAGAAGTGAACGACCTTGGCTTTTTAGAAATATGTGCCTCTACCTACAAAACTCCAACATACCTAGATACAATTTACTTTAGTTTCCAGCTGAAATGAACAATAGAAACAGTAAAACGGCAACAACTTTTGCTCCTTTTCACATAAATGATGATTACGAAGGCAGATTATCTATTAATAAACAGTATTATAAATTTCAAAACGCTTTTACCATAGTGCATCATTTAAAAACAAATACAATATGACATCTACATCATATAACCAGCTTCATAGTACAACACAGGTCACAATAAAAAGAGCAAACTAAAATGACATGGTTGCTTCAGCAAATGCATTTTTTAAACACTATCCAGGGTATAGTGTGTAAGTTATTTCATTTAACAAAAATGGCAACACATGCACTTATTTCCAGTGAGCCTGGGTTAGAGGGGAAACAATATAATTTAGTTTAGAGAAATATGTCTAATTAGAGAATGTATTATGCATATCAGAGATTAAATTAGCATAAGTATATAGTGGAAGAATAGTGATTAAACTGATGATGCTGTTATTTATGTTGTGTCGTAAAACTTTGAATTTCTTTGAATTGCAATTCAGTCAGTTTCTCTTTCTGTCATTCAAAATCCAATTCAATATCCATGACTGTATCCACTTTAATTTCAAAGCTTACACTAATGACTTGAAAAGACGCCAATTCTTAAATTATGAATTTTGCCTAAACCCTGCTTTTTGTCAAAAGTTACTTGTTAAATTTGTACAGATTAATTTGTGTCTGAATGACTGGCTTTTTCTACTGCTTTCTAATGTGACACTATACTATAAATAACTACTGCTACTCTTGTATTCAAATTAATGTGGATTTGCTTGGTTTATTTATAATGTATACTTTATTTATTCCTATACCAAACAGCTTTCTTTAGAGATGTTGACTGTGTTCTGACAGAAAGAAAGAAGGTTGAATGAGTGATTGTTACCTATATGGGAGAGAGAGATAGAGATGGACAGAGGGGAGAGATGGATAGGTTGTCATTTTAAATAACTGAGCTTCTTTATGGTCTGAAACACCTCTGCGTCCCATCACTGTCTTGATTTAACTGATTAATAGACATTTATGTTTATGAGGCTTTAGATGCTTTAGTCTTTGTAAAGTCTTATTGGTTATCGCTTGTTTTCATCTTGAGATTTCTCAAGCTCCACAAATTGTTAATTATTTTTAACTGAAATGGCAGAAATAAACTTCACTAAGGACACAAAGATACTAACAGTATTTTTTTTTTCATCACAGATGTTCTAAGACAATAGCCGACTGTGATATATTGTACATGTTATTGCAAATATTTAGGTCACCACAACAATCTGTTCTTACCACCTTTTCTATAAGTTTCCTTACAACCTTTCTATACTGTGTGATTTGAAAATGTGATTTGCAAAGACAACATCTAGGCTACCTAGGTGAAAAAGACATGGTATTAAATGTATTAAAAATATACTTGAAATTCAAGTAGTATGTTTATAATACATTTGTATTCCCAAAATGCTTATTTGAAGTGCATTAAAAATACACTGAATTGCATTTTAATATATTTCTAAAAAAGTAGGCCTATACTAGAAATACATTGGTAATACATGCTTAATTATACTTTTAAGAAATATGCTAAACACAAGAATACTTCTAATACATTTCTAACAAGTGCACTAGAAGTACATTGGTAATAAATGCTTAATTATACTTTTAAGAAATATGCTAAAAAGAAGCATACTTTTAACATATTTCTAAAAAGTGCACTATAAGTAGCCTAGAAATCTAGACGCACCCTAGCGGCAGCAAAATGTATTTCGCAGCCAGGGTAAACTTTTATTGTGACCTGTGTTGTACTATGAAGCTGGTTATATGATGTAGATGTCATAATGTATTTGTTATCAATACATCTTGATGTAGGTCTGGCTTGCCAGGCTACACTATAAGTGCATTGGTAATAAATATATGCTTAGTTACACATTTAAGTGTAAGGCTAATGCTAATCGTAAATTTTTTAAGATTATTATTCACGTCGGCACTAATGATGTTCGACTCCGCCAGTCGGAGATCACTAAAATTAATGTTAAAGAGGTGTGTGAACTCGCAAGTACGATGTCAGGCACTGTTATTTGCTCTGGCAAAGCTGCTCTTCTCTCTAGTAATATTGTATAGTGTAATATAGCACATTGTCTTAGAGCTCAAGCATGAATTGGGGCTCAGGTCAGGAAGCAGACAGACTGGCTAAACCTCAGCAACACCTCCCTGCTGTAATTTATAGTCATATTTTTTAGAATTACTAAGAAATGTAGTTTCAAATATAATTAGTTTGAAGTGTTGATGCTTAATATAGCATCATAGTGTATATACTATATAGTGTATATATAGTGTAAATGATAAATCACATTTGAGATTTGTGCTGGCTACTGTATACAGGCCACCAGGGCACCATACAGACTTTATCAAAGAATTTTCTGACTTTCTATCAGAGTTAGTACTGGTTGCAGATAAAGTCATAATTGTTGGTGATTTTAATATACATGTAGATAACGAAAAAGATGCATTGGGATTGGCATTTAAAGACATTCTTAACTCTATTGGAGTTAGACAACACGTGTCAGGACCTACTCATTGTCGTAATCATACTCTAGATCTAATATTTTCACCCGGAATCAATGTTGATGCCATTGAAATTCTGCAGCAGAGTGATGACTATGGGATCAAATTCCCGCCAAATATATAGCGGTTGCGTATAAAATAATAATAAGCGTGAATCAAAAATTTAAAAACACATGTAAAAATATATTGCACAAACTGAAAAAAAGAATGCAAAATGATCAGAATGGCAAACAACGTGGTCACGGATCAAAATATAATAGCCTAAGCGTGAATAAAGAAATAACAAGCATGAATAAAAACTTTAAACACATTAAAAGTTATTTTGCACAAAACTTAAACTTATGGTCATGCTTTGTTAAAAAGTATGGTTTTATTACTGTGTACTTTGTGCTTTCTTGCATTTTCTGCTCATATTTTACTCTTTTGTACGCTTGTGATGTTTTTCTCTTCGCTCTTCTTGTTCTGCGCTTGCTCTTCCAAATGTTGCAGTTCGAGTTTCATGTAAATTAGGGCGGGCTTAAGCGTCACCATTGGTCCACTAGTTCTAGATTGACAGATACTCCTCTAGCCAATCAATCGGAAAGGGGAGTTGACGTCACACTAATGCGACTCGTGGTACAAGCTGTTTATGTTTGTACAATTTCTTCAATTCCATTATAATATACTAAAATGTTATTTTTCTAATACTTTTATATACTGTTCAATTTCTTATTTGTGCTTTGATATGTGCATTTATTAAATTAATTATTTTCGCTTGGCATACCAGCGTGATTGCGTCACCGCCATAGACTGTAAAAAAAATATGTCACCGCACACTTCAGTGGGTGGTGCGCGCCCGTGAAGCACTTCATTCTGAGTAAATATAACAACAAAGAAGCACTGCTGCACTCTCTTTTATTTCATTTTTCTTTAATCATTATACTCCTTTTCAGGAGGGCTACACTTACAAGGGAAGACGGCAGTTCAATTTAACTTTACAAAGACTTTCAAGCAGTAAAGCTATCTGAACTCTGGACATAAATAATTAAATTCATTTTTTTTGAGATACATGAGAATGTTAATGTGCACACTGGTAATTGGTGTTAAACAATATTACTTGGCTCATGATGTCAATATGTTAAGGCTGCTGTAAGCGAAACATCCTGCAATTATGAAACACTACAATTCGTTGCAAAAACTAAGTTAAAAACGGCCATTGTCTGAAGACTTTAGGACTTTGACCTGTCGCCGCTACGCATTGCCTACCTTTTTTTTATTAACCTCGCCAAATTTGACAAGATTATTGAAAATGATTGTGTTACAGAGAAGATTGACCAGTTGAATTTAATACAGTGATTTATTACAAACTTACTGTGTTTACTTACATAGCTACATAATTGCATATTACTTTAGAATTAATGTTTTAAATATAGCTTCAAATTTGAATACAGCAACATCTCCATCAGCGATAGGTAACGTTGTTTCTAGAGTGCCGCTGTCCTGCAGAGTTTAGCGTCAACTCCGATTAAAAACCTCACCTGTCTTAAATATCCTAAAGACGATGATTAGCTGGTTCAGGTGTGTTTGATTAGGGTTGGAGGAGCTAAACTCTGCACCCAGGACCGACATTACACATCCTTGTTATTGATTAAATATGAAAGTAAAACGGCCAGTAGGTGGTGGCTGCTCGGAGAAGATCGACGCTCGCGGTGCCAGGTCAAGTGCATTAGAGGTGATGGATCATCAGACAGGCAAAACTGTAACAGGTCGTTGTTAGGATGACGAATTTAACTATACCATATTGCCAGGTATACGTATACCGGCAACAGTTTGAGTTGCAGGCACACATGCAGTTTAAAGGTGTCCTGTTGATGGTCGTCTTCCCCTGTATAACAAGTAAGCATCAGTAGCCACGAGTCGCATTGGTGTGACGTCAACTCCCCTCTTCGATTGATTGGCTAGAGGAGTATCTGTCAATCTAGAACTAGTGGACCAATGGTGACGCTTAAGCCCGCCCTAATTTACATGAAACTCGAACTGCAACCTTTGGAAGAGCAAGCGCAGAACATAGAAAGAAGAGCGAAGAGAAAAACATCACAAGCGTACAAAAGAGTAAAATATGAGCAGAAAATGCAAGAAAGCACAAAGTACACAGTAATAAAACCATACTTTTTAACAAAGCATGACCATAAGTTTAAGTTTTGTGCAAAATAACTTTTAATGTGTTTAAAGTTTTTATTCATGCTTGTTATTTCTTTATTCACGCTTATTATATTTTGATCCGTGACCACGTTGTTTGCTATTCTGATCATTTTGCATTCTTTTTTTCAGTTTGTGCAATATATTTTTACATGTGTTTTTAAATTTTTGATTCACGCTTATTATTTTTTTATACGCGACCGCTATATATTTGGCGGGAATTTGATCCCATAAATGACATCTCAGATCATTATCTGGTCTCTTGTAAACTTCATTTAGCCAAGGCTGCAAAGCCGACTCCATGTTACAAATATGTTAGACTTATCACCTCTGCCACTAAAGATTTCTTTATTAATAAACTTCCTGATCAGTTTCATCATCTCAGCGTCTCAGATAGCTTAGAAGAACTCAATATTGCGACAGAAACTTTTATCCGTTGTGCTTAAAGAAGATTAAAGAAAATAGTCCAATGCTGTGGTACAACGAGCACACTCGAAAAATTAAGAGAGCAGCCAGAAAAATGGAGCGCAACTGGAAGAAAACAAAACTAGATGTTTTTTCGAATTTCATCGAGAAAGCACAATTGCGTACAGAAAGGCTTTAAAAATTGCTAGATCTGCTTACATTTCAACTCTCTTAGAAGAAAACAAACACAACCCTAGGTATTTATATGATACAGTGGCTAAATTAACAAGAAATAAAGCTTCTACTTCTGAAGTTTCCAAAGAGAATAGCAGTAATGACTTTATGAACTTCTTTACTTAAAAGATTGATAATTTTGGAGAGAAAATTATAATGATGCAACCGTCTACTACAGTATCGCATCAGGCAGTGCATTGTAGTGTCCCTGAGGAAAAATTCCATTGATTCGTTGCAATAGGAGAGCAAGAGAATTGTCTAAACTCGTTAAATCATCGAAATCAACAACATGTATGTTAGACCCTACTCCGACTAAGCTACTGAAAGAGATGCTTCCAGAGGTCATAGATCCTCTCCTTAATATCATTAATTCATCTTTGTCATTAGGATACGTACCAAAAACTTTTAAGCTGGCTATGATTAAACCGCTTGTTAAAAAAACGCAACTTGATCGTACAGAATTAGTCAATTACAGGCCGATCTCGAATCTACCTTTTCTGTCAAAGATACTAGAAAAGGCGGTATCCTCACAACTATGTTCCTTTTTTAGAAAGAAATGATATCTGCGAGGATTTTCAGTCAGTATTTAGACCGTACCATAGTACTAAGACTGCTCTCATTAGAGTTACAAATGATTTGCTCTTATCATCCGATCGTGGTTGTATCTCTCTATTAGTGTTACTCAGTCTTAGTGCTGCATTTGATACTATTGACCACAGCATTCTTTTACATAGACTCAAAAATTTTGTTGGCATTAGTGGAATTGCATTAGCATGGTTTAAATCATACTTATCTGACCGTTATCAGTTTGTAGCAGTAAATGAAGAGATGTCTCATCGATCACAAGTTCAGTATGGCGTACCACAAGGCTCAGTACTAGGACCGCTGCTGTTCACTCTGTACATGCTACCCTTAGGAGATATCATTAGGAAGCATGGAATAAGTTTTCACTGTTATGCTTATGATACTCAGCTCTATATTTCTTCACGCCCTGACGAAACTTACCGATTCACAAAATTAACAGAATGCATAGGTGATATAAAAAATTGGATGACTATTAATTTCCTACTACTTAATTTCTAAAAAAAACTGAGATTCTATTTATTGGACAAAAAACTTCCTCATGTAATAACCTAGAATACTGTCTAACACTTGATGGCTGCTCTGTCGAGTCTTCGTTGTCGGTTAAGAACCTGGGTGTGCTCTTTGATACCAATCTTTCATTTGAAAGTCATGTGTCTAGCATCTGTAAAACCGCATTTTTCCATCTTAACAATATATCTAAATTACGCCATATGCTCTCATTGACAAATGCGGAACAATTAGTCCATGCGTTCATGACATCAAGGCTAGATTATTGTAATGCTCTACTGGGTGGTTGTCCTGCACGCTTAATAAACAAATTACAGCTAGTTCAAAACGCAGCAGCAACAGTTCTTACTAGAACCAGGAAGTATGACCATATTAGTCCAGTTCTGTCAACACTGCATTGGCTCCCTATTAAACATCGTATACATTTTTAAATATTGCTGATTACTTACAAAGCACTAAATGGTTTAGCTCCGCAGTACTTAAGCGAGCTCTTAACGCATTATAGTCCTTCACGTCTATTGCGATCTCAAAATTCCGGCCAGTTGATAATACCTAGAATATCAAAATCGACTGCTGGCGGTAGATCCTATTCCTATTTAGCACCAAAACTTTGGAACAGTCTTCCTAAAATTGTCTGGGAAGCAGACACACTCTGTCAGTTCAAAGTTAGACTAAAAACACATGTCTTTTACCTAGCATACACATAACACATTATAGACTTTTATAATTCAATGTTAGGCTGCATAGATTAGGTCAGCTGGAACCGGGAACACTTCCCATAAATCCTGATGTACTCGTTACATCATAAGAAGAATGGCGTCTACGCTAATATTAGTCTCTCTGTTTATCCCGAGATTTACTGCAGTCCGCCGGATCCTGGCTGTATCCAGATCTGATGAAGGACCTGCGCCTGGACGTGACGATAGCGCAGTCCTGAAGTCAGGGGCGATTCAAGGATTTTCATTTTAGGGGGGCTCAGCCCCCAATGAGGGTATGATTTAAAAAAAAAAGTTAGTTTATGGTCTAATGCTCATTATTAACTAGTTTCATTCATCCAGTAACATGCATATGGCACGGTTTTATAATCACTGAGGTCCCGAATGTGAGGTATTTAGGGGGGTTCGGGGGCAAGGTCCCCCGCGAAAATTTTAATTTCTCTGATCTACATATATGCATTTTAAGATGTTTTGAAGGCCAAAAAAATTGGATAACAATAGCTTTAAAACCATGTGCGGGCAGCTGTTTATTTTTCTCACCTCATCAGCATCACACTCTTTTTCTCTTTGTTTTTATCTTCCTCTGTCTTTTCCCCTCCTAAAGCTATGGAAGCTTGTTTCCGCCACAAAATAAAAAAAAATAAAAGATAATTGCGACTTTTTATCTCACAATTGCGAGTTTACATCTCGCAATTCTGACTTTATTTCTCAGAATTGCGAGATATTAAGTCAGAATTGCGTGTTTTAAAGTCGCAATTGCGTGTTATAAAGTCAGAATTCTGAGATATAAAGTCAGAATTGCGAGATATAAAGTCAGAATTGCGTGAAATAAAGTCACAATTGCGTCTTATAAAGTCAGAATTCTGACTTTTTTTCTCGCAATTGTGACTTTATATCACGCAATTCTGACTTTATATCTCAGAATTCTGACTTTATATCCCAGAATTCTGACTTTATATCACGCAATTGGGAGATATAAAGTCAGAATTGCGTGTTATAAAGTCAGAATTGTGAGATATAAACTATTCTGAGATAAAAAAAAAAAATTTTTCCCCCTTAGAATTGGACTTTATATCTCACAATTCTGAGAAAAGATGTCAGAATTGCGAGATATAAACTCGCAATTATGTGTTATAAAGTCAGAATTGCGTGATATAAAGTCAGAATTCTGAGATATAAAGTCAGAATTGCGTGATATAAAATCGCAATTGCGAGAAAAAAAGTCAGAATTCTGAGATATAAAGTCGCAATTGCGAGAAAAAAAGTCAGAATTCTGACTTTATAAGACGCAATTGCGACTTTATATCTCGCAATTCTGACTTTATATCTCAGAATTCTGACTTTATATCACGCAATTCTGACTTTATATCTCAGAATTCTGACTTTATTTCACGCAATTCTGATTTTATATCTCAGAATTCTGACTTTATATCACGCAATTCTGACTTTATATCTCAGAATTCTGACTTTATTTCACGCAATTCTGACTTTATATCTCGCAATTCTGAGAAATAAAGTCAGAATTGCGAGATGTAAACTTGCAATTGTGAGATAAAAAGTCACAATTATCTTTTATTTTTTTTATTTTGTGGCGGAAACAAGCTTCCATATAAAGCTGAGCTTTGACTGATATAGGCTTTTCATTTTTGTCTGTCAGTGAAGAAAGTAAACATAGGGTCAACTGATAAGTTGATTTATGAATCATTTTCTCAGACAAAGCTACCAGGGGGCTGTTCCATAAAAGCCGCTTAGAAAAGCGGGGATTAAACTCCAAAACCGGACTTGAATGAGCCTAACAAATGATTTGGGGCTAAAGTGGTTCCATAAAAGGGAATTGAAGCTCACGCAATCTCACTAATTTGATCCAGGTTTATCAAGTCTAGATAATTGCGTGTGCACGTTCTTAAGCAGCCCTAGAGGTCGATCGTGGATCAAATCGATCCACCATCAAACAGCGTATATTTTGTGCTGTTTTATGCATTTGTGACACCCCCCCCCCCTAGTTCAAAACTGACATTTTACAGTTATATTCTCCATCTGTAAATGTTCGAAAGTCATGCAAATGTATCAATTTTGCTGCTAATCTTCATATTGAACGAGCGGTGCTGCGCGCATGCGCGCCAAATAGGAGCGCAATAATTCTGACTAAAATATACATTTTGCTTGGAAAATTAATATGCAATATTTTATAACAATAGAAATATCTTCTAATTATAATCATTTATCTTTAGGATGTTGGATAAGTTGCAGTGAACTTCTAGCGAACAGAAGTACTTCAGTGAAGTAGCCTATAATTCAGGGAAGATTTTTTTTAAGAAACTAAATATATAGAGATACAAAATATAGTTTTGGGTATAGGACCTATGCTACTTAATAAAGATGATGTATACTTATTTAGAATGCTGAGAATTACAGCTTTTAATGCAATATTTTTTTGGAGAAAGCAAGAATCCCCAGTTTTAAATGAGTAGATTTAAGTACATTATGGAGAGAGGACAACATTATTAAGAGCAAATGTATACATTTTGAAAAGATATGTGCAACTCTAAAATCAAAGAATATTCCATAAAATAAGTTTGATATAAATATGTTAATGTTAAATTTTTATTACTATTTATTTATTTATTGTTTTTTCTTTTCCCCCTTAAATCATATGTAAAAGTGTCTATGTACTTTTTGGTTATTGTTCTAATCATGTGTGTTTTTAGGCTATGTGTTGGTGGGTATCATCACAAAAGAAAAAAAGTAGAAGGAAAAATAAGGAATATTTATTGGGGGAAAATATGATGTCTTTAAAGGAACTGTCAATTTGTATAATTGTGTTAAATGTGTTTGAATTGAAAGACATAATAAAGTACATTATATATATATATATATATATATATATATATATATATATATATATATATATATATATATATATATATATATATATATACAAAAATTTTTATTATTTGGACATCAGATTCATCTTACCAGTAAAAATTTATACTCTGCTTTTGTAATTATTTATTTTTAATTTTGTGATTTTAACTTCTGCTTTACAAAGCTTTTTTCAGATTGTGTTCTTCTAATGTTCTTCTAATAATCATAAACATGTACTACAGCTGCCAAACAAAACCAGAGAGAAATGTATTCATAAATCTTTAAAACAATCTAATTAAATCTTGGGCACAAAACATTCAGCCAGTAAAAAAACCTGTAGTATATATATTGTATTTAGGCCTAACTATCTATCTATATATATATAGGTCTATATCAGGGATGGGCAACTTCGGTCCTGGAGGGCCAATGTCCTACAGAGTTTAGCTCCAACCCTAATCAAACACACCTGAACAAGCTAATCGAGGTCCTCAGGATTACTGGAAAGTTACAGGCAGGTGATTTTTTCAGGGTTGGAGCTAAACTCTGTAGGACAGTGGCCCTCCAGGACCGAAGTTGCCCATCCCTGGTCTATATTGTCTAATTTATCATTGTAGCCTTATTTAAGTTGATTTTCTGTATACTGTGTATTTATTTTTGGACTAATAGTGGTTAATAAAGTCCAATAATGGTATGAGAGAGTGTCAGTGGTAATATCATTGTGTTCCTATTGGTCAGTGTTAGAGGATCTGTGTAACAACTGAGGCTAAGCCTGACAGTTAGCCTGCCCTGGACCAGGCTAGTTTCCCAGCATAAGTTGCCAGGGTAACTGAGTTTGAACTATTTTAAGTTTGCTTTATGAAACCGAATCTACCAAAAATAAGCCTGACTAACCGAAATAAGCCTGGCTTATACTCTAATCTTGGTTTATGGAACAGCCCCCAGGAAAGCTAGGTAACTAAGTTTATTAAATTCATTCACAATATTTACACATTCATTATTGATCTAGGCCTAATACATGGCCGTAGACAGGGCTTTATAATCAAAGAGGTCATAAATTTGAGGTTGTTATGGGGTTAAACATTTTTATTTCTCTGATATGTGCATTTCAAGACTCTCTCTCCATCACTCTGTATTTTTCTCTCAGTCTCCTGATCTTGCCCTGTCTCTTCCCCTCCTAAAGCTGAACTTTTTTAATTTACTGAAGGCTACAAATTGTATTATATTAATTCTCAACATGTACACATGCATTATTAATCTTGTGCCTATGAAAACGGCTTTGTTAATGTTTCTTGTCCCCTCACAATGACATAATTACACGTTATATAGGCCTATTTTCAGCTCAAAATGGCGAAATGAGACAAAAGTTTATTAGTTTTCTAATTATTTTTGTCATTCGTTTAACATTTATGACCTAAAAAACTGTCAAATATAAAATGCTTAGTTTAGCTACTTACATCTTCTTAACTCGCACTTGACCGTAAACTGAAGCGTCAGTCGTGCTGCTAAAATTCGCGCTCAGCAGCTTCTGCGAACACGAATTTGTGTAGCCTACACTTAATCACAAATGTTTAGGGGGGCTAGGCAGAAGTTTAAAAAGGGCCTAGTGACGCCTATGGTTCTCACTCTGAGTGTGTTTCGCGCTGGATGACGGTCGTGCTGAGCGGTGCAGGTACAGAGGAGAAGTAGAAGAAGAGAAGAGGATGACACCATTTGCTAAGCGGGGATGTTTTCATTTTCATCCTTAACACATACATTTTAAACCACAAACTACATTACATTTGGACATTATTTTTTTAGAATAACAACATTTCTTACTCCAAGTTTTAGGGGTGCTGAAGCACCCCTAAAAAGGGGCTAGCCTCGCCCATGCCTGAAGTGTCAACTAGTCTCTCCCCTCTGAAGGCCTCCCTCCCCTCCCTTTACCTCTCGGTAACACTTTATAATAACGTTCAGTTGTAAGTCATTTATAAGTGGTTAGTTAATGATGAACTAATCATTTACAAAACATTCATAAATGATTAGCAAGTGATATACTAACATTTTATGTATGTTTTGTAAATTGTGTTACAAGTCATTTACAATTGATTAGTTAATGATTAATAATCATTTACAAAATGTGACTAATCATTCATAAATGATTAATTAGTGATATGTTCATTCTATGTTTTGTAGATTCAGTTATAAGTAATTTACAATTGATTAGTTAATGATTAACTAATCATTTACAGAACATGAATATGCATTTCATAAATGTTTAATAAATGATGTTACATTTTTTGTATGTTTTGCTCACATCAGGTCACAGTTAAAGACTCCATGTGTTTCAGAGAAGACAGCTGTCTATACCCTCACCAGTCAGCACTTACACTGCAGTACACACTGTACTCTACACTACACTACACTACACTACACTACACTACACTACACTACACACTACACTACACTACACTACACAACACAACAGAAGACAGCTGTCTATACCCTCACCAGTTAGCACTTACACTGCAGTACACACAGTGTTCAACACCTGTTATAGATGTGTAAACGCATGAATAAATCATTTACAACACTTTCTGCGTCCCCTAATCTAAAGTGTAAACTATTCATCACTTGTAAATGTCTTACACTTCATTTGTAGATTACCACTTCAAGAATCAAAAAGGCATAAGATCTACGAATGTTATCTGCGAATGTATATGTAACACATTTACAAGTGATGAATAGTTTACACTTTAGATTAGGGGATGCAGAAAGTGTTATAAATCATTTACAACACTTTCTGCATCCCTTAATCTAAAGTGTAAACTATTCATCACTTGTAAATATGTTACACTTACCTGTTACAAATGATCTGTACGTGTATTCAAGGCATTTACAACACTTTCTGCACCCTCTAATTGCTATATACATAAAAAAAAAAAAAAAAAAAAACATTTATTAAATATTTATGAAATGCATATTCATGTTTTGTAAATGATTAGTTAATCAGTAACTAATCAATTTTAAACAACTTATAACTAAATCTACAAAACATACATACAATAATTAACATATCACTAATTAATCATTTATGAACGCATAGTCATGTTTCATAAATAATTAGTTAATCATTTACTAATCACTAGTAAATGACTTGTTATGGAATTTACAAAACATGCATAAAATGTTAGTATATCACTTGCTACTCTTTATGAATGTTTTGTAAATGATTAGTTCATCATTAACTAACCACTTATAAATTACTTGTTTGATTAGGGTTGGAGATGAACTGTGCAGGACAGTCGATCGGCAGGAGCAGGATTGGGCACCCCTGTTATAGACTGAACTCGTAATGTGCATGTGCACGCCATCAGCATTCTCACTGTTTCGCGTTTTTGAAGTTTGCGCAGAAAGAACTTAAGAGTTTTCTGTTAAAACGGTGTCACGTTAGCAGCCCCTAAATTAAATTAATTAATGATCGATGCGACGGAAGTGAATCAATCAAAACTAACTTTAGCTGGACAATAACCTTATTCTAGAGCTGCTATAAAGCCAAAACAATCTCTGTTATTTTAATTTCCTATTATCAATGTAAAGCTGCTTTGGAACAATCTACATTGTTAAAAGCGCTATATAAATGAAGATGACTTGACTTGACTTGACTTAAAGGTGCAGTGTGTGATTTTTAGCGGCATCTAGTGGTGAGATTTGCGAATTGCAACTGGTCAATAACTGCGGCCTTTCCTTCAAATTGCAAACTCGAATGAGAAGCTACGGTGGCCGACGTAGGATCGGAAGATGTCGTCGTCTGAGTCAGCAGAGAGTAGCAAGTCAAGCAATGAGGTTTCTCTATATTATATTTTATATTAAATTATATTTACTTAATTATTCAGTAAAATCACATGTTATTGCGATTGTTATTTTTACTTGTTTATCATTGTGTTAGTCTTTTATTCACTGACTTTACCATAGCTTGTTTCCATGGTAGTTAGTATAAGATTAGAGCATCAAAGAAACTAACTTAGGTAAGGGGAAATAGCTAACGTTACTATGTCCGAGGCGTCGTTCAGACAGCATGTTTTTCTCCACGTTTGCAGAGTCAGGGACAACCTGAGTTTTCTGCTTCGTCTTTTTCTGCTGCTTCTCATTCAAGTTAGTGACGAAACGCGCTCTGTAGCGCTGTTTGTTCGCTGTCGGTTACGGTAGAAACATGACGTCACAATATGTCGACCTTCATAGAAGGGGGTGGCCGCGGTTATGTATATAAATGACTATATCTAAGGTAATAAAAACTTAAAGGTTCATTAAGTAAGGTCTTTATACACCACTGAAAGCATAGTTATGGATCTTATATTGCATTTCTGTCAATAGATCCTCAGAAATATCACACATTGCACCTTTAAAGGGTAACTAAACGCCTGGTCAGAGCCTGACTCCACCCACTGGCAATATTTGAAAAATGCTAGAAAAGTGGGCAGACCCCAGCAGAGATAGAGGGAACGAACTGAGGGCGGGGCTGAGCGGGGGGGCGTGCACCTGAGACCCGCTGTCAGACTCTAAAATGGAGAGTGACTCACAGGGTCGCAAGACGACGTAAAGTACATCCATCTGATGAGTTTTATCGAGTTGATGTCAATAGCGCGCACTCTCTGTAGGCATATTCATATTTTGCCGCTATGTGAAAAATCCAGCAAAATGTGCCGGCGCGTTTGTCGACCCCAGAGGATTAACTTTAGCCTAATCATAAATTGTGATTCAAATATATAAGATCACTAACATCAAAACGCCGCTGCGGTGGTGGAGTCCATGCAGGAGGAGTAGCGTTTGGCACTGCGTCGCTTTTCAACGCGAGCTGTGTGGAGAAGCCCATTTCCACCTCTATTGCGTTGGAGAAGCAATCCCGCATAAAATGCAGGTTGCACACTTGAGCGGGAACTAGGCGGGAACTCACGGTCTTCCAGGCCAAGTGCATACAACCACTGGCGCCTAATTTCCAAGTCTGCTGGAAAGCTATGCAGTCCAGCAGTGCTGTTGCAACCAGCAACACTACACCTACGTACCCTCCTGACCACTGTACTATATCAGATAAATCTACGCTAGCTCGTACCAAGAGCGTGGTGAGCTGGAACCTGCTTATGGCGCGTAGTACCGCTTACGTCATGTAGTACCGCAAACATCCAATAGGAAAATTCAATTGCAGTAGCCACCGTTCAACCTGAAGAGGGCAGCACTCAGACGTTTTTACTCCAAATATTGTAAAATTAAAACACTTTATACCCAAATGTCAAAAAAGTTACTCGAATCAACGAACCCCATTCTTACAGATCATTAACTAAAAAAAGTTGGTTTAGGGTTTAGTTTAGCATATTTCTTAAAAGTGTAATCTTTTTAGAAATAGAACACTACAAGTACTTTGGTAATAAATATATGCTTAGTTAAATTGTTAAGAAATATGGTAAACACAAGCATACTTTTAGTGAAGTTTTAGTGTATTTAAAGAAAACATACTTATGTTGCTCTTACTTAAAGTACACTTTATGTGTACTTTGTGTAAGAACATAGCAAAATGATTAAGCTTTTAGTGTGTTTAAAATATATGTACTTTATAAACACTTAGGCCTACTGCAGTATATTTTCAATATTTATGTATTTATCATTTTGATATTTTGAAAAACATTTTTTACATTTACAACGTACCAACTTATAATGTATTATAAACATCTGTCAACTATTATTAAGCATTGCAATAAGCATATACTTAAAGGGATACTTCACCTCTAGGAAGATGAATGTGTATTTAAAATAGGTCATTTAAGTAGAAGAAATGTGAAGAAATTTTTGAATTTGGAGCTTTCTAGACTGAGAAAAGCCAGAAAATGTATTTTTGGTTTATGTGGATGAAAGACAACAACTCCCAGAATGCACTTGCTTTGCTTCGCTGCCTTAGGAGGCCACGCCTACCGGTTAGAGTGCGCAGATGAAAACAACAAAGCTAGCCTACGTGATGAGTTTGCGAGGGATTTAGAGATCGTCCAAAATGTCCGGAATTCGGCTTTTGCGTTCTACAGTTGCCATTCATCATGTTTACTGTGGCGAGCAGGACGAGGCTGACGGCCGCGGGAGAACAGCGCGAGGCCTGTGGCGTGATTACTGAGACGCGCCGGGTCTCGCATCTCTCACCGAGGAGCGGGAATTTTTCTTAGCAATGGTAAAACGCAAATCAACCGATCACTTGTTTAGCGTTCATGTAAACACTACATTCAAATTCACCAATCGGAATGAATTCAGTTAGATTGAAAGGTGTGCATATAAACAATGAATGGCGACCGCAGAAAGCAAAAGCTGAATCCCGGACATTTTGAACGATCTCGCCCGCCGGACAAGTCCGGGAAAAGGAGGATGGTTACTTACTCAGCTTTCTCCTACTATTCAGCTTTCTCCACAGAACAAGAGCCTGCTAGCTTAGCTTCCAAAGAAAGACGGCTGACACTGTGTACATTCTGAGTGAGATCCCACCCTGTATGGGCGGGCTGAAAACATGCGGAACAACGCCTTCTACTGCCTGTAGTCTTTAGCCTCTGTCCAGAAAATCCTCCGATTTTTGCGTCATCTGAGGATTTTTCCAGACAAAAAATACATAAATCTCTTGTCTCAGGGGGATATGAGGGTGGAAAGCATAGTAATTCGAAAATACTACAGGTTTTCTACTAATACAAAGCTTAATGCTAAATCCTGAAGTAACCCTTTAAAGGAACACTTCGACTTTTTGGGACTTTAGCTTATTCACCGTATCCCCCAGAGTTAGATAAGTCCATACATACCTTTTTCATCTCTGTGCGTGCTGTAAGTCTGTTTGACGCACCCACCGCTAGCCTAGCTTAGCACAAAGACTGGATCTAAATGGCTACAGCTAGCATACTAATCCCAGTAAGTGACAAAATAATGCCAACATTTTTATATTTACATGTTGTGATTTGTATAGTCACAGTGTGTACAAATAACAAGGTCATATGAGACACAGCCATTTTTTAAACGTTTAAATGCTGGGAACTATTTTCTCAGAAGGCGAAGCACTGTTACTTGGGCGGAGTGATAAGCGCAGCACCCGAGAAGCGTGCGGTGAAGAGCAGAGAGTTCGCTCAGAGTTGGAGTAATAGTGTCAGCAATTATTAGATAGTAAATGCAAAGTTTACAATCATGGGTGTTCGCTGTATTGTAAAGAGCTGCGACAATAAACAGGGGAGACCAGGTAATACCATTAGTTAGGGAAAGGTAGGCATTTCTTTTGCCAATCTGCAAAAAAAATTCTTACCAATAGCTTTTTTTTACCATGTGTTCCTATAGGTGTCTAGTAACACCTCCCAATTTATCCACGGCCAAATCCTCGGGGAAACGCCTGGAGAGGTGATCAAAGTTGGGGTGCCCAGATGGCCTGGATAAAAATAATGCTTTTTTTTTTTTTTTACCTTTTGAGATGTCTAACTAGGGGTTTTTAGGGGTGTTGAATCTATCCCAGCCATTAGTTTTGAGTAAAAATGACTCCAAGTCCATACAAAAACCCATAAAAAGTGGTTTTATTGAACAATTACAAAACAAATGAGGTTTAATTAACAAAGTTTGGGAGGAGCACGTTCAGATAATTAACACAAGTGGAGAACACTCAGCAATCAATGGTAAGAGGTATATATACACTCAGCAGTCTCACCTCAATCCATTGACAGTTTTGCAGCATCCCTCCACCACCCCTTCTCCACACTTCTAGTCCTAAACACTTACATACGGAGGGAGTACTCTGGGTTCGGGCTGAACTCCGAGCTCAGAGCTCTCCCTCTGTACAGCACGCCAAATACGCATTAAACTTTACCCCCTCAAATTGTATGTAAGTGTGAACTCGTGAAAACTTACTAAAACAGTTTAAAATTTAACAAACCTCATCCAACTCCCCTACATCTCCCTCACTTCTGTTATCATCTGGCTGGTTGATGTTCTGGCAAGAGTTACCATGACAGTTCCCACAAACAGAAATACGCTTGACGCCTTGCTTTTTACAGCAGCACCTGAGAGTGTCACAGTCCCCTGCACAGTTGCAGCTGACAAACTTCAGAAGGTAATCTGGTGCATAACCTTGTTCTCCTTGTTTTCATCCATACTCAAGGACATCCAGTGATGGACTTTGTAGCAGTAGCCAATCTCTGGTCTGGAGATATGCCCGCTTGCTGATGATATCAAATCCTAAGTCTTCCAAATCTTCAGGTGGATTTCCGCAGAATATGAGCTTGAACAGTTCGCAGCCAGCTTTGATGATGTCACTTTTCTTGGCTCTGATGTCATTGAACACATCCATGGCCCCCTCTGCTTTGTCAGTCTTGCAGAGCTTGGTGAGCAAAGTTGGTTTGCTAAACCCAGAAATTGCTGATACGGTATCGCAGCCAGAGAAGCTGGTGCGCCCGAGCTTCGTTTACAGTCTGAGGGAGACGCACGCTGTATTCAAGCTATTCTGCATTGTTTGTATTTTGGTATTGCTATATTTTTTAAAATGGTGCGTAAGTGTGCATGTCGGGCACACCAGATAACACGTCAGCAGCGTCTTACGTCAGCAGCGTCTTACATCAGCAGCGTCACTGCGGAGTCGTGAACGCGTATTGACAACAGACCCGGAAGAAAATACAATGCTGAATAAAGGCGTAGTTTTGTTATTTTTGGACCAAAATGTATTTTCGATGCTTCAAAAAATTCTAACTAACCCACTGATGTCACATGGACTACTTTGATGATGTCTTTATTACCTTTATGGACATGGACAGTATACCGTACATACATTTCAATGGAGGGACAGAAAGCTCTCGTACTAAATCTAAAATATCTTAAACTGTGTTCCGAAGATGAACGGAGTCTTACGGGCTTGGAACGACATGAGGGTGAGTCACTAATGACATAATTTTCATTTTTGGGTGAACTAACCCTTTAATTATACTTTTAAGTATATCTCGAATAACAAGCATAGGCCAAATATACTTAGACTTGGCTGTCAGTATAAGTATTATTATAATTTGAAGTATATTTCTGAGAAGTACATCTGAGAAGTACATAAAAAGTAGACTGGAACTAAACTTTCTTATTTTTAGTTCAATAGAAGTATACTAGCACACTTGAATAAACTTCTTTTTCGTAAGGGTTACAAGGAAGTTGTAAGTCTCTCTGTGATGTATACGGTTATCACTGTATACGGTAGGGGGCGCTATTGTGCATCTCCTGAACGAGTACAATATCTCCAGATCAAAACAAAGGCAAATAACCAGAAATGAGTGATCTCAAATGTAAGCAGATGCATATGAACAATAATGCGATCATCAACAATAAACAGCATATACTGTAAATCAAAAAGGCCTAATGTTACAGAGTGAAATGTGCAAGCTTTGGGGGTGTTGATGGACTTGATCTACTCAATCTATGTTTTGATCTTGTTTTGAATCTCTCCAGACGTATTCTTTGACAAAAACACGATTTTCTCAGCTTTTGCTCAAAATGTTGCTTTTTTATTAAACTCACCCACACTCAAGTGTTGATAAAAGAAAATGCATGAAGCTAGAATAAAAACAGATTTTTTTTTGTTTAAAAGCAGAGGGTCTGTTCGTTCTTTTGATTTATTGCATGTCCAGATATCAACCAACAAAATATTTTGGTGGCCATGAAATGTTTGTGAAAATGACCAAAACTGCTGGTGGAGGCTTTTTCTCTCCAGAGTCTCCAGCCGTCATGGCCGCCACGTCAGTGTTTCCAGCCGTCATGAACGTTGCATCTGAATCTGCCAAGGCAGTCCCTAGGCATTTGAGACTGGCTTCAAGTTTGCCAGACACACTGCTGATGTCAGTGCAAGCAGCTGGCATCTCTGCGATTGTATCAAGTCTGTGGGTCTACAAGATTGTACTTCCTGTAATGGCGGTTGCCATTTTGTGTGTTTTGGCCGCACAAACGCTCATACAGAAGGCGGATGAGTGAGTCCACTACAGCCCATGAGTCCGCTCCAGCCCATGAATCCACTCCAGAACATGCTCAAGCCCCAGAGCTCAGCCCTGTGTTGGCTCCAGCCTGTGAGCTCTCTGCCTGTCCTGTCTCAACCACGGAGGTCACCTATGAACTCTTAGTCTGTCCTGTAATCATCACAGAGGTCATCCCTGAGTTTCCTGTCTGCTCAGAATTTTCTGACTGCCTAACCCTGTGTTTTCTGTCATTTATTGCGAAGTCTTGTTTAGTGTCACACTGCATTTCTGAGCGTTATCCTGGTTCCTTGTTTCTTGGTTTATGATTATGGATAACCCTCAGTAAAGCTACGTTTGGATCTTCAATCTAAAGTCTCGGAGCAGTTTGTGACAACTATATATATATATATATATATATATATATATATATATATATATATATATATATATATATATAATGAGTTTGAGCATTGGTTGCTCTGATCAGTGAAGCCATCCATTTTTTTTTTGTTCTGTCTGAACTGTTCTTGACAAGTGACTTCACAATTGAGGATTGCGCTAACTGGTTAGGTCCAATAAAAAATAAAAAATAAATCACGGGTCAAATTACAGGTCAGCCATGTGCCACTATTTTAAATTTTGTTGATAAATGATGTCTCATCAGCACATTGGCATTTTGTAATGGAACTTATGTATCATCAGAACCATGCCCTGAGGATACCTGAGAAGTTTTGTGACAAAGGATGCTGTCAAAAGGTATAAAAAATAAATAAAAAATAAATAAAAACTCAATCATCAGATCCAAAGCAATTTACATGGCATTCAGGATATAGGCCTATATTGTATCACTTCATGCATTCTCTGGGAATCAATCCAGTTACCATGGTGTTACTAACGCATGCTCTAATGTTTGAGCTATAGGGAGACATTAAAATACTACATTGCTCCAAATTTATAAATATATTATTGTTGTTAATTAAGTATTGATGGATTTAGAATTGTGCTGCCAAATCGGAACAATTTGCTAAATAATTTGTTTTAACTGGATTGCATGATTTATCTGAACTACATGAATATTGATATTAATCAAAAAATGGCATTATGTGTGTTTCTCACAGTCCTTAAACTAAAAGAGCTTAAACTGAATTTTATTAGCAGTGACAAAAATAAAAAAAACATTAGGTGAACACTAGCGGTTGAGTCTGTGCTTGTCATTGAACTTAGAACCACAGGCGATGTTTGATGTCTCTGAAAAGCTTCCCTTGGAGAGCTCTACAATGCATGGACGTGTCCTCTAAACTGACTAACAGTCTGTGACATCGTCTCTGTCAAGGGACTGGCTCTCTGCAGAGCAGGTGACCTTGCTTTCTCTGTCTTTGTATCATTCAGCTTTTCTTGCAGTTTATTATCTCCTTATCCTCTTTGTGTATTCTTCTGTCACACTTCATATGGTTTCATATTTCTCACCTTCAATTTCTCACCCTACATCAATATTTTAAACAATAAATGCAAGATTGTCCAAATTGTTTTTTGGTTTATGGACCAAGCTAGTGGGCCCCACAACTACCAGGGGATATTCAAAGCCTCAGGTTGCATGGCTCCAGACTGCAAAAGGAACCACACTCTATAAAACACTGGGTATCTGGGTAAATATAGGACAGAACACATGTTGGGCTAATTTTACCCAGAATATTAGGTTGTTTATTTAACCCAGCAATATTGGTTTCATTAATTTTAACTTTAATACTAGGTTTTCTTTTTACTTAATACATTAATTAGTGTTTACTGATAACTTCACAAATTGTCACCATAACTGCTATAGTTACCACACTCTCCCCTCAAAAATTACAAAAATGTCCTTGACATTTCTAATGAATGAAGTAAACAGATTCAAGGGTCAATTCGAGTACTGCTTACTGATTAATCTCAATCTTATCATATCACATTTAACCCTATTCAATGTAACATGGCCGTGGTAGGTATCATCGTCCACTATGATAAACCACCACTCACTCTGGAATACTCACAGGTAATGTACTCCTATTGAAAATAGGTTTAAACCTTTTACCTGAATATTCATCTTCCTCAAGAAAACATCAATGAAGAATACCTCTAGCCTCGACTTTTTAACCTTCCAAATAACAACATACAATCACATTCTGCCAGAGTCCATTATAGATCATTCTTCCTTCTGTTCCATGTGTCATCTTGAGTTTGAGTTTTAAGCCCAATAGTTCACCTACAGGAACTGAATTGCATCCAAGAACCAGAATATTTCCATTTAGCAACTTCACTTTATCTACGATTACCTCTACAAAAATACAAATACTGGAACATCCCATGACCCTTCAGTGGCTAACAATAACTAACTAATACCCCAACTTAAACACTCCTATTAAAACATTTCTATTTTAAGTACTTAAGTCCTACATTCAACTTAACAAGGGGCTGATGAGGAACAGGTGTTTGTGATTAGATGTCATGGGAAGTAATGAGGGTAACTATGGCGACAAACAAGGTACAAGGCAAACAGTAATCAAACACAGGAAGTTAACACAGAAACAATGGGAACTAAGAATACACTTAACAAAAAGTCCTTACAAAACACAAGACATCACAGGGATCATGACAGGTACCAATCATTTTGACCACAACTGCACTTCTAATGTTTGTTAAACAAGTTTAAATGTAGGCAATATGATTAGAGTATAAACAATATAAATTATGATAAAGGAGAGTATTTTACAAAAGTTTAGAGGATTTACGGTTATGGTGACAATTTGGGAACTGCCAAATTGGTGAGAGGGGGCAGAAAGACAAATTTTCATACACAAATCTCATGCATCAAATGAATGTTGGCCTCAAAAAGGGACACAGTGAAACTAAAATTATAGAGGCAGTGGTGAAAGCAATTAGCCCTGGCTTGAGTTTGAGAGACATGCTGGAAATCAAGAGTGGGTTGACTCTCTCACAACTAAAGATCATTTTGAGAGGCCACTTTAAGGAAGACAGCTCAACTGATTTGTACCACAGATTAGTTAGTATCACTCAAGATGTTTGGGAATCCCCTCAGAAATTCCTGTTCAGAGCAATTGAGCTAAAGGAGAGGCTCCTTGTTGCTGCTTGAGAAGTTTAGTCAGACGAGCAGTACAGCCCAGAGCTAATTCAGAGGAAATTTTTGAGATTGCGGAGTACTGGACTACTGAGTGACCAAATCAAGTTCCAGCTGAAGAGTTGTCTCGGTGATCAAAATACTTCGGATGAAATTCTGATTGACAAGATGAATGAAGCAGCAAGTTTTGAATGGGAGAGATAACAAAAATTAAAAAGAAACACTGGTGTTAACCCTCTGATGGTCCTCGGTCATTTCTGACCGAATAATTTTCTGTTTTGAAATTTTAAAAATCACAGCTTCATCGGAAGGCTATGAAACTTGGTGACTTTTCTGGGATTAGGTATGTGAATACAAAAAAAAATTGAGGTCATGATCCGAGCATGCTAAGTGGTCGTAAAAAAAATAGTCACACTCGTGGTCTTCGGTCAAAAATGACCGACCCATAGGAAATGAATGGGAAATTTACAAAAACACAAAAATTCTCTGAATTTTTGTCTGTACAATCTACAAATCGGACACGATTCTAAAAAAAAGTACACCGCAGTAAAGGGGTGACACTCTACAACATCAAGAGTGCAAAAAATTCACACCCACCCACACACACACATACAAACACACGTTTATACACATACACACCAATAAATTCAGATTACAAAAATCTGTTTTGAATTTTTAAAAATCACAGCTTCATCGGAATGTTACGAAACTTGGTGACTTTTCTGGCATTAGGTATGTGAACACACAAAAAAAATGAGTTCATGATCCGAGCATGCTAAGTGGTCGTAAAAAAATTAGTTATGATTTTGGTCTTCGGTCAAAATTACCCCCATAGGAAATGAATGGGAAATTGACAAAAACACAAAAATTCTCTAAAAATCAGCCACGATGCAGAAAAAAAATGCTCAGCAATGAAGGGGTGAAGCTCTAAAACATCAAGAGTGAAAAACATAACATAATTAATAATTATAATTAATATATGTATATATAATTAATATAATAATTATTAAAATTATTAAAATAATAATTAATAAAATGTTATAAACCTTGGCAAAAAGTATTATTTGAGAATTTCTAAAAAAATACATTCAATCCACATCTTAAAAGTAAGTAATTTGGTCCAAAAACAACTAGAATTCACAAACATCTCCATTTAGAGCTATACAGGCATCTAGTGGTAAACCCATGCAATAACATGTTTTATTTAATTTTATGATTAATAAATTGATGAATTTTTTTTTATTTTATTTTTTTTCTGAAAGCCTAGTCTCTATTTTACCCGAAAATACTGCATAGAATTGTTTTTAAAAAAAAAAAAAAAAAAAAAAAAAAAACATTATTTTCAATGGCAAAAAATGGACTATAAATATTGCATAAATATTAATAAGTTCAATCAAATTGTCTCAAAATTCTAAATTAAAAAGAATAAATATTATAGAACAAAAATAAATTGCATTGGTTTTTACTGGGATGGAGGAAGTTTCATTTTTAGGTGTCCGGTCATTTATGACCGGGAAGGCCCCCAGTGTGACTGCTAAACGAAGACCATCAGAGGGTTAAAGGGGTGAAAGCAAATGGAAGCTGGTGCCTCATCACATGACACATTATTGGGGGCTGCAAGCTTAGTATAAAAAACAGCACCAACTAAAATTAATGTCAAAAGTCCGAAAACAACACACAGAGATTCTGAGTGGATGGAAATAGTGAAGGAGCTGAGAGAGGAGATGGCCGAATGAAGGAGGACAGTACAAAGTGCATCACAACCTTTTCACAGAGAAAGAGTGCAGGGCCTGCCAGGAAAGTAGCACAGGTGAAACATGTGACCACTGCTTCAAATGTGGCCAACAGGGTCATTATTCCAAGGGCTGCCGCGTGGCCAGAAAATTAGGGGGGAAAGTCAACATTGCCAGTCACACAATAATTCACCTCTCCACAGAAAACCTTGAACTCACTGAATCCATTGAGGTATCCAAGGGAGACCATCTAAGTGCATTGACTGGGTTAGGCTCTACTTACATCAGTCACATCTCACCCAAACACCACTCAGAGCTGTTGGGCCTCATTGGAAAAAGATGTATGGTGAGTTGTTACCTTGAAGGCGTGGCAACCCAAGTCTTATGGGATACTGGGTCTCAAGTCTACCTTCTGAATGAGAATTGGAGGACCGAACATATTCCCCACATAAAAGTCCAATGCCTAGAGGAAATCCTGGGGCTTGGCACACTTGTGGGTAAAGCAGTCAACCAGACAACCATCCCATTCATAGGCTGGGGTGAAGTGAGATTCCAGCTTGGAGCAGATAGCACAGCCCCGTTAGAGCTCAAGGTTCCCATGCTAGTCACTGCAGAAGCTAATATAGCAGAAGAACACATCATCGGCTATAATGTCATCGAGGTACTGTTGAAAAAGGGGCCTGACAACCACCCCAAACCACAATACAGGCTGTGAGTGCTGCTTTCTCTATCAACAGTATAAGTGCTGAGAATCTGACCAAATTAATCCAAATCAGTGACCCTCAGAGCAGCGATGGGATAGTGAGGTTGGGGCGCCAGAAAGTTACCATTTCACCCGGCTTGACCAAAATGATTAAATGTGGAGTGAGGACCTCTGCTTTCCCTTGCCAACAGGATGCTCTCTTCATTCCCAATGAAAGCCCCTCTTGGCTGGATGTCCTGGAAATAGGGGAAATTGTTGTCAACCTTCAGAAAGGAACATGGTCACGAGAAGCCATTCCTGTAACAAATAGAACAGACAAAGATATCATCTTGTCACCACAAACTTTTCTTGGTCAGGTTCAGTGGGTGAAAGCCATTTATCCTATGCAAACCAAGCCTGTGGAAAAAAACGATGAGAGCAGAGGCTGAGTCTGAGGTTAGTCCCAGCTCCCACCACATACACATGAATGGTTCAAAAGATAGTGAGCAGACAGAGGAAGAGAAAAAGGAATTATGGGACCAACCTGTGTCACTCACCCATTTGACGTCAGCTCAGCAGCTAAAAGTAAAAACAATTTTAAGAGAAGAGTGTGGGGCGTTCTCCAAAGATGAGTATAATGTGGGATGTATACCATCCCTACAGCTCTGCATCAGGTTGTCTGATCCCACTCCAGTGCGACGAACATACATCTCTCTGCCAAAGCCCTTACAAAAAGAGGTGAAGGAGTATTTGGAGGACTTGCTAAATCGGGGTTGGATAAGAAAATCCAAATCCAACTACTCTTCGCCTATAGTGTGTGTGCGAAAAAAAGATGGGACCTTGCGTCTCTGTTGTGAGTATAGGGAGCTAAATCAAAAATCCATCCCTAACAGACATCCCATCCCACGCATACAAGATATGCTTAAAGGGATACTCCACTTTAAAATGAAAATTCTGTCATCATATACTCACCCTCATGTTGTTTCAAACCTGTATGAATTTCTTTCTTCTGCTGAACAGAAAGGAAGATATTTAGA
The DNA here is from genome assembly GCF_964197995.2 of Scardinius erythrophthalmus. Lineage (NCBI taxonomy): Eukaryota > Metazoa > Chordata > Actinopteri > Cypriniformes > Leuciscidae > Scardinius > Scardinius erythrophthalmus. Next base: position 9,723,908 of record NC_138245.1, on the reverse strand, counting down.
AGAATGTCAGTAACCAGACAGTTTCTGGTACCATTGACTTCCATAGTAGGAAAAAATATATACTATGGAAGTCAATGGTACCAGAAACTGTCTGGTTACTGACATTTTTCTAAATATCTTCCTTTCTGTAAAAAGAAATGAAAGAGAGCCATGGTTGTGCCCAGCAGTCATTGCAACAGCACTTGCGGAGGAGGAACATGAACAACATGCATCACCTGTGTCCACAAATATCCAGTGAGGAACTGAAAATCGCTCAGGAGGGGGACGTGATGATCTTGAAGATCTTGCAGTATCTGAAGACAAACCAGTGGCCTAGGGTGAAGAACAGTGATGAGACCACAAAGGCATTCTTGAGGGAGAGAAGTAAGTGATATCAGGATGAAAATGGGGTCCTATACCAAAAGACTGCTACACGCTCACAGCTGGTACTGCCCAAAAGTTTTCATAATTTAGTCCTCCAACAGCTACACCAGGAAATGGGCCATCTGGGAGTGGAGCGAACACTTCACCTAATCAGGGTACGGTTTTACTGGCCGCACATGCAGCGAGATGTGGAGCATCATGTCACTAAAAAGTACTACTGCCTGAAAAGTAAGAGACCAAATAAACCTACCAGAGCCCCACTTACCAACAGTGAGTACCTACTCCCTTGAGATAGTGTCCATTGATTTCCTGCATTCAGAGAGATGTAAGGGATGCTATGAGTACATACTGGTCGTGATGGACCACTTTACCCGGTTCGCGCAGGCTTATGCTTGCACTAACAAAGCCTCCAAAACTGCAGATGAAAAGATCTTTGGAGACTTTGTCCTTAAATTTGGGTTTCCAGCTAAGCTCCATCACGACCAGGGCAGAGAGTTTGAAAATCAGCTGTTTGCCAAGCTCCAGCAGTACTGTCGGATTCGTGGCTCGCACACCACCCCTTACCATCCACAGGGAAATGGTCAGGTCGAAAGATTTAATAGAACCCTGCTGGCCATGTTGAGGACATTAACAGAGGATGAAAATCTGATTGGAAAAGTTCCCTTGCTAAGGTGGTACATGCATATAACTGTACACGTCATCAATCCACAGGCTTCTCGCCATACTACCTCCTCTTTAGCTGACTCCCAATTGACCTCATGTTCGGTTTGAGCCCCAATGATGTAAGTCCTTCACCTAAGGATTATGTGATCAAGTGGAAAGAGAGAATGGAGGAGGCTTACCAACTGGCTTCCCAGATGGCTCGCAAGAGTGGGGACAGAGGGAAAGAGAGGTATGACAGGAAGGTGCATGGCGCAGAGTTGTATCCAGGATGCAGAGTCCTTGTCCAAAATCTCACAGAGAAAAGTGGCCCAGGGAAACTCAGATCTTTCTGTGAGGAAAAAGTTCACATAGTTACTCAAAAAAAAAACAAAAAAAAAACAGGCAGTCCAGTGTATGAAGTACAACCAGAAAATGGACAAGGGCGAACAAGAGTGCTTCACAGAAATCTGCTGCTACCATGTGACTTTCTGCCTATGGAAGAACAAGAGACACCAAGAATGAGGAAAAGACAGGAAAAGAAAAGGCCAAACATAAGTATAAACAGTAAGGGACCTGAACTTACTGGTTCGGAGGAAGAGAATGAATGGGAATACATCGACGGAGGTCAGCTGGAGTCAGCTAATGAGCCTGTGAGAAGCATTCTTAGACCAGACGCAGAGGAGTTCCAGCTACAGAATGTGACGACAGCCCCGGAACAGTACAACTGGGATAGAAAACAACTCCAGATGGCATCGGAGGTGGACACGATGGAGGAGCATCCTGAAAGGGAAGAAGAGGAACTACAGGAGGACACTATACAGACGGAGCAGGTTGAAGAGGATTTGCAGCTGAAACTCACCTCGAACCAAGAAGAAAGAAAGAATACAGAGGATAAAGAGCTGACTAGTGATGATAAGCACAACGAGCACCATCAGCAGCTAAAGTATCCTTTGAGAACTAGAAAAAGCACTTTCACATAACCCAGTGACTTCAGTACTGGAGTTCCTCCAGAGTCGCTTCTCTCACGGGCTCTCCCCGTCCACGCTTAAGGTCTATGAGGCGGCCTTAGCTGCCTTCCACACGCCTTTAAGGGTGGGCACCTTGGAGACACACCCACTTATAGTACGTTTCCTTCGTGGAGCTAGGAGGATGAGGCCTGTCATCCAGTCCAGGGTCCCCACGTGGGACCTAGCAGTGGTTCTTGAGGGGTTATCCCTGGCACCCTTCGAACCCTTGGATGAGGTGTCTGAGAAATTTTTATCTTTAAAGGTAGCTTCCTGCTCGCTATTACTTCCCTGAAAAGAGTCAGTGACCTGCAGGCGCTATCCGTTGCTCCCTCTTGCCTCGAGTTCGCTCCTGGCAGAGTGAGAGCCATTCTCCACCCTAGACCCGGCTATGTGCCTAAGGTGCCTACAAATGTGGCACGGTCTATAATTCTTCAGGCACTCCATCCTCCACCGCATGTGTTGGCTGATCAAGCTAAGCTACATCTATTATGCCCGGTCTGAGCTCTGGAGGCCTATGTACATAGGTCCTTGGGCTGGAGGAAGTCGGACCAGCTGCTTGTGTGTTTTGGGTCACCTAAGAAGGGTTCCCCTGCCTCTAAACAAGCTATTAGCATATGGATAGTAGAGGCCAATTCTTCAGTGTATGAGGTGCGCAATTTGCCTTCGCCTCTCCTGATAAGAGCCCACTCAACTAGAGGAGTGGCATCCTCTAAAGCCCTGCTAGCAGGGGTTTCCCTTCAAGAGGTCTGTGATGCCGCCGGCTGGGCCTCCCCACACACCTTCCTAAGACATTACAGTCTGGATCTGCCCTCTATACCGGGTTCACAAGTTCTCTCGTCTTGAGTTTGCCAGATTGCTTCACACCAGGGCGCGTACTACTCAGTGTGGCGCAGTGGGCATTTCGTTCCCCAAAGTGTCGATCCTCGACGCAGCGCGAGTTCCCTCGAAAGGGAACGTCTCGGGTTACGACTGTAACCCTCGTTCCCTTCAAAACGCTGCGTCCCTCGGCCACACTTCTTGTGCTCCTGAAAACGACTTGCTTCGACCTATCAGAAGCTGACGCTGTTGTGACTATTGTTCCCCAAAGTGTCGATTCTTGACGCAGCATCTAGACGTAACCCGAGATGTTTTCCTCTGGACACACCCTTGCAGTGCGTAATCGGTTCCCAGCCACCGTTGTTCCTGTGGTCAGGAGAACCATCCAACATTCTGTCGGTCAACTACTGGTTCTGAGAGAGCAAGAGGGTCTGGGTACGCAGCACATCACCAGCTTCAGCAAGCAGTGCGCCGGCGCAAAATGACAGCCGACCTTTGTCGATCGGTAACTCCCTCCTACCAACCTGGTCAGAAGGTCTGACTGTCAACCCGGGACATCAGGATGCGCCTGCCCTGCAAGAAGCTTAGTCCCAGATATATTGGCCCCTTCACCATCATCAGACAGATCAACCCCGTCACTTACCTACTCCAACTCCCTTCACACTAAAAAATTCATCCTTCCATCCATGTTTCCCCTCTCAAACCTCACCACTTTCCCGTTTCTGTTTCCTTAGAGCTTGGCCCAGCAGTGGAACCCCCCCTTCTGTCAATCCTCGAGGCCGGCGCAACCTACCAGGTACACAACCTACCTTGGACTCCCGGCGCCATGGTGCCATTCTAGAATATCTGGTAGATTGGGAGGGTTATGGACCTGAAGAACGACCATGGGTTCCCAGAGACGACATCCTCGATCCCACTCTACTGGAAGCCTTCCACTCTGCTCATCCTGATAATCCTGCACCCCTGAGGAAGAGGTCGGCCACCACAACGGGCCGTGGAGGGAGGGGTATTGTTACAGATCTGCCAGGCTCTCACACCAGCCAATCACAGAGTACTCCCTCTCCTGAATACTGATCACACACACCTGCACCTCATATGCACCCTCATCACTTCCACTATAAATGCACATACCTCACCCCAGCTCATTGTCTGGTCTCGCTCCTGCACGAAGTGGACCCATACCTTCTCCCAGCCATTGTCAAGCTATTCCAGTGAATCTTCTCCAGCATTCCCTCCAGTACTTTCTCCAGCGTCTCATCCTGTGTTTCTCCTGTGATCCCTCTGCAGCATCTTCTCATCTCCTCTGTCTCCGATCCCACCTGCATTTTCAGCGAGGTGTGTGCATCCAGGCCATCATCCATCTCTCCATCCACCATTCATCGATCCTGTAAGAAAAGACATTCCATTCGCCGCCAGAATCCCACTCTCCAGATTATCCATTGAACTACTCACTTACCTGCTTACTGCTTCACTGCTCATTGTTGTCAATAAACATCCTGTTTGCTTTCATCTCCCTCGTCTGAGTCTGCTTCCGTAACAGGTAGCATGTTACTTGAAAAAAGGGCAAGGCTGGCCACTCGAAAATCCAGCCCTACCACCCAAAATAATTCTAGTTTAACGGGCTGAACATTGGTGTATATCACCTCCTTAACAGCATGCATGGTATGCTTGATATATTAATCAGAGCATAAAGGGACACAAGCTGCCAGCCCACTCTGATCATGCAATTGCATCAGTTTCCAAACAAAGGAACATTTCCCACTTGAAAATTACACTTCTTCATTGGTCAAGCCAAACTCGGGTTTTGCTAAAGGATATTTGATACCAATCTTTCATTGATACCAATCTTTCATTTGAAAGTCACATTTCTAGTATTTGTAAATCCGCATTCTTCCATCTTAAAAATATATCTAAATTACGTCATATGCTCTCAATGACAAATGCAGAACAATTAGTTTATGCATTCATTACATCAAAGCTAGATTATTGTAATGCTCTTATGAGTGGTTGCCTTGCATGCTTAATAAACAAACTACAGCTGGTCCAAAACTCAGCACTCAGCTAGAGTTCTTACCAGAACCAGGAAGTATGACCATATTAGCCCGGTTCTGTCAACACTGCATTGGCTCCCTATTAAACATCGTATACATTTTAAAATATTGCTGATTACTTACAAAGCACTTAACTCCCCAGTACTTGAGCGAGCTCTTAACGCATTATAGTCCTTCACGTCTATTGCGATCTCAAAATTCCGGCCAGCTGATAATACTGTACCTAGAATATCAAAATCGATTGCTGGCGGTAGATCATTGTCCTATTTAGCACCATAAATTCATGTCAATTTGAGTTAATTCAGTTTAATGTATAAAAAATGTGATGTTCAGAAGCTGATATTTATAATGTATGCCCTTTGAAATGTTTAAAGTTAGGGGTTCTTCAAGTAAGATTTACGTAGAAAACGTAATATCACATGACCTGGTTGAGTTTGGAGTGAGTCTGCATCATTTTGGGTCAGAAAGAACGTGGATACAGAGACACAACATATAGCCTGCAATTGCTGCAAAATAATTACTTTATCTGCATGGTTTGAGAGGCACACACGATTGTTTACCTTTATATATATTTCATAATGTTTATAATGTTGTTTTATACTTTACGTGCACAATGTGATGCGTTATTAATGATGTTAATTGGATTTGTCATATTTCTGTTGCATATAGGTGGACATTGGCACAAGAGACTTGTAAAGGACTGAGATGCATATTTTGAATATTATATGTTTTTTATCTTGTAGGTTGGATGTTTGGTTGTTTGAATGGATCTCAGGGGACTGTTAGACCCTTTACTATACTAACATAACTAGCCCTAATTTTCCTTCTAAAAATGTTGCACTCTATATGCACTGTATAAATTAAAGCAATTATCTACAGTGACGTCAATACACACATACATACACAGGTTACCCACTTCTGCTCTCACATGGAGTAATGACCATAAGTGGGAGGTTTAGTCACATGGCTCTGATCAGGCTAGTATCACATGGTTTGTGTTTGCAGTGACTTCAGAGCACCAGACTAACTTCTGTTACACACAGTTATGATGAAAGTGTTTTATGCTTCCTTTGTGAAATACTGGAAACTGCAGAGGGACTTTTAATCGAATAGAGCCAGTGAAACAATGGAAATACCAGCCATAAGTCTCAAGGTAATTTATTAGTTTTTTATGTATGTGTTGTATAGTTTGTATATTGATTGTTAAATGATCCATCAAAAGCTGAAAGATCAAAAGGAAGAGGTTGTTGTTGTTTTATGTAAAAAGTATTTATACACTGAAAAATTGTACTGATGTTTTTATTTGATCTTTCCTATTTCAGGAAAGATCAAATAAAAATATCAATACAATTGTTTTACATAATTCATCATTCTAAATCAACTTTTTGACAGTTTTATGTCTTACATTATTTCCTCAGATGTGCTTCCCTGATTCTAGTTGCACATTTTACTATTTCTCTGTCAATGACTGTGTTTCAAAACCTAAACCGTTTACCTAAACCGCATTTTCTGTGCATTCATCATATAGAGGCCTTCATAAGTTTATCACAGTCAGGCCAGGCAACCAGGAACCCTTAAAATTATTAATGGAAATTGTAGTAAATACAGTTATTTTCTTTATTTTGTACCGAATTGGGTCACACATTTTAGCTTTCTTTAAGCACTATTTGCTTACGTAAAAATAAAATAATTGTTTGATACAATATGCTGATTGTGTTCATGTTGTATTGCAAAACACTGCACTTTTGCTGATATACAGGTAATGTTAAAGACAGTTTTCATGGTATGGTTAGGTTTAAATGCTGGTTAAGGGGTGGATGTAAAGGGTCAACAGTAATTATAGATGTAATTACATAAATTAATTACAGATGTAATTATATACAGGTTAAAATATAAGTACAATGTGAATATATGTGCTGTATTAATATTAATGCATCAAATTATTTATTTAAACCCTTAAGTCTTAAAAAGCACATAAAGTGAGACACAGAATTGTCCATTTGTATTGGTTCATATCTTGATTCTTTTAGAAAAGCATTGCCTGTAACAAATTTTGTATTTTAGAGATACCCAAGATCTTAGGTGCAGCATTTAGCCCAAAAATGCCCATGACTGAATGCTCACTAGGTTTTGAGACACGGCCTGTTTTTAGGGAATAGATCTGTACATTTATGTGCTGCACTGTGCGTGTGTTTTCTCTGCAGGCAATCGTGTTGGTTCACTGGATACTGACAGTCTGGTGAGAGTTATGGCACATTTGCCTTTCTCCTTTCTGTTTTTTTATCACTAACCTGAGGAATTTCACCATTAGTGAAAGTTTATCATCCAGTTCTCAGTTCAGCAGAATTGGAAATACATTTCTTCTTCAAACTTAAGAAAAATGAAGCCTCCTAAGTGTGTGTATATATAACATTTGAAGCCATAGCTATAAAATTGAAAGCCCCTTTATATTTGTTATTAGTTATTTTTTTATTTAATTGGGATATATATATATATCACATATATATAATTGTGACTAGTCTGATTCTGAGTAATTTACACACATGCACACACACACACACACACACACATACACACACACACACACACACACACACGCACGCACGCACGCACGCACACACACACACACACACACACACACACACACACACACACACACACACACACACACACACACACACACACACACACACACACACACACACACACACACATAGTGTCCCTGAAAATGTTTACAAATACAACACATACACGCACACACAGGGGGCGGAGCATCACAAGCTCGCACTCAGAGCCAGGACAATCTCATCTGATAATATCAGAACAGAAACTCTCAGTTGCGGTGTTCATTTCGACTCGGAGTCGGACAATAATGCCCACAGAGCCAGAGAATATATGCTGTATGGAGATAGAACAGGTATAGTTAATTTAATTATGGTTATAACTTATTTGTCATCTGCTTTTATCCACTATTAAAACAAGCCTGCTGTAGCAAACCCCGTCCGAATGATGACCAAAATATACTGACGAGTTCAGTGAAGTTTATTGTACATCACACAAAAGATGAGCGTTAGTTTTACTCCAGAGAATCTCTGTAAGAGACAGCGAAGTACACAAAACACTCGTTACAACTAACAGTAAACAAATATATACACACCTTTTCAGTGGGTGCTTAATAAACTGGTAAACCTTATATCCGTAAAATGACTCGATGAGCTGTCATAAAGTGCGTGCTCTCACTTTCATTTCTGCCGTGGTCTCCGGAGACCGTAAGCTGGATCCATCCTCGAGTAACAACGAGAGTAAATGAAGACTGCTTTGTTCATTCTTACATCCAACAACAAAACACCTCAATCGCTTAGGAGACATTCTTGTCTACAGCTGCTCAAGCGTCGAAACAATGGCAGACTCTGTGTCCAGCTCACTCAGGGCGGGTTTATGCTCAAACTGCAGTGTCGATCAACAGTCGTGGGAGGGGCCTGTGCAAAGTGACATCACATTGCCCCGAATCTGAGAACGGCTTGTTCTGAGACAGTGCTTATGATTTATGGGGATTATAAAAAAAGCACTGGGTGGATTTTTATCATTATAGGGTGGTTGTGTACACACACTGCCAACACACATTTATGTTCAAACACCATGTAAAAGTGAATTTTGCATAATAGGTGCCCTTTAAATCCAGTCCATCCATGCATAAAACACGTTTAAGCATATTTCTAACACTCTTAACATAAATGTATTTGAATATTATGTACTCAATCCAACTTCGGCCAACTTTTACACTTTATATTGAAAGAGAACCGCTAGCTGCTTACCTCTCCTTAGCACGCTAAAAAAGTAGACTATTTAGCAGACTTGCAGCATGGGCTGAACAGAAATGACATCACAATGCCAGGAGTGAAGGTATGACGTCACTTTGTAGGTCAACCGGCAGTTAGCATCACACTGGTTGGCACACAAAAAACCGATAGGATTTTCCCACAGGCTTTTAGATTCCCAGCAAACACATTTACGTTGTGGCAACATCTGTGGCACGTTGCACTTCTGCTATGGCAACGTCGCTGTCTACATGCTGGCAACATTGTAACAACGTAGAATTGTAAGACGCGACAGGGCTGAAGCAACGTTGTTGCGCCACATTCAGCAACTGAGAGACGACGTTCTGACAATTTTTTTTATGCTAGATAGGCCTATAGATATCCCCCATTTAGCATTTTATGTTTTGAGGTTAATTTTTTATTAGTCAGATGTTAGAAATGTATAAACTTTTTAAATATTGTTTATCCTTATTATTTAATGTGGCTATCAGTAAATTAGCCTAATTATAATCAACACCTGCAAGTGTACACTTTGAAGAGTAAAAATGACAGAAGGTTATGTTAATTCAACTTTATTATATGGTAATCAAATTGCACTTCCAAAATTCATACATTTGTGAATAAAGAAAAAAATTAAATAAACAAATATACAAATATCTTTTAAGTATAATAAATAAAACATAAAAAGCAAAGATCAGAATATTTAATGAACACAACCGGGTTCTGTACATGGCAGACAGGGGAGTATAGTCGAAAGCCGGGCGATAAAGGTCGGCAACTGGAATCAGTCCAGGAAACATCCACAAATCCAGAGAAGCAAAGAAACGAATGAGACTTAATAGTAAACAAATCAAATGAAAAACTAAACAGTGCAAGCGAGGCTATTAGTCACATTTGAAAATTAAGTTGTAGGTTGTGTTTGAATAATTGCTCGATGAAAAATGAGACAACACAATAAGCCCAATGGGCGGTAGAAATTTAAAAGGCTGATTTTCGCGCTTCAGGGCAGTGATGAGTACATATGTAGTCCACTGGTTGTCAAGACACCATAGGCTCAACCTTAAGCTATGGCCCTGAACGGTGGTTTAACAACGCTGGTTTAACAACAACAACCTTCACCACACAACGTAGTTATAGCAAACTTTTGGCCATGTTTTAAGTCATCTTCATTTAAATAGCGCTTTTAACAATGATCAGTGACAATGACAGTTGTTAGAAGGTTGGGTAAATAGTGCCAACGTTCTGTGTTTTCTGGGTTATCACTAAAAACAAGCTCTGTGATCAACAAAAGTTTATGATACTTGCACGTTTTGACCATCAAGATAATTATCACAGATGATCACAACTTTTATGAATTTTGAAGCCTAAATGTAGTCGCCAGAAGTAAAAAGCTAAAGTTAGGCTATAAACGAACTACACCACGTTCCCACAAATTCAAAGTCACCATCACTATCACTAAGCTTCCAACAGCTCTTTTTTTCTAAAACATTTTCCCAGAACGTTTAAGTTAGAATAGTTTGTGAGAGCACAATTATAAGCATAACGAGGCTGTAAAGAGAACCGAGTTTATCAATTCAGCGTGATGACGTTTAATCTCTTCGAAAGCTTCTGTAGTCCCATTTAGCCACTTGTAAGCAACAACCTTTTTCAAGACGGGTAACAGCTTAAAAAAATCACGAGTGGGGTAATATGGATGTACTTTATGTCGTAGAATAAAACATGAAAGTGTATGTTCACCACATACCTTATTTCAGCCATTTAACCAAGACCCTTTTCAAAAAACCCATTGACTTCAGGACAATGGAACCAGAAGTGTTAAAACGCTAACTCACTTCCGCTTTTTGGCCTACAAAGTGATGTCATACCTACACCACTCTATATTAATCATAAAACTCTTTTTCTCAAAATGACACTGATTAAGTTCAAAACATAATTATAATGTTTTCTTAATAAATACTATAAAAGTAAACAAATTAAAACTGTCAGAAAGGATTATTAGTGAAACATTTTGAATATACACTGTGAATATAAACATCCATCACACTAGGAAGATGGCAGTGAATAAATCAATGTATCGATTCTCAGTAATACTTATTTTTTGTCTTTTAAATAGTCATTTCTAAAATAGCCTATTGCTTATGTATGTTCAGAAAGTCTTCCAGTTTTGAAGCCACACAGCATAACAAATAAAATATTTCATCTTTTTGTTTTTTATTTTTATTTCATTTTGTTGATGACAAATTTTCAACTCACTTTTTTTTCTCTGCACTGTTATATTACTATTGTACAGGACTTAAAGTAAGCTCAAAAGAAAAAAGAAAATAGTCAGATTATATTACCTAAAGTGTGTAATGTAACAGATTGTTACAATTTTCAAAATGTAATTGTATTCAGTTATTTACAAAAAAAGAAAAAAAAGAAAAAAAAGAAAAGTAATCTACCTAGCAATGAACCATACTAAATTAAGTTAACTTGACAGCCGTAATTAAAATATTAGTCTTAACATTTAAATGTGTGTTTATGTGCAGGGCATGCTTGTATCCCTGGCTTCCTACTTCTTATGTGTTGGGGAACGTGAGCGTTCTTGCAGTGGGAGTGTGGGCCATAGCACAAAGAGACTCCATAGATGCTGTATTATTGGTAAGTGTGATTTTTTTTTTCATTCATAAAGAGCATGATTTTCAGATCATAAAGGCCTAGACATTAATTTTATTCAGTATTGATTACAGATGAGAAATCCACACCTTTATGACATTTGAGTATTTCATAGCCGTACTTTTGACTGGCCAAAAGGTCTGGTTCACATTAGCCGCTTTTCTAATGCCGTGCCAGTGTGAGCCAGAGCTAACAACATGCCAGGCAGGGCTAATACGGGACCTCGAGCACAGAGGCCAAAATCAAGTTGTGTTTCCACTGTCAGGCCAGTAGCCCTGCAGCGCAGCCCTAAAACCTTTAAAACTAGATCGCAAAATGAGTCGGTCAAGTCAAGTCAAGTCATCTTCATTTATCAGGGGCGGACTTTATCATTAGGCAAAGGTCGGCAATTGCCTTGGGCCCCGAGCTACCTTGGGGCCCCCAACATGCCCTATTAACTTATGCTTAAGTTTTTTTTATTATATATTTCTAAAACTCCATTTGCGAAAAATGGCATCAAATCATTAGTGTCGCGGACAGGAGGGGGCCCCCGCCTCACTACATTGGACTATTCCATTATCTCACCAACTGCGCATCTGCGAAAGTGACAAGACTGTGCCAAAAAACTGATGGAGAAAAAGAAGTGATTGACAGACAGAGTGTACAGAGTAGTAGACAGAGTAAAAATTAAGCGAAGCTAGCTACCCAAGCGGTGCTTAAAAAAGGAAGAAGCGGGAGGAAAGTCCGTAAAGGTGCGCAGCGCGAAAGATAAACAACACGCAGTAACAGGAGGACTGGGAAATACAAAAACAGAGCACGACGAGTCTAAACGCGAAAATGTAAAGTTTCGAAGTTACCCAAGCGGCTCAAATAAAAGAAAAAGTGAAAAGACTCTGATAGGTAGGCTATTTGGGAACGCTGCCAAAGATGACAAACTTTTTTACGGCTAGCCTACTGTTGGGGATACAGATCAGGAACAACAACGTCCAACGCACAGAAAAATCGTGAAGCAGAGGACACGGAGATCGACAGACAAAACTGAGCAGTTTACTTATGAATCATGATATTTAAAAAAAATCTCAGCTCTCAGATTCTGTTAATTCTATCACGAAATTTAAGACCGTTTTACCATTTTAATGTGACGTGACAGATTCCTATAGCGGCACGTGAACTGATCATCTAAATAAACACGAATTAACTATGTTGAAAGATCCAGTATAACTTACCGAAATGTATATTCCTCATTCATAATATCGATCAATAAGTGTTTTTCAACCGTGGAAAGAGGTAAAACAGCTGGAGAACAATCTTCACATAACATTTACCTCGTGAAAGCCATGGCTAAAAAAAGAACTATCGAGAGTATTTGGCTAAATATGTGTAGGCTACTATATTATTTATTTTAACCTTAAATTATACCAGCTGATAAGGCTTTTTTTTTTTTCTTGAGGAAAAGTGCCTAAATTGTGAAACGTTACCTAATATTTATCCAAATGAGTCAATATTGAATCAAATCACAAGAATTGAATCGAAATGGTGAAATTTGTCAAGCAAAAAAAAAAAAAAAAAACGAAAAAACAAAACAAAACATAGCTTACCAGAAATTGTACCATGTAAACATTGTAACATGTTTCTGTTTAGGAGTAAAGAAGTATATGCAGGGTTTAAAGGGGACATTTTTCTCCTCTCTAACCTTTACTTCCCCGTAGATTAGCTTTACCTGCCTATATATCCACCATTCAGTCGGTACATATTTTTTTCGTTCTCTTTTAAAGATTGGATGGGGAGGGGCCCATTGCCTACCTACCTTCGCCTTGGGCCCCCGATTTGCTAAATCCGCCACTGTCATTTATATAGCGCTTTTAACAATGTAGATTGTTTCAAAGCAGCTTTACAGAGATAAACGTATAATTTAAGGTAACAGAGATTGTTTTGGCTTTATAGCGGTTCTTTAATAAAGTTATTTTCCAGCTAAAGTTAGTTTTGATTGATTCACTTCCGTCGCAACGATCATTTGTTATTAAATTAGGGGCCGCTAAGACGACACCATTCTCTCTACACAGACTTTAAACGCGAACCTGTGAGAAACGCTGATGGCATTCACATGCGCATTAAGAATTGGTTCTATAGTTATGTGCGTTTGAATATATGTGCGCAGGTTTGTAATTCCCTACAAACCAAGCCTAAACAAAGTACTGGTATTTTCATATAAATTTTGATACAGAATTTTATTTTATTTTGTCACTTCGGGGTAGGTACGCAAAACGAATTTTCCCGACAACGCTTTATCTGTAGAGTGGTAAAGGGATCCTCCATAGGGAGAGAGTAGTTGGCACTTCAGCACTGCGTTGTCATCGGGTCCAGGCGAAGGTCCTTCGTCAGATCCGGTTACGGCCTGGATCCGGCAGGCTGCGGGAAAACCTCGGGATAAACAAAGACACTAAAATTAGCGTCATTCTTTTTATGATGTAACGACTAACGAGTACATCAGGATTTATGGGAAGTGTTCCCGGTTCCCGGTTATAGAAGTCTATAATGTATTATGTGTATGCTAGGTCAAAGAGATGTGTCTTTAATCTAGCTTTGAACTGACAGAGTGTGTCTGCTTCCCGGACAATGTTAGGAAGACTGTTCCAAAATTTTGGTGCTAAATAGGAAAAGGATCTACCACCAGCAGTCAATGAACATGACAGAAGCGAACATTTGGCCTTTACTTAAAGACTTAAGATTCCAGCATCGATATTTGACCAATGTTTTACAATAAAAAATGTTTCAGTGACAGTAATGTGTCAAGAGTGCACATTAATCATGCTGAATCAAACTGGTACCATTTCACATAAAAAGAGACCACATACCTATTTAGTTGTAACTGCTTCGATTCATTTACGATGACAGGAATGAACAACACAACTCTGTTAAAGGGGTCCTATTATGCTTTTTCACTATTTCAACTTTAGTTAGGGTGTAATATTGCTGTTTGAGCATAAAAAAGATTTGCAAGCTTACAAAGGTCGACTTCCACTCCAAAGGGAGATATTTTATTTAACAGGATCCACTTTCCAAGAACTACAATGAACTAGTTCCTCGTTTAAATAATCCCCACCCATGGAATGCACATTCCAAAACTAATTTGTTTGACCTTCCTAAAGCTGACGAACTTAGAATGGGTCAAATTTATTTTAAACACTGTTCCTGAACAATATACTCGTGATGTTTATCTGTGCGGTGTACATTTTATGAAGAACAGCTTCCAGAACCACGATGCAGGCTTCTCACAAAAGCTTCTCCTGAAATGGAGCAGTTTCCACTTTGTCGAGACAATCTGTTGTTTGTGGATCACAACTTGTAAGTATGTCTTATTATTTGTAGTTGCGTTTTCTATTAACAGTTCTAATTATAAGTTTATGTCGTTGCTACGCTCGCCTGCTAGCCAACGTTAATGTTGATATAGTGTTGTTTACTATAGCTTTTTTAAGGCTGTTCACTGCCCCTTAGGAAAATTAACCATGTTTTTGTGATCGATTACAGTTTGTATAACCATAGTTTTCCGACAAATACCATAAATATAAATGGTGGGTAACATCGTACCTATAATGTACAAGAAAAACATACCACTCTGAAACATCCTGTGAAATCCGTGCTTTAAAGTCTGTGCATGAAATCCGTTCTGGATGCTCCTCTTGTTTGTTAACATTGTCAGGGTCTGAATCGGTTTTGAAATTGCCGTCATCCTTGAAATTTATACTAGAGCAGAACTTTAGAGGTTTTGGAGGGGCCGGACATTTCCCAAAACACACGCTAAGCGCTGCCAATCACAACACACTGGGCCAGCTAACCAATCACAGCAGATTTCGTTTTTCGGAAGGAGGGGCTTCATAGAAACCGGTACTAAACAACGCGTTTGGGCCAGACTGGGGAGAATGGAGCTGTAATAATTTAAAATATGTGAAAAATAATGTGTTTTTTGAGCAATCAAGCATGAAAGCATATTCTAGTACACCCCAAAATCAAGACTTCTTAAAAGGGCATAATAGGACCCCTCGTTGAGCATGCTGAGACTACTTCTTATTTTATTTTCTTGTGTTTGTATATATTATATTTGTCATGCTAATGTTTGATCTCTGCTCTTCTTCATTCAGTTCTTGATCGGGTTGGCAGTGACCATCTTGACTGATATTGTTCATTTTGGTCTTTGCTATGTGACGACTGCAATCATTCCGGACTTGTTCCGTTTTAGTGCAGGCATGGCCATCCTGAGCCTGGTGCTCAAACCGGTTTCCTGTTTCTTCGTCTACCAGATGTACCGTGAGCGGGGTGGCGAATACAACATCAGCTTTGGTAAGTTGGTGACTGAAGAAAGGAAAAAGATGGGTGACTGATTGTAATGTAATGGGTGACTGATTCATTTTGGTGCTTTGTGATGCATGTGAAAGTCTTTCCATGAAGTTAAAATACCAGCATTGTTTGCTCTGGTTTGTTTAAAGCAGTATCTAGCCTATTTTTAAGCATTATAATTATGTGGACAAGCAGAGCATTTCCCTGAAAATGGCTAAATGAGTAAAAAGAGGAGCGGGTAATTGAGTTTTAGAGCTAGTCACAAGACACATGCCTGACAGAGTGGCCCACATAAAATAAAAGAGACATACATCTTGGCTGATCTCTGTTGTTTGAGGAACAGTGCGTGGACCTAAATGGATTCGGACAGTAATTATTATCAAGACCTTTATGATCCTTGATCTTAGCTGTTTTGTGAAGGTCTGAATCAACTTCAATGTGTTATTTCACTAGGTCTATTCACCCTGTAAATCTTGATATAACAGTCAGAAATATATATTTTTTTAATGGAAGAGGTCAAGAACATTTTAGACAAAACCTTTAAACCTTGAAATCTTGAATCTGAAAAATATCTTGTAGATGTTTTTTTTTTTTTTGAGTATCTGATACATCAGGCTTTTATAGGTCGTGTAGTATGAAATAATAGGATAATATGGAGCTCATACTTGAGGAAAATAATTTAGTAAAAATGCTTATATTTATATGGACAAAAGGTAAGATCACATTCTTATATTGTAAATCAGTGAGATCTTTGTAACAGTATAGCAGACTACTTGCATAAAATGCATATACATATCATTTGTCACTAATATTGTCACACTATATTTCCAACTGATATAACTTAGATGATATTTAAACACTGTAAAAAAAAAATGCAGTGAAATTTAAGGTAAAAACAAAAACAAAAAAACTGCCAGCTGTGGTTGCCAGAAATTTTCTGTAAAAATATGGTAGCAACATTTTAGGTTTTAAAGATTTAACTTAAATTTACAGTATAAAATTTTCTAAATTTCATTAACTGATAATATTAATATAGCAACCTATACTAATATCTGTTTTGTACCTTTGTTATACACTGACAACCACCAAAAGCAGGTGATGATAAGATATGTCACATGATAAATAAAAGCTCATCACAAGCAGCTTTTCCACAAACTGAGAAGGTAAATACTTATAAGAGGTGCACAGTGTCATTCACACAAATTTTAAACGCAATCATGGTAACACAGACACGACATAAAAAAATGCAGCAAACATTAATTTAACAGCATACATGTAACATAAAACCCCATTGTACATAAATTATTTGAAAATACTAGAAAGAAACTTATATATCGGCACCTTCCAAAAATAACTGCCTAAGTAATTTTTTGACTTTTTTTTTTTTTTGCATAAGTCATCTCCTCATGATGCTGGCCACCTCTTGTAAAATCGCCCACATCCTCATTTGAACAGATTATGCAATTCTACCCCTGTAGTATAATGGCCTATATCAATAGGCCTCTATCACAGTAATTCACCATATATAGGAAGGAAACTGTCAGGATTGTGTTCTGTTCATTGAGTTTCATTCTGTTCACCTGGTGTTCATTAATTATCTTATTAATTCCCTCATTTAGTCTGATATTAAGGGGTAGTTACAAGAACTAATGGTGGAAGTAGGCTACCCGCTTTTTGGCATGTTCACATCTCAGGAACTGGGAATGATTTTAGTTCTAGAAACGCCTTTTGGGGTAACTAAATTAGCTCCTACTTCAGAGTAGGGTCTAACCCAGCACAATAACTATCAGTGACGGAAGTGTACGCTGATTGGCTGAAACTCACGCGAAACACTAGCACCTGCCATTTTTAAAAAGCTGTGAACTTTAAAACCTTGCTGTAAAAAAAACATCGAAATTCTGACAGTAACATACCATTTCCCATTAAAACAGTAATATACAGAAAAAAAAATGCATTCTGGCCAATATTTGTTGTCTTTGAGAAATTAGCATGCAGGAATATACTATGAATTAACAGCGCTCAAAGTCAAAATTACAGTTCCAAGTTCCAAATCACACCCTATACCCTCATTTACTATTCCCTACATTAGTTTACTAATATAATCCACTTGACAGAGTGAATGAAAAGAAGTGAGTGAATTCTGACACTGGTGAACACCTGATAAGCAGAATCACTGAAGGACTGAGAAACAAGAACAGAAAAAAAAGAGAAGAGACGTGCAGAAACACAAGAACAACAACTGAATTCCAGCCACAGCCTAAGGCCCTTGAAACCAGTTTACAAACCAGTTTGACATTATTTCTTTCATACATTTACAGAAGTTCTTGTTGAGAAATAACAGAGGTTTAGATGTTGATGTTTTATTGAAATTAATAAAGTTTGAAGTTCCCATTAAGGTGATTTTACGGTGGCCGAGAGAGCTCAACGCGCTGCAAATGAATAAAACACATGCAAACAGAAAAAAACGCATGCAAACAGAAAAAAACGCATGCAAACAGAAAAAAACACATGCAAATAGAAAAAAAACCACCAGCGAATAAGAAAACATCTTCATCAGTTTTACAACTCACGTGCGTCCCAATACTCACAACACAACCAAATACGGAAACGCGCTGCAATTACAGAAACGCGCTGCAAAAGTTCACAACAAAACCAAATACAGAAACGCGCTGCAAATAGAACAGAACACAACGGAAATGTTTCCGGGGAACCCAATAAGTGACGGACGGACGGCTAGGACATGCTTACAGCTGTCTACTTTTATTTATTTATTTTTATTATTTTTTTGCAAAACATACAAAGATGACACGTTTATGACATACAACTTTGTAACGTTATACAATATACAAAATGTATTTGCGATATGTTCAATGTCATAAGAATACTAAAAAGAACAATGAGCTGAAGACTAAAATAAATAAATAAATAAAAAAGATAGAGAAAAAGAACGAGGAAAAGACATTAATCTATACATCAGTTACATTGAACACATTTTGAAATTTTTCATAAGTTTCATGAGAAATGTTAGAATGTAGCTATAGGTCCAAATATGAGACGGCAAGTTTTAAAGTTGAGACACTCACACAAAGATATAACACATATTTTAAAAACTTTGTTGTATAAAATGTATATTTATTTGCAACAGTTATGTTAACAGCATTAATACTATATTTCTGGTAAGAACAGCTATTCAGCTGATGGACACGCGCTGCGTTGTCATGGGAACATCCCAGGTGAAAATAATGAGGAAATTACGTTGTCTTTCGTTGCTCCCTTCATCAACATAATGGCACACAAGTGCCCCGCTCACTCCAAAGTGCCCAATTCAAGGGCTCTGCCCTTTTAAGAGAGTAACGTTAGGGCATAGGTAAAGCCAGAGCCCGCGTCTCTCTGGTAAAGCTTGCGAGCCGTCCGTCCGTCACTTATTAGGTTCCCCGGAAACATTTCCGTTGTGTTCTGTTCTATTTGCAGCGCGTTTCTATATTTGGTTTTGTTGTGAACTTTTGCAGCGCGTTTCTGTAATTGCAGCGCGTTGTGTTGTGAGTATTGGGACGCACGTGAGTTGTAAAACTGATGAAGATGTTTTCTTATTCGCTGGTGTTTTTTTTCTATTTGCATGTGTTTTTTTCTGTTTGCATGCGTTTTTTTCTGTTTGCATGTGTTTTATTCATTTGCAGCGCGTTGAGCTCTCTCGGCCACCGTATGATTTGCTTTAAGTCAAAAATATACGCAAATAAGTCAAGTCACATTTATTTATATAGCGCTTTTTACAATACAGATTGTTGTCTCAAAGCAGATTTACAGTAATAATGCAACAAAGTTTGTTTCGGCTGTACAGCAGATCTAGAAGAAAAGTACAGCAGTTCTCCTCTGACCAACGAATGAAGAGTGTATATTATGATTCAGGCAACATTACAGGTCAGAAGTCAGATTGGATCAGAGCATTCAGAATATTATCCAGTTCCATCTGGTTGAAGATCGGATTCATCATGCCGGTATGAAGACGGGTTTGTTGAGGATCAGTGCCGATGGCTGTCGTGTCGATGAGGCCTTCACAGGGGAGAGTCTAATTGACACAATCTCTGCTGACACTTCAGGGATGCATTGTGGTCATGTCTAGGCGCAGGTCCACCATCTGATCTGGATACGGCCAAGATCCGGCTGACTAAAGTAATCCTCAGGATAAACAGAGAGACTAATATTAGCTTTAGTTGTGTTATTGACACTTGACTATTTATTATTAGTTTTCTATGGCTGCTGTAACTGTGTGTTTATAAGAAAAATTTGTTATGGCAAGAATAAGCCCAGAAGAAATGGATCAGGTGTTTTTGGCATGATGTGATCATGCCATAATCTTAATGGACTCATCTGTTACAATGTTTTCACCTAGTGTCCAATCTTTGATTATATGGTACTTTATTAATTTGATATTTATCCAGCAATATTTCAGTAATCAATCATTTTGAAGGATATTAAAATATATAATGCATAAAACATTTTGAACTCTTGCATCACTTAGACACACATATACATCATCAATCAGCATATGAATCTCAAGAATGGCGACAATCAAAAGTTTCATGTCGCAATGCATGCTGGGTGCCAAATTCCCAACAAGCACAGCAGCATGAATAAATTACCCAGCTGAATGGACTTACTAGATTCATTATTATATAGCATAAATGCTGCCTGAATTATAATCATACACTTTTCGTTCATTGGCCAGATAACTTTTTTTTATTGCCACCATTGTTGAGATATTATGCTGATTTTTGATGTGTGTGTTTCTAAATGATGCTGTAGCTCTTTTTTTTTACATGTGTTTAAAAAAAAATCCTTTATAATTGATTGCTGTTGGAACTCTTGCTGTAGTTTCACAGTGGTGGTAATTTATAATTTAAGTGAGTTATTAATGTAACACTTTTGATAAGGGATTAAACACTGGATGACACCAGTGAATCAAGACTACATGAGGATTATGTCATCATCAATGCATAACAATCAAGTATTCACTGATCAGTGATCCTCATCATATTTTCTCTGGGTTTTTTTTAGCCATAACAAATGTTCCTTGCAAAAACATAGTTGAAGCAGCCAGAGAAAAACTTTAACTAGGTTCAACGAAAGGTTGATATACTCAAGGTTCAACTAAAGCAAACACTAATCTCCATAATGGTAATTCAAACCAAACATTTTCAATAAAACTTAAATATCTAAATATCTGTTAATTCTCAATAAGAGCTTCAATAGACGTATGACAGAAATAATGTGTGTTTCTGCTTCTCTTTTTTCTGTTTTTGTTGTTCCTCTATCCTTCATTGATTTTGCTTGTTAACAGCAGGTGTTCATCACTAATGCTCAACAATCACAATATATTCACTTAATTACAGTTAACTAGCAGAGCATTAATTTAGTTCGTTATTAAATAAGAGACGATCTAGCGCTAAAATGCGTTGTTTTTTAAGTCGAGCAGAGTGCTCGTTGCCGCTGCTATCAGTGTCATGGACACAGTGTGTTCTATTGTGGCTCGCGCACAGTCTTCACTCGGACGCGTGCTTCAATCTATCACTTAACGCTGTTGCTGAGACTCTCTATTCGATCTGGTGAAATCACAAAACAAAATGCACACAAACGTGTCCCTGCTTGATACTGTAACCACTGATGAACATATTCGGTTTTGATGAAAAAAAAAAAAACTTTACAAGCACGGATTAGAACTCAGAACCTCTGACACGCTTGGCAAAAGTTCTACAGGTAACCACCAGACCATTACGGTACACAAGCAAAGTCTTCGGATCTATGGATTTATTGACATGAAAAATATTGGCACTAACAATATTAGTAGATCTCATTAAAAGACCCAACGTAACGTTACTATTGAAATTGATTTCTAGACATCGTAATTTTTTCATAAAATTGTTATTGTTCATATACCTGATTTATCTTGTGTACTCTTCTGCTACACACTCAAAAGTATGCACTTTTTCTTCACAAAAAGAGTACATGCTTTTAGGGCGTAGTATAAGTAGGTGAATTGAGACACAGCACAGGAAAACACTTGTTCTCGGGGAACCACCCTGGTGGCTAGTTCCTAGAACTACCCGGTGCGAAAGTCCCTATGGTGATGAGAACATAATGACTAACAGCTGTGATGATTAATGAGTGTCCATGGAAACTGACGAGTGGTGGGAAACTTGAACAAAGGAAACACAGGAAACAGGACGAATACAAACTAAAAGTCCATGAAAATTAACTAACGTAACATAATAGTGACAAAGGTAGTAAAGTTTTTTACAGTTATGTAGAGCAGGATTTTGGACCAGTGAGATTTCAGTGTGGTCAAAATGTATACTCTAAAAAATGCTGGGTTGTTTCAATCCATATTTGGGTCAAATATGGGTTTAATTTTTTTAAATAAAAATGTTAAACCTAATGTTGGGTTTGTCCATTTTTGACCCAAACATGGGTTGAAACAACTTTTTTTTTAGTGTAGGATTAATGGCTTGTTAACATTCACAGTATAACATTCACAATGAAATTTCCAGTCCTTCTTAGTCCACCCAAATCTAGGCTATTCAGAAATCATCATGCCCATTATGTCTCAGCCATGAGAACATTAAAATATGAATAATCATAACAGAGCTCATTGTCATATTTAAGACTTAAGAGTGCAGTGACAAAAACATCCTGTTTAATTCTGAAGGTCATGAGAAGGCAGAAATGGAAAATGGAAAACTAGCTGTTTTTGGTGTGAAATAACTTGACTAACATTGTAGTCATAGTCATAAGTGGACTTCACTGAGACAATAAAATGTTACAAAACATTGGAATATTGCCCCTTTAAAGACCTCAGGATAAAAAAGTTGGACATTTGCCCATGTTTTTTAATAAAATATCTTTTTTTTTTATTCATACATTTATCATTTAGTATGTGTTCCTTGGTAATCAAACCCAAAATAAACTTTTAGCAGATATATTCATTTACATCTTATCCTCAGGAAAAAAAAATTGATAAGTCTGGTAAAATCCTCTTTAGAATTGTAATTTTCCCTCTTCCTAAATTATTAATTCCACCTGCCCCCTTGTCAGTTTGCCTAGGTAGGTTGCATTTATTTGTTGCACAGAAAGAATGGAAGAACTTCTCTCTGTCTCTCGATTTATGTGTAAGTAGCCATACTGTATAACAAACAGAATAATGTACAGTCAACTGGTGATTATTGAACACAGAATATATACTGTAAATTATTTCCTACATAATTCTTTTACTGTTACTTTTTTGACTCAATGTTTTACTGACACTGATTATTTCAGTTCCAATTTCAGGCTTGTTTTTCATGTTCATTATTCATCTTTCTTCATTATTTTTGTTCCTGTTCTTAATGCTCTGTCTGTGACTTCCTGTCTTTATTCACTGTCCTGCTTGCTGTCTCGTTGTATTCTGTATCTGTCTCTCAGACCTGGAAACATCTGTGGACAGTCGTTGCACCACAGACAGTGCTGACAGCACATTCCTCGGTCGTCGCTACTGAACCTTCCCTTCATTTCCTCCTGCAGTCCAGCTTTCTCTAAAACCGGAAATTTTCATCTCTGAGCTGCTGTGGTGATTTGTTTATGTGGACTTTTTCCTTGCTCTTCTTCAAATTATGTCTTGGTATTTATGTTTTGCAACACCTTATATTACTTTTTCTTGTTAATATTCATGCATTTGAATATCTCCTGTAAGTCGTCTTTCATTCTTTGTGCATTCCTTCTGATTGATGTTTGAGAAATTCTTCTACTCTGTGTGTGTATGTAGATGAGGTTTTAGAAAAATAATCAATTCTGTGTCAAGATTTTATTACAAAATACTCAGAATACAACTTTTTCATGATAGTACTGTGCCAGATACAAGTAACAAGGGCTTTGGGTCATTTTGAGCCGTGAGGGAAAGATCTGTTACAAAGTGCGAGGGAAGGATGAGGGTTAAACAAAGTATTAATTTAAGGGAGAAACAATGAGCTCATTGAAGTAAATAATACATGTTGTTAACAAATGATTAAGATATATTGAAAAATTTTGCATTGGTGCATGTTGATTTGGCGACGTCTCTTTACAGGTGTTGGGTCATCTGAAGTTTTCAGAATAGGCTGGATCCAAACCGGAGCTGACATGCTCTCTAGTTACCTCAGGATGGGCATCTCGAATAAAACAGAAAAGCAAATGGAAAATAATTAGCATAGCTGCTGGTTATAAAAATAAAGCAAAAATATTAATAATAATACATTTTATTTGTAGGCGCCTTTAAAGAGACTCAAGGTCACCTTACAAATCTTTCAAAAAACATCAGTATAACAACAACAGACAAAGCATATTATAATAATATACATTAGACACTGAAGAATAAGATATTGCTCAATACATGTACAATCATAAATAAGCCTGTTTAATTAAATGAGTTTTAAGACGAGATTTATAAGTGTGAAGACTGTCGGTGTTATGAATTTCCAGGGGAAGGGAGTTCCACAAATGATGGGCAGCACAACTAAAAGCCCTAGACCCATACTATATACTACTGTTCAGGAGAATGCGTGGTAAGACAAAATTTAAATGAATTTAAAATTTGGAATTTAAATTTGAAGATCAAACAGAAGAGAATTGCAATAATGGTTGCAATTAATAATACGGTTCATGTTTCATACCTGAAAATATGCAGAACTAATAATATTATTACAACACTCTTTGATGGAAAAACTATGGACTTGTCAATAGTGACAGAGAAGCGATCAGATTTAGTCAGAGTAGATTTTGTACCTACTAAGAGAATTTCAGTTTTACCACTATTGAGTTTAAGAAAATTTGATGAAAACCAGTTTTTAATTTCAGCTAAGCAGCTGGACAGAAAAAGTGTAGGAAAAACGAAGTAGGCATGGAAGACTGTCACACCGATGTGTTGTAGAACATGATGATGAAGGCAAAGGTTATCTTTAATAAATCCACAGGAAGATAAATCACACAAAGAGAACTGCTTATAACACCTACATCACAGAAGAGACCAGACAGCAAATGAATAGACAGAGGACTTAAGTATAAAAGCAAATGAGGAAAATGAACTACACACACCTGAACTAAATGACAACAAATCAGAGACTATGACAACTAACGCAGTGGAAACTGTGCAAACTGAAAACCAAGTCAAGTCAAGTCACCTTCATTTAAATAGTGCCGTTAACAATAGATGTTTCAAAGCAGCTTTACAGTTATAATAGGAAATTAAAGTAACAGAGATTGTTTTGGCTTTACAGCAACTCTAGAATAAAGTTATTGTCCAGCTAAAGTTAGTTTTTGATTGATTCACTTCCATCGCAGAGATAATTAGTTATTAACTTAACAAAGTCCAAACTAAGTGAGAGTGTGACAAAGCAAAGACAAGTGAAGCTAGGTATCATCAGCATAGCAGTGGAAATCAATACCATATACTTCCTGAAAATGTGTCCAAGGGGCAGTAAATAAATAATAAATAGAAGAGGGCCCAAGAATTTCATGAGTGAAATTATACAATAACAGAATATTAATGTTAGAATAAGCAAGTAGTGTTTGGTTGGTCATGTTACACTGAAAAAATGGTAACCTAAAAATGTGCTTTATGTGGTAATATCTAAATGTATTGGTTTTATTATTTTTATTTCATTTTTATATTTTATTTAACATTACTGAATCAAAATGAGTGCTGTCAATAGATTAAAAAAAAAAAAATAAATAAAAAAGTTTTAAATATATTTTTATAATATGATACTTTTTACATTGAATCTCCAAAATAATGTAAAAACAACATATAATATATATTTTGTATTGGGTTGGTTGAGGGTCTGGGCCTGTCTCTGTATATGCTGAAACCCTCCAAGAAGATCATTATAAACCACACCATGTGTAACACAAGGCTTTATTCTCTAGCTGTTGTATTTTCTGCCTGAGTGGTCGCAGAAGTGCTGATTTACTGCACTTTCTCAAGCAGTCAATATCTGCCTGTGCTTTTATTGCACAATATAAGGGAATTGTGTTATCTTAAATTATTTATTGACATTCTCAGGTTGTGTTTTAATAAATGTATGCAATAGCAAATTGATCCTTTTTTTTTTCTTAAATTATGTTTTTGTTTTTACAAAGTAGTTTCTCATGCCTAGGATATAATGCCTATAATGTAATTGAGAATAATTACCTCTGTGCCTGAATTGCCCACAGTGCATTAAAATAGTGAGCGGCCGCCTCCTCATTGGTATTCTGTTGATGTGCAATGGGATTTTTTCAGATAATCTGTCATAAAGGAATCCTCAGGCTGAATAAAGATATAGCATATTGCTCCAGTGCTCCCCCTGTAAATCACGTTGCAGTTTTACACTTTACATTCTACTAAGTAACTTTGCAACCTCTGCATGCAAGTTTACTGCAACAGTGGCCCTGTGAACTACACCTACTTTTGAAAATACAGCATTTAGTTGTTCCTGGTAAGCATGCAATGTCACAGTTGTAAACACGATGGCTTTCCTCTTCCATGAGTGGGTTTGGAGTCACGATGGCTTTGTATCTCCCGAAAATCCAGTAGAATTCAATCAGATGACAAGTTCAAAACTCCTGAAGTGTTTCCCATTTTGTGTGCCATATGCATCAGACGCTCAGCCAACGGTCCGTGGGCGTGACGTCTGAGGCTGAGACTAGTTGACATGTAGTTGAAAAGTTACTTATGGTTAATAGAATGTCTAAAGTGGACCATCGAAATAAAGCAGACATCACACCCTGCAGAAACTAATTTTCGGGAGGAAGCCGCGTAACATGAGTTACTTCATTCAATAGTATTTGTGCGCTTAAAGTAAAAGTTATGAAATCAGAATGCAAGTGGTCATAGGAGACACATAAGAGACGCATTTGAAACGCATGCTAGTAACGTGTTAATGCTAATGTGTCTTGGCTGACCACTTTTGATCAAATCACTTCTCTCTCGCTCGCTCAAATTCTGGGATAGTGAGAATAATTTGAGGGCATCAGGGAGCCGCTATCATAATGCAGGAAACCTGCAAGAACTTCCGGTAGAGTTGGGGTATCTTATACCCGATTAACTCTTGTTTTTGTCTGAATATTCAACTTGATCTCACAGAAACAAGAATTTTACAAGGTGGCGATTTCATATGAATTCGTATAATGTGAATGTATGATTTTTAGAAAATTTTAGAGACTGTTATTGAGTATACACAATTCCAGTAATTCCGAGTTTTTCTGATCTTATCTTTTACTTGCAGGGATCCCAACAATAGCTCGAAACAGAGATGCCTACCAGTCCATTGACCATCAGAATCAGTCTGCCAGCATTGCCAGCACCCCAGGACAAGCAGAAGATGGCAAAAATGGGCCACGTTCCTACTAAATAATAACCAAACACAAAATATAACCAACCAGCTTTCTTTGTTGTCAAGACCATGATGTATATGGAGTTTTTGTTTTATAATATTATTTTGTAGGTCATGAATATACAGTTACACGCTCCAAAAGAATGAATGAAGATTTTGAGCAAACTATTCAAAAGTTTTACATTTTGTTCTGCAGAGGATTTTTAGATGTTGTGGTCTGGTAATTTAGAGGTCCATTAAACATCCTAGTGTTTTTCAACCCTGAGGTCCATGTTTTACTTACAGCATGTTATACTATCTCTTTGTGCAAGATGTTAGCTGTTTCCAAAGGTTTGTAGTCTCCTGAAGCTGAGATTTTGGGGTGTTTAGAAGCTCTCCTGCTAAGTGTCCATCTGTCACAAGTTGCAAATTGCAATCACTTAAAGTCCAAGATAGTTAGTTATACTCAACATATAATAGTGTGGTTTTCTATGTATTTATCTTCATTTAATATTTTTGCAGCAGGACTCCAACATGTGATAATTCTGTGAGTCCTTCAAAGATTCAAAATATTCTTATTAATCCAAATGCTATGCAATCGGTTCTGTTTTTATGTAGTACAATTTATTAGATTGGTCATGCACACTGGGTTATTTATTTGCTAAGCATGGTAATGCTTAGAGTGACTAATTTGATTTGGGGATGACAGAACTGTATTTAGATACAAATAATTATGTAAATTGTTGCACTTGCCAAACATTGAGATGAGTGTATTTTGAAGAATATTCTGATACCAGTATACACTCAACAGATTTGTAAGAGAATTAATCAATCTTTTATGTATATGTATTATGGCATTGTGATTACTCTGGAAAATGAAGATTAGCACACCCCCAAAAATGAGAATTCTGTCAGTATGCATTTTGTGTTTCATGGCACAGTGAAAGTCATCCGAATTTGGAACGACACAATTTTATGTATGGGTGAACTATTTCTTAGCCCAACCATGAGTGTTATTTTGACAGTGAAGAGAATATACAATTTTAGGTCTGTGTATTCAGTATGTTTATATGAATAAACTGGATAACTAAATGGTCATAGTTCTGTGTGCATTGTAACAACAGTCAATACTTTTAAAATGTGATAGCACTCCTATCCACCTTTTTCCTGAACGTGGAAGTCTTGCCCTTAATAGCATAATTACCCTACATTTCCGGTCTCCAGTGTTTCTAGTAAAATTAGCATATTTTCCAAGTTGATAATGTAACGTTAAACCAATGAAAATGGTTTAAAAAGCACGTTTCCATAGTACCATTACATTACATTGTCGCAATGACTGTCTTTTGTCAGTGCTTCGCCCGTCAAAGTTTAATGAGTGTGTTGATAACATGAAGTTAGCCACATTGAAAACAGATGGACGCTCATATCCTACATACAGCTCCCGATCGGGTGAAGATCAGGGGGTTTTGTCCTTAAAATGAAAAGAGCGCACATTTAGCTTTTGTGGGGAGCATTTTAATGTAAGTGTGGCAAGCCATGCTCATTTTCTCTTGTCAGTCTTTTTTGGCTTAAAATGCAAGACATCTGGCGCTGTATACGGACATTCTTTAGATCTGATGGTGCTCAAAACACATACTTTACAGGAATTTCTTTTAGTTTGTTGCTGTTGTTGACAGCTAAGTAGAGTGGGTGATTTTTGCAACTGGGTGAAAGTGACCTTTCCAACGTGATGACGCAATGCGTGGCACATCTCAGAGATGGTACACGACGAGCATTTGTGGTTAAAAAGTATATATATATTTATTTATTTTTAGAAAATGACAGAGTATTTCGCTAGATAAGACCCTTATTTCTCAACTGGGATCGTGTAGAGACTTTGAAGCTGCATTGAGACGGACATTTGAACCTTCTTTGAACATTGGTATAGTTGGTTGCCATTGAAGTCCATTCTGTGTAGAAAAATCCTGGAATGTTTTCCTCAGAAACCTTAATTTCTTTTCGACTGAAGAAAGACATGGATATCTTGGATGACATCGGGGTGAGAAAATTTTTCAGCAACATTTTTTTTGAAAGTGAACTAATCCTTTAAAGGACAAGTTCGGTATTTTACACTTAAAGCCCTGTTTACAGATCGTATCTGATGAAATAGAACGGGTAAGATTAAAATTTGGACACATGCTGCTGTCCCGAGAATTTTAGGTTTATTTCGCTTTCCCCCCCCACCCCCACAATGGATGTCTATGTGCACTCGAACATTCATTCCTAAAACACATTAAACTTTCGTTTACAAAGACGTGAAACTCACCGAGTGGTCAGGGGTGTTCACTGGTATGTTCACTCAAAAATCGCTGAAAATGATGCATTCCAACAGGTTTTATCGTAGTTTTTGTCCAACTCCATTGACTTGTATTGAATGTGCTGTGTGAGGTATGGTATTACTCCGCCGCTTCTTCTTCTGCTTCTTCTGTGTATTCAATGAAATGCCAGTGGTTTGCTTGCAATTGGCAAAGGTGCATTATCGCCACCAACTGGGCTGGAGTGTCTATTATTCAAGCTCTCAACGGAAGAATCTACGGGTGTGAGACGTTTGGAAAAATAGATCCACAGTTTTACAACGAATGGTAAAACACCTGTTGGAATGCATCATTTTCAGCGATTTTTGAGTGAACATACCAGTGAACACCCCTGACCACTCGGTGAGTTTCACGTCTTTGTAAACGAAAGTTTAATGTGTTTTAGGAATGAATGTTCGAGTGCACATAGACATCCATTGTGGGGGTGGGGGGGAAAGCGAAATAAACCTAAAATTCTCGGAACAGCAGCATGTGTCCAAATTTTAATCTTACCCGTTCTATTTCATCAGATACGATCTGTAAACAGGGCTTTAAGTGTAAAATACCGAACTTGTCCTTTAAGGGTGCTGAATGAACTGAAACCAGTAGAATGACTGATACAGCTGGAAGAGTGTTTCTCCTGCAGAGGGCGCACAGTGGCTCGTAATGCCCCAGTCACACTATAATGAAGATGGCTCCTGAGGACCTGCAGGTTTTGACATTCCCCCTCCTGTCCTTTGCAACTTCTTTAGGTGCTTCTCCAGCCGGATCAGATTCTGGGTCAAACTGGAAAGCTTGAAGGACTGCGTGTCTACGAGCCATTGCCATACATCCGCTGTAAACATTAGCGCATGGTACCGTGGCTGCAAGCTGGTCAAGGCCACACCCCCACCCTCCACCTTGCCCCGCCTCTCTCCTCCTCATAAGCATTTCAAGCTACAGATACAGAAATGGCAGGTCCTCAGGAAACCTCATTGTGGGACTGGCTCGTAGTGGCTGTAATTCTGCACCAAGGCTGAATTTCAGGAAAGAGACTTCAGATACAGTATTATGGGACCACTAAGGCCTATATAAAAGCAGTGGCGGTTCTAGACAAATGTTACTAGAGGGGCCAGTGTTTAACCAAAGGGGCACATTAAAAAATGGCAACAAATAATATTTAAAGATTATAAACTTTATTTTACTTTAAAATCATATAAACATTTATTTTGTACAAGACTGAGTGCAGGTGCAAAAGAGGTAGGGCCATAAAAATACAGTACAGGGTACAAATACAGGGTGTCAATTCAATGTGAACAAAACTCCAGGGTACAACAATGTGCCATTTCCTATTTATGTTTAGTGTGTTGTTTGTCAAGAAGATCTGCTAGTGTTGCATCAGTTTTAACAGCTCTTTGATAATCCCTCAATGCTATCATTGCACACTT
The DNA here is from genome assembly GCF_964197995.2 of Scardinius erythrophthalmus. Taxonomy (NCBI): domain Eukaryota; kingdom Metazoa; phylum Chordata; class Actinopteri; order Cypriniformes; family Leuciscidae; genus Scardinius; species Scardinius erythrophthalmus. Next base: position 9,693,125 of record NC_138245.1, on the reverse strand, counting down.
GTGTTGTTCAGACTTTGCATGTACTTAAAACCCTGCATCTCTCATAATTGCTTTTTTTTCCAGTTTTTCAACCAGGTTTTGAAACAAAAACAGTGTCTGGGACATTTGGTGTGCTAAAATGTCTACATGCATAGCTATATGTAGCTATCATGAGTCATGACAGAATACTCAAGCCATGGATGAAGATTATACCAGTTTGGCCTGAAGCTCCGTCTTCTGTCCCCCATCAAAGTGGTTGGGAATATATTCAAGTTGGGCTGTACTGGTACATCATTCTTGGACTTGCTGATATCTGTAGAATGATGTACAGTAAACATAGGGCACAACTACAACATTTATTTACTTATGCATGTATATCTGCATGTATTTCAAAATGTAGGCCAAGTATTTACTTAAAAAAAAGAAACATTAGAGCCATATTGACACAAAAAAATAATTTATAGCTGAAAGCACCATTTTAAGGACACACAGTAGGCCTAAAATTAAATTATAATTGAATCTGCTTTGCAAATAGTAAGAACCTTCTTCATCACAAACCTGATCTACTCTCTAAACATATCGAGACCAGACATTTACAAACTTGATTTCATTATCGGTGTGAGGAACAAAAGTAACACGGTTATGTGCAAGAACAACAAGTCACTTACGAGATGAAATCGTTTTGCTTACTTTCGACTCTTGCAACAGTATAAATCGTAGCTCCTCTAGTTGCTGAGCTCTGTTGCTAGAGTGTTCGGGTGCGCCGCTCTAATTTACCCGTGTAGAACGTTGCGTCGCATTAGCTCCTTTATTTAATAATAATAATTTAACAGTATGATTTAATGATATCATCAGCTTTGAATAGCGGTGTAACCACTGATCTATATAGAATGTGGATGTAACAGATAAAACACAATATTTAAAAAGTCAAAACCAGAATTATCTATAAAACGATAAAAATCCTATCTTTATTAACCAGGTAACATTTCATGTCATGTGGATCGTGTTATCGAATCAGACCAATTGAATCCGTTTGAGACAGTTTACCCCACCCCCTTTGTGACACGGTTCTTATGTATTTCTCATACCGCTTTCATTTCCTTTTTGGTGTCACGTGTTATTGTTTCGGTCTGTTTAGATTTGTAGACAGAAGTAATGTTTTTTATTTCTGTGTTTTTACATATATTTTAGCATACAATGCAGATCTCTGTGTTTCTCCTCGTGCTGACTTTGTCCGCACAGGCGTGGTCCAACTTTTGTCCATGTACACGAGAGGAACTCTGTCAACCCATTCGATCCCAACCGGCGTTTGAGGTGAGTGACAGTTCACTGGACCCATCCAGCGATCAGCTGATGGCGTTAAATACGGACACAAAATATCAAACCAAGTGACATTTTCAAACATATTATGCTAGCTAGATCATTAGTACATTTTGTGACATTCAGTGTCTAAATCTGTCCTTTGTTGAGGGTCACTGTTAGTAGAGCTTCTCTGTGGCAGTTCCAAGAAATAAACTTAACTGCTTTATATCTTAACTTGTCTATATTTTTTTTGAGCTCATTCACTCACTATAATTCATCATCACCGATTACTACTGCTGCTGCATGCTGTTTTACTTGGTAAATAACTGTTTTGAAGAGAATAAAATAAATTAAACAATATTAAAGGGGTTCTATTATGCTTTTCCACTTTTTCAACTTTAGTTTAGAGAAGAGGGGTTGTCGCTATGTCAAAGAGACACTGTTTTTTCCACAACTTTTCCAAAACTCAGAAACGTAGGCTACATTATCTGTCCTTGAATTGTTACATTGAATAAAAATTCTAAAACTGGCTGATGGTTGGTTTCTGTGAGTTGTGTATGTTGGGGATATCTCATTCATTAGGTTTTCAGATATATTAGGTTTTCAGATATATCTTTCTTTATTAAAAACACTTTTGAAAATTACAAATCCTGTCCATGTCCTTTTGTCCTCAGCCAAATTACAGCTTTCATAGTTTTGTTATGCTAAAAACTGTTATTTAGAAAAAAACCTCCACCAATAACAAGCTGTTATCATTCACATCGATTGATCAAAAACATGAAATTCTATATAAATTCTACAAATAAATATTATTTTACAACTGTCCCCATGTTTTAGGTCAGTCCTGTCACGTTTACATAAAACTAAATAAAATGTGTGAAATATGCCTTTACGGGTATGACTCAGAGGAAGTGACATAATTTGACCCAGGTGAAGCTGACATTGATCAAGGCTGAATTCTGTCATTGAATTGTATGATTTTAAGCGTGTTTTTGTATGAGTTTTTTTAGGAAGACGAGCTAAAGGCTCATGCCCTGTCACGGTAAAACATCCCTGAAAATAATGAAAATGTTTTAAATCCAAAACATGTCTAAAAAGGTTACTGAAATTCCTTGCTTGCATGTTAACAGTTTTTATGCTAGCAGGCTGAGTAATGGTAGTTTAAAATGGCCGACCGTGCTGACAGTCCTGTGACACGGCCTTACAGATGAATGTTATTGTTCTTTTTTATTACCTTTATTGCACATAATAGGCTATGTATTTAACGCATGCCATAGTAAAACGTTATTTGAAAATAGACATTACACTGTAAATGTATTCTAATGAATTAGGTCCTTATTATTCTCTATACTGACAAAAGTTTTGGGACGTCTGCCTTTACATGCACATTAACTTTAATGAATTAAATTAACCAATTCTTAATCCGAAGGGTTAAGTTGGCCCAGCCTTTGCAGCTATAACATCTCCAACTCTTCTAGGAAGGCTTTCCACAAGGTTTAGTTGTGTGTTTTTTGGAATTTTTGACTATTCCTCTTGAAGCTCATTTGTGAGGTCAGACACTGATGTTGGATGAGAAGGCCTTGCTCGCAGTCTCTAATCTAACTCATTCCAAAGGTGTTCTATCGGGTTGAGGTCAGGACTCTGTGCCAGTCAAGTTCCTCCATACCAAACTCACTCATCCATGTCTTTATGGACCTTGCTTTGTGCACAGGTGTGCAGTCATGTTGAAACAGGAACATCCCCAAACTGTTCCCACAAAGTTGGGAGAATGAAATACAAAATATCTTGGTATGCTGAAGCATTAGGAGTTCCTTTCACTGGCCAAGTCCAACCCCTGAAAAACAATCCCACACCATAATCCCCCGTCCACCAAACTTTACACTTGGCACAATGCAGTCTGCAGTACTGTTCTCTTGGCTACCGCCAAACCCAGACTCGCCCATCAGATCGCCAGACACAGAAGCGTGATTCGTCACTCCAGAGAATACATCTCCACTGCTCTAGAGTCCAGTAGCGGTGTGCTTTACACTACTGCATCCCACGCTTTGCATTGCACTTGGTAATGCAAGGCTTGGATGCAGCTATTCGGCTATGGAAACGCATTCCATAAAGCTCCAAGCACTGTTCTTGAGCTAATCTGAAGGCCACACGAAGTTTGGAGGTCTGTAGCTGACTCTGCAGAAAGTTGGCGACTTCTGCGCACTGTCGCCTCAGCATGACTGACCCCGCTCTCTGATTTTACATGGCCTACCACTTTGTGGCGGAGCTGCTGTTGTTCCCAATTGCTTCCACTTTGTAATAATACCACTAACAGTTGACCATGGAATATATAGTAGGGAACTTATTACACAGGTGGCAACCTATCACGGTACCACGCTTGAATTCACTGAGCTCCTGAAAATGACCCATTCTTTCACAAATGTTTGTAGAAGCAGTCTGGAGGCCCAGGTGCTTGATTTTATACAACTGTGGCCATGGAAGTGATTGGAATACCTGAATTAAATTATTTGGAGGGCTGTCCCAATACTTTTGGCAATATTGTGTATGTCTTTGGCTGAACTTTACCATAGTCCAATATTACATTAACATTATAATAATAATTTTAAATAAGGAATGCTTATCAAAACTTAAATAAAGAACACAAAACATAACTTTTTCTGCATCATCAAAATCCATAAAGTCAGTCCTGTCACAGCACGGTCAGTCCTGTCTCGCAGGAAATTATGACATAAAAGTGTACTATTTACTGTGTAGATGAAGGTGGGGGTATATATCCACTTCTATGTTTTGTAAAAATCTCCTATGTAAAGATAGTTATTTTACAACTATATGAGTGCCTGGCGGGTATTCTGTGATTTTGTGTACTACAGTTGACCGAAAAGTTACTTATATTTCTTAAAGGAATTACAAAACCATGTTAGATACAATCAGGGACATGTGATCAATGAGAAAATGCTATTTGTATCAAAGAAATTAATTAGGAAACAATTCTAACATATATAAATTTGTCTGTGACAGGGCCTGACATTTTAGGGGTGAAATGCGTATAAAAAATTATTTTATTCAATCATAAAAACATGCTGAGATGGCATGATATGTGTTTCTCATAGTTTAACATATCCTCCATATGACTCAACATTCAGATTTAAGAATAAGATAATTTTTCCCCCAAGATTTTTTTTTTTTTTTTTTTTGTGGAAATGTATGTTTCTGGTTGAATGTCCCTTGTATTGCCTTAGTTTCCAACAAATGTCATGATTAAATGGTGGATATAACATTGTATCCAGGGTCCGAAATTAACACCCGCCAAGCGCCAAATGCGGGTAGATTTTCCGTTTGGCGAGTATATCTTAAAAGGCTATCCGCCACAGTGGCGGGTGAATGTTCATACCAAAATAATAAAATTGTCAGCGCGCACGCGCTCTTCTGCCTCCGAGCAGAGAGAGAGAGCTCGAGTGAGTGAGCCCCGGCCGCGCGCGCGCACTCACTATTCAGAGCGGACAAGCGTCAAGCTTTCCTGTACTTTTTGACAGAGCTTCTTTGCAGCTCAAGTCGGCGGCGGTGTGTACGTACAGTTAACGCTCTATCTGTTGACGGCGCTGAGGAAAAAGAATATGTGAAGCTCCCGCCACTGGAAGAAGCGGTCGCCCCAAAAAAGCCGTGCAGAGCGTCTTCAGCACTCGCGGATCGTGCATACTCCGCCGCTGGCCAGGCTGCTTCTGCTTCTGCTTTACATATTGGCCGTTCTTTTCTCGATAAAATTAGTTTTCTCATAGCGTTTGCAACGCAATACTCGTTCCGTTATCTCTCAGGGAACCGATGTTACGTAAGTAACTTAACCGAGGACGTTCTGCCTTCCCTTCCACATGAGTCAGGAAACAAAACTGACCAAAAAAAAATTATTTCACCCCAATGATAGTAATATTTCATATATTTTGATCAATATATAGTTTTTTTTTTAATTATACATTTCAAATTTTGCTCTGGACAATTTTTTACGTTTGTATTCAACATAATTTGCCTACCTTATAATCTCAATTAAAAGTACTTGAATGAATGTATATGTGACAAAAAAAAGGCTGTTTATTATTTTGGCCGGTAAAAAATATGCTTGGCTGGTGGATTTTTTCATCTACCAGTCCCCGTGGCAGGTGAGCCAAAAAGTTAATTTCGGACCCTGATTGTATCTATAATGTATATATATATATATATATATATATATATATATATATATATATATATATATATATATATATATATATATATATATATATACATATATATATATATATATATATATTAGGCTACCACTCTGATATGTCCTGTGAAATCCGTGCTTGCAAAGTCTGTGCATGAAATCCATTCTGCATGATCCTCTAACATTGTCAGGGTCTGAATCAGGCTCGAATTGGTTTGAAATTGTGGCCATCCTCAATATTTACACTAGATAAGAACTCGCAATTATGGAGGGGCGGGACATTCCCCGAACACGTGCTAAGCACTGCCAATCACAACACACTGGGCCAGCACATTTTGTATTTCGGAAGGAGGGGCTTCATCGAAATCGCGTGTTCGAGCCAGACTGGGGGAGAGAGGAGCTGTAATAATGTAAAATATGTAAAAAATAATGCATTTTTTGACCAATCAATCATGAAAACATATCCTAGTACACCCCAAAAACAAAATCAAAACTTTGTGAAAGGGCATAATAGGACTCCTTTACATTTATTTAAGTTTTTTTTTTTTTTTTGTCTGAGTAAAATACACTGATTATAATAATGTATCGTTTTTTTTTTACTTTTTTAACGTTTTTTAACTTATCTTTATTCTAGAAAGCTGTCTAACACAAACAGTTAATGCATCTTTTCCAGGTTTTTGTATTTGATGTGGGGAAAAAGGCTTGGAAGTTTTATGACTGGACGAAAGTTACAACAGTTGCAGCTTTTGGGCAATATGATGCTGAACTCATGTGTTATGCTCACTCTAAAGGAGCTCGGTTGGTCCTGAAAGGTAGGGTTTGACTGGACATAATAGCAAAGTCTTTTATAACCTTGCTGTAAAAAAAACGGCCAAATTCTGACAGTAACATACCATTTTCAATTAAAACAGTGATATACCGTAGAAAATAATGCATTCTGGGCAATCTTTGTCATTTTTGAGAAAATAGCCTACAGGAATATACTGGGAATTAACAGCACTCAAAGTCGACACTCAGAGGCTGTTCCAAACCACACCCTATACCCTCATTCACCATTCCCTACAATAGTTTACTAATATAGTCCACTTGACAGAGTGAATTCAGACACTGATGAAACACCTGATAAGCAGAATCACTTAAAGGGATACTCCACTTTTTTTGGAAATAGACTTATTTTACAACTCCCCCAGAGTTAAACAGTTGAGTTTTACCGTTTTTGAATCCATTTAGCCGATCTCCGGTTCTGGCGGTACCACTTTTAGCATAGCTTAGCATACATCATTGAAGTGGACAAGACCATTAGCATTTCTCTCAAAAAAATCACCAAAGAGTTTCGATATTTTTCCTATTTAAAACTTGACTCTTCTGTAGTTACATCGTGCACTAAGACGATGGAAAATGTAAAGGTGCGATTTTCTAGGCTGATATGACTAGGAACTAAACTCTCATTCCTGCGTAATAATCAAGAAACTTTACTGCCATACCATGAGTGCAGCAGGCGTAATGATATGACGCAGCGCCTGAAAATAGTCCCCAGCTCGGTAACTTCCAACGCTCCCTGTGCAAGCAGGTTGTCACGTTGGTTATGTTGACGGAAGATAGCCTATTTTCAGGCACTACGTCATATCATTACGCCTGCTGCACTCATGGTACGGCAGTAAAGTTTCTTGATAATTACGAAGGAATGAGAGTATAGTTCCTAGTCATATCAGCCTAGAAAATCGCAACTTTACATTTTCCATCGGTCTTAGTGCACAATGTAACTACAGAAGAGTCAAGTTTTAAATAGGAAAAATATCGAAACTCTTTGGTGATTTTTTTGAGAGAAATGCTAATGGTCTTGTCCACTTCAATGATGTATGCTAAGCTATGCTAAAAGTGGTACCGCCAGAACCGGAGATCGGCTGAATGGATTCAAAAACGGTAAAACTCAACTGTTTAACTCTGGGGGAGTTGTAAAATGAGCCTATTTCTAAAAAAAGTGGAGTATCCCTTTAAGGAAATAGAAACAAGAGGAGTAAAAAGAGAAACACAAGAACTACAACTGACTTCCAGTTTACAAACCAGTTTAACATTAGGCTAAGTTCCTGTTGAGAATTAACAGGGATTTATTTGTTGATGTTTTATTGAAAATAATAAAGTTGGTTTATTATTATGGTGATCAGTGTTTGCTTTAGTTGGGCTCATTTGTTTTTCTCTGGCTGCTGTACAGTGAGTTTATTAAGCACATTTTTTTCAAATGCCAAGAGGAAGTTGATCAGGTGTTTTTGGCTGTTGTGACGATGCCATAATCGTGACTTTCTGATTCACCGATCTCCTCCTGTGTCTAATCTTTGATTTTATGTGTATTTTAATTTTATATTTATTGATTATAGTATCTCTGTGATTCTACAGCATGAGATCCAGCAATGTTTCAGTAATAGGTTGTTTTGAAGAACAATGAAATAAAAAATCAACTCACACAGACATCAACAATCAGCATAGGAATCTCAACAATGGTGACAATCAAGTTTCATGTCGCAATGCATGCTGGTTGCCAGCATAGAACAAAACTCTGAACATGCACTGCAGCATGAATAAATTATGCAGCTGAATGTTCTTTTTTATTGCCACCATTGTTGAGATTCATGTGCTGATTTTGATATTTGTGTGTCTAAATTATACTGTAGCTAGTTTTTATTTTTTATGATGTGTTTTAGAAAATTATTTTTTTAAATTATAACTGATTGCTGTTGGAACTTATGGTGTAGTTTCACAGTGGTGGTAATGTAAAATTTACGTCAGTTAATAATGTAATCCTTTTGATAAGGGATGAGATCTCTGGATGAGATCGTGAATCAAGAGACTATATGATGGTTATGTCATCATCAATACATAAATATCAGCATTCAAAGATTATCATAATTTTGTTTTGCCATAAAAAAATGTGCTTTGCAAAAACACAGTTTAAGCAACCAAAAAAAAAAAAAAAAGAAACCTGATGTTAAAAAGTCAAGGGTTAAAAGCCCAACTAAAGCAAACACTGTTACCCATAAAGGTCACATCAAAACAAACCTTTTCAATTAAGCATCAACATCTAAACCTCTGTTAATTCTCAATAAGTGCTTCTGTAGACATATGGCAGAAATTAAGTCAAAATGGTTATTAATAACTGTAATAATACGTAATGGCTGGAAGTCAGTTGTAGTTCTTGTGTTTCTGCTCGTCTCCTCTCTTTTTTTCTGTTTTTGTTGTTCCTCTACTTCAGTGATTCTACTTAAAAACAGCAGGTGCTCATCACTAATGCTCAACAATCACTTACATATTCACTTAATTATCTCACTACAACACTACATCAATGTTACTTTTTCTTTTTGTAGTGTAAGATAAAAAGACACCCTTGAAATGTATTTAACAGTAATAAAATGTAAGTCAAAAAACATTATATATGCCAGTTTACCGTAAAATTGAGTTTTGTGGGTTACCATTGTGCTGAAGAGTAGAGTCTGTGCTTCAGTCCAGGACAAGATCAAGAAACTGATAATATGCTGCATGTTGCTTTATTTAAAAGGCAGTGACTGTGTTGTTACTGATCCAGTGAAAATCACTTTATTTAAAACATTTTTTTTTTTTTATGTGGACTCAAATGAAATAAGTTCACAGTAATAATATGCTCACATTATTAGCGCATTATAAAGTTTAATTTATAAAATGAATGGCAGTTGGCAAATTAAAGGCAGTTAGTTTTTGCAAATGAAATTAGTTAACTCGAGTTTTAATTTAGTAACATACTGTAAAGTAGATTACAGTAAAGAACTGTACATTTCAAATCATACAATGTTTTTAATTTTTTTTAAATAACATATGTTGCGCTTACCCTTGCAAAACCCACTACCATGAGGCTGGAGTATTGTGCGTTATTGCCAGGGATTTTCTATGTAGTTGTTATAGTGTAATAGGCTATTCCCATTTGATTGCTTATTGCCCCAATTCAAAACAGCCACCCACTATTATCTGTAATATTCTAGTCTTTAGATATGGCCTGGGTCCTTCCTCTATGGGATAAGTCTGTGGGATTCTTTTTTTACTTGTTTTGTTGTTTTATGCCAAAATCAAACCCTTAGAAAGAATAACACACCTATTCTCAAGAAGCCACATGATTTGGGGTATCATTCTTACCTTTAGCAGAAAGGGTACTTGGGGAATATATGTGCCAAAGTTCAATACTTAAGGTTGGGGGTTTCTTCAAATCACTAACCCAAAGTATGAGCCATAGTAAAAGTGACTTGATCACTGATCAAATTGACATGATTGATGAAATGTTCTTCACAGGAGATGTACCACTCACAGATATTGTGGATCCAGTAAATAGGACAGCTTGGATTCAGGCAAAGGTCAAGTTGGCAAAGAGTCAGTTTATGGATGGAATAAACCTAGACGTTGAGCAGGCAGTGCAGACCGGTTCCCCTGAATACTATGCTTTGACAGCCCTCGTCAAGGAAACCACTGAAAGTTTCCACACAGAGATCCCAGGCTCTCAGGTAAAACAGCACATCTGACAATGATATCATATAGGCACTTTCAAAGCCCCTGACATACTGTCTTCTCATCTTGAATCATAGGTATCATTTGATGTGGCTTGGTCGCCCAAATGCATCGATAAGCGTTGCTATGATTACCTTGCCATTGCCGATTCATGTGATCTCTTGTTTGTTATGTCCTATGATGAGCAAAGCCAGATCTGGGGTGATTGTATAGCCATGGCCAATAGCCCCTTCAATCAGACATTGACAGGTAAGTGATTTAAATTTTTTGAAAATTTGATCTCATGCAAATGTCTAGTTCCCTCCATCCAGGAATAGAGGTTATAGTAACCAAGATGTTGGTTTGACCATAACATTATAAATTATGTTTTATGTTTCCATTTCAAAATGCACACCTTAAGACATATGTCTTTCAGCCTATGATCAATACATCAGCATGAACATAGAGTCAAAGAAACTTGTGATGGGTGTTCCATGGTATGGTTATGACTACAGCTGCCTAAATTTTTCAGTGGTAAGCAATTTATTTTCATTATTTTCAGTACTTTATTCAAAATGACATGCAGTACTAGGGCTTTTCAATGCGATGTAATGCAATAAACCAATAAACATGTCAAATCAATTGGTAGTAGGGTTGTAACGAGATTTTCACGATATGATAATCGTCTCAGAAAATATCACGGTTTCATGATATACGGTATTAAACAATCATTATTATTATTTTAATCATCTGCTACATTGGCCCTTAAATTAATGAAAACAGATAGGGTTTTTTTGGTTGAACATATGGTTTATTAAAACAAACTTTTTTAATGAAAAAAAAAAACTTTTTTGTATGAGTCTACCTTTTGAAAAAATAAGAAAGAAAGAAAAAATAAATTCCCATTTGAACAAACATGTCTAATCAATTGACTTCATAAAAACTTAACTTATTTTTATTCTTAATTTATTAATTATTATTTAAGATAATTATAAGATAGCAGAGTCTTATGAAATGTATTTTATTTCCTCAGAAATTCTGGGTAACTTGTCTGATATAATTTGTCTGGATTCTATGATTTAATACAAATATATTATTGCAAATGCAATCAGATGAAATGTAACAACTTTTGTTTGTCTGCATACTCTGCACAACACTGTTTACTAAATTAAAACAGATAAAACACTGTATTTCTTAATGTTTAAATAAACTTTATTATTATTGTTTTTATAACAATAGTAACATATTTCTTTAAGCTAAATCAAACTTTTATTTTGACAGGTTGTACTAAACACCTATGAGTTTCAGTCAGAGTGTATTTGATGATGATTCTTTTAAATAAAAGCAGAGCAGCTCTGGATATGTTCATGTGTTCACGTCCTCATATAGTGAGTGAGACGGCAGACGCTTTAAACACCAGAGGCGTCACAAATACTTGAGTATGTACTAGGCGAAATGGCGCTGCTCATTCACACAGACACGCAGAACAAGCAGAATATAGTTTTACAGTATAGCAGTTTTTTTCCGCTGTATATTAATAGACACACTAATATAGAAATTTGATTAATTGCGCAGCTATATTTTAGTATTATTCATCTATCTATCAAATCGTTTTTGCATTTTACGTGACATCTGTGATATTGTAAATTTCCTCAGCAACACGGAAATAATATGGCCTTGAGTTATAAATGGTAAATTTACCATTTATAAATTTATCTGCAGGGAGGGATGGTGTTCGCGAATATGGGAGGACATATTTCCTCCTTTTGCAGCCACTCTTCGTTCATATTTCTGGACACAACTGGATATCCATCTTCAAGGAAAATCCCGCGTTCGTTTTTCAGATAACCAAAGTATTCCCACACTGCAGATATTAACTTTGTTTTCGCGGGGGATAGAGATTAGAATTTGCAGCCTCTGTCTCAGACATTTTCTCTGCTGCACATGTATGGGTGGAGTCTAAGCAGTCAAGTGAAAAGAAGTTGCATATGCGCAGGTGAGATCTGGTTTAATTTTTTTTCCAAAACCGTGGATTAGCAAATGTTTACGATATGATAATCGTACATGCCAATATCGTGATAAATCGCCATACCGGTATACGTCACAACCCTAATTGGTAGTTAAACACCAATCTCAAAAAGTAAGCTTTCTCAACAAAGTTGGCAAAGAACTTGCTTTGGGAAAAGGGTGAAATATAACTATACTTGCAGAGGTTTTTTTTTTTTTTGCACACAAACTTGTGCTTGGATTGACCAGAGAGGTCTGTTATAATTCCTTTTTGAGAAGCCACTGTGATTTGCTTATCACTTCTCATTGAATGTAGCATTCATTTCGAAATACTTGTAAACAACCTTCCATGCTTTGTCACCATATTATCATCTTCTGCAACTGCAGCGATTGTGATTTCTTTCACCACTTATGTCGAAACTGTATGAAATTGTATGAAACTTAGGTTGTACAAAAGTGTGACTTTTATAGTTTTTTTTATAGTGAGGTTTAGGTTGTAAGTTTTTTACAACCTAGATCTATGATAATTGTGCCATTTCCCAGGACTGATTAGGACTTCTGTTGAGACATAAGTATATTATGAAGTATTGTAATTGTGAATAGTTGTGGTTGACCAATATTGTTTTTTTTATGCCAATGCCGATATCTTAGAGAGCAGGGTGGCTGATGGCCGATATAATGCCTATGTATAAATATTAATGTATATCCAAATAAAGAAATTGTGTTCATTTTTCTACCATAAGCCGTCTCCAAAGGCGTTTCAGAGAATTTGGCAGTACATCCAACCGGCCTCACAACCGCAGACCACGTGTAACCACACCAGCCCAGGACCTCCACATCCAGCATCTTCACCTCCAAGATCGTCTGAGACCAGCCACCAGGACAGCTGCTGCAACAGTCGGTTTGCATAACCAAAGAATTTCTGCACAAACTGTCAGAAACCGTCTCAGGGAAGCTCATCTGCATGCTCGTCGTCCTCATCAGGGTCTCGACCTGACTGCAGTTCGTCATCGTAACCGACTTGAGTGGGCAAATGCTCACATTCGATGGCGTCTGGCCCTTTGGAGAGGTGTTCTCTTCACGGATGAATCCTGGTTTTCACTGTACAGGGCAGATGGCAGACAGCGTATAAGGCGTTGTGTGGGTGAGCGGTTTGCTGATGTCAACGTTGTGGATCGAGTGGCCCATGGTGACGGTGGGGTTATGGTATGGGTAGGCGTATGTTATGGACAACGAACACAGATGCATTTTATTGATGGCATTTTGAATGCACAGACATACAGTGACAAGATCCTGAGGCCCATTGTTGTGCCATTCATCCACGACCATCACCTCATGTTGCAGCATGATAACGCACAGCCCCATGTTGCAAGGATCTGTACACAATTTCTGGAAGCTGAAAACATCCCAGTTCTTGCATGGTCAGCATACTCACTGGACATGTCACCCATTGAGCATGTTTGGGATGCTCTGGATCGGTGTATATGACAGCGTGTTCCAGGTCCTGCCAATATCCAGCAACTTCGCACAGCCATTGAAGAGGAGTGGACCAACATTCCACAGGCCACAATCAACAACCTGATCTACTCTATGCGAAGGAGATGTGTTGCACTGCGTGAGGCAAATGGTGTTCACACCAGATACTAACTGGTTTTCGGACCCCCACCAATACAGTAAAACTGCACATTTTAGAGTGGCCTTTTATTGTGGCCAGCCTAAGGCACACCTGTGCAATAATCATGCTGTCTAATCAGCATCTTGATATGCCACACCTGTGAGGTGGATGGATTATCTCGGCAAAGGGGAAGTGCTCACTAACACAGATTCAGACAGATTTGATAAAAATATTTCAGAGAAGTAGGCCTTTTGTGTACATAGAAAAAGTCTTAGATCTTTGAGTTCAGCTCATGAAAAATGGGGGCAAAAACAAAAGTGTTGCGTTTATAATTTTGTTCAGTGTGTGTGTGTGTATGTGTGTGTATATATAGATAGATAGATAGATAGATAGACAGAGATATATAAATTGTTATAGAAAAGTTATTAGAACAATAATTTAATGTTATGTAGATTAGACAATAGAACAGAGTCATAATTGTTTTAACTAATATTCTGTTTGACACTCTCTTTTTTTATTCTAACAGGATGGAATATGTACAATTCCAAAAGTACCATTCAGAGGGGCTCCATGTAGTGATGCATCTGGGAAACAAATTCCCTACAGCATCATGATGAAACAGATCAACAGCTCAATATCAAGAAGACTGTGGGATGAGAACCAGCGAGCTCCATATTATAATTACAAGGTACAGTATTAATTCTAAATGTTTTATCACAATATTTACTACAGTATAAATTACACCTTTTCAAACATAATGCAATTTCACTGATCAATGTTTATTCATCTTTATGTGAGGGATATTGAGTTTATATGAGTCAATGTATTTTAGACAGACATGTTATATTTTCCGTCACCTCGCTGGCGGGGAAGGAGCCTGAGAATGTGCGTGAGGTAGAGAGGTTCCAACTAGAGATCACCTCTACGCACGGCTTGGGCTCTGGAACCACACTCCTTGAGAGAGGATGGACTCTTCATCACTCATGGTGAGAGGCGGTGGGCTGATGTGGGTTTGCTTATAGCCCCCCAGCTCAGCCGCCATGTGTTGGAGTTCACCCCGGTGAACGAGAGGGTAATTTCCCTGCGCCTACGGGTCGGGGATAGGTCTCTCACTGTCGTGTGTGCCTACGGGCCAAACGGCTGTGCAGAGTACCCGGCCTTCTTGGAGTCTCTGGGAGGGGTGCTGGAAAGTGCTCTGACTGGGGACTGGTTCTACTGGGAGACTTCAACGAAAGTTGAAGGGGAGGGGCGTGAGGGGCGTGATTGGGAGGAACGGCCCCCCTGATATGAACCCGAGCGGTGTTCAGTTATTGGATTTCTGTGCTAGTTACAGTTCAAGCATAAGGGTGTCCATCAGTGCACGTGGCACCAGGACACCCTAGGCCGTAGGTCGATGATCGACTTTGTGGTCGACACCCTGCGGCCGTATGTCTTGGACACTCGGGTAAAGAGAGGGGTGGAGCTGTCAACTGATCACCACCTGGTGGTGAGTTGGATCCGATGGCGGGGGAGGAGGCTGGACAGACTCGGCAGACCCAAGCGTACTGTGTGGGTCTGCTGGGAACGTTTGGCCGAGTCTCCTGTCAGAGAGATCTTCAACTCCCACCTCCGGCGGAGCTTCGACCAGATCCCGAGGGAGGTTGGAGATATTGAGTCCGAGTGGACCATGTTCTCCACCTCCATTGTCAAAGCGGCCGCTCGGAGCTGTGGCCGTAAGGTCTCTGGTGCCTGTCGAGGCGGCAATCCCCGAACCCGGTGGTGGACACCGGAAGTAAGGGATTGCGTCAAGCTGAAGAAGGAGTCCTATCGGGCCTGGTTGGCTTGTGGGACTCCTGAGGCAGCTGACGGGTACCGGCAGGCCAAGCGAACTGCAGCCCGGGTGGTTGTGGAGGCAAAAACTCGGGCCTGGGAGGAGTTCGGTGAGGCCATGGAGAAGGACTATCGGCTGGCCTCGAAGAGATTCTGGCAAACCATACGACGCCTCAGAAGAGGGAAGCAGTGCCCTACCAACGATGCCTACAGTAGAGGTGGGGAGCTGTTGACCTCAACTGGGGATGTCGTTGGACGATGGAAGGAATACTTCGAGGATCTCCTCAATTCCCCCGTCACATCTTTCATTGAGAAAGCAGAGGCTGAGGGCTCAGAGGTGGACTCGTCCATCACCCAAGCTGAAGTCACCGAGGTAGTTAAGAAACTCCTCGGTGGTGGATGAGATCCGCCCTGAGTACCTCAAGTCTCTGGATGTTGTGGGGCTGTCTTGGCTGACACGCCTCTGCAGCATCGCGTGGCGGTCGGGGACAGTGCCTCTGGGATGGCAGACCGGGGTGGTGGTCCCTGTAGCGACAATGCCTGACATGTGGTCACATGCTGTTCCAATTAGTAATTCCTTGTTTCCAAACACATCCTTCGTTGTCTTTTTAGACAACGGGTCTGTCCACGGCGTCACTAAGTCTGCTTGGACATGTCAAAATGGCAATTTGGGGCTCCCCAGAGGGACATTTTTTTTTTTAGTCACAAAAGGAAACCTGTTCTGGACAATCTCCTCTAAAACCCCCATTTCAGCATGGACTTCCTGTGACTTTTACAGCCTCGTGACATTCCACACACACACACACACACTCGTGGACTTTCAACCAGAAACCCACCACGAGATGCAACTGAAGCACATTTCCATATATGGACTTCCACATAGTAAAATTTCATTTTACCATTCATTACAAATTTATAATAGAGGTGTGACTTGCTAGAGTAAAATCTTTAATTCTGAAGGTTCATGAAAGAAGTTCCTCAATAGTGTCTTGTGGTAACCCTACCTCAGACCATAAAACCTTACAACCCAGGAAAACTAACATTCCAGCGAGTCACGTCCCAAACGCACCACACACACACGTCCAGATTTTCCATTGACTTACCCACATAGGACATTACCAAAATGTTGATATGTATTCCTATGTTTCTCAAGTGTCTTCACATGCCATAACGGAAATACTGACCATTTCATTGTGTGTTTAATCAAACTTTATTTGTGTGTAATTATGCATATAAATGTAACGTTATGTTTCCCCAATCTCTACCTGTCATAATGGATATCTATGCAATCCTCTCCATCTCACGGAGACGAATCTTGACTGCAAAGTACAATAATATGCATTTGTTCCAGGAAATATCATATTTCTAAGTATGAATCCTTTCCCTCATGAAACATATGGTAAAAGGGGACGTGTTTTTCTTCACACAAAGAAGACGTCTTCCCGCTACAGATCAGAAGTTTTGATTCGCTCTGTCACAAAACAAGGCGTAAACAGATTGTCTGTTAAAAGGAAGAGACCCCCACTCTTCCCTCTCTTCTTTCTTCGACCCCGCTGATTCCACTTCCTCTCTTCTCCGGTCGCTCTCATCCCGGACCTCATCCACGTGTAGCGCAGCTCCATGGCAACCAGCTGAACAGGCCTCGCCGTGGCCTCTGGGACACAAACCCCCGCGCCATGTAAAAGCCTGCTGCCTTAGAAACCAAGATTTCTGGCCTCTTCCGCACGGAAGACGAACTTTCTCGGTAATGTTGCATCCAGTGAGCCTTTAAACTTCACGGCACCTGAAGACGCAACAGAAACAGGATCGACACCACCCTCTTGTCCTGCCTCAGCCTCGCGCCGAACAGAGAACAAACGTGCAAGTGACGGTAACCTTATCTGATAAAACTGCTTTCCAGGTTGTCTCGTGAATCTAGGTTTCTGTATGTAATAATTACTAGCTTTTCTTTCTTCCTTCCTTTCTTTCTTTCTTTCTTTCATTTCATGTTATCCTGATCACGTATTTTCTTGTTTGGTTAAATGTGTGTTTGTTTTATTGTTTTGTATTTTTACGTACGTTTATATTCGTAGCTCATATAATCTCTAGTTATGCATTTATTAAAATTCATAAATACTTTTCACTGTCTCCGTGTTTGAAAACCCACCATTCTAAAGTCAATGAAACAAAAGATCTTAAGCTACAAGCTTGATATTAGACTACATTCAGTAGTTTTAATTAATAAACTCAGAAGGTTTGATGTCCGTGGCCAGGAGATCAAACTTTCTTGGAGTTTGTAAAGAGATAACCCTTCTTAACTGTGATAATCTCACCTTTATTCGCTGGACGAATAACGATTAGATCAGTTACAGAACCAGTTAATCTCTATAATTGATAAAATAAATGTACATGCGACTTATGAATTATGACCACGAGTCATAATTATTAATATTTCCAAAATTCCCTATATTCTTGAGCTAATTCAAATTAGCCCCCGAGTCGTATTCGTTACATCCCTCTTTTTAAGAAAGAGGACCGGAGGGTGTGTTCCAACTACAGGGGGATCACACTTCTCAGCCTCCCTGGGTACTGGAGAGGAGAATACGGCCAATAGTAGAACCTCGGATTTAGGAGGAACAGTGTGGTTTTCGTCCAGGCCGTGGAACACTGGACCAGCTCTATACCCTCTACAGGGTGCTGGAGGGTTCATGGGAGTTTGCCCAACCAGTCCACATGTGCTTTGTGGATTTGGAGAAGGCATTCGACTGTGTCCCTCGCGGTGGCCTGTGGAGGGTGCTCCGGGAGTATGGGGTCCGGGGTCCTTTGCTAAGGGCTGTCCGGTCCCTGTACGACAGAAGCAGGAGCTTGGTTTGCATTGCCGGCAGTAAGTCAGACTTGTTACCGGTGCATGTTGGACTCCGGCAGCGCTGCCCTTTGTCGCCGGTTCTGTTCATAATTTTTATGGACAGAATTTCTAGGCGCAGCCAGGGGACGGAGGGTGTCAGGCTTGGTGACAACACGATTTCGTCTCTGCTCTTTGCGGATGATGTTGTCGTGTTGGCCTCATCAAGCCAGGACCTTCAGCATGCACTGGGACGGTTTGCAGCCGAGTGTGAAGCAGCTGGGATGAGAATCAGCACCTCCAAATCCGAGGCCATAGACCTCAGTCGGAAAAGGGTAGCTTGCCCACTTCAGGTTGGTGGAGAGTTCCTGCCTCAAGTGGAGGAGTTTAAGTATCTTGGGGTTTTGTTCACGAGTGAGGGAAGGATGGAACGGGAGATTGACAGACGGATCGGTGCAGCTTCTGCAGTAATGCGGTCGATGTACCGGTCTGTCGTGGTGAAGAAAGAGCTGAGCTGCAAGGCGAAGCTCTCGATTTACCGGTCAATCTACGTTCCTACTCTCACCTATGATGCGCGGGTTGATCCGAAATGAGCGGGTGCCTGCGGTCACCCACGGTTACCCGCGGTTACGAGTCATCCAAAAATATTTTTAATGATATTCGGGTCGCGGTCGGTCGGGTCGTTTGAAATAAAGATGCCAATTAAACTTTTGTATTGATATAGTTCTAGACACAATTTTCTATGAATACGTTTTAAATTTAATTTACACTTTATTGGCTGAATAACTGGCGCGAAGATGACGCACAAGCTCAGTCTGCAGGTAGAGATGGAGGCGGCAAGAGAAAAGGTGAAGACTGGGGAGTGGAAGCTCCGCAAATACACAAATAGAAAGAGCAAAGTGTGGGAGACATTTGCCGAAATAATGAAAGATGATGACCAAAGTGCTGGTTTTGTCATGTGTACTTCTTGCGATGCTATTTACACTGATAACCACAAAACTGGCACGACCAACCAGGCACGGATAAAATTATCCAGTTTTGGATAAGCCAGACCAATTGTGGGTGGGCCTTAAATTAAAAACGTTAAATAAAAATAAAATAAAAAAACGTTATCCAATCACTGCTTAACCTAATAAAAAAATATTGACTAATATAGCCTACTGTTATATTATCTGTGCGTATACATAATATAGATTTTAATAGCTTGATGCTCTTTAAATATTGTGTTGCATTGTAAAAGTAAATCCGCGATCGCTCTCCATGGTTCTGACCAAAGAAGAGAGCTTTGGAATCTCCATTATGCATATACCTGGGCTGCATTTTCCGATAACATTGTCTCTTAGCGCGCTGCGATAACTTAACTAAAGGTATACTACTGTACCACTAAAGGTATATCATTGCTAGGCGTCTTCAGGGCTATCATCCACTCGCGAGGCAGAGGCGCTGAGAGGCAGAGGCGCTGGCGCCCTCAACGCCGCTGTTTTTGGTAAAACATGATTTTGACGACTTCATTAAGTTTTGTTTTATAGAAAACTCTTTTTAAAAGATTTTCGTTTTGTATAAATTGTATCTTAATTTTGATCAATGTTTTATCAATCAATTGCCCGTATTTATTAAATAAGAAGCAAATATATAGCAGGCAAAATAAGGCGCTGGTACGCGATCACTGCATGTGAACTGGAGGGCGCCGAAACTCAACTTGTGCCTCACAGATTTGATAAATATAGGCTATATATTACAGAAAGCTTGAAATGTCTACTTTTAAACGAAAATATTCAAACCAAAATAAATAGGCTATACTCTCTGATTATGTAGGCTAATCCATATGAAATGTGCATTTCTCTCTGGCGTTCATGGCGAGTCCGCAATCTCCGCATTGTCAACTTCATCTTTGCAGCGACACAGAAAACACCAGTTTATTACTAAACAATTAAATGTCTCCTTGCTAATTTAGACACATTCATAATCATTACTTTAACCGGTTCTTTGTGGCAAGCTATAAGCGTGCGGTCATTACGCTTATTCCTGTAGGCTAGCCTATTTAAGTAATTAATTTAATATAAAGGGGCGATTTGTCCACGAATGGCTTAAATGAACAACTAGTCGACAAGAAAAAAAATTAGTCGGAGGTAGCCCTTATTCCATATATTTTCGAACCAGCAGGCCATCTGGGTTGGGCGAGCGACCATGAGCGGAGCGGAATATTCAGAAATGCGCTCTCCGCTCACGAGCTCTGATCGGAACAAACCCGAACCTCAGTGTCTGCTGAACTTGCGCAGAAACATCAAAATAGACATAGCCAGCTTTTTAAATTTGTTTTTAAAACTAAACATTTAGACTATTTTAGTACAAATTATGAGCTTATATTGACGATTTTTTATAATTCTTGACAAAATTAGAATATTAAGTTATATTAAGACGCTACGATGAGCATTATAGCTACTTTAAAAAAAAATGCGGGTCAGGAAGCGGGTCGGGTACAATATTTTCTTTTTTGTTTTTTGCGGTCCGAGTTGCGGGCGGGTTAGTTGAAAATGTCGGTCGGGTGCGGTTTGTTTATACATTGACCCGCGCATCACTGGTCATGACCGAAAGGACAAGATCCCGGATACAGGCGGCCGAAATGAGCTTTCTCCGCAGGGTGGCTGGGCGATCCCTTAGAGATAGGGTGAGAAGCTCGGTCACTCGGGAGGAGCTTAGAGTAGAGGCGCTGCTCCTCCACATCGAGAGGGGTCAGCTGAGGTGGCTCGGGCATCTGTTCCGGATGCCTCCTGGACGCCTTCCCGGGAAGGTGTTCCAGGCGCGTCCCACTGTGAGGAGACCCCAGGGAAGACCTAAGACACGCTGGAGAGACTATGTCTCCCGGTTGGCTTGGGAACGCTTCGGTGTTCCCCCGAAAGAGCTGGAGGAAGTGTCTAGGGAGAGGGAAGTCTGGGCATCTCTGCTTAGACTGCTGCCCCCGCGACCCGGCCCCGGATAAGCGGAAGAAGATGATGATGATGATGATGTTATATTTTCCCTAAAATGCATACGATTTTTATTTACAGGACACAGAAGGCAAGGTCCATCAGGTGTGGTATGATGACCCAGAAAGTATTGCTCTAAAAGCTGCCTATGTCTCTCAACATGGTCTGAAAGGAATCGGAATGTGGAATGGAAATCTCCTGGACTACAGCAGTGATCCAATCGCCCAGCAACAGACTGCGGACATGTGGAACGCCCTAATACCCAAAGTACAAAGGGAGTCTGCTGCTGTCTTATAGGATTCTGCTGTCTCTTGTTGTCAATATTCGCACAAGGTCTAAATGACCGAAGAAGTGCTTACCATAAATATTTGTCATATTTATGATTAATTTGATTGTATCATAAACCGAATAAATAACACATTCCTTGTCAGCAAGCCTACTAAAACTTTATATTTAAATGAATTTTAATTGACATTGACACATTTATTACATGTAATCATTTGCATGAATATAATTTCCCAAATGTAATACTGCAAATTATCCTAAATCAGCATAACATCAAGCACTATGTTTGCTTTTCTTTACAGCTCAATTCTCTGAGACTTTTTTTTTTTATTTTATTTTTATTTTTACAAATTATGAAAATAATGATTTGTGTAGTTAATATGTTAAAGGTGAATTATGTAATTTTTTGGATGTTAAAACCTATTTTTACATGCAGTTAATTATAAGTCAGTCATTCAAAGGTTGTTTTCCCCAAAATGTATAAACACTGTGATGCTTTCAAACCGTTGCTCTAGTCTACATCCTAGGCTTAACCATCTCAGAGGACAGAGGAAGTGTTCGAGAAACTCATTATTTTTCAGAAACTCATTAAGTTCATTTGGTGTCATGAATGGTGCAGAAATTACATAATCCATTTTTAAACAGCCAGACTAAACCCAGGAAGCAGATATAGCATTTACACATTACTCAAATTGCAAAACAATATCTGTCAAATCTCTTAAATACGATCTTTTGTGCTTTATGTAAATGTTAAGTATTTTATACAAAATTTCATCATTTCAGTGAAGGCTGAATCACAACAAATCTAATTTCTAAGAAATCTTATGTTAAGCACATATATGTGTATTCTGTGTTTCCTTAAAGCTGAGCTCTCTTTTGCATCAGTTCTGCTCTCAGGGCCGGTAGTTCTGTGGCAGCTTGCTTACTCAACTAGACAAATAAAGAAAAATAAAGAAATAAAGTGCTGAAACTAACAATAGAATTAACCAGGACATGTCTCTTTAGTACCTTGATCTCTGTAGCCAGTTTCATTTTAGCATCATCCACTTGTTTCCTCAGATTATCAATTTCGCTGCACTCTGTCATAATCTGGATTATCAGATCATTCTGTAAATACAAAGCACAATGTTTTTGCTTTAATTGATCAAAATATTAACCCTCTATGGGACTAATTATGAAATCACAGCTGCTACAATTAATCTACATTTGACCTTTTTTTTAGGATGTTGTCATCTATAACTGACATTGTCCGGGTAAAATGTTTTTGCAAATTGTCTGAAACGCCACAAACATTCAAATGCATTTTCATTATCTGAAAAGTAGTGAAAAGGTCTTAGTGTTCCAAAAAACATTGAATAGCTTTATTAACATTCCATTTCATCTTGTGCTACTATATTTCATTTGGAACTCACATGTGAAAATGTCAAAAACCTGACAAATTTAAATGCAATTTCACTGCCTGGAAAGTAGTGAAACCATATCTTAGTGTTTCAAAACACATGAAAAAATCTTTAACATTGTTTCTTTCTTGGAATTTTAAATCAATGATTATAGCGCAAATGAAAATCAACAAGACTCTTCTTTTTCAGTGTAGCCCACACGTAACTCGATTTTGACCTGTAGCGTGGATCACATCTTCCAAACTGGCATAGGATAATGTACCAAAATCCCTTTGGGCTTCCACAATAATCTATGACTTACTGTATATTATTCATCTTTGCCATCACTCTCACTGCTTCTATACTGCTTGATCTTCAACACTTTCCTTTCTTACTACGACGACCATATTTTCTGATGCACTGCCGTCACTATCATCAATACTTTCTGGAAAAGGTACAGCTTTTTCTCTCTGTCTTCTATAAATTACTAACATCAACCTAAAACAAAGGCAACAAGGCTATTATACTGCCTGCCAGTAATAAACAATTATGCCAGCTACACAGAAAATATTTATCCCATAAAAGTACTTTTTTACAAAATGTGCATTAAATAATTCCCAACACTTTAAAATCACATTTGGATGTAACATTTAAACAAAAAAACAAAACAAAAAAAGGATATGTATTTCCAATAAAATGAACTCACAATGGACCCTTGACAGCATGTCACCTTCACTTCCTTGTTGCCAAAAATGTCAAGCACATTGCACAAATATTTTTATTTTATTGGCTGAAGGGATGGCATATGATAATACTAAAATGTCATTTCATTGGTGGAATATTACTGTATTTTAAATGCAATTTATTTTCTCTGCATTATTTATAAATGACGATACACCATCGAGGATTAAAATAAGAAAGAAATTGACAATTTATTCCCTGTTGAGGAATTTTACTAATGAAGAATGATTTAGTCAATATAAGAGTAAGAAAATGTTTAATCTACCTTCAACTTTGTGCTTGATTGTTTCTTTGCTTGCATTTGTCGTTTTGCACCATCTCTGGCTTGGAGTTGTTGTAGCATTTTACTGTAGAAGGTGTGAAGTTCCAGTTGTAGATTCTTTAGCGTGTCCTCCAGAAGTATTGTTGCCTTCTTAGTGTCAAAATATTGCCTCTTCCACCTGTCACGTGCTTTAGAGGCAAACAAAAAAGAATCATTTATACACCCTAACCTAACTTAACACCCATTTCACAAACATGAAATCTGACAGATTTAAGAGAGACTGTAGTTCTAAAATACCTTCTATGAAGACAGAAAGATCATTGAATATATAACACATTTTGGTTACACTTTATGTTGATGGTTTCCTTTAGACATTTTGTTTACTATAAGAAAATTACCACATATATGTTAACTAACTCTCATAGTATTAATTGAGTATTAGTAGACTGTCTCTTTAAAATCGGCTAATATTTTATTTTGATGGTCCCCCAACATTCTACTGACTATAATAAGAATTAGTTGACATGTAGGTGGAATGTTTCTTATAGTCAACAGAATGTCTAAAGGGGACCATCAAAATAAACTGTTACCCATATTTTTTATAACATACAGTATATTCTATTCATATAACTTCAGCAATAAAATTTAACAGTAAATCTTCCAGTTACACATTATTCGTTAGTCCACTTTAGACATTTAGTACAAGGAACTTTGCATCTACATGTCAAGTAACTCATTAGTATTATTAGACTGTTAGGTTAGGGCTAGAGAAAAATAAAGTTGACATGTACTTGCAAAGTTACTTATAGTTAGTAGAATGTCTGTTTGGGGGACCAATACAATTATTTGTTAGCAGACAGTCAACTAATACTCTGACCGGTAGTTGACATGAAGTTGCAAAGTTACTTCTAGTTAGTAGAATGTCTAAAGTGGACTATCAAAATAAAGTGTATTGACTGTCCAGCTCTCAGACTCAAAGTTTTAGTTGTAGGCACAAAATTCCCAAATCTATTGCTGCTCAAAAGCCTTCTAGTGATGATCATGACAATGTAACCAAGATATAATTTCCCCCACCTTCATGATGGATATGGAAGAGTGGTTCCCTTTCGATACGGTTCACTTATCTGATGCTTGTGGGGAAAACTACGGTGACCGGGAGGGGACATGTTCGGTTCACTTAGTTTTGTCGTGGCCACAACATATAAACTCGTGGGAATGTGAAAATATGTTGTTGCCACGAGATATTAATTCGTGGGAACGTCATATTAAGTCGTGGGAACGTGATGATAAATCGTGGCCACGAGATCATTTTGTTGAGGTAACGACATCATGTCGTGGCCACGCGATGTAAAGTCGTGGCCTCGAGATCATATGTTGAGGGAACAATATATTTTTCTCGAGGCCACGACTTCATATTTTGAGAGAACGACATCTATTTCCCGTGGCCACGAGTTATGTTGAGAGAACCACACCAGTCAATAGGCTACTGTAACCATATACAGCAGTCGGAGATGGAGATGACTGATGATAACATTTTACTTTGAATTAGGAATGTCATATAAAGATATAGTGCGCTCTCTGGCATTAAGACATGGGTACATAAGTGAAAGACACCTGATGCGCATTCTTAAGTTGATTGGACTTTTTCGTCGGAAATTTGAATTTGAATGAAATACTCAGGTCACGAATAAAGTCCCGTTTAAGGCAATAAACAAAAACAAATTATGAGAAACTTAAATTAACAAATAAAGTAAATTTTGACCGGGATAAAAGGAGGAGCCAGTGTACGTCGCGTGTTAAGATTCGATTATTCCCACATGTAATAAAACTCGTGGCCACGAGAAACGGATGAAACATTAAGTCGTGGCCACGAGAAATTGATGCTGTTCCCTCAACATATTAAGTCGTGGCCACGAGAAAAATATATCGTTCCCTCAACATATGATCTCGAGGCCACGACTTTGCATCGCGTGGCCACGACATAATGATGTCGTTACCTCAACAAAATGATCTCGTGGCCACGACTTAATATGACGTTCCCACAAGATATTATGACGTTCCCACAACTTAATATCACGTTCACACGAGTTTATATGTTGTGGCCACGACAAAAATAAGTGAGCCGAACATGTCCCCTCCCGGTCACCGTAGAAAACCCCTCTTTTCCCTCTTTTCTTTTATTGGTTCACGTCTCAGACAAATGGCATTTCAGCCTGCCAGAAAGGGCGGGGTTCACTTCCTATATTAGTCACACAGAAATGCCATTGGTCAGAATCTTTCTCCTTCAGTGCGAAGATCATCTCGCTGCTCTGAAGACTGAAAGCTGCTCTTCTCAACTCGTCTCCCTGTGGAAACTAGCAGCGGAACAACAGCGCTGACAGCTCAGCAGCTGAGGGCCACGCCAAGCCAAGAACCAGCCTTGGTTACCAAAATTTATTCAGTTGCTGTCAGCACCTCCATGGCCCTTACCGCTGAGGAGAAACCTCCTCTCTCAAACGGAGGGGGGGGGGGGGCAGTTTGGCACCCTCGGCCGGAGTTATGAGACCTGCATGCATGGCCCCTCGATGGGAGCTGTCAGGCTTGTTTGAATGTTTATTTGTATGCTTTTCCTCACTCAATCCCCATGTATGCGGATGAGTGTGACGTTAATTCATTTTATTAAACCCGGGGAAAATACGCAATCTCTCGTTTTTCTATCTTGGCAACAACAACTCAACTTTGCATTATAACCTTCGGTCAGTCTTGCTTAAGCCTGCTCTCCAGGCCCTCCTTGCTTTGAGGTCCTCCTTTTGAGCCACTTAAGTCAGCTGACCTTTGGTCACTCTCGCTTAAGACTGCCCTCCTACTGGCTTTAGCATCAGTCAAGCGAGTTGGAGATCTGCAGGCCCTATCTGTGGAACCTTCCTGCCTTGGGTTCGGTCCTAATGACAGTAAAGTGTTCCTTAGGCTGAGGAAAAGTTATGTGCCAAAAGTGCTTGCTTACCCCATCCATAATGCAGGTGATAGCGCTGTTGGCTCTTCCGTTGCAGAAAACGAACAGGCACCTCATAAACTACCCCTTAAGGGCCCTCAGAGTGTATAATGAGTGCTCTGGCCAGTTTCGGCAATCAGAGCAGCTATTTGTCAGCATTGGGGGCCGCACTAAAGGGCTGCTGGTTTCAAAGCAAAGACTTAACAGATGGATTGTGGATGCGATATCACTGACTTACAAGTCTGTGGACTTGTTTTGCCCCTTAGGAGTGAGGCCCAACTCCACTAGAAGTATGGTCTCTTCTTGGGTGTGGTCCAGCAGAGTCTATATCGCAGATATCTGTGCGGCGGCTGGCTGGTCCTCACTGTCTACTTTCATCACATTTTACAACCTGAACAACCTTCAAACATGAGTGTTATCAGTCTGAAATACTTATTTATTATGTAGCAGGCTCCGACTGTGGTCTGAGCCTCTCTTTATATAGCTGATCGGGGGCCCTCAGTTTGAGTGCCTCTAAACTGTCGGCTCGCAGAGCGACTTCCGTTCTTCGCTTGTAGCAAGGCACTATTGTATTAAGTTCCCCATAAATGCGAATGTACCGTATTGAAAGGGAATGTCATGGTTACTCACGTAACCCTGGTTCCCTGAGATAGCGGGAATGAGCATTGCGCAATTTGCCGTGCAACTACGCTGCCCAGCAAGTCATGCTAGCTAGACGCTCATCCGTCGAAAGATTCTGACAGACGGTGTTTCTATGTGACTAATATAGGCAGTCAACCCCCCATTTCTGGCTGGCTGAAATGCCATTTGTCTTTGCAGTTGTACAGACTTACAGTACTTACAGACGTGAAGCAATCAGGCTTTAGGATTTTGAGAAAACAGGAGTTTTCCACAAGGCTGCCCATTGTTCACAACAATATTTAAAGCACCCCCACCATCGCATCATTGATTCATCTCCTCCTTCCGTGGTCAACCTCTCAGAATCATAGAAGACCTTTTAATTATTATTGTTAGAGTACATGACTGAAATCCATGGCAGAGTAGCAAGGGAGAAACCAAGAAAGACACAATCAAAGGTTGTCATCATGCTTTTCCAGGTGCTGAGGCCAAACAAGTTTCACAAGATCAAAAAGGTCTGCACTCTAAAAATATACAAACATTTCATAAGAATTTTACAGCAACAGACAAAAACATTGATGGTAGCATGATAGTTTGGGGATGTTTTAAAACAATCCCAGGACAATTTGTAACTGTTTTATGCTTGGTGAATCTCATTTGTACCACACTGACAGTTAGTTTTAGGGATGGGGTTAGAGGTGTGCCTTCACGCTTTTTTTTCTAAAAAACTCATGTTTTGTTACACATCTCTGAGTACAAATTCATATGAATTCGCCACCTCATAAGAGTTACATTTTCTCATGAGATCAGATTGGATGTTTTGCTGCATTAGGACCTGGATGCCTTTTCATCTTTGAAAGAACTATGAATTTAGGGATGAGAGTAGAATTATCTGGAGAATATTAGCAATTTGTCTGTGAACCGAAGCTAAGCAGAAAGACAATGACAACGTTAAAGATACAGTTCTTGAACATTTCATATGATAGTTGAGAAGTGGACATGTGTAATTGTAGAGGGCATTATACCTTGGTTCCTTCGATGTCTGTTAAAAGCTAAAAGCTCTCTGCCCTTTTTCAAAAGTTCTTGCCTTGTTTGTTCAAGCCCCTTCCTTTGCTCTTTGAGTAGCTTGATTTCCTTTTTCAGCTCATTGTCTGAAAGCATAACAATTTTGAATATGGTATTCAAGAACAAGAATGACACCATTTGTTAGTAACTGCTCATGTCTTACTAGTGGTAGTTTGTTGTGTATAAAATTCCATGGAATAGACAGACAGTGCAGAACTGCTCTCTGGGAGTGGCGAGGTTGGTCTACTCATAAGAACCTGTGAAAACACATAAAATACACACTGAAAGCTTCTTACAACAATGTCCAGAACACACTCTTCAGCCGCCAGCTGCGTGAGGAATTTTACTCAGCCAATAAACCTTATGGTGTCTTAATGAGGGTACGTTACTTCCTGTTTTGTCTAGAAGACCTCTACTAAACCTTCAGAAACTCTCTACAGGAATAGTGGTCTGGGTGAAATTCTGAAACTACAACACTGCATTCTGTACAAAACTTGAATGACTTGAACGATGCTCTATTGGTTTTATCAAATGTAATATGAGAAAAAAATAAAGATTATATCTTACCACATCATCTGTTTTTTCTTCACTTGATTTCAGTGTCAGAGACCTATTCAGTTTCCTAAATGTATAACATAGGGTAAAGGCAACTAAATAGTCGATTATAGAGCTAATCCTTTTAATATTTATTACCATTAAATAGTTACCTATTAAACGTATTTAACAATGACAGAAGCCAAAAGAATCAGGTTACCTTGCCAGTCCATGAGAATCCACAAATGGCTCTGGAGCTCCAGAGTTCCTGTTGTTTCTTTTAAATTTTTTTTTCTTTTGTGCAGTTGTATCCATTTCTACTTGAAAAAAGCCACCCTGTTTAGCAAGATGTCTGTCTGCATTGAACAGAAATGAATAACCTGACATAAGTACCCAATAATGTTTAAGTAAAAATGCAAGTATTGTGTACATTATATAAAATGTTTTGTCACAATCTTATCGCAATTTGTAACTATTTTCCGTTTTGATTAATTGTTGGCTAATTCATATGAATTCGTACAATCTGCTTATGCCCCATCATGTGACGGGTATATGTAGGGTTCATAATCATAATAATCTTTTTTTATTATGATGATTTTTACGACTCAAATCATACAAAATCACCACCTCGTTACATAGTTTAGTTTTCCCGCAAGATCAGGTTGGTTTTGTCAGGAAACTTGCACTACACATGAATGAACATTAAGAAAATTATTTTTATTAAATGATTATTATTCTCCCTTACTGGACACACCAGTTCAGCTCAGGCCATAGAGTAACTACTACAATAACTACTAGCTAGTTTGTAACTAACAATTTTTTTCAGCAGCACCATTTGTTCTTAAGGCAGAACGTGGCAAGTAAAGTAAAATAAAGGTCTCCGTAAGGTAATGCGTAGTCACATTATATGACATGTACATCTGTTATGCTCATCTTTGGTAGCTCCTTTAAAGGCATCTTTAGTGAAACAGCTATATTATTGATGCAATTCAATCAATCTGCTATTTTATTCA
This sequence comes from Scardinius erythrophthalmus, assembly GCF_964197995.2. NCBI lineage: Eukaryota > Metazoa > Chordata > Actinopteri > Cypriniformes > Leuciscidae > Scardinius > Scardinius erythrophthalmus. The sequence goes on along the minus strand of NC_138245.1, from coordinate 9,663,057 downwards.
AGTCAAGTCAAGTCAACTTTATTTATATAGCGCTTTTCACAATACAGATTGTATCAAAGCAGCTTCACAGTATTAAATAAAATAGTACATCAGTGTTTGTTTCTGGTGTAAAACATCCACGTTTGGTAATGCAGATCAATAGCACTGTTGAATCGATTAATCAAATTAAGTATCCCCAACTGAGCAAGCCAAAGGCAACAGTGGCAAGGAACCGAAAAACTCCATTAGGTGACCTAATGGAGAAAAAAAAACCTTGGGAGAACCCAGGCTCAGTCGGGGGCCAGTTCTCCTCTGGCGTTTATGAAGTAGAGACCGGATTTAACTGTAAGATTAAAATATTATATGAATGCCTGGCTGAAGAGATGCGTCTTTAATCTAGTTTTAAACTGGGAGAGCGAATCTGAGCAACGAACAGTATCAGGAAGGCTATTCCAGAGTTTTGGTGCTAAATGTGAAAATGCTCTCCCTCCTTTGGTGGATCTGGATATCCTAGGTATGACCAGAAGCCTCGAATTTAGTGATCTTAAAGAGCGCGATGGATTATAGGGCGATAGAAGATCCGTTAAATAAACTGGAGCTAAGCCGTTTAGGGCTTTATAAGTCAGTAGCAATACCTTGTAATTAATACGGAACTTTATAGGTAACCAATGTAGTGATGATAAAATTGGTGTTATATGGTCAAACTTTCTTGATCTAGTTAGAACTCTAGCGGCGGCATTTTGGACTAACTGTAGCTTGTTTATTGAGGATGCAGGACAACCAGCTAATAAAGCATTACAGTAATCTAGTCTCGAGGTCAAACAGTTAACTCCTTGTATGCGACTTCTGTAAATATTTAGTTATAAATAGAGTTGCGTTTCAAGTTTTATGGTGCAATCCAAAAATATTTAGTAGTGCATAAATTTATGTGCATTTTACAAAATGGAACTAAAAACTAAATAGTTTTTTTTATGCATTTTTGCGGTTCATTTATATGGCAATGGCGTTTTGGGGGCCTGAAAACACGAAGTGTGGGTTTCAAAGTGCAAGGTTTTTTTGTTTTTGTTTTTTTTTAAACAATACCGTTATCATCTCTGTGGAAACTACAAAAATGCAAATTTGTGATAACTGTGATGTCATGCACGTGTATTATGTGTTCAGTCTATAAGCGCATAGTGTTTCTTTACCATTACTGGCCTGGCATGCAAAATACAGTCATTTTTGTGGATTCGTGTGAACAGGGACCGTTTTGACAATGTTTTTAACTTTTCAAAAATGCAAAGGAAAAACTACACCTACATCGTTGCCATGTAAACACCCTTATTGTTCCTTAAAAAATTAGGCTTGTAACTTAGTAGTTAATTATCAAGAGTGCACCTGTGCTCGTATTCTTAGTGTTTTCATACCGAGGTGTTTGTTTACAGGTTCCATCTGATCTTGTGATCTTGTTAGATGAGGAGTGTCAGTGGATTCTGCATCTTCATCATTCTCGTTCTCCTCTGCATCCTGCATTAGGACAGATTGCTGAGGTCCTTTATTGATAGAGGGGAATTTAATAGGCTCTTTTATCATGCCAGGTGCACATGTTGGTCTTGGCAAATCGTGACTGTAATGGTCACTGTTGCTTATTAAAGTATTAGAGGTCAGAGAGCTGGAGCAAAGGCCACTGTCATTCTCTACCACGGGTAAAAGGTAGAGCTCAGGAAAAGGAGCCTAATGGGGTCATGGAACGAAGACAGAAATCATGCATTAATCGGCTGATTACCACAAATAAAACTAAACTTTATATCACAAGTACTTACAAATGGTGGAGTAAATGATTTTACTGTCAGTTCTCCCTCTTGTCTGAATTTAACCTGAGATCAAATTACAGGAGTTGTGACAGTTTATTTTAACTCTATTCTGCTTCACAATGGACATATACATATATATGTCACATATACATCTGTCTACATAGCATATTCACATTTTGCAATTGTTGATTGTCTGTATTGAGAGTGAAGTATTTTAATTTTGTCCTGTGTCCTATGTACTCAAACTTTTAACCACCAACATCATCATCATCATTACACTTTGTGCTTAATGTGGTGTACTGTAAATAACTCCAACATGCTTACAGTAATTTGAGCTTACTTTCATCTAAATAAAAAATACGGAAATGATAGCTACTCACCAGCGCCAAACTTCTGCCAACACATTTTAAAAAGACATATCGCTCTGTGATCCTGTCCAGCCCAAGAAATAATCCAAGATCAGATCTGAGATCAGACAGACTCACATCTGAATCCACTCTGAAACAAAAAACACTGAGATCAGACAGACTTACAATATGTATAAACTGAGTAGGGGAGATCAGCATGGGGTTAGAATTATTATTATGTCTTTATTTGTGGATCAGAATCTATTTATTTGGAAATATTTAATAATTCTAACCTATAGTTTAGAACTTAGTTGTCTAAATATATAGGCTATATATATTATGCCAGTTTCAGCAGTGATTTTTTTTTTTTTTTACATTCCTTTTAAACACAAGTTCAACACTTTCTTTAATTAGACCATTTGTGAATTTGGTTCTGCAAATAAAAATACACTAGACAGTAGGCTACAGACAAGAATCAAAATGATTGGGGGAGATTTTAACAGAAGCTGAACTGTGTTCTAAGGACAAGGGTATTTTTCATAAATATCAGGTCAAGGTGGGTTGTCACAAATATGGTTTTTGTTATTCTTAAAATTGTCTGCTGTTTAAAACAATGATTTGGTATGTTGCCTTTTACATTTTTGCTGTTTAATGACTGATTTATAGGCAAGAGAAATAACACATAATTATTAGGGCCTATAATATATAAATTAAATTAAATTCACAAATGTAAAAGGCGACACCTATAGCCGCAGACTCTAGACAAAGTAACTGACCTGATAAATCCAGCTGAGATGAAAGTGTCCACAGCTTCGGCAGAAACTTTATTCAACCTCCGATCAAACTGATCATCGGGTACAAAAAACACATGCAGCTCCACACGCTTCATTAGAAATAAAACAAAAATAAAAAAATCGCACACTACAAAAAACCCAATACATGCAAGTGAAATTAGTTGCTGAAATGACATAAATCATACAGTCTAATCTAGTTTTATTTATAGAACATAGCCTACCTCTGTGATTTCAGTCCGCTTGCCAGTAAACCCGCTCATAGTCACATTTATTTATCTCATGATGATTTCATTGAGAATGTACAGCGTGCGTGGGTGTGTGAAGTGCTAAGTAACGGTATCTTGAGTACCAGGTACCAGAGTGAACGTAACACTCATAAACCCCCCAGAGCTTCAGTGTACAGGACATTGTGTGAACGCTACATATTAACACGTGTAGCCTACTGTTATAGCCCATATTATATCCATCCGAAAAACAAAATAATGATGATAGTAAATTAAACCGTTTTATAATATATTATTAATTATAGTATAAAGAACGTTATTTCGCCGCCTTTTCAGACAGACTGTCATTCTGCAGTTACACTTTTACGCCACTAGTTGGCGACAAGTGACTGCCAGAATGTATTGGTGTGATTGGTATATTTACCAAGATGGGAACAGTTTTTTTTTCTAGATACTAGATGTGAAAAATATTGGTATAAGTGCCCTGAAATGCTAACTGCTTAAAAATGGGAGGGAAAAAAAATAAAAATAAAGACGTATATCTGGCCCATTGTTCATGACAGTATCATAGTATGTAAGACATGGGGCCAGTTGCATAAACCGCCTATGTTAAGACTGTTTTAAGAACTAGTGTGACCAACTAGCAGGTAGGTAGGGGAAATCAATCTTACTTTTCAGTATCAAATTAGTAAATTCAAATTCAGTATTTGTTGTTGTTGTAACTAACTTATAACAGTTATGAACATTTTTAAAGAAAACAATTGATGACTAACCTGTGAGACTATTCTTAGCAGTTTATACATCAGGCCTCAGATTTGTTAATTCACACTCAAACACTTTCCTTAATATCTTTATATTTGTTATTCTTATGTAGATCTGTGAATCAAGGTCTATGTTTGTTTCCACAAAATTGCTTTATGTGTTCTGTATGTTTGATTTGAACTTTTGTGTTTTTGTGTGTGTAGATTGAGATTTATTTTTTGGTTTGTGTACATGCATGATATTATACTTATTTTAATTAACAATATATTAAGATTTTGTATAGATTTAACAGAAAATATTTAAGTACACTACTTGAATGAATAAATACACTTTGCAAAATAATATTTTAAGATTACTGATGTGGCATAAAAAAAAAAAAACATTTTTAAAACCGGAAAGTGTGTAGCACTTAATTTTTCAATTTACATAACTTTATAACTAACACCAAATCGCTCAACAACTGTCTCTGAAGACTTGCATTCAATCTATCTTTATAAAAAGTTTCCTTTTTTTTTTAAGTGCAAAACCTTGAAAACTCAGTGACCACTGTAAGAAACCATTTCTTTATTTCAAATTGACAAGTCTACAATGACAGCTTAGTTTTAAAATTGTCCAAGTTAATTTTATCATATCTGAAAGTATTGTGTGTATGACAAATTAAGTTTTGCAAAATTAAGACAGAGCAAGATAAGTCTTAATTACCTGAAATTTCAAATAAACACCACAAATCACCTGTCTTTATAACCCACCTTTTTATATATATATTTGAGTAAAGTAAGCATTTACTAAAGATTTAAACAGGCCTAAATTTGTCATGTCTCGACACAAAATCAAGTATCTTTCTGTCCAGTCAGGTTATATTCCAAAGCAAAAAAGTCAATATAATACATAAAATACACAGCTTGTGTTTCAATAACACTTTATATTTCGTTTCATAATGAAAGGGTGTTTTTTTTTTTTTTATAGATATTTATGAAACGTCAACACGGTTATCCTGCGTTTCTAGTCTGTCCCTCAAAGATGGAATTTTCTTCTGCAGGAGTCCATTTCATGGCGCTGAAACAAAGTAAAAAAGAGTTAATACTGCATTGACAGCCACAAATAATGGACAAATTACACCACATTTAAACAACCTTCTTCATAAACGAGATGTTAGTTTTTGAACTTACTTTGTGAACCCATTCATATTCCCCGAACTTTGAATCAAAGGTTCCTTTCTGTAAGGAGCGAAGTTTAAGAGTGAAGCGAGGTCCTAGTTCTTGTATGCCCACTCTTTTTTCATTCTTGAAGATGTACCTGAATGATACACATGAGTTTATTCAGTCATGTAGAAAATATTTTTTAACCAGTTAATGAATGTAAAATATAAGCACTCTAAATAGCAGTCTATATATTCTGTCAGTCTCTATTTTTACTACAATGTATTCATATGTTTCTATTCTGTAGATCAACTTTGTATTTGAAATACATTTGATCATGACACGCAACATAAATCTTTCTCCCCTTGTGAAAATCCCTGCACTATCAAACCTTGGTTGAGAGTATTTTTCACTGAACTAAATGGAAAATATTAGACTTTCTATATACAGCCATGGCCAAAAGTATTTGTAGATTATTATTTTTTCACGCGCTATGGTATACTGGAAAACAATGATAAGCATTTCAGAAGTTTTAAAGACTTTTATTGGCAAAAAAAATTTATTTATGCAATATTTACAATGTTGATCCTTCTTCATAAGCTCTGCAATTGACATGCTGAATATCAGTGGGAAAAATCCAGACTGATGGCGATCCATTCTTGCCTTATTATATATATATAGTCCGTTTCGTCTAATGCCTTTATGTCTGATGCCTTTTTGTCTGAGGCTGTTTCGTCTGATGCCTAATTGTACGAGACCTGACACCTGACACTGTTTTTCCTGAGACCTGAAGCTTTTCAGTCTGAGGCGCGATGCTTTTTTGTCCAATGACTGAAGTCTTTTAGTCTGAGGCATAATGACTTTTCTTCATATGGTCTGAGGATGTCCTAAAATGTACACTGTACCCCTGCTGCCACCATTGAGCAAGCTCTGCACCGGTGTCGACACGATTCTGTAGTTGCCTCCACAGAAGAAGATGGTCCTGGCGCTTGCTGGGCACTCTGGGACATCCTGAAGCCACCTTCACTGCAGTTGAACCTCTCTCCTAGTGAGGCTGTTTCCTTCCTAGTCCAATCCTTTGAAGGATTTGCAGGCTAGAATCCTTCTTCGCATTGAACACTAGAATAAGACGGTCTAGTAAGCATGCATGACTACGTCATAGATGTATCCACCCCCGCGGTAACAACTGCAAAATAACATCAAAATTGTGGACAAGCTCAGTGCTGATTTATTTTCTACTATTTTTTTGTGAATTACAATGTCTACAAAGTTTTGTGGGGAAGGATACACTTTAGGGCTGCACGATTAATCGAAATGAAACAATTTGGCTAAAGCTGTGATTATTTTATGCACAGCTTGTCAGTGCGGTGTGGCTGATCGGTAGTAAATGCAGCTTCATCTGAAAGCCAGAGGGCACTCTTGCGCGAACACTCCAAATATGCCCTACAGAATGGGCATCATACTATTTCTATAGCTCAATAAACAAAAGATTGAGTCACTTTGATGGATTAAACATGACTAATAAATACACGACTGCCTAATTCTGTGTAAGAAGCCACATCATCTCACTGAAGGATGCTCAACTGTCGTTATGAAGTTTGGAGTAAAACCATGTTATTAAATTAGTAGACTTTTGTTGGACAAGACGATCATAAATGCTTCTCATGTTTGAAAAGAAGTTTAACGCGTTTTGCCTTTTCAAATGCACGTTATAAGCGACTCAAACTCGCAGTGCTTTCAGATGGAGCAGCGTTTACGACTGATCACAGAGTCGCTCTTTACTGACAAGCTGCGCATAACATGAAGGACGCAAAATTAAGGATGCTTTCCAAAAATCCTTTACATGGAGACGTCTGGAGCTTGATGGCTATGATCAAACCGCTTGTTAAAAAACCGCAACTTGATCCTACAGAATTAGTCAATTACAGGCCGATCTCGAATCTACCTTTTCTGTCAAAGATATTAGAAAAAGCAGTGTCTTCACAACTGTGTTCCTTTCTTGAAAGAAATGATATCTGCGAAGATTTCCAGTCAGGATTTAGACCGTACCATAGTACCGAGACGGCTCTCGGAGTTGGTGAAAAGTAAACTTGCCGCAGGTGAATTCACCGTCGCTACTACAGGAGTGGGAAAATCAGAGGTCTGGAAAGTTGTTTATTTTGTTAAAAGGCATGAACATTAAAGGTTGACTTGAATTCCCGTCTGCTGGTCATGATAATACGTGTATGAGAGAAAAAAAAAAATCATATCGTCAGATAATTCATGATGGTGTGTCGGATTACATCGGGTCCGGGCTTTAAAAGCCACGGGCCGGGTCGGGTTGTAATTTTCAGGCCCACTGAGAACTCTAGTATGGCGTACCACAAGGCTCAGTACTAGGACCGCTGCTGTTCACTCTGTACATGCTACCATTAGGAGATATCATTAGGAAACATGGAATTAGCTTCCACTGTTATGCCGACGATACTCAGCTGTATATTTCTTCAAAACCTAACGAAACTTACTAATTCACAAAATTAACGGAATGCATAGCTGATATAAAAAATTGGATGACCCGTAATTTCCTACTACTTAATTCTGAAAAAACAGAGATTCTAATTATTGGACAAAAAAACTTCCTCACGTAATAACCTAGAATACTGTATAACACTTTATGGCTGCTCTGTCGAGTCTTCGTCGTCGGTTAGGAACCTGAGTGTGCTCTTTGATACCAATCTTTCATTTGAAAGTCACGTGTCTAGTATCTGTAAAACTGCAATTTTCCATCTTAAAAATATATCTAAATTACGCCATATGCTTTTATTGACAAATGCGGAACAATTAGTTCATGCGTTCATGACCTCAAGGCTAGATTATTGTAATGCTCTACTGGGTGGTTGCCCTGCACGCTTAATAAACAAACTACAGCTAGTTCAAAATGCAGCAGCTCGAGTTCTTACCAGAACCAGGAAGTATGACCATATTAGCCCGGTTCTGTCAAAACTGCATTGGCTATCTATTAAACATCGCATACATTTTAAAATATTGCTGATTACTTACAAAGCACTAAATGGTTTAGCTCCACAGTACTTGAGCGAGCTCTTAACGCATTATAGTCCTTCACGTCTATTGCGATCTCAAAATTCCGGCCAGTTGATAATACCTAGAATATCAAAATCGACTGCTGGCGGTAGATCCTTTTCCTATTTAGCACCAAAACTTTGGAACAGTCTTCCTAACATTGTCCGGGAAGCAGACACACTCTGTCAGTTCAAAGCTAGACTAAAGACACATCTCTTTGACCTAGCATACACAACTCATTATAGACTTCTATAATTCAATGTTAGGCTGCATAGATTAGGTCAGCTGGAACCGGGAACACTTCCCATAAATCCTGATGTACTCGTTACATCATAAGAAGAATGGCATCTACGCTAATTTTAGTGTCTTTGTTTATCCCGAGGTTTTCCCGCAGCCTGCCGGATCCAGGCTGTATCCAGATCTGATGAAGGACCTTCGCCTGGACCCGATCCAACGCAGTGCTGAAGTGCCAACTAGTCTCTCCCTATGGAGGATCCCTTTACCACTCTACAGATAAAGCGTTGTCGGGAAACTCAATTCGCGTATCTACCCCGAATTGATAAAATAAAATACAATTCTGTATCAAAAATTATAAGGAAACGCCAGTACTTTGTTTAGGCTTGGTTTGTAGGGAATTCCAAACCTGCGCACATATATTCAAACGCACATAACTATAGTACCAATTCTTAATGCGCATGTGACCGCCATCAGCGTTTCTCACAGGTTCGTGTTTAAAGTCTATGTAGAGAGAATGGTGTCGTCTTAGCGGCCCCAAATTTAATAACAAATGATCGTTGCGACGGAAGCGAATCAATCATAACTAACCTTAGCTGGAAAATAACTTTATTAAAGAACCGCTATAAAGCCAAAACAATCTCTGTTACCTTAAATTATACGTTTATCTCTGTAAAGCTGCTTTGAAACAATCTACATTGTTAAAAGCGCTATATAAATGAAGATGACTTGACGACGTGGCAGCCAAGATATACAGCCGTACTAGGATGCAGCCTTCAGTTTGAGAAGCACTTGATATAGCTGCACGTCTTTCTTTGGAGGTAACCATTGCTAACAAGAACACAACGACTGAAAGCATTTCTTCTCTCGTTTTATAGCAATCAGTCTGCTCTTATACTCCAGTCAGAATGATAGTGTTTTTATGTGACTAATACTTGCTCACATTTTCCCATGTGCTGATGATGCGATTAGTGAAATGGTGTTAGCTGGTAATTTTGTGCCAGGGCCAACAATTTGGGTTTTTGTGTTTTTAGCCAATGAAGCTTTTTGCAATTATTTAAAATACCTCTAATCACTATGCACAATAATCTAGAAACAATGTGTATCAAACACCACAACAACCGAAGCTGCAAACTTGTGAAAAACACAACATTTATGTTGTAACATTTATATATAATACTTTTGGCCATGACTGTAAGCTTTATGGATTACACAGCATAATTTTCATTTACCTTCAAACTATTCAAATGAGAGAACATTTACCTGTGAAACCTGAAAAAGATGAAGTCTCTCTGATTGTGAAATGTGGCGACCTGACGGCCCACAAACTGTGGATCATGAGGAAATAGAGCAGCAAACAGCCGGCCGATGGAGTGACCGAGTCTAGTAGTAAAGTTGTTGAGGATGACTTCTGGGACATGTTCTGTTGGGCTCTTACCTTTTCTCTAGTGAGGAAAAACAGAAAAGTTTAAGGACAGTGCAGTTCTTTCAGAACTGATACAAATGCATATTAAACTAACTAATTTCCTGAATTTGATTTGATTTAGCAAATAGGATGCAGAACTGTAATGAATTTTTTTTTTTAAATGAAAACGGAAGGAAATTCTAAGAAATTTACAGAGCTACTGAAGCAGTTTTTATTGATACATTTAATATTTTAGTATTAATTACCCATAAAATCTTATACACACACAACACATTAACTATTACCAGAAACAAATTTTTGTAAAATTCCATGAACATTTATTGTTCAATATTTCACAATATCCTCTTTCACACACCATTAACTGTTTAATATATTTTTTATAATCTATAATTGTTTTCATAATAAAATGTGCTTTTTCAAAAAGCCATTTTTCATAATAAGCTTAATTTACGAATGACGCCTATTTGAAGAATCATGTATTTTACTGGGTACATTTAAACACCATCATGCAGAACAGGAAAACTCATCTACTCACTAAATCCATTTTACAGCCTGGTGTGTAAATTCACGTTAATGAAAACTATTCTCCTCAAACTTTCTAAATAGTATATTATAAAAATAGATTAAAAGATTTTTACTTTAATTGCAGATATGCTTTGAAATTCATAATAGTTGTTTATTTGTGAAGGTATGATGAAGAAAATGTGTAAAAATCTAACTTTTGTCAGTCACAAAGCTTCTTTTCTGCAATTTTCCAAAAGTCAATGGAAAAATCCTAACCAGAGTGATGCCAACTTCCAAGTTGAACTACATAAATCCTGGACATGTCATCCCTGCAACATGTCCAGGATTTATGTCTCGATTTATCTCGATTTATGTCTCAATACATATTAGTGGACTTATGTTGCATCATAAAAAAATGGTAATAAACAGAGTAATTCTAAGAGGGTCCTCACTCCATCAGTGCACAGGCCCTAAAAAAGAAAATCACTCACCTTCATTTCCTTGCGAAGACGAACACTACTGAGTTTGAAATGTGCAGTTGGCCCGTCAGGAAGGTGACAGAGAACCAAACCGTCTGTGACACTTTAAGTAAGGGAAAATCTTTGTGTAGAATTCAGCGAGCGTTTCTCATTACCTCATTAAGCAGACAATACAACCAAATCTCACAGATCTAAGAAGTGGTCATATAAAGAAATCTGAACAAAGGATACTTGGCACCTTTCTGTCCTCATTGATCACTATCAGATAAGTGAAACCTCTAGATACACACTGTGGAATGACTCTCTTCAATGCCAGACCTCTTCTGTAGTAGACATGTGCATGTGGGATTACTGTTGCCAGATGATCACAAAACCTCACTGTCCTCTGAAATCAGGCAGACACAAACACATATCACTAACATTACAAACATCTTAGTGTGTGACGTGACGTGAGCAAGATGGCGCCAGTGTGTTTGTCGGCTTGCCGTCAGCTGTGTCAACTTCTACCTGTCCGATTTGTGCTATGTTTGTGTAAGCACTCATGTTATGCTGGCGCTGTTCTGTTGCTGCTACATGGTCATATGATCAGCAGACTTTGCTGGATCTTAGAAACGCACTGGTGACCCATATTAGTGGGTCTCCTGTTCCTTACGACAGATGTCACGCTCCGTTTATCTACCCCACCACGGAGTGTGTCCTTCGGCTTACCTTGCTGCATCTCTTACCGGAGGAAGCATCGGAGGCGTTTGAGGCAAACGCGGCTGTCCAGACAGACCTATGGTTAGTGAATTTTGTGGTCTAATAGATGCCCTTGGCATTATGCAACATATAGATAAAGCTACTCATAAACTGGGACATACACTTGACCTTCTTTTGTCTTATGGTTTTACTGTTGATAATATTGTGATTGAGGAGGCCACTTTCTCTGATCATAAGCCCATTATATTTTACATCACCCTCTTCAGTCCCCTGCAAACTACCAGAGCTCAGGGCCGTTATTCTCGCCATATACACTCTCTTACTGCAGCTCAGTTTTCTGATAGTTTTCTGAGTAAAAGTGTTGCATTTACTATTGCAACAGCGGCATCATCCTCTTCTAGCCCGTATTAATTAGTTACCCTTTTCCACTCATCTTGCTCTTCCATACTTGACTATATAGCTCCTTTCACACACACCCACCCCTAAAATCTCATTATTGGTTAGATGAGGCCACGCACCCTCTCAGGCAGGCCTGTCGTAAAGCTGAAAGGAAATGGAAAAAGGATCATCTCACTGTCTCCTTTCAAACTTTAAATCTGCATTAGTTTCCTTCCAGGCAGCCTAAAAAAAAAGCCAGAGCAAAGCACCTCTCTGATTTGATCAGTAAACACTCAAACCCAAAAATTTTCTAATCTTTCTACAGGGCTCCAGACTGCGACCAAATGGTCGCATTTTGCGACCAAAATTTGAGAGTGTGCGACTAAATTTTACATCCAGTCGCACATGTGCGACCAGTAAATTTCATCTCGTTCATATTGGGCGACAACCGACGTCGCGTCTGCGATGCTTTGTTTACAACATCACGACAAGAAGACTAGCATGTTTAATTTTTTAACGGTCCTCCATGAAGGGTTCCGAGTGAATGAGTGTGTGTGCGCGCGCGAGTGAATGAGTGTGTGTGTGTGTGTGTGCGCCCGCGTGCGAGTGAGTGAGTGAGTGAGTGAGCGAGCGAGAGAGAGAGTGAGAGAGTGTGTGCGCGAGTGAGTGAGTGAGTGTGTGCGTGCGTTAGTCTATGTGCCTGTATGTGAGTGAGTGCGTGTGTACATGTGCGAGTGAATATGTGTGTGAGACGGCTCGAGATGACTGGTTGTAAAGCAATGTGTAGTCTGACAATGTTTCTTGTCCAGGACATGACAAGATTTTTAGGAGTCGAAATCGTGTAATCTGATACATTGAATATAGTAACAGACAAAAAAATTGCGTATTCTGAACCAGGCATAACTATAACTATGCTATACTGTGGTTATGAAAGTAGCCTACACATCTTTTTACAGCACTTCAAAACTATATCCTATTAAAATGTTTTGTTTTTTTTAATGTGTCGACCAAAACATTTTTGTTCATCCTTTAAAGATTGTCTCTATTTATAAAACTGAAAGTTTCAAGAAGTAGGAAAACTCACACTTATTTTTTTTTAAAAAGAAGACTAAATTACCATTGTAAACATAGCTGCAGAGGATGCTTATTGGCTATTTTCACTCCCTAATATCTATTTTGTCACTCATTTTGCTTTTGAAATAATATTAAGACATTATGAAGGATAATAATTAAATTTAACTTTATCTATACACCTCAAATTTATCTCAGTGCTTTGTAATCCCACAGTGCTACCAAATACTTTCTGTAGAACTTAAGAGCGGCGGCCCTCAGATGTTAGTCTGGAGCCCTGTGATCTTAAAATAAAACTACACCATAATTTCTGTACGCTTAATCTATTTATTATCAAAGCATTTGTCTGTAATAGTTATTTAGGGGGAAAATGTGAAGGTGTGCCCCTAAATTTTCTGCTTGCGCTCCTAAAATTTTAAGTCAGGGGCTACAGCGCTCCTAATAAAAAAAGTTAGTCTGGAGCCCTGTTCTAAACTTCCTCTTATTTCTAAAGTTCTGGAAAAAGCTGTTCTGCCACAGCAGATTCACTTTCTGATCACGCACAACATACTAGAACCTTCTTCATAGCACTGAAACAGCCCTGCTCAAAGTAACCAATGATCTTCTCACACTAGATTCAGGTGATAATGCCTTCCTGATATTGTTGGACCTTAGTGCCGCCTTCGACACCGTTGATTACAACATCCTCCTCGCCCACCTTGATCAGCAGGTGGGCTTTGGGGAGACGGCACTACTTTGGTTCTGCTCCTATCTCAAACATAGGACTTTCTCAGTGTCTATTGGCCAGTTCTCCTCATCATCTGCTCCCGTCTCATATGGGGTCCATCTTGGCTCCTATGCTCTCACTGGGTGACATCATAAGAAAGCATAACATCTCTTTTCACCTCTATGCGGATGACTCACAGCTGTACTTGCCTCTAAAATCTAGGGACTCTATACAATCTCTCCTGTCTGCCTCAAAGACATCAAAATTTGGATGGTTAACAACGTTCTCCAGTTAAATAGTGACAAGACAGAAGTCTTGTTTTTTGTATTATTTGTCTTTTTAATTATACACTGTACAGCACTTTTGTCAGTTTTATGCTGTGTGTAAATGTGCTTTATAAATTAAATTTACTTACATTATTATTCTTAAATAGTTATTTACAACAGGAGTGAATTAGAAAACAGTATACAGAAAGTTGAACTCACTCCTCTGGGCCTATCTGAAGTGGTGATGAGAACTTTGGGATTTGTCAGCCGATTGAAGTAAGCAGCGAACTCATCAGTTCCTTCATCAAAAGCCACCTGGATTTAACAAAATGCCACAAGTTACTTTCAAAATTGTAAATGATGTCTACAGAAGAAGACAGTAGGTGGAATTGGGATCACAAATCACCTCCTCATCCTCGGGGTTGACTGTAGTTTCATCATATATTCTCTGGTTTTCTATTGTCTTGGGAATTTCTTTGGGTGGAGCCTGAAATGAGAAAATACATGAAAACACCAATAAAGAAAACATAAAAAAACAAATGGAATATTCTGACAATGACTTGCAAAAAACAGTTTCATTTGCCACATATTAACTGCAAATTTAATGCATTTGATGTGAGCAATATACCGGTTAAATATAATATATTGATAGAAATGAGATAAAAGCCAAGCAAGAATCAACCGGTTCCTTTAATGAATCATTCAAAACAACTAAAAAAGGTACTGTTTGAATCAGTCTGACGAACATTGAATAAACTCACAGAATCCTTCAGAGCAGTTCCTGATTATTTCTAGTGATGTCCAATTCGAATTGAAGGCAGTTGCGTCCTTGCGGTTTGTGAAAACTTATTTCAGAATCATTATTGTGTGGTTATTCATATGAGAATATTAAGTATCTCAGAAAGTATTGAGCAATGTAGGCACTGACCATTAAGAATGATTGTTTTCCATTCACTATTGAATTGTTTTGCCCATACCACAACTAAATTATTTAAAGTACCATATTAATATTTAAATATTAGCTTTTAAAGTATGTTTTGAAATTAAAATACTCATTTCATAAAACACTTAATTCATAGAAGAGGTATAAATCTACACAGGAATTATAATGAAACAGTGAAAGTTTTTTTTCTTCATAACATTTTTCAGATAGCCTAAATTATGTGGTAACATCTAAATTAACTGGTTTCACGCAAGTCAATTTAATTTGACTATATACTGACCTCACAAATTACATCAATTTAAGAAATTTTGCAAGAATACAAAAAATAGAAAAGTCTCACTGCATGCAATGAAAAATAATGCCAAGGTAAAATAGAAATTAAATAATTTGTACATAACTTTTTATAAAATATTTGTTTAAATTTTTTTTTCACCCTTTCTTTAAAAATGTTAGTGTAATTTATATCATTCATTTAATTAAACAACTTTAATTGCCCATCTCCAAGTGCAAAGAAACCGTTTTTGCAAGGAAGTGAGATTTACTTGATCATTTAATGTATGAATGAAAGAATGACTGAGAACATCAAGATTTAAGAAAGCTTGTCTGATGACAGATGCTGTGAAATGCAGTCCATCAAACATACCTTATCCCCAAGAGCTTTTCTCTCTTTCTTCCTTTTCTTTTTCAGTTCCAACTTTTGCTGAAAGACATAAATGATAGCTTTAACATATAAGATAAGAAATTTATAAGAAATTTGGGAAATTCTTGACATGTTCCAGAGCTGGCTGTGTCTCAGGCCTTAGTGAGCAACATACGAAAATGGTGTTTGGGTCAAGTTTAATTATTCTTTCAAGAAAACGAATCGTCCTTGTTTACTTTTTAGTGCACCAAATGCACGTTTGTCTTTTTGGCCATCTTAAACTCTTCTTGTTTTTGATGCCCAAATGGCTGTATGTCCTGGCAGCTCTCTAGGGCTTGAAACACAGCCAAATTGTGCGATCAATTCAATAAGACTGTATGTCTGTGAGATGTTACCCTTCTTTTCTGCTCCTTGAGTTTAAGGAACATCGAATGTCTGCGCTGCTTGTTTTTGATATCAGACATGCTGAATGTTGGAGGAAAACACGCTCCTGACACTGGTTTCTCGTCTGTTACTTCACCCTCCGCCTGATCCATCTTCTCCACTGGAGCTTTGTCGGGTTTCGGCTTTCGCTTTAGGTTCTTCGTTTTCCCCTTTTTCTTAGAAACACTTTCTGAAGTTGTTAATTCGGTAGAATCCATTTTCTGTTGCTTGTGTCTTCTCTTCACGTGTGTGAGAAACTCTACTTCCGGTTCAAATGGACGTTCCTGCTGCCATGTGAGGTGGTGTTGTGTTTAGCGCCTTCTAGCGGATAGTCAGATGATTGTTGAAAAAAAAAACCTTCTTCTTCTTCTTCTTTTTTTTATTGGCAACCGCAATAGACAGTGCATTACTGCCATCATCAGGTAGCGCTGCGTGTTCCTCCAGTTGCCACCCCAATTCCCTTTACCTCCCAATAACTCACTATACTTAGCCTATTTAACCTTAAGATAACATAATTATTCTAGTCACATTTGTTCTCTTTCATATGCTACACAATTTAATAACATATTTTCCACTGTCTATGGTAAACCACATTAATAGCAATGTGTTTTCTATGGGATTAATATCCTGCCATGATTCAAAACTGAAAATAAAATTCTGAAAGGTTGTAAACTAAGTGTTCGAAAACTCAAAATCTTACAAAAAAAACAGTTTTGCAAGATCGAAAAATAAGATTTGCAAGCTTGCAAAATGTAAAAAAATAAAAATATCTCTGCAAGCATTATGTTGTTTTTGAGATTTCCTTCTTCAGAACTGCAACATTTTTTTTACGGTGTTGTGCAATCATTTTTTCAGAGTTTCGAATTTGTCACTGTTCTCCCAGTGTATAGTTTGTTTTCCAGATTTGAAACCTTGTAAATGGTGATCTGAAAACTGGTGTGCGAATAGGTAAAAAAAAGTTTTGAAACTCTGAAAACTGAGGTTCGAAAGGGCGAAGCTTATTACATTACATTACATTACATTACATTTGCACTCCTATTGCATACTATTTTTTCAGAGCTGAGTTTACAACACCCACTTTGCGGAGATACGCCCACACAGTTGCGAGCTTGCGACTCACGTGATTTGTGGCAGCGTTGTCACGCAGCTCTGTTCTGAAACTCTGAAACTCAGACCAGTGTTCGAATTATACCGTGAGCTTCGAGGGGTACCGCTATTTCGACTGGTGACGTCACTTTTTTGCCCATTTTATAGGCTTACACAGAAGAACCACTAATCTATATCAGAGTTTTTCCTGGCTCAAAATGAGGCGGAGGTGGTAAAATCGTAACTGTAGGGGGGTTCGGGGGGCATGCCCCCCCGGGAGAAAATTTTGTACATTTTAAAGTTAAATTCAAAGGGGACATATCATGCCAAATGCACTTTTTTAGCCCTTAAATGCATTTTGTTGTATATTTGGAGTGTTTAGAAGTACAGAAAATATGAAATTATTCTCTTCAGGTGCTTCGTTGATATCTTTATATTCTGTTTTGGTCATATTTTTCAACCTGTTCCGATTTTTCTGTTATCTATGACGTTTTTTGAACTATTACGTCACAGTATTTGCAGCGGAACTGCCAAATAAGGACACTGACTTCCAGCCCACCACTTAGAGCAATCCGCCATTTCTATTTCTCGCTGCAATTTTGTAGTCCAAGCTAAAGGATGCAGAAGTTACGAGAGGGTAAGTTAAAATGTTCGGTTGTTGGATGTAGTAACCCACACGCTTCATTACACCGTCTAATGTAGATGAACTGCCGCGCTTGTGACAGGACGCATGTTTAACTGAAAGAACCAGCAGAGAGAGAGACCCGGTCGCGCGCGCGCTCACTCTCTCTCTTCAGAGCCAGGCAAAAGTGTAAACAAGACATCACCGTCTCCAAACTAGACGGTGTCTTGCTCTCTCTCCCTCGCACATATTAATCAAAATAAATCGACACGGTGGTAAAAGGTCGGAAGACCAAAGTTTCATGTGTAAATACAGTACACACCATTGCGATACATCCATATGAAGACGTTGTTCTGCAGGTACGTCGTCTTCATTTTCATCTCGCTCCGGCTCTGACTCTGGCTCGAACATGTAAGGCGGGCTGGACAAGTCTTCCGTTGTTGACATTTTGTTAATAACGTGTGAATAAAAAGTTTCTGTGCCGCTAGATAATCGTATCTCTGCTATCAAACTACAAAAATGGCCGAACGGGGTGGAGTTGAACCTCTGCAACCTGGAGAGGGGGCGGGGTATGAAGTGTCTCAATTGTATTCAAAGAGACCGCACCGAAACGAGTTGCTCTCAGACGCACATCAGAAAAGGGGTAGAGGGCCTGTGGGGCTATAATAATGAGGAATTCAGACCCAAGCATTGCAGTTCCGCTTTATATAGACTATAAATGTATGATTTATATGTAAAAAGGAACAATTTAAAAGCATGATATGTCTCCTTTAATCTGGTGCACTTTGAGTTACTCGAATCTGTTGTTAAAAATAAATAATAATCCACCCGCCAACTGCCTATATTCTTTGATTTAGATATCTGCATCTGATCATCACATTACAATTATTCAATTAAGCATGATAATATGGTAACATATCACACTGAAGTAGGCTGATTTAAAATGAACATTTATTTAAAATAAAAGTTCTTCTTTTGGCAAAATTACATTTCCTTTATAGCCTAAACAGAGGCTTTACTCCCTTTAAACTTAAATTGTCAATGTTTCATTTTTGAAAACACTTATCGGAATATTTTTTTGTACCTTTATAAAGGGCATTTTTCCCCTAATTTTATTTAATGCATGCTCTAAATTTCATTTCAAATTCTTACATGTTATCAATACATTCAATTAAAATAATAAGACACTAGGCTAGGCTGTTACCAATCAAATTAAATAATTTACATTGAAAAATTATAACTGTATTAAATGAGATTATGAGATTGTTTTGAATATTTTTTGAATATACAAATAAGGAATGTTGAAAAGAATCATACTTTATTAAACTAAACCGCCAGTAGGAGGCGGCAGGCGACCGTCTTAATGAGCGAGTCATTGAGTCATTAATTTAAACGATTCGTTCAAACGGCTGATTTATTCAGAATGAGGCAGTTTAATAATGGATAATTGAATCTTTGACTCGGGCGATTAGTTCAAAATGCTGAATCATTCAGTAATGAATCATGGATGCGTGTTGCTGTGAGATGCGCTATGGTTCTGTTGTTTGGAACTATTTTCGCTGCTGAAACAGAACAAAAACAGTCATTGCGTCTCAAATGTAAGTAGCCTAAATTAGTTTTAATTATTTGTTTATTGAACTGTTATGAAATCAATATCTCGGTTTCAATCGTGATAGCATTCAGGAAAACAGCATTCTGGTCGTGTGTAGCCTACGTTATTGTTTCTTAACTATAATTAATATGTTATAAATAACTGCGCGAACCTCAACAACAGCGCAACTTTGTTACCGTCTGTACATTAGATAAGTTACCATGATGGGAGTTTCGTGTCTTTATTACACTCATAACATTATAATGATTTATCTGTCATCCACCCTCGATTGAATGGAATGTTGTTATTACTTGGCCCGCTCGACCCGCGGATTATGATCTGTGCAGCACTATCGACAAACTATCGAGTAGCCTACGTACGTTTTGACAGCTAGTGAAGTGATATCAAAAAACCATGGTAAAGAACAGAGGCTGAACGTACCAGAAAAATGGTACAGCCCGATGGCCACAAAGCGCACATTAAGAACGCGCACTTTGGGCAAATCGCGCGTTGGCTGAAACGCACGCTTTTGACGTGCCAGTGTGCAATCAGACACCTGACCAGGCGTTTATGAATACTTTGGCTTTCGTCATTGGCGGAGCAGTTGGTCAATCCCACCTTTCCAGTAAATACGACTTGTGACTGGACTGTACGTCAGCAGACAGCAAAGCATTGGCCAAGAGCAGACGGCCCTCCCTCCAGGCTTTTTTTGAAGTTGCGAAGCTTCATTTTCGCTCAGTCTGAGTTTCAGAACAGAGCTGCGTGACAAAGCTGCCACAAATCACGTGAGTCGCAAGCTCGCAACTGTGTGGACGTATCTCCGCAAAGTGGGTGTTGTAAACTCAGCTCTGAAAAAATAGTATGCAATAGGAGTGCAAATGTAATGTAATGTAATAAGTTTTGCCCTTTCGAACCTCAGTTTTCAGAGTTTCAAAACTTTTTTTCACGCACACCAGGTTTCAGATCAAAATTTACAAGGTTTCAAATCTTGCAAAACTGTTTTTTGTAAGATTTTGAGTTTTTGAACACTTAGTTTCAACCTTTCAGAACTTTATTTTCAGTTTTGAATCATGGCAGGATATTAATCCCATAGTTTTCCAATAATAAATAGTGAATGATTAAGAACTGTGCGCAATAAATCACTTGTTATGCTATATCATCACCCAATATTGGATTCAATCTTTTTGTCAACCTGTTCTCTTTCAATTAGGACTGGTTTTATATTTCTATTTGCATCTGATTAATCGTAGGCCTCATTTTTTCTGAGAGTAGGCATCTCGTTTTTTTGAGTAAAAAAGGCATTCTTTTTGAATATTTTTGAAAAAATTGGCACTGTTGATTACACTAGTCTACTTGAATTTTTCACAAGGAAGTTTGTTTTGAAAAACGTTTATTTTGTACAAAATGGCACATAGTCACACTTGTGGTGTTCCCGGCCTACAAAAAATAGCTTTTATGTGTTTTATATTTCTATTTGCATCCTATTAATCGTAGGCCTCATTTATCTGAGAGTAAGCATCTCAATTCGGTCAAAAATGGCCGGCCATTTAAAGTGAATGGGAGAGAATAAGAGAAAAATGTAGTTTTCAGGAGCATGTTCACTACGTTCATGTACACATATGTACATGTGTGCTTGCAAACATCGAGCCCTTGGACCTGTGCATGTGTGGATACATGCATTTTTTCAAACATTTGAGAAGTAGTTATACCCTTTGTGAACAAAGTCACTAAGTTTCAGTCCAATGGGATAACATTAATTAGTATTTTCGGGAAAAAGAAAATCTTCTCTGGGTCAAAATGACCCGAACACAACCTGAGGGCTAGATATTATTCCTACTTCCAAAGTTTTTCCTTCCATTTCCAACTTGCTTTTGAATGTTGTATAGATGACGACCTTTACCTCCCCATCCCACATCTCTTGCCATTTCGTAATCATAGCCCCTCTAATTAGGCTATTCCTTTCACTTCTGCTTTACTTAGTGATATATTGCTTTGTGTTAGTTTTAGTGCCTTCTTGGCCATTTTATCAGCTTTCCAACATGTGCCGTTACCCATATTAATGATATACTTATTCTACATGTAGACTTACCACTTAATAAACTTGATAAAACACAGTATGAGTCAAATGACTGTTTTTAATGGCTGACTTTTTAAAAAGGGGAATGCATACTGACGCTGCTGTATGTCCTGAATCAGGGTCTGATTTGATTTTGTAAATATTTAAATTTCCTGACTATAATTTTGATCCATGTATATTTGTACAACCTCATTCATAAACATATACCTTTTTGTTATTAATTTCGTCCAAAAATGTATGGTCTACTAAAGGCATTGGAAATAGCCATGGAGGGGAAATAGCCATGCCATTGTAGGACTTACATCTCTTCTTGTCAGTTTTATATCCTCAGTCTCTTTTTGTACAGTCCATCCAAAACTTGTATTATTTGACTATCAATATCTTTTTAGCTGGATCGGTTTCAGTGTGTTCTTTTAAAGAGGTCCAATATGCCAAAGTCAACTTAAGCCTGCAAATTTCCATTGGTGTCTCTCCCATTTCCACCTGAATTGCTGATGCTGGAGATGTTTTGAATGCACCACAACATACTTGCAAGGCTTGCTCTTAAATAATGTCTATCTTTTTCAACAACACTGCAGAAGCAGATCTATACACAATGCACCCAATCTGTTGTTGATCTTAACATACAAATACTGTACTTTTCAAAAATTGTAACACATTTTTTCAACTGTTAATAATTTTAAAACATTTAAACCAGACAGGGTTAACCTTGCAGTAGTACTCAATACTGATTACTGTCAGACTTTCAAAATCCTCCATCACTTGAATTAAGATAATAATAATTTCATTTTAAAGCACAGCCACCATAAAATCAGACTTTAACACCTCTTTTTACTTTGAGATATTTCTGAGGTTAAATACAGATTTCAATTCATAACTAGAAATAGTTTAATAGCTATGATACTGTCTTTGAAATCAAATCTTTGCAAATCTATGACAGGAAATACTGGCATCTAACAATGCCTTGGAAAAAAAACAGTTGGGGTGGTATAATGCCCCTTTTTACAAGATGTAAGATAAATCTCTTATGTCCCCAGAGTGTGTATGTGAAGTTTTAGCTTAAAATACCCCACAGATAATTTTTAATAGCATGTTAAAATGTTCCCTTGTGTAGGCTATCTGTCACGATTCATGGATTCATTGACTCGCCCTCGCTATGTGAGTGCGTGTTGTATGAATGGGCGCGGCTCATCAGCACGGCTCGTTATCGCTGATCAGCGCCAGCTGTTCTGAATGAGAATGTCCTATATATTGTTTGTCACCTCGTCTTGTCTTTGTCAGATGGTTGTGGAGGTTCACGGGCTCAGCTCACAGTCTCTTCTCCTCGCTCCAGTTCCTGTGTTCCTGTTCTGTGATTCATCCGCCTGTTCTGGGGATCGGACTCGAGTTCCTGTGTTCCTGTTCTGTGATTCATCTGCCTGTTCTGAGGATTGTTTGCGGATCGTCCGTTTGCTGTCTGCCCACTGAGTCCTGCGTTGCCGAGCCTGTTATTCTGCTATCTGTCTGCCATCTGAACCTGCACTACCGCTATACTTTTGTGTTAATAAACACCAGTTTTCACTTGCTATTGAATCCTTGACTGTTCCTTTCGAGCCATGACAGAACCATCTGACCAGACCATGGATTCAGCGAGTGCAGCCAGTTTTGAGCAGATGTTTGCCGGTAACCACGCCTGCATGGATCGTCAGGATGAACAGATCGGTGCCTCGGGTCGGGCGATACAGGCTCTGGTAACGCAGGTGTCCGAGCTCACCTCTCAATTACAACGTCTGAGAGGTCCCACTGCGCCAGCACCGCCCCCGCCTGTTCCCCCGGAAAATCCCAACATCAACCGACCAGAGCCGTGCATCCCCACCCCCGAGAGGTATTCAGGAGAACCTAATATGTGTCGAACCTTTTTAACCAAATGTTCGATTTACTTCTCTCTTCAGCCTGTGACGTTTTCCTCCGAGGAGAGTAAAGTGGCACTAGTCATGACGCTGTTGTCTGGACGCGCGGCTCTGTGGGGAACAGCGGTGTGGCAAAATCAACACAGCTGCTGCTCCTCGTTCCAAGCACTCGAGCAGGAGATGAGGCGCGTGTTCGACCGCGGGGTCGTCGGACGCGAGGCGGCCCGCCAACTTGCAGATCCCCGTCAGAACAACAACTCTGTTTCCAACTATTCCATCCAGTTCCGGACATTGGCCGCCGAGTGCAAATGGAACGAGGAGGCGCAGTGGGACATGTTCCTGCATGGGTTGGCTGACCGTGTTCAGAAGGAGATTTACACGCTGGATCTACCCAAGACTCTTGATGAACTGGTTGAACTGGCACTACGGGTCGATGCACGTCTACAACAGAGAGAGAATCGACCGTATCCGACCCCAGTGGTGGATTTCACTGAGTTTCCCGGTCCCAGAGGAGTGAACACGGTCAGCCCCTCGAACGATCCTGAACCCATGCAGGTAGGTCGAGCTCGGCTCTCCCGGGAGGAGAGAGAACACCACCGTTCGAGAGGTCTGTGTCTCTACTGTGGAGAGGCCGGCCACTTCGTCTCCACCTGTCTTTTAAAAGGCCAAGCCCGGCGGTAGGACGGAGACTACTGTCGGGCGGGATATCCATGACCAGACCCTCGAACGCCACCTTCCTCCCGGTGAGACTCTAGTGGGCAGACCGCTCCTTCAAAGGCCAGGCGCTGGTGGATTCGGGTGCGGAGGGCAATCTTATGGACTTTTCTTTGGCGCGCAAGCTTCACATCCCCATCACAGCCCTGGAACACACCATCACGATCCACACACTAAATGGACAGGAACTCCCGGGCATTACTCACGTCACTGGTCTCATCACACTCATCACCTCGGGTAACCACTCTGAGAGGGTCTCACTCTACCTCACCCAGTCACCTCACACTCCCATTGTCCTGGGTCATCCGTGGTTGGCTAAACACGGACCCAGGATAGAGTGGGGTCAGAACTCTGTATCCGGTTGGAGTGATCTATGTTATGCCTCATGTCTTTTGTCTGCTGTTCCGTCTGTTTCTTGTTCTGTGTTGCAGGAGGAGCCAGTGAATCTGTCTAACGTGCCACCGGAGTACCTCGACCTGAAGGAAGTGTTCAGTAAGTCCCGGGCTGCTTCTCTTCCTCCGCATCGTCCCTATGACTGTACTATAGATTTACTTCCAGGTACGTCTCCGCCTAAGGGCAAGTTATATTCGCTTTCTGCTCCAGAAAGGGAGGCTATGGAGAAATATATTTCTGATTCTCTAGCAACGGGGTTCATCCGCCCTTCCTCTTCTCCAGCGGGGGCGGGATTCTTTTTTGTGGGGAAGAAGGATGGTTCTCTGCGACCTTGTATTGATTACCGGGGGTTGAACAGCATCACGGTAAAGAATACTTATCCTTTGCCGTTGATGTCTTCAGCTTTCGAGAGGTTGCAGGGAGCATCAGTCTTCACAAAATTGGATTTACGTAATGCATATCATTTGGTTCGCATCAGGAAGGGGGATGAATGGAAGACTGCGTTCAACACCCCCAGGGGGCACTTTGAATATTTGGTTATGCCGTTCGGCCTTTCCAACTCCCCAGTGGTCTTCCAGGCACTCGTCAATGACGTGTTGAGAGACATGGTAGATCAGTTCATATATGTTTACCTGGATGACATATAGATTTTTTTTCTTCGTCTCTCCAGGAGCACGTTCAACACGTCAGACGAGTGCTCCAAAGGTTACTAGAGAATGGGCTCATGCACAGTCTGTTCCTTTCCTAGGGTACATCGTTTCGTCTGAGGGAATACGGATGGACCCTGAGAAGGTTAAGGCTGTGGTGGAGTGGCCAAGTCCAGATTCCCGTAAGGCCCTACAGAGGTTTCTGGGGTTCGCCAACTTCTACCGGCGTTTTATTCGCAACTTCAGCCAACTAGCCGCGCCTCTGACTGCCTTGACCTCCCCCAGAATGGCGTTCAGGTGGTCAGACACAGCTGAGGCAGTGTTTGCTAAACTGGAAGGCCGCTTCGTTTCAGCCCCCATCCTTATTGCCCCTGATCCATTACGTCAGTTCGTGGTGGAGGTCGATGCGTCAGAGGTGGGGGTAGGAGAAGTGTTGTCCCAGCGTTCTCCCACAGACGACAAGATGCATCCCTGCGCGTTTTTGTCCCGTCGTTTATCGCCTGCTGAACGTAACTACGACATTGGTAACAGAGAGTTGTTGACAGTAAAGTTAGCGTTGGAAGAATGGCGTCATTGGTTAGAAGGGTCGGGGGTACCTTTTATCGTCTGGACCGATCACAAGAACCTGGAATATATCAGAACCGCCAAAAGATTGAACTCCAGGCAGGCTCGGTGGGCACTTTTTTTCGGTCGTTTTGATTTTTCTCTCTCGTACCGCCTGGGTTCCAAAAACATCAAACCCGACTCTTTATTGCGTATTTTTGACCGTTCTGAACGCCCGTCTACTCCCGAGTGCATTTTACCTGAGACCCTATTTGTCTCCACACTCACATGGGAGGTCGAGTCGAAGGTCAAGTCAGCCTTAGAAGGGGTAACGCCTCCGCCCGGTTGCCCACCGAATCGTTTGTTTGTACCGGAGGGATTACGGTCCGACGTTATTCAGTGGGGTCATTGTTCCAACGTGGCTTGCCATCCAGGAGTTAATCGCACTAGTTTTTTAGTCAAGCAACTATTCTGGTGGCCACTGATGGCTCGTGACGTTTACAGTTTTGTTTTGGCTTGCTTGTAGTGTAGGTTACCAGCCACCAATTTTTCCCAGTCTGGAATCCGAAGTCGCGGTCCCCTCCGTTCACGCCTTCATCCAGAGGTGTCACCGCACATGGACTAGAGCCCGTGAGACTCTTCTCCAGGTGGGGGCGCGCACTAAGGCTAAAGCCGATCTCCACCGGTCTAAGCCTCCCGTATACGTTGCAGGTCAAAAAGTGTGGCTTTCAACCAAGAACATTCCTCTCCGCTCCGTTTCTAATAAACTTGCTCCCAAATTCATTGGCCCGTTTACTGTCACCAAAATCATTAGTCCGGTGGCAGTCCGCCTCAACCTTCCTCCAGCGTACAGGAGAATTCATCCCGTCTTTCATGTGTCTAAAATAAAGCCCATTTTTCATTCTCACATTAATCCGCCTTCCCCCGGTTCCCCCCCCCCCCCGCCGCGACTCGTAGATGGGGAAGCTACATATTCGGTTAACCCTCAGAGGTCGGAGATCACGCTGGCGTGATCTGCTCGCTTTTTTCCTTGTGAGTTGAATTGAGACCCGAAATACTCTTTTGACTTTGATTTTACAAAACAAGTTTCATACATCAATCGATTCTGTTAAATGTGTATTATTTTTGTGTATACTCACAATAAAAACAAAGTGTTGTGCTTTTTGCCAAATAAAGAAAAATAAACACGAGGCGAGTTCTGCCTTCTCTCTGCCAGTGTAGTCCATTCTGAAACGCGTCCGAAAATGAACAATAACTCAGCGAATACTCAGTCAAACAGGCATACAGTCACACAGGCATGAAGCTTGAATTCTCTTCTTTTTAATGAAGTAATTTATATAAAAAAACAAATATTCTCATCTTGTGAAATCTGTATTAAAAGAGAGCGATTCCAGTCGAGCTAATTACATCTGATTCAGATGTAATGTGACTCCGCCCACGGAGAGCGCGCGCTATTCAAACGCAAATGGCCGAGGCAATCCACGCAATCCTGTGAACGCCCCCATATCAGCGCGAGAAAACACAAGTTTATTCAGATCATTACTTGTTTACACCGTCTTGCAGCTGTGAGGAATAATAATGGAAAATGTCCCCCAGAAGTGCGGGTATATCGAGGAGCGAGCTGAGGAGTAAGTTTTTTCCTTCTCACGTGAATTTCTTCACGTGGGTTTCTGTTTATGAATGAATGAACGGCAGAGATGCGCGCTGTTTACCACAGCTGGCAAAGACAGTTTAAATTTAAATCGCGTGTGTGAATGAATGATGATGTTTCAGCAAGCTGTAGGCTATTGCTATACTGAGATGAGTAAAAATCGACTGAAATATGCTGAAATAAAATGTAGGCTATTTGTATTTAGCAACGTATTAAACTGCAAATTAACAATATGCCCTAATATTTCATGAAAACAACGTTACAGTCAGGCGAAATATGAAAGTAATGAATACATAGATAAAATGTAGGCCTATAATCATTTTTTTTTTTACAAAGAAAGAGTAGGCTACACTTGAAATATTGTTGAAATTGTAATATTGTTGTAATTGTAACCTTTTTAATAAAATGGCAAAACATATTTACAAGATAGATGTAAGCAAAATCTTAAATGGTCAATATAAGTCTTCTTCTAAATATATCTTTTGTTCTTGCATTGTGGCTCAGTCAGTGTCACACCTGAATGAATGGCTAATTATGCAGAGTCATTATGCAGAATGGGTGTTCTAAGTTGTAAACCACTCCTCGTTCACGCCCCTTCGCATATTGGCTTTCCAAGCAAAACCTGTTTTACATCAATTTAAATCAATGTATTGTTTTATGTGAACGATAAAGCAAGACTATTTTCACATAATTTTGAAGAAAAAACACTAGGCGAGGACATCCATTATTCAAAAGTCTTATTGACACATATTTACTATGTGTTTTGTGGCCTTATTTCAGAAATTTTATTTTTTATTTTTTTCAATAACCATGCATAAACATTATTCTCTCAAAAATGAAAACATGTACATACACGTGGCTCACATATTATGGTAGCCCTGTTTGTGCTTTATAGAGTGAATTTACACCTTTGCCATTAATATGTTTATAAGCAACTGAAAAAAGCACAAATGTCAGGGCATGTCAGAACATTTCAAGGGCCCCTAAACAGCCCAGACCCCAGAGGGTTAATCGTATACTGGACTCAAGACGGAGGGGACGCGGTTTCCAGTACTTGGTGGACTGGGAAGGTTACGGTCCGGAGGAGAGAAGTTGGGTTCCTGCTAGGGACATCCTGAACCACTCCCTTATCGATGATTACAATCGACAGGTAAGGGTGTCTGGGAACGCCAGGCGGCGTTCCTGGGGGGGGGGGGGGGTACTGTCACGATTCATGGATTCATTGACTCGCCCTCGCTATGTGAGTGCGTGTTGTATGAATGGGTGCGGCTCATTAGCACGGCTCATTATCGCTGATGAGCTGATCAGCGCCAGCTGTTCTGAATGAGAATGTCCTATATATTGTTTGTCACCTCGTCTTGTCTTTGTCAGGTTGTGGAGGTTCACGGGCTCAGCTCACAGTCTCTTTTCCTCGCTCCAGTTCCTGTGTTCCTTTTCTGTGATTCATCCGCCTGTTCTGAGGATCGGACGCGAGTTCCTGTGTTCCTGTTCTGTGATTCATCTGCCTGTTCTGAGGATCGTTTGCGGATCGTCCGTTTGCTGTCTGCCCACTGAGTCCTGCGTTGCCGAGTCTGTTATTCTGCTATCTGTCTGCCATCTAAACCTGCACTACCGCTATACTTTTGTGTTAATAAACACCAGTTTTCACTTGCTATTGAATCCTTGACTGTTTCTTTCGAGCCATGACAGTATCCCTTTAAATGCAAATGAGCTTCTGCTCCCGGCACAGAGGGCGGAGCTTCAACAGCTCATGTGTTAGAAGCTCCGATTACATATCAATCATGAGACCATGGGGAATGATCATGCGTGTGCTGTAAGACATGTCCTAGCGCGCGAGGGCTTGTATTGCATGCAGAGGAATTGTCATGTGCGTGCGTAGGGTTTGAATTGAGCTTGCGAGTTCCGATTTCGCTCGTATGGGAACTGTTGTAAGATGCCTACATACAGAGTGACATGCTATTGCCTTTGTGTTACGTACTGTATTGCAATAAATGTGAAAAGATGGATGCCACAGCTTGAGCAGACACTCAAATGTGCTCTTCTACAACAACTCTTCCTCCTCTCAACATGGACTCACCCCCTTTTCTCAGTGACTGTAACTGATTACGGTTACATTTACTGTATCTTGTTCAAGTTTTGTTCATGGTTTGTTTCATGTTTTGGATTTTGTTTATACTTTATGGTTCATGTTTTTGGATCTTAAATAAACTGCACTTGGATTCTCAACAACTTGCCTCAGTGGACTACGTTACAACAGGCCCATACAATTGCAAACACATAGATGTTAATAATCCAACATAAAAGTAAATCCAGGCACAGGGAGATGTAGGTAAACAGAGTAAGTCTAAACATGGAGCAAGGCAGGCAAAACAGAACTGAAAACATCACATTCATAACATCCACCAAGGACAACACCAATCAATGAACAAGGGAAACATTGAGGTATAAATACACAGGATAACCTGGGGCTTACATGAAACAGGTGAGGGTAATGAATTGCTATGGAAACTAAAGAAGGTAACTATGGAAACAAACTAAACACAGGAAGTGAACACCAGAAAATTAGGAATATAAGAGTAGCTAGGTAACTTCGTGGAGGAGTTGGATATGTCACTATCAGCCTTGCCAGAGGATGGTACTCCTCTGGTAGTACTTGGAGACTACTTTAGCATCCACCTAGAAATGGCCCCATTCAGGTTGCTGACTTCCACATTCTGCTTGCCCCATTTGACCTCAAGTGAGTGTCTTCTGTGCTACTCACAAATCAGGTAACCAATTGGACCTTTTTTAAACATGCTACTGTTCCACTGATCATACACTGGTTACTCCATTGCACATATTCATTAATAAAACAACCATCAGCTGCCAATTGTCCATACTACAAACTGATACACACATCCTAACAGCAAACACACACGTTCTACCCTCCTTCTCTTCAATCTCAGCAGCAGAGGTCTCCAAACTCATCCTTTCCAATCACCATACTACCTGTCTGCTTGATTCTATCTAGCACTTGTAGAAAACAACAGATCAGTATTCCATTCTTCAAACAAGTCTCTAACTTTCTTACACAGAACAGCCTTCTGGACAACAACCAGTCAGGTTTCAAAGCCAGCCACTCCCCTGGAGGCTGCCTCTGAGACTGGCAAGAACAACTAACAAATCATCAGTTCTCATCTTGCTGGATCTGTCTGCTGCTGTTGACAGTTAACCACCAGATCCTCCTATCAACCCTCATGATAAAGGGCATCTCAGGAACCACACTCCAATGGTTCAAGTCTTACCTCTCAGGTAGGTCCATCAGGATGTAATGGAGGAGTGAGGCCTCTGGGATCAGTGCTTGGACCACTTCTCTTCCCCATTTACATGTCATCACCAGGATCTGTCATTCAGAAACATGTTTTTTCTTATCACTGCTATGCTGATGACACACAACTCTACCTCTCATTTCAGCCAGATGATCCGACGGTAGCTGCTCGCATCTCAGCCTGCCTGACAGACATTTCATGCTGGATGAAGGACCTCCACCTTCAACTCAACCTTGCAAAGACAGAACTGCTTGTGGTCTCAACACTTAATCACAAATTCTCCATTCAGCTAGGTTTGTTAACTACAACTCCATCCAGGACAGCCAGGAACCTTGGAGTTGTAATTAATTATCAGTTAAACTTCACAGACCACATTGCTAGAACTGCCCAGTCCTGTAGATTTGCCTTATACAACAGTAGGAAGATCAGGCCCTTCCTTTCGGAGCAGGCTACACAACTCCTTGTCTAAGCTCTTGTTCTATCTAGACTCGACTATTGCAATGCTCTCTTGACAGACCTTTCAGCCTGCACTGTCAAACCTCTGCCTAAACTCACTACTTCAGAAAGCCCTCCAGAAGCTTGCATTCTGCAAGTGAACGGTGCCATGTGGTGCCACCCTGAAGAGGCACAAAATCACTTTCACAGACCTTTACCCTGACTGTTCCATGCTGGAAGAATGACCTGCCTTTTTTATTTATTAAATATTTTGGTTACACTGGTATCATTGTTACAGTGTAATTATATATTTAAGTAGGCTACTGAGTAATATTAAGCAACTACATGTACTTACTATAGGGTTAGGTTAGGATTAGGATTTGGTTGAGGGTTAGTTGCATGTAATTATGCATAATTTACTGTTATTACTATGGTAAGTACATGTAACATATGTAACAAGGACACTGTAATATAAAGTGTTACCAATTTTTTTTTTTTATTAAAAAGACTTGCTATGTCTGCTGTGCTAGACTAACTGGGACTGGTCACTGCACTTACATACAGTTGCAATTAAAATTATTCAATCCCCTGGAGACTGTAATAATTTACAAATGTAGGCTTTTCTAAAGATTCTGAGTTTTTAAAATGGTATTTATAACAGTTTAGTGTCAAATTAAAAGTTGTCAATATATAATGTTATGCTGAGTTTTTTTTTGTAATACAGCTATGTCATAATTATTTGAATGTTAAAACACAATTAAGCCTTTGGAAACTCTATAACAAAACTGAATTAGCCTTTGCTGTTACACATACGTACATGTAGCCCCTACATGTGTTTAAGTTGAGTAGCAAATATGGCCAACTCAACAGAGCTCTCACATAAGCTATAGAGAACAAATTGTTTTATTGCATTAAAAAGTCACAAGAAAATTCATAAGAAAAGTACATGAGAAAAGTCTATGGCCACAAGAAGATTTCCAAAACACTAAACGTTTCTAGAGACACAGCTGGCAGCCTTATTCACAAGTTGAAAATTTATTGTACCAGAAAACCATTGAGGGTTTTAAAGAAAAAAAGCACAATATCATTTAGGGGAATAAAATGTTTGATTAGAGCAACTGAGAAAAACCCTCAATTTACTGCCAAAGACATGCAAGATGACCTGATGAAAGGAGGAAAAAACATTTCAATGCATAGTATAAGAAGAACACTAGACAAGCATGGCCTGTACGTTGGGACATCTTGCCGAATGCCACTCTTGACCAAGAAGAACATAAAAGGCTGACTTGAATATGCCAAAATTCATTTGGACAGAACTGTGAAGTACTTGAAGAAAGCAAAAAAGGCAAAGCTTATGAGCAGAAGAACACTATTTCCATGGTCAAACATGGAGGTGGTCTAGTCTTGTTATGAGGGTGCTTTGCTGTTGCAGGAAGTGGAAATCGTGACTGTATGAAGGACATTGTGAATTATTTGAAGTATCAAGCCATTTTGGCAAAGATGGTTGATGCCTTGTGTGCAGAGACTGAAACTTGATGATCAATGGACTTTCCTGCAGGACAGCCATCCCAAAGTATACATCCAAATCTACTTAAACTTGGTTCAGGGATCAGTCGTAGAATGTTCTTGTTGGAAGAGGTGTTAATGAGGCCAGTAGGGGGTGCTCACCCTGTGAGCTTCATCACTGTCTCCTCTCCACCAGTAAGCTGGTGTGTGGTGGGCGTTCTGGCGCAATATGGCTGCCGTTGCATCATCCAGGTGGATGCTGCACATTGGTGGTGGTTGAGGAGATTCCCCCCTTCCATGGAAAGCGCTTTGAGTACCTAGAAAAGCGCTATATAAATGTAACAAATTATTATTATTATTATTCTTGAGTGGCCTGTACAGTCCTTAGATTTAAATGTTATTGAAAATATTTGGAAAATATAATACATTAAAATGTTGTTTCAACCGCAGAAAGGCATCAATACACACAATTTTTCAAGTTCAAGTCCACCGACGTTAATCTATTAACTCTCCTGTCTGCTTTGTCGGACAAAATGGCGAATTTGGCGTTATAATTGGTCAGATCACCTGTCAAACTCCTGGCAAAGGATGAATTGTGGTCTGGTGTTCTAACGCGGGGTGTTTCAGAAAGACATGAGTTGGATCCAGTTGCAACAAAAAGACATTTATTAACAAACATAAAAAGTAAATTCAGGCACAGGCAGACGTGGGTAAAACTAGAGTAAATCTATTCACGGAGAAAGGCAACATTAAACATTAAAACATTACACTCATACCACAGCCATATCACCCTGTAGCCCAAGACTGGTTGCCCATTGAAGCTAAGCAGAGTTCAGCCTGGTTAGTACCTGGATGGGAGACCTCCTTGGAAAACTAGGTTGCTGCTGTAAGAGGTGTTAGTGAGGCAAGCAGGGGATGCTGACCCTGTGGTCTGTGTAGGTCCTGATAACCCAGTAAAGTGACAGGTCCTGACTCTCTGATCATTAAAAATCCGATGGCACTTCTTGTAAAAGAGTAGGGGTGTAACACCAGTGTTCTGGCCAAATTCCCCCCATTGGCCCTCACCAATCATGGCCTCTAATAATCCCCATCCATTGAATTGGCTCTATCACTCTCTCTCCTCTCCACCTATAGCTGTTGTGTGGTGAGCGCACTGGTGCCATTGTACTGTGGCTGCCATGGCATCATTCAAGTGGATGCTGCACACTGGTGGTGGTTGAGGAGAGACCCCTGACATGATTGTAAAGCGCTTTGGGTGTACAGTAGTACATATATGTCTCATCCATCCATCAATCCATCCATCTATCCATCCACCCACATAAGGACAACACCAGACACTGAACAAGGGTAGCACTGGATAATATGGGGTTAACAAGGGACAGGTAAGGGTAATGCATTGCTATGGAAACGTAACAGGCAGCTATGAAAACAAACTAAACACTAGTTTACACCAGAAAGTGAACACCAGGAATAATAGGAATTGAAAATGCACTTCAAAATAAGAGTCCTTAAACACAAAAGGGGACACAAGACAGGAATTGTAACATTTATAGTCACATATTTCATTTTTTCTTCTTTTCTTTTTTTGGAGACTACCACTTCAAAAACCACTATCCCCATCTAATCAAATTTACCATTATATTTTCTTAGCAACTTTCATAATTACATCTGGGTTCAAGTCCAAACCCCTGTCATTTATTAATGCATGCTCCAAAGTCCAGAGCTGGTTCAGTCTACTGAAGGTATTTTTCAGCAGTGTTTATACCCGGCCATGGCCTGACGGAAAGCTTTATAAATTATTGAGTTTTGAGAACATATTAGCCCACCACCTCTGCCAGCCTGACCACTGTCTCTGTTCAAGTCCCCCATACATATCCACTGGTCTTTGAAAGCATAGGACACACACCACTTAGAATGATCCTCATAGCTTCTGAACATCTGAGGTCCAGGGAGACAAACTCTGTTAATGTTCATCACATGCCGGGGAAGTGAGCAGTTAGAGGGGAGTTGATGTGCCTGGTGCAGCCACGATTCCACCAGCAGATCTGTCCCCAATGCTTGAGCCACCCAACCTGTGTAAATATCTGTAGAGAGTGTTTAGCATTTAGCATGGAATTAGTGTCTTATTATCCTAAAACATTTTATTTATGCTAAAATAATAGTTCACCCAAAAATTCTGTCATTATTTACCCAAATATAATGCATTATACAAGTACTTTAATGCATTAATTATGCTTTATAATGCACATTATAATGCATTGTATAGTCTATGTATAAAAATTGAAACCACAGTTACAAAACATTATAATAATTATCTATTTACTGAACACCTTCTGACAATCAAGGAATGCAACAAGGAATCTGCAAATATTATGATGCATTTTAACTCTGGTTACAATTATTTATGAAAATATATAATGCATTATAACATATAAATACCTTTATAATTCATTACAAATAAAAGTTTTAATTATTTAAATGTTACCTTGTAAGCCTTGCTTCAGTGAAACATAAAAGGAGATATTTCTGTTTTTCTTTCCTTTGCAATGGGACTGAAGCATTAATGCTTCATAAATGTATTCTAAAAGTAGTCCATGCTACTTGCTATTCTTCAAATCTACTGAAGTGGTTCAGTTTGGTTAAGATACAGACCAAAATCAAAAGACATTTTTATATTTTTGAAAGCAATCAAGCTTTCGATTGCAGTCAACACCATTTTCAACTAAAAACAAAAAACTTTTCATGTGTTTTGGGTGTTCATTTACACGACAAAAGAGTTTTGAGGGTCTGAAAACGTAAGCTTTTGAAAATGTGTTTCAAAGTTCAAGGTTTTGAAAATGACACCTTTACTGTCTCCATGTAAACAACAAAAACGTGACACCATGCGCATGCATATTACGTGCTCAGTCTATAGGTGTGGGGTTTCTTTTTACAAAGTGAAATCACCAACTACTGGCCTGGCATGCATAAAACAGCGTTCTCTTACGAGAGGTCTCTCGTACTGCGTAAGAGTATCTTACGCTAGGGGAAAATCCTTTTTCCACGAGATGTTGAAGCCAAAAATGATCCTTAATTTTGCAATAATGTAAAGCGCGTTGCGGCAGCATACAGACATAGGCAAGACGGCTTGCGCGCCTATTGGCTGATCTGCTGGCAACTGCGTGAGCCTATCGAGCGAGGCCTAGCGTGACGTCAGACCCAATAGGCACGCTTCGCGCCCTCTGCGTCATGTCCCGCCGAAACAGGCGTGGCTTAGGCCTATAAATACAGCTCGCAGGCGACACATATCTGATTTTTTCATCCTTCAGCGAAGCATTCACATCGCTGGATCCAGAGAGAAGCCACGCCGTCTGAACAAGCCTCTCAGCGGGACGAGTCGTGAACTCGCTGGCCGCGCTGCCTTCATCGCCTTCCTACTGCGCTATCTGGCGCCTATATCCTTTTATTCTCTGTGCTGTGTGTGTGTTCGCTGCTGCGACACACACTCTCTAAAAGAGCTTGCGTCTTTTTCAAGATGCCTTCCTGCGGCTCGTGCAGAGCCACACTCAGCGACGGGGACCGCCACGTGATCTGCGTTTCCTGCCTGGGTGAGGAACATGCAGCTCTCGCGCTCGCTGAGGGCGGCTGCCCTCATTGTGAGCCTATGCCCATGGCGACTCTGAGGACTCGCCTGGAATTTTTCACCGAGGCTGCACCCCCGCCCACCGTAGTACCACGCCGTAAAAAGCGCCGTGCTCAGCGGGTCCCGGAACCTTCTCCCAGCCGCCAAAGCTCGCCGGTTCGCCCGCCTGCTTCACCGGCTTCGTCAGCTTCTCTTCTTGGTGGACAGCGGGCGCGGTCTGCCGCCGCTTCCGTCGACGACGCTGACGAGGAAGCCCTGCTGAGAGAAGAGGATTCCTGCTCTATTCTGGCGTCAGGCAGTGAAGGTTGGGCGAGCTCTGAGGACCTCGCGCCCCCTGCCCGCGCATCGTCAGGTAAAAGAACGAGCATTGAGACGGAGCTCATGCACGTACTCACACAGGCCGCGGCGAGCCGCGGCGAGCCTCGGCCTCGAGTGGTCTATGCCTGAGCAGCCTGCTCACAACCGTCTGGATGGCTATTTTCTGCCCGGGGAACGCGCTTCACCTGAGTCCAAGCCAGCGCCCTTTCTTCCTGAGTTACATGAAGAAGTCGCTAAGTCTTGGAACGCCCCCTATTTCGGCCAGAACGCGCTCTTCTGTCTCTCTGGCATTCTCCGCTGTCGACGGTGCCAAGGACAGAGGATACCATTCCATGCCGCCGGTCGAAGAGGCGATAGCTACCCACTTATGCCCGCCCTCCGCTGGACGGCGAGCTAAGATGGCGCTACCCTCGAAAGCTTTCTCCGCCGCCGGGCAGGCCGCGTCAGCGCTACACACCATGGCCACATTGCAGATTTTCCAGGCCGATCTCCTCCGAAAACTGGACGAGAAAGGACCAGATGCAATCTGCGTGCCGGACTTAAGAAGTGCTATGGACCTCGCTCTCCGTGCTACTAAGTCCGCTGCACAGGCCATAGGACGGAGCATGGCCTCTCTCACCGTGACTGAGAGACATCTGTGGCTGACGCTCTCTGAGATGTCCGAGTCTGAGCGCACCGCGTTCCTCGACGCTCCGCTTTCTCCCGCTGGCCTCTTTGGATCTTCCGTCAAGGACTTTGCGGAAAGATTCGCTGAGGTACAGAAAGCGTCTCAGGCCATGAAGCACTTCCTACCGAAGCACTCCAGTTCTGCAGCAGGCCGTGCGAAACCGTCTGCTCAGAGCTCACAGCGTCAGCCTCCGCCTCCGCCCACCGCCGCCGCTTCACAGCGCCGACAGGCCCGAAGTGCGAAACCGCCTAGGGAAAAGGCGGTGTTCAAGTCCCGCTGCGGCCGGACTTCCACCAAAGCTCATCGCTCGTCCAGTTCCAAGAAATGTGACTGGTCCAGTGTATTTAGCAGCCAACAAGCCGGTTCCACTGCCCGCTTGCCTGCACACAAATGCCGTTTTCACGGCTACCCAGATAAATCTCAAAAAGAGCGTATTTTCTGGTGTCCCAGCCACGGCCGATGGTGTTATGTGTGTAAACAAAATGCCCACTGCCCAGTGCCCATTCCTACACACAAGCACAGCCCTTCACACAGGGCTGACTTGCGCATTAAACGTAGTAAACGTGCCCACTACCCAGTGCCCACAAACACTACGTCCCGCATGTCTCAGGTTTTCTTTGAAAACGAAACCAGTATGCATTCGCTCTGCTCAGGCGAGCGATGCTCTCAGTGTTGTAAATGTGCCCACTTTCCAGCGCCCACATCCACTCTTAGACATGACAGTTCCTACGGGACTCGCTCAGCCCTCCCCCTCTCGGTTGGCCACCATAGAGGGGTCGAGCGCGGGCAATCTGCCCGCTGTTATCAGCGCGCCCCCTGCCTCAAATGTCATAAGCGCCACGCTTATGTTACAGCACACCGAAGCCCCTCCGTCGCTGAACGAACGAAGCGCGCTTCGCATTCAACCCCTAGCTATCCGTGCAGATGCATGGGCAGAGCTACCAGGGGTTTCGAAATGGGTGCTAGACATTATAAAAAGAGGCTATTGCTGCAGTTTCGCCGACGCCCTCGCCGCTATACGGCACGCGTCGAAACCACGGTGGAAACAGAAGTAGCACATCTACTTCGAGCCGAAATTCTGAAACTGTTGAGCAAAGGGGCCATAGAGCCTTTATCTCAAGCTCAGAGCGAAGGGGGGTTATACAGCAGATACTTCCTGGTGCCGAAAAAAGACGGGGGTCTCAGACCCATACTAGATCTAAGGCAGCTGAACAAAGTGCTTGTGAAGCGACAGTTCAGGATGCTGACGACCAGAAAAATCCTTGCGCAGATTCGCCGAGGAGATTGGTTTGTGTCAATAGATCTGAAAGATGCGTATTTTCAAATACAGATAGCGTCACGTCACAGGCGTTTTTTGAGATTCGCCTTCGAGGGCCAGGCATATCAGTACACAGTCCTGCCATTCGGCTTGTCCCTAGCACCCCATACATTCACGAAGTGCATGGACGCAGCGCTCGCACCCCTCAGACTTCAGGGCATGCGAGTGTTGAACTATTTGGACGATTGGCTGATTCTAGCGCAATCTCACTCGGAGCTCGTAGAGCACAGGACCATTTTACTCGATCACCTCGAGAATCTCGGTCTCAGAGTGAACTGGGAGAAAAGTTCTCTGTCCCCCAGGCAGATAATATCTTTTCTGGGCACAGAACTGGACTCGCTTTCCATGATAGCACGTCTATCACCGCAGCGCACGCTGGACATTCAGCGTGCAGTGAACTCTTTCCGCTGCGGCGCTTCTGTCCCGCTCAAGAAATTTCAGAGGATGCTAGGTCTCATGGCCTCAGCATCATCAGTACTTCAGCTGGGCTTGCTCCACATGCGCCCACTGCAGTTCTGGCTGAAAGCACGAGTACCACGCCGAGCGTGGGTCTCTGGTCGGCTTCGTCTCAAGGTCAATCAGAAATGCATTGCAGCTCTGAAACCTTGGAAGGCAAACGACTGGTACCAATCAGGTGTAAGCCTGGGGACTTCCTCGAGAGTGAAAGTGGTGTCCACGGACGCGTCCACCTCGGGATGGGGAGCGCTGCTCGAGGGCTCTTATGTGTCTCGCTCTTCTGTCTTCAGACAGACAGAGCAGCTCTTTGTTTCATTCAGCGGGCGTTCTAAGGGACTAGCCGCGTCGAAACAGAGCCTATCCAGATGGATAGTTGACGCTATCGCGCTGGCGTACACTTCCAGGGGCATGCAATGCCCGTTGGGTGTCAGAGCGCACTCCACGAGAGGCATGGCTTCATCGTGGGCCTGGTCAAGTGGGATTGCCTTGCAAGATATTTGTATGGCGGCAGGCTGGGCCTCCCCGTCTACATTTATAAGGTTTTACAACCTAGAGGTTCCCGCCCTGCAGGCCAGGCTGCTGTCGGTCTTAATGACCAGTGTTGTCTGTACTGATGCTATCGGTCCAGAATACTGTGTCTGCTGAGCATAGCTCACTAATCGAAAAAAAAAAAATAATGCTTGGCCAATTGTATAAGTCCCGCATTTTACCATCAGTTCAGGCCGTAACCCGCCCTGTCTGTATGTTGTACTCTGCGTCCATGTGGCGCTGTTATATGTGGAAGAGCGTGGCCCAACCCCCCCCCCCCCCCCCCTCTTCCCGGATTCCCTGTGAGTCCCCTGGGTGATTGTGCACTATATGAGCCCCGGGCTTTGCTCTTGGGCCTGTGGTGTCAGATCCCAGCACGCACGGCGTCTTACAGTAGGTCCCCTAGCGTAAGATACTCTTACGCAGTACGAGAGACCTCTCGTAAGAGAACGTACTCGTTTACTCACGTAACCTCGGTTCTCTCTAGTAGAGGGAACGAGTATTGCGTATCTTGCCGTGCATGCACACGCTCTGGTTGCTTCGACTATGAAAAAAACAGATATGTGTCGCCTGCGAACTGTATTTACGCCTGTTTCGGCGGGACGTGATGCAGAGGACGCGAAGCGTGCCCATTGGGTCTGACGTCACGCTAGGCCTCGCTCGATAGGCTCACGCAGTTGCCAGCAGACCAGCCAATAGGCGCGCAAGCCGTCTTGCCTATGTATGTATGCTGCCGCAACGCGCTTTACATTATTGCAAAATTAAGGATAATTTTTGGCTTCAACATCTCGTGGAAAAAGGATTTTCCCCTAGCGTAAGATACCCTTACGCAGTACTCGTTCCCTCTACTAGAGAGAACCGAGGTTACGTGAGTAACCGAGTACGTTTTTAGTCGTATTTGCAGATCCGTGTGAACGGTGATCGCTTTGACAATGCTGTCATCTGTTTTGAATTCATCGTCATCGTGTTAGCATACCCTAGGTGTAAAGTGCTGTGTTTACATTTTCTCTTGCTATCTCCTGAGTTTTCCATTTTCCGTCGTGGATTTAATAAAGACTGTGTTTGTACTCTACTTCTTTCACTGTGCGCATTACTACTACAACCATACGTGACACTATTAGACATTATTATTTTAATGTATCCTAATTTTGTTTTGGAGGTCTCCTACAACAGGTTTACATGCAACAAAAGTAAAAAAAAAAAAAAAAACTTTAATTTTCTCATAATATACATTACACATCACCATATTTTTCAATGATTCTCAAACGACTTGATGGATGAATCAGTCTCCATTACCATAACTGAACGTCAGCTCTGTCTGGAGGCTAAAGCTCAGCTATTGTACACACTATACAGTAACGATGACGACGATTTTACCATATCAATTCGAGCGCGAGTCCGATTATGAAACATTGGAAGAACTAGTTATTCAACCCGAACCTCCATCACAAGGACGACTTGAGCAGGAAGTTTCTCAATGATAAGCTACTCAGTTTGAAGTACATTATGAGATGTTGCAACTGTAAATCCTCACCATCAGCATTAACAAGTGTATATCCATCAACAAACCGATGTGTATATTTAAAAAAATTTGCGGTGCACATGCGGGAACTATATCAATATCGGTGCATATGTTCGCTCAGCACTAACGTAAATGACTGATGTAACAAACATTGGTAAAACAAATCTTGCTCCTTTATCTTTACTCAAAGTAGTAAGAATGACAGACAATCTGCATTAAAATACAGTTTTAGGTAATAGTGGCCCACAGATGCTTAGCAGAAATATTACAGTAAGACAGTAATAACGTGAGTTAGCCGTTAGCCAAAACATACACAATGTAAAACACAAAACTGCGTATTTTGAACACCAGGTATTATATACATCAATGATTATTCATACAGGTTGTGATTCTGAGGAGCAAGTTGGTCCAAATAACATAGACAGGCATTATGCAAAATTATCTTCTAGTGACATAGAAATTGAAAGCAGTAGGATTCGAAAGAAAAACAACTCGTAAAGGCGGTTCAGAGTCGTTTTTTTCTCTTAGGAGACAATAACTTTTATTTATCGTGCATGAAAGGAAATATTCGAAAAACCATAATAGGGGCACATTAACTTGTATCAGATTTAGTTGCAAATAATGTAAATATGCTTATGTGGTTAACTTTACACTACTGTAAGCACACTGTAATTTAATATACAGTCAAACAACTACCATAATTAATTTTACAGTACAGTATTTTTTATTATTATTCTATGGTTTGCTGTAAACTAATGTTATGACATATTATTTGTGACCAGTAAGATTGATTTTACAACAAAAGTGTTGCATTATACTTTATCTCGGGTTTATTGCGTTTCCTCTTTTCAGAATTTTCTTAGGTTAAGTTTAAGTTTAGTTAAAATATAAAAATATTAGATAGACCTACAGTATATGGTTTATATTGTTTATATGCAGCTTTGTTTATATGCAAATATCTTTCAAGATATTTCTGTGTGTATAGCATTATGGTTAGTAGTAGTAAAAAAATACAATGCAACGTTGTAGTAATATACTATCTATGCAAATGTATGTGAAAGAAAATAAACTTAATAAAAAATAAAAAATGTTGAACTTGAGTCTTGTACATGCTTACATAATCAATGTAAATAGTTGCTTAAGCACAGTGATGTACTTTGGAATAATGTAATGTCAATAAACTGCTATGTTGGGCCACCGGTCTAAATATGCAGAAGAGTTTTTGAATTTAAGAGCTCTCACCATCCACATAGTTGTGTGATTTGGCAAAACTGAAAAAAGTTTGTCCTCCAACTGATTTCAGCTTCTGCAGACTCCTCCTGTTTTTTAAGGCCGGTGTTTTAACATCACAAATTTGTGCCATTACAGCAATATCTTGGCGAAATGCCCCAGGGACAGAGCAGTTATACATACGTGGATTAAGATATGCTAACTGCCATGCTGTTAAGAGAGAGGAATACTTATTTCAGAATTGTGAGCACTAAAATATAGCACTTTTTAAATTAAACTAATCTTATACAATAAGCATAGTATGTGCTCACCTATTTGAGGGAACTGTGTATAGTTGTAT
The DNA here is from genome assembly GCF_964197995.2 of Scardinius erythrophthalmus. Classification (NCBI taxonomy): domain Eukaryota; kingdom Metazoa; phylum Chordata; class Actinopteri; order Cypriniformes; family Leuciscidae; genus Scardinius; species Scardinius erythrophthalmus. Next base: position 9,620,727 of record NC_138245.1, on the reverse strand, counting down.
GTAATACAGAGCAGAGTCTGGCCGTAGTATTTTCCTGTAGATGGGTAACTGTAATTTCTCTCTGGAAATGGAGGAAAATGAGGAACACTGTGTGTGAGCCAAAATCCCTGAGACTGGTCAAACATCAGCACTCCTGCAGAAATCATATACGGCAATACAGTTAGTCATAAATCATCATGCAGTTGGATACAAGTTTCATCATGAAACCTTGTTTATCCATAACTGATTACTCACATGGACCAAGCAAATCAGAAGCCTACTATTTTAATGTTAGAAAAACAAAAGAGAAAGCTGGAGTGAATTTGAATTTGGATTTAAGTTTTATTGGATTGGGCTGGACTGGAGTATTTTTAAAGGATTTCAGCTCATGTTGCCTGGGTTTTTATTGAGTTACTTATGTTGGTTTTGAGAGTAGCTATGTGAAGAGTAAGAATCTTTATGTCATGACGACTTTCATAGTGTTTGGCATGGTATGGATATGACGATGTGAATATGTTTGGTCTTGGTGGAAGATCTGCTATGCTGCTGCTGCAAAGCATGTACGGGATTTTCTACTGCCAATACATACATAGACATGCTGCTGTGAGCAAGTAAGACATGCTGCAGCTGTACAATATAGCATTTAGCATACATGAATTACCAATAGCAGATCTATGCAGGTGGAGCTGAAGAAGGTGGAGAGTTTCTGCAAGTGTGCTGCAAACTTTTACAGCATACCCTGACCAAGTATTTGAAAGTTGAGCAGCAAACTAATTCGCTATACAGCAGGAATCAATCAGCTCTGCCCTATTGAGAATGATGTGATTGCAAAAAGATTGAGTTAAGGACCTTTCAGTCTGCGCCATCTAGAGTTTCATGACAAAACTTTGTATTTATTTATTGCCATAATGCCAATTATGAAATTACATTTTACCGATTAGAAAATGTAAAAAGAAAATGTCCTAAACAATTGATGATTTTTGGTCACAAACACAACTTTATTAACAATGTTATGTTGTAATTGTGCCATAACTCTGAATGCTGGAAGAGACAGCAGGTCAGTATTAGGTGACAAACACCCAAATTCTAAAATTGTTTTTGGAGTCTGTAAATACACTCCTGTTCAAAAGTTTGGGGTTATGTTTTTTTTTTTTTTTCAATGAATACTTTTATTCAGCAATGATGATTGAAAGTCCACATGAAATCAAAATTGAGCATATTTACTTTGTTTGCCTAAATTGATCGTTTTGTGGTGAACAATTCATCCATGCAAGTCAATCCACACAAAACATTTTTTTGGCTTCATAATCTTTTATCAAAATCTAAAAAATGTCCCTCCCCTCTGCATTGGAGGACCTTCCCTGATGACGTAGGTTTGACGGCTTGGTTTGGGAAACGCTTAACCACTCCCCTCAAACCGTTAGTCTGCTATGAGCAGAGATGGAGAGGAGGAGCGCTAGAGTAAAACCCTGCCCTCTGTTCAATATTCCGTTTCACTGGGAAATACGTCACAACACAGGAGAAAAGTCGTTTGCAACTTCCGGTTCACGCGGACTTTAAAGATAAAAAGACATTTACATTGTTACAAAAGATTTCCATTTCAAATAAATGCTGTGATTTTAAACTTTCTATTCATCAAAGATTTAAAAAAAAAATCATGGTTTACACAAATATATTAAAGGAGAACTCCGGTCAATTTTAACATTGAGCTCATTTTTTTGTAAATTTGGAGTGCTGTCAATACAGAAAAAAACGACAAAAATCGGTGTTGCCTACACCGTGTTATCCTCTTTTTAAAATTTGCACCCTGTTGACTTCAATGGGGCAAGTTTTAAACCTGCTTTTAGCCTCTTAACATCCTTGATGTGTCATTACAAGTGCCCAGCCATTGTGAGTGATTCCTTCAGAGTGAACACGGGTGTATCTGACTGCAGTAGATGTGAAAGATATGAATAAAAATGATGTTAATTCAGCCAGCGCACATACCTGTATTTACTTTCTGTTTTCGGTCGAAGTCCACAGTAGTCGATTGTCGAGTTCACACGCATAGGTTTAGTACCTATGATCACGCGCGTGAACTTGACAATCGACTACTGTGGACTTCGACTGAAAACAGAAAGTAAATACAGGTATGTGCGCTGGCTGAATTAACATCATTTTTATTCATATCTTTCACATCTACTGCAGTCAGATTCACCCGTGTTCACTCTGAAGGAATCACTCACAATGGCTGGGCACTTGTAATGACACATCAAGGATGTTAAGAGGCTAAAAGCAGGTTTAAAACTTGCCCCATTGAAGTCAACAGGGTGCAAATTTTAAAAAGAGGATAACAGGGTGAAGGCAACACCGATTTTTGTCGTTGTTCTCTGTATTGACAGCACTCCAAATTTACAAAAAAATGAGCTCAATGTTAAAATTGACCGGAGTTCTCCTTTAAGCAGTAAAACAGTTTTTACATTGATAATGGAACGGTGTTGTGGCTGTGCACGACAACAGAGTATAAGAACAGTCTTTAATATAATTAACACAAAAAACACATGGGGATCGCATAGATAACAAGCACTTAAACTTATACACAAACAATACTGAACAAAGGAACTGAGGAAACACAGAGCTTAAATAACCGAGTTAGCGAATAGAACAACAGATGAACAAAATCAGTAATAAACTGGCACACACTAGAGCTGTGTCCCAATTCAGAGGCTGCATCCTTCGAAGGACTCGAAGGTCGGGCAGAGCATTGTTAAATGGGACGGTCTATCCTACGGAGGACTGTTCTTGTCGCCTAGCAACTGAGACAGAATGACTGTAACGTTTGTACGGGACTTTTTTTGAAAGTTACATTAAACTATCTGAAAACAAAACAGGGTTCACTGTCTAAATATGTTCACCTTGGTCCATTTCTGTATATAATAAATGGTATATACAGTTTGATCACATCTTAGTAAGACATAAGTCAACATTTTAACCGCTTTAAAGTTTTTATTTGATTTATTTTTTACATTTGTATCATTAGATGTTTGAGTAAGCTGAAACCCAATATTACATTTAAAAGTGTGATTTGGCAATTTAAAAAAAAAAATGATGTCGTCACTGGTGTGCAATGAATTCTGGGGTAGGCAAGGCCACCAAGGATTCATCTGTTGTATCCTTAATTTCATGTGAAACAAAGGATGCCTTTGAATTGGGACAGCCTTTGTCGCGCAGCGGCATCGCCCTTCGAATGCAGCCTTTGAAGAATGCAGTCTCTGAATTGGGATGCAGCTTAGGAAACTATTTCAGGGAACATATGACAGGGAAACAGAACAGAAACAAAAACAAAATCCTGACAGATAATAAAAATGAATGTTTGTTAGAATGCATATTAGACTGATTTCTAAAGGATCATGTGACACTGAAGACTAAAGTAATGGCTGCTGACAATTCAGCTTTGCCATCACAGGAATAAATTACATTCTAAAATGTTTTAAAATAGAAAACAGTTCAAACACAATGTTTATTTATTAAGTTGGCTTGGGAAAGCCAACTTACTGAAATCCTATTTAAACTTATTATTATTCTTCTGAGACTAAAATTTACAACTCTAACTCCTCCTAGAGCTTTAACTCTACATACTCCAAACTCGGATCAGACCTTCATACTGTTCTGACTTAGTGTGCTATATCTTTTCAGACTGATTTGACTTTCAGTTTTCTAAAAAATTAATATTAAAAAACATAAAAATCCTATAGACTTACATTGCAGAATGCTCAAATTGAGGCAAGGCTACGGTGGCCCATTAGTGCACAACCCAAAAACTATAAATCTATCTAATCATCTTTCTTTTTCTTTCTAACAAATCTCTTTTTCTTTCTTTCTTTCTTTCTTTCTTTCTTTCTTTCTTTCTTTCTTTCTTTCTTTCTTTCTTTCTTTCTTTCTTTCTTTCTTTCTTTCTAACTAATCTTCATTTCTTTCTTTCTAACTAATCTATCTTTCTTTTTAACTAATCTATCTTTCTTTCTTTCTAATCTTTCTTTCTTTCTTTCTTTCTTTCTTTCTTTCTTTCTTTCTTTCTTTCTTTCTTTCTTTCTTTCTTTCTTTCTTTCTTTCTTTCTTTCTAACTAATCCATCTTTCTTTTTCTTTCTTTCTAACAAATCTCTTTCTTTCTTTCTTTCTTTCTTTCTTTCTTTCTTTCTTTCTTTCTTTCTTTCTTTCTTTCTTTCTTTCTTTCTTTCTTTCTAACTAATCTTTCTTCCTTTCTTTCTAACTAATCTTTCTTTCATTCTTTCTTTCTAACTGATCTTTCTTTCTAACTAATCTTTCTTTCTGACTAATCTTTCTTTCTAACCAATCTTTCTTTCTTTCTAACTAATTAAACTAACTAATCTATCTATCTTCAAACTACTTTCTATCTATCTATCTATCTATCTATCTATCTATCTATCTATCTATCTATCTATCTATCTATCTATCTATCTATCTATCTATCTTAAAACAATTTTTATCTTTCTATCTTCAAACTTTTTATATATAATTATCTCTCTTTCTAACTAATCCATCTTTCTTTCTAACTAATCTTTCTAACTAATACATATTTCTTTCTTTCTTTATAATCTATCTATCTTTCTTTCTTTCGTTTTTTCTTTCTTTCTTTCTTTCTTTCTTTCTTTCTTTCTTTCTTTCTTTCTTTCTTTCTTTCTTTCTAACTAAGCTATCTTTCTTTATAACTAATCTATTTTTCTTTCTTTCTAACTAATCTTTCTTTCTTTCTTTCTTTCTAACTAATATATATTTCTTTCTTTAATCTATCTTGCTTTCTTTCTAACTAATCCATCTTTCTTTCTTTCTTTCTTTCTTTCTTTCTTTCTTTCTTTCTTTCTTTCTTTCTAACTAATCTTTCTTTCTTTATTTCTAATCTATATTTCTTTCTAACTAATCTTTCTTTTTAACTAATCTTTCTTTCTAACTAATCTATCTATCGTTATTTGTTTTTTCTAACTAATCTTTCTTTCTTTCTTTCTTTCTTTCTTTCTTTCTAACTAATCTTTCTTTCTTTCGAACTAATCTTTCTTTTTAACTAATCTTTCTTTCTAACTAATCTATCTATCGTTCTTTCTTTGTTTCTTTCTAACTAATATTTCTTTTTAACTAATCTTTCTTTCTAACTAATCTTTCTTTTTAACTATCTATCTATCGTTCTTTCTTTCCTAACTAATCTTTCATTCATTCTTTCTTTCTAACTAATCTTTCTTTCTTTCTTACTAATCTTTCTTTCTTACTAATCATTCTTTCTTTCTATATAACTAATCAGTTTTTCTTTATTTATTTCTTACTAATCTATCTTTCTTTATAACAAATCTTTCTTTCTTTCTTTCTTTCTTTCTTTCTTTCTTTCTTTCTAACTAATCTATCTTTCTTTCTTTATTTTCTAATCTATCGTTCTTTCTTTCTAACTAATATTTCTTTTTAACTAATCTTTCTTTCTTTCTTTCTTTCTTTCTTTCTTTCTTTCTTTCTTTCTTTCTAACTAATATTTCTTTCTTTCAAGCTAATCTTTCTTTTTAACTAACCTTTCTTTCTAATCTATCTATCTATCGTTCTTTCTTTCTTTTCTAACTAATCTTTCTTTCTTTCTTTCTTTCTTTCTTTCTTTCTTTCTTTCTTTCTTTCTTTCTTTCTTTCTTTCTTTCTTTCATTTTAACTAATCTTTCTTTTTAACTAATCTTTCTTTTTAACTAATCTATCTATCGTTCTTTCTTTCCTACCTAATCTTTCTTTATTTCTTACTAATCTTTCTTTCTTTCTTTCTTTCTTTCTTTCTTTCTTTCTTTCTTTCTTTCTTTCTTTCTTTCTTTCTTTCTTTCTTACTAATCATTCTTTCTTTCCAACTCTTCTTTCTTTCTAACTAATCTATCAATCAAACTTTAAACAAATTTTACACCTTAAATTACTTTAAACTTCTAACTACTTTAAACTTCTCCAAACTCTCTGGTCCGGCTTTCTCAAGCCAACTTAAAGTTTGTCTCAACAAACTTTTTTTTTCTAGTTTATTTTTTACTGTATTTTAGGTATAATACACTTCTTTCAACATTAACAAATCTTACCAACCCCAAATCTTTGAATGGTACTAGTGTATATATTGTATCTGTTGCCACCCTAACACATGTTATTAGTGAGTATTCACACAAAATTACCTTTTGTATGTCCATACTTGCTTGGGTACTTCAGTTCTGGTGGCGCATCATTGTAAAGCATATAGACTGAGCTGTTGGACTGAAAAGTAAAAGTACAGTAATCTGTATGCAGTACTGTGTCATTACAGTGTTATTAATGCACAATACAGTATAACTAGAGTGAAAGAATTAAAAGATTTGAAGTGCCTCTTAATTAACATTTGAAACAATCCTTAGGAACAACAAGGAGCAATGATAGTATTCAAAGAGCTTCTTACTGGATATCCAGAGTAAAGCTGTGTCAATGTTCTGCCTAAAGCTCCTTTGCTGCTGTTGATTATATGTTTACTCATCTGAAAATCCATGACGGACGGATCCAGATACATGTAATCTACTCCACTTCCCTTAACATCCATCTTGTAAATGGGAAGTTTGTAAATAATAAACCTTTTAAAATAATATAAGAGAGTTACAATAGCAAAGAGTAGTTAAACATTGCTGTACATAACACTTTACAGAGCATAGCTAAGATTAATGTCAACAGCAACTGTCAAATGAGTTATCATAAACTAAGCCTAAACCCGAAAGCAAAGATTTGAACCTACCAGTCAACCGGCTGACCATTCTCATTTAAGCAGGATATCACTGCCTCTGAGAAACCAATCAAAAACAACAAGATACACACACAGAGTTGAAACATGATGGACATTTCAATCTGTTATTCAAAGCGAACCAAACATTTCCTGTTTAAACTACAACAGAGAATGACGTTTTCAGTTGTATTCTGTCAAGCTGAGAAATCTAAACAGCTATCCTAATTTAAGAAAGAGGAAGTTTGTCTCATGACCGATATTAGGCAGCTGTAATCTAGAGACAGAGAAGCAGTCTTAGTTTTCTCTGTATAATGGAAGAGACTGGGAAAATCTGTTTGTTTAGAAATGTAAAATCAGAAATCAGACTGTTTAGAATCTAGAATTGATCACTAAACTGTGTAAATTAATGTTAAGTACTGAGTGATTTTGTTGATAGCCTACCCCTCTAACAGGATGAGTTTTAACATTATTATGTATTATTTTGTGCATTAATTAAATAATTTAAATTATTTATTTAAAAATGGACCCTGTAAAGCCAGACATATGAAATAATAGTTATATATATTATATACATAAAATTTGTCTAGTAAGCTCTAATAAACTGTTCCATACAGTATATGAATATACATATATACATATGTATATATATATATATATATATATATATATATATATATATATATATATATGTGTGTGTGTGTGTGTGTGTGTGTGTATATACATATATATATATATATATATATATACACAGTATATAAATGGAATAGTTTATTAACGCTTATTAGACAAATTTTGCCTTTCCTGTGTAATATAGCTGTTTTTGCTTGCAAAGTTACAAAGCACAAAGTCCACACAAAGACAGTTAATTCCTCCAACAAAACACTTTCTTCATATGCTTTGTTTGTATTCCTGCCATTAATTCTGTGATGTATACATCCCCACATATGACACATGACATATTTGCATAATGACCGTCTGCCTGCTGGCTACTTTGTCTCGCCCTCAAACAAAGGTAGTTCTAAGGCCTATAGACAAGTCAAGTCAAGTCACCTTTATTGATATAGCGCTGTTTACAATGCAGATTGTTTCAAAGCAGCTTTACAGTGATGACAGGAACATAATGCAACAAAGTTTGTTTCTGCTGTACAGCAGATCTAGAAGAAAATAGTGTCATAGTCCAGCTTAAGTGAGTTCAGTGATTGTTCATTTTTGTTGTAAAAAGTTATTAATTTAGTTCAGTTATATACAGTATATAGCCACTCTGGAGAAAACAGTGATTTCATCATCCAGCTCAGTTAAATTCTCATATAATGGTGTCTATGCAGGCAAATCAATAATATTGTTGAATATTAAGTGACACATATATCTATATATCACACCTATATCATAAAAATATTCAGAATACTTCTATTTGTCACCGAGTAGAATTTGTTTAGGCTGTTGGTATAAGACAACACAACATATACAGGTCCCTTCGGCTTATGCTACTCTGTCTCTGAATTGCACAGCTAAAATCTCGCAGAGATTTCCTATTCCTAAAACACTCTGTTGACACTAAGATATTACCAGCTCAGGCCTAATTTTCTCTTGTTCCTCGAAAAATTTGTTGAACTTTGGTTGAGGGGTGGTAAAGGGAGCAGTAACTGTTGGCCAGATGAAATGCTGTGTTATGGATGGGGTGGAGAAGGACGTGACTGTGGTCACTGAGTAAATTGAGAAGGACAGAGATAGAGGAGAGAGGTGGCTTGTTTTGGAGGGTTCTCAGCAAATCAGAATCTCTGAACGGATTATGGAGGTGGGGAAGATCATTGATCATTTGGACCCATTACAAAACAATAAAACTGATGCCAACTTCAAAAACATCCTCCAACCACTGGTGTAGTCTGCAGTAACTCCATTTACAGTCATGGCCACTACCTCAAATCAGGTAAATACATTTAATTTTCATTCATACTGTAGATGTGTGGATGTGTCATGCTAGCCTCTTAAAAAAAAAAAAAAAGAGAGAGAGAGAGAGAGAGAAAAAAAAAGAGCCTTTTATACAGTATTATTTTGTAATGTGTCTCATGTAGAATGTGGAGTTTGTGAGGACGGGCTATGGGAAGAACACGGTTAAAGTTCTTCACATCCGTCGTGAAGGATCTCATCACCACATTACTGAGCTGATTGCAGATGTTCAGTTAACCCTGAAGACCCAAAAAGACTATCTGACTGGAGACAACTCTGATATCATCCCCACTGATACAATAAAAAACACTGTCCATGCTCTCGCCAAAATAAAAGGAGTAGGTCTTTTTATTTGTTTCATTTTGCTCTTATAAGTGATTTGATTTATAGCTACATTAATTATTTTCCCCCCCTCAAATATATTTTATATTTAATATATTATTTATACACTAATAATACACTAATAGATTATTTTAGTATACATAGGCCTTTGTTAATAAAAATAATTCACGGTCAGTTCAGGTAGAAAGCTCCTGCATGTTTTTTTACTTTTTATAATGAATGCAAACTAGCATTAGTTTCGATAAATCAACAGATATTTCAAGTGTTTCATGAATTGGTTATTAAATCAACTTAATCATCTTGTAGTTAAACAGCTGATGTTTAGTTGTTTTAAGCAATGTCTGTATAAAAATATTTCTTGTCTTGCAGATCAAGACCCTCGAGGGCTTTGCCCTGGATATTTGTGAACATTTCCTCACAGCATTCAATCATGTCACAAGAGTGAGGGTCAACATTGATGAAGTTCCCTGGAAGAGACTGGAAAAGGTGTTGTGTTACCGCTAAAGCAGAATATATGCAGTGGCTTTCAAAAACAAATGAGATATTTGTATATATATATATAATCATTTAGTCAATCAATTTTATTAAAACGGCTTACAAATGAGGAACATCACAAGCAATGTATTATACAAAAGTTAACAATATTCACAGTACTGCAATGTGAATAAGCAACATCTGTAACTACGCCTGTATAAACTTAAATGGAACTTCATACATCAACTAAAAATGATCTTGACACCAGTCACTCATAATTCATAGAAAAAAATTACCAAAAAAGTGGTCAATTTTAAGAAAAGCTCTAGGACGGAATTTTTTTTGCAGTTTTCATTTTATATGATAAATGTTTGAATTATATGACTGATTCTTATTAAATCAATTGGTTTGAAATACATTAAAGTGACCAGTATCCTATAGTCGATTAAAATATTATGAATGTGTTTAACAGAATGGAGTTGAGCATGCACATGCTTTTATCCTCTGCCCTGAGGCCTGCCGCTTCTGTGAGGTCGAACAACATCTGAGTAGTGAGTAAAAATCAGATTCTGAACTAGTGATGGTGGTCTGAAGGAAAACAATTAAAAGAGTAGTTCACTTCAGAATGAAAATTTCCTGATAATTTACTCACCCCTACGTCATCCAAGATGTTAATTTCCTTCTTTCTTTCTTTCTTCAGTCGAAAAGAAATGAAGGTTTTTGAGGAAAATATTCCAGGATTTTCTCCATAGTGGACTTCAGCAGGAACCAACGGGTTGAAGGTCCAAATTACAGTTTCAATGCAACTTCAATGGGACCGACACGATCCGAGCCGAGGAATAAGGGTCTTATCTAGCGAAACGATCGGTAATTAAAAACACAACAAAAACAAACAAAACACATCCACGACTTCACTCATTATGTATCACGTTGGTGGTCGGTACTTCCGCCTATGTCACTCGTGACCTTTCAACAGGATTACGTAATGCATGGCGCATCGCAGTGCTAGTGCAAGACGAGCATTTGTGGTTAAAAAGTATATAAATGTTTATTTTTTTTAGAAAATGACCTATCTAGATAAGACCTTTGTTCCTCGGCTGGGATCGTGTAGAGCCCTCTGAAGCTGCATTGAAACTGCAATTTGTTTGTCAAACTGTTGTACCCCATTAAAATCCACTATATGGAGAAAAATCCTGGAATGTTTTCCTCAAAAACCTTAATTTCTTTTCGACTGAAGAAAGACATGAATATCTTGGATGACGTGGGGGTGAGTAAATTATCAGGAAATCTTCATTCAGAAGTGAACTATAAGGGGAAAGAATATTGTTGTTGTGTTTGAGCAAATTTTTGTTTAAATGTATTTTTCCCAGTGACTCCAGTGGTCCACAGCGGTCTAAGAGATATGAAGGTACTGAAGACTACTCAGTCTGGATTTGAGGGCTTCCTGAAGGACCGTTTCACCACTCTGACAGAGGCAAAGGACAGATTCTTCTGCACTTCTGTTTATGCAAGATGGCGCTACAACACTCACGTAAACGTGGCATTTGACGCTGCATGGTAAATGCAAAACTTTTAGACATGCCAACAAAGTGCAAAACTTTTAGACATGCCATAGGATGTGATACATTTTATGTGTAATATATGTATACTGAACAATGAAAATGTCCTCGTAGGAAAACGGTTAAGGACACCATCATTCAGAAGTTTGCGGGACCCTATGATCGTGGAGAGTACTCTCCTTCAGTTCAGAAAACTCTGTACAATACACAACTCCTGGTACTTGACAGAATTCCACAGGTAAGTCAAACTGATTTCAGTTTTGTGTGACTTTTGTTAGTGCAAAAACTTTTGACTTTTTTTTTACTACTGCTTATACTAAGGGTTAGTGATTTGAACAAAGCCCAAAAACAAAGCATGACCTTGAGTGACTTACTGCTTTATGTTACTCATGTATATACACTAGAAATTAATATAATATTCCATGTCATAAAAAATGTGCTTTTATGTCTTGTCATCAACTGGGTTCCATAGGTTGAGGAAATCGAGATTATTATGCCGAATCAGCATTATTTTGTCATTGACATGACAAAAATGGGACTCTCTAACAAGGATGAGGTGAGTGACAGAGAAAATCCTGGGGAAAAATCCAGTCACACACACAGGTTATCACAGTTCAGATGAGTCTGAATATCTGTATTGACACAGAACAAAGTTCAGAGTTTTCAGGCTCTAACAAAATCAGGACTTTTGAGGCTGCAACTCTTAAAATGACTTTATTGCCACATTTCTACAAACCACTTTGTTATCCCAACTTAAGAGTATGAAGGATATGTGGAGTGTTGCTTTGTATGTATTTATATTTCATTTACATGTCACATTATGTTGTTGTGCTTTTATTTCAGGTTTATCTTCCTCTCGATAATCCAGCAGGAAACATCACAGGCACTGTGCGCAGAAAACCACGAGCCAAAATGTAAAGACCGGCAACATTCACAAACTGGACATCTCACATACACAAAACAAATAAAATCTATAAAGCAATCTAGCAAGATTATCTGTTTAAATATTCAACAGACTTCATTTTTATTTATTTTACAGATACATTTTTTTTGTGTGTAATAACACGTGTAAATCAAATTTACAAATATAAAAATGTTTAAATGAGAACTCCCTTCTATTCTTGGATACATATTAATAAATTAAAATTGTGGGTTAATAAACAGTGTTCTCATATTTATAACATTGTTTTAATCAATTAAACTTGAATCCATTTCAATAGTTTTCAGAGTTATAACTGTGTTCTTCAAAAGTAATGAAGAGATGAAAGGTGTTTACAGCAGTGGTTCTGGAGTAGCAATGAACACAATTATTAACATGAAATATCAGTTGGCTTCATCATCTTATTTCATTGATCACTAATACATATATCAACATTGAGGGGTAAAAAAATGAAACAAAAAGAAAACAGCATCAGTATACCAATACATGCCAGTAAAAGTTTTTGTGATTTGACTGTTTTAGGAGATAGTTTTTAGTGGAAAACTGATTATTACATTTATTATCCAGATGCACAAAGGAAGTTAAACAGCACTGTAATGAGGACCAGTTAGTGGAATCTGAAAAAGCACCATTTATTGCAGGCTACACTGGCCTTTGTTTCCTCACCCTGTGTATCACAAACTGCTTTAGATTTACAGTGTTGTGCTTTCTGTCAACAACAACAATTCACCAATTCATCAGGAATCACATTGTTAGTTACAGAATTAAATGAATAAACAGAATTAATAGCAGCACAAAGCACTGTCATTCTGACAGGATTCCCGAAAACAAACCTCACGCGTTCAGCCTTTATCATCATTTTCAGACATTTGATCATTTGTGCTGTCAATTTATCTCAACACACTTTTTATCTATTAAAACTGGAAAAACAAAAAAGGAAATAAACACCAAAAAGCTGATAAAATCTCAGCTGTGACAGCAATGTTGTCAATCTCACTTCCGTTCAAAACGTACTTCATGCATTACACAGTTTTTCATTTGACATCACAGATCACATTATTTAACCAAGCATTTAATCTTAAAAGCAATAATGATTGGACAAGCACACAAAGTCAAATCTGAAGGAACACACTGTTAAACTGAAATGTGCCTGTACAGCAGAATGAGACCTTAAAAGCAATAAATTCACCATGTTTATTTATCAAGATGCATAAAATGTATTAGTTCTGTCTGCAGTTACCCTGCACTGCGGTGATTGTCTTCCATGCGTCCACATGGCTGCAAGCAGCTACGAGACGTTACTTTTTAAATGTTGGGTTTGGAGAGGCTTGACATGATACTCGTATATCTTCAGTGCAGGACCCAGTTTTATTGACAGTCCGGTTAGAACGTCATTACGAGTCATTAATAATAGGGATTTGCCATCGATTTCCTGTAAGTTTAGCAAAAATAAATAAATACAGAAACACAGAAGACAAAATAATAACATGAATATTATTGAATTCATCATACAACTTTAAAGTATAAAATCCCAAATTGCATCATAAAAGGTTTATACTATGGTTGTCTTGTAGCCTAGTGATGAGCTAGCCTAGTAACAATGAGCTTGTACTTGAGAATTGAAATCTGTTGTCAAATGACCATATTTCATACACAGCTGAATGTAATTGAGAGATGAACATGGAGGCATTAAAAAGTGCATATCAAAGTAAATTTTGTACATAGCTGGTAAAATGAGTTGATATGAAATATATCATGCATGTTTGAATTGTCAATGTATAAAAACAAGTAAATTATTTGGCTAAACATTAGCCATGAATTAATAAATAAAGTACCAGAAGGCTAGCTGTGGATTATGCAACACAGGCAACATTTTTGCAAAACACAAAATACGTACCAATACGTACATATCACTGCAGTTTCCAACAGAAATGAACACTAGAGGCAGTAAAACAGCAAGCACATTTAATTGTTGTTTTCACACACAATTATGATTACAGGGGCAGATTATGAATTAATAAAGACTTGTTTTCACGCAGCTCTTTTCACAATTATGTTATGACCTCAAAACACTAGTTTTTACCATAGTGCATGATTCCCGTGAAAGACAAGCCACTATAAACGAGCTCAAAAACAAGCTAAAATGGCATGGTTATAATTGCTTTTTTGTGTCACGTTTGCTTTTGTTAACACTATCGGGTAAGTTTAGTGTTTAGTGTAGGTGTACGTTATTTTAAAATGGAGCATTAAGCTTTTAGCGCCACTCACCGGAACATTTCAATTCAGAACTGCGGTGATACATACAAACACCAACGTAATAAAACGTTGCCATAATCATGTTCATCTGTTCCGGAAAAAAAACTAAACAGGTTTTTAGCGTCACTCACTGAACATTTCACTTTAAAACTGTTGTGAAAAGTGCACGACGCAACATATTTTGCGTTTTGCTAAAATGTTGCCACATGTAAGTTTTTCTATAAACGCTGGTCAGACCTTTTAGGAAACATTTGGGAAAATGCAAGGCAAAAATGTCCCTGCAATTCTAAAGTTTGATATGAGAGGAATAATAATGTCTTAGTTTGTTCACTCCAGTCAAGGATGTCTTCTATATGTATATGTATGTACCGGTCAAAAGTTTGGATACGTACTCGGTTACTAACGTAACCTCGGTTCTCTCTAGAAGAGGGAACGAGTACTGCGTAAGATATCTTACGCTAGGGGAAAATCCTTTTTCCGCGAGATATTGAAGCCAAAAATTATCCTTAATTTTTCAATAATGCAAAACGTGTTGCGGCAGCATACAGACATAGGCGAGGCAGCTCGCGCGCCTATTGGCTGTTCTGCGGCAACTGCAGCAGCCTATCGAGCGAGGCCTGGCGTGACGCCAGACCCAATGAGGGTGCTTTGCGCCCACTGCGTCACATCCCGCCGAAACGGGCATGGTCTAGGCCTATAAATACCGCTTGCAGCCAGCTATTATCTGGTTTTTCATCACCGAAGCAACCAGAGCGTGTGCATGCACGGCAAGATACGCAGTACACGTTCCCTCTTCTAGAGAGAACCGAGGTTACGTTAGTAACCGAGTACGTTCTCTTACGAGAGGTCTCTCGTACTGCGCAAGATATCTTACGCTAGGGGACCCAATGCAAGACGCCGTGCATGTAGGGATGTGACACCATAGACCCAAGGGCGAAAGCCCGGGGTTCATATAGTGCACAATCACCCAGGGAACTCACAGGGAGTCCGGGAAGAGGGAGGGGCGAAACCACACTCTTCCACACATAGCAGCGTCGCTTAGACGCTAATTACATCAAACAGACAGGGCGGGGTATGGCCTGAACTGATGGGGAAGTGTGGGTCTTACACAGTTTGCCCAAACACATCTTGTGCTATTATTTTACACTGTCGATCATTGAGCTGCGCTCAGCAGACACAGCATACTGAGCTGATAGCATCAGGACAGACAATACTGGTTAACTAGTCCGACAGCAGCCTGGCCTGCAGGGCGGGAACCTCTAGGGTGTAAAACCTTATAAATGTAAACGGGGAGGCCCAGACGCGGCTAGTCCTTTAGAGCGCCCACTGAACGAAACAAAGAGCTGCTCTGTCTGCCTGAAAGCAGACGAGCGAGACACATAAGCTCGCAACGCCCTGACTGGGCAAAGGAGGCTCGCGTCTCTTTCCTCATCAGGGACCGGTAGGGCTGACAGGGAAATGACCTGCGCCCTAAACGGTGTGTTGAGGGATTTTGGAACATAACCGTGCTTAAGTTTGAGTATAACCCTCGAGTAATTCGGCCCAAATTCAATGCACGTCGCGCTCACTGAGAGCGCGTGCAAGTCCCCTATGCGCTTCACTGAAGCGAGAGCCAGCAGAAACATGGTCTTGAAAGACAGATGTTTCAGATCAATCGTCTGCAAAGGCTCGAATGGGCCACCTTTCATGGCTTCCAGTACCGTAGAAAGGTCCCATACAGGGACTGAGGGAGGTCTGGGAGGATTCAGTCTCTTAGCCCCTCTAAGGAAGCGGATGACTAGATCGTTCCTTCCTATCGACTGACCAAGCGTTGTTCTTGAGAACGCTGCTATAGCCACCACATAAACTTTGAGCGTGGAAGGGGTTCTACCCTTATCCAACAGCTCTTGTAGGAAGAAAAGCACCTCCGTCACTCCACAGTCTGTGGGTGACACGCCACGGGCTGTGCACCAGCCCGAAAACACTGACCATTTCGAGGAGTAGAGACGTCTCGTAGACGGAGCTCTAGCCTGTGTGATCGTGTTTATCACTCCCTTAGGGAGCTCGACATGTACCTGTTGATGGCCCAGACATGAAGGGACCACAATTCCGGGTGAGGATGCCAGATCGAGCCGTAAGCCTGAGAGAGGAGGTCTCTCCTCACTGGCACTGGCCACGGGACAGTGCTCGCTAGCTGCATCACAGCTGGGAACCAAGGCTGGTTCTTCCAGAGCGGTGCCGCGAGCAGTACTGAGCATCCTTCTTCCCTGATCCGCTCTATCACCTGAGGCAGGAGAGAGACGGGGGGAAAAGCATAGAGCGGGCGGCGGGGCCATACATGAGCCAGCGCGTCCCTGCTCTTGGAGAAAAACTCCGGGCGGTGAGCGTTTTCTTGAGATGCGAACAGGTCTACTTCCGCTCTGCCAAATTTCCTCCACAGCAGTTGGACTGTCTGTGGGTGTAGAGACCATTTGCCTGCCGGAACATTGTTCCTGGACAGTCTGTCTGGTCCTATGTTTAGGAGTCCTGGCACGTGCGCTGCTCTTAGCGAGCGCAGGTTGCACTGAGCCCACACCAGGAGGCGTTCCGCTAGCCTGTGCATGTTCTTGGACCTGAGGCCGCCCTGGCGATTTATGTAGGACACCACAGACATGTTGTCCGAGCGGACCAGGACGTGGCGTCTTTTTATTTGGGGACAAAAACGCGTCAGCACGTTGTCTACAGCCAGCATTTCGAGGCAGTTTATGTGCAGGAGCTTCTCCCGTTCTGACCACTGGCAGAAGAACGGTCTGCCCTCGAGCAGCGCTCCCCATCCCGAGGTGGATGCGTCCGTAGACACCACCTTCACCCTCGAGAAGGTCCCTAGGCTTACAGCTGATCGGTACCAGTCGTCCGCTTTCCAAGGTTTCAGAGCTGCAACGCACTTCTGATTGACCTTGAGACGAAGCAAACCGGATGTCTTTCAGCCAGAACTGCAGTGGGCGCATGCGGAGCAGGCCCAGCTGGAGTACTGAGGATGCTGAGGCCATGAGACCCAGCATCTTCTGAAATTTCCTGAGCGGGACAGATGCGCCGCAGCGGAAAGAGTTCGCTGCACGCTGAACGTCCACCGCGCGCTGTGGTGATAGTCGTGCTATCATAGACAGCGAGTTCAGCTCTGTGCCCAGGAAAGATATCGTCTGACTGGGGGACAGAGAGCTCTTCGCCCAATTGACTCTGAGACCCAAATTCTCGAGGTGATCGAGTAAAATGGTCGTGTGCTCTATGAGCACTGAGCGAGATTGCGCTAGAATCAGCCAATCGTCCAAATAGTTCAGTACTCGCAAGCCCTTCATTCTGAGGGGTGCGAGCGCCGCGTCCATGCACTTCGTAAATGTACGGGGTGCCAGGGATAAACCGAACGGCAGGACTGTGTACTGATATGCCTGGCCCTCGAAGGCGAATCTCAAAAATCGTCTGTGACGTGACGCTATTTGTATTTGAAAATACGCGTCCTTCAGATCTATTGACACGAACCAGTCTCCTCGGCGAATCTGCGCGAGGATTTTTCTGGTCGTGAGCATCCTGAACTGTCGCTTCACAAGCACTTTGTTCAGTTGCCTTAGATCTAGTATGGGTCTGAGACCCCCCTCTTTTTTCGGTACCAGGAAGTATCTGCTGTATAGCCCTCCTTCGCTCTGAACTTGAGAGAGAGGCTCTAGAGAGCTGGGCGAGTCCCGTAGGAACTGTCATGTCTCTGTGTGGATGTGGACGCGGGATAGCGGGCACATTTATCACACCGAAAGCATTTTTCGCTTGAGTGAAGCGAATGCCTGTTGATTTCGTTTTTACAGAAACCGTGAGACATGCATAACGTAGTGTGTGTGGGCACTGGGTAGTGGGCACATTTACCACGTTTGATGCGCAATCGATCTCAGCGGCAGTGGGCGGTGGCTGGGGCTGTGAGCTCTGTGCAGACGGTTTCACACGGCCTGCTGCAGAGCTGGAGCGCTTCGGGAGGAAGTGCTTCATAGCCTGTGACGCTTTCTGTACCTCGGCGAATCTCTCCGCAAAGTCCTTCACGGAGGATCCGAAGAGGCCGGCGGGAGAAAGCGGGGCGTCGAGGAACGCGGTGCGCTCGGACTCGGCCATCTCCGAGAGCGTCAGCCAGAGGTGCCTCTCAGTCACAGTGAGAGAGGCCATAGTTCGCCCAATGGCCTGTGCCGCGGACTTAGTGGCACGGAGAGCGAGGTCCGTGGCGCTCCTCAAGTCCGGCACGCAGATCGCTTCAGGTCCCTTCTCATCCAGCTTTCGGAGGAGATCGGCCTGGAAGATCTGAAGTGTGGCCATGGTGTGCAGCGCTGACACAGCTTGCCCGGCGGCGGAGAAAGCGCGGCGGAGCAGGCTTGACGGGCGGAGGGCGGGCATAAGTGGGCCGCTATTGCCTCTTCGACCGGCGGCAGCGAATGGTATCCCCTGTTCTTGGCATCGTCGACTGCAGAGAATGCCAGAGAAACAGATGGACGCACTCTAGCTGAATAGGGGGCATTCCAGGACTTACCGACTTCTTCGTGTAACTCAGGAAGAAAGGCTGCTGGTCTCGATGGACGCTCTCTTGCCTGACAAAGTGCGGGCAGGGGGGGCGAGATCCTCAGAGCTCGCCCAATCCTCACTGCCTGACGCCAGGATAGAGCAGGAATCCTCTTCTCCCAGCAGGGCTTCCTCGTCAGCAATGTCGACGGAAGCGGCGGCAGACAGCGGCCACTGTCCGTCAGGAAGAGAGGCTGACGAAGCCGGTGAAGCAGGCGGGCGAACCGGTGAGTTTTGGCGGCTGGGGGAAGGTTCCGGGACCCGCTGGGCACGGCGCTTTTTACGGAGCGACACCGCGGCGGGCGGGGGAGCAGTCTCGGCGAAGAAGGCCAGGCGAGTCCTCAGAGTCGCCATGGGCAGCAGCTCGCAGTGAGGGCAACCGCCGTCAGCGAGCGCGAGAACTGCATGTTCCTCACCCAGGCAGGAAACGCAGATCACATGGCGGTCCCCGTCGCTGAGTGTGGCTCTGCACGAGCCGCAGGAAGGCATCTTTAAAAAGACGCTGCTCTTTTAGGATGTGTGTCGCGGCAGCAACACACACACAATACAGAGATCGAAAAGGATATAGGCGCCGGAAAGCGCAGCAGGAAGGCAAGGAAGGCGGCGCGGCCAGCGACTTCAGTGACTCGTCCCGCTGAAGGTGCTCTCTCTCAACGGCGCGGCTTCTCTCCAGCTCCAGCGATGCGTGTGCTTCGCTTGAAGGATGAAAAATCAGATAATAGCTGCCTGTGAGCGGTATTTATAGGCCTAGACCACGCCCGTTTCGGCGAAATGTGACGCAGCGGGCGCGAAGCACCCTCATTGGGTCTGGCGTCACGCCAGGCCTCGCTCGATAGGCTGCTGCAGTTGCCGCAGAACAGCCAATAGGCGCGCGAGCTGTCTCGCCTATGTCTGTATGCTGCCGCAACACGTTTTGCATTATTGAAAAATTAAGGATAATTTTTGGCTTCAATATCTCGCGGAAAAAGGATTTTCCCCAGCGTAAGATATCTTACGCAGTACGAGAGACCTCTCGTAAGAGAACATTACTATTTTTAATGTTTTTGAAAAAAGTCTCTTATGCTCATCAAGCTTGCATTTATTTGATCTGATTTCAGGATTCTTTGATGAATAAAAAGTTAAAAAAAGAACAGCATTTATTTAAAATAGAACTCTTTTGTAACAATATACACTACTGTTCAAAAGTTTTGGGTCAGTAATTTATTTATAATTTTTTTTAAATAAATTAATACTTTTATTCAGCAAGGATGTAAGTTGATAAAAAGTGATAGCAAAGACGGTAATACTTTACAATAAGGTTCATTAGTTAACATTAGTTATACCTTAGTTAACAACAACTAAGAATGAACAATACTTCAACAGCATGTATTAATCTTATTTAATAATAATTTCAACATTTACTAATACGTTATTAAAATCAAAGGTTGTAATTGTTTACATTAGTTAATGTACTGTGAACTAACATGAACAAACAATTAACAGCTATATTTTTATTAACCCTCTGGGGTCTGAGGTGTTTTTGGGGTCCTTGAGATGTTCTGACATGCCCTGACATTTGTGCTTTTTTCAGTTGCTTATAAACATATTAATGGCAAAGGTGTAATTACACTCTATTTAGCACAAACAGGGCTACCTGTGAGCAACATGTATGTACATGTTTGTATTTTTGAGAGAATAATGTTTATGCATGGTTATTGAAAAAACTAAAGTTTCTGAAATAAGGCCACAAAACACATACTAAATATGTGGCAACAAGACTTTTGACTAATGGATGTTTGCCAGGGGGTTAACTAACATTAACAAAGATTAATACTGTAACAAATGTATTGCTCATTGTTAGTTCATGTTAGTTAATACTAATGTTAACTAATGAACCTTATAGTAAAGTATTACTGTAAAGTCTTTTTTAGACATTGTTAGAAAAGATTTCTATTTTAAATAAATGATGTTCTTTTTAACTTTTTATTCAACAATGAATCCTGAAAAAATTATCACAGGTTCCAAAAAATACTAAGCAGCAAAACTGTTTCCAACATTGATAATACTGAGAATCAAATCAACATATTAGAATGATTTCTGAAGGATCATGTGACACTGAAGACTGGAGTAATGGCTAATGAAAATTCAAATTTGCATCACAGAAATACATTTTAAAGTATATTAAAATAGAAAACCATTATTTTAAATTGTAATATATATATATATATATATGATTATGACTATATATGAAATGTGTCATGACACTGTGCAGCAAATAACTCAGGAATATGAAAATGAACCCCTACCTGATCCTGGAAAGCGTTGGCTTGCTCCTCAAACCCTGTTGCTTTAAAGTAATTGACCACATCCACCACAGCCCAGTGTGCGGGATCAGTAAGCTGCCCATTCTCCACAGAACTATTAGGGAGTGAAAAATATTCAACTGATGCATTAGTATGATTTGACCATTCCATATGTCTACACAATCTTCCAAGAAATGTGATCACTTTATAACACTTCATCACTTTCAAATAATCACTTTACTAGGCTTAAATCTGTTTCATGTGTGCTGTAGGATATCACTAAAAGAAGTGTCCAATCAGACATCATTCTCTGCTGTTTTTGGAGGACGGGGTCATGGAGAAAGGGTGTGTGTGCTCAAATCACTTATTAAATTTGCGCATAAGCTCTTGTTCAGGAAAATCTGCTTTGGTCAAATCAGTGTTGTAATAATATTCTGATCTTCAACAACTGACAGTGTTTGAATATTTTAAATAAAATCAATGCTGATTATCAAATAAATTGGCAGCAGTTGCCATGCAAACCATTTATTTTCAGTCCGGTTGCCATGGCTCTGCCCTTGTGTAATAAACGAGAGGCCATCTAAACATCAGACGACAGCTCCGCTGTCACAGAAGAGGAAGAGCATTTTTATTCTAAAGTGGCACAGTATGTTAAAAGTAGATTTCCTGCACTGTTTCTGGATTTGGGTGGCTCAGTAGGTAGTATGTTGCCTCACAGCAAGAAGGTCCTCAGCTCGAGCCCCAGCTGAGCCAGGAGTTCTTTCTGTGTGGAGTTTGCATGTTCTCCCCATGTCCAAAGACGTCCAGGCTAGGTGGATTGGATATGCTAAATTGGCCATAGGAGTGAGTATATTTGAGTGTCCCAGCACCAGTGTTGCATGAGTTAGTGCACTCTTAGTGCTGGGTTGTGTCAGGAAGGCCACAGGCGTAAAACCTGTGCCAAATCCAATGTGCGGATAATCCCACTGTGACGACCCCTTACGGGAGAAACCAAAAGAAGATGATGATTTTTCACCAGTATTGTACAACACAAACTGAGGGCTGAGCTAAGAATTATTTCCAAAAATTGTCCATTCCTTGGAACCCAAATTTTCGAATTCTTAAATTCCCTATTGATTTTCATCAGAGAGACAACACCAACTTTGAGGATGGCTAAATAAATGGATTGCGAAGGTAAGTTCTGCTTTCTGACTCAGAGCCACTGATGGAGCATGAAGATGACTGGTTTATTCCATCAGATTGCCTGAGTTTGTTGTTGGTTGAAATAAGCCTATTCAAGTTCTCCACATATTGGCCCAGGAGGAAGGGGTCCATCTTAAAAAATCTTTGTTCCGAGCTCAGGTAATTATAGAAACAGCCTTTATCAAGAGTATAAAACAGAAATATTTGAATTGGCTTCAATTTTGTTATTGTATACACTAGACCTGCTGTCGATGCAGTAATAAGATATCACAATAATTAACATGCATGGTATTGTTATTGTGGGCACTTCAAAGTACTGTGAACAATTCCTTACTATGAATTATTTCGATTTTTAGAGTGCATTTTAAGAATACTTTTCCAACACCGTGTATGCTGTGTCAAAGAGGCATGTGCACTCTGATGTACACAAGCCCACCACAGATGAGATGCGCATGGAGGAACGAGTGAAGGAGACGTGCTGAATGAAAATGCACATTCACTCTCTGACGCTTTTATGGAACAGCAGAAATGCAGACGTTACCCTGGTAACCCAGCAAACAAAGCAGCTGCTGTTTCTGATCAGTTTTTAATTGTTACAAACAGCCAATCAGATTTTTGTATTCGCTACGGTGTTCATCCCAGCATCAAATACTTAATGACTTAAAGACTTGATAGGCTGTCTATTTTTTTCAAACTTAAACATTTTTAAATTTAAATCTGGACTAGATCATTCTTTATCACTGTTCAGTAACGCTTTACAATAAGGTTATATTAGTATGTTATCGAAATTTATACCATGGTCTGGGTGAATACTCAATTCTGATTGGCTGCAGGGTGTCCATTAATACCTGATAATGGACACCTCGTCGGGCATTAACCCATATATATATATATATATATATATAAAGGGTAACACTTTACAATAATGTTCATTAGTTACTGCATTAACTAACATGAACTAACAATGAGTAATACTTTTGTTACAGTATTTATTAATCTTTGTTAATGTTAGTTAATAAAAATACAGCATTGTTTGTTCATGTTAGTTCACAGTACATTAATGTTAACAAATACAACCTTTGATTTTAATAATGTATTAGTAAATGTTGAAATTAAGATTAATAAATGCTGTAGAAGTATTGTTCATTCTTAGTTCATTAACTAAGGTAGTTAACTAATGTTAACTAAAGAACCTTATTGTAAAGTGTTACCATGAAAAGTTATGTTCGTTAAGATTAGTGAATTCATTAGTTGAACTAATGAACTAACAATGAAAAATACTTCTAAAGAATTTCTTAATATTAGACAATGTTAATGTCAACATTTACTAAAACATTATTAAAATCAAAGTTGTATATGTTAATATTATTCAATGGACATGGGCAAACATTAACTAACAATGAACAGTTGTATTTTTATTGACTAACGTTAAGAAATAATAATAACGACAGTAACAAATGTAGCCACTGCTCATTGTTAGATAATGTTAGTTAATGCATTAACTTAACGGGACCTTATTGTAAAGTGTTACATTGCTCTTCATCTGTTTGAAACCTGTTTACTTTATAGGCTACATTGTTTTGTGTTTTGTTTTATGGCATTTAAATGTTCCTAGTTCTTTTTGTGATAAAAAAAAGTTATTAAACCTGTTAGGAGAACAACACTTTTTTGTATCTTAATTCAATACCACGACAATACTATCATACAATGATAAAAGCATTAGCAATTATCGTTAAAATAAAATTAAAATTATAAAATTAAAATGTTATACTGTCACATGGCCTAGTATACACTTACCTTTTGGTGTCCACTGACCCA
Source organism: Scardinius erythrophthalmus (assembly GCF_964197995.2). Taxonomy (NCBI): domain Eukaryota; kingdom Metazoa; phylum Chordata; class Actinopteri; order Cypriniformes; family Leuciscidae; genus Scardinius; species Scardinius erythrophthalmus. Next base: position 9,596,651 of record NC_138245.1, on the reverse strand, counting down.
TTTTCCTTGGCTTCCATGACTGCTGGATTAAAAATAAAAATTCTCAATGGATTCCGATTCAGTATATGCAATTATAGTCTATCATCACAAGCTCCTGTAGTAGTTCACTAAGAAATACTATAGTATGGGAGATGCTCTATTTTAATTCATTCATTTAATTCATATTTGCAAATTCTGATAAATTCTTGAGGTGTAAGGAGATGCTCTGCTTTGATATGTGTACACTAATGAATATTTTATTAATCTGATCAACAACTGATATATCGCTCACCTGTTTGTCAGAGAGGTGAGACTGCTCTATTCCATTAGATGTGTTCAGTTGTATCCTCATGGCCTTCATCTCCCGCTGTGCAAAACTGCCCCATTTTCCATAAACTTACCCAAGCTTCTGAATAAATCTTTGTGTAGTCAGAGAATTGATTCTGCAAAACAATAAAATAAATAAATAATGATAATAATAATCTGAAAAAAAAAGAAAAAAAAAAGATCAATCATTCTTTCACTTAACTCAACCGATATTTTAAGCACTGTGACCCTTCACGTGAGTAATAAACCAAAAAGTTCAGGACCACAAAAGAGGCTAGACATGCTAAATAGAGGAAACTAGAGGAAATACATTGTAAACATTAAGGTAATCTGTCAGAAAATAGCCTAAATCAAATTACTAGTAAATATATATTTTATCATAATCATTATTATCATATAAAGAAACTCAATTCTGTTTTTAGGTTTCAGAACAGCTTAAATTACATGTGAAAAATATCAGAGTTATAAGGGAAATTAAAATAGCCTAAGCGTTTCCCTTGCTGGTTTGACAGGTTCCGTGTCTATTAAGAGAAACGCGATAAACAAAATGACAGCCATATATTTTTTTTTAACATAGAGAAGTGATGTTTAATTATAAATAAAACATCTAATAATTTATTGTCAGTAAAGTATTTTTAATAACTGAAAAATACCGTATGAAATATATTAGTCTTGCTATAAATATCTGTAACTGTCTCACTGAAGCTGTAATCTGACAGGCTAAACATAAGTACTTTTTCAACAAAACATATATTGAATATATTACAAGTGTTTTTATGATGAATTTCAACAGTGTGATGATTAATAAAGCAGATGATGAACTCATTAGCCAGCTAGCTTCCTTTAACTCCACATTTATGACATTTGCCGTCATTCTAAGAAAACAAAACGACACTTTCCAATTGTTTGGATGAAAAGCTTTTATCTTACCAATTTGTTTTATGATTGGATGATTTATGTTGATGGTTTGGATGTTATTGATTCCCGATCATTGGAACAATATTACGCTTTTTTCGCCCAGCACAATCCGACAAATGCAGGAACGGGGGATCATGGGTAATGTAGTCTCGAACGATGGGAAATGTAGTTGTTCACAAGCATGGATAGATCTAAATCAACCTGTTATTTTTACCTGAGAAATCAATGCAACAGAAATAGGCCGTTTTACCACTTGATTTTTATCCAGGATTGTAACAGTATTTGACTATTATATTATATTATATTATATTATATTATATTATATTATATTATATTATTATATTATATTATATTATATTATATTATATTATATTATATTATATTATATTATATTATATTATATTATATTATATTATATTACAAATGCGATTTTCTCTGCAAGTCCACTTCTTGGCGAAAAAAAGGCAATACAATTTGTTACAACAGGATTCTAACGCCAACTAAAATGCTTTAACATTCTACATGCGTAATACTGTAGGTATTAGCATCATAGGGCAATTCATTTAAGTGGGGGAAGTAAATCATTCACAAACATAAGGACAAACAAAAGACAGAAAATAAATTCCACTTTGCATTGGACATTACAAGGCAATGCAAATAGTTTTATTCAGTGTCTAAATAATTGGTCACAAAATTGTACAGCATGATCTCTACAGCAGATATAAAAATAATAGTAAAAAAAAAAAAAATCAGATGAAATATCAGTATCATATACCATTGTTTAGGGGATCTGTTTTCAAAGCTGGAGGAAAAAAACATTCAAACAAACAATTGTACACTTTTACATTGTACTTTCTTTACCTTTTCATATTTCTGAACAGCCACAGGCTTTCTTCAGCATATACATATTCTATGCGCGCACACACACACACACACACATACACACACACACATAATAGAGAATTTAGCTTTTTCATATATTAATACTGAACATATACTTTTCTTTAATGTGTAAAAGACATGGGGAAAATGGAGCAGTGTTCCATGGTAAAAAACTGCAAAAAGTGAAAAATAGGCTTTATTCAATGTATAAATTAACATAATAAAGTAAAACTTTTACGTCTAATCAAATGTTTTTTTCTAAAAAAAAAAAAAAAAAAGAAAAGAAAAAATAAGGAGACCAGAAAAAAAACCAAAAAAAACTCATAAAGCTTTTACAGGTACCCTAGAACTCCAAGAACTCTTTTGTACATTTCTCTGTGACAGATACCCGTATGTTTTCCTCATCATATTCATCAAAGTTACTAGTGTCTCCAGGCCCTCTGCACTTTGGTATGATGGGAGCATCAACCTGTAAAATTCATGAAGAAATAAAGAGCGGATCTCAAGATCCATTCAGAAACTTGAATCCTGAAAGTATGAATAAGGTGTTAAAGAACAAGAGGCCACACCTTCTTCTCATAGATTGCAATCCAGTCTGTCGTAGCAAACCATCTGTGGTTTTTGATGTCACTGACTCCATTTTTCAAGTTGCCAAAGCGCTTCGTGAGGTCCACTTGCAGCAGATTGCGCAGAAGATCCTTCAGGTCTGAACTGAAGTGTGAGGGGAATCGTACCTGTGCAAATCAAGTATTCACATCTGAATGTTTGATATTTATCCAATAATCTCTAATTATGTTAAAACAAACAAAAAACCCATGCATTGTTGTAGAAGTCAGCAAATGTTGAAAACATCTCTAGAACCTTTGTGTGACAAATGCTCCTGTTAAGATGTTTATTCTGGTCCCAAAAAATATATGACAACATGATATTATTTATTATTATTATTTATTGAATACTGATGAAGCAATCAAGTTTGTGTAAAATAACTAGAAATTGTGATATACTTTAGATATAGGGTCAACACTAAGAGGGACTGACAATACTGAAAAACAAATTATAAAAAAAATGTGCAAACAGCCACTCAAAACACATTAACAATGAGCAGAGCAAAATCCTGGCAACTACCCAGAATACTCACACATTTTGCCACTCACCACTCAAATAAAATTTCAGTAAAGGAATCTATAAAGTATTATTTATAGTATTTTTTCCCCATCCTCATCCTCTCCTCGGATCAGACCCAAAAATATTTTTCTTTTAATTTTAAAAAATTGAAACAGAGTGGTTCAAGACCTTAGGACTTTTGTCACATTTGAACTTAGAATAGACACACACACACACACACACAGACACACACACACACACACACACACACACACACACACACACACAGACACACACACACACACACACACACACACACACACACACACACACACACACACACACACACACACACACACACACACACACACACACACACACACACACACACACACACACACACACACAAAATAACTGGATTCCAAGAGATTATGTGGTTTTAATAAAAATAATAACAAATCCTTCCCTCGCGTGCCAATTTGACCACCATAGGAAGGAATGAAAAATGGGGATTTTTTTTTAATTGGTCAAAAAGTACTAAAAAGGAATTCCCTAGGAATCTCCTAGATTTGAACTACAGTTTTTTACAATCACTTTGCTACTATTTTCAGAACCTTGATGTCATTTTTCAAAACTCTAGACACAAAACTCAAAACGGTTATCACTTGTAACACAGGCTATCTAATGTTCAAAACATTGCATTGTGTATTCACATCTTTAAAGAAATCTTGCACTTGCACAATCATTGGTTCAAAAAACTAATTTACTGTGAAATACCGTTGAGACATAACTATAGATCACCCACACACAAGCAACTGATAGTTTCACTGTGTCATTGTTTGTACAATCATTAAATATTGTAGAACAAAATAGGTGATACAGGTTTCATTATGGCACTACATGTACAGTAAACACATCTCTGTAAAAGCACTGCAGTAGTAGAGAGAATACTACAGTGGAATCATTGAACAAAGTTTGTAATATATTGATGCAAAACACTACAGTACAATCACAACATAGGTTTATTTGAATCAAAGCAAAAAATAATTAGCTATGAAATAGAAAAGAAAAGACAGTACTGTAAAACATCAAATGCAGTGTTCCTCAACTTGCTTGCTTGTACTGTAAGAAACAGAACAGGAGTGATGATCTATACAGTGCAGTGCTGTCAATACTGTACATAGTCTGAAAAGGTAGTACAGTGTTTGGGACCATAGACACAGTGTCTGATGAAGCAGTATGATCAAATATTAGGCTACATCCATGGATATTGTAGTCTAATTGGTTCATGCTCCATGCTAATTGGTGACAATGAATCTCGTTATCTTGAAACTCTCATGATTTACTGTAAACATGGAAGATTGTTTGTCTGTTTCCATACAACTATGCATTCAGAGTAATGCAATAGTTTCTTATCATTTTGAGCAGTTGTATCAATTGATAGTTAGATCAATGTAAGGAAATGAATAGACACTCATTTGAAATGTAATGTGTGAATTGCCTTTTGAAATAGTAGTACTTTGATGTTAAGTTGTGTCATATTGAACAGGTGATTTTTGTTGAATGAACAAATGATCTAAGTTTTATGTGTATTGTATCCAAGCAATTGAGAAAAGGGTTAGAGTTTTGAAAAATGTGCATTTTGATCATTGGTTGTGAGTTTTGTGTCTAGAGTTGTGAAAAATGACATCAAGGTTCTGAAAATAGTAACAAAGTGATTGTAAAAAACTGTAATTTACAATGCTGTACAATTACAATTAACAGCATTTTTTCTTCTGAATTAAAATCAGCATTTTCAAATAAATATTCTTCAAGATTTTACTTGTTTTTTCCCCCTTGCTGTCCACCTTACATAATAACTTGAATTATCAACATACACGTCAGACCCTTCAGTATAAACACTAACCTAAAAATGCTCAAAATTAAAACTAAACATGCTAAAAGCATACCAAAAAATGATTTTATAATGTCTAAATATATACCCAAATGCATACTGAAAAAAAAAAAAAAAAAAAAAAAAACCTGAAGAAAAATGACTTGGGGACCCTGGGGAACAGTTCATTTGCACCATATAGAGCCAATTGCAGCCAATAAGGCCATCTGGTGGCAAGAGTTATGAAATATCATGTTATTTTTTTTCCCACAAGAGGTCGACTAAGACACCCAATGTGAGACCTTTTGGAGAGTTATTTTGTATTTAAAGGGGTCATCGGATGCCCATTTTCCACAAGTTGGTGTGATTCTTTAGGGTCTTTGTGTAAAGTTTGTAACATACTTTGGTTAAAATTCCTCAATGGTTGTGCAAAACAACACCCTTTTTACCTCCGCAAAAACAGCTCTATTCATAGCGACCCCTTTCAGTGCATGTCTCTTTAAATGATAATGAGCAACTGCTCACCCCACCCCTCTCTTCCATGAGGCATGTTGACACAAGACAGGTAAAGTGCTGCCTTGACAACCTGCCTTGGTGGACAGTATACAAATGGCTAAGGGCGGAAATATGCTAATACTGGACAGTGGTCGTGGGCAGAGCATGAGCAATATGACATCACATTGCTCAGAAAATCCAAACGGCTTGATTATTTAGAGTGTTTAGGCTTTTTGAGGATAAAAAAAAAGAGTGAATGGATTTTTTTCATTGTATGGTGTGTCATAGATTCATATAAAATTCATATAAAAGTGAATTTTGCATCCGATGACCCCTTTAAGTGAAAGAATGTGCTGAATGTGCTTAAATTATTTGACTAAATTAAATTATTGATGAAGTCTAGTAATTTAAAGGTAAATAAAAAAATAAAAAATGTGTCAAAAAAAAGGATAAAAAAATCAAATGATATAAGCTTTCTGGACAAAAAAATAATAAATAAATAACTAAATAATAATAATAAGTATAATTTTGGGATTATAACATATTCATTATTTTGGGGGGGGGGGGGGGGGGTTTGTTGAAATTTTGAAATTCTTCTGACCTTGCCAGATACGATTTTCTCATAGATCTGAATGGGTTGATCAGCGAAGAAAGGTGGATATCCAGCAGCCATTTCATAGATCAGAACACCCAACGCCCACCAGTCAACAGCTTTGTTGTAGCCCTAACAAAGAAAAAGAGCAAACGCTGAGACCTTGTTGAACTCCTAAGGAGGAAGAACTACTGGTGTGTTTTCTTACCTTGCTGAGAATTATCTCTGGTGCCAGGTACTCTGGTGTACCGCACAATGTCCAAGTTCTGCCTTTCACTCGTTTGGCAAAGCCAAAGTCTGTTACCTTAATCACATTCAAATATAAGAGTTATGGATGAAGCTAATTAAAATGATGTATGAATACAAGACCAAAGTGAAAGTAACATTTTATCGGAAGATCCGCAGCCAAGAGACTGGCACACCTGGATGTATCCCTGATGATCAATGAGCAAGTTTTCAGGTTTTAGGTCCCTGTAGATAAGGTCTAGAGTATGAAGATACTCGAACGTCAGAATAATCTGAGCAGCATAGAAACGTGCATTCTGCTCACTATAAGGAAAAAATAAAGTTATTTCATTGATAAAGAATGGAAGAAGGCTAAAGGCACATCATAAAGAGTTTTTATTAACTAGTTTTTAAGCGGTTCACCTGAATCTTCCAATCCGTCTCAGATGTGAGAACATCTCACCGCCTTGGATATATTCCATGACCATGTACAAATTTGAATTATCCTGTTGAGGGAATTATTTAATGAAATTAATTTCTAGGCCTGCCAAACACAACAAACACACACTTTAACATTGTCTTTCTTCTCAATATAATTTGCTCCTGTACCTTAAAAGCGCACTCCAGTTTCACAAGGAAAGGAAAGGAAACTGCTTGTAATATTTTCTTCTCATTTAATGTGTGTTCTATCTGTTTGAGCTTCACCACCTGGAAAATCATCAAAAGCAGGGATAAAAAAATACAATTAAAATTAAAATTAAAAAGAAAATTATGAGAAATAATTAATAATATGAAAAAAACAGGCAAATATTTTACAGATTTTCATTAGCTACTTTCGTTTTTGGTTAAAGTAAAATAAAACAACATTAGTCTTGTTGTATTTCTATGTAAAAACAAACAAAGTTGTGATTTTAAAATACCGATTTTTAGAGTAACTGTTCAAAAGCCGCTGGATCCAGACATGATGGCTGTTTCTTACCCATAAAGACATTCCAACGCTATCTCACAACCAATGGACTACTTGCACAACTACTACTATTATAGTACTTTTGTACTATTGGTGCTTTATTCCAGTCTTTTGAAATAGTTGAATGAATGAATAGTTACGTTTTGTACTAAATGTTCTAAATGTACTAGAGAGAGTCGAAAGTAGAGAGTCGCGTAGTTATGACGCAATCATTAGCCTATTTTTACAAAAACGGCTTCTACGGGACCATAGTGCAAGATACAAGGTAATGGAGCCTTTTATATATTGTCGTGTTTCTTTAGAAATAAACAATGGACAAATGGAGTCTTTAAATGCCTCAAATGTAAAGTTATTCGCTGGCAAAGTGACGCCAAAATGAATGGGAGTCAATGGAATGCTAACAGCAGGTGATAGCTTGCTAACCAATGGCGGCCCCCAGGGAAGGTACGCTTTCCGGGTGCTGGATTACCCCCTTGGACTTATGTTTTTATTGGTGGTTGGCAAACCAGCTTATTAGGTATTTTACCGCCACCTACTGAACGGGAGTATGGATCAGAAGATTTGGCAGAAGGGGAAGAAAAAAGATAAATAAAAATAAATTATAATTGGCAATAACCTTTATACTCGCTCCATCAGACCTGTTTCTTTCAAAAATTTCAATAACTGTATATGTATTTTCCTCAATGCTGTTCCAAGGATGTTTTTTAAAGTGAAGTTTAGTTTTAATTTTTCTAGTACTTCTTTTAATTCCTTCCTTTCCTTTTCATATAATAACAATCCATCATCACATGTTGGACAGATCCTGGTTGATTGCAATGTAAACACATTCCATTTATAATATGTTGAGCCCTGTATGTCCTATTCTGAGACGAGTGATAATCCTGTCTTCACTTTGCTTTTTACTCATCTCCCTTTTCATGCCAACAAAGCTTTGAATACTATACAAATGTCTTCCTGTATCATTAATATCCCAATATTCCTGCCATATATTTTTTTTGAGTTTGATCTTTTATAATTGCTTTAGCCTCATTTGCAATCTGCAAATCTACTGTTGGTGATTTAAGAGATTGTTTAGCCAACATATCCACTTATTCATTTCCTTTCACACCAACATGTGCAGGAACCCAAACAAACCATACACTCAAACCTTTATTATGTAATCTGTATATTGTTTGATATATTTCAATTATGATTTCCCTGATTTTATCAGATGCAACTAAAACATATTTTTTTTTTGGGGGGGGGGGGGGGGGGGTATATTCTTCTACCCACTGCAATCCCAATATAATGGCTACCAGTTCTACTATATAAACTGAAAGATTATCTGTTGTTCTTTTCTTGATATATTTTCCACATTGTGGGATGTACACTGCAGCACCTGTATGTCCATTTTTTGTTTGTTTTTTAACCATCTGTGAATATCATTATTTTATTAGTAAAATTATTTTCTAAGTAGCATTGGACAACAAACCAGACAGGTATTTGCTTTAAATTATCAGTGGCATTATAAACATCCAAGGAGGGATATTTGAATATGGGACAGTAGGACAATATTGTATACTATTCAAAACTATTTTCCCTGCTTTTTCATTCACAATCCAAAACTCCTAAAATTAGATTTACTATGTTCCCAACACTCCTGTACTATAGTCTTTGCAGGATGGGATTCATTATGCCCTTGCAGGTTTACCCAATATGCTAGCATAATTTTAAGTCTTCTAATACCCAACGACATCTCTCCCATTTCAACCTGAATTGCCGCAACTGGAGATGTTTTGAAAGCCTATTGTCTAGTTCCCTTTCGAGAACGGTTCACTCATATCGCGTCACTTGACGCTATAGGAAAACTCTTTTTTTCAAGAATAATGAAGCCTTTATTTTAAAACGCAGTGCAGCTGCACAGCCAGCACAGTGCAGAACTGTATAGCATGCTGATTGGCTGGGCTGAGGGAACTGCACAAACCTATGGAGAAGCGACGAGGACGCGCAAACCTATCAGGGCACTTCCCGCCTCGCGCGTGGCGAAACCCGCCAAAATGGGCGTGGCTACTGACTATATAAGTGGCCCATTTCGCCATAGGAATCAGATTTTGAAAGCCTTCTCGCCGTTGAAACGAGACCAGCAGCGGAACGCAGTGAATCTGCAGCAGCAGTTCAGCGGACGGCGGCGTGCTGCTCAGCGCTGGGCAAAAACCAGGGCCGTGCACAGGGGGGTGGCCCGGTGGCTAGAGCCACTGCCCCTCTGCCCTCATCGACTGAGGTGCCCCTCTTCCCCACCCCCACCGTTGTGAAAAAGTAATCCGCTCCAGGTTTTCCCGCTCGCTCCGCAGCATCACTCATAGTATGGCCCTATTTAACGGTCTGAAACGCAAGTATCAAGCGCGAAACGCAAGTAACTTTTTGGGCGGACTTTGTTGCTATTTTACCGGTGGGATAAATGACTCTTGCGCCCGACGCAAATCTAAAATGTGTTGGTCTGAAGTAGCTTCATTATTCATAGGTGTGGTTTGGGCGTAACGTGAAATAAACCAATCAGAGCGACATCTTACATTCCCTTTAAGAGCAGATGCGCTTGTTCCATGGCGAATTGCTATTATAACGGCGGATTTGCCAGGCGCGGTTCACAGCCGAGGAGACCGACGCTCCCGTCAGGGCCGTAAAACACAGAGAAGTGACATTGGGGATGGAGAAACACACCCAAATTAGCTTCGGTTAAACAGGCGTATAATAATTTGGGTAAATGTGTAAGCTAGATTTATGCCTATTTCTTCACATCTTCATGGACACAACAATGATTTCCCTAATGTGTTAATATGAATGAATGAATGAAATCTTTATTTCGAACAATTAAAAACATTTTTTAGCATAATAATCACACTGTTTGAAAAGGGATAGGTAGAAGCCCTAGGCTTATCAAGACCTAATATTTTTCCTTGTAATAATGTATGATTTGCAAAAATGAAAACTGCTGCTTCTGTGTAGATGAGAGAAGCAAAGTGTATGTGCGTTGTGCACACGCTACATTGATTATGGCCAAGTATGCGCCCTTAAAATAGCATCTGAATAACATGCGCAACGCGCCACTGACTTTAGACGAGGTTTTTCCTGGTCAGTGGCGGAATTGTTTTCTGAAACTGCAAAATAGCACCAGAGAACGTTTATGCCGGAACACGCCTCCTTTTTGCACTGAACCGCCCCCGGGAGCGCAAGTGTATTTCCTAGTTTACCGACGTGCGTCTGTGGAGGGAAAAGTCCGCTGTGAGCGGGTGAAAAATAGGAATGACACATGCGTCGCTGTACAAAGTCAATTGCGCTGGGTGCAAGATAGGGCCCTATGTCTCTGCGGCGCTCTCTTGAAACTGAGAGTGAACACGACAGTTCACAAAAGCTGTCGCATTAACAGGTAGGCTATGCAAGACAGTGGTTGAATCTTCAAAATTAGTCATTTGTTTTTTGTTTTTTTTTATGTCGGTAATGTTTTGCTCTTGGTCTTCTACTAGTGCTAACAACTTGTACAACATATCCACGTTCTTAGAATTAGCTGCTTGTCTAATCAAATCTGGCCATTGAAAAAGACATCCCAATCATAAAAAATGAGGTTATTAAGATCTTTCAGGACATGGTACCAACTAGAAAGATAAATAGTTTCTGTTATTATCATCACCAATGTGTAATTGTGAATCATAAAAAAATAGGTTATCAAGATCTTTCAGGACATGGTACCAAATAAAAAAGTGTTGCTGTAAATGGAACAGGTAAATATAAAAATGTAAAACAGCAAATAGTTTCTGTTATTATCAGCAATGTGTAATTGTGATGTTCTATCAAAACATCTACAATGAAGTCTAAAATGTATTTGAGCATGTGCTGTCTTCTCTTTTAATTGTATATTTTGTAATAACTGGATAATTTGTGTTAACAAGCAACCACCCCCTTAGTGCCCCTTTTTTGGTTTAGGCCACTGCCCCTCAAAATGTCTGTGCACGGCCCTGGCAAAAACCATGCAGAAACTGCACTCACTCAGGGCGGCTGTTCTCATTGCGAGAACATGCCGCTCTCCTCTCTGCACTCGCGGCTAGCTTTCTTTTTAGAGAGCGACCCCGCCCCTCGTGCCCTCCCATTTCCCTCCTCCTAGGAACCGGTGGGAAGAAATGGTGGGGTCAGAGGACACAAGAGCGCATGGAGACGAGTGAGTTCACGCCGGCTCAGTCCCTGCATTCTCTCCACACTCTCTCCTATGAAGAGGCCGGCCTCGTCTCGTTTGGTGGACCCGGAGGAAGACCTCCACGATGACGCCGATCTGAAGGCGAGGATTGGTCGGGCTCTATTACTGACCCCGCCCCCCCATCTCAGACCAGCAAAAGCGACACCAGAGTTACTCTGGTAACGCTTTTGCTGGTCTGAGACGGGGGGATGGGGTCAATAATAGAGCCCGGGTCTCAAATATAGGGTCTTGACTGGTCTTCACCGGAAGAGCCAGCTAAAAGCCGCCTTGATGAATGGTTCCTGCCGGGGTGCCAGCAGGTCCCTCGTCAGCGATCAGTGCCGTTCTTCCCTGAGGTTCATGACGAACTGATGAAGTCAGTGACTCCAAAGTCGTCCTCAATGACTCCAAAGTCGTCCTCAAACCTAGACATGGCTATGTACCCAAGGTGCTCTCAACTCCGTTCAGAGCCCAGGTCATTTCACTATCTGCCCTTCCCCTGTCGGAAGACGATAGAGAAATAACTCCACTCTGCCCTGTTAGGGTTCTCAGAGTTTATATAGAGCGTTCTACCCCGTTCAGGCAGTTGGTACAGCTCTTTGCATTCTTCGGCGGCCGCACCAAAGGGCTCGGTCACGAAGCAAAGATTGTCACATTGGATAGTAGATGCTGTCTCTTTGGCCTACGCCTCAATGGGCCTTCAATGCCCCATAGGCAACAGGGCTCATTCCACAAGGGGCATGGCCTCTTCATGGGCATGGTCCAGTGGTGTACCAATTGAAGACATTTGTGCGGTGGCCGGCTGGTCTTCGCCATCCACATTTGTGAGGTTTTACAACTTGGAGGTGCCGGCTCTGCAGGCATGAGTCCTTTCTATCTAGGAGATCTTGGCTCCTGAAAGGCCCAAGCCTCAAGGTATCCCTTCGTGGGCTCCGACATTTGTCCGGTCCCCGTTGGTTTTTGACTTTTAGTTCTACTGTAAGCCTTGGGCTTCACAGCACCAGATGGTAGTTCAGAGCGAAGTCGTCAGCTAATAACTCGCCTCGATATAACTCGAACTATGGGTTCCCATATCAATACGAGTGAACTGTTCTCGAAAGGGAACGTACTCGGTTACTAACGTAGCCTCGGTTCCCTGAGAGTAACGGGAACGAGTATTGCGTTGACGGCCGTGCTATTAAGCTTCATGTTCAGGTACTGTCACTTCAGTCGATTTAACCTGATTCCTATGGCGAAATGGGCCGCTTATATAGTCAGTAGCCACGCACATTTTAGCAGGTTTCGTCACGCGCGAGGCGGGAAGCGCCCTGATAGGTTCGCGCATCCTCGCCGCTTCGCCATAGGTTTGTGCAGTTCCCTCAGCCCAGCCAATCAGCACGCTATGCAGTTCTGCACTGTGCTGGCTGTGCAGCTGCACTGCGTTTTAAAATAAAGGCTTCAATATTCTCGAGAAAAGGAGTTTTCCTATAGCGTCTAGCGACACAATACTCTTTCCTGTTACTCTCAGGGAACCGAGGCTACGTTAGTAACAGAGTACGTTTTTTAAGATTAGTTTCAGCTGCCACCATAAAAGCAGTACAACCATAATCAAAAGTTGATCTCATAAGGGCCCAGTATATATTTCTCAATGAAGACCTAGTTGCGTCCTGACAAGCAGCACACTATATTTTGAATTTTCTTGCATTTTGTTTTCATTTTATCTACGGATGTGGCCTTTAAAAATGCGCGTCTCAGAGAAAAGAATGCCACGAGCACTTCCGACATTCTGCGGGATCGTGCAGAAGGGGGATTAGGTGTTGGACGCAGGAAATACTAAAACCTGTAGATGGCAGTCGTGTTTCATGTGGCCATACTGAGTTGACGAAGTATGACGAATACAATGTTTTCTTTTGCCAGTTACATAAACAGTCACATATTCTTCATAAAAATCCGACTCAAACGCGCATCATTTGTCTTATTTTTTTTTTCTGTGTTTACAGTAGGCTAGAAGAGACGTGATGTAGGCTATGATAACTGAGTCTTATAACACAATAATTTGCGAAGACCTTTAAAGAGACCAAGATCATTTGCGCAATATCATTATCTAATTTTACATTTAGTTCATTTTTGCATCTTAACGTTTTAAATAGTTTTAACATGGTTGTAATGCGCTTTTCTGCATTACACACAGTACTTTTTATACTATCATGTTTCCCTTATAGGCGTCGATTTCGGTGGGGACGGTGGGTACGCACCCACCAGATTTCGTCATGAGTCATTTTGTACCCACCACTTTTAATTTCAGTCCATATTAATTTGACTTTTGGTTCGATTTTTTTTTTTTACCGTTTTCAGTGGTTATGAGGAGCTTAATTAATTTAACCTGAGATGTGCGTTATATCGCTTTTTGATCATTCTTTGTGTTGTCGAATTTTGACACAGTTTCATTATTTGTTCATAATAATTTGATTCATAATTATGTCATTTTTTTCTAAAAGTAAAAAAAAACCTGTTTTTTCTAAAAGCAATATTCTAAAGAGATACAAAGACATTGTACGAGTAACCACCAGATTTCGTCATGAGTCATTTTGTACCCACCACTTTTAACTTCCGTTGACCGTTTTAGTGGTTATGAGGAGCAATATGAGAGAAAATTTTTGTAATCATTGTCTGACACACAAAAAAAAAATATAATATTCATTTTATTTTAATTTTCGTGTTCGCATTTATGAGGGAAAAAACAACGTGTCAGTTTACGGTTATGGACATGAGCGCTCTAAAAGCGGCAATAAAAGTCTGCTTTAAAACTTTAACAGAGACCTCAAACAGAACAGCTGCCTTTCTTTAAATCGAATTTCGTTTTGTATTAATTATATCTTAATTTTAATCAATGTTTCGTGAACCAATGAATTGCCTGGATTTAAGAAGTAAATATAGCAGACAATCACGACATTGGAGGCGCCGGCGATATCTCATAAATGAACCGAAACTCAGCGTCTAATGCACATTCACATTTACAGTGTATTTAGACACATTTAGACGCATTCATAATCATTACTTTTACCGGTTCTTTGTGGCAAGCTTTATGCGTGCGGTCGTGCGCTTGAGTGCGGCTATATTACGTAAACGCTCATGATCATGATATAAGTAGGCTAATTAAATTAATATAAAGGGGCGATTTGTCCACGAATTACTTAAATGAACAACTAGCCTAGTATACTAGTCGACTAGAAAAAAAAACTTTTAGTCGAAAGCAGCCCGTATTCCACATATTTTCGAACCAGGCAACAGGACATCTGTGTTGAGCGAGGCCGAGGACCCTGAGCGGAATGAACGAGCGGAGCGGAATATTCAGAAATGCGCTCTCCACTCACGAGCTCTGATCGGAACAAACCCGAACCTCACTGTCTGCTGAACTTGCAGAATCATCAAAATATAATATTTTCTAAAGATGAATTTTAAAACTTTATTGGTGGTAGTTGAGAAGAATTCCTCTTTCCATATCTAAATCATTTCGAGTGCAATATAAATGTATCATATTGTTATTCTTAATATATAAGAATAATACGTATTTTTTACAACATTTTTAACATATAGAGAATATAAGTTTAGCGTGTCGTGTGTATTTCCTAATTATAAGCTTTTGGTGAAATTGCAACAAAACTAAAAGAGTAAAACATAAAAACATGGCGTCGTCTCAAGAAATATCTGCGTACACACTAAACCACTGAAACCGACTCAAAACGATGTAGCCTAGTATACATACAGGCACTGTAATTCTGCCACAGACATACACTAAAAACGGAGAAGACTTAAAGCATGCGCATAAACCTTGCGCGCTATACAACAATAATATTAGGCACAGTAGCTTCTTTTTTTTCTTTTCTTTTTTTTATCAAGAACTTTGTTGAACAATATGAACAACCATAAATGGTCTGGTACAAAATATGAGTCACGATATTCGATAGTTAACAGATGCATAAAGCTTGCCACAAAGAACTGGCAAAAGTAATCATGTGTCAAATATAGCAAGGAGACATTTTAATTGTTTACTAATCAACTAGTGTTTTATGTGTCAGTGTCAGTCAAAGATGTTGAAAATGCTGACTTGTCATCTTCGCAGATATTGTGAACGTGCCTAGAGAGAAATGCACACTTTAAGAGAGTTATCTGTTTCTTTTCGTTTTGAATTGTTTTGTTTAAAAGTGGACATTTCAAGCTTTCTAGATACATTTCTGAGTTTCGGTTCATTTATGAGACGAGCTCAGTTCACGAGCAATGCAAGTTATATCGCGCCGGTGCCTCCATTTCCTGATTAAATCGTCTTAAATGCGTCTCCGTATGGACAGAATCCAATGTAATCTTCCTGATTTAATCACGTAAAACACAAGTCTAAACACAAGCACCACTCTTCTGAATGATGGTAACCACAAACCTCCAAGAGTTTGTAAACCAATTGTTTGTAAAACATAGCCTATTTAATATTTACAAATTCAAAATAATTATAATAATAATAATAATGTTTTACAGTGTATAAATAAAACGACATGAAGAAAGTTATTTCCAAAATGTTGGCTAATTAATTGCACAGTCTTTGTTTTAGCTGCTTGTTTTAGCTGCTACCAATTGCACAGTCAAGAAATTACAACCACCCACCCCCCAGGTCTGCCGATTCAACCCCCAATGCTAATCGATCTCCTCTCAGGGAATCAAAAGAAAACCGGTTTTTCCAGTTTTCACCAGCGTGTGGGCAGGGTTTTAATCCCTTGCAGTTCCTTTGTTTAAATACTATTTAAGCAAATATACTATACATACGCTTTAAGTTATTTCAAATTAATGTTTATAGCTTAATTTGTTGATATCGCGTAACTTAATTTGACATATGTTGATATATGACATTGTAGATTCCATTGCATGCCAGGAAGAGGCTTATGCTTTGTTTTAAATAATGAGCATTTACGATAATATAGCCGCACTCAAGCGCACGACCGCACGCATAAAGCTTGTCACAAAGAACCGGTAAAAGTAATGATTATGAATGCGTATAAATGTGTCTAAATACACTGTAAATGTGAATGTGCATTACACGCTGAGTTTCGGTTCATTTATGAGATATCGCCGGCGCCTCCAATGTCGTGATTGTCTGCTATGTTTACTTCTTAAATCCAGGCAATTGGTTCACGAAACATTGATTAAAATTAAGACATAATTAATACAAAACGAAATTCGATTTAAAGAAAGGCAGCTGTTCTGTTTGAGGTCTCTGTGAAAGTTTTAAAGCAGACTTTTATTGCCGCTTTTAGAGCGCTCACGTCCATAATCGTAAACTGACACGTTGTTTTTTCCCTCATAAATGCGAACACGAAAATTAAAATAAAATGAATATTATAATTTTTTTTGTTGTGTCAGACAATGATTACAAAAATTCTCTCATATTGCTCCTCATAACCACTGAAAACGGTCAACGGAAGTTAAAAGTGGTGGGTACAAAATGACTCATGACGAAATCTGGTGGTTACACATACACTGTCTTTGTATCTCTTTAGAATATTGCTTTTAGAAAAACTTTTAGTTTTTTTACTTTTACTTTTAGAAAAAAAAACAACATAATTATGAATCAAATTATTATGAACAAGTATGAAACTGTGTCAAAATTCGACAACACAAATAATGATCAAAAAGCGATATAACGCACATCTCAGGTTAAATTAATTATATAAAAAACAGGGAACATTTTGTAAAAGCAAAACTGAACAAAATGCATACTTAAAATAATTGTATTAGGCTATGTGTTACCGAATATTTAATACCACTTCCCCATAATGTTGTAATTATTTTTTTAAAACAACATCTGTCAAACTGTCAATCAGACACCTCTTATCTGGTCATTTTTATTTTATTTTAGAAGTCATAACTGTTGATCACCCTTTGTATGGAATTTGTGAATATGAATATTTAGAAGATTTACAAACTGTCGGCAAGACCTCAAACCAACCCCGGACATTCTGAGACTAACGTGGAAAAATCTTTATGCTTAATGCATTAAGACAGTTCAATTAAAATATTTATTAATAATGTAATGGCACATCAGATGCGCCCAAAATATAAATGCTACGCGTTGTGCTGCAACATTACCTCACAAGAAATATCTGCACAAGAACAATCACACAAGAAATATCTGCACGAATTAAGAATCTGGGTAAGTCGCATTATTTAATTGCATTATGTTAGGATGATTTTGTGTATATATATAAAAAATACTGATGGGTTTTTACAGGCAGAGTCACGTGTATTATGCTCACACTAAATTCTCTGTTGCACTTATATAAATGCGCATTGCATGCACAATCATCCTAATAGTTGTACAAAAAAGTTATGCGCTGGCAAGAACGTCACTTTGCTGTTTTAATAAAAGCAATGTTACATATTCTGCATGCACTCATCTCCTGGAAACCACAGCAATGACAAAGCATATAAAAATTCGTAAACGTTGTCCAATACCCCTTCTTGTCTTAATGAACCTTTTGCATTTACTAATATTTTCAAATGTCTGTATAATACAGTAGCCTACTGTAAATATTTGTGTCTATTACTATTTATAATTTATATTTTATTGTGGATGTTTTCTCACAATCATGACGTAATGTGAAGTAAAAGAAAAAATCTAATGTAAAGTTGTTTTTTATTTTTATTTTTTATGAGGGATTTTTTAAGTAGGCCCCCCGAAAGCACTTGCAGAATTCTGCGAGACTCTACGAGACGAATTGCCGAATGCCGCGGGAGAAAACGCGCGTTTTTGAAGGCCAGATCTGTATGTGTTGTCTCCATGTAAGCTTTTCATCAAATAAAACTCCAAGAAATCTAATCACCCTAACTTGCTCAAGTTCTTTACCATATAATTTCAATGAAATTTGTTTATGTCGCTTAGAGAAACAAATTATCTGAGATTTGATTGTAGATATTTAAATGACCATTGTTCTACTGCCTCAACTGCTGTCTGCATTTTCTTTTGCATGTATTCTAGATTTCTGCCCCTAATCCAAAGGACCCCATCATCCGCATATAGAGATTTCCCTATACCATGTTAACACGTAATACACGCATGATGTTGCCGTTTTCAAAAATCCTTAAAAAAAATGTGTTTTTAGTAGGGCTGTCAAAAGATTAATCGCGATTAATCGCATCCAAAATAAAAGTTTGTGTTTACATAATATATGTGTGTGTACTGTGTATAATTAAATTTGTATATATAAATACACACACATGCTTGTATAATATATATTTAAGAAAAATGTGTAATTTATATATAAAAAAAATATATTTATATATATACGTATATGTATGCAAATATTTCTTAAATATATACATGCATGTGTGTGTATTTATGTATACAAAATAATTATACACAGTACACACACATATATTATGTAAACACAAACTTCTATTTTGGATGCGATTAATCACGATTAATCTTTTGACAGCCCTAGTTTTTAGTTGAAAACGGTGTTGAGTAAACGGCCCCCCAAACTGTCTGACGTGACAGTCATCAGTGGAAACATCATGGCTCACTGTGGTTTGGTCCTGTCAACAGAGGAAGTTTCAGTTTCCTCTTCTCTGTCATTTTTTTACCATTTAACATTACATTCTGACACATGAAACAAGGCCCAGACCAGCCAGACACAATTTAAACTGTCACATCTGACCTTTTTTTTTTGGAGCTAATAATGTCTTCTGTAAACCTGATAAATGTTTTTGTTATGGCGGGTTAGGTAAAATGAGTAGAGGAGGGATCTAAATGCAGCACCTTTATTATAACGATAAAGACGATAATCCACAAGAGAAACATTGAAGAAGATCACAGGAGAAACATGCATTGACAGCATTGACAACACAAGACAAAGAACTGAACAAACTGAGAGCCATACATAGGATAATGATGAACTAAACAAGGAGTAGGTGGATGCAATCAATCAAACAATGAGTAATGACAACAAATGTAACCATGACAATCAAGGAAACAAAAAGAAAACATAGGAAATAAGTATGTATAAACTATGGCTGCATCTGAAATCACACACTATTTTTCGCATACTATCGATTTAGGATGCAGCATAAGAGTCCAATACAAAACTGAAACCAAAAACTAAATGTCATAGTTTTTAATATAACATAACCATAATTTGTGAAAACATGCTCAAACATGCATTTTAGTCTGGGACTAGGCTTAAGCCTTGTCTGTGAAACCGGCAATAATGCCAAATTTTGTGAGGAGGCTTCTGAGCTTGCTCGGTTTGATGATCAGTGATCACCCTTAACAATCTTGAAAAACTTGTTAAAGCATGGGGAAATTGAATATATTTTTGTTAAAAATGTTTTGTTTCAAGTCATCATTAGGGTGATTAGTGTCATTCTTCTTTATGAAGTTTCTTCAATTTTAGTGATTAAATTCTTTTTGCATAGAAGTAAGTAACCCTATAACCTTTGAGCTTGTGCCAATACCTGCAAACTGAGATTGTTTAGTGGAAAGGTTAGTAATATTTGCATTAGTAATGTGCAATATTAATACTCAGCTTAAGTTCAAAATGCAGGCATATTGAACTGGGATCCACACGTATTAGATACACACCAAGGATGATCATTATCAGTACATACAGTTTTAATGATATTGACACAGAGGAGCATATTTTTTCCCCAGTTAATGATTATTTTTTTCTCAGCAGTAGACGACATAACAGTAGCACACACTCATAATAAACAGAACATTATCGTTCACTGTTGCCTTTTGCTTGCTTAGCTGGGGACAATTAATATTCAGCAATATTATTGATTCGACTGCACTGACACTATTGGAAGAGAACTGAACTGAGCTGGATGATGACATCACTATATTTTCTTCAGAGCTGCTTTATAGATGAATTGAACTAATTTCATAATTGATGAACTTTACACATTGAACTGAACTGAATAAACACTAAACTGATTTCAACTGAATAACAACTGTTTACTGTACTATTTTCTTTTTAGAGCTGCATTACGGTAGAATTGAATTCTGTTTATATCAATTAATCATTCATTTCCATATCAATGTAAAGCTGCTTTGTATATCTGTATTGTATAAAGCAATATATAAATAAAGGTGAATTGACTTCAATCACAGACCAATTTTTTTTTTTTTTTTATTGTTGGTAGTTGATAGAAGTTATTTATTTATTTATTTTTTACAGTGGATGTCATTTTCCGAGGACATCAAATGAATCACTGTCTTCATTGTATAACCATACTCTTCTTGGAAAATTTAAAAATAAATATTTACAAAATAGTTCACATTTTGCTCTGAAAAGCTCAATATACTCTTTAAGAGACCTGTTGTTAAATAATAAAAATGAACAAAACCAAATGTCTTCTACAGAGGACAAAGAGCAATTGCTGGGTCCTGCAGGAGGATATACAGTATGCATACTCACTTTTTGCCTGTCCAGAATCTTCATAGCATAGTATTGTCCTGACTGTCTGTGCTTGACTAGCATTACTCTCCCAAAAGATCCAGTCCCAAGAGTTTTCAGCCTGTCAAAATCATCTAGACATGATGTGCTCTGCAGATCCAAAGGCAGAGGACAACAATTAGTTCTGCTGGAGAAAACGGTCTTTTACTTTGATGTTTACTGTAATAAAGCTCTCATACCTGTGGCTGACTCTCCCATTTAATCAAAAAATCATCTTTGGCTTTTGTCAAGACTTCTTTCACTAAACGGAACAGATTACAGTATAAACATCAGTGGCAAAGGATTGTTCTCTGCTTGAGGGGAGAATAAATGTTCAAATGAAATGTCATTTTATGTTTTTGAGCAAGAAGAAAAAAGGCAGGAAACCTCAGTAGAGTCAGTGCACTTCCTGCCAACACCGTATGTTAGACTTAATACAAATTAAAATGGTAACACTTTACAATAAGGTTCATTAGTTAACATTAGTTAATTACATTAGTTAGCATGAAGGAATAATAAACTGCACTTATACAGCATTTATTAATCTTTGTTAATGTTAATTTCAACATTTACTTTATTAACATCTTCTTAACATTAGTTAATGCATTTTGAACTAACATAAATTAACAATGAACAGCTGCATTTTTATTAACTAAAGTTAACAAAGATTAACAAATACAGTAACAAATGTATAGCTCATGGTTAGTTCATGTTAGTTAATACATTAACTAATGTTAGCTAGTGTACCTTATTATAATGTGTTAGCATTAACATATTAAAAAAAGTGTGTGCTATAGCTATAGTGAATGCTTTATTTTGGGATATTCACTTCAGGTGAGTTTCTGCTACACAGAGTCTTTGAGTTGAGTTCGCATGGCTATTTCATGTAAAGACAACATAACACATCTCTCCCCTTGACAACATTGTAAATGTTTTCATAAAGCCAGCTACAACCAACATTATAATATATATAGATATGGACTTTTGATTGATATCTTTTATGAGGTGCAGGCTGCCACTTGGTCATGAGATTTGCTTTTGCATCTGTTTGTCAGATGTATATCAGTAACGGTGAATTTGGTTACATCTTATGTTGTAATTTCACTGGAACCAAGAGTGTTGTGTCTGTAAATACAGACATCAAGTAAACTGTGATAGCTGTGTGCAGGGCGGCCTATTATCTCGTCTGCTACGAACTAGAAGGTAAAGATAATAATTCATAGATGTAATGCTTTAATAGCCACTGTTCACTGAAGTGAAAATTCAGGTTTGTTTGCTGGCTCTGAGAAGACTTGTTTCTCTTCCTGTTAAAACCACAAACAGTCTGACAACAATCAATGTGTACGAAAATATATGCATTTGGACAAGGCTAACACATTTTACTCTGCACTCATCAGATATTTACTAGTAAAATACCTACATCACATCATATCCTTCAATCTATAATGGTTGAGAAAATAAACCAGAGATATAATCTATGCAATGAGTTAATATCAAGAGTAAGCCAGTTTAAGAAAGCAGTATTCTAGTGCATTGAAACAACATTCATTAGATTGTTTATTCATTTAAAATATATCTCTGAAAAGGCTTAGACTTACTTGTTGCATCCCAAAGGCCAGTGTACTCTGACACATGTGGCCCTTCATTCTCTAGTCCTTTCTCCTGGTTTCCTTTCCGGTATTTGTAAAAAAAACGGCTAGCTAAAGTGTCCAGTCTCTGAAGGGCAGAGTTAGTGCCTGATGACTGCCCAAAGTTTGGATCTTTTGTCTGGGCCATCACACGCGCACTGTTCATACAGGAGGAAACTCTCAAACTGGCTGATAACCACAAATGCTCTTCAGCTAAAGTCTCTGCCGCACAGAAAAGCCATAGTCATTTCCTGTTTGAGAGTACAGATTAACATAGAGTTGTTGTCTTACCACCAACTGAGCTAGTTATACTTCCTGTTAGAATATGTGTTAATGAAGAAGTAAATACGGGTCATTAGGCCCTTTGCTCAACATCCCAAACAGTGGAGGAAAAACAAAAGAGACTCTCTGAGGATCCAAAGGCCAGCAGGGAGAATGAAGGCTATTGATTCCCACTGAGAGATAACTCGTCAATACTAACCTGTAGAAATCTTTTACTTATTCTCAGAAAAGTCAATTTCTTTCTTCTGCTGAACACAAAAGATATTTTGAAGAATGTACCAATTGACTTTCTAAGTCAGTTGTCTTATGCAATCATGTAAAGTCAGTTGACTTATGCAATCATGTAAAGTGTGACATTATTATTGACTTGTATTACTGCTACTCATCATTCTAATTCACAATTCAAACTAAGTTCCCCCTGATAAAACCCTAAGGTAAGTATGGTAAGTGCTTTCCTTAGAGTATGAATTTAACAAACAAACAAACAAACAAACAAACAAACAAACAAACAAACAAACAAACAAACAAACAAACAAACAAACAAACAAACAAACAAACAAACAAACAAACAAACAAACAAACAAACACTGGTGCACATTTGCAGGCAGTTGCCACTAGACCGCCGTGTAATAGGCCACCGCCGTGTCGAACGGTTAAGTCGTGGCGCCATCATGTGGAGAACAGACGGAATAAACTTCAGTGATGATTTGGCTATCTACATTAATTGGCCAGTTTATTAAAATGCACGACTAATGGTCAGATTAAAATATCATTCAAACACAAATGTTACAAAATTACTAATAGGCTAGGTAGACAAAGGACATCAATATTTGTTTAAATATTATTCAAGTGAAATACAAAAAAGCAAAATCTAGCTATATTTTATTTACTGTCAATTTTTAGTCACCTTTTAGTTTTTAATCTAATGTCACAGTAGCCTAAACAGTGGAAAATGCTTAACAATCTAATTTTGTTCATAGATTGTTTTCTGTTAGGGTCATAATAACATTTTGTGGAAAAAAATAAATAAAAAATAGATACAATTAATTTAGAAATAGGAAATGTATAATATTTATTATTAGCTTCTTTATTGATATTAGTCATCTGAATAAGAACCCGGATGGAAACATTGGTTTGTTGCTAAGAATCCGTGCGCTCCGGAAGAGTCCATGTATTTCGCAGTGGGGAATTATGGTAACTCAAGAGTAAACATACACGCTAAAGCATGCCACTTAATCATGTAGTAATACACGGTAATCTTATTAAAATTTATAGGCAATAAAAATGTCCAAACTGTCGTTAAATGATATTGTGTTATTTATACTGTGTAAACAGCATGCAGTCCACGCGCCCCTATCTGAAGAATAAGTCGGTCCATCTTCATCGTACACTTGCGGTAACTGGACAACATACAGAGCAGATTGAGGTCTTTCATTCACAGCCAAACATTTAATTGAAATGTTAAAACGAAATAATATTAATTAAGGTAAAACATAAGAATTACACACAAAGAAACAGAGAAAAGCGAGGAACAGCGACATCATCGCAGACAGAGAGACAGAAGCCCGTGTTTAGGTAATTTACTCAAAACCTTCTCATTTTCATCATCAATGATCTGATTACAGTGGTCACAAAGTTTATACAAAATAATAATGCTATTGACATATAATTATTCAATTGCTTGGGCTCAGTGTCTGTAAGCTATCTGGCTGTCTTGTGTGTCAGAATGCGGCGCATCTCTGCATCTCTCATCGCATCCGCATCTACTGTTTATAAATAATGATTTGTCACTTTAATAACATGCAATATAACCTAAGCATTGTTGACGAGTTCGTTGTGCAGTTTAGATGAACAGCTGCATAAATCCTGGCAATGCATTACCGGTGTTTTATTATCATTTGGGCCTCCTTGCATCAGTGGATCTTGCAGAGAAATCAGAGGCAAATGGATCACATGACAGCGCGAAACACCCAGTATTTAACTGTGAGTTAGAAGGAGAATGAACGAACGGAGAAAGCCACGTGTTTGGATGCAGATCGGGTCTTTTGATCATCCTCGTAATATGTGGCCTACATGCCAACACTTCCATCACATAATGATCATGAATTACCCTGTGCACATGAGCCAAGAACAACAAAAGATCAGGATCTATCTGTCTGTCTGTACATTTATCCACCTCATGCCACATCTTCTATAGCCTCTTAGCAGTAGACCTCATAATATAACGTTTGTTGAGAGGGTGCCATGAGCTCTATGCTGTAACAGACCAGTGATTCAAGTCTAACAGCAGATTACATCACTGATGTCTTCTGTTCATGGGAGAGTAGAGGGTGATGTGTTTTTTGGTCATTGGTTCACTGTTGCAAAACAAATTCGTTAAGCATTGTCCAGAGTAGGAGATTTGAAGATTTCGGGTATTTTTTATCTATCTGTCTGGCAGGGGCGTTTCCTCAAGCGGAGTGTCTCCTCAAAAAAACTGTGTGAGAAAATAACCCATATTACAAAATGTGATAATAACTAAAAAAGCAAATAACACTGCCCAACAGCGACATCCGCAGGTGAAGTTACAGCGGAAGGCGCTGATCCCATTGACTTAAAAAAAGACACCCTACATGTCTGCGGTGGGTTTAGTGGGGGGTAATTGAGAACGAATGAGGGAAAGTCACGTGAGAGGAGGCAATGTCTCCATCATGCTATGATTGGATATGATTGGTTTGTGCGATAAATCCCGCCTCTTGTTTACGTGAGCATTCCCGAATTGTCCCGAATGAAGACGTGTTTCTCAAACGCATCCTACGAAGGCTGCATATCTCAGCTGCCCCGTATCAAATGTCGCTGAAAGCCATCTCAATTTGAAGGATCCTTGGAAGGCAGCCTTCGTTTCGAGTCCTTCATTCGGCCTGTTTTGAAGGATGCATCAGATGTATCCTTCGTTTCCTTAAATCACACACAATCCTTTGCACACATTTAAATTCACGGAAATAAACGGACGGAAAACGAGTCGGTACTGAGCTTGACTGAGTTTATGAAATGTAAGACAAAAAATATGCTTCGGACATGAAAGCATAGATGTTATCTTTTGTTTAGCTGTAAATGAATCACTTAACACTAAACTGTCAATAATGTAAGCCACTGGGAGACCTCAGATGGCTGTAATTCACTGCATTGCATTAATAGGAAGACAGTTAATGTAACGATTTGTAATACAAAGCATTTATCCAAAATGAAGTTTTAATAGTATTTTCTTGCCGTGAACGTGGTGACGGGAATGTGACATAGCCATGCACGACCGTCTCATTCTAGAGTTTAATTGCTGAGGAGGACACTAGCCTACAAGCCTCAGAAGGACTGGACTAGGAAGGACACAGTCTCGGTAGGATGCAGTCTTCAGTTTGAGAAACACCCCATGGCGTTAAAGGGAAGACTAATTAAACATGAAGTAAACAGCTCAGCCATTTAGATATCACAGCTTTATGTCATGCCAAAATAAAACTGGAAATAGCCTGAAAACATAATGACTTTGGGGTTTTTAAAGGCAATCAGCTTGGGGAAATTAAAGGTAGGCCTACATCTGGTCTGTGACCAGTGTGTACAAGCTTGATGACCAAAAACACACACATTACTCATTAAGAGAATAGGGACAACCCTTTTAGACCATGCGCCGGATGCGCCGACCATTTTTCCCGTCGTTAAACTAGCAAAAGTGGATTTGGTTAGCCGTGGATTCGGACACTAAGTGCACTTGCTCTGTGTGCTTTAGACAATGCGCTTTGATCGTTAAAATAGGGCCTGATGACTGCTGAAAATAAGTTCACTATTACAAAGAAAAGCTGAACATTAGTTCACAAAAAATATAGGCCTAGCCTATATTGTTTAAATTGTTACTGCCTTTAGCAAATGCGTAAAAACACTAACTTGATGAAATTTATACTTGATTTTGATAAATAGAACATTACAGTTATTGTATACAAAATAGAATTGTATTTGGTCTCTCTTTTTATGTAATGTTTATTTTAACTAGGAAAATTAAGAGTGACATTTTTTACATTTTACATTTACATTTGATATATATACACCACTGCTGTGTGGCCAGGCAATTTTTTTCTTGCATACTATAATTAAAATTGGTGTGGTTATTAGGCTATGTTACCAAGGGGACATACTGTATATGTCCAAGTCTAAGAGCTGTGCTCTAATTTTAGAAACTTACACAAAACTTAACACCCACACTAAGTGTGACCTCACGCATGGTTTATCAGAGGTTGGAGATTTTTCTCAGTGGTTAATCCATGAAAATAATAGTATTTGAAATTAGATTAAAAGTATTTTACATTACCAGTCTCAGAAGATTGGAAAAAATATAGTGTAAAAATGTCACTAGAGCACATTACTGTTTATTATCTACCACTAAATGCTGCATATTAATACCTTAAAGGGAGATAAACCAAAATCAAACTGTTTTAGTTACCATATATTGAGTTCCATTGTAAAGATAAAAAAAATTAAAAAAAAAGTAAAAAAAAAAAAAAAAAAAAAATTAAAACACTCAAACATTTCTCAAAATATCTAAGAAAGTACAGGTTTGGAATGAGGTGTACCCCAGTGACAAGCTAAAATGTTTACATAATCAAACATGGAAATTTTCAGTGAAATATTTAGGCAGTTTTGAATTTGAGACATTTTATGTTACAATTTAGCATGTAGGCCTAAATGTGACTTTTTTTCTTAGCAAAACACAAATGCATTACATATAACTGTCCTTAAATGTAGGGCTGTCACTATCAATTATTTTGTTAATATCAAGCAGGGACATGTTTATGTGCTTTTAGTTTTGTAATTTCACCGGAAAGAATAGAGTCTCCGCAACTGCATTAAGTGATAGATTGAAGTGCGCGTATTTGGATCAGGTACATCCGTGCCGCGAGATGTTTCAAAAAGTGGTGGGGACATGTCCCACCCGTCCCACCTGCAAATTACGCCACATGTATGAGTCATCTTCCAGATTTAGATCTGTAGTATAAATACTGTTGTCTATCACTTATATTAGTGCCGCAGTCACTCAAAGATCTGAGCAATCAAAGGCAATTAAGAGATTGAAATATTGGTTGGTAGTGTTCTACTAAGAGATTCAAATGCTAGTTTGTTTTTTTCTGTGTGAGAATAAGTGATTCTCAAAAAGTATAAATGAAAATATGATCATTGTTGCAAGTGAAAATAGAGTATAAAGTATAAATAGAGACACCAAATTGAGTAACTTAATGCACACCTGAACTGAGAACTCTAATCAATGTGTAACTATGGTGACAAACATGTAGGGAACAGAAGAGAACAGAACTCTCAATGAAACTAAGGGTCTGTTTACATGACACCTTTTTCAACTAAAAACGTAAAACTCTTTATGCATTTTGGCAGTCCATTTACACGATAATGGCGTTTTGGGTGCCTGAAAACGCGAACTTTTGAAAACAGGTTTCAAAGAGCAAGTTTTTGAAAACGGTCTTGGACATGCGTGGCCTATTACGTGTTCAATCTATAGTGTTTCAAGCCATCTAATGGCCTGGTAGCAGAATACAGCTTTTTTTTGTGTAATTTTCGCAGATCCGTGTGAATGGGGGGTCGAATGGGGGTCGTCTGTACGCGGAAAACTCAAAGAAAAAACTTCTCCGTTTTAAGCATATCGTTGTCGTGTAAACGTACACTAAGGCATGAATAGAACAGAAACACTTGACAAAACAAACTCTGAATGTGACATAACCACCCCCTGCTGGAAGTAGCGACCTTGCGCCAAAAAGAGTCCGACCGGGGAGGGAGCGGGCGCCCTGGAGTCGTGGCAGGTTACAGGCAGGTTACCAGGGTGGTGCCGGCAGGCTATGAATCCTCCAGGGTGGCACCGGCAATACAGGGAGCCAGGGAGGCACCGGTAGCTCGGGGAGCCTGGGAGGTGCTGGCAATACAGGTAGCCAGGGAGGTGCCAGCAGTAGGAAGCCAGGGACTTGTCGGCAGTACAGGGAGTTGCCAGGGTGGCGCTGGTGTTACAGGGTTAATAGTTATTTCAGAAGCGGTCCCTTGTGATAGAGGAGCTTGAGACATTGGAGCCAGGAACTGTGGCTGAGAAAAGAGGGTTATGGAATTTCACTCTCTGGAATGGATTCTGGATTTTGATCCTCTGGAATGGACTCTGGACATGGGGACCGAAGAGTGGAGTTCTTGCTTAGAGCTGCCCTGATGAGCATGTTGGGAGGATCTGCTATTTCGCTGTCAGGTCCGCACTGTTGGATACAGCTTTTTGTGTCCGGGAAAAGGCGGAAGATGTGGGTATGACAGTCCCTACGGCCGCAGATGCAGAGTCTGAGGGAGTGGGGCTATGACAGGCAAATGTAATTAAGTGAGAGTAAACAATCTTCAAACAGCATCAATGAAGATATGATTGGTTGTCTTAAGCCCGGGACACACCAAACCGACGCCAAAGAACTAGCGCTGATGAAAGCCGACTGTGTTGTCACCTCGCGTTGCCTGCGTCGGGGAGAAAAGCTGCACTTGAGACTTGAACACACCGAGAGAACTCCTGCAGACTGTCAGCTGGAATGCGTGTTCTGCGCCTGCGTGTAAATTAGACAACTGTCGATTTCTGCAGATATATTCATCTATATTCGTCATTCAAAAAGGGAAACCGACGCTGCAGGCTACAGATACACAACCGTAAACAAAGCAGTGTGTGCTTACCGTTTTGAATATCAATCCTGCTAAACACTTTCTTTATTCCACTCCGCTCATGCTAATATTGAATTATTCGCCAAGGAACACTCAGGTAAGATGACGTAACATTAGAATAGCCTTCTATTTTTACCGTTTTGACTTTGCTCACTGTTTTACTATTATTCTCGTGCACTGACTCGTTCACTAAGCTGAACAGCCAATCAGAATTCCCTCCTTCACCGACGGCCCGACGCCAATTCAACTTGTTGAATCGGCCGAAAACATGCAGACGAGGACCAATTTCTGCCGACAGTGCTGAACACACTGAGAAAACTTAGTCGGCCGATGCACAAAAACTGCCCGACGGTGGCTTGGTGTGTCCCGGGCTATAAGCCCTATTCGGATGGTAATCATTTATCATCGGGACGTAAGGTAATTTCACAATTTTCAGGGGCAAGTTGGTGATTTTATTGCTTTCCGAATCCAGAATGTCAGTGTTTTTCTCCCACAACCTACGTTTAAAATCCTGGCCGAATTACCTTCTGTTATTGACCAAGGTCGTGTGGTAGCCTAATTAAATTGCTGTCCAAATCCACATCTCAGATTTTTTCAGAAGGGATCAATCCAAATATCATTCTGTAAAACCTTTTTGCCCACTGCCAAGCACAGTACTATAACTGTTGTGCACGGTTTTTAAATATGGACACTTTTATTATTAAAATGCTAGAAACTTACAAGTCACCACTCTATACAGTGTGTATGAGCTGTTAAGACGAATAAGAGAAAAAGAAAAGAAAATCACAAACTTTTGATATGGGGAATTATTATGGTATGCAATAAAATATTTTTGATGTATATTTTTGAGCAGATTTTTAAGTGACAATATGTACATCACAACCTGCTTTTTTTCTTTTTTAAAATCCATAGAAATGAATATAGAAAAATTATACAAATATACAGAACACTCTTAACTCTATCCATCCCAAATTACCCCCCCCCCCCCCAAAAAAAAAAAAAAAACTCCAATGAAGGTACAGTCTCAACAAAGTAAAAGGACATTAAGAAAAAGAAAAGAAAAATTAGAAGGGGGGCATGAGGATATCCAATGCAACAGTATTCGTCTTCTGGCTACCAATGAAGCAAAAGCAATAATATCAGCATGGCGCTTGTTCTACAAGCCATCAACGTGTTATTCCAAAAATTGCAATTATTGGGCAGGGTTTCACAGAGACTCTAAGAGCCTTTGACAGTGTAGCAAAAAAAGAAGACCAGAATGAATACAATTTAGGACAGGTATAAAACATATGAGTATGATCTGCTGGGGATAGCGAACATCTACTGCATCTATCATCTTCTGTTAAAGAAAGTTTCTTCAATTTTGCTTTGGTGAAATGAAATGAAGTTGTAATTCTGTGAACAACTTTAAACTGAATAAGATTCAAGCGAGCACAGATGCAGACAGAGTTAATTTTAGCTAGAGCATTATTCCACAGCTCCTCGTCAAGCTCCAGTCCTAGCTCTCTCTCCCAGTTCCCTTGAGTGCAAAAAGAGGAGGGAACTGCGAAGAGCGTAACAGGCCATAAATTGAGGAGATATGGCAATGTTATTTCGGGAGTGACATTATTTCTTCAATTAAAGTTTTCTTTGGCTGGTGAGGGATGGTATCAAAGTGTGCAAATAGCAAAGTTACGCAATTGAAAATAGCGGAATAAATTGGATTTAGGAATTTTTTATCTACTCAGCAAATCATTAAATGACGCCAATACATGATAATCAGGAAACAAATCATGAAACAGTACGAGGCCCTTCTCTCTGAGCTATGCAAAAGTTTAATCCAAAGTAGAAGGTGCATTATGAATGTGTTTAATTTAAAATGATGACGAAACTGTTTCCAAATTTTCAGCGATGAAAGCTCAATCGGGTTAGTGGTGTATTTAGAGGGGCGTCGCAAATCGGGATACAATTTGAGGTTCTATAGCTAAGGCAAAGAGGAGAGGTGAAAGTGGGCAACCTTGACGGGTGCCACGAGAAAGAGAGAAATAAGGAGACGTTTCAGAGTTCGTTTTCACACAAGCTGATGTAGTGGAATAGAGTAGACAAATCCATTATATTATTTTAGGTTCGAACCCAAATTTTTTGTAAGACCGTGAATAAATAATCCCACTCCAAACTGACGACCTAGTATAAAGCCAGTTTGATCATCTGATATAATGGACTGGGGATGAGCCTCTAAACGTTTGGCCAGTACTTTAGCTAGTAATTTAATGTCATTATTAAAGGGACACTCCACCCATTTGCATTAAGCTTTGCATTGTTAGAAACCCAGTCATACTATTGAATGGTCGTGCAACACTCTCTCATTTTCCCCTGAGACGGGAGAAATCCGTTATTTACCTCTTACACTTCCTCCTACAATGACGCAAAAATCGTCATTTTGCATCATTGTAGGAGGAAGTGTAAGAGGGGGGGATTTCTGTTGAGACTACAAGCACTAGTTCCTCATCTTTCCCAGGGGGCGGGAACCGCTCACGCTACAGACCTATTACAGATCAGTGGGTGGGACTTTACTCTCTGAAACTGAAAGCAATATCCTCCATCTTGTTTGAAGCTAAGCTAACAGGCGCTGTGGAGACAGATGTACAGTTATGACAATAGCGGAGGAGAGTACTCAATATGATATAGAAGAAGATGATTTCGGAAGTCTGATGCTTGAATCAGGTGTTTGTGGCTACCTTTACAAGCCGCATTATAGCGAAGAGCAGCCGAGGCAGAAGACCTGCCAGCCGCGGACGAGGAGCCCGGACTGGCTCGAGTTAGGGCGGACTGGTGGCGCCGGTGATCTCACTATGCAACTCATAGACTGTAAGATGCAACTACGAACACAGAGATAGAGTCCATCTGCGGCAAAGAATTTCAACGATGACAATTTCTCCTGGACGAAATCTCCGAATCAGACGAGGACACGGACGTTTGTGTTGTGAACTATCCTAGTTTCGCACCGCATATGTTCTGACTGATCATCCAGGTACCATGCAATAATTCACCTTTTCGAAAGAAATACAAACGAGGAGTAATGCACTAATGAGTTCGCTAACTAACTAGACATTTTGTTTGAATGTGAAATGAATTTCAAGCTCTGGTGGTAGCTAGCCTTGTAGACGGAAGAGTGATTTCTCTTATAGGCAGATATGCGCTTTCTGGATAAGTGGGAGTGGCTTGCGGAGCTGTGCAATGTGGTGCATTGTGGGAGTTGTTGTCTTTCATACAAATGCGTCTTGAAGTTATTTTTTGTCTTTCCTCGGTCACAAAGGCACCAAATTCAAAATTTTTTTTTTTACATTTCGACTACATATATGACCCACTTTAAATAAAAAACAATGTTCAAATGGGTGGAATGCCCCTTTAATTAGGCTATTAGGTCTGTAGTTGCCACACAATTTAGCATATTTGACTTTCTTTATTATTAAGGAAATCAAAGCTTGGTTTAAGAATGATGATAAAAAGCCTTGATCTAGGGAGTGATTGTACAGTTCTAATAATAAGGGAGATAACTGAGTGGAAAACTTTTAAAAGATTCGGCAGGGAAGCCGTCAGGGCCAGGAGCTTTGTTATTTTTCATGGTTAGGATACAGGAGGCTATCTCTTCCAAGCTAATAGGCTCATCTAGGCTACTGGCTATATCAGGACTTATCTTAGGTATTTCTAAATGAGAAAGGAAAGACTGTATAGCAGCAATGTCCACGCTAGCTTCTGATTTGTAAAGATTAGAATAGAGAGAAGACAACTCTGATTTATTTTAACCGGATCGGTAATAAGGTTATTTGAGGAGTCATACACCTGTGAGATTAACTAAGAAGCAGTTTGATGTCTGAGCTGAGATGCTAACAGACGGCCAGCTCTATCTCCATGCTCATAGTAGGTTGTTCTTGTGCGTTTTAGCAGAAACTCCGCCTTGTTGGTTGTCACTAAGCCAAATTCAGTTTGTAGTTTTAGCCGTCGTGTCTCCAAAACAGGGTTTGGTGACCTAGCCTATCTACCTCTAAAATTTTGTCAGCGAGTTTCTGCTGTTTTAATTTCCTAGCTTTAGTCCAATATAGGGGTGAGAATCTCTAGGCACCTCACGATTCGATTCGATTACGATTCAGAAGGTAATGATTATCGATGCATCTTTTTTTTTTTTGTGACTACTTGGTACTTTTAAAGCAAAGTATTTATGATGACCCATAATGAATTTACTTCCAAAACTTCCTGTATTATATTTATTAATAAAAAAAAATGGAAGTGATTTGGCAAGTCAACTGTAAGGTTACATTTGCCAGCATATGTCCCAACATTGCAAAGAACCAACAGGAAAATAAATGTGTCTGTACTAGCAGCATACTTGTAGTAAATGATTACAAACTTAAGCATATTCTGAATCTGTTATTTCCAATGAGCAGTATACTCCTTCAGACAAAAAAAAACAACATTTTGCTGTAGCAAAATCACAAACAGTTTTCGTTCAAAAATATAGAATTATGTACCAGCAGCTCTCATACAAACATAATGCTTGTGGACTCTGAATAATTAGTAACATACAAAGCCGCTTTTATACACAACTAAATAATAAAGAGTTATAACTTGAAATGTTTGCTGTATACCACAATCAAAAACAGCTTATACAAAAAAAAAGTGAATGAACATCTGCAGAGAGCACAGTCAAAATGTAACTTTTTGTGACTGGCATTGCACTGATACATACTGTGACTGTGGAGGGCAGTATAACGTACGTATAACAGATCGGTTTACAGCTAATTGATGTGAAAACTAAACAATACAGAAAGCAGCTCTCTTACAAAAAATACTAAATTGTTCACAATGAAATTTCCAATTTTCCATACGTTAGCTTTTAACGAAGAGGGTGCCGTTCGAATTTGCCGCTCCGCCATCATGCCTCTCTGTTATGTGCACGCCACAGACTCTCCGCTTTAGAGTTCCGCCTTTTGCGTTCCGTCAATGTTACATTAGAATTATTCTTTTTTTTTTATCGATTTTTGACATTTGTGAATCGATTCAGAATCGTCCATGTCGCGATGCATCTAAGAATCGATTTTTTTCCCCCAACCCCTAGTCCAATATGAATTAAAATAAATAATCCTTTCACGTATAAAAGCTTTAAATGTTTCCCATAGAAGTGATGGCGAAACCAAATCTGATTTAAAAAAAATCGATGTTCTTAGAAATATAATCGCAAAATTCTTTATCAGCCAACAACCCAGTATTGAGCTTCCAGCCTCCAGCATGTCTACACAAGTTTTGTGGGAAAGAGAGGTCTAAAATGTGTGGGGCATGGTCTGAGGTAATTATCGCTGAATATTCTGTGGATTTAACTAGTGATAAAAGAGCCTTGTCTATAAAAAAAAATAATCAATACGTGAATAAACATGATGGACATTCGAAAAAAAGAAAACTCTTTTGCAGTTGGATTAAGAAAGCGCCAAGGGTCTACAAACCCCGTCTGATCTATTAGAGATGAGAAGGATCTAGCCATTGACATTGATTGTGCAATTGAGATCCCCATCTAAAATAAGGTGATGGGTAGAGTGTGGTCATAAAAGCAGGCCAGGGTTATCAAAGTTAGGGGCATAAACACTAACTAATATAACAGGTGTTTGGTACAGAATTCCCATCAGGATCAGAGATTAGATTGTGTGGGACAAACTTTATATGTTTGTGTATTACAATTGCGGTGCCTCTAGATTTACTATGGAAGTTTGAATGAAAAACTTGACCAATCGGTGGCTTACGTAGTCTTACATGATCACTAACCCTGAGTTGAGTCTCCTGTAAAAAAAAAACAATATCCGTAGACAGGCTCTTTAAGTGCGAGAACACTCTTGATCGTCTGATGACAAATTGGTAGACATCGCCCAACCCTACTTCTACGTTAGCTTTAAGTGCCGTTTTTTCCTTTTCCATGGTCGTCAGTTTTGATTGAACAGCGTTTGCATCATGCTCGAGCTGAGTTATTCCGTCGCTATGGTCTGAGAGACCCTTATGGTCACTGCCTGTGTTGTCAGGGTCACACCAATCAATTCGATTGAAGATTGGATTGGTTCCAGAGAGCTATTTAGAAGTGCAACGAACTCCCCAGTCATGTCTTTTCTGAATTTTTCGAGCTCTTTGACTAGAGATTCGATTGTGAGCTGTGCAGACATGGGCTCAATTTCTGCCATTTTGCTGATTTCTTGATAGGCCTGTGCATGTTGAACTTGAGTCTGTTGTTTACCTCCTGTCCTCATAGACCTCGTAGACCTCTGTGTTCACTTTAGGACTGATCATTTACAGTATATTATCGTTAAGATAAAAGAAAAGAAAAATGTCTGAGACGGATTAATTGTCCAGCAAAGACCACAAAGATCAGATAAGTCCTCTGTTACAGACTCCTATTACCAGCTCCCAACTCCCACCATATGCTGGTATAATGTATCCCAATCTTCAAGCAGAAGAAACTGGATGAAATATTCAGACGATATCAATCCACAATCTGTGTTGTTGAACGGAACTGAATCAACAAAACTGAAATGACGATGACGTCAGCTGAACAGTGACACTATTTTCTTTTTTTAAAATGCTTTACAACAGAATTGAACTCATTTGCATCATTGAATCCTTTTTTCCTGTTTATCCCTGTAAAGCTGCTTTGAAACAATCTTTATTGCATAGAGTGCTATTTAAATAATGGTGACTTGACTTGATTTTGTTTACAATTTAAAATCACGTGACTGAGCACATGAGCAGTAAGTTGCTGGGATGGTAAACACAGAAGCTCAAACGTGCGACGTCAGTGCAGTCTGTTTATTTTTTATTTGCTGTCAGACTGTTGTTACTATGGCTTTCTTGACAGACTGGTATTCTCACATTGCAAGCATGCTTGCGGCATATCTCCATTATTTAGTTTCTGTTGGTTGCAGTTATTCTGCTTATTGTACATAAAAAAACAAGACGTTTATCAGTAGTCCCATAGCCATAATTGTGACTACACAGTCTGTTTACAATGTCTATTAAGCTTACAATGTACCTACAAGTTCGATTAAACCATCAAAATATGAGAATTTAAATGTTTTAAATATGAGGGAAGAGCAAAACACTAAACTTGGTTGAGGTATTTATCTCACAAAATTATTTGGCAAAAGGCAAACTACAGCTACAGGTTTTGTTTTACTATGCAAAAAAAAAAAAAGCTCACAGGAAAAAGCATACATTGACTACAGCATAATCAGTTATTAATATTTTGTTGGTTTTGTCTTGTATTTGTGTTCATAATTTATTTGTATTACAGCCTGACCAAAAATTATGTAGTTTCTGCAACACTAGTGGCACCTATGCAAGATTTTTTTTTTCATAAGTGTGCCTGTATGTGTACTCTATTTTGAGTGCTTGACATTAATAGCATTATATAAATTGCTTCAGAATAAGACGCAGCACGTTTCAGATGAAAAAAACAAAACAAAAAACAATCACAACTTAAAGTCCGGAAAATGAATACCTCATCATTTAATTACACAAGTGTTTCATCAATACTTTTCATTAACTGGAAATGCATTTCGTAATGCTTCCAAACTTTTAATTTGCATCTCTTCTTGTTCAGTTTAATACATTTGTCTTTAATTTAATCCAACTCTTAATGGTTAGGTTAATCAATTAATTATTTGGTACATCTATAGATTTATATAAATTAAATTGAAAGACGATACATGTTTTTTTTGTGATTACCCTAGTGAAAAAAAAAAAAAAACTATACCCAAATGTATTTAAAATACATTTATTTCATTGTCAAATCAAGTCACCTTTATTTATATAGCACTTTTTACAATACAGATTGTATCAAAGCAGCTTCACAGTGATAACATGAAAATAATACAACAAAGTTTGTTTCTAGAAGAAAATTGTGTCATCGTCCATCTGCCTGAAGTAAGGCAGATCAATAATTTTATTGAATATTAAATGTCCCCAACTAAGCAAGCCAAAAGCCAAGGCAACAGTGGCATGGAACCAAAACTCCATCAGGTGACAGAATGGAGAAAAAAAAACTTGGGAGAAACCAGGCTCAGTCGGGGTCAGTTCTCCTCTGGCCAACGAACAAACAGTGTATGATTATGATCCAGGCAACATTACAGGTCAGAAGTTAGATTGGATCAGAACATTCACAATATTTATCCAGTTCCATGGAGGTCGGAGTCATTACGCCGGTATGGAGACGGGTTTGTGGAGGTGTCCATGAGGCTTTCACAGGGCTGATGAGGCTGGCACCTCAGGGATGCGTTGTGGTCGTGTCCAGGCGCAGGTTCACTGTCTGATCTGGATACGGCCTGGATCCGGCTGAATTCAGTAAACCTCGGAATAAACAGAAAGACTAACATTAGCATAGATGCCATTCTTATGATGTAACGAGTACATCGGGTGTTATAGGAAGTGTCCCCGGTTCCAGCTGACCTAATCTATGCAGCCTAATAATCATTTTTAACTGATTTGAATAACAGAAATGTATAATGTTTAGGGATGCAACGGTACACGGTAAAATACCGGACCGTTCGGTCAGCCCTGCACGGGACAATCTACACTCGTGTCCCGCGGGACTTCGGTTTTGCCATTGAGTTCGCGCTGATCCTTTTAGTTTTTGCTTTAGGCGCCGTTCACATATCGCGCCTAAAAACGCGTAGAAAACGCTAGGCGCGCCGCGTTCTCCTTTTTTTAAAGTGCTAGGGCGGTTGCGCTCCGGAGGCGTCTGTCGTTGCTAAAGCAACCATCAGCTGCGCTCTGGTTGGTTCTTGTCACGTGACCTACGGTGCGCTTGCGGCATTCTGAAAAGTTGAGAATTTTCTGCTGGGGACATCGTTATGCCAACCGGTCTCACCTTGCACCAGACAGTGTTGATAGACTCATCTTTTTGCACAAAAATCTCTCAATAGTGGATGAGTAAATAACATTGCACTTTGTATCCTGAATGCAGTATTTTTTTATTAGATTATTTTGCTCTGCTTTTTTTTTTATTCAAAGCACAAGCTAATTTATGTTTGTTAAAGGTAAAAGTGCACTTTTTCTTTCACATTGATCACTTCATATACCAGTTATCAAGGTTTGGAATTGGGATCCACTTGAATATTTTGAAGTGTGTTTGTTTGCATTTTGTATTTCATATAAGTGATAGTTGAAGAGGTTGTATTACTTAATGTTGTTCAGTACAGACTAGAGTGTTAATTTATTCCATACATTGATGTTCTTCCTACTGTGACATTCTGTTTATGCTCATAAGAAAAATAAAACATATTTTTGGGATGAAATAGCAGTCTCTTTCTGCACAAAACATGTACCGAAACCGAACCGAGACCGTTGCCCAAAAACCGAGGTACGGACCGTACCGTGGGCTATCTGTACCGTTGCACCCCTAATAATGTTCTATGTGAATAAATAAAAAAAAGCGCTAGCCTATATAAATAAAGGTGACTTGAATGCCAGGTAAAAGAGATGCGTTTTTAATCTAGATTTAAACTGACAGAGTGTGTTTGCTTCCCGGACAATGTTAGGGAGACTGTTCCAGAGTTTAAGGTGCTAAATAGGAAAATGATCTACCGTCAGCAGTTGATTTTGGTATTCTAGGTATTATCAACTGGCCAGAATTTTGAGATTGCAATAGACGTGAAGGAATATAATGCGTTAAGAGCTCGCTCAAGTACTGGGGAGCTAAACCATTTAGTGCTTTGTAAGTAGTTAGCAATATTTTAAAATGTAGGCCTATACGATGTTTAATAGGGAGCCAATGCAGTGTTGACAGAACCGGGCTAATATGGTCATACTAAGTATACTACAAACCCATTAGCATATTTACAGACATATCACTTGAGACTTGATATGAATATTATAATTAAACTTTATTTGGAGTACTTCTTTATTGCACAATACACATTTCTTAATATTAAGCCTGAAATGTGTTTTAATATCACTAATAGTAATGATAGTATGATCTCTGTATAATATCAGTCTTTAAATACAAGATATTTAAAGTGTACCTAAAGTATACTTACGATAGTTCCACTTTAGCACATTAAAATATACTTGTTGGACATCAGCACTATTTCTGGATAACTAAAGTGCATTAAGTACAAAATTAGTTGTTCCAATTTATCAGACTTTAAGTATATCAATTTAGTATACGAAAAGTACAATTGCAGGGTATTTATATTAAGTACATAAATATGTAAATGTATTAGTAGTATACTTACAGTGTAACATAAAATAAATGTATTTCAAATACATTTTAGTATATTTATTTGTCACTAGGGTAAATCTGACCTGTCATCAACATTTGGCTATTCATTTTCATCAGTATCACAGTGAATATATTCGTTGTTCATGACGAATCCAGTCTTGACATTGCTGTGCAGTTATGTCATAGCAAGTCTCATTAATGAAAGAGAATGACATGTTCATGAGGATGGAGATAATACACCTTCCACCTCCAGGTACTTGAATGGTTGCCCATTGGCCAAAAAGGTGTCCACGGTGTCTGTTTTTTGCTAGATTGAAACCAATGGGTTACTTGTGATGATTCACAGCAGAATTCAGCTCCATCAGCCTCTAAAACGATAATTTGGTATGGTAAATTTGTTTAATAGAAACCTGATGCTTCTTCAAACGGTAGGCAATAGTTAGAAGGCTGATTGATGCCACACTGGCAAAGATGTCATGGCTCTCCTTGATAGCCGGCTGTAATTCATACAGTCGTATGTCATGAAGGAATCGGTTAAATGAATGATTCAATGTGTCAGGGTTCAGAAAGAGGAGGATTAAATTTGCAGGGTAATACACAGTTTATTGGAAAACACTAAGAAAATCTAAACAAAACTGGATAACAAGCAGAGCTCAAGATACAGCAAAAGAAAAGCAAAATAGAAATAACTAGGAATCTAAAGAAAACAAAACTGAAGAAAAATAAGGCTTGACTAGATTACTAGACTAACAGGCAAGATGAAAAGCAAGACGTGAAAAATGAGATGCATAAACACGATCTGGCACAGAACAAAAGAACAGAACAAAAAACACGATGGGAATATAAAGGGAAGCTAATGAGGGGTAACGTGAGAGTAATATATAACTAACATGGTAACAAGAGGGCGGTGCGACATCTGACAGTTGAATGCATGGCAAACACAACAGTACCACACGTGCCGAAGCACAAGGCGAACAAACACAAACACGACACGCCGAAGCGAGTGATTGGACAAACAAGACAGCCATGATCTCTGGACGAACAACGGCACAGACATAATACTGGTATCATCTACCACGCCTTTTAGTGCACAAACCATTTAGTGCTTTGTAAGTAATCAGCAATATTTAAAAATTTATGCGATGTTTAATAGGCAGCCAATGCAGTGTTGACAGAACCGGGCTAATATGGCCAGGTATACTTCCTGGTTCTGGTAAGAACTCGAGCTGCTGCGTTTTGAACGGGCTGTGCTGTAGTTTGTTTATTAAGCGTGCAGGGCAACCAGCCAGTAAAGCATTACAATAATCTAGCCTTGAGGTCATGAACGCATGAACTAATTGTTCCGCATTTGTCAATGAGAGCATATGGCGTAATTTAGATATATTTTTAGGATGGAAAAATGCGGTTCTCTTACGAGAGGTTCTCTCGTACTGCGAAATACTCGTACTCTCTTTCCGCGAGATACTGAAGCCAGAAATTAATCCTTAATTTTGGAATAATGTAAAACGCGTTGCAGCAGCATGCAGACATAGGCAAGACGGCTCGCGTGCCTATTGGCTGCCCTGCGGCAACTGCAGCAGCCTATCGAGAGGCCCCGTGGTGACGCCAGAACCAATGGGGGCGCTTCGCGGCCACTGCGTCACGTCCCGCCGAAACGGGCGTGGTCTGGGCCTATAAACATAGCTCGAACAGGCTGGTAATCTGGATTTTTCATCTCTTCAGCGGAGCTCACGCATCGCTGTATCCTGAGAGAAGAAGCCGCGCCATCAGAAAAAGCCTTTCAGCGGGACGAGCCTTGCATCTGAAGCTGCTGGCCGCGCCGCCTTCAGCCGCCGTTCCTGCTGCGCTATCCGGCGCACTATATCCTTTCACTGCTAGTGTGTGTTCGCCGCCGCGACTCACACTCTCTCTCTCTAAAAGAGCCGAGTGTCTTTTTTAAGATGTCTCGTATCCTCTGTGGCTCGTGCCGAGCCCCACTCAGCGACGGGGACCACCATGTCATCTGCGTTTCCTGCCTGGGTGAGGATTATGCAGCTCTCGCGCTTGCTGACGGCGGATGCCCTCACTGTGAGCTGTTGTCTATGGTGACTCTGAGGACTCACCTGGCATTCTTCACCGAGACTTCACCTCCACCCGCTGCGGTGCTGCGCCGTAAAAAGCGCCGTGCTCAGCGGGTCCCGGAACCTCCTCCCACCGATCGAAGCTCGCCGGTTCGCCCGCCGGTTCTGCTCGCGAGCCTTCCGGGAAGAAGAGGCTATTCGCTACAGTTCGCTCGACGCCCCCGCCGTTGCGCGGCGCGAATCGAAACTACGGTGGAAAAGGAGGTAGCACGTCTACTTCGTACCGAAATTGCAAAACTGTTGAGCAAAGGGGCCATAGAGCCTTTATCTCAAGCTCAGAGCGAA
Source organism: Scardinius erythrophthalmus (assembly GCF_964197995.2). Lineage (NCBI taxonomy): Eukaryota > Metazoa > Chordata > Actinopteri > Cypriniformes > Leuciscidae > Scardinius > Scardinius erythrophthalmus. Next base: position 9,554,364 of record NC_138245.1, on the reverse strand, counting down.
GGGGGTCTTTACAACAGATATTTTCTGGTACCGAAAAAAGACGGGGGTCTCAGACCCATTCTGGATCTAAGACAGCTGAACAAAGCGCTTTCGAAACGCCGGTTCAGAATGCTCACGACCAGGAAAATCCTCATGCAAATTCGCCCAGGGGACTGGTTTGTGTCAATAGATCTGAAGGACGCGTATTTCCAAATACAAATAGCGTCACGTCACAGGCGATTTTTTGAGATTTGCCTTCGAGGGCCAGGCATATCACATAATACACAGTCCTACCGTTTGGCCTGTCTCTAGCACCCCGTACTTTCACGATGTGCATGGACGCGGCGCTCGCACCCCTGAAACTTCGGGGGATGCGAGTTTTGAACTACTTGGACGATTGGCTGGTTCTAGCTCAGTCACACTCAGAGCTCATAGGACACAGGACCATATTACTTGAACATCTCGAGAATCTAGGTCTCAAAGTCAATTGGGCGAAAAGTTCACTGTCTCCCAGTCAGAGAATATCTTTTCTGGGCACAGAACTGGACTCGCTGTCTATGATAGCACAGCTATCGCAGAAGCGCAGACTGGACATTCTGCGCATGACGGAAACCTTCCGCTGCGGCACTATAGTCCCGCTCAGAGAGTTTCAGAGGATGCTGGGTCTCATAGCCTCAGAGTCGTCGGTACTCCAGTTGGGTCTGCTTCGCATGCGCCCACTGCAGTTCTGGCTGAAAGCGCGAGTACCGCGCCGAGCATGGACCACCGGTCTTTTTCGCCTCAAGGTCGATCAGAAATGCGTTTCAGCTCTGAAACCTTGGAGAGCGATCGACTGGTACCAGTCAGGTGTAAGCCTGGGGACTTCCTTGAGTGTGAAGGTGGTGTCTACGTGTCTTCTTGTCTTTCAAGACAGTGTTTCTTCTGGCTCTTGCTTCTGTGAAGTGCATAGGGGACTTGCAAGCGCTCTCTGTGAGCGCGACATGTATGGAGTTTGGGCCAAATGACTCGAAAGTCATGCTCAAACCAAGGCACGGGTACGTTCCTAAATCCCTCAACACACCGTTTAGGGCTCAGGTGATTACCCTGTCGGCCCTGCCGGTCTCTAATGAGGAGAAGGATGCAAGCTTCCTTTGCCCGGTCAGGGCGTTAAGGGCTTATGTGTCTCGCTCGTCTGTCTTCAGACAGACAGAGCAGCTCTTTGTCTCGTTCTACAGACGTTCTAAGGGACTAGCCGTGTCGAAACAGAGCCTATCCAGATGGATAGTTGATGCTATAGCGCTGACTTACGCTTCTAAGGGCCTGCAGTGTAGGGCTGCAGCTATCGATTCTTTTTGTAATCGATTAATCTAGCACTACTCGATCGAGTAATCGAGTAATCGGATAAAAAAAAAAGTGTGCGTTTTTAAAAACCAAAACAAATAATGCATAACGAAAATGAGGTATTTATTCCAACTCCAACATTTGGCTCCAAAACTAAGCCTATTTATTGCAATCTTTACCCATTTAGTGTTTATAAGTGCCAGTGCCAACAATTATATAACAATACAGTTAAGTCAACTTACTGTAAAACATGTATAACATGTAAAACTATGAATACAAACTTAAATAGTAAAGGCCATTTGGCCTTAGTTTTTGTCTTCTTAATACAACATTACAAAAAAAGGATTGCACCTTCTGCAAATTACCCACCGGAGAACAAAAATAAATTAAATGAATATAAAATATCAAGCCAAACAAGTACACAATGTATACAATTTATATATATAAAAAAATAAGTGTAGCTTTGAAAAGGGGAATGTTTTATTACAAATATGCATTTTGTTAAATAGAAAAAGAACAGCATTTTGTTTTTCACTTAGGCCAGTTGAAGTATATTAGCACGTTTTGTAGTATTATATATTTTTTTTTGTTAATTTGAAAATGTTCTATGCTCAATTACTTTGGTAGCCGATTAAGTCTTCCCCAAAAGTACGAGTGGATTTGGAGAAGCAGGCTGGTGGGGAGTTTCATTTTTTGTTGTTGTCTAACTATTTGGCAGACGTGACATAGCCTACAAACAAGGTCTCGCAAAGACTGCAATATTTGTTCCTCCATCACGTCCCGGTGTATACAGTGAATGCATACTGAAATTATTGTTGCGTAGCTACATAAAAGTTTAAGCATATGTGATGCATTGCCGAAATTGGTCTGACTGGTGCGTGAGCGAGACGAGGGTGTGTGTGTGTGTGTGTGTGTGTGTGTGTGTGTGTGAAGGGGTTCTTTTTTTAGGCTATACTCTCTTGCAATTAAACGTGAATACGTTTACTACTTAAAAACATCAAAGCTAAACATCGTATCTAGTCAACCCGCATCACGACATCACTACAAATACAGTATGGGATTAAAATCAGCGAACATATTGGCGCTGGGTCAAAAAAAAAAATGCGGGGGACAGTATCGTTACCTTGTTTCAGCGACGCTGAAAGGAAGCGATCCCAAACTTTAGACATTCTCTGCCGTTTATGGACATCTTTACTCTCCGCCATCGCGCCAACTACATTCAAAATGTATCACGCGCCATGGTGTGCTTCCTGAACATTGAACAACGGTCCGTGTGAAATCAGATCCCTGCGCGTATAGTGCGCGTCATTAGAATTTAACGAGGCTTCGAGGCAGAGTTTTTGCCTCGAGGAATTTTTGTAATCGAGTAAAACGAGTAACTCGATAAATCGTTTCAGCCCTACTGCAGTGCCTGTTAGGTGTCAGAGCGCATTCCACAAGAGGCATGGCCTTGTCGTGGGCTTGGTCTAGTGGGATTGCCTTGCAAGATATCTGTATGGCGGCAGGCTGGGCCTCCCCGTCTACATTTATAAGGTTTTATAATCTAGAGGTTCCCGCCTTGCAGGCTAGGCTGCTTTCGGTCTAATAGAGCAGTATTGTCTGCCCCGATGCTTTCGGCCCAGATTACTGAAACTGCTTGAGCAACGCTTGCTGATCGATCATGCAACTCTGTGGGCAGTGTGTAAGACCCATAATATTCATCAGACTAGGCTGAATTTTCGCCCTGGCTGTGTGGAACACTATCAATATAACTGCTCCTTATAGGATGCTGTTTATTACAGGAATTATGCTATTCTAGCCTCTCTTCCTGGACTCTATGCGAGTCCCTGATGATTCATGTATTTTATGAGCCCAGGGCACCTGCCCTTGTGACTTGGTATTGGATCTCAGCATGCACGGCGTTTTACACTGTGTTCCCCATAGCGTAAGATATTACGCAGTACGAGAGACCCTCTCGTAAGAGAACGGACTCAGTTACTAACGTAACCTCTGTTCTCTCTAGAGAGGGAATGAGTACTGCATTTCTTTCCGTGCCTGCAACATGCTCAGGTTCGCTTCGGCGATGAAAAAAACAGATTACCAGCCTGTTCAAGCTATATTTATATATATTTAGATTTATATATTTATATCACGTTTCGGCGGGATGTGACGCAGTGGCTGCGAAGCGCCCCCATTGGTTCTGGTGTCACCACGGGGCCTCTCGGTAGGCTGCTGCAGTTGCCGCAGGGCAGCCAATAGGCGCGCGAGCCGTCTTGCCTATGTCTGCATGCTGCTGCAACGCGTTTTACATTATTCCAAAATTAAGGATAATTTCTGGCTTCAGTATCTCACGGAAAGAGATTTCCCCATAGCTCAAGTTTCAAGTTTCAAAGTTTATTGTGATTTGCACAGGAACGTTTCAGTACAGGTACATTGGAATTCTTATGCGTTTCTCAAAGTCAGGTTCTAAATTAAAAATAATGTATAAAAAGTCATATATATGCATACCCCACACATAGCCTAGTACATACATACATATATGTACACATACTCACATATATATATGTACACATATATATACACACGCACACCATGTATATACACATATATACATACATACATACATACACATACACATCATGAGGTAGAGCAGAGAGCGACTAGACATTTTAAAAGGAATACAAAAGAGATACAGAACCAGTGTATAAATAACCTTTCTAGTTTAGATAAATACAAATTTTTTATAAATAATAGTAATATTGTGCGTACAAAAATAAAACTCTAAATAGAATAAATTATTATTGCACTGATCATTACAATAATTAAAAACATGGAATAGGATACTTTTTTCCCTCCTTAATGTTCTGTGCCACTAGCCTGACAGTGGCTGGGAAAAAACTTTTAAACAGACGGGCCTTGTGGGTGCTAATGCTCACAGGCCTAAGATGTCTCAGGTTATAGCCTGTGTCCACCCATTTAAACAAAGCATAAGCTGGGTGGTGTTTGTCCTTAAGAATGCTCTGTGCTTTTCTTTTGCAGCGCTGGGTGTATATAGTGTCCATGGAGGGGAGGTTAGAGCCGATAACCCTCTCAGCAGTCTTAATGACCCGTTGCAGTGATTTCCTCTCAGCCAGGGTGGTGTTGCCATACCACACTGTGATACCACTGGTGAGGATACTTTCAACAAGGCCTTTATAAACATGGGTTAGAGGTTGACTTTTAAGTCCGGCCTTCTTCAATACCCTAACGAAATACAGCCTCTGCTGAGCTCTTTTCACTGTTGCAACAGTGTTTTTAGCCCAGCTGAGATTCTCGGAGATATGAAGTCCCAAGAACTTGTAGCTGTCAGTTCGTTCCACCTCAATCCCCTAGATGGTTAGAGGCTGTAGGGGGGAAGCTCTCTTCCTAAAGTCCAAAAAGAGTTCCTTTGTTTTGTCTATGTTGAGAACAAGATCATTGTCCTCCCCATAGACAGTAACCATGTGAACCATGTTCCTATATGATGATTCATTGCCGCCTTTGATGAGGCTAAGGATAGTAGTGTCATCTGCATTTTAATGACGATATTGTTATTGTTCGAGTTGGTGGCACAGTCATATGTATATAGTGAAAAAAGTATAGGGCTGAGACAGCATCCCTGTGGGGCTCCTGTACTCACTGTGAGCTCAGCTGAGACCTTCTTTCCCATCCTCACCACCTGTGGCCTGTCTGTGAGGAAGTCTGTTATCCAATTACAAGTGGTAGTTGGTACTCCCAGTCCTATCAGCTTGCCGGTCAGCTTCGTCGGCCGGATCGTGTTAAAAGCGGAGCTGTAGTCCAGAAACAATACTCGTACATATGTATTGGGAGTGTCTAGGTGCTGCAAAATATAGTGAAGTGCCAGTGCCACCGCATCATTCACTGACCTGTTCGAGCGGTAGGCAAACTGAAGAGGGTCTGCTGTTTCTGGAACCACAGAGTTAATATGCTGTAGGACCAGCTTCTCCATGCACTTCATGGCGACCGATGTAAGCGCCACTGGTCTAAAATCATTCATTGCAGTTGTGTTTTTTTTTTTTCGGAACCGGCACTATAATAGAGGACTTAAAAATACGTGGAACTGTTTCTTGGAGGAGAGAAGTGTTAAAAATGTCCATGTACACCTCCGCCAGCTGTTCGGCACAGACTTTAAGGACTCTCGGAGCCACACCATCGGGTCCTACAGCCTTACGGGGGTTCACCTTTCTCAGAGCTCTAAGGACCTGTGAGTGCGTCACCTGCAATGCAGTCTCCTCTGAGTTATGGGGGGCTTTCAAGGGTATGTCTCTATTGTTTTGGTCAAATCTCGCATAAAACGTGATAAGATTGTCCAGTAGAGAGGAGTCTTGGATCACAGTTTTGTTTGCAGCTTTCCTGTAATTGGTGACTGTATTTCTTGCCACATCCTTCTGCTGTTATTTTCTCTGTAACAGTTCTCGAGTCTCTGGGTATATGCCCTTTTGGCGGCCCTGATGGATTTTTGGAGCTCATATCTGGCATGCTTATACTCCATGATGTCTCCTGACTTAAAGGCTATACTGCGGTTTTTAATTTTGATGCGCACATCCGCATTAAACCAGGGCTTCTGATTAGGGAGAACTCTAATAGTTCTGGAGGGGATGCAGATGGAAGTACACCATTCAATATAGCTGCTAACAGTATCTGTATAGTTGTAACAGAGTCACTCGATCATACTTAATATGAGCTCTAGCATACCTCACATGAAAGGACAGTAACAACACTACCAATACAAAATTTAAATAAAACTTGACTCGGAGAGCTACGCTATGTCGCACACAAGGGAGCGCCATGTTGTCACCTCACACCATCTATAGGCTCGTTTAGCGTAAGATATTACGCAGTACTCGTTCCCTCTCTAGAGAGAACAGAGGTTACGTTAGTAACCGAGTACGTTTTACAGATACTAGACACGTGACTTTCAAATGAAAGATTGGTATCAAAGAGCACACCCAGGTTCCTAACCGACGACGAAGACTTAACAGAGCAGCCATCAAGTGTTAGACAGTATTCTAGATTATTACGTGTGGGAGTTTTTTTGTCCAATAATTAGAATCTCTGTTTTTTCAGAATTTAGAAGTAGGAAGTTACTAGTCATCCAATTTTTTATATCAGCTATGCATTCCATTAATTTTGTGAATTGGTAAGTTTCATTAGGTTTTGAAGAAATATAGAGCTGAGTATCATCGGCATAACAGTGAAAGCTAATTCCATGTTTCCTAATGATATCTCCTAATGGTAGCATGTACAGAGTGAACAGCAGCGGTCCTAGTACTGAGCCTTGTGGTACGCCATACTGAACTTGTGATCGATAAGACATCTCTTCATTTACTGCTACAAACTGATAACAGTCAGATAAGTATGATTTAAACCATGCTAGTGCAATTCCACTAATGCCAACATAGTTTTCTAGTCTATTTAAAAGAAAGTTTAAATAGAGACATGAGTCATGGGAGAGTCATGGAAGTGGAGTCACTCATCAAGGCTTGCCTGCCATTCAGGAGTGTGGAAAACTGCAGGCGCACCGCCGCCGGACTCAGGACCTTAGAGATACGGTACGGCCTTACGATTCTGTGTGCTAACTTGTGTGCCGACACCTTAAGAGGTAGGTCCTTAGTGGATAGCCATACCCTTTGCCCACAGACATACTTGGGTGCCGGAGTCCGATGACGGTCTGCTGCCACCTGGGCACGTCTCCCTGCCTGAAGCAGGACCTCTCGGGCTCTTTTCTAGGTTCTCCGTGCAAACTATTGCAAATCAAAGTGAAAGTAAGTCGCAGACGCTTAACACACAATCAGCTTCATTAAAAGTAAAGAAATGAAATGATCTTACCAGGGCTGTTGCTGATCTCATTTATCAGTATTACTCCAAATATGCGCACTTTTGTACTAAGAACCCTAACGGACGCTGTGTCTTGTGCATCTATAGGCTCGTTTCCACCAAGCGGCACGGTACAGTGCAGTACAGTATTTACTGTATGCAATTATTTCCCTTTCGATTGTCAGAAGTTGTGAATGCTACCAAGATACCGAACAGTACCGTACCATTTTTTTGGGGACCCTTCCGTTGGGGTACTTGTAGTTGAAAAACAATACCATTGCAACACAATGGTTTTTTGTCTTGTGACAAACAGTTACATGCCGAGAAGCATGAATAAGATCTGCTGTATGTCCTCCATTGTTGTTTACTGTATAGCTTTTTTCTTTGCGTGAGAATGAAGTCGATTGCTACTTTCCAGCATACTTTTGGCGGTGGAAATCAGCTGGATCAGGGTTTTCCGTCCTGAATCATGCTGTAATATACTGTGCTGCATTGCACTGTACTGTACTGTCCTGTGGTCAAATATTGAAGCTGGTGTCTTAAATCTTTCTAATGATACTAAGTTTAGATCAAGTAATAGTGTGATGTTGTGTGTGCTCTATGACTCCCTCTACAGCTGAGAGAGGTGTTAGCAGGAAGTGATGCAACATCTCAAAGGAAATAAGGTGTGAGTGGATTGTGGGTGGTGGAGCTGTCAAGGTGATGAATGATAGTATGAGATTACTCATGCACTCATTCATCATTTACACGCCTGTCTGTCATTGTGTTGCTGTCTTGTGCTGTAACAGATTGACTGTACCTTCATAAATTGCTTGAACGTCTCTTTTAGCAACTGTTCTAATTGCAGTATGAATTCATAATTTGGAAATTGTATTGATAAAGCAGATGCTTTCATGCATATATTTCATTGCAGTGTAATGCATTGAGCTAATTGCAATAACACAATGGTGACAGGGTTTTCTTAGAGGTTTTGCAGTTTATGAGTCATCCCTTTGTGGCGATGACACTTTTGAGTCAGAGCCCAGAGACTTTTTTGAATGAAGCACTGAAGCAAATAAATGGAGAACTTGGACATATAACGGCTTACATTCCCCTCCATTTTCTGTCAGTAAAGGGAAGTCATTAGAGAGATAAAACAATGTTTGAGATTTATCAATCTGTAGAAAATTCCTCAGCATCTGGTTTCAACAAACTAATTTAAGAAAACCTATAGTGATAATTCATTTAAGATTACAAGGGTTTTCTTACAGTAGATTTAAGGGTTTGTTGCAACCATTTCCAGAGCCGTAAAATAAAACATTCATAATCAGTCTGGGGTGCATTTCCCAAAAGCATTGTTAGGCAACTATGCTCGCAAGGTCCGTCATTATCAGCATAGTTCAACGAGTCAGTGTTTCCTGAAACCGTAGTTCAAACGAGGAACTACCCTGATTAGATTTAGTCATTGATATTCATTGAGATGCTGAATGAAATATTTCCATTACTACATAACACATTTTCTTGTTTTAGGAAACTTCATAGAATCAAACCAAAACTATAAAATTAATACAATTCTACAAATGTGTCTAGTTCTCCCCTATTAACCTATCAATCAGTCATTACATGTTTTTATCTGATTACATGCAGGTTTTCCGATTGGAAAAACTTGCACAAGACTTAACAGAATATATCTGGTTTGCCTGTCATCAACATGCTGTAACAGATCATACATTTTATACAGATTCTCGAGAAAAACCACTAAACACATCTGCAGTGTGGTAAAATTTGAAACTACTGTATATTTGGTATATTTGCTTAATCAACAGACATTATATAGTATATGATCTTTGTAGTCAGATAAAAAAGAGACACCTTCTCAAAATCATTTGAGACACACAGAAATACAGTAACTGGTGTAAACATGCAGGAGTGTGATCAGATGGTTTCAGGCATTCCCTTGAAATTTTTATTTATAATTCAAATCTGTAAATCAGCCATTTTATGTTGTTTTGTTCTTTGTTTCATTCTTGATCAGTGATCTGTTTGTATGTCCTTTATTTGTGTGAAATCAGTATGTGCAACTGCGCTTTACAAATTTACCACTAGGAGTCAGTGTTGTGTTATATTTTGCCACTTGGGTTGCCATAAAGTAACAGTTATGGTTGAGGCATAAAAGTTAGAAACATTTCATAAAAAAAAAAAAAAAAATATATATATACAATTAAAACTATTTTCTTTCCCACAAACAGAATATAAACTATTTCAAGTATTGTGCACAAAATTAATTAAAATGTATGTATTGTAGATGTTTTATCCAAAGTGACTTACATTGCATTTAGTTTTATCAGTTCAAAGCACACTTTTTCAAGCATAAAACATAGACATTTTAAGGATGTGTTAATGATATTGTCATTTTGAAATGTTTTTAATCTGTAAACTATTCCCTCTCATCATGCATAAAATAGTGGTTCTGTATAAAAACAGATAAGTATATTTTGAGTTACTTTCAAGGTGGTAAATTTGAATGAATGTAAAATTATTGTTATAAGGTATAAGGGATATTTGTAGCAGGTCACCATCATTGCTTTTTTAGGCTGGGGGATGTCATTTTGTAGTATCAGTATCAGTGTTTCCTCTAGGATTTTTTTTTTCCAGGCCTATTTCCACAGGGGAGGGTGCATCGCCCATGGGTGATTCCCATTGAACTTTCCCCAAGAATCACGAGCACTCACATACAGGCCACTTTCTGAGGAATTGAAAAGATATTTATTTGCAAAGATATTAAGTGCCACAGTAAGAGAAGGCTATATTCATAATCTATGGTAAAAATACTATTAGTTTAGTGGATAATACAGCAGAAAAAGTTATTTTAGAAAAATCATGAATGCACAATCATTTTATAAAGTCAGAACATTTAGTGAAAAAAACATTAAGTGGAGAACAAATAAATGGTAAAATGTTCCTCCTTGCTCTTTGTATTGTTACAAAATACTTTGATGAAAATATATAGTAAATATATATATATATATAAAGCATAATATTGGGAACATTGATCTTGGAGTGAGTTTCATCGTGTTGACTGTCGTACCCGAACGCGACGCGCTGTTTGAATGCTAAATGGAGAATGACTGAGGAGAGATAAGTTTCCATTAACTTTAACTTAACGACTTAAATATTCCTTAGTACCTAACATTAAGTTATTGAATGGCTTCAGAAACCTTGGAATATAGTGCACAAAAACCTTATGGTGCTTTACAATGTTCTATGCATTTAGTGGGGCTTAAGTTAACTATAACACAGAATAGTGCGCACAATATCGGATGTCACTGAGAAGCTGCAGCCGCGGCGGAGATGATTTTTGGTGTGGCGGCCCGCCACCACAGAATGAATGTAGCGGAAACTTTTTTGGGGCATTTCAAAAATCTACATTTTGAGACTGCAGAAGTCATTAAAAGTTGCATTTTCAGTTGAATTTGGGGAAACCTTTTGAAACATTTGTTGTGTTGAGCTATTTCATTTACTTTTTGTCCGATTTGTTCATTGCAAACAGCTGAAAGTCTATCAATTTTGCCAATAAACCTGATTTGCAATGGGGGTTGAATAAATTTGATTACAACTAAAGGCCCTTTCACACTGGACGCGATTTTTACGCACGAATAATTCGCGCGATGGTTTTATTTTTTGATCAGCTGTTTGTGTAATGAGTGCTTTCACACCGAACGCGAATGTGCTGCGGCGAAAAAACGACTTTTTTTTTTTTCGTTTCGATGTCGATTTTTTTTTTTCTTTTGCGGCGACAGAAAAGACCTCAGCCAATCATATACTACAAGGACAATGATTGTGTGGCGTAGCATTGCCAACCAACTCGGTTATCACGACTGTGAGTATGTTGTGTGATAGTTTTAGTTGTTGTATAGTCCTGTGCTGTGTAGGCTAGCAGGCTAAACTACATTTGGGATAGAAAGCTAATCGTCAAAGATAGAGATAGAGACCGTGTTTACGCGGCTCATGCGATGGGTTTTGACGCGAACTATTCGCTTTTTCGTTACGCATCTGGTGTGAAAGGGCCTTATATGTTGAATATTGTCAATATATTTCAGAAAAATATTTATGCATTTCCTCTAAGCTATCATCCCACTCACCTACTAAAATTTTGATTCAGATTCATAATTTTTAAATGGGACCTATTATGCAAAATTCACTTTTAGATTGTCTTTGAACATAATTATATACACAACCATCCTATTGTGGTAAAAATGTATCCACTCCATTTGTTATTTTAAGTCTGAAACAGTCACTGCGTCCTTAATCGCGTACTGTCTAAGTAGGTACTACACTTTAATTTACTTTGTGACCATTAAAAAAGTAGGCTACTCTCTATATAGTATGAATATGGGTAGTATGAATGAAATTTGGATGTACTATACTACATCCACCACTGTTGTTTGACATCCTTGTGTCAAATCCTTGTTTTTGAGTTTGATGTTAATATAGAGCATGTTGTGCTGTTAGACGTGTGCTTTGCTGCGTGACAGATTACAGACATGTAAAGCGAACATTAGAATGTTAAACATGGAAAATCTCACAGGCTGATGATCCAGTGGCGCTAATGTTGCGTTTGCTTGACAAGAAGCAGACAGACCCTCATCGGCTGAAGCCCCCGTCAGGCAGCAAGAGCTGATCAGTGAGGTGAAACCTGCTGTCAACGGCACTGATGGGTTTGAGTGACACAGCAAACGTTTGGCCAGACTGTGCAGTTCCCTCGCTTTTCTTCTTTGTCTGACATTACCAATCTTCCGCTTTCTCTCTCTCTCTTCCTCAGACACCTTGTCTATATACCCATCTGTGGTTGTGTGAAAAAGCCTTGACCTCTTTCCTTATAGATATCCGGTCTACAACCAACCTTCTCCCGTCCCCTGCCTCATGATATAAGTGGACAGATGATATTGCCACCTCCTAAAACTGTTGTCACAAAGACAGCGAAGAGGAAGTAGATTGGTGCCAAACTGTGCCTCAAAAGTCTCTGAGGCAGTAAGAGATCAGCTGTTGGAGATATGCCCTCACCCCCCAATGATGGAGGTAAGTTCGATACAATTACAACTGTGACCCCAAAAGCTCACCCAGAATACCAGAGCATACATGCCCAATGCCCAAAAGTAAAGTACTTTTAAAACTTGAAATTTGAAGGTTTTTAGTTTGAAGGAGTTTTAAAGTTTGAAGTTTAAAGGTTTTGAAGGCCATACGGTCTACCAGAAAAAATAAAATAAAGTTACCCTGGATGGTTGCTAGCTAGAGTGTTGCTCTCCAGATGCTAGTATCCTACATGTTATCGCATTGCTAGCATGTTTCAGATAGATACTATGCTAGTTGCATGGTAGAGAGATTAAGGGCCCTATTTTAACGATCTAAGCGCATGGTCTAAAAGCTAATAACAAAATGAGTCAGATCAGCCTTAAGGTCTGTGCCGAGTTTGGTAGTTGTAGCTTTAAAGCTCTAGGAAGAATTACAGTCAGAAATTTTAGAAGAAAAAATTTAAATGGAATATCAGTATGTTGGCTTTCTCAAGCCAACATAAAAACCTTAGTGAACTGTCAGTCACTAAATGTTCTTCATGTTCCACAGACGATCAAGGAACGTCCCCCATGAACATACCACCGGCACTATCCAATCAGAATGGAGTAAAGAGGAAGGTCCACACCAAGAAGAAGAAGAAGGGTTTCATCACAGCCAACGTTGCAGGAACAAAATATGAGATCGGTAGGAAAAACGATTTGTTCATTTTGTCAAACTTGTTGATGAAAGAGGACATTCACACAAAGCGTTTTGGTATTTAAAAATGCGAGATGCAAGTCAGTGGAACTAAAAAAAATAGCAGACTTCAAATTTTTTTATTAAACAACAATATAAAAAGACTAAACAGTAGACCTACTTTTTATGCTGCATCGACAAACATGACAATTACTGACGCAATTTTTCATTAATTGGCTCGCATAATCATTATTAAAGCATGAGTTTTTATTTAAAGTAAAGAACAAGATTTCTGTAGATGAATTCTACTAATGAAGTCGGTTGTTTGTGCCCACTGAAAAAGAAAGATGATCCAGTATTGTCAGAGTCAATGCATATCAAAGGAATCTAATTTGATTTATTTGCAGTTCGTATCGTCATTGAGGAGATGACCTTTCATAAAGCCAGAGATGAGGATGAGATGGCCAATCTCATCTGGAACGACTCTGCCGTGCAACATGAGAAAATCGCTGAGCTCAGGAACTACCAGGTACTCTGATTTTCCTTTCAGTTCAAAGAATGAAAACAAAAAACAAACAAACATGCTGTTAAGGTTTCCTCTTATTTTCCCTGGATTAAGAGATGTGACCTTTACCATGGCTTATACTCATTTCCCCATCATCCTTCAAGGGCATTTGCAGTTTAATCAACAGAAGTCATCTAATGTACTGTATATAACCTTTATGGCTAAAGTACTATACAGTAGTAAAGCATCAATTGAGGTCACCTGAGGTCAGCAAATTTGTCAGGAACAGATTTGAACCAAAGTCTGTTTTAGGGCAAGTCAGTTCATTCAGCAGCCATTGAACTGTGGCTGCGTTCGAAAGATTAGCAATCGTTCAACTTGTTCCCTTGCTGCAGGCATACCCTAAACTGATTTCAGACAGGCTTCTGAGGCGGCATAAAGGTCTAATGATCTACAACAAAATAGAGAGACTATTGTGATAACCAAGTGAATATTTACTTAAGACAATATTCATTTCTTGCTTGAGATAAAATTAGGTGCCATTTATTTTTTAGCTCAACTCAAGGGATCAAACACACAGGGGTGCTTTTCCTAAAGCCAACTATGGTCGCAAGTTCTGTCGTTACTGTAGCAATAGAGTTCAATGGAACTTGCGACCATAGTTGGCTAACGATACGTTTGGGAAATGCACCCCAGGATAGTAGAATAACATAGGCAGTGAAGGATACATATATGTTGCCTTCAAAAATCGATCAGATGAAGGCTGACGGGATGTGTCAATCTTTGGATTCGGACATTCCTGTTTCAATAATATATGTCAAACCAGAAATAAAATCTGGCAACATAAACTTAGCTTAAATCAGGCCAAAAAAAAAAAAAAATTCAGGCTGTCCATCTTATTGCGCATATATGTTGTATAGTAAACAAAAAGCTGACAATACATCTGTTACGCCGTGGCTATACGATGAAGATGAAGGAGATAACAATAGGCCTTATTCGCAAACACCGGAAGTAGCTAACCGCGGCCATTTTGTTGACATGACATCTGTTCTGCCCCTAGCTGCACGCAGATTTGAGTTGAGGGGAGCAGTAGCCTAATGGCTTCATCTCATCGGTATCAAGAGAAGATAAGCTTGATTGGTGTGGACCCATATCAAATAGACCCAATAGCCTTAAATAAAGATCCATCCTTATTGCCAGCCGTAACTTATCCGGATATTTATTAGAGCTGCCAACTCTCACGCATTCACCGTGAGACACACGCAATTGACACTTTTCACACGGTCTCACGCCACACATCCATTTTCTCACGCACAGACAAATCGCGAAGCAAAGAGGACACGGAGACCGACAGACTAGACAGAGCAGGTTAGCTATGATATAAAAAAATCTCAGCTCTCAGGTTCTGTCACTTTTATTACGAAATTCAAACAATAAATACCGTTTTGGCGCTTGTAAATGTGACGCGACAGATCCCGAGTGGCACGTGAACCGATCATCTCTAGCTAGTAAATAAACACGAATGAACAATGTTGAAAGAGACAGTACAACTTACCAAAATGTATATTCCTCATACATAATATCGACCAATCAAACAAACAAACAAAGGGGTCAATAAAACAGCTGGAGAACAATTATGTCACATAACATTTACCTCAGGAAAGCCGGTTGATGACCATAATATATAGGCTATAGCACGTTAGTTGGCTAGAAAAACACACCATCACGCTGTTTTATAAAAAAAAATAAAAAATACAGCGATAATACCATGGATAATACCGACGCTGCCTCGCTTGTCAATTGACAGACTGACAGTTGCCGTGGTTTCTATGTCAACAACATGGCCGCCGCGAACATTGATGACGTAGATCGAATAAGAACTATAACAGTCTTTATCATAATCCACAAGGTAAACTCAGGAGAAATGTTGGAGAAAACACAACCACATCTTATATCAACAAGATGGGACAAAGAACCAAACAAAATGGAGTATATATACACAGACTAAATGAGATAATTAATTGAACGACAAGTGAACAGAATCATAATCACAGGATCAAACAGGCACACACTAGGAAACTAGAGATTGGCGTCCGACTTGAGACAGCGCATCGCCATGTGACTGTGACGTATAGCAACTATGGCAAGATGCGAGATCAGCCAGCTGGTTCATTCTAACGAATAGGAATCTTGCTAGAGAGGCCAAACTACTTCGAGTGAAACTAAACGAGCCAATGCACATTGGCGTGCAATCATTTGCATCAGCTGTTCAGCCAAGCAGCACGGGTATATAATGAGCAGTAGGTGCGATTGCACTTCAGTCTTTTGCTTCGGAGCCAAGCATTTCGATGCCTTCTACAAACTCCCAGGAGATTGTGAAATTCGAGCCAGCTTTTTTTTGGACCTCACCACTCTGGTGCGGGCGTGACAGCACAGGAGTGCGAGCAGTCTTTTTTCTCTCTCTTCCTCTCTTTTCTGTTTTTTGTTTTCGCCTCTGAGCAAACAAAAAGCTGTTTTCACAGCTGGTAAGGTGTGCAGGTGAGAGCGCTCAAAAGCCATTTCACGGCTGGTAAGACCAGCGAGAGAGAGAAACAGCGCACATTCCTGTCTGTGTTCGCGGTGACCGATCCCACCAGTGAGAGCAGTCCCTAAAAGAGCTTACACAGATAGAACGCGTCTTTCTAAAGATAACATTCTATCTGTGTGTTTCTGGATGCGGTCGCTATCTGGCATCGCGGGATGGTTACGATCGCTGTGTCTGGGCCTCGAACACGCAAACCTTTGTGGATGAGTCATGTACCTATTGTGGGAAGATGACCATCTCATAGCTGCGGTCGAGACTCTCGTTCCTGCAAAGGGACGGAGTCCCCGTGCCTGCGCCTCGATCTAACCTGAGGATCACGGTGAGCGCACTTCCTTCGGGGAACCAACCCCCTAGGAACCCTCATCCCTCTCACACTCCGCAGCCAGTAGAGCCGCCAACGGAACATGCTGGACCATCCTCGAGGTGTGTATCAGTCGTTTCGGTGCTCCCCACGATGAACAGATGTCGATCGCTGCATCGGAGGGTGGGTCAGACCTCTCCGCGGACAACGACTCGGCGTCGCTGCCTCCTTCGGGTGTGCCAGCGGTGCCCGAGTTGGACCCGGAGATGATGGCCATGCTTTCCCGGGCTGCCAACAGGATCGGGCTCGTGTGGAACCCACCACCGTGTCCCGAGCCCTCGAGGCTGGATGATTGGTATATCGGGGTGGCGCGCTGGTTCTTAGAAACCCACCCCAGTGCCTTTCTTCCCGGAGGTGCACAAGGAGCTCAGGGGGACATGGACGGCACCTTTTACTGCCAGAAACCATCCCGGTGGCTCCTCCTCCCTCACCACCCTTGATGGTGGTGCGGCTAAGTAATATGCATATCCCACCAGTGGAGCGGCCCATTGCTATGCAGCTGTGTCTTAACTCCACTTGTCGCGGAGAACCGTGTCTCCCTTCCCGGGCCTGTAAGTACTCGTCAGACTTAACCTGCAAGGCTTACAAGGCCTGTGGGGAAGCCTCTCAAGTGAGATTTCTATTCTTCGGTTCGACGTGCGTCTCCGTTCCCTCCTTCAGGGAACGAGGTTTACCATATGTAATCGAGACGTTTCATGTTTATTCGAACACCTTCACTTCCACTAATGCTCACAAATCTGCATTTTATAACAGTAAAAGCTCTTTTCATGTAGTCGCAATGTTATTCTGTGTTATGTTTATCAAAATAAAACTGAAAAAACGTAGACCCCACTTCATTGGTATTTAAATAGTATATATAGTATAATAGTATTATGTTGAACTTTATTCTTATACAAACAGATGCTGTATTTAGCAGTACATAAAGTATTAAATGGAAACGTATCTGAAACGTCTGTGTATTTGAAAAATGTTGCATTTATTTCACTCCAGCTATGGTAAAGTATGCCAACACAGTGTGAGCTGTCACTACGGGATGCAGAAAGTGTCCGTCTTCACGTCTCCGTTTCCCCGCCTGCACATGGCAACTCTCGCCGATCGGTTACATACAGCCGCAGCCGATGTCTAACACACCTGTCACACAGGCAAACCAGAACAAAGAATAATGAAAACTAAATCAAAACAGAGCACACACATTACACCTATCCAAAGGCTATGAGTTGTCCACTTGTTCTCATAATAAATTGTTGTCCAATCTATTTTGTCCAATCAAAGCTATTCACAAAAAAAAAAAAAAAAAAAAATTGCAGCCTGGCAGAAAGTTATAGGATTGGGTCTCTGTTTATGTGGTCAGTACTTCTACTACCATCAGATTCTAAGCTGTCAGAGGTCAAAGCAGTTCGATGTTAACATTTTGATAAGCTAAAAGCACAATACTCTAAAATGTGTTTTTATGCATATCACACAAACATAATGGGTATTCTGTTTTAAATGACACTGAATATTTTTACTAATTCATTTCAGAAGTGAAACACGTTAACAATTAGTCATTCTGTCATATCGTCCAACGTTTTTTATTTCGTTTCTCACTGAGCTTACATTGCATTTTGGAATTGTCTTCTGTGTAAAGGATATAAGCTTTCTGTCTTAAAATTTTGCACAAATAAGGTATCTTAGGAGGCATCTTAATTAAAACAACCTTAAAGGAATGCATCACTCCCAAAAAAAAAAAATCATAATTTACTCCCCCTCATTAAACCACTGGAGTTACATATTTGGTTACATATCAGAACCAATTGCATTTACTTGGAAAAGAGCAGCTTTAAAATTTCTCCTTTTGTTTTCTGGAGAACAAAAGTAATAGGGAATGTGTTGTGTTTTCTTGTCTTTCATATTGAAACAAATGACTTTTACACCCAATTCATATGGCATAAACGGTCTGTATGAAACAATAGTGTATTGTGTTATTGTGAAAAAATCAACTTTGCATGTCTGTGTAATATTATATACACAATATAAATAATTGGCTTTGATGCTTTGATCCATGAAACAATTTTCATATAGTTGTGTTCTGTGTTATTTTCTTTTTTGGGAAAAGCATGTTGTGCTTTCATACTTACTAAAAGGTTTGTTCTTTAGTCCCCCCCCCCCCACACACACACACACACACAAACACACACACACACACTTTCCTGTGATTGGCTTAGCTGCCAAGCTACAGGTCATATGAGTCAAATTAATGGCCTTGTTCAGCCTCATTTGCTCAAATACAGAAAAACTCACCAGCCCCCATTCCTTCCTCTTTGCATTCAAAGCAATTCATTCATCTGTCAGTACCTACAACTACATGGGCTCTGATGCAGAACCAATTACCTTGGCCCTTAAGTCAAAATTGATCGTCTTTTTTAGTTTTAAATTAAAAACAATGTGGGGAACTAAATAGGGGTTAAGAAAGGTCTGACAACCACCTTTTGTTTTGAGTCTGTAATTGGACATAAATGTCAAAATATTATAGTCTCAGTTCAAGACTTGGGCTTTAATGTTGTGTTTTTCCTCTAAGAGGTGAATAACCGAGTGTCCTCTAACAGTGTGATTATTTTCCTCAGAGGATAAACCATTTCCCGGGAATGGGTGAGATCTGTCGGAAAGACTGCTTGGCAAGGAACATGGCCAAGTGAGTTGAAAACATGATACCATATCAGATACATGACTGATTACATCTGCCTTCCAGCCAAGGAACATTGACTTTACTCTTCGTTTTTATTCATTTTAATACCCTCTTCTTTTCCTTAGAATGATTAAAAGTCAGCCTCAGGAATATAGCTTCATCCCCAAAACCTGGATCTTCCCAGCCGAGTGCACACAGTTCCAGAACTATGTAAAGGAGTTGAAAAGAAAACGCAAGCAGAAAACATTTATCGTTAAGCCTGCAAATGGAGCCATGGGCCATGGGTAAGTTACAACAGACTGGAAGTTTTGCATCCTGTGGAAAATGATTTTTTTTTTTTTATATATATATATATATATAGATTATTTGTCGTTTTCCCTATGAACAGCTTACTGCTACAAAAGTGGCAAACATTTTACAGTAACATTTTGTTCAACTTAGCATTCTCCGAGAACCTTAACATGCAGTAGAACAGTGTGTAGGATACTCTGATCAGAATAGCCTACTTTATTGGCTCTGGAACAGTATCCTGATTAATTAGTCGTTGTTAAATAAACCTACTACGCTTATGAATAGGGTTGGGTTATGGCTAGGCTGCAAGGAGCTGCATGAAGTTCCGACCATATGCCTATCTGGATCAGATTTGAGCTTTCGTTGTGTTGAAATATTTGAACTTTTGTGGTTATGTGACCTCCCAGCTGGTTGTGTGTATTCTAATCAAAATTTCGAGCATGAGGTGAGAATTACCAATATTTTCTATTAAAATGTTTTTCTGTAAACTATATATGTATATATATATATATATATATATATATATTATATATATATATATATATATATATATATATAATTTAATAAGCAGAGGGTAATGGCTGGTTTATGTCCAATTTGAAAGTTCAGTGCAGCTGCCATTATGGGTGAAATGTGACAATCGTCTGACATTATGAAAACACAGATGGAAGTTAAAAGTAATCCTGAATAGCTGGATTAGGGTTAGGATTGTGATGGGCTTATAGGAGTGTCGCTCCATGTTTTACTTATATTGGCCAGAGGAGAACTGATCTGGATCATGACATCACTGTTTTCTACGGAGCTACTTTACAACTGAATTGGACTATTTTTTTTGATTTTTTTATGATCTTTACACAGTTATTGAACAATACTGAATAAATACTGAACTGACCTCAGCTGACCAATGACACTATTTTCTTTTTAGAGCTGCTTTACAGCTGAATTGAACTCTGTTTGCATCATTGAATTATTATTTTCCTGTTTATCCCTGTAAAGCTGCTTTGAAACAATCTCTGTTGCATAAAGTGCTATATGAATAAAGGTGACTTGACTTGGCTTAAATAATATTGTGCCACCACACGCATTAATCCGAATGGCAAACTTGAAACTGAACTCTAACCCTAATAATACACCTAACCCCAGTCCTTATCCTAATGCTGAACCCTCATACCTATGCTAAAAGTGTACAGCAGCAGATGGGGCACCTGGTTTATTTATGACTGTCTTTTATCCGTTTGTAAATTAATATTTCTATGGTCATACGCTACAGCAAGCCGGTACTTATTAAAATGAGAAGTCATCAAAGGTTGAATTATTGTGCTGCATTTAACAAGTGAAAGGAGATCGTCTGCTAGGCTAGAGATTAAATTTGAAAAAGCGTAGCGTGACGCAGGAAATTAAGTTATATCTTCCTACGTAATTTATTTTTCAGGCCGAAAACTAAATGAATATGGTTTGCATCTAAGCAGAGGCTTGTTAAAAACTGTGGCGGGCTAAAAGACGAGATCCCCACTGGTGCCAAATTAAACAGTCAGCCAAAGTGGGTTTTGATTACCTGCCATCAGCCCTCATCAATCATGTCATGCAATTCAAACAACCCCATTATCCTCTACAACATAACACAACACAAGCTACTGGACGCTAAACACACACCTGAGCCAACGGACGGCAAGCGCAGGACTAGAGACTGTGTGCCAAAACGGTGGAGATAAGGAAGATTGGCCAGTGTGCTGCTTTTGGCTGAGCATCAAATTCAAGTTCTCAGAACTCCCTTTGCAAAGCAGAAACAATTAATATTTAATTTTTAATTATAAATTACATTTTTATTTATTAAACAAAACACCTTTCAACGATAAGCAGCTATGGATGTGGCATTTCTTATTGAAAACAGAATGCATTTGAAGTGTAATAAATCCTAGAAATCCCTCAAGAGCCACTTATTACGCTAGAGACTCAATCGCAGTAAATCATTTTTAATTGTTTTAATTGAGAGAATGGAGCGTCTCAATGTTATGCAGGTCTTTTTGCGGCCCATGTTCCTGTTTGGTCATTTTCTGCAATGTTATGCTTGTACTAAACAAACAACCGTAAATGAGTCAAATGTATCATGAGTCACTAGAGAATCTTTCGTAACATCACAACTCATGAGAACGTTCAGCTGTGTTTTAATAGTGCTGAACCTCTACACTGAATTGCACCAAGAACAAGCAGACAAATTCTTTTGCAATATTTATCAGCTGACATAGCTAACAAATGAACTGTGGTGATCAAGCCCTCCTTCAGCAGCTTGTGGTCCTTGGAAAGTTGACGTCTCAGGTAATTGTTGAGGCCATGGAAACCGGACGAAGAGAAACATGTATCCAATTAAGTCGATGCAGACCAATGGTCATATATTTTACCGTCAAAATTGTTTTTCTAAGGCCCCTTTGTTTGTTAAACATCCAAACCTCACTTTTTTCATGTGTTTGGTACTGGTGAACACATCGTTGTCTGTATTCTAGAACAGCCAAGAGCTGGAGATCTGTTCAACATCAAAATCAAAGGAAATAAATGATGGCAGGGCTTAAAACAGACCAAGACGTCTGGTCTTATTAACCTGGGCCTAGTCAGGGTCCAGGGACCAGCGATAGAGACAACGCCTTATTAAACTCGCTCTCTCTGATACGCTTCAGAGGTTTGGATTCTTAACCAACAATAAAATATGCACCACATTTTAGGGATGTGCTCTGATAGAATCTTATCCATTTTCTCCCAGAATATCTCTGATTCGAAACTGCGAAAAGATCCCGGTCCAGGACCACTTCATTGTGCAGGAATACTTGGACAAGCCTTTCCTCATGGAGGGCTACAAGTTTGACCTGAGATTCTACATTCTTGTTACTTCCTGTGATCCACTGCGTGTCTTCCTCTACAACGACGGCCTGGTTCGAATGGGTACAGAGAAGTACCACACGCCAAACGAGTCCAACCTGGTAAGTTGGCTTATGACATCATTAAAGCGATGTGAACATTTTAATTCTACTGTATGTAGTAAATGAACTAATAAAAAGTCATCAAAATTTACTTCATTAATGGTCAAACCCCTCTACTCCATACTACTCAAATAGACAGTTTTCACAATCAGGCCAATCCTGATAGATAAAAGCAATTCTTCATAGCTAAACGTATACAGTATGCTGCAAATCCTGTTTCATATTGACTTTAACATTCATTAGAGTAAACACCATATTTAATGTGATGACAATGAGATGTCTGCAATTCTTGCAGTCATTTTTAAACAAGTTCACACATTGTAAAGTATGTGCAAATGACATATTGAAGATCTTCCTAAAACTATTCTAATGTAAATGGTTGAAATGTAACCATCTGTAAAACTTTTTTTTTTTTTTTTTGATCTTCATTAAAACATGTTGCATAAAAAAATGTGGCATTACATATATTAATAAAATATTATTGTATTGCCAATATTTTTTTTAAACCATTCTGTGAATTGTTGTAAGAGAATAAATGTGACAATTTATATAATATTGGTTTTATTTACATAGATTTACTTCTTTCAGCTGCCAAAACACTGATATTATGCTTTTTTCACAAAAAAAAATAATAAAAATGGCATCTATGGTTTTTAATACCCTCAGAACCAGCTGTACATGCACTTGACCAACTACTCTGTAAACAAACACAATGAGAACTTTGAGCGAGATGAAACGGTGGACAAAGGCAGCAAGCGGTCTATTGGGTGGTTCACAGAGTTCCTTCGAACCAACGATTACGACGTGGCCAAATTCTGGGGCGATGTATCAGTGAGTTGTTTTTATTTTATTGCTTCTCTTTGTTATCTTTTAAATTTAGGGCTGCATGATACAATGGAGAAATGTGATGTATAATATAACTTGTTTGATAATAGAGTGGTGCAGGAATGACGTCAGAACCCGGATGTCTAATTCGCCGCTGGTTCTTTCGAGATTTTCTTATTGGGTTTTATAATGTTTTTTTTCAATTAATGAGTAAAATAAAGCCTGTGGTAAATATAATTTGTCTTGACTGTACTTTGACGTTTTGTTCAACAACATACACTGTACACACTCACACTCTCACCCCAAGCTGTCTAATCTAGTTGCTTATTAAAAACGCACATTTTCAGAAATGAACATAACTACTTCAAAATTTGCGTTTTTATTATGGGTGTTTGTCATTTACGTTGTAGAATAAAACATCAAATCATCATCAGGTTATTTTTATCAAAGGCTTTATTTTACATATAAATCAAAAAAAAAAAAAAAAACCCATTATAAAACCCCATAGGAAAATCTTGAAGGAACCAGTGGCGAATTAGTCTTCCAGGTTCTGACATCATACCTGCACCACTCTGTATGACACGGTGGAAGATTATTCAATTTATTAATTTTCAAGTACGTTTAACCATTACTAGAAAAGGGATATACCATTTGTTATTTTTAATCTGATACTTTCAAGGCCAGTATCAATACCAATACCTCTAAACTAAACTCTTAAATGATTTTAAGAGTAAAATGGGAATTTATACCCACTTAACATTATATTTGAAAGCCATGTTTTAACATCCAATAGGCCTAAACTGTGAATTATTAGGGCCCGTGCACCGATGGTGTGAGGACCCTATTGGAATTGCTCCGTTTATTAGATTATGCTTTTGTTTACACTGTCAGAAATAAAATGGTCTAGAATTGTACTTTTAGCTTCTCACTGGGACAGTAACCTCAAAGGTCAACCTTCTCTATCTCTTTAAGGGGTCATATAATGTCATTTTTGTACAAGCTAATATGATTCTTTAGGGTCTAAATTAAAAGTTTGTAATATACTTAAAATTCTCATTAGTATTGTAAGAAAACACTAATTTTACCTGGCCAAAAACAGCTCTGTTTTCAGCACGCCGTTTGAGTGCATGTGTCTTTAAATGATAATGAGCTTTGCTCACCCCGCCCCTCTGTCCTGCGCGTACACCGTTTGTAACACAATAACACAATAACCATAACGCCTTGTTTATTATAAACATGGGATTATGAATTATATTGAGAACGTCATACATAGAAAACATGCCGTAATGTACCTGAGTGTAAAAATAGCCGCATTCATCGTGAAGCGTGCAGCAAGTGATTTGCAAAGATTAATATAAAGATTAATATAAAGGTTAATAAAACGTTACACTCACTCACTTCTTCTGGAGGGGCAGCAGGAACACGAATAGTTGGTACCGATCCTTTTTTCAGGAGCAGCTTCTTAGCAAAACCAGCTTTATACTGACCTCGTTTGTAAAGCAGTCTGGTGTGAAATGATTCGTGCAAACATGAAAGCATTGACGTTGATCGCGGTGAATTCCCTTCGAAAACAAACTCAGCCACTGCGTCTTCAGCGGTTCGGATTTAGGAACATCAAAATGACTGCTGTGTTCCTATTACACCAAAGAACACCACAATCGCTTAGACGCCATTCTACTCAGTGCTCCAGCTATCAGCAATGAACGCGCCGGTCCGCGCGGGCTATGATTGACAGCTCGCTCACGAGGGCGGGTCTGTGTTGAAACGCTGCTGTCAATCAACCATCGTGGGTGGGGCGTCGATTTTGTGACGTCACAAAATTGGACAGCTTGATTCAGGAGAGGGGGAAACATATAAGAAGATAAAAAAAAACACTGGATGGATTTTTTATCATTTTATGATGGTTGTGTACAGGCACTGCCAACACACATTTCAGTACAATCAACTTGTAAAAGTGCATGTACCATTATATGACCCCTTTAAAGGATGCATATTAATAGCTTAAGCGTCATGGTTCTTGAGAGAGGACCCGAATGCAGAAATGAGCGATGACAAGATTTATTGACATTACGGTAGACAAGGCACAAGATGTAACTGAGGAATGAAACAGTCCAAACAGTAGGGGCAGCGCACACACTGCTGGTTGGGGGTGAGACTGTCGCGATGACCAGTGATGGAGACTAGGCAGCGGCTGAGAGAACCGGAGGCTTGACACTTGGTGATGAGAATGAATGTACAGTAGCACCAGACTGACGTACAGTAGCACCAGGGGCCGGTTTCACAAAGATAGACTTTGACTATGGCTTAGATATAGTAGGTAGTCAGACTTCAGATAGACATCTAAATCAGACCATTGCACAAAGCAAGACTCTGACTATCTTAAGTTGGACTACACTGCAATGCATTCTGGGTAAAATAAGACACTTTTCAAAACAAAAAACATGGCGGGTCGAGTAAGCGCACTCAACCGCTCAGTGCTGTTTACCCCAGCGGAAAATATGTGTTTGTTGGAGGAGTATAAATGACGGAGTATGTTTTTATGTTTCCACTGTTCGATCGCGCCCGTGCCTCTCTCTCTCTGACACACACACACACACACACACACACACACACACACACACACACACAAACACACTTCAGCATTGCAATCTTGACATTCGCAGCCTGTTATTATGCAGCATTCACACCAAACGCGAATAGAGCGTCAAATTCGCGTCTATCGCGTCTAGTTCGACGCTTGAACATTTCCAATGAACGAATCCATTCGCGCGTCCATGGCGAATAGGACGCGCTTATAAAGCGAGCGTTTGAAGCGAAATAGACGGGCGTTCAGAGCTATGACTCCACTATGACTCTACTAACGTTAGCCTACCCCCAGTTGCGTGAGCGGTGTATTGCATTTTACGCATCGCCCGTGACGCTTGCGTCCACTGCTCAGACTATGAAAGGGAGCGCGTCAATCGTTGCTCGCGTTGACTATGTAACGGCCCTAACAGTTACAAGGACATTTTACTTGGGAATGTAATAACTGGAAGAAATGTTTAAATTATGAGCCATTTTCCCTTTTCTTTTGGCAGTTTGTAACTGATTGTTACTGCTGGTTGCCAAGGTAACATAGTCTTAGACCTAAGTTAGCCTGGGGGTAAGGTGTCTAATTTTTTTGGTCTAAATTAAGTCAGTCTTTATTTTTGTGAAACAGTCTAACTTGCATTAGACTAGTCTATGAGCAAATTTTAGACTTGTCTAACACTATAGACTGGTCCAGAATAGCTTTGTGAAACCGGCCCCAGGACTAGCTACCAGGCCGGGAGAATCAGCGACCATCAACATGAGAGACACATGCAAGACAAGAAAAAAAAAAAAAAAATAGTTACTGATTGGAGCTCAAGCGTAATTCAGGCAGACCATGGCGTGACAGACAACTATCAGCTGATCCGTAACTCCTCCCACTACCAGTTAATCAAGGAATAAGTTCATCCATACTCTCATTTGCTTTAGTCTGTCACACAGACATGCGTTATGCCAGATTTCAGTTCGCACAGACAGACACTTCAGTCTGTTGCACAGACATGCTTCCCCATCCTCCATCCTCCATCCCTAACTCCTCCTCATGCAGGCACATGATTGCTCAATCTTGTCCAATCTCATTACTTTGGTTTACTCATTACTACTTGTATTACAGTACTTCCGCATGGAATTATGTAACTGGTGCTTATAAAAATTCTGGTTAATTGCCTTAAGCTCCGGGGGGTTCAAACCTCAGCTAGGTTTGCTTGTGGACAAACCCTCAAGCTGAACACTTCAGAGCAAAGCCTGACGGCAAATAAAATTCAGAGCCTCTACAATAATCTTAATCAAACAGAGTGGTCCTGAAAAAAAAAAAAAAAAAAAAAAAAAAAAACACACACACTGGCAATAGCTATGACTTGAGAAAACAAAATAAAGAAACTAAAGATATAAGCTTGTAAAATAAAATAAAAAGTAATAAACAAAAGAAAGAATACAAAATAAACAAATAAATAAACTGGAACTGCAACAAAAGAATAAAAAAAACCAAGACCGCAATCTTTCAGGGAACTAGAGAGAAAATAAAATAAAAGACTAGATAGCAACAAAATCAAAATCAAGAGAGAACTTAAAAATAAGGCTTGGGAGAACTAGAGCTAAAACAAAGACTGGAGCTTGACTAGAGTAAAAAAATGTAAACATCAAAAGAAAATAAATGCAAAACTAGACTGGCAGGAAAGACAAAATGTAGCAGTGTCTAATAAGACCCATAGACACAGGCAAGCTTTAAATAAGGAGGTGGGACGAGAGGAGCACATGGCCAACACAAACAAAGACAGTGCCATGTCCTCAAGCACAAGACAAACAAAGAAACATTAAACAAAGACAAAACAGAGAAGGCTCCCAGGGCAGGACCCTGACAAAATGATACAAGTATGCACCCTTTAAGGGTAGATAAGATACAAGGTGTACCTTCGAGGATACTTTATGAAAAATAACCATGGTGTTACACAAGTAAAATTTCAGTAACCATGTTTTTTATTATTACCATGGTTTTACCAGAAATATCATGGATAAAATATGGTTCCTGTATTGGTAACTATGGTACATTTCTGGTCACTGGAGTTTTACTACAAATACAAAAGTCACACTGTAATTATTGTAGTAAAACCATGGTTAATTTGTGTAAAGGCCTGCCAGTGACATGCTGTTGTTGTACCCCCAAAGGTAAAACTTTTTTTGACAGATTTATTAACAACAATTTACAGAACATAACATGATCCATTTGAATTTTTAACTAACAATTTAAATAACTGTGTGTACACACACTTTTACTGGAGTGAGCCAAGTACTGAATTAAACAGAATTATTTAAAATGTTTTACATCTGATATACACTTTTAGATTAAATATGCCACTCTCAGTCATGGAGTTAAGCACTCAAATAAATAATAAATAAATAATAATCGATGGGCACATGACTCTGTCTAAGCAGATGGCTTAGCAACATAGACAGTTATAATGACAGACACAGAAGAACTCGCTCAGTGATCGAACGGTCCATTGACCGGTTTGAATAAGTCTGTTAACACAGTGACTGTTTTGACAGTAACACAGTTGCTGAATCATAAAAAAAATCTTACTGACGTCAAACCTTTAAAATGTGTACACTTTTAATTTGTTTATTCTGAAATAACTCTCGAAATAACTGCGTATATTCAGATGAGTAGGAGAAATAGTTGTAACCTACACAATTATTTGCTAACATAGTTTATTTTTCCACTTAGAAGCTTAGTTTTATGCACTGAATTTAAAATGACTGGTTAAAAAAACACCCTAGGATGTATATTTTTGCTTGATGATCAATCCTTTCGTTACAACATCAGTATCAATACTTTAGGATCAATCTGCCCTGCCCTAACCATTAGCCATATAGCACATTGTGCTTGGACTTAATGAAGATCTTCAGATCTTATAGATCTTCTTTTTGCAACTCATTTTAACAAGCTAACACAATTAGAGCCTTTCACAAAGGTCATGCTTTTTCATCTATTTTTCATGTGCTATTTTTTAATCATCTATATAAACTTGCACTAGATGGACAGTTGCCGTGTATTTCACTTACTTTTTAGCTTTTTGCACCACTAGCAATGTCTTTTTAAGACACTGTGTCAAGTTAAAAGAAGTCTACAAATTACGCATATGATGTCATCGCTTCACACACGTCAGAATACGTGGCTCACTCAGATTTTTATCCACATTCCCATTAATTTAACAGATTAATGGCTTTAATTTCATATCGCAATGCATATCACAACCCTGATGATAAGCTTATCGAGATTTGCAGTATTTTTCAGAATTCGATAGATCATGCAGCTCTACTTTAATCAGCCTCCTGGCTCAGGTTTCTCAATTGTATCAAATTTTCCTTTCAAAAAGGAATCTGTTTCCTGTCAGTGTGTTACCAGTGTGACAGCTCTGCCCTTATCTTTCCCCTGCTTCTGTTTGCACTGCCTCTTTCTGCTTGCTGCCCACTTCTCTCTTTTGATCTAATTGTAATTCTTCCATCTTTTAAATTGAGAGCTCATCCACTCACTGCACGTCTGCATCTGTTGACTCCTTTGCAAAGCATTCAGAAGTGTCACAATTTACCCAGCGTGCACCTTCTCTGTAACCCATTCTATCTTCACAAGTTGTTCTATTTTATTGAAGTAATTCTCAGTTGTAGAAGTCGGTCAGAAGGCACTACTGATAACTAATAACTAATCTAGCTGAGGACACACACACACACAATTCTTTCTGTTCTCTGTGGAGGATGCACGCTGGGATCTAACCTGCTTCTCCAGAACTGCACGTTTGGGGTCCGCGGGACGCTCAGCAAACGTCCCGCCGGTTATCTGCCCCTCATACTTCAACACAGGCTCTGTTTAATCATGCAGGGAGACCGCCGGCCTGCCAGACCTCTGATAAGCGAGTACGGGAGCTGATACAGGCCGTCTGTTCCTGTCTTCCTACGATCTGCCCCTGTCTTCCCGTAGCGTGCTGTCAGTCTTTGACCTATCATGTCTCTTCAGGGAGCTGGGATGTTAATGAGTCCCTCATACGGGCTGTTTGCACATGCAATGAGATTTCACGAGCATGTCCTCACCGAAAGATGTCACAATGTAATGCGTATCTTGCGATTAGTGCAGTTAAATTCACAAACATCCACCTTTGAATGTACTGTTTGGAGTTGTTTAAGTTTGTTGTGTGTCGTCTTTTATAAAGAAAGCGTGTTTTGTGCATGTGTTCGCAGGAGCTGGTGGTGAAGACCCTGATAGTGGCCGAGCCACACGTCCTCCACGCCTACCGTATGTGCCGTCCCGGACAGCCACCAGGGAGCGCCAGCGTCTGCTTCGAGGTGCTGGGTTTTGACATAATCCTCGACCGCAAGCTCAAGCCCTGGCTGCTAGAGGTCTGTTCTCACCTTCTCTCCTCAATCAGTACACTTTTTGATCCCACTTATGCTGATATACAGTATACACTCCACATTTGAGTGCCCTCACCTGCAAGAAGCCAACATGATGGAGGAAAAAATTAATGTTTATACCACCATGAGACTTGAGTCTTTTTTTTTTTACCTCTTGACCATGTAAAGGTTTTTTTTTTTATTCTTATTTTATCCTTATTATTATTTACATTTATAGGGTTATCTAACAGTGCTGTAATTTTTCACATCGTGTCTTTAGTGAATCCTGACAGTAGTTTTTTAACACCAAAAGAGAGTTTGCGCTGGTGCCAGCTTTTACTAAATCTGGCCCAAAACGTATTATCAGTACACTGTAAATCTGTTTTTACTGAAAAGAAAAACACAAACAAACAAAACAAAACAAAACTGCCAGCTGTGGTTGCCTGAATAATTCAGTTAAAATACTGTAAAAATGTAAACCTATACAACCCCCAAAAAAAATCCAAAAGCCCTTTTCTGCTGAAGTAGCAAGGCCACCAGCCGAAGTAAATACTAATATATAGAAGAACAGTTTCATGCACACAAATACAAAACACCATTATGGTAACATACATGGCACTAAACAATGTGTGTAGTGAAATCACAACTCATGATTGGTCACCTGTCTGTTGCTTGGCTACCACTTTCTCTGTAGCTGGCTAACAGCTCTATTTGTATTAATAATACAATTTAAAGAAATATCTGATCACCTCCATACCAAGGTCGCTATTTACATCTTATATCGTCTGTTAACTCTTGCGTTAAGGGAATGACTGATGCATTTGTATTACTTTCAAAAGAGCTCCGTTATTAACCCTACAGTGAAAAATAAAACCATATCCGTACTGGCTGGCCTGGATCGGCACAGAATGGGAAAGCAAAGAGAACGGTTTGGCTTGATGGTGGAAAAGCGGCTATAATTAATTAAAGAAAACATCAAATGCGAAATGTTACACAGGAAATTCTGGGAATGTTTATGGCTTTTCACTGTAAATTATAAGATGATTTGTTCTTTTTTACCTAAAAAATTGTTTTTTCAATTGTAGGTCAAGCAATTTTTTTTAAATCAATGCTTTTCAGTATTTAATGCAATCTACCAACTTGGATTAATAATTATTTCACTGAGGTCATTGTATTGCATTCACAGATTGCCTAATTCATGAAGGACACATGCAAAGCTATTTTAGAATGAGACGGTCCTTTTGTTCAACTTTTAACCATTTAAGGCAAAACGTTCCATGTAATTCAGCTAAACAAGGGACTCCCACTGAAATACGAATCTAAAGAGGCAGTTGTTTGTGTGTTTGAAAACAGTTGGTTCCTTAGATTCTGGGGTTTGGCTTTTTTTTGTTCTGTTTCTCATTTTCATTTCCTTTTGCTGTGGTGTTCTGTAATGTTGGATGACAGTCATCTAAACAACATTTCCCAGCCGTTCCCAGCATGGACATCTTTGAACTCGACAAACATAAAATGATTGTGCTGACTATACCACTTCACCATGTGTTTGTCATGGTTATTGCTTAACCATTTAGCAACTATATTTTTGCATTTAAATGCTTATTCATGGTTGAATCGACGTCATTGATAAAGGTTGAATCACTGCTGAATTTTGTTTTGATTTTGCAAGAAAAATCTTTGTTTTCACATCACATTTGTTTTCACTTTGTTGTATTTTCTTAACCTTTTTTAAAACCATTTTGTAACGGGTAGTCTGAGTTCTGTTCTGTTTGGGGTGGGTTTTGTGTTTTATTTCAGTGTTTCTGTTTTCAGTCATTCTCCGGTGTTCATCAGTTACCTTAATTTCTCATTTTTTGATTAGTTTGATCAGGTGTTTCTTGTTTCGTTAATCAGTTTGTTCAGTGTATTTAACGCTTTCCTCGGTCAGTCCTTCCTTGGTCAGTCCTCATCGTGCTTCTACCGCCTGTTCTGTTCCTTGTTTCTAAAGAAGAGAAATTTATTTTGTTGAATAAATTTTGATACTGCTGCAAGTAGATCCATCTTTTCACCTTATCGCAACCTACACATGACACATTTAGCATTATTCATTTAATTTTTTTTTTACGTTTAATTAACAACTGCCGGTTGGGAAGACCTATATCAAGGTGGATATTTCAATTTTTTTGAGCTGTCAATCGAAGCTTTAAAGGGGTCATATAATGCCATTTTTGTACAAGCTAATATGATTCTTTAGGGTCTAAATTAAAAGTTTGTAATATACTTTAATTAAAAATTCTCATTAGTATTGTAAGAAAACACTCATTTTACCTGGTCAAAAACAGCTCTGTTTTCATCAAGCCGTGTCTTTAAATGATAATGAGCTTTGCTCACCCCGCCCCACTGTTCTGTGCGTACACCGTTTGTAATAATAACACAATAACCATAACGCGTTGTTCATTATAAACGTGGGATTATGAATTATATTGAGAACGTCGTACATAGAAAACATGCCGTAATGTACCCTGAGTGTAAACCTTAGACGCATTCATCTTTAAGCGTGCAAGCGATATGCAAAGATTAATTTAAAGGTTAATAAAACATTACACTCACTTCTTCTGGAGGATCGCTCCCTCTACGCTCCCTCACACTTCGCTCCCTCTACGCTCTACGAACACTCACTTCTATGCTCCCTCACGAGCGAGGGCGGGTCTGTGTTGAAACGCTGCTTTCAATCAACAGTTGTCGGAGGGACTTCCGACCGTGTGACGTCACTAGGTCGAACGGCTTGATTTGAGAGAGGGTAAAACATATAAGGAGATTTAAAAACAAAACACTGGATGTATTTTTATCTTTTTATAATGGTTGTGTACAGGCACTGCCAACACACATTTCAGTAAAATCAACTTGTAAAAGTGCATGTACCATTATATGACCCCTTTAATAAGTTAAAATATTCTTTGTTTTGTTTCCATATCATTGAACAATAAGCTGACTTACAGTCCACAGCAATCCATTCTTGAAATCAAATTTACCAATTTGTTTGACGTAAACATAGAGGCAGTTTGCAAAAGACATAAGCTGTTTACATTTTTTTGTGTTTTGTCTGCAATATTTTCCCATGACGTCTTTGGCTGTTAGGATAAATAATACTGGCATGGTTTTAAGACAGAGATGGAGTGTTTCTAGCTATCTGAGTGCATGGACGTGTCCTATGTGAACGGTTCTTCACTCATTTTGCACTGCCTGCCCACAGTAAGGGTGATTTTGATGATGAATGTTGACTGCAGTCTGGCAAAAAGGTGGTACTTCCTATGTTATGGAATGTACAAACTGGTCAAGACACATTTTTAAAACCTTGATTTTTGAAAAGCAGTTTTTAATATATATTCGATTGTTCTAACTATGTTATATTGGCAGCCCTACACATTTTTGAGTGCTTTTGACTTGAGAAAAGGCTGCCTTTAACATCTAAAGTGGGGTTCCTGCATAACAGCAAGGATAAATGCTTAAATAGCAGCGTATTCAGGACTGACGTTCAGCATAAACACAGGGCTGAGTTTGCTTACACCAGAGCAAGAGCAGTCTCTCTCTCCTCTTTCCTCCGTTTGACAGACACGCTGCCGAAATGTAGGTCAGGACTGTGAGTTAAGACGGTTAGGATGCAGGAATGCTGGCACTCTTACATGTGGGCTAATGTGCCTTTTGCTAACCCAGAAGTTCCATGTCAGGTTTTATGGATCACCCACACTTTTGTGTTTCAGTTAGAACATGACCTAAATCTTTTAACCCAAACTTCTGGCTCCAGCTTCCATCTTACTAAACAATTCTAGAATGTAAAATGCCTTGGGATGATGATGATTATTATTATTTTTTTGCCATTGATTCAATTCTCTGAAGAATTTGATATTTTATTAGAAACATTTTATTTTTGGGCTTTTTGCCTTTTTTATTTTTTATTGGACAGACGCACCAGAGAGGGAATTTTATCAAGGGATTGGAATCACACTGCAGGCTGGATTCAAACCTACGACTCCCATGTGAGCCCCACTTTATGGCACATATGTGTTTCCTGCTTGGCCACGGCTCTGAAAGAAAAGTAAATCTTTTCTAGGGAAGTTTGTTTTTCATGGACTTTCATTTTTGGACTTTTTGCCACTTTTTTAAGTGGGACATTAGAGAGGAGATATTATTAAGGTAATATGATCAATTTGCATTAAAATTGAATAGGTTTGTAACAATATATCATGTCACAATATATCACACTACAAAAATGCAACAATATGTATTGTGGATAGTGACAACCAAAATAAAAATGACTGTGTGAGACATTTTAGTTTACAGAGTTTTAGTGTCAGTACCAAACTACTGTTGAATATAATGTATAATAACGCAATGGGTTAATATGTGTGGGTTCTGATAATGCCAAATGTCTTATGCTACCAGTAAAAAGTATTATTTAATATATTTAATCAGTGACAGAGTGCAAGAATATTCATCTAAAATAATTCTGTATTTACAGCTTCAGAATCATGAATATTCTGGTGTCACCATTGTCCTGTGCATTGGGTTATCAGCACCAAGCCTATTCATTTACATCCACAATGTAATACCAAACTTAGCATTTTAATCAACAGTATTTATTAACAGTAATGAACCTTTAATCATATGTCTTGGAGTATCGTATCGTGAGTTCAGTATCGTGATATGTATCGAATCGTGACATGAGGGTATCTTTACACCCCTAAAAGTGAATGTTTTTTAGGGCGAGCCGTTGAGTACGTTTGTATTTTCCTTTTTTAAAATTTGAACTTTTGCCACTTTTTATTGACATAAACATTTTATTTTTGTGGAACTGGATCACGTTGCAGGCTTTATTTGAACTCGTATGTCTCGTAGCTCAATGCACGTGTGCTAACTGCTAGGCCACGGGCCCAGAGAAAAGTGATTTTTTTTTTTTTTTTTGGTTTGTTTGTTGTTGTTTTAAGTCAAGTAATTTTGTTGCAGGTGTTAGGAATGTCTCGTGTTGAGTGACGGTCGTTCCCCGGCAGTTCTCCGGCGCTGTTCGTGTCTCTTTGCAGGTTTTGGGAGAGAACAAACTGTGGTGGTAGATTCAGTCGTTCAGCCCCAGTGATAATGATCCCTCAGTGCTACTAGCAGCCGCCACAAACTCCCATCAATTAACATCCCACAAGCTCCTCACTGAGGGGGAAAAAAAGCTGTTTCTTTTTCACGCTACATTTACCGAGCGAACATTTATTTCCGATTTCAAGTGATTAGTCAAGACACATATCCACACTGCAGCATCTGACGGAGAGAGGCAGGAGGTGTGATTTTCTGCTGTCTGTTCTCTTATGAAAGTTTCAAAGCTGACTGTCGTAATCTTTAGTGGATAAATATTGGCAATTGTCCGCTGCGGTATTCTTTCAACTTCCTCCATCGTCCTCGATTTAATTTCAAGTTTTGATGGCTTACTCTTATCAGATATTCTATAAAATTTATTTCTTTGACGCAGAAATTGTTATGATTGATCTACAAATATAATTTATTCAGGTTTCAGTACATATGCGGGTCTTCTGGTTCTTTTATCAAGACACTTTACTGTCTGCTGCAGTGGCAACAAAAAAGTAAAATGTAACCTCTTACTTTGACAGAGAAATGTCATATTCTCCTTTTCTTCATCACTTATCAGCTGTTTTTCATTTTTTATTTTCAGTTTATTTTCCCTCTTATTTGCAAATGAGGCTGAAATGCCATCTGAGGTTTTACAATACCTTCAAACTGACATCTCTCTCTCTCTCTCTCTCTCTCTCTCTCTCTCTCTCTCTCTCTCTCTCTCTCTCTCTCTCTCTCTCTCTCTCTCTCTCTCTCTCTCTCTCTCTCTCTCTCTCTCTCTCTCACTCACACACATCTTACTGAGAGCTCTAAAACTTGTGCTTTTAATGGACCCCAGCTCAAATAAACATTATGATACATTCATTGACAACCAACGCTCGATTTGCAACAAAACACTAACACAGACACACTCAAATAACACAATTTCTCTCGAGCACACACTGGATAAATTAACACTTAACACACATATAAACGGACACTGTTATACAAATACACTTCAAAATGAACATTAACGCACACACAAATACACCAAACATTTTTAAAGCCACACATAAACACAAAAACAAGGCTTTTCAAACCGGGAGACCCGCAGGGTGAATACAAACCTATTTTTAAATTAGTTTTGAAAATGAAGTTAATTGATTTTTTTTTTTTCAGGTTTATACATTTAACTGTACTCTTATAGTGGGCAGAAAAAATATAAACTTACTGCAATACAATGTAAATATTTCCAGATACAATTTAAATTGTTTTCAGTACAGTGAAAATATAAACTCAAATTATTTATTTAGGCTTAATCAAATCACACTTTTTTTCTCACACAACATAAATGGGTCTTTATACAATACAAAATGAATATACACAAATTTTTTTTTTAATAAAATACAATTTTTACTTTTTACTCTATTTTTATAACATTTTCGATAAATGGAGCTCACTTCTGGGTACAAGTTAAAATATGGCTAAGTAGGCACACACATACAATCATCACACAACATTAAAATAATGTAAACGCACATCATGGGAATGCTAACAAATACGCTCCAACATAAACCTAAATCAAAAACACACAAACGCGTACGCGCACACAGACACAACACACATCGCTAAAACAACTCAATCACACTTAAACAACACTCAAATACAGTGACTAAATGGATCTAACATTTCTAAAACACCAATACATATGCGCCTTCAAAAACACACATTGGCTAAATAAACAATTAAAGCACCCATTTGCACACATACAGCTAAAGTGACACACACACACACACACACACACACACACACACACACACACACACACACACACACACACACACACACACACACACACACACACAAGCTGCAGCAGCACTTTAGCTCTGGCCAAACAGCTAATGTTCTGAGGCTTTTGTACTGATTTTATCTTCTCTGCGGGTCTTATTCTCCTTCCATTGACATTCAAAACATTTGAGCCATTGATACGAGCAGGAACACAAACATGGAAACCAGAGAAACCTCACTCTCTTTAACTCGCCTCACATCATCCGCTAGACGTGGTGAGGCACCATTGTCCACGTCTTCACCAGAGCGCATCATTAACATGTTAATCTGGGTGCTGCTCATTCGCAGGGCTGCTGGGAAGGTTCGTCCACTCCACAGGTCAGACAGAAGCATCTGAGGGACTTGAATAGACATTAGTCAAATGCTGTGGTGCAACATTGATATCACCCCCCCCCCCATCTCTGTCTTTTTCCCCCTCTTTTCTTTCCAGAAACTGCTCACACTGGAGCTGTTAAGCTGGCATGACGAATAATGCAAAGGCACAGAGAGAGAGAGAGTGAGAGTGAGAGAGAGTGAGAGAGAGTGAGAGTCATGGCTTCCCAATTCACCTCTTTCAATGAGTAGGCTAGTGTCTGGATGGTTTTGACAGCATTGCTGTTCCAAAACTTTGCGAGCTGCCTACCTAGAAAGCATTTTAGGGCAACATATTAGGTGTGCTCCCGACAAGACAGCTGTTGTAAAAGGTAAGTGGCAACATTATGCTGCCTTCTACTTGGGATGCAGCATTGCGTGTATTTTTCAAAAGGCAATCCCACAAAGCATTGCGACAAACACATTAAGCTTTATATCATATATTATCATGATATATTATGTGTTGCGATATATTAAAAGTTGCATATAGTACATCCTGCTTTACATGCATATACATTATAATCATATAAAGCAATACATGCTACATTACAGTTTTTGTGTGATTGTTTGTATCGTTGCAAAATGTAAACTGTATTTTGCCCAGCTCCCTCTTTATGTAAAGTTGGATTTATATTTATAGTGTTTAAAACTTTGCTTGAAAAGTCATTCACAATTTTTCTTCCATAAGGTGGAAAATATTGTGAAATAAATTGCAAAATGTGAAAATGTAGGGCATGACCATTGGTCATTTATCGGAATGTAAAAAGATTTCGTTTGATAGGTTGTAGGGGAGGCTCTGAAAAAAATCCAAAAAAGAAAGCAACAGGTATTACATTTTGATAAAAAAAAAAAAATCTATTTGGAATATAATTTCTAGAATTAAAACTGAAATGAAAATAATAGCATAATAAAAATGTGCAAGGACACTTAAAGGAGAACTTTTTTGTAAATTTGGAGTGCTGTCAAAAAATGAGCTCAATGTTAAAATTGACCAGAGTTCTCCTTTAACTGAAATGATTAATCCGTTTCTGAAACTGAAATGCTGCATTTTTATATTTTCAGAAAACATCACATAGTATGTTTTATAAGCTGTTTTCCTCATGGGGACCAAAAAATGTCCCCACAAAAACAAGAATTTTGGATATTGCCATCTTTGTGGTGAGAATTTGTCCCCATAATGCTGGGTATACCAGGACCACACACACACACACACACACACACACACACACACACACACGGACACAGACATGTGTCCATTTTCATTAACACAAATCCACTAGCAGTGATTTTAACCAATTTTCTGTTCTGTCTCTCTGATTCCGGGTGGGTTCAATGTTATTGCAGAGACTGTATCTGCAATAAGGACAGAGTAGGAACAAAAAAATAATAAAACAAACTGACTTTATTTTGTGTTTAGCTCTCGTGAAGGTTGTGTCCTTGACGCTGTTGGTTTTCTGACAATCATTAGAGAAGCAGCAAGCATCCAGGGACAGGAAGTGCTTGTCAAGTGTTTGCCGAGCGCAGGTCAAGTAGAGCTTTAAGAGCTCATCCGCACACCCAAGATGGTCCAAAGCACACATTTCATATGCTCCTCTTACTACTTTTCGTTACATGACTTAAAAGTGTTTTTTAAGTCATGAGATAATAATTTACAGGATATTCCAGACCCATATGCTGTTCATTCTTTATTTATTTTTTACCAGGTTAAAAAACTCATTGAGATTAAAATCTCTTTTACAAGAGTAACCTGTCCAAGATAGCAGCTATAACATAGACATGCAAATACACATCAAAAACACAATCAAGGATCACAACAGCAATTTATCAAAGGATAAAACACATAATCAGTTAAAAGTAACTTAAACTCATTTAGTGATGGAAGCATAGTCAGCTTTAAGATGTTTTGTAAATTATTCCAAGCAGATTATATTTATATTATATTTAATGCCTTTTTTTCCCCTAGCTCTGTTCGAACCTGAGGAAGATATAACAAATCATTAGAATGGAGATTGTAGCAAACATTTGTTTTACAAATGAGATGGAATTAGACCACAAACAGACTTATAAATAAAACAATACCAGTTTAAACATCTTCGAGTATACAAAGATGCCAACTCAGCTTTATCATATAAAGTGCAATGATGTGCTTGATAACCATAACCAGTAATGAAATTTAAAGCGCTATGATAGACGGTATCAATTATTTTTTTATTTTTTTAAATAAAGTCGCCTACTGGGGCATTCATATAAAGCAGATCTCCAGAATCCAATAGTGGTAAAAAGGTGGTAAACTGTTATTTTCTTGGAAGTCAAAAGTGGATTTTTTTAATAGAACTGTCACACAGCCCTTGTCATAGAACTGTAAGGACAGTTTCCTGTTTTGCGATAGCTTTGTGTGAGAAACACAGACTTTAAATTCTCTATATTCTGGATGCTTAAAAAAAAATACTTTTAGAGATGAACAGTGGTGGATACTATGAATTATTACAATTTTGTGTTCCATAAAAAACAAAACACAATAACAACAACAATTTGTCATTTTTGGGTTAACCATCCCCTTCATTTAGCTATGCTGGTCAGACCATTTTGAGGTTTATGACGTACAAGGATAGCAGTTTTTTTTTTTTTTTATGAACATAAAACATTTAAGAAGAACCTTAAAAACACTTGGTTTATTTGGTGGTTTAAAAATATTTTTAAATTTCACCAGATGCTTTCATTTTTTAAGCACTACGAATTTGGTTTTACGCATTAGGAATTCATGCATAAAACAGAATTTTACAACTGCCATCGTTCTTAAGATTTCTCACTGGATGATCATAAATTATGCAAGACGTGTTATGAGATGTCTGCTTTTGCCATATATGTATCCACACATATCCAGCACATTCGCTGTAGGGTTAATTTGATTTTCCTTGCATTAATTAGCCATCACACTTCTCTATTTAATTTGTATGCCTTTAATTAAGTCATAAAAGTGGTTCAGTGAGTGGAAACTCTAGGTGGCAGTGTTGCTCCGGAGTTTTGCTCTTTTCAGATTTATTAAAAAAAAATATATTCCAGTGATCTATTCATCAGTCTATATCAGGGAAAGCTAAACTACTTAGCTTTTTTAATGTAAATAATTTTTAAATGAAGTAGTATCCTTTATAAAGGCCTGAATTCAATCTTTCTTTCACTTGAGTGTTTATTTTGTATGACAGTCAGTGTGTGTTTGGGAATTTCTGAAAGGGGGTCAGGTCAGCGGCTGGCCCTGAACACGCACCGAAACACTGATTGGGTTTCGCTGTTGGAAGCAGCCTCTCCAAATGTGACAAAAGAACAAAACAGTGATTGATAAGGATGTGAAATGTGATCCGCACGTCTCTCTCTGCAGCTGCTCCATTAGCAGAACTCAGATCAGTATTCCTGCATATACAGCGCGCAGAGAATTTGAGCAAGGGTTGTTTTTGTTTATCCTGATGTTGTTTATCCTGCATGCATGGTATGGCACATTCGGTACTGCTGCATAGTAATGCATTGTATGCTTTGTATCATTTCAAATATCATATTATTATTTATAACTAGTATCAAAATTCCCAGTTCTATCCCAGAGATTTATAGTGCACCATTCATAAATGTACTGTTTATTTTCTCAACAACAACAAAAAATATATATATCTAAAATAATAAAGTTTAGATGTGTTTAAGAATGTAATATACAATACGAAGGCAAATATTTAAAATCTAAGTAAACTTAATTTAAATGAATAGTATGCACGGAAATGATTGCACAGTGAAATGATAATCCACTCTCTGTGGTTTCTTGGATTACTGTCAGGGCATGAATATACCAAAACTTTGAGGAAAGTTACTTTTAGAAACTGAGTGATTTTTTTTTTTTAAAAAATTGATTTAACTTCAACAAACCTTTGAATGTAAGCGCAAAATCTGTGACACTTGAGGAAATGTGTATTGTGTTTTAAAGCCACTTTTTTTTTTCTCTGTTAATAAAATAGAAAACTGATGTAAAAGAGGCAACTGTAAGTATGCCATTCCTAGGTCAATATCTCTTAAAAGTGTAAACAGCCCAACACAGCAGTGTTGGCTTATACAGTGGACTATCTGCCTGACCAATAGCATTGCATCCTGAAATGAGGAGGCAAAGTCCTCACAGGTGTTTGTTTAAAAAAAAATACATTCATGTCCCAGTTACACTTAATGCTGCCACATTACTTTACATTAAACCAAAAAAAAAGAAAAAAAAAGGAAGGAAACCAAATACAAATCTATTTTGTATTTTTACATAACATAATTAAATCAAGTAAATCACATCAAGTTAGTGTTTTAAGCATTTTTACATTAATTCCAAAATAATAACTAAAGGTAGTAACAATTTAACCTTTTGAACAGTACGGTATCCTATGTGGGATTTTTATCTCTGTGCCCCTGAGAGTGCGGTCCCACATATGGGATTTATGGGACATATGGGAAACCATATATTTTATTTGATTAACT
Organism: Scardinius erythrophthalmus; assembly: GCF_964197995.2. Lineage (NCBI taxonomy): Eukaryota > Metazoa > Chordata > Actinopteri > Cypriniformes > Leuciscidae > Scardinius > Scardinius erythrophthalmus. Next base: position 9,512,583 of record NC_138245.1, on the reverse strand, counting down.
GATGTTCAGCTGTTCTTTTTAATACTCTATTTTTGGATTATCAGTCATCATGCTCCGCAAACACTGGTCACAGACACGAAGATGTATCTTTAATTTGCTCATTATGATTGCTCACTAAAAAACCCACAGTCATCATGTTTTCAAGCCATTTCAAGTTTGATTTTGATTTGACATAAGGTGGTGATATCTGAGCTGTTTATTTACTTTGTAATTAGTCTTCCCATTAATGGCATAATTTTGCTCATTCAGACTGATTCGCGAACATGGAACAATCACAATTAACAAGAGGCGGGATTTATCTTGTGAACCAATCTTAGTCAATCACATCGTAGCGTGAAGGAGGTATTGCCTCCTTTCACGTGACTTTCCCCCATTCATTCTCAATTACCCCCCACCAAACCAACCACACGCTTTACGGGGTCTGTTAAAAGTCAAATGGGCTCAGGGGAGGCAAGAGAAATACGGCGTCCCGCTATAAATTTACCTGCTGGTGTCGCTGTTGGACAGTGTTTTTTTGGGACACTGTTTTTGGACATTGTTTTATTTTTGTAATATGGATTATTTTTTTCATCAAATGTTTTTGAGGAAGCACTATATGTTGACAGTAGATATCTTTTTATTTTTAAGTGTGTCATTAGACAAGCATTCTTATTAGATCATCAGTATTTTTATTTTATTTTTTTTTCAAGAAGGGAAAGCTTGTAGATTTAAAATGTGTCTATCTGCTATAGTTTGACTTTTGGTCAACTTTTAAGTCTGCACTAGCATATGGACAACTTTAGAGCTAACAGTCACACTTTTGATTGAATAGGGTCTCTACAGAGATACATTAATCTCAGAACAGCTGGATTTCCTACAGTTTGACCCCATACCAAGTCTAAGTAAAAACACAATGAAGGTGTTTAAATTAAATATCAGTGAAATCTTTTGATGGTGTCAAGGAGCTTTTGTAACATAACTTGCGTCAGAACGATTTTTGTCAGAAGGTGTTGAATTATTAATAAAAAAAATGGCTGACATCCTAAATCTGCAGGACTCCTGCGTGGCAGATCTTGATGAGGTGTCTTTGTTGCTTTGTGAAATGGGCCATCTGCGGGGCATCTACTCAGCGAGAGGTGACGTGGCCCGGCTCGGAGAGCTAAGAAAGCGTGAGCCGGATCAGCTTCTGCTGCTACAGTTACTGCTGCTAAGGTTACGGCTGATACAGTAAATTCATTGATTTAGTCCACCCTCCCACCAAACCCCCCTCTGACGCTCAGTTGTGATGTAAATATTATCTTACGGTCCTCTCTTAAGCGATCACCTTTCTGAGGGAGATTAACATCCGAGCGGGGCAGCTCTATTAAGAGCCCAGCAAGGGGTGGCTGTGTGTGCTGTCATCTCTCTCTGTTGCTTCCATCTTTCTTAAACCGTTTGTCCGTGCTGACGCTGAAGCACTTATGCCATGTGTCTTACACACTGTAATGTGCAAAGCTGTACTCAAAACTATTTTTTTGCCATGTCGGAGCTGGCAACAGAGTGAGCGAATGCTTTTGCTGTTATTTGTCATGGATGGAATACAAAAAAGCATATTATTATCTTAGGTTAAGAAAACCCTCCAGGATTCTTACCTGCTGATAAATGGCGTTAGAAATTGTTCTTCAAAAAATCCTACTGCCCTTTACTCATCCTCATATCGCTCCAAACATATTCCTTTCACAGTATTTTATAAAGAAAGGATTTTGTTATGTGGAAAAATGTTGTGAGCTGTTAACAAAAAGGTTGAAAATTCATAATATAATGCGTAATGAACATTATTTCACAAATGTCTTGTTGACTTATCAGATAATCAATATATTTAATTTAAACATATTTGTTGAGAGGTTTGTGTTCAGGGAAGAAGGAGACGAAAACCGGCGAATGTTCAAACAAATTTGAATCATAGTCAAGTCAAGTCACCTTCATTTATATAGCGCTTTTAACAATATAGATTGTTTCAAAGCAGCTTTACAGTGATAATTTGAAATTACAGTAACATAGATTGTTTTGGCTTTACAGCAGCTCTAGAATAAAGTGATTGTCCAGCTAAAGTTATTTTTGATTGATTCACTTCCGTCAAAACGATCACCACTTAGGGGCTGCTAACACGACATCGTTTTAACAGAAAAACCTTAAGTTCTCTCTGCGCAAACTTTAAAAATGCGAACCTGTGAGAATGCTGATGGCGTGCGCATGTGTATTATGTGTTTAGTCTGTAGGTATGCGTGTTTGAATATATATGTGTGCAGGCGTGTAGTCTTTCTTTACAAACCAACCCTCAACAAACTACTTGTCTGGCCTTAAAATTTATAATACAGAATTTGTATCGCTTCCGCGTAGCCATGTGGACCGGAATTATCCCGACAATGTTTTTTCTGTACAGAGGTAAAGGGAAGTGAAGGAAACCTTCACAGGGGAGAGACTAGTTGACACTTCAGGACTGCGTTGTCGTCGTATCCAGGCGCGGGTCCTTCATCAGATCTGGATATGGCCTGGATCCAGCGGACTGTGGTAAACCTTGAGATTAACAGAGAGACTAATATTAGCATAGACGCCATTCTTCTTATGATGTAACGAGTACATCAGGATTTATGGGAAGTGTTCCTGGTTCCGACTGACCTAATCTATGCAGCCTAACATTGATTTATAGAAGTCTATAATGTGTTATGCATGCTAGGTCAAATAGATGTGTTTTTAGTCTAGATTTGAACTGACAGAGTGTGCTTCCAGGACAATGTTAGGAAGACTGTTCCAAAGTTTTGGTGCTAAATAGGAAAAGGATCTACCGCCAGCAGTCGATTTTTGATATTCTAGGTATTATCAACTGGCCGGAATTTTGAGATCGCAATAGACTTGAAGGACTATAATGCGTTAAGAGCTCGCTCAAGTACTGTGGAGCTAAACCATTTAGTGCTTTGTAAGTAATCAGAAATATTTTAAAATTTATACAATGTGTAATAGGGAGCCAGTGCTGCTAATATGGTCATACTTCCTGGTTCTGGTAAGAACTGTTGCTGCTGCGTTTTGGAACAGTTGTAGTTTATTTATTAAGCACGCAGGGCAACCACCCATAATAGCATTACAATAATCTAGCCTTGATGTCATGAATGCATTAACTAATTGTTCCGCATTTGTCAATGAGCGCATATGACGTAATTTAGATATATTTTTAAGACGGAAAAATGCGGCTTTACAGATACTGGACATGTGACTTTCAAATGAAAGATTGATATCATATAGACTATCATATAGAATAAACAAATAACAAAATTAAAGTAAAGTGACAGCCCCTTACGGACGACTGCCGCATAGAAACAATAAAAACACAACATAAATGTCCCAGGCCTGGTCCTCTCTCATCTCGCACTGCCGTCACTTTTATTCATCCAGATCTCCTTCTGAGATACTCGAGGCCGTCGCGCCACTGCACCACCGGCTTTCGCTCTGTTTCCCCGGCTCTCGTTCTGCTTGCCACAATATTATTCCTGACAGCGAAATGAATACTACTATATGAAGGAGAACATTTCTCTGTACTAATACAAAGTAATAAAGAAATAATATTTTTCCTTGCCTGTATGTTTTATTTGAGATACAGATGATTATAATATTTTATTAATCATCAATAACACTATGACTTCTTGTATTTAATATGATATTGTTTTCTAGTCTTTTTTGCTTTAAGTCTATTAATGGCATAGTTAGTTTTGGTACATACTGTATATACATTACCCATCTAAAGATTTTATAATATTTTTGAAAGAAGTCTCTGAACAAGGCTGCTTTTTTTAATCAAATGTATACAGTAAAAACTGTGATATTCTAAAATATTATTACAATTTAAAATAAATTTTCCATTTTATTATGTTTTCAAATGTAATTCATTCATGTGATTGCACAGCTGAATTTTCAGCAGCCAATACTCCAGTCTTAAGAAATCATTCTAATATACTGATTTGGTGCTCAGTTATTATCTGTGCTCAGTTATTATGTCACGTTCAGTTTTGGTTTTGATAGACTCTTACTTTGTATATCGTTGCCTCCCTTCAGCCCTGGTTGCTCTTTCAGTGGCTCCGCTCAACTGCTCGGATCAGCCTTGTGCTTCTCGGTCTCCAGCTCCACCTTGGTGTGAGGATTCCCTGGCTCTGCCTCGGGCCTCTGAGCCCATGACTCCACCTCGGCCCATCGACCAATTGGCTCCGCCTTGGCTCCTCGCTCCCTCAGCTCTACCTGGGACTGTCATTGTTTTGGCTCTACTGGGCTCACTCGTCCCTCCGTCGCTCTGCCTCTGACACAGACTTCTGGGACTATGGATCCACCTCGTCCCTCCATCCCTTTCAGCTCTGTTGGGCTACTCCTTCCCTCCGCCTCCTCCTCAGTCCTCACTCACACCGGCTCTGCCTCAGTCCTCTGTCACCCTGGCTCCACCTAGTCCCTCTAACCCTTTTGGCTCTGTCGGGCTCCTCTTTCCCTCTGGCTCCTCCTCAGTCCTCACTCACACCGGCTCTGCCTCAGTCCTCACTCAAACCGGCTCTGCCTCAGTCCTCCGTCTCCCTGGCTCCACCTTGTCCCTCCAACCCTTTTGGCTCTATCGGGCTCCTCCTTCCCTCTGGCTCCTCCTCAGTCCTCACTCACACCGGCTCTGCCTCAGTCCTCACTCAAACCGGCTCTGCCTCAGTCCTCCGCCTCCCTGGCTCCACCTCGTCCCTCCAATTCTTTCAGCTCTGTCGGGCTCCTCCTTCCCTCCGGCTCCTCCTTAGTTCTCACTCACACCGGCTCTGCCCCAGTCCTCCGTCTCCCTGGCTCCACCTAGGCTGCTCATTACCTCGGTTCTGCCTTGGCCCCCTGGTGCTACGGTGTCTCCTGGTCCTCGGACTGTGCCTGGGTCTCGACCATGCCCAAATTCACCTCTGTCAGGTAGACCCCGGGCTCTGCCCTTGCTCCATTACACGTGGGTCATCCTCTTCTTGGCTCCTATTTGGGTCGATCAAGGGACTCTAACTCCACTCCCCATGGTCTTGTCTGCCGCCGGCTCCCCAGTGTTCTCTTCCTCACCATTTCCTCCACCCTCCTTCCACTTATGCTGTTCCTCTCATGGCGGCAGGAGGTGCCTAACGAGAAAGGGGGGTAATGTCACAAAATCAAATTCTTCCTTTCTTGAAAAACAGTAGGCCAAAAGTATTTGAAGTGTTTGAAGCATGTTAAGTATTTGAAAAACAGTAGGCCAAAAGAGTAATATATACGAAAACATAATATTCATAAAACAGTAGGGGTAAAGTACCCTAATTAATTACTACTGACTTACTACACTGCGATTCTTTAGTGAACATTTGATGGACACTCTACTATCCCATTAGGCCACTGGAGAGGATTTGTGAAAGGTGGTGAAGCCATGCAACTGCCATTGGTAGGTCACATGACAGTAACAACATGGTGGATGTAGTTAGTCCGAATTTCATTCATACTATCCATATTCATACTATATAGAACATATTACATAACACAGTCGCGAAGTACATGTAAATTAAAATTAAAATGTAGCACCTACTCAAACAGTATGCAATTTCGGACGCAGCGTTATTTTGTATATCGTGTTTCTTTTCTGTTTCTTTGGTTGTCATGGTTTCATCTTGTTTTCATAATTACTAATTTTTTTTTGATTGATTACTTCCACCGGTTTCTAGTTTAGTTCTCATTATCCTTTAAATATTTATCCCTCGGTTAGTTCTTTTCTTTATCTTGTGTTGTTTTTTACTGCCACTTGTTTGCTCCTGAGATTTCTACTATTTGGATTAACCACATTATTTTGTATTGATAATAAAAAGGCTGCATTAAAGGATTCTCCTAATTTTTGCCTGACCCGCCATATTATTATCAATGCTGAAAACAGTTTTTGCTGCTTAATATTATTTGTGTGAAACCATTATAAAACTATACCATTCTAAATGAATAAATAATTTTATTCAGCAAGGATGCATTAGGATTGATTAAACATGATGGTAAAGACATTTATAATATTACTAAAGATTTCTTCTTCAAATTAATGCTGTAAATTGAAAATCTTTAAAATATTTTAAAACTGCAATTATATTTAAACTAATAATATTTCTGTTTTACTTGTTTTTGGATCAAATAGATTAAGCCATGCTAAGCATAAGAGACTTCCTTGAAAAACAAATCAAACTTTTGATCAGAAGTGTATGTTTCTTAAGCTAAAATATGGCACGTTATTTATTAAGAAAATTGTAAGCATTTTTCACTTGTATTTCTTGAATTATAGTTGTTTTTCTGTCCCTTGCAACAATAAGAACGGCAAAAGATTGAGTTTCTGGTCAACATTTCAAATACTGCAGCACTGTGCATAAAAGTTATGAATGAATATTACCATATATCACTGCGATTGTGCAGATATCACAGGCTGGTCTCATTTCCTGTGCTGTTTTTTTCCCACCAGTTCCACAGAGAAAATAACTCTGGCATCTGATGAATTAGCTTGTGTTGGCAGGAATGTGACAGATTATACTAATGCACGGAAAGACATTCTATTGCTCAATTATCTCTAATTAACTGCTCAAATCAGTCTGAATGGTTATAAATGATTTAATTCAAACAAATATGTAAAGCAGAATGCAAAGCTTTGGGTTTTCATGCGTTTAGATCGTGCCATTATTCCATCCAAAGCAAACCAAACAAAGCTGATCTGATACATATAACATGTAAATGCGCGCTCATCACCCTGGGTAATGACAGAATGAAAGGGCTAACAATATATTTGCATTTAGTGATGATTTCTTTTCCAGTCAGCTGTCAGACATCCACGAAGTATCAGCACTTGAATAGATTCCTCGTGCAAAGATAAAATATTGTGCCGATCAAGTGGTGAAGTCTATCTGCATCATCATTGGTGGTTCTGTTACATTCTCTGAAAGGAAGGACCCAAAAGCAGTAAAATCTATTTATTGCAACTCACATAAACAACGCGAGCCGCTGGGCAATTGGTAGAGGGAAATTCAAATTGGCTGGTGTTGAAATCCAGATCAGTCCATCAGCAAATAAGACGAACAGAGAGATCAAACAAGGGGCAGATAGAAATAGAGAAATCCAAGCTCACGGTCAAGATTAGGCTGATAGAACAGCAAGACAGTCCAAGCAGGCAAGCAATGTACTGAAGGAGAATCCAGACTCCAAAACCAGAACCAGGTCAGATGGTCCAAGACCGGAGAGTTCCGGGGGGCAAACAGGCAACCGAAACACAACTGGGCAGAAGAGAAAAACTAAACTAAACAAAACAAAACCAACAGGGATCCCAAACCTAACAAAATCATAAAACACACTGGCAGAGAACAGAGGGAAACAAAGTATATATATAGCAGAGAAATCAAGAGACAAAGAGAAACAGGTGAGCGATAATGAGTGGCCGCACTGATTGCAGCGCGCGATCGGCTGAGCGTGGTCTCACGTGGAAGAGACAGAAACCAAACAAGAGAAAAGAAAACAAAAGAAGTGATCAAACCCAAGTGCTGACAGGTTCAGCATAATGGACTGGTTGGTTTGTTGCCTGGCTGATCACATTTGTCCCAATCAGACATCATATTTAAAGAACAACAACAGATGTTTTGTCATGTACTGTAACAAGCAAGCCAGGAAATGTCTGTAGCAGAAGAGTAGCAGATAGCATCCATTCATGGTATGCCTTTGTCACAAACTCAGTGGAAATAGACATGCAGTCTTTCTTCCATCTTTTGATTTAATGACACCACATATGCCATGCTATGTGAATTGTCTAGTAATCACTGGCTGTGCTTTTGAAAGCTCAGTAGCAAACAAGATCAAAGTTGCAATTGTTTGAACTTTGAAAGTCACATGACCTGCATGTAGTGCTTCACTCCATAGAGGTCATCATTTACTCGCCCTCATGTTGTCCCAAACCCATGTGATTTTCTTTCTCCCAGGCATAAAAATGTTAAGATTTGTTTTCCATGCTCTTTTCCATGCCATTACAATGAGCGGACTATTAAGTTAAGTTGTCTCTTTCGTAGGGGACTCGGAACCGGGATTCATACCCAGAGACGCTTAAAAAAAAAAAAAAATATGATAAATAAAAGTATCATAAACATGGTTAATACAATTTGTGTGTTCCTTGAAGATTTTTAGTTATTCAGTTTAAGGTACGAGACAAAATGCATTTTTTTAAACCTGATTTTGGATATCAGACAAAACTGCAGACAGTTTTGATACCAAACAAAATGGATGTCTTCTCACAGGATCTGGTAAAGAGGCTGGGTCCAATATGGACGTGGATGAAGGAGATTCTATCTAATATTTTTGCTGAGCAATGCTTGATTTGTGACCAAAATTGTTCTTTTGATTCTAACCTTTTCAATGAATGAATTTATTGAGCTTTTGTACAATGACCATTCACAAATCAGACTGACCTGGTTCTTGAGTCCAGTAATCTGGTCTTAACAGTTAAGAAGTCATTGGAAGGGACGCAACTTTGATGAAAGGTTTTAAAACACTTCAAATGTTGAATACTGTAGTACATGAGGCACTTTATATTCTCAACATCAGTGCCAATTGCAGTTCTTGGGACACTAAGACAGAACTTGTTTTTAATGAGAGCTGATGCCTCTGATTTCACTAATGGGTAATAGTGACCGTTTCTACTGTGGCTTCTCAGTCCCCTTTAAAAGTTGGTGATAGCTTCAGGTTTTGATTTTGAAATTGAAGAAAACAATATGAAAGAAGATAACATCTCTCTCTTTTTTTCCCCTCTACAGATCAATCGTGCTCCGAGTTTTGGGACAGATCAAAAGATTGATTACGATGTGAAGAAGGGGGCTTTACTCAATGCCCTGAAACTGCTCAACATCAGGTATGAAACATTACTCTCTCCAGAGTCCCATTAGAAAGAGAAGCGAATGAGTTAATCAGAAAACTCACTCTCAATAGTCGGCTGTCCACAGTCTTTTTTGTTTTCAAAAATATTGATTCCTTGATCTCAACTAAAAAGTTGTCTGAAACTCTTTGATGTGTCCTCATGCATTTGTTATAGCGACTGTTTGATTTAAGATACAGTAAGAATAAAAGATAACTTTAAAGTTTTAGCTTATTGTGAGCACATTACGTGCAGCACCTGTGGTATTTACAGTATGTCCTGTTGCAGTGTGAAGGCCCCAAAAAGTATTTGGACACTTGAGCTATACTTAAAAATATCTGAAAGTCACTGCTTTGCATAACAAAATATTTAAACAGTGGCATTTGCAAACAAATGGTGATAGGCCAACCTTTTTTCAGGGCTATCTATCTTTTTTCACAGAACTAACAGCCATTTTGCCGTGACCCTTATGCAACTGAAATCAAGATGATATTTAGTAGATGTGTGGAGTTCATATAGGTTTAAAGACAAACTCAACTCAAGATTGATAACCACAAAATGTCACAATATTTTTTGTCTTCATTTTGAACAAGATATCTTTTGCCATCAGAATTGATATAATGTGAATTACCAGGTTTACTGAATTTAAATGGTTATGAAATAAGTTAAAAGAAATGGATATAACAAGGTGAGCAAATAATTTTATCCCACTCATCTCAGACATATAATTTTTATAGTTATAATTTTAAAATAATTACAATAATTGTGTATTTTTATTTTAATGTTTATTTTTAATTTTTTATTATGCTGTATGGTGGCCCCATAGACTTAAGTTGTAAGTGCTTTACTGTAAATACCAAAGGTAATGCATTTTCTTCAAACTGAAACGATTTTATTGTATTTAACTTAAAATATTCATTTATGTGTGTGTGTGTGTGTGTGTGTGTGTGTGTGTGTGTGTGTGTGTGTGTGTGTGTGTGTGTGTGTGTGTGTGTGTGTGTGATGAAAGTTGTGAATGTTTGCTTGTGCTTACTTTCAAAATTTGAGTGACTGACTGCCTGTGTACATCTGTGCATGTATAGTTGTTTGTCAGTATGCGGGGTATCCGGTGATTGATTACCGTAGACCTGGCCTTCAAATCCCAGGTCCACCCTTTGTACTAAATATACCAGAGTGGCCCAACAATGGTCCTAGGAAACAACAGCAGACAAACTCAATACAGCAGTGGATCAGATTTCAAGGATGCATTGCTACCATTCTGTCGCAGTGATTTTATTGGAAGTCTCCACAGATGTTTACTGTGTCCCAACTGATCCAGCTGAGTTTTTCCCAGTAACATATCAAAGCAACTCCTGTGTTATTTCCCCAGCAGTGGCTGGGCAAATCCAATAACTCAGCGAGGAGTGTGAAAGTCGTATCAATAAAACGAGAGGGTTCCCCTGTGGTTCAGGAGCCCACTGACCCTGAGTGGTCACTTTCAACAGCAAATTTGAAGGGCCAGTGAGCGATGAAATCTTGAAGTGCTGAATGCTGTCAAGTCGAGTGATGTATGGAGTCTCGGAGTCTGTCAGGATTTCGGCTGGGAGTTTAGGCTACTTTGAGTGCTATTACTTGAGCATTTCCTGTTTTTTTATTGCTTTTACCCAGAGCGAGTGATAAACGACGGAATCTGGCCCAGCAGAAAGCGGAAGCCCAGCGACGGCTGTATGGACAGGGATCCACGCGGAAACTGACAGCCGGATCATCGGACTGGGAGAAACAACGTCACCTACTCGAGCGCAGGAGAGAGGAACTGGTATGACCCATTCAGCTGTTAGAGAGCAACATTTTATTAGGTCATGTTTAAGTTAAGAAGCAAAATAATGTTTTGATGTCAAAGCCATGGCTCCAGACTTGAGTCTTTGTCCTTGTGTGGAAAATGCAAGTTGAAATCTAGCTTGTGTTTTGTCTAATTTGTCACAACCTCCAAAACTAAAAAAAGGTATTTAAAGGAATAGTTCACTTCAAAATGAAAATTCTGTCATTGTTTACTCACCGTCAATTTGTTTCAAACCTGTATGAATTTCTTTCTTCTGCTGAACACAAAAGAAGATATTTTGAAGAATGTCGGTAACCAAACAATTGATGGATCCCATTGACTTCCATGGTATTTTATAAGTCAATGGGGACAGTCAACTGTCTAGTTACCGACATTCTTCAAAATATCTTCCTTTGTGTTCAGCAGAAGAGAGAAATTCATACAGGTTTGAAGTAACTTGAGGGTAAGTAAATGGTGACAGAATTTTCATTTTTAAGTAAACTATATTTCAAAATGCAGACGTACAGACAAAGTAAGTTCTTATGGAGCTTTGTGCACCAGTTCTTGATTGGTCTTTCGATCAACTTTTTTATTAAATGAAGAGATGAATGAGGTTGAGATGACTGCAGGTAGGTGGTATTTTCAAAGGGCAAAGCTAGATGCAGAAGAGGAGTGAGATTTGGGGATTGGGGGCTTAGCGAATATGCCTGTACCAGCATTTAACAGAGATCAGTGACTATTATAGAAGACACCCTGCTGTGCCAACTCAAATTGACCAGCTGACCTTTCCGCAATTATAGTTTTTGATGTATTAAAATGGTACAGTGGGAGTTAAATCTATATGAATTATGAATAAGCCCCCTGTATTAACAAGTGTAGAGGAGAGACTGTTATATGCGCCTGCTAACTCTCAGACTTCATTAAGGTGCCTTGTAATATGGGAAACGAGTCATTCAGTGACATTGTTATTCGGTTTTGGGTGGCTAAATTACACTGCAGGATAGCACCACCAGAAACAGGGCATTATGTCTTTGTCATTCTTCCTACTTCTCACCACTTATTCACTTGTGTTGTGCTTTCAGAAAGAAAGACTGGCCCAAGTACGCAAGCAGGTCTCCAGGGACGAGCACGAAAAGCGCCACCTGGGGAACTACAGGTAGGGAAGCCGCTTTGACGATTGTTATCCTGTAAGAATGCCCGCTTACTCCTGTGGGGTCTCTTGTGGCTTGGTTTGTGATATGCGATGGTATGAATCAATTTCTTGGGCTATCATATGAGGACAAAGAAAGGACAAAGGTTGTTTCTAAGACTTAAACAATTCTGCCTTCGTAGGCAGAAGAATTAGATAGTAAGGCACCAAGGCATGTCTGAATCCAGTGTTTAGGGAACATTTTGTTTATGAACATGCCCCCATTCGTGTTGTTCAGTGATTGGAACGAAAATAATATATATATATATATATATATATATAGAGAGAGAGAGAGAGAGAGAGAGAGAGAGAGAGAGAGAGAGAGAGAGCGAGCAACAACATTAAAGGCCATGTCATGCAGAAATACATTTATTTGTATTTATACTACTAAAAAAGTAGTTAAAAAAAACTTAAAATAAGTTTCTAGTTAAAAAAACAATAAAACGGAATACCATTCATTCATTCATTCATTCATTCATTCATTCAAGGCCACAAGGAAAATGACATACAGTATATAATGACATAAAAATGAAATATACTGTATTTGCAATATTTACTACCTCACTCATCACCAGTAATTTGAGAGCCCTGGTGTAGAAGCACCAAAAGTTGCCAGTCTTTTTATATATTCTTTTCAGACAAGGAAATCGCTTTCTTCAGAACATTAAACAACTCCAAGTTGCTCCTTTAATGACTACTAATGTTTTGTAAAGAAGCCAAATTCCCTAGCAGCCAAATGCTTCTTGCATTTTATTACTCTTGTCAGTTGTTACATTCAAATTCAGACACCAGGATCTTTCAAACGAAGATTTAATTAACCTGACCTCATGTTACATTTAAATTCAGACACCAGGATCTTTCAAACGAAGATTTGATTAACCGGACCTCATTACAGAAGCATCTCAACTAACCATTTGTATTTACTGAAGAGGTAGGGTGGCTTCTTCATAGTGAAACTGCACCATTTAGCATATGCTGAATTTTACACACCACGAGTCACTTCGTAATTGCAACAAATCGCTCCTTAATACGGAGCCCCTACGTCAGAGCCACAGAGGAGGAATACAAAACAAATGCCTTTTCTTAAATAGGTCATTTTATGTTCATGCGCGTAACTGCTGTTCTGTTCAACTCTATAAAAACACCCCAAAAGATGCTGAAACATAAAAAAAAAAAAGTGTTTGAGGTTTGTGGGTCAGACCCAGATTTCAGCGTGCCATATGCCGAAGACTAAGCCCACTTACTCTTACTAGATTACTTCTCCCACATAAGTTTGTCCATCGTGCTTGTAGCTCTTAATGGATTTGGGGCGGTTTATCTTCTGATCTGAACATTTACATTACTTGAGCTTTTGATTACATTGAACCCGGAATCCAAAAGAGCCGTTTTAAATGTCACATGCCAAGTGAGTATTAGTTTATTAGACGGAAATGTGGGAGGTATAACGTGTCACTTGCACCACCTTCTCTATTTATTTAGATTGAGGTGCCTATTATTTTGATCAGAGGATCTCAAATGGTGGGTCAGTCTGTTCTAAAAAAGGAAAGAACGATGCTAAATACAAAACAAATAAATAAAAATAAAATTAAACTTGTTTTTTGTAGAAAAATGTAGAAAAGTTGTGATAGCAAAATAAATGGGCTTATTACACAGTTTTCTGGAATATGCTGAATGGTAAAATGTTCAACACTGTGCTAGTTTCATGCCTCTCATATCACTCAGTCGTCTTTTTGTTCTCACATAACATTATTTTAACTCAAATCTTTATATTTAAGGTTCATTTATGTGGTAAGTAGCTAGGATAATAATCAGGATAATTCTTGCAGTCTGACAGTCAAAATCATCTTATGATCTCTACATTATGCCTTACATTATCAACATTTAAAAGGGAGAGAAAACACTACCCATATGTTTTGTTGCTGACGTCAAAGGCTGTCCAATCAAACTCTACAGTATTTTGGGACAAATACAGATTTGTGACTGGTTAAATAGCTAATAGTAATAATAGCTAATACAATTTTAGCCTGTTGTTGGTTCAATCTAAACAGGTAAATTACACTTATGATTTTGTTTCTGTTTGTATAGAATTTAAATTGTTTTCTAATTTCTATTGGTCTAATTCATGGTTATATGGTAACACTTTACAATAAAGTTTAATTAGATTAGTATGTAATGTAATGTGTTGTTTCACTACTATTAGTTAACATGAACTAACAATGAAAAATACTTTATAAATCTTAGTTAATGTTAATTTAAAAATTTATTAATATGACCTAAAATTAGACAGTTGTATTTTTTATCATCTAAAATTAACAAAGTTTAAAAGATCAATAAATACTGCATTAATAAATACTGAATTAACTTACTTTAACTACATGTACTTCTTGTAAAGTGTTACGAATAATATAAATGCATTTAAAGGTTTTTTTTTTTTTTTTTTTTTTTGCACAATTTTGGTACTGTAGAGTGTTGCCGTCTGATGTCTAATTTAAAATCTGGGTCCCGAAGCAAAGCCAGTTGCTGGTTTTGATTATATACACAACCCAATATGGCACTGATCTGAAGATCCATCATACAGATATAGACAAAGGTTTACACGTCTCTGGCTTTTGTTTAGTCTTAACGTCTAATATAAAGACAAGTTTATTAATCATTAGTATATACACAGCATTAATGGACAAATGCATGTGTGAAAAGAACGATTGAGGTTTGTTTAAGTGATTAGAAAAGCAGGCAGACCAGGCTGCTAAATCAGATAATCAGATAAAGCTTTTTTCTCTCCCTCTCCCTCTCTCTGCACAGATGTATTTACCCCCCAGATGACAAGCTGCTCTTGGAGAAATATGAGAGTCTCCTTTCAGCTGCCTTTCAGACATTCCTCGCTGGGCGAGCAGCTTCACTTCAAAAGGAAATGAATAATCCACTGAAACGAATGAAGGCATGTACCTGAGACACAACCCAACAGTCTTTTGCTCTTTTCTTTCTCTTCCCCCCTACAACTACTTCTTCCTTCTACTCTGTCTTTTGCATTTAAAATAAGATGAGGAAAAGTATTTTACTCCCTAACTCTATTTGTGGCCATCTGTTTTTCATTATTGGAGTTTAAGGCAACCATCAGTATAGCTATTGCTCATTCATATGGTTAGGGATTTAAACAATCCATTTGTGCTATAGACATGAATAAAACCTCAAATCATGTGGCTAGTTGAGGAGAGGTGTGCTAATACTTTTCTAAGTGATGAGACTTATGATTTATTTATTTATTTTATTTTTGCATGCCTGGCACATAATAAATCCCATTGGCCCATTGACTGGCACTGTATTCTGAGCCATTCAGAATCTTGAGACTAACCTATAGACAGTGTTGGGAAAGCTATTTTGAAACTGTTGCTTGTAAAACTACCAGGTATTAATATTTTAGTTTAACCATAGTCAAGCTAGCAGTTGGCGACACTACAAGCTACTAAAATTGTAGCAAATTATACTAAATACAGCAAATTACAAGCTGAATTTTCATGAAGAATGCTTATCATGAAATAAAGTTTAAAATAGTCAAGTATAAAGTATAAGTATAAAGTTGTAATTACAAGATAGAAATATGCGGTTTAAAAAATAATAATTATTGTAGAGCAACTGCAATACATAAAATTACAATTGTGAAACAAAGTTTTTTATAAAGTCTAAAGTCAGTTACGAGAAATAAAGTCACAAATGTGAGATATGATGTTGACGTTAGATTCAGAAAGAGTTTTCAATAAGGATCTCAATTAGGCTGACTCTAAAAACAGTTAATGTAATTGACCTTAGCATGAATGGCAACATTTGACTAAATACATTATTTTGTGAAATTATAGTAATTGTAATTAGGACTGTCAAGCATTTCAATTTTTTTATCTAATTAATCATTAATTAATCGCACATCAAATTTGGCTGAGAAATTACTCCTAAAAGATAATTTAAAGTAATTATTGTGTTAAATGAGAAAAGCATCAAATAGACATTACAAAAAGTAGCTTTATAAAGAAATATTTTATTTGTTTCAATATAGAATTTATTTGTCACACTCGGGTTGAGGAAGAAGATGAGACGTGGCAGGCTGATCTATCAGCAGCTTAACTTTAATTAAACAACAGAAGAGTAGTAATGCATGAGAATCATGTAATAGTGTGTAATCAAACATAACAAACACCACACAATGAACACAGAGAACTGAAGGTCTTATATACACAGGATAACGAACTTAAGTGAAAACAGGTGTGCACAAATTAATAACGTAATAAATAACCATGACAAAAAAAAGGGTGAGCGGGAACACAGGACACAAAGAAAAGCAAACTAAAAGTCTTTGAAAATGAAACCAAAACAGACTAAACATTACATTATTACATTATGTTCCACAAAAAAAAGTCATACAGGTTTGAACTATTCACAAAATGTGAAAATATTAAAATAATACTTTTATTATGAAATTATACTCTAAATAAGAAACTTAAACTGCCAGTAGGTGGTGGTAAATGTCTGTAAAAGTCATTGAGTCATTCATTCATTTGATTTATTCAAACAGCTGATTCATTCAGGAGTGAAGTAAATGTCTCTCTTTATGAATGGGCCATTGAATCATTGGTTCACCCGATTGAGTAACTCAAAACGCAGATTCATTCAGAAATGAAACACCGCTGTGTGTTGCTCGGAGACGCACAGCAGTTCTACTCTGGCTTTATAGGTAATAAGTCTTTTCGTTGACAAAACTGATTAGAAATTATTAAAATATTAACTTCTTATAGATCTGCACGATTCTGGCTAAAATGAGAATCACATTTTTTTTTTGCTTGGATTTATTCATGATTCACGATTTCTCTCACGATTCTGAAAAGCTTTATTATTTTAAAGATCTACAAACCCTGAACATTAGGTTACCAAACAAGATAGAAACAAAATAAGAAATAATACTCTTTGCTTCAGTCAAATTTAAACAAATGCAGTCAACAAAAATAATGTAATGTTTAAATAAATGGAAAATGACAATTAAACATTGAAAACATTCAAAGGTATTATGCCAGGCTAGACCTATTAAAGATTCTTAGCAAGAAACAGTAGCCTATCAACATTTTTGGGTATGGTGTTGCGTAGGGCTGGGCGATATGGCCAAAAAAAAATATCACGATAATTTTTTTTATATCAGTCGATATCGATAATTATCACGATAACAGTCAAATCTTTATTTCTTTAAAGTTTAAAGGCAGATTTTTGCTCCTAAGTGAAAGTTGTAGAAACCAGAGCGTTAATTGTGGTTTTAAACTACTCTTTATTGTCAGAACATATCATGACAAACACTTGCCAAACAGGTGAACATTTCACAAATCTGAGGTAGAACATTCAAACATTTGTCATTTTTCCTTAACAAAATAAATATATTTATTGGACAATTTCTTAGTTTCTGCATGTGCTAATTTTTTGGGGGGTAAAATGTAATAATCTGACTGTTTGAGTTTTATTAAACTTAACCATTGGTCATCCATCATGCATTTAGATCATGACAACCACAGATGAAACCAGGCATAGCCTGTAGCACATCACTATCATGGCAAAATGTAACTTTATGGTTTCTATGGTATTTGTATGAAAAACAGTAGTCTAAATACATTATTAAATACTGTAATTATATTCCATTAGTCCTTTAATACATTGTCTACATTAATAATATAATACAATTCAATATGTATATCCTACATTTCATGGTGCAGTTAATATTACTAGGCTAACAGTAAATCCGTGGTAAATGATGGGAATTTGTAGACGGAAAAGCCTTCAGACTGTATCGTTGCGCACAGTTTGTCAGCGCTGTTTCATCACATTTAAACTGGTTTAAATCAATGAGACATTTGTGTTCTTCGCTGAATTCAAGCGCTTCTCACTGGATTCCGTGACCGAGAGCGATCAGAGTAAACGCATCTGCTCTAACTTTAGTGAGCTCGCGCTCGCGCTGCCGTTTGGACTTTGAGCCGAGCGGATAAATTGTCCGTGTGGCGCGCGGTTCAAATGAGTTTCGTTCCGCTTTTGGCGCATAAACATTATCGAACATTTATCGACCTCTTGATATCGTTTTATCGAGAAAAATTATATCGCGATAATTATCGTTATCGTTTTATCGCCCAGCCCTAGTGTTGCGTTGAATACTGCTGGTACTTTGTGATTGAGCAGTTTTGTTTTTAACCATCTCATACTGTAGTATGTGATGACGTTGCAGGTGATTTAACAGATTGGTGGTGTTACCCAGATTGGTGGTGTGAAACTTTGCTTGAAATGTATGGCTTGTTGAGCAGCATCATCTGGTTTGAAACCGGAAAAAGCCCACACTTCGGAAAAATATCCTCTTTTCGGTACTAAAACAACGTCAGGGACCATTATCCTATCATAAGACCTACTTGCGCTTTGTTCTGCCTCACTCATTCTTCTGCTCTGCTTAGTTTCTTCTCAAGTCAAGACACTTTTATCGACTGCGTTGTTCTTGTGATGCAACTAGCACACGCACATCTGGCTTTCACAATACCGTTGTGACATCAAGGCGTCATCGCGCCCGCTGTAAGTTATGGCGCGTTATTTCGTTGAATATCATTGGCAGAATCGTAGAAATGCAGGATTAAGATCGCGTGGGGAGTTGAATCGAGATTGTGATCTTTTAACAATTAATCTTGCAGCTCTAACTTCTTTATTTATTGAACTGTTGTATAAAAACAATATCACATTTGCATTTGTGCTATTCAGGACAAAAACAGGACTCATGTGATATTGCGCTCATTACTCTTGTGATATTGCTTAACTATATCATATGATATAAATATGAGACAAAACAGGGATATTTTTGCCCTGATATCTTTAATTTTAGGGGCATTCTAACTGCATTCTATAGGTTATATTATACTGTGAGCTGTTGCTCTGCTTCATGTATAATCAACTGTATGATCAATGTAAGATGACCTACGTAGGTCTGTGGCAAGACGTGTGTTAAATGCATTAAATCATTTTAACACGTTATTTTTACTAATTAAAGTGAACGTTAAATCGACAGCCCTTTATTGTAGTGGTTTAATTTAAATTGTCACAATTTCCAGTCACACACTGATTATCACATCATCAAGACATACAGATAACACAGATACCAGTAACGATTCCGTTATATTGATTATGTTCTATGGTTGTGTGGATCATCCCATACAGTAGAGGAAGCAGTTCCAGAGAGAGAAATTCCAGTGTCCATTCCAGTGAGAGAAGTCCCTGAGCCCGCTCCATCGCGGCTCCAGTCCCTGAGCCTGCTCGAATGTTGGCTCCTGTCCCTGAGTCCACTCCAGAGTCCGCACCAGTCCATGAGACTATACGAGCACTCCCCCCAGACCAAGAGTCCGCTCCAGAATTCAGCCAAGAGTCCACTCATTTCCCCGAACTCAGTCAGGAGCCTGCTCAGATCCCCGAACTCAGCCAGGAGTCCACTCAGATCTCAGCGATTCATTATGTGTTCGCCCCTGCTCTAGAGCTCAACCTAAAACCTCCTCCTGGTTGAACACCAGCCTAACCCCAGCACTAAGGAGGAAAGAGATCAACCTTTCATCACTCTGATGCAATCCCTGTGCCCAGTCCAGTGTCGGCTCCAGCCCCTGACCATAGTCCAGTGATGGCTCCAGCCCTTGACCAGAGTCCAGTAATGGCTCCAGCCCCTGACCAGAGTCCAGTGATGACTCCAGCCCCAGAGTTCAGTCCTGAGTCCGCTTTAGCCCCACGGTTCAGTCCCGAGCCCGTTCTTGTCCTAGAGCCCAGCCCAGAGCGTGCTCTCGTCCCAGAGCTCAGCACAGTGACTGCTCTACCATCAGAGTCCTCAACCAACATGGCCACCATGGCAGAGTTCCCCACTATCCTGGATTATATGCCTGAGTCTCCTGATGTCACTGCCATCATGCCTGAACCCAGCCATATAGTTCCAAATCCAGGGGATTCAGAGACCCTTCTACTACTGAGTGCTCTACCCGTCATGGCAGTGGCCATCATGTGTGTCTGGGCTGCACACTCAAACTCTTATCAAAGTGGCGGTATTCATCAATGAACTTCCTGTATGCCCTAAAGCGACCACGGAGTTCGTTCACGAGTTTTCTGTTTACCCAAATGCGACCATGGAGGTCATTCCCCAGTTTCCTGTTTGCCCAAATGTGACCATGGAGGTCGTTCCTCAGTTTCCTGTATGCCCTGAAGTGACCACAGAGGTCGTCCTCACATTTCTGGTTTGTTCAGATGCGACCACGGAGGTCGTTCCAGAATTTCCGGTGTGCCCAGATGTGACTAAGAAGGTCTTTCTTGAGTTTCCTGTCTGTCCAGATGTGAACACGGAGGCCGTTCCCGAGTTTCCTGTTTGCCCTGATGTGACTAAGAAGGTCGTTCTTGAGTTTCCTATCTGTCTAGATGCGACCACGGAGGCCGTTTCCGAGTTTCCTGTTTGCCCTGATGTGACTAAGAAGGTCGTTCTTGAGTTTTTTGTCTGTCTAGATGCAACCACGGAGGTTGTTCCCAAGTTTCATGCTTGTCCTTTGCCCTGTTTGCTGCTAAGAAGGTCATACCCGAATTTCCAGTTTGCCTTGATGTAGCCATGGAGGTTGTCCTCTGTCCACAGAGGTCAATCAAAGTCCCTTCATCACGGCCACAGAGGCTGATCAAAGTCCCCTCGCCACAGCCACAGAGGCCGATCAAAGTCCCCTCGCCAAGGCCACATAGGCCGATCAAGGTCCCCTCATCGCAGCCTTGATGGTTGCCCTTGAACTCTGTTTGTCTTTGTTTTATTAGGTCTGTCAAAATCATCCCTTCAGACATCAGCAAGCCAGCTGGCACTCCAGACGCCTGTCTTCCAGTCGGCACTCCAGACACCCGGCTTACTACTGGCACTCCAGACGTTCTCAAGCCTGTCACCCATCCAGATGTTCTCAAGCCTGTCACCCATCCAAACGTTCTCAAGCCAGCTGCCCTTCCAGACGATCTCAAGCCAACTGCCCCTCCAGACATTAAGCCAGCTAATCCTCCTGATGGTCTCTTGCCAACCGATCTGCCTGGGGTTAGGTTTGTCTGCTCTGATGGTGGTGGTTTTTGTCTCCGCCTTTGGAGGTCTAAAGCTCCACTGTGGGGATCTTCTGTTCTGCCAGCTCCACATTGGGAGTCTTCAACTCTGCCCAGCATCATGGACCTTCTGCTCTGGATTCTACCCTTGCTCATCCTGTCCTGGCTTCTTCCTTCCCAGTTGGATTTATTTTGGCGCGAGGTCGCACCTTCCTGGAGGGGGTAGTACTGTCACAATCCTCAGTCACCAGCCCAGTCACCACAGAACTACATTTCCCAGCATCCCTCCTGACTCCCACCTGCACTCAGTCAGCCATCATCACACCTGACACTGATTATCACCTCATCAAGACAACCAGATAAGCACTCGCCTTGCATAACCTCATTGTTTGGTCTCGTTGGACACTAGCATGTTTACTTACCTGTTGATCCATACTGAGCTACTTACACAACTACCTTCCTGTGATACTTACCAGTTACAATCCTGTCTTTTATTATCTTCCATCTTCAGTCATCATCAGTCATCTTCTTTCTTCAGTCATCATCAGTCATCTTCAGTCCTCTTCAGTCTCCAGCCATCCAGTTTGCGTCAGTCAGCACCTGTATAATATCAAGAACTGTTATTCACAGTTAAGTGTTTGCTGCTATTTAATGAACTCAGTCTCCCATCTGCTTGCATCGTTTGTTTCCTGCACTTACCTGCAAATAAACACCCTTTGTGTTAGCTACCTTTGTGTTACATCCTTCTGTTTGCTGACAAATATGACGTTTTTTATAATAAAATATAAAAATGTAATTAAGCAATGTTTTAAAGGGGACCTATTATGCCCCTTTTCACAAGATGTAAAATAAGTCTCTGATGTCCCCAGAATGTGTATGTGAAGTTTTAGCTAAAAATACCCAACAGAATTTTATTTACAGCACGTTTAAATCATCATTTTTTCCTGTGAAAAACACACTGTTTTAGTACTTCTCCTTTAATGCTAATGAGCTGCTGGTTCACGGCACAGGGGGCGGAGCCTAAGCAGCCGCGATCAGAGCCAGAACAGTGAAGATGATAATAATAAAACAGACAGTCACAGTAATGGTGTTCATTTCGACCATAAAAATGCCTACAGAGTCAGAGAATATATGCTGTATGGAGTTGGAACAGGTATAACAACCTATTTGGCATTGCTTGTATACACTATTAATGCAAGCCTGCTGTAGGACTCCGTCTGACGATCTGAATTGTCTGAATGATGACACAAAATATACTGATGAGTTTAATAAAGTTTACTGTATGTCACACAAAAGATGAAGCATCAGTTTTTCTTCAGAAAATCACTGTTAGAGCTGAGTAAACAGTATAAGAAGTGCATAAGTAACTTACATAAATTTCTGTAGAGTTGAGGGAGCATTTTCTTTAAAAACAAAATGAATCCACCTCGTCTTCAGTGGCTGGCAGATTTCAAGAGTAGAGAGAGCTATGTGAATGAATACATCAGCTACAACACCTTCAACGCTTGGGAGATGCTTAGACGCTTCTCGTGAGTGCATTGCTGCAGCAATATCTGATGTGTACAACTCGCAGTGAACTCGATCAGGGCGGGTCTAAGTTATAACGGCAGTGTCAGTCAACACTCGTGGGTGGGGCCTGTGGCTTTAGTGATGTCACTAAAGCCACATTCTGAAAACAGGTCGTTTGGAGAGACTGCTTATGATTTATGGGGATTAAAAAAAAAGGAGTGAGTGGATTTTTATCATTGTAGGGTGGTTGTGTACACACACTGCCAACACACATTTATGTCCAAACACCATACAAAAGTGAATTTTGCATAATAGGTCTAAGGCATAATTAAAAGCTTTATTAGCCTTTTATACAAATTGTCCCACTGCATTTCTGAGCATTTTTTTCTCTTTATTTATTTTTATGAAAGCCTCTGCTCTCAAATTCTCTATTCAGATGGAGTTCATTATTGTGCTCCGCAACCTCTCTGAAACCTCTGGATGTTCATTTTACAGGGAATTTCAAGGCCAGATCTTAGTACCCATGCAAATGAATGTGGCATATTGTTGGAAGGGTTTCATCCTCATAGCACACATTGATGGAATCTGAAGTCTAGCATTGGAGTGGGGTTGCGCATGAGTTTGAATGAAGATTGTTGTTAGGAAGGTTGTAGTTTTGAGTCAGGAACTGACTGTTGATATGGCAGGGGAGTGTGTGAGCCATTTTCTACGGAGCTAGTGTCTGGCTTATTTCGGCAAGATTCAAGAGCCCTGAGTTTGTTCCATTGCCTTGTGGGTTTTGACCTTTTTGTCTGTCATTGTGTTTATGTATTGTAGCTTTAGACTTTCAGCAACCCTGAGCATTTAACATTAGTCTAGGGCCTGTCTAATTCTCACAAATTTACAGAGAGTTTGGGAAGTTACTCAAAATAAGTCATTAGTATTACTAATTACTAATTACTTTTCTAGTTTTTTCATGGAAATACTTTAGTAATTACTCTGTCTAAACAGCAATCACATTTATCTTTACTGTCGCTGCAAATTTGGGTTGCTCCAGAATCACTGGATTACAATAACCAGCCAAATTTATGTCAACTGTGCCTACTCTTAAAAAAAATAAAAAAGGTTTATTTAGATTATTAAAATGTTCTTCACACTAGGATACCACAAAAAAAGTCATTTTTTTAGAACTGTTCACTGAAAGGTTTTTTGGGGAACCCAAAATTGTTCTTCTATTGCATAGATGAGAAAACCCTCTTAACCGTTATTTTTAAGAGTGTATTTGGTGTTCTAAAAATTGACCCACTCCATCATGTTAGAGTAAAAAGGAGAAAGTGCTATGCCTATTATTCCTAAACACTAGAAGAACTATCAAATGTGGGGAAGTCTGTGTGTAGCGCTTGTCTCCCTATATATTCTTAAGGATACGCTCATTACAAATGAGTGGCTGCGGTTTATTTTTAAGGACCCTGATCATTTCTGATCTTAACAGTATGAGAGGTACATTTCAGCTTGAATTTTATTTTATCTGACATAATGTAATGCAGTCGGTGCAAAAAGGCTGTTTTTGAAAGATGCAGCAGGCAGCAAGGGCAGCACAAACTATACTGGACCTGAAAGCAAACTCACAGTTCATGGCTTGAAGCAAAGCATTGTCTCTCATTTCATATGCAAAGAAGCATTTACATTTTAGAAACACAGCAAAAAAAAAAAAAAAACGGTCAATATAATGCCAAGGATCACAGAGAGGATGGAAAATGGTCATGAAAATCTAATTGATGCCACTAAAAATTGTTAGTAGCCAATGACTTCTCAGATAATTTAATATTATACAACTTTTGTTAATAAAATGATCTCAGGGACTGAGACTGACAGATATCAGGGACTTTCAAATCAGATTTTCTCATGTCCACAGACTAATATAACATTGTTATTAGAAAAATCAAAAAATGTCCAAAATTACATTTGATTAAGGTAAACAATAAATTCCGTATGTCATTAGATAAATGGACTTAAAGGGATAGTTGATGCAAAAATGAAAATTCTGTCATCAATAAGGTTGGATTAATCGTTACATGGATTACTTTTTGTCCTTTCTGATGCGTTTTGGTTTTGTTTTGTTTGCTTGGACTTTCAATGGATGGAATGAAATTATGAGATAATATTGAACACATCTTTGTGTTCTGAAGACGACCTGAAGACTTATTGGTTAGAAACGACATGAGGGGGATGGCAGATTTTTATTTTTCAGTAAACTATACCTTCAATGATTAATTTATTACTCTAGTGCAGTAGTTCTCAACCAGGGGGCCTTTGCAAGCTTCAAAGGGGGCCGCAGGATGTAAAAAAAAAAATATATATATATATATATATATATATATATTATATATATAAATTAATTAATTTTGACTATATATATAAAATTACTTGCCCCCTTGGTAAATATGATCAAAGATGGCTGTAAAAAATAAATCTGCATTGTTAATCCTTTTGATATTTTATTTAAAAAAAATAGCAAAAATCTAACCTTTCATTGAAGTAAAAGAATTGAAAGTGGGGGGAAATCACATTATGAAAAACATGTTTTTCTCCAAAACACGTGGGAACAATTATTTGCCCCCTTTTATTAAATACTTTTTGTAACCTCCTTTTTCTAAGATAACAGCTCTGAGTTTTCTCCTATAATGCCTGATGAGTTTGGAGAACACCTGACAAGAGATCAGAGACCATTCCTCCATACAGAATCTCTCCAGATCTCTTCAGTTCAGCCCACTCATTTTCTATAGGGTTCAGGTTTGGGGACTGGGATGGCCATTGCAGATGCTTGGTTTTGTTTTGATTTTGATGTTTGATGTTTATTTTACACATGGGGTAATTTTGTACCCCTGTGTGCACCGAACCCATCTTAAAGGAGAACTCCGGTCAATTTTAACATTGAGCTAATTTTTTTGTACATTTGGAGTGCTGTCAATACAGAGAACAACGACAAAAATCGGTGTTGCCTACACCGAGTTATTCTATTTTTAAAATTTGCACCCTGTTGACTTCAATAGGGCAAGTACTAAACCTGCTTTTAGCCTCTTAACATCCTTGATGTGTCATTACAAGTGCACAGAAAATGTGAGTGATTCCTTCTGAGTGAACACGAGTGAATCTGACTGCAGTAGATGTGAAAGAAATGTATAAAAATGATGTTATTTAAGCCAGCGCAAATACCTTTGTTTACATCCTGTTTTCGGGTGAAGTCCAAAGTAGTCGATTGCCGAGTTCACGCGCATAGGTTTAGTACCTATGATCACGCGCGTGAACTCGGCAATTGACTACTTTGGACTTCAACCGATAAACAGGATGTAAACAAAGGTATTTGCGCTGGCTTAAATAACATCATTTTTATACATTTCTTTCACATCTACTCCAGTCAGATCCACTCGTGTTCACTCAGAAGGAATCACTCACATTTTCTGTGCACTTGTAATGACACATCAAGGATGTTAAGAGGCTAAAAGCAGGTTTAGTACTTGCCCTATTGAAGTCAACAGGGTGCAAATTTTAAAAATAGAATAACTCGGTGTAGGCAACACCGATTTTTGTCGTTGTTCTCTGTATTGACAGCACTCCAAATGTACAAAAAAATGAGCTCAATGTTAAAATTGACCGGAGTTCTCCTTTAAGTGTTTGCTGGCAAAAAAGCAATTTTTTGTTTGTTTCATCTGACCATAGAACCCATCCCGTTTGAAGTTCCAGTTGTCAGTTACTTTTCAAACATTCTATGGACAGATGAAACAAAACAAAACAAAAAGAGTTTTTGGCAGCAAACACTTAATATGGGGTTGGTTCATACAGGGATAAAAAAGTACCCCATGTGTGAAATGAAATACTCTGCTCTATCTTTAATGTTGTGGGCCTAATTTTCTGCCAGAGGTCCTGGACATCTTGTTCAGATACATAGCATCATGGTTCCGATCAAATACCAACAGATAAAAAATCAAAACCTGACAGCCTGTGCTAGAAATCTTATAATGGGCCATGTTTGGATCTTCCAAGGACAGTGATCCAAAAACATTAAAATCAAAACAAAAATGGGTCACCTAGCACAAAACCAAGCATCTGTAATGGCCATCCCAGTCCCTGACCTGAACCCTAAAATGAGTGGGCTGAACTGAAGAGAAGAAGCGCCAACATGGATCTGGGAATCTGAAGGATCTGGAGAGATTCTGTATGGAGGAATGGTCTCTGATCTCTTGTCAGGTGTTCTCCAAACTCATCAGGCATTATAGGAGAAGACTCAGAGCTGTTATCTTAGAAAAAGGAGGTTGCAAAAAGTATTTAATAAAAGGGGGCAAATAATTGTCCCCAATGTGTTCTGGAGAAAAACATTTATCTCATAATGTGATTTCCCCCCCCCCCCCACTTTAATTCTTTAACTTCAATAAAAGGTTAGATTTTTGCATTTTTTTAATAAAATATCAAAAAGATAAACAATGCAGTTTTATTTTTTACAGCCATCTTTGATCATATTTACCAAGGGGGCAAATAATTCTGTCCAGCACTGTATATATAATATATTAAAATAATCTAAATTAAAATATTAAAATAATATAAACACATAATAAACACATACAGTCACAAAATGTTTATTCCTTTTATATTCCCTTTTATATAATATTTTTTTTAATAATAAGAAGAATAACATACAGAACATAACTTCTGGAAAGACAAAATAAATTGTGGTTAATTCATATATTTAATTAAGCATGCTAATTAATTCAATATAAAAAAAAGAAAAAAAAAGAAAAGCAGCTTTATCATAATTACAACAGAAATACCAGAAAAATATCAGCATATATTGAATACTGTGTTGGACAACTAGGGGTCTTTGAGTCAAAAATGTTGAGAACTGCTAGTGGTAATATTTTTTTTTTATTTTGAGTGCGACACAATCTTTATACTAATATAACATTTTATTTTAAAAACCAAATTTGTTCTGTACATCAGTAAATGTATAAAAGGAATGGCGATGTATTTGTTTGCATTTTGTTTCTTTCAACACAGGCTCATTGGAAGAATGACATTTTTGCAAACCTCAAAAAACTTACCAATACAAATCCATGGATTTTCCAACTGAAATTAACACAAAAGGCAGTTAAACAGCAACAACTTTATTTCATTTTCACACAAAATTGTGATTATAGGGGCAGATTATCGCTTAATAAAGACTTATTTTCACTTGGTTCCTCGCACAATACTATATTATGACCTCAAACAGTTATATCATAGTGCATAATTTGTAAACTAATAAGTTTTGATGTTTGCATCATCACATAACCAGCTCCATATGTGTAGCTTTTCCCATGCAGTAGACTTGCTCAGTAGCTCACCTGGTAAACTCGGGTACTCAAGTCACATGAAACTCAAGTCTTGATAAAAGAGCTCAAAGACTTGTAGAAGCAAGATAATATATCATGGTTGCTTCAGCAAATCTGTTTTGATGTAATGTTTGCTGTTTGTTTATAATATCAAGCATGTTAAGGAAATGTCGCCACAGGCACGTATTTCCAATGAGCCTGGGTTGATTTCTTTAGAACGCCTAACAAGCTGCAAACAGCTGTGTGCGGGAGAGAGCGTTGCTCTGTTGTTACCTTGCTTTTCACAACCACAACCAGCACTCAGTAAAACATTAACAATGGTAATTTTCAGCATTTCACCGCAACTTATTGTAACACGCTGACAAAATGAAAACTCCTGTTGAAGATGCGTCCTCTGCATTAGACACACACCTGACTTAAAAGAGAACTCCGGTCAATTTTAACATTGAGCTCATTTTTTTTTGTACATTTGGAGTGCTGTCAATACAGAGAACAACGACAAAAATCGGTGTTGCCTACACCGAGTTATTCTATTTTTAAAATTTGCACCCTGTTGACTTCAATGGGGCAAGTACTAAACCTGCTTTTAGCCTCTTAACATCCTTGATGTGTCATTACAAGTGCACAGAAAATGTGAGTGATTCCTTCTGAGTGAACACGAGTGGATCTGACTGGAGTAGATGTGAAAGATATGTATAAAAATGATGTTATTTAAGCCAGCGCAAATACCTCTGTTTACATCCTGCTTTCGGGTGAAGTCCAAAGTAGTCGATTGCCGAGTTCACGCGCATATGTTTAGTTACTTATGATCACGCGCGTGAACTCGGCAATCGATTACTTTGGACTTCAACCGAAAAACAGGATGTAAACAGGTATTTGCGCTGGCTTAAATAACATCATTTTTATACATATCTTTCACATCTACTGCAGTCAGATCCACTCGTGTTCACTCAGAAGGAATCACTCACATTTTCTGTGCACTTGTAATGACACATCAAGGATGTTAAGAGCCTAAAAGCAGGTTTAGTACTTGCCCCATTGAAGTCAACAGGGTGCAAATTTTAAAAATAGAATAACACGTTGTAGGCAACACCGATTTTTGTCGTTGTTCTTTGTATTGACAGCACTCTTAATGTACAAAAAAATGAGCTCAATGTTAAAATTGATCGGAGTTCTCCTGAGAGGGAGTAAAATCTTTCCGTGGCAGGGGCAGCTGCCACTGGCGCCTGTCACTCGACCTGCCACCGCTATATGCGCCTGTCACTCGACCTGCCGCGCCTGTCACTCGACCTGCCACCGCTATACGCGCCTGTCACTCGACCTGCCACCGCTATACGCGCCTGTCACTCAACCTGCCACCGCTATACGCGGCTGTCCCGCGACCTGCCGCGCCTGTCACTCGACCTGCCACCGCTATACGCGCCTGTCCCGCGACCTGCCGCGCCTGTCCCGCGACCTGCCACCGCTATACGCGCCTGTCCCGCGACCTGCCGCGGCTGTCCCGCGACCTGCCACCGCTATACGCGCCCGTCACTCGACCTGCCACCGCTATACGCGCCTGTCCCGCGACCTGCCACCTCTATACGCGCCTGTCACTCGACCTGCCACCGCTATACGCGGCTGTCCCGCGACCTGCCGCGGCTGTCCCGCGACCTGCCGCGTCTGTCCCGCGACCTGCCGCGGCTGTCCCGCGACCTGCCGCGCCTGTCACTCGACCTGCCACCGCTATACGCGCCTGTCACTCGACCTGCTACCGCTATACGCGGCTGTCCCGCGACCCGTCACGGCTATACGCGCCTGTCACTCGACCTGCTACCGCTATACGCGGCTGTCCCGCGACCCGTCACGGCTATACGCGCCTGTCCCGCGACCCGTCACGGCTATACGCGGCTGTCCCGTGACCCGTCATGGCTATGCGCTTACGCTTACCACTCGATGATGATCCGTCACAGCTTTATGCATCTGCCTTGCGTCCCATGAGCGTTAAATGCGCCTCTCACTCGAAGTCGAACCACTGTTTGTGCCTGTCACGTGACCTGAAGTTAGGCTACTGTTAAAAAAACAAAGATGACCTGGAAAACGCATCCCGATTTTGAATGTTTTTTTTATTAAAATCTAACACTGTTTAGGTTAGATTTGAAAAGCAGACAAGACATGCCAACATTGCTGGGAGTGTCAGACCAACTGCAACCAGCAATTAAACACTTTTTGGAGGATTTTGGGCATATGGCTGAAAAATCAAACAGTAGCCTAACTTATGGTTAAATGGTAGCCTATATCATTTTCGACCAATAGGTGGCGCATTACGAAATCGATGTAATGTGGTCAGAGTGAGGTGACAATGACAAACCTTACCAGTGGCATTACAATAGGCAGATTTATTCAAAAGTTATCAACATTTTTGGAAAATATGTATAACTTTTGACCAGAGGGTGGCACTGTCTTGAAATATTTTGAATATCCTTTGAATTACAAAATAGGCTACAATGAAATAGCTTGGCCGTGACTAACGTCTCAGTAGGCCAACATTAGCTAGTGCAAGTTTACCTTAAGATAGCATGCAGTGAGGTTGGCTTGATATAGCAATGATTATTATTACTATATTAATTATTATTATTATCATCATTATCAATATTATTATTGGTATTATTATTATTATTAATTTATTATTTATTAAGAAGTCTTATTTCGACATAAGTCGTTATTTCGACATAATATATTATTTCGACATAATATCTCGTTATTTCGACATAATAAGGGGACATTCTAATCTGCATTAAGCCACATTAAGTGTTCTTAATGTTTTTCTATGGGAGGAAAATGCTTAACGTGTAATTAAACTTTGCGTTCATATTCTGGGCTCATCTGATTTTTTGTACATAGCATATCCTACTTTGTTATGATTTTAGTATCATAATGATTAATAAATGCACGCACAATTATCCATGAACTTGATTTGAACAAATGCCTTTCATGTGTGCACAGTTCAGAATTAAATGAATGTGCAGCAATTTGTACAAATACAGATAGGCCTACTATACTGTTGTAGCCATTAAATACGTGCATTTAGTTTCATATTTGTTAAAATATTATAGTATTATTTTTTCCCATTTACGTTGATTTATGAAAAGTGAACAGCACAAGTAAGAGGATGCACAATATATATCGAGAGACATGGAGCGGATCAGACATGATTTTGACCACTTTATTAAGTTTTGTTTTGTAGAAAACCTTTCTTTAAAGTGAATTTCGTTTTGTATAAATTGTATCTTAATTTTAATAAATTTTTCATCAACCAATTATATTTTAGGCAAATATAACGGACAATATAATCATGGAGGCGCCCGTGCAGTGCACTTGCATTACACGTGAACTGGAGCGCATCTCATCCTAACTTAACGAAACTCAGTGTATGCCTCACATAGACATGAGAAATACATCAAATACACCAAGCTTGAAATGTCTTTAAACGAAATAATTCAAAACGAAAAGAAAAAGGCTACTCTGTGATTATGTAATCCATTATGTGCATTTCTCTCTGTTGGCGCGTTCACTACGAATATGGCGATCGTCAACTTCATCTTTGCAGCCAACACTGCCAGAAAACACTAGTTTATTAATAAAAATCAATACACGCGTCACCGGATTTACAAATGCCCATCTTGCTTGTTGCACGCACACATATTATGTCGGAATAACGAGATATTATGTTGAAATAACATTATTATTAATAAAACATCTTTTCTATTTGATTGAATGCTGAATATTGCGCTTGTTCAATTTAAAACAATTAAAACTTTAATTGTGGTCATTAAAATAATTGAATATTATAGCTAAATATTTAGTGGGCAAGTTTTGCTCATTTATATGGAAGCTTGTTTCCGCCACTGAATAATAAATAATAATTGCGACTTTTTATCTCACAATTCTGACTTTTTTCTCACAATTGCGACATATGAAGTCAGAAATGTGAGAAATAAAGTCGCAATTCTGAGAAATAAAGTCGCAATTGCGAGATATAAAGTCAGAATTGCATGATATAAAGTCGCAATTGCGAGATATAAAGTCAGAATTGCATGATATAAAGTCGCAATTGCGTGTTATAGAATTGTGAGAAAAAAAAAGTCCGTCTTTTTTCCCCTTATTGGACTTTATATCTCACAATTGTGAGTTTATATCTCACAATTCTAAGAAAAGATGTCAGAATTGCGAGATATAAACTCACAATTGCGTGTTATAAAGTCAGAATTGCGTGATATAGTCGCATTTTGCGAGAAAAAAAGTCAGAATTCTGACTTCATAAGACGCAATTGGGACTTTATTTCACGCAATTCTGACTTTATATCTCGCAATGCTGACTTTATAACACGCAATTGCGACTTTATTTCACGCAATTCTTACTTTATATCTCGCAATTCTGAGAAATAAAGTCGCAATTATCTTTTAAAATGTTTTATTCTGTGGCGGAAACAAGCTTATGTAGCCTATATTATGTATGTATGCAGCTCCCCCAATGATCTAGCACCCCCTCAGCACATGTTAAAAATTCTCTGGAGCCGCCCCTGGCCGTGACAGGCGAGTATAGCCGTGACAGGTCGCGGGACAGGCGAGTATAGCCGTGACGGGTCGCGGGACAGCCCCATATAGACGTGACGGGTCGCGGGACAGGCGAGTATAACCGTGACAGAAAGCGGGACAGGCGAGTATAGCCGTGACGAGTCGACTGACAGGCGAGTATGGCCGCGACAGGTCGTGGGACAGGCGCATATAGCCGCGACGGGTCGCGGGACAGGCGCGTATAGCGGTGGCAGGTCGAGTGACAGGCGCATATAGCGGTGGCAGGTCGAGTGACAGGCGCCAGTGGCAGCTGCCCCTGCCACGGAAAGATTTTACCCTTACTGGTTCTCCTTTAAGCTATTTCATATGTTCCCACCATCCCTGCCATAAATGATGCTTAAGGCCTATCTAAAAAGAATATCCCCAAAATTGACCCAAAACAAGGTAACAAAAACAAATTTCATAAACATCTTACGGTAGCAAACACTGGCAGATATTGACACATCACCTGCATTCAGAGTGTTGGCTTATTGTGGGCTTTTTTCTCTTTACCTACTGCCTTAACAATAAGTCTCACTCTGAATTTTGGAAACAATGGAAGGCGGCGATGAGCAAAAGAACCGAGTTTAATGCACTTAAAATCTCTCTCCATCTGAGCCAGAACAACAGATCAATGCCTGGCTTATTGAGTTACAGCTGGGATAATGTTTCTGCTTGAAAAGCATGCAGCATTTGTAATGGAGAAACATCAGAGTCACATCAGAGAAACATAAAAAAAATTGTTGATTCAGAAGCAGATTCAGAACAGTATTGATCAAATTCTTGAGACTGTCACCAAAATACATTTATTGTTTGTTTATACCGCTGCATGCCTGCCGTTTTCTCATCTGAGCTACTGTCATTATCCAATCTTGTTTTGTTTGGACTGAATTTATTTGTATGAACCAGTTGACAGACACTGAGTCCCTTTTTAGATTAAAATGTAGTTTTGGATTCAAAGCTTAATAATATCTCTCATGTCAAATGACTAAAATATAATTTTACACTGAAATATACAAGTTATTTTTGACGTTATTAAATATTAATTAAAATAATAATGGTATTAAATTGAAAGCACCTAATGTGTTTCTAAATTATTTTGATATTTATAAATTAAATTTGCAACGGTGGTATAATCATTGAGTTAGTAATGAAGAAAAAGTCTGTATTAAAGTTTACAGAGTGAAAGGTGTACATAATAGACCATACAGATAATTAGATAAAATAAAATATATTTATCAAATGAACCTGGGAATTTATGACTACATCAAATACCCAATTAAATGCACCAATTGGTTAGAATAACGTGCAAATCAGATAATTAAAGAGAAAGGCTAACCTTTTATAAACCTCAATAAACTGGTCTGGTTTGGTCATAAGTGTTGGAGTATGTCATGCCGATATCAAAAGAACTGCCTGAGCCCCCCAGAAAGAAAGTTGTAGAGGCTTATGAGTCTGGGAAGGGATTCAAAGCCCTTTCCAATATATTTTAAGTCCACTATTGTAAGTAATCTACAAATAATGGTTTCAGACCACTGGCAATCTGTCCAGGCTGGTCTGTCACACCATTCATCCCAAGAGCAGAGTGCAAGATGTTTCAGGATGTCTTAAAAGAACTGTAGGGTGTCATCAAGGGATCTGCAGGCAGCTCTAGGAACAGTCTGTGTGAATGTGCTACTGTTGTGGAAGAGAAATACGTTATTTTAAAGACCGCTGGATTTATCAAAAGTGTTACACTATAATTGGAATCAGAATTTTTAATCATACTTAATCATACCAATAATTAGTTTTACAGTGTTTTAAATTGACTGGTGTTGCTTGCCTGAATCATTCGTTTTAATTCATAAAATATAATGGAAAATGAATTGGTCATTTTAGAGGTAGGATTTAGTAATCTGTGATTTGTAATACCATGGAACTTTAAATTTAGAGTCTTTTCTCATGTGAACTGAGCAGTTGCAGTGAACCCATACTTCAAAGTCAACAACAGAGTGCTTTATTTGAAAGAAATGACAAGGAAGAAATGCCGAATAGATTATGATGTGTTAAACTCAAACTGTGGTTCAGATACAGATTCCAGATGGATTCCTGAACTCGAAACACATGGCTTTGATTTAAAAGAAGAAGAAATTGTTTAGGTGTCATGCAAAGTACTGTTTTGATTTAGGACATTTTTCCAGAAATTACTCAATTTGATTACTTATAGTTTGCACAAGATAATAATGTGTTTAAAATATTTTTGGAATGAAGAGGCCTCACTAAAATTATATATATATATATATATAGTATTTTTTTTGCTGATTTCACACTAATAGTATGAGTTGTAAGAGTTGTATTCTGATTGTTTTAGATTGGTATTTTATCTTGATCTTTATGTATTTAATATAGTATCGCTTCATAAGGGTCAGTTAGAGCATCCATTATTTCATCCAAATAATTTGATTTAAAAATATACATTTCACAGCAAATATTTGGTTACAAACAAACAATATATGACCAGTATGCAAATGGATTGATTTTGATTGTTAAAAATAATCACCAATATCAATATGCACCAATAAATCAACACATAGTAATATACAATTTATATTATGTGAAAAACAAAGACAATCTTATGCATTTGTTTGTGACTTGTTCTGCAGGAGGAAGATATCCTAGACCTCCTGGAGCAGTGTGAACTGGATGATGAGAAACTGTTGGGAAAAACCTCTAAACAGAAAGGTTCTAAGGTACGTAGTCACAAATGTAGATAAACTCACTTTTTTAATCTAAGGAATTTAAAGTAATTACATTTGCCAAATATAATTACTTCTGTATGTATGTTTTATTTCTTTTTTTTTTTACATGGCAAATGCTTTTATCCTAAGCAAGTTGTATTGCATTCAAGGTAGTTTGAGAATTTTGGGAGACTAATTCGATTACGTCATTCGCAATGAGTCGGTGATCCCCACTGATCTCTTTTACCACAGTTCTTATTACTCTTATGGTTCTCTGATTGGTGAAATCACACTGACTTCTGATTTTTACAAAAGTGCACCGCCCACTGGAACTGAAAATTGAATGTTTTGATTGAGTTTTCATGCTCAGTTTTCTCTTAATCTGACTGCAGTTGAGCACTGTCTGTCACTGGACAGATCATAGTCTAAGCAACCAATTCATAACTTCACAAAATAAGTAGTTACTGCTTTTGAATATGTACGGCAGCCTATGCTATTGCTAACTTAGAGCTCATGATAAGTCTGTCTTAAAAGTTTTCTTTACTATTCTATATATAGATGGAGAAAATGTAATACTTGTGGTACCTGACTATCAAAAATGTCACAATGCAAAATATAATTCCCCCCTTTTTAGTTTGGGGTGAAATTTGAGGTTTGGGTTTTCATGACATTTGCTTGTAGAGATGTTACAGACAGTTACATACACTGTTTGGCATGATTTGGAGTTGGTTCACTTTTGCCTAGCGGAATGTAAGTTTAATTTTGGCAGTATCCGCTCTGATGGATTGGAACACTCTTAGCAGTGCCATTACAGGGCCATTTGGAATAATCTGACAAGGCAGAAATTAAGAAATTGAAATAGTCCCAAGCAGTTTCTCTTAAAAAGCAGAAACTCTCTGCTTTCTTTCAAAACTCTGTTGGAGATTACATTCAAAGTGTTAATTTAGACAGACCTTTGAGCCAAATTGAAGTTGAAAAGGTGAAATTAGTGCATTCAGGAAGCTAATAGTCAGTGCATCCCAAGTGTTGGACAGATATTCAATTTGTTGTTCAATACTTCTTGAAGGACATAATAGATTAGTTCCCCCTGACATACAGTGCATGTGTTTCAGACCAAATGAACATGTTTCTGCTGTGACATTAATCAAGACTTCAAGAAAATCAAGACAGGGTTCGCCAGGCATGCATCACCACCGCCCTTACATTCTTTCAATAGTGGCAAGTCTTAATTGGTCTCAGGCTGAAAGCTGCAGAACTGACATTTTTCTAGGATCTTCTCTCATCTCTCCCTCCGGATGTGTTTATGTGATTGTTTGCCTGTAGGTCCTGTCATCCATGCCTGAGAGCAGCCCGACACCCAGAGGGCACAGAGACCCTGAAGACTCTTCGGCCAGCTGCAGCGACAGCAGCTCTGGTTCTGACGCTGATGGAGAAGATGAGAGTAGCAGCATCACGCAGGAGAAACTCAATCGCCCCGAACGCTCCAGTGAGTTCCTCCCCTTGGGCCTGTGAAAGAAAGTGCTCTGGGAACCTATTAGGTCCTTTCCACAGAAATGGTGCTGGTTCTCTTTTTCTCAAAATGGTTCCAGTGCAATCAATATGGTTCTATAAGTCAGGGTAATGTAAAGTTTAAAATTCACGCATGACATAAAGTTCTCAGCAGACAACAACAACAGTTCTGATGGAAATGCGAAAGAAAACTAGATTGCTGTCATTATAATCAAGAAATCTGTTTACATAGGAAACAGTCAATGCAGAGATGTGCCAAGTGTTTCAAGCGTCTTGGAGACATTGCCGCAGTTCTTCTGGATTTAGTCTGTCTCAGTTTTTTCTGTTTCTTCATGTAATTAGAGATAGATTCGATGATGGTGAGATCAGATCTCCGCGTGGAGCACCGGCTTGCTTTTACATACAAAAATCTCACTGGATTATTACAATTAATGGCAAAATAAATGTTTGGAAATGTAAACTGATATTTCCTACCGACACACTAGAACAAAAGATATAATTAACTGGCTTAAAACCGTTTTTTTTGGGGTGGGGGGGGGGGGGGGGAATAAAAATATGAATGTGCCTAAGACTTTTGCACAGTATTGCATTTTTTAGGATTCTTTGATGAATAGAAAGTTCAAAAGAACAGCATTTAATTTATTTGAAATACAACTTTTTTCCAATAATAAAAAAGTCTGTACTGTCACTTTTGATCAATTTAATGCATCCCTGCTGAATAAAAGTATTACATTCTTACAAAAAATATCATACTGACCCTAAACTTATTTGTTATGGCTTTTGACTTTAGCAAAAGCAGCAAAACAATCAAATTGTACTAATACATTTACAAGAATTAATTAATTACAAAATGAATGTACAAATCTTTTTGTTTTGATAACATAAAATGTAACATCCCCAAAAAATGTAATTCACTATATTTTTCCATCACACGCTGCGTTTGATGCAGCTGTTAGAAGTTAATTAATTTGATTGCAATCAATTTACAAATGATTGCAAATAAAATAATTTCATTTTAGCATCATTTGAACGTGTTTCACAGTTGCATCAAATGTTTCCAGTGTAGAAAACTTTAATGATTGTAATGGGAGTGATCTAGTTTTGTTTTGCGTCAGCCTTGCCAGAATGAGTTGTTGTTTTGAGAACTTTACTTGATCTCACTAATGGACTTCTGACGTTATCTGTTCCTAGTTTTAGTCCAGCTTTTAGGGGTCTCCTCGGTGGAAAAGCTATTTATCACCTGTGGGCTGGGACTATTAGGGTAGACTTGGAGGTTCTGGGATGTTTTGCTGCTGAGCTGCTTTTATATGTGCGATCTGTCCCTCGATGGTTTCCAGATGACTGCGAGAGCTGCTTATGGCTTAAACTTTTAAGCAGCCTTTTGTCTAGCCAGACATATTAAATCTTCAGTGCCGTTTGCAGAGCCTGAGCTAAATTACAGATGTAAATCTACTATAATGCATTTGTTTACCTAATTAATACATGAAACAGAGAAAATCCATCTTTTTTAATTAGGGTCACAGTATTCGCTGGCCCAGTGCTGTGGCTCTTAATTTGACTGGCTGACTGCGGCAGGTGATGTGGTGAGAGGTCCCCCGGCTCTCATGCCATGCAGCTTTAATGAGCTTTTCTGATGGTTCAGTCCGCTGGTTTAAAGGGAGACCGGTCGCTCAGCTTGGGAAAGGCACAGGTTGGGTATAAGTTCTGAGAATCACTCCTGGCATACCATGAAAACTGTGCAAACAAGCCCGAAAATGTTTGTGTTTCAGAGTAGAGCTTTTTTAGAAGCTGAGTGTTCCTTGTGATCCAGCAGCTCAAGCATCTATCTATCTATCTATCTATCTATCTATCTATCTATCTATCTATCTATCTATCTATCTATCTATCTATCTGTCTGTCTGTCTGTCTGTCTGTCTGTCTGTCTGTCTGTCTGTCTGTCTGTCTGTCTGTCTGTCTGTCTGTCTGTCTGTCTGTCTGTCTGTCTGTCTGTCTGTCTGTCTGTCTGTCTGTCTGTCTGTTTGGAAGCTGCTCTCACTATTGCTATTACATGATTTATTAACATGGTTCAAATTCAGCCATTGTTTTTACAAGTATGGTTAAAAGAAATACATTTTCATTACATTTTAAGTTTTACAGTAAAAGTTGCAGACCTTCAGAAAATGTTTGTCCCCTTCAGGGACTTAAGTTGTTGCCATTGCTTATTTTTTAAAAGGGTGTTTTAGACGATTATATATATATATATATATATATATATATATATATATATATATACAGTGAGGAAAATAAGTATTTGAACACCCTGCTATTTTGCAAGTTCTCCCACTTAGAAATCATGGAGGGGTCTGAAATTGTCATCGTAGCTGCATGTCCACTGTGAGAGACATAATCTAAAAAAAAATCCAGAAATCACAATGTATGATTTTTTAACTATTTATTTGTATGATACAGCTGCAAATAAGTATTTGAACACCTGTCTATCAGCTAGAATTCTGACCCTCAAAGACCTGTTAGTCTGCCTTTAAAATGTCCACCTCCACTCCATTTATTATCCTAAATTAGATGCACCTGTTTGAGGTCGTTAGCTGCATAAAGACACCTGTCCACCCCATACAATCAGTAAGAATCCAACTACTAACATGGCTAAGACCAAAGAGCTGTCCAAAGACACTAAAGACAAAATTGTACACCTCTACAAGGCTGGAAAGGGCTACGGGGAAATTGCCAAGCAGCTTGGTGAAAAAAGGTCCACTGTTGGAGCAATCATTAGAAAATGGAAGAAGCTAAACATGACTGTCAATCTCCCTCGGACTGGGGCTCCATGCAAGATCTCACCTCGTGGGGTCTCAATGATCCTAAGAAAGGTGAGAAATCAGCCCAGAACTACACGGGAGGAGCTGGTCAATGACCTGAAAAGAGCTGGGACCACCGTTTCCAAGGTTACTGTTGGTAATACACTAAGACGTCATGGTTTGAAATCATGCATGGCACGGAAGGTTCCCCTGCTTAAACCAGCACGTCAAGGCCCGTCTTAAGTTTGCCAATGACCATTTGGATGATCCAGAGGAGTCATGGGAGAAAGTCATGTGGTCAGATGAGACCAAAATAGAACTTTTTGGTCATAATTCCACTAAACGTGTTTGGAGGAAGAAGAATGATGAGTACCACCCCAAGAACACCATCCCTACTGTGAAGCATGGGGGTGGTAGCATCATGCTTTGGGGGTGTTTTTCTGCACATGGGACAGGGCGACTGCACTGTATTAAGGAAAGGATGACCGGGGCCATGTATTGCGAGATTTTGGGGAACAACCTCCTTCCCTCAGTTAGAGCATTGAAGATGGGTCGAGACTGGGTCTTCCAACATGACAATGACCCGAAGCACACAGCCAGGATAACCAAGGAGTGGCTCTGTAAGAAGCATATCAAGGTTCTGGCGTGGCCTAGCCAGTCTCCAGACCTAAACCCAATAGAGAATCTTTGGAGGGAGCTCAAACTCCGTGTTTCTCAGCGACAGCCCAGAAACCTGACTGATCTAGAGAAGATCTGTGTGGAGGAGTGGGCCAGAATCCCTCCTGCAGTGTGTGCAAACCTGGTGAAAAACTACAGGAAACGTTTGACCTCTGTAATTGCAAACAAAGGCTACTGTACCAAATATTAACATTGATTTTCTCAGGTGTTCAAATACTTATTTGCAGCTGTATCATAAAAATAAATAGTTAAAAAATCATACATTGTGATTTCTGGATTTTTATTTTTAGATTATGTCTCTCACAGTGGACATGCACCTACGATGACAATTTCAGACCCCTCCATGATTTCCAAGTGGGAGAACTTGCAAAATAGCAGGGTGTTCAAATACTTATTTTCCTCACTGTATATATATATTCAACAGGGTTGAATGATTGAGCTTGAATTCATTTAAATCTACAGAGTGTGTAAAAAAAATCCATGATTTTCACTTCCCACCATGCACTGTGCAGGTTGTACAGGGTTGTGCACAAAATATGGGACGCAGCTAAATTAACAATTAATTAATTAATTAATTGAATAATTTTGATCATTAAAACAATGTATTAATTAACAATACTTTTTGCACAATTATTTTAACAATTATTTTAACAGCTTATGTCAAAATTATTTGTTTGATTATTAGTTGCAGGC
This sequence comes from Scardinius erythrophthalmus, assembly GCF_964197995.2. NCBI lineage: Eukaryota > Metazoa > Chordata > Actinopteri > Cypriniformes > Leuciscidae > Scardinius > Scardinius erythrophthalmus. Next base: position 9,471,774 of record NC_138245.1, on the reverse strand, counting down.
AAAAACATAATAGGCAGTATTTAGAAAGTGTCCAACAGTGATAGGACAGGCCAAAATGATGCATTTTATGTTAGATAATAATATGCAATAGTTCAATAATGGAAAACCAGTTTGTATCCTGTTTTGGAAAGTGCCATTGATTGTGCAGTTTATTGATTATTCGTGCCTGACACAGTTGAAGCCATGACTTTTCCATTAGCCAGTAAAAGTGGGACAAAGAAGCAAGCTGACAGGTTTATTTGGTGTGCAGGGGGTCACTGGTGATTGGGTTGCTGCCAGAGGGGGCATTAGGCCATTCTGGGGTGACATTGTTTGCCCCACACTACCCTGAGGCCATCTGCGATTTTCCGAGCTAAGCTGCTATAATACCGCTTTTGGCAACTTCTTCCCTCAAGATTCACGGATGAAGCAGCCATGCCGCTGGCCAGTTCACAAACTGGAGGTCATTCAAAATCGTAGATTTGCTGTATGCGTGTTTCAATTCGCTGTCCACCCTGAGTTGGAAACCTGACAGGCCTGCAGGATGATCACATGTTGCAGTGATTAAGCTTTTTTTAACGGATTTCAGATGTTTGACTTAATTTCCTTGGTGATCCAGGAGGGTGTGTGAATGTATGTGTCTTAAATTGAAGTCAAATGCTTTGGTTCTTTGTTTTAGGTCGCGTTCATTGGAAACCTGCCCCTAAACCAATACGAGGTCCTTCCTGCTCCCCCAATCTTTCTGGGCTCATCCGCCGCTCCATGTCCTGTCCACGCTCCATATCCTCTCTGACTGCGCAGTCCCCTACCAACGAGACCAGACAGCCGAAAACAGCCAATCACATGGCTAATGCATCGCCTGCACCCGCTCAAACAGCAGCTGCCATGACGCAGATGACCCCAGGTCGACTCCACTCAGCATCTCGCTCCCAGTCGCTCAGTCGCAACAGTTCCACAAACAGAGTTCCACACAGCAACAGCCTAGGTGCCATTCATCCCAATACGGCAAGTATCGGTTCTCTCTGTCACACATAGGGAATTTGCTCATTCTATTTATACAGTATATGTGCTGCAATTCCATATGCATGGAATACCCTGTCAAAAGATTACATTGATCTGAATTTGTAGTATACAACTAGAGCACACTATGTGGAATTAAGTATATAATAAAGAACCTGCACTGACCTGACCTTCCATTTCCATCTAGATGAAAAAAAAAAATAATAAAAAATAATAATTATATATATATATAAATATATGTATGTATATATATATATATATATATATATATATATATATATATATATATATATATATATATATATATATATATATATATATATATATATATATTGCATAAAAAAATTAACCTGATTTTAGATTTTTGCATTCTGACATTATATTCATGACAGTTAAGCACATTTTCCCCTAAATTCTCAAATTTCGGGTTTCCGCATTTTCACTGTTATACGGTAGATATGTGAGTTAATATGTGCTGATTTAAATACAGTATTTCAGAAATGAGGATTCTAATAAAATTCCACCATTGAGAATAAATAAATAAAAAAAACTAACAAATTAAATCTGCACACACTGAAATAACGATAATTTAGAAATAAGGATAATATTGTGCATAAATGTGACCTGTGTATTTCATGATTGTTTTCACATATATAAATGTTTTAATGCCTCAATATTTGGTTGGACTGACTTAAGTTAAGACATATTTACATAAAAATTGCAACATACTCTAACATGTTTTTTTTTTTCTCCCTAAACAGTTTCTGTATAGCAAAGGCTACATAGTTTGCATAGTTGACATAGCTACATAGTTACATGGCAAATATGTGGAAAAGTTAAATGCGAAATATGTGGAAATTTGTCATTTTAGACACTGCTGGACTGTGTATGCAGCATACAGTAAGCATTACTCTAGTATTTAATTCTGAACAGACGTATTTCACGAACACATCTATCTTTTTCTTTACCCTAGATGTCCTCTAGTGAGTCTGAACAGATGTTCACAAAGATGGCTGATTTAGAGAAGATCTGGCAACACACCACTTGTAAAAATGAAAAATATATTTTTTATTTTCCCATCGCTGTCCTGATTCATTCCAATCCATCAAACAATAGAGATTCAACACACACACACACACACACACACAATCAGTCAAGCTGTGTTTTCATACTGTGATAGTTTCTTCTCATTTTCACACTCCTATATCTACTCTCGTTCTCTCACTCTCTCTGGGCATACCTTAGAGAGGAAAATTTGTCATATTGTGGAAAAATTGGGAGTGTGAAGCTAAATTGGGCCTGTATTTACGGGCACATTCATCTCGTGAATATCAGCACTCCCCCTTGTTCAAACTCTCATTAAGGAATATTAATCAGGAAAAACAGCACACACACTTATGCACTGTTTAATAAGACTTTAGATTGTGTTTAGCAAGACGGACTGCTACATGCTCTTTTCAGAGTAATTGTATATAGGATGCATGATCATCAAATTAATAAGGCTTCATTTCAAATAATGTAGCCTGTTTAATTAGGATTTTCACTCTTTCCTCAAAACTCTTCTAATACAAGGATTTTGTGCTGTGTTTGTAGAACTCTAATAAGCCTCCATAGACTACATTCAGTTTTTGGATTATTTTTTTTTTTTGCTCAGTATATGAAGCATTGAATGTGGTAAATCTTATGAAAACATGCCTGGGTTACATGGTACCTGACAAAAATTACAGATTTTTCTTAAACCAGCCAGTCCAACTAATAAAAAAATAAATAAAAAAATAGTGCTGTCAAATCGAGGATATATATATATATATATATATATATATATATATATATATATATATATATATATATATATATATATATATATATATATATATATATATTTATGTGTGTGTGTGTGTGTGTGTGTGTGTGTGTGTGTGTGTGTATGTATGTATAAATATATGTGTGGGTATATTCAGTATACATATTATATATATATATATATATATATATATATATATATATATATATATATATATATATATATATATATAAACACAAGGTTTTATGTTAGATTCGATTAATCACGATTAATCGATTTGACAGCACTAATACATATAAATTCATTTGAATGCTAAATTTATAATTTATATTCTACACTAAAAACTGATAACCTGGTTATTTTGAGCTATTGCTACCTGATCCAACCCCTTAATTTAGATTTGTTTGTGTAATCAAATATGTTTAGGTTGATTCAGGGATTTTAAATAGTATTTTTTATTTTGTTATCACATGAAGCACATTTTAGGTATATTTTATGATTTTTTTCAGTGTACAAATCTTTTTGTATTTTCCATTATTCTCCATGATGATCTCTTTTGATTAATGTTTTACTATGTTGCAGAAAAAAAAAAGAAAAAGATGTTTAACATTAAATCAACACAAAAAATATTACCAAAAATACTTTGATAAATTAAAAAAATATATGTATATTTTTCATTACTGAAATTAAATTTTGAGGAAAACAATGCCGTTAATTGACATTTAAATAATTTCTTCTTTCTTTTGATTTTGGGATGAAACTTAACTATGTTATCGACATAACATACTAGAAACTAGAAATCTACATGTTCTTAAGATTTCTGTGATTCACCCTTGTGGGGCCTCAGACTCTGATATGCCTAACCCTAATATATTCTGTAATTTTAAAACTTTTGCTCAGTTTGTGAAGCCTAATGTCTAAAAGTAAAGATCGCTGTTTTTTCCTTCCCACAGCGAGCAGTCAGGTGCCATATGAACACACTGCTGTGATGGCCGAAACAAACCTGATGACTGCAGAGAAAAGACGTCGCACTTAATAACTCATCTTTATTGTGTGGGTTCTTTGCATGTGCAGGCGCAGGGAGAGACCCCGCTGAGTAAAGAGCAGGAGGCCGAGCTGATGCAGCAAACGCTGGCTGCGCTGGGGGAGATGAGGATTCGTTACCCCGGGAAGAGCGAGGAGGAGGCCGAGGCCGTGTTGGATGAGGTGAGCTACGCAGCTGAGAGAAAGCGCTCGGTCAGGGCAGGCGGACCGGCTGCTCTGTTCCCCTTGTTCCCCGAACTCATTTGAGGACGTCCGAGCCTTTCGCTGCATCTCTCGCTGTATGTAGAGTCATTAGACATCCACCTGTATGCTTAATGAGATCCATTAGCTGTCTGTGCAGAAACACATCTGGCCAACGGCACCTGTTTAAGGCACTTTTCCAGCATTCATTTACACATCACTTTCGCTGCGATTGATCTGGCGTACATTTGCACATCAACAATCACGGAAACACAGCATTTAACATGAGAAGCACAATTGAACGGATGCTGGCTCTATTATCAGAGCTGTGAAATTGTAATTGGTGCTTTCCATGAATACGGTACACTTTGGTAATTATTTTATTTTCAACCATTAGAGGCACATTATTATGCGTGTTAGGTAAAGTCTTATCTAACATAAAATTAACCTTGCATGAAAAATAGCTTGTTTTAATCACACTGATTAAACACAGCGACCCATGTGAAGGTAAAAGAGTAGCATTTGAATTTGAGAACTTGTACAGTAAATATTCACACTTATAAGTGTGAAGACAATAATTAAAACACCTATGGTTTGAATTCGAAATTGCAGAAAAATAGATGCAAATGTGTAAAATGGCATTTACATGAACAAACAAACAGGGACAAATGTTTATCATATATTTACTTTAGTCAGTTTTGCTGTGCAACCTCAGGTCGCCAACCTCTTAAATCCTGCAGTAGAGTCCTAAATCTTAGCGTCTTGATTTGTACTACTTTTACGATATTCCTGTTGCAAAACTCACTTCATGGTCAAAGAACAGACAAGATGGTTTATTTCATGTTCTTGCATGATCTTTTTCTAATTTATTTACCCAAGAAACTGAGGACAACATTATCGCACCAATATAGGTTCCAAAAATTGTATTAGGCCACAGATACATTTGTACAGTTTATTTCAGGTGTTGTCGGCAAGGCTGTAGCCGATAAATTATAACTATTGGTCAGGCATCGACCAATAAAACGGCTTCATATATATATATATATATATATATATATATATATACACTGTATGGATATACACTGTATATATTTGCAGATGTGTGCAAATCGAAACATTCAGCCTTGCACATCAGAGCTGTGAGTGTAAATTTCAACTTGGAAGTGTGAATATTTATTGTACACATTTTCTCAAATTCAAATCTACAAGCTCTCGAGTTTTGCTACTCTTTTAGCTTTGTCAGCGGCCTTTACATTCTTGACTGCATTTGACAATTTAAATGATACAGCAATATTATAATTTTGACACACTTGTGAATTTATATTAAATTTGTTGTAGTACATGTTTTGTTTATTTAATTCATTAAAAAAAAAAAAAGATTAAATGACCACATTTATTACAATTGTGATACCTTGGCAGTAACATCATTTGGACCCTTTTTACAGGCTAGCGGGAAGAAAAATATATTATTTCATTCAATTTACGTACTTTTTTAAACAAACGGCAGTGTTAACTACATTCATTAAGCTCAACCATTCAACCGTGTTTCTCTGTTAGTTACTGTAAAAATAATGTAAACAAACAAATAGTTATCTTGTAAATATAGGAAATACTGTAAATGACAAACCAACATTTGGTCAAAATTCAGTTTACCCCTTCTAAGGTTTTAAACTGTATTTAGAAAAAAAAATCTATATAAGAAGGACTGCAAAAATCTCAAACCTCATATAAAATGACTAGAACATCAAATATTTAGTTTGACCCCATGATATTGATGATCAACAGTTTGAAGGTTAAGCATCTCGTTTCAATGACACTTGACTTTTGAATGACTTGGAAATGACTCAGTGTTACATGTATATGTTTGTAATTAATACTTCTTAAAATTATTGGTCTAGTTCAGTCTAAATTAGTTATTAATGATTTAGCAAGGAAGATAAATGATAAATATGACAATATTTATGCCATCATCTCACACTCAAAACAAGAGAATAATTTATCCACTTATTTTAGTGGAAAGTACGAGAGAAGCAGCGTGCACTGGTGCATGCACTGGTACCACGGGACCCAATGAGGAGAGTGCGTATATTTTATTGATAATGTAAATGATGTAAATATATTCACACATTCAGATCAATGTTCAGACATGTTAAAAATGTATTCTTGGGGAGAAAACTTATGCGAATGGACTGTTCCTATTCAAGGTCCTTGTGTTTGGAACATAAAAGAAAGAGAGACAGACAGACAGACAGACAGACAGACAGACAGACAGACAGACAGACAGACAGACAGACAGACAGACAGATAGATAGATAGATAGATAGATAGATAGATAGATAGATAGATAGATAGATAGATAGATAGATAGATAGATAGATAGATAGATAGATAGATAGATAGATAGATAGATAGATAGATAGATAGATAGATAGATAGATAGATAGATAGATAGATAGATATTCAATTTCACACACAGACAATAATTGTGCATATTGCAATAATGAAATTATTTTCATTTGCTCCTTTAGATTCAGAACAACTGGAAATACCATAAGCCAAAAGTTGCGTCTTACTGGCTGGTAAAGTTAGATGCCACCAAACAAAGGAAGGTGAGTGGACTAAAAAATGCATGAAGTTTGCAAAAAACATAAACACTCAATAATTTTTTGATAAGTTACAGTCTCTTTGATAAGTGTATGGTGAAAAAAAAAATGGGGGTCTTAAAACGTGCCATTTGGATCTGTCTTAACAGAAGACATGATGCAACAAAATGAAACTGTTCAAAGCCACTCAATTTCAACACTATTACAGTAGTGAACGACTGGTGGTTACAGCAGGTTACAGGTGTTTTGATTTAACACAGTAGGTTGGACGTTGTAGGATGGGCATGGCAGACTGATATAATGAGGGATTGTCTCGTTCCACAAGCTGATTATCAGCCGAAGTTTGAGGGATCAATCAGAATAGAGTTAACATGCCTCATACAAGGCCATTAAATCAGACATATTGTTGAAAGTCACTTCACAGATGTCGATGAGCAGAATGGTGTGAGGGAGCTGGAGGGCGAAAAGAAAGATGAGTGGAAACTCACTGAGACTTCTTCCATTACTCTTCTTCTGGATTTTACAGTTCACAGTACCCTCCAGTATCTGTGGGAAGTCCGGTTAATTTGAGCAAAATTGGTTCATTAGGACATTTCATATCAATTAATGATGCATTGATTAATTTGAATATTGTGCCTAGAAGTCCCTGCAAAATGTTTGTAGCAAAATAAGCATTTACAGTATTTAAACCGTTACTATCATAAGTAGAAATCATAATTTATTTTAGCTGTATTTAAAGTGCATTCTTCATTGAATAGCTTCAGTGTAGTTTGGTACTTTTTGTAAGGAACTTTTAGGGCCAGATTTCCTAGCAGCTTAACCCTCTTTGGGGCAAAAAAAAAAAAAAAAAACCCTACTGTACAGACACAGTGAAAAATTAGTACTGAAAGGCGTGGACTGGGTTATTTTTGCAGCTGACCTTATTGCATATGCATTTGAGTTTCCCTTTCAAAAGCAAAATTTATAGGAGGAGAGCATTTAAATGAATCACGCAACAGGATTTACTTAGTCAATTTACTGGTATTTGCGCCATTATTTACCACCCAAAAAAGCATGTCTTAAACCAGAGGCTAATTTGCGCTGCTCTTGGTAGATTGTTTTGGTCATTATGGAAATGATCCGTCTGCATCTGCGTTCTTTAATTTGCTCAGTAGATCGCCAGTAGATCATGCGCAGAACTTTCCACTCCCAGGGTGTTTTTAATCTCTATTATTTATCTGATTATTTCATGAAGGTTTTGGACATTGTTCGTACCAACATCCGCTCAGTGCTGCAGAGGATTTGGAGTGAACCGGATGTGGAGAGTCTACGTCTTTATCACCTTTTCAACCGTGTTTTTAACCGTCTGCTCTGGAGTCACGGTCAGGGGCTCTGGAACTGCCTCTCCAGCTCTGGGTAAGAGAATTATATTCTGCCTTTAAAGTCAACATGCAGTTAGAATTAAGCATATTTACATTTACTTTATTAATACACATTCCTGGTCTTACTGTGAATTATTCATTAGGGCACATAATTTCAAAGAAAAAAATTGTATATCTTCTTAAAATTCATCAGCTTGTTTATTGAACTGTGGTGTAAAAGCAATATCACAATCGTAATTGGTTGGGATATCAGTGCAACTGTGATTTAATGTGATATTGTTTAATTATTATTCGTTATTACACTTGTAAATGTCACATTAAGGAAAATAAGTGGGTTTGTAAGAGTGTGTATTGTTGAAAAGGCATTGAGACAGAACATAACCATGGTCATGAGAAAAATCGTCTCTGTTTTGTCTTTATTGACTCAATCATAAGTCTTGATATAGACTTTTACTTCCTTAGAGAGTCGCACATAGAAGCATACACGCTTGCTGTTATAATACACATAGACTCTTACATGCTGCGATTTTATCAGCTCTGAGAGCAAACAGCAGGGACTCCTCCGTATTGACCGCCTTTCTCCCTCTAGTCATTGCGAGCGCTTCTCGGAGGCTTTGTGTGGCCCAATCACTCTTGTAATTGCCACAGAGTGAAGGATGTTATATAGCCAGGTTTAGACCATTTGGAGTTGATGAGAGCGAACACAGCTCTAGGGGATTAGAAGCAGTGCCAGCAACCCATGCTGCTTCTGTTTAATCAGGGCCTGACGTGTGAAGGTGGCCTATGAGCCGGTAGCACGGGGAGGAGATATCAGTGGGAGAGCACTGCATAGCCTTCTTGCCTGTAATGTACAATTCAGATCCCTAGAAGTTACATTTCATCATCTCTATAATGAAACCTCATCTCCTCTGCCAAGACTTTAAAGAGACTTTTTATCGTTTCTTTCTTCAACAAGAGTCAAAAGAACGAGAATCAGACCCTTTAACCTTCCTGACTGATTGTTCCAGCAGTGTCTATTACAATAAAAGCTGGCCCGTATCGCCTCTATGATGACATACGACAGCAAAATGTCTTAAAATTGTTACTAAATCAGTATTTAATCAGTAATTTAAAAAAATAGATATATTTTTATAAAAATGTTATAATGTTCCAGGGAAGACAGACTTCTCTCTGATGACGTATGGCAGACTTTTCCAATCAATTAGGCCGCTTAAGCTATTCCCCTACACAATTGACCGCCAACTTTTATTTTTCAATAACCTGTTACACTCACACACTGTCACAATATGGAAGAAAAGGACTGTTGTGTTAAGGATTAATATATGTACACACACACACACAGGGCTTGACATTAACACCTGCCAATAAAATATACATTTTATAAATTTTTCAATTGTAGTATTTTAAAAAGGCATCTGAAATAATAAACTAAGCACAATGTTGCATTGTCAGAAATATAAATTTTTCGATACATATCGATACTGAAATATCTGAAACTATTTGGCAGGATACACAATACCAACTCACTCGATTAATTTGTTCCGGATTAATATTGTTGGTGTTACAGGGCTTGAATTTCGGCGAGGGATTGCGTGTATTGGGTATAATTTCACTCATTCCCACAGATTTTGAACCCACATATATATATATATATATATATATATATATATATATATATATATATATATGGGTTTCACAATGGACCAAGATGAAGTTGTTATTAAGAGGTTTAAGTTGAGTTTATGTTGTGTACACTTGCCATGCAAAACTGTAACTTGATACATTAATAAAAAATTGCACTCATGTGCAGTCACGGGTGTGCATATACTGTATTTATTTAATTTAACCCTGTAAAACGTGACTCATGTATTTAATTAGGATGAAGTTGAAAATATCTATTTTACTATGTTAGTTTTTACCATTTTGAATCATAATGAAACTTGTGAGACTTATCATTCAGTTGATAGGAATTATTTTATATTTTGGTTTGTGTCCGTGAAGTTCATTAACTACAATAATCAAATGAAAATATCTAAAAAATGTAATTGACTGGATTATTTACAAAAGTAATTACCACATGCCATGGTTATTTAATATTTAAACTTTTTGAGTTTCCAGTAAAAGATAATTATACCATGTAATATTGTTACTGTGATATAAAAGTATGCATACCATGACCATGTAATGTTGGTACCACCCACTTCTTGGCTGTTGTATTTATGTGTGTATCTTCCTTCAGCAGGTCATCATGGGAGAGCGTCTTCAGTAAGAGCAGTGAGGTGGTGACCGCGCATGAGCTGAGGTGCTGCCAGCGTGTTGTACAGTTGTGTAGAGACTGTCTGCTTATAGTCTACAAGTTTGTGGCCGACTCGCGCGGTTCTCTCAGCGGCCTTAGCCCAGACTGGGACGACACAAGGTATAGTTACCGTCTTCAAACGCCCATGACGATGCTGCTAAAAGAATGTATTGACACTCACATCACCATTTTGTAAAATAAATATATATATATATATATATATATATATATATATATGAAGAGTTCAGATGCAAAAGCCTCTAAGTGCCATCTGAAATTTTCTTCTAGAATGATCATTTTTATGAAGCTCGTATATTTAAGTTCGGTAATTTCACTTAAATGACAATGAAAATTACCTATTAATGGCCATTTAAGTGAAATTACTGAACTTAAATATACGAGCTTCATAAAAATGATCATTCTAGACGAAAATTTCAGATGGCACTTAGAGGCTTTTGCATCTGAACTCTTCATATATATATATATATAAAACAGAAGCAACAGGTGGTACTGGCTATAGTAAAATTGCATTTGTATCAAGAGGGAGAACTCAGAACAAAAATTCTGGGGCAAATTCATGAAACCTTTGCATGCAGTATTTCAGTACAAACACTTGTATTTAAAATATTTGATGTAAAGTCAATGCAAGTCTTTTCAGGGCAAAATACACCCCCTTTCTATGTATAAATATTGCCCATTATACAGAATTACAATTGATTCACAAATCAGCCTTGTATAAATAATGCGCTATACACACATTTTCTGAATGTTTACAAGAAAGTGTTCCACATTTTTGTGCTGACACACTTACCTTACCACTTTTGTGCATGAAACATGCATTCAAACCAAACACTCCAGCACAACAGCAGAAGCACATCTGAACGACTCCTTTCATTCACTATTAGATCCACATTTGCTGAAACCCATGCACAATTTGGTTCTTATCACCTTATATTTGACAAGTTCAATTCATGTCAAACTGAATCTACAATTGCGATTAGCCGAATCTGGTTTGTTAGGAGGTTTTAAACACTAAAAAGTTGGTACAGAAACTGCAACTGAAGTAGTATTTATATGTAAAGCCATTGATATTTTTTTCTTTCTGTAAGAAAAGATGTTATGTTTAAAACAAGAAAAAAAAATATTAAAGATATTCTCTGAAAACACGTATCTCTTACTAACTATTTTTTAAAGCAAATCAATTTGTTTTGTGTTAAGGATGTTTAGGTATTTTATTTACTGGAAAAGTACTGTGCACTGAAAAAAAACTAAGGATCCCCTGCCTCCGGGTTAACTAACAGAAAGCTTCTTGGTTTGAAAGTGACTTCTGTGTGAGTGGTGCTTCATGCATTACTACACTACTGGCAATGGACAACAGACCTTTTCATTGAAATTTCACAAATCTGATTCTTGCAGAGCATTTTAGCTAGATCAACTCCATTTAAATCACCTACATTATTGATGTGCTTATGCAGACATTGTGTCTGAATTTTACCTGAGATTAAGCTACATGAGTTTAAGCACTTAAGTGTAGTTTATGAATCATGCAGAATTATTCAGATTCAGATTCTGTCCTTCGAGTCTGGCCTGTTGACTACCCAGAAATGTATCATTGTTTGCACGACAGCACTCATCCTGTGATTCCACCCCCTTGGACTTTATCTTTTGGTTTTGGATCACACTCTCTCCCCTCCAGTTTGTCTGATCTTCTGCCATAAACCTTTGTCCACCTGTTTGCTGCTTTTTTTTGTTGTATTTCCATGGGGGCATAACCTCAGAGAAACCCAGCCAGTCATTTTCGATTTCCTCTCAGCTCTCCATCCTAGCCAATATCCGCTCTCTTCTCACACTTGTGTTCTCTCAGGACATGCCTCATTGACGGCTCATTGCTGGAACGGCCCTTGGGGATCCGTTATTTTTCAATCAGCCAGCATCTGCTTTGCCTCGTTAGGAAAATGATGCCTGGGTAACAGTTTCATCCTTGCTTCTTACTCCATCGCCGCCCCCTTATTCCTTGTTCGGATCCATCAGGTGACTGTCATGTCTCCGATAGAAGCTGTAGAAGTCACATGACATACCAGAGATGTGCACTTTGCCCAACTAACCCATTAGTGAAGTCAGCACAAAATCAAAATTGACAATATGTACTTCATGTTCTAGGTCTATTATGCATGATTGCATCAGTGCACATTATTTCAAGGAAATGTTTTCAGAATCATTGTTCAAAATTTAACAAATTGCTCTGAAACGACTTATTGGTTGCCATCATCCAAGACCCTTCTCTCTAACCAGTTGTTATATGCAGGCAATTTATTTATTTTTTTTTACATTCCAATCAGTTTCTTATGGATAAAATCAAGTCCTAGATTTTTATTTTAAATATTTTTCGGAAATTTGTCAGATTATGGAAGTATGCGAACATTCACCTAACATGAGCGCAATGTGAAACTTTGCTTTTAAAAGTAATGGTACATTATTCTGTTACTCTTAAAACAGTAAATAGTTAAAAATCCACTTACAGAGTAGACAGCTTTGTTAATAATAATGGGAGCAATAGTTTGCTGTTGTCGGGCGATTGCATTTGTGATTAAATAAATTGAAAATTTACACCTGTTACACATTTAAAAAAATAAGTGCAGATTTAGTAAAGCATTACTTTAAAAAAGGGTTGCATGTAGCATGTTACCACCAACTCAGGTTCAGTGTTTAGTCACGAAAAGTAAGAGCAACCCACAGAATTATAGTATAAACGAAAATAGGTGCCATTGGAAGTTTTGTGAGATTTATTTTTCAAGATGTAGAACTACAGAGATTTCTTTCTTAACTTTTGAGAAACCTAATATGATATCTGGTGAATGGGGAAGTCTCCTTTTTCTCTCAAAGTGTCTAAAAGTTCTCTCTCAAAGTTTTATGCAGCATGTGGCAGTTGGGTGATAGAGTGTAGGCTTTAAACAAGCAAACAGACTTGAGATATGTGCAGATCTTCGAGCGATTGTGTGTAATTAGTAAAGCACACACACGTTCGAACGTTAGACAGCTGGCGGTTCTCTAGGGGCTTTGCACTGGCAGGTTTTTCCAAGAACTGCTCAGTGATCAAAAGCCAAAGACCTGGAGGAATCCTCACAGAGGTCCAATTAAACACTGCCTGCAGCCTGATTGGACCCTGAGTGATGGAGCTCTCTCATGGATGAGACTTCCTTACAGGGAATTCTTCAGAGCCAGAAAGGTCCACCTCCATATATGTTCATATTTGAATTTCATATTCCTTTGACATTTCCTTTTGTTGACCAAACTCGGCAGTCTGTACTGAAAAATATGCTAATGAGGCACAACCCCCAACCCACAACCATTTCCTGAGAACTCACCTGTCTGGAGTTCCCTGAGGGAAGAACCAAAAAAAAATCGGGCTGGATGTTTTTAAAGCTTTAATGAAAAGAATGTAGAGAAAGACCATGTGCGCATGATGTGAAAGGTGGCTCGGTGTGTGTGATGGAGACATTCATCGATATTCATCATTGTCCAGAGTTTTTATGATCCATAAAACATGCATGACATCCATGTTCCATATTGCTGATTGAAGGGAATGCACTGCAAACACATGCTTAGTGCGGTATCATGAGAAGATTCAAGGGCATTCTTTTATAAAAGTTAATTTGATTCTTCCCAAGTCTCTTGGCCCTGTCTTTCTACAGCAGGAGCTTTAGAACAAATCTTCTTTAGTTAGATAAAGAGCAGCCCTAATTTGTACTGGCATTATGTATTGCTGTCGTAACTACATCATTGCATTCATACAAAGCCACTTCTTTCATTCATACAAAGCCACTTCCTAGGCCCCTGAGTCGTGACACTTATTCTTTTGTTTTTTAATTTATTATTTAAAAAATCCATTTATACAAGCAATAATTTAAATACAATTCTTCTATGATGAACAAGTTTTCAGTTTTTGAATTGTTACAAAATGTCTTATTGAAAATTCCTGAAAAAAATAACTGTTTGGGTATTATTATTATAATAAAGCCTATTATGTACGAAGTAGTATTGATTTATTTATTGATTTTAATGAGTGAAGCAGTTTTATTTGATTATTATTATATACATTTTTTTTTAATATTAATGATTGAAAAACTCTTGTTTACCAAATCAAAGTCTCTGTGATACAACCAACATGCAGGAAATTATTTCACACACAAAAAAGCCCAAAAACAGAAAGATTTTGCAAAAACATATGAGACTTAAAAAACTTAGTACATGTATACCTATTAGAAATATAAGAACTATATTTCTAAAAGACGTTTCCTGTTTATCATTTCAGACATCCTTATTTGTCATTGCCCCACAGTTTTTTTTTTTTTTCAACATTACTAAACATTACTAAAAGGAGAGAGAGAGAGAGAGAAAAAAGAATTTGTCGGTTAGTAATTTGTTTTTTATCACTGTGTTATTTAATTAATTAACTGTTTAAATTGCCTTGTTTCGAGTAGAATTATAATTAAGCTGTTGTGGTATTAGCAAGTGTGGGTCATCAGCTGTCTAGGCTGGTTACCCTCCTTGTCTCTGTGCAGGCTCTAATTATCTAACCTGTCCTGTCTTGAAACATCCTGTGCATTAAACAAGTTCTTATCTGTTAAAACAAGTCTCGTTCAGCCACTTGTGTCACTCATTATTAAAAACGGCACAGTGTAAACGTGAGGGTCAGCGGAGGGGACAGGAATCTAAAGCATCAGCTGGGGAGCCGAGAGAGAGCCTGATCTCTTTAGGTGACCTTTGTGCCTCTAATCCTGCCTTTGAGTCTGGCATCAGACCCCTATATCTGATTCCTCTCTCCGTCTGTGCAGGTATCTGCTGCCAGTCACTTCCCAGTTCATCATCAAGTGGCCGTCTTCTAGCTTCGGCCGCTCGGCGTCCTCGACTCGCCCCCGCAGCGTCTTTACCACACGGATGGGCCACTTCTGATGGCCGCTAGACTCCTGATGGGGGAGAACACATTCAGACCTCTGTGAGAAGGGCATACTGCCTGGGACCTCCGCAAATTCCTGGAGCATACCTGGAGCATATAAGTGGATTTGCCTGCCTGCTTTGGTAATGCATCCGATGCATATGATCGACAGTTCTCTGCCTCCCTTCTGCTGGGAACAAAAAATAAAAAAAATAAAAAAAATGCTGCATTGCTATCTCCCTTAGGATGCTTGTAAATAAATTGATAATGTTCATCATCTTTACAAGACTGTACAATTTATTACATGGATTCAAGGGAATGTTTTAGTGTCATGGAATCAGAAAAGGTCATGGTAACCTTTTTTTTTTTTTTGCTTTTTTTTTTTTTTTGCTTTGACAATAGTGCTACTTTTACTCTGTTTTTCCCTAACATGATGTAATTTTCTTAATATTCAATTTATAATTTACATAATTTAGTAAATGTTTCGTTCTTCTAAGAATTTAAATTACAATACAGGGCCGTTCACATAGGTATGGAAGCTTGTTTCCGCCACAGAATAAAACATTTTAAAAGATAATTGCGACTTTTTATCTCACAATTGCGAGTTTACATCTCGCAATTCTGACTTTATTTCTCAGAATAGCGAGATATAAAGTCAGAACTGCGTGAAATAAAGTTGCAATTGCGTGTTATAAAGTCAGAATTGCGAGTTATAAAGTCAGAATTGCGTGAAATAGTCGCAATTGCGTGTTATAAAGTCAGAATTGCGAGATATAAATTCAGAATTGCGTGTTATAAAGTCAGAATTGCGAGATATAAATTCAGAATTGCGTGTTATAAAGTCAGAATTCTGACTTTTTTTCTCGCAATTGCGACTTTATATCACGCAATTCTGACTTTATAACACGCAATTGCGAGTTTATATCTTGCAATTCTGAAATCTTTTCTTATATCTCATTGTGAGATATAAACTCACAAGTGTGAGATATAGGCCTAAAGTCCAATTCTAAGGAAACAAAAGATGGACTTTTTTTTTTTTTTTACCACAGAATAGTTTATATCTCACAATTCTGACTTTATAACACGCAATTGCGACCTTATATTGTGCAATTCTGACTTTATATCTTGCAATTGCAACTTTATTTCTCAGAATTGCGACTTTATATCTCGCAATTGCGACTTTATTTCTCAGAATTGCGACTTTATTTCTCACAATTCATATGTCGCAATTCTGAGAAAAGAAGTCACAATTCTGACTTGATATATCGCAATTGTGAGAAAAAAAAGTCAGAATTGTGATATAAAAAGTCGCAATTATTATTATTTATTTATTATTCAGTGGCGAAAACAAGCTTCCATACATAGGTTCTCAACAGATATGTGAAATTACTTTAATTTATGGTGATAGACACACACACACACACAAAACAGCATGATGTGTTGCAGTGGCCAAAGATGTGAGTTTAAAAATCAGAATTTTGCTTTCCATTGTGGGGAACCTTGTGTACGTTTCATTTGATTTGCTAATCAGTTTAATTTATGCATTAAAAATTATCATAAATGTAATGTGAAAATGTAATGCTGTCAGGAAGAACAACACAATACAAAGTTGCATCTCATGAAATTAATGAAATTTAATGTGGCACGATGCAGGAAAAGATTTTAAAATAACGCAAACTGAATATGTCCAGTGTGAAAGCCCCCCTTAGACTGATTAATAAAGGGAAAGAGGGTTAAATGGTTAGTATTAGATTTGGGGTCAGGGTTTGGGTTAGAGGTTAGGTCTAGGGTCTATTTAGGTCTATTATAGGTTAGGAATTAAAAATGCTTACTGTTTGGAGTTAATGTTCTGTTATTCTAGACTATAGTTGCCTGTTTTGAATTTAAAGCTGAAATCACCTATCAACTTAAGGGTCATAAGTCTCTTTACATAACTTTTATGAGCCATACTGTGTAGATGCAAACATGAACCTCAGCGTCTGAGCTGTCTGATGTGTGTCCTTGCACTGTTGAGAAGAGGGATTTCCAATATTGCTGCCGGTAGAGTATGTTTGATAAATTGTTTATGAGCTCAGTGTGCTAAAACTCGGATGGCTGCATCTTTAAGATACTTGAATTAATTTGTGCTATTTATTTTATTAAAATGTCTGTTTACACCCAATTTAAAGTTTGTTTTAACCATGGTATTACCAATATATCAGTGATTTTATGAACAGAATAACCTTTTATGAAAGTACTGTAATAAGTGCTAATTGCAGAGCTTTGCTTTGGGTCTAATTAGGATACAGTAAATGTTCATGTAGTGTTTTAGTAAAAGTGACCTGGGTGTGCCAGCTCAAACCACGCTGTGCCAACACTTCTCACAGCCAGCAATGTGTTATTTTGATGTGTTTTTGGGGAGCTCTGTGACTGTTGGCAATATTTTTATTATTTTTTATTTTATTTTTTTTATTTGTAAGTAAGAGAAATTGTAGTGACAGTGTTCTGACAGCCAGCTATTTAATTCCCTCTGAAAACAGCGATAACCAGACACATATTCAACAGGCCATTTCAGGTCATTTTGCCCAACTTACCATCATGTCACAATGCCAAATATTATTTTCATTCAGGAGAATGTTTTTTAATAGCAATAAAAGGCTTAAAACATCTAAACAGACTCCAGAATTCTATTTGCGAATCTCATTGAGCTGCGTCTGACCTCTCTGACTTTTGCTTCTTCCTCCTGAGGGTTTCTTAACACAAGGTACCTTACACACACACACATACAATCCACAGCATGACACTTCATGTCATTCCACACAGTCTCGCATGAGATTTCAGAGCATAACCTTGTCCTGTTTTGATCTAACCTGAGGTCATTGTTGAAAACTAAAAACTACACTGTAAAACTCCTTGTTTCTTCCCTTGTCTAAAAAGAAAAAAGAAGAAAGGCCGTGATGGTGTTACTTAGCAACAGCAGAGAGAAAGTATTGAGATTGAAACACGTGTTGACACGTCAGTGTGATTCTTGATTCAAAGAAATAAAAATGTCAACAGCTGACGCTTGAAGGGAGTTTTGATTGAATTGCTTTCAGTATTTTTTTTTGCCTTTGTCAAGCTGTTTTGTTAGTGGTCAACAGTATTGCTGTCCTCAGTTAACAGAGCACAGTAATAGACTACAAATGGCTGGAAACAGATTGTACGCAGGTAAAAGAACGCAGATACATATGCAAGCTCGGTCTTGTGTATTGTTGCACAATAGGCGCCATAGCAGGAATTTGCATAAATGCTATTTAATGCTTCTTTTATGGTCTTTCTTCTCTTTCAGGTCAAACTACTAGCAACTTACCTGATAACACATTCAGGTTAATGTCAGAAACATTTCAATGCAACTCTGTTGTTGTTTTAAATACTGAGGTTTGTTACTTGTTAC
The DNA here is from genome assembly GCF_964197995.2 of Scardinius erythrophthalmus. Lineage (NCBI taxonomy): Eukaryota > Metazoa > Chordata > Actinopteri > Cypriniformes > Leuciscidae > Scardinius > Scardinius erythrophthalmus. Next base: position 9,453,139 of record NC_138245.1, on the reverse strand, counting down.
CGCAGAGCGCAAATCAAGTATGTTCAACTGGGCCATGTATTGGCACGTAACACGTAGTTGTGTAATTTATATTTCAGGCTTTATAGAGTACTGCAGGCCAATATGTTTTTGATTAAATGCTTGAAAGAAGGTCTGTGGTTAACATTTATCTTTAGCATAAAATATATCAGTAAAACCTTTTTTTTTTTTTTTTAAAGCTTTTACTTCACTTGGAAAAGTGGCTAAGTTGGACTACAGAGGTTGTGAGGGACATTAAACATCATTACACTGAATAGGTAAACTCATACTGTTTATAATTCTATAGTTCAATGTTAGGCTGCATAGATTTGGTCAGCCGGAATCGGGAACACTTCCCATAAATCCTGATGTACAGTACTTGTAACATCATAAGAAGGATGGCGTCTACGCTAATATTTGTCTGTCTGTTTATCCAGATCTGATGAAGGCCCTGCGCTTGGACACGACGACAACGCAGTCCTGAAGTGTCAACTAGTCTCTCCCCTGTGAGGGTCTCCTTCCCTTCCCTTTACCTCTGCACAGATAAAACGTCTGGATAATTCCGGTTCACGTGGCTACGCGGAAGCAATAAATTATTCTTTATAAAAAAAAATGTAAGGCCAGACAATTAGTTTGTTGAGGGTTGGTTTGTAAAGAAGGACTACACGCCTGCGCACATATATATTCAAACGCACATTCCTATAGACTAAACACGTGATGAGCACGCCGTTGGCGTTTTCACGGGTTTGCGTTTTTGAGGTTTGCGCAGAGAAAACCTTTTAATTGTGCTTTTGCAAACTATTCTTACTCGAACTTTCAGGGAAAATGTTTTTAGATAAATACTGAAACAGTTGGAAGCTTAGAGATGGTGACATTGAAGACAGGCAACTGTGGTGTAGTTCGTTTATAGCTACGTTTAGCTTTTTACTTCTGCCGATTGTATTTAGGCTTCAAAATTGTGAAGTGTTCATTTCTGAGGATTATTATGATGAACAACTTTTGTTGGTCACAGAGCGCATTTTCTGCAATAATCCAAAAGCCAATGGAAAAATCCTGTTTGGTTTTTGTTGAGTGAACCAGGGTGTTGCCAACTTCTGGGTTGGCCGACAAAAATATGTCCTCACTGCAGCGCTCTATAGTTGTCTAAAATGAACAGAACACCCCCAAAAATGGGATGTCTGTCAAATGAAGGCATTTTCTATGCAGACACTTACAGTTTAGACTGTTCCGTTGATTATGCTGTGCGCAAACTAGTATTTTCATGACAGTTCAGAAATGTAACAACAGGTCTGCTCTTTACAGGATAGGATATATTAAGTAAGATAATATTATGATAGTAATAAGGTTCATACAGTAATGGGCTACATTAACATTTGGTCAGGACACCACTTTGTCTTAATAATCCTTTTCAAAAAGTGAGGATAGAACAAAATAATAAACACAGAAGAATTGCATAGATTGCACACCCCCATATACTCCATCAGTAGTTCTTGTCAGTGGGGCTATATCCTTTCACATATCTTGTTTATCGATCTTTATCTTATATTAGGCCAAAAAGAGGTATAAACATTATTTTTGTAGATACCCTTCCTTCATAAAAGCTTGTGTAAGGTCTGTGTAATGCATGAATTTCATTGCACTATAGGCGTTACAACTGTAGAGAAGCATTTTAGAATTACTGTATCTTGAGCCTTCTACTCTGCAGCCTTTCTATTTCCCACATGTAAAGGTCTCTCAGTGACGATTTAATGGATCACAGCCATATACGCTTTCATGCGCTGAAAAGTGTGAGTGTGAACAACCAACAAGAATAGTATGATTCCGAATGCTTGAAAGTACTTATGGTGAAGTTTGTTTTTTTCCTGCATGTCTTACTGTCACAAAACCACGACTCCAAGACTCCAACCACGGTGTGGGCATTTCCACAGCTCAGCTGAGTTAGCGTCAGAAGGAAAGCCCATCTCCCAACTGAGGGCTTGTCCGTGATCCTTCTGGAGATTATTGTAGCCTCCTCTCGAGCCAGTTTCGCAGACAGAACCCGATGCACTGATGTTCTGAGCTCAGGGACTCAACAGCTGTCTGGCGGTCACAACTCCCTCTTTCATGTCGAGTGCTGATGTATTCAACAGTCTCATTCAAAGCACTTGGTTAATTAGAACTCTTGTGTTTTTCAAGTGTGGTGATTCATACCATTACCTTTGCCCCCCTCAGTCATTTTGAAGGATGGCTTGCTAAATGAAAATGGATTAATTAACATTGATAACTTTTTTTCAGCTATTTTTCTCTTCCAATCTTCTGTGGGAATGCAAGAAAAGTCTAGCTTGCCTTCTGTCCATCTTCTCTTGACCCACTTGCAGGTATTGATTCAAGATTACAAACAGCCACAGTGATGGTTCTATTCTCACTGAGCAACTAACTTCTAGAAAGCCAGGCAGCTACTGTGAGTTGTAGTGGTCAATTAATGTGGAGAATGAATGGTCATGTCAGTCTGTCCGATGTTTTTGGGTCTTATTGTCAACACAGCAAATGTTTTTTATTTGTAATCGAATACATTCCTCCTGTGACCTGGACTCATTATGCTTGACTTTTCTTCTGAGGTTTCCAGGAACTGGAATGTCAAGACCTGAGCAATCCCTGGAATATTTATGAACCCCCATGGTCCCAAATGAGACAGAACAGGCGTTGAACAATCGACTTCTTAACGTTTAGTGATTTACTCTCCACTTCTAAACATAATTAAGTGTGGATTGACAGTAAATGGTTATAATTATAATAATTATAATTACAATAATGATTATACATCTTAGAAAAGAGGCGAGTGGAGAAGATCAGTTCTTTACAATGTGGGAAAGTGACTAAAAATGGGCTTTTCTCAATTGTGTTGTTTCCTTTTCAAAATTACTGGTGTTTTTCTTGGTGTACACACACACACACACACACACACGCACACACACACATATATATTAATAATTTACTGACCATACTTATCAAAAGCCTTTCAAAGAGGGGTATTGACTTCAAAAGCCTGAACCGACTGATTACCTGACAAAAATGCCGTTATCCTGCTGTTTAGCATCTTATGCAGGTCTCGTCTTATCAGTATCACAAAGTGAGGGGAGATGCTTATAATGTGGGATTCTTTTGGATATCCATATGTGCTCTCCAAAATTTGTCAAAATACTTATACCAGTCCCTCTCCAACCTCTAAACCCTCTCCAGTCTAAATGGCGGTTTATACGACACCGTTTTTAACTAAAAATGGAACACTTTTTATGTTTTTGGCCATTCATTTACACAACAACAGTGTCTTGTGGGCCTGAAAATGCTAACTTTTTAAACGGGTTTCAAAGTGCACGTTTTTGAAAACGATACCATTATTGTTTCCGTTTAAACAAGAATTTGATTTGTGAAAACGGTGACATCATTCGAATGCTTAAGTGTTCAGTCGATAGGCATGTAGTTCCTCTTTAGTTGGTCTCTCGACGCCACATCGGGGACCACGAATAGGAATCTCGCTAGAGAGGCCAATCTACTTCAAGTGAAACTAAATGAGCCAATACACTTTGGCGTGCAATCATTTGCATCAGCTGTTCAGCCACACAGCACAGGCCAACAAGATCGGGCTTGTGTGGAATCCTCCACCATGTCCCGAGCCCTCGAGGCTGGATGATTGGTTTCTTGGGGTGGCCCGTGCTCATTCTCAGCAACCCACCCCGGTTCCTTTCTTCCCGGAGGTGCATGAAGAGCTCACTGGGTCATGGACGGCACCTTTCACTGCCAGAAATCATCCCGACTGCTCCTCCTCCCTCACCACCTTTGATGGCGGACCGGCTAAGGGTTACATGTGCATCCCTCCAGTGGAGCGGGCTGTAGCTATGCAACTGTGCCCTAATTCCATCTGGCGCGGAATGCCGTGTCTTTCTTCCCGGGCCTGTAAACACTCAAGGCTTACAAGGCCTGTGGGGAAGCCGCTTCTGCCTTACACGCCATGGCATTGTTGCAGGTTAATCAGGCCAAGCGATCTTGGACCTGCGAGTTTTGAAGCGGAGCCTTCACAAGCTACCGTTCAAAATGCTCACGCAGAAACGCATTTTCGAATGCATCCATCCCAGAGATTGGTTTTCAGCGATCGACCTGAAGGACGCGTACTTCAATGTCTCTATGCTTCCTTGACACAGGCCGTTTCTGCGCTTTGCGTTCAAGGGTCAAGCATATCAGTACAAGGTCTTGCCCTTTGAGCTGTCCCTGTCTCCCCGTGTCTTCACGAAAGTCACGGAGGGGCCCCATTGTTCCCATGAGAGAACAGGGCGTTCTCATCCTCAACTATCTCGACGACTGGCTCATACTAGCACACTCTCGAGATCAGTTATGCGAACACAGGGACCTCGTGCTCAGGCACCTCAGCCAGTTGGGTCTTCAGGTCAACTGGGAAAAGAGCAAACTCTCCCCCATGCAGCGGATCTCTTTTCTCTGTATGGAGTTGGATTCGGTCTCACAGAAGTAGTCTCTTTCAGAGGCTCCTGGGGCATATGGCAGTGGCAGCAGTGGTAACACCATTCGGGCTGCTCCATATGAGACCGCTTCAGCACTTGCTTCACGGTCGAGTCCCGAGATGGGCGTGGCATCACGGCACTCACCAGGTGACAATCACACCGGCGTGCCTCCTGTGGGCAGGAGTGCCCTTGGAACAGGTATCCAGGCATGCTGTGGTGTTCTGAGATGCCTCTGCCACTGGCTGGGGTGCCACGTACAACGGGCATGCAGTGTCGGGTGTGTGGACGGGCCCCCAACTGCATTGGCACATCAACTGCCTCGAGTTGCTTGCAGTACGTCTCACTCTGAGCCGCTTAAAAAGGCCACTACAGGGCAGGGACGTGCTGTTCCATACGGACAACACTGCGACTGTTGCGTACATCAACCTACAAGGTGGTCTACACTTCCGTTGCATGTCGCAACTCGCCCGCCATCTCCTCCTCTGGAGTCAGAAGCATCTGAGTTCGCTTCGGGCCATGTATGCCCCCTGTGTGCTCAACCGTGTGGCAGACGAGCTATCACTAGCTGTGCTCCCGGTAGAATGGCGACTCCAACCCCAGTCAGTTCAGCTGATCTGGAGAGAGTTCGGGGAGGCTCAGGTAGACCTGTTTGCCTCCTCAGAGACTTCCCCCTGCCAGCTGTTTTACTCCCTGACCGAGGGAACACTCGGCACGGATGCACTGGCACATAGCTGGCCCCGGGGCCTCCGCAAATGTGTGTTCCCTCCAGTGAGCCTACTTGCACATACCCTATGCAAAGTCAGGTAGGGCGAGGAGCAGGTCCTTCTGGTGGCTCCCTATTGGCCCACCCTGACCTGGTTCCCAGAACTCATGCTCCTTGTGACAGCCCCTCCCTGGCCCATTCCTCTGAGGAAGGACCTTCTGACTCAGAGACGGGGCACTCTCTGGCACCCGTGTCCGGACCTCTGGAAACTCCATGTGTGGTCCTTGGATGGGACGCGGAGGTTCTAGGTGACTTACTAGAGGTACATAACACCATCACTTCGGCACGGGCACCGTCTACAAAGACGTGCGTAGGCCTTGAAGTGGAACCTGTTCGTCGAGTGGTGTTCCTCTCACCGAGAGGACCCCCGAAGATGTTCGATAGGGTCCGTGCTTTCCTTCTTGCAGCAAGGGTTGGAACGAGGGCTGTCTCCCTCCACCCTCAAAGTACATGCTGCCACTATTTCAGCATATCACAACCACATAGATGGCAAAACAGTGGGAAAGCACAACCTGGTCGTCAGGTCCCTTATGGGGGCGAGACGATTAAAGCCTTTGCAATCAGCAAACCTAAAGCTTCTGTCCATGTCTTTGCTACTGGTTGCACTGGCCTCCATCAAGAGGGTAGGGGACCTGCAGGGATTTTCGGTCGACGAATCGTGCCTAGAGTTCAACAGAATTTTGACATGTATTGATAAAAATAACTCTTCACAAAACAAATGATAATTTGCTTCAATTTTATTTTCTTCACCAGTGCTTAATAAATGTGTCAAAAAGACAATAGAAATAAAGTCAGAGATCTTGGAGGTCTTTGTCTCTTCAATAAAGAGTCAATGAGATGAAGAAAATGTATCTCTTGGCATGTCTTGTCTTTGATAAGGTGTGTGATGATGAAGTGATGATGAAGATGCAATGAGTCAGATCTCCAAAGTTATTTGAGTGCGATGCTAAGATTGAGTGCGATGCAATGATAGTAATCCTATAATCCTCCATACGAGAAAAGATCGTTTGAAATGAAGATGCTCAGTGAATAGCTGTCCTCAGCGCCACATAGCTGACCATATGTGCAAGGCCATGTGCCGTAGCCTTGACACTGGTGTGGACCGCTCTTGGATTCACTGTCTCTAGAATCCAGTCCGTGCTCACAAAAGAACATGTGGTAAATAAAAAGTCCTTTCTAGAAAGAAATCAAATAACTAACATCAGTGATCTCAAACAAACACAACATCAAATATAAACCAAACCATACTCACAGTTGAGCAGAAACTCAAAGAGTTCTCAACACAGGACTTTGGATGAGAAAGAAGGTAGCACAAGATCAATCCTCAGATTTCCCTCTACCAAACGAACTGACTTACTCTATGGCAGGGGTCGGCAATAGGCGGCCCGCGGGCCAAAACTGGCCCGCCAGCAATATTTTCTGGCCCGCTGGATTATTTTATCCATATTTTATAATATTTTATTTTATTATTAAGTCAGCCTATTTTTATTTTACAATAACGGTTTACAAATAGGCCCCGCATATCATTCGTTCAAATTAAAAACAAAAATACAAAAATGAAAAACAACTTGTTTTTCCATTATTTATTTCCTGAACTAAAATGAAAAAAGGAATAACGACTCGGTTTCCGATTTTCTGATTGTGCGCTCAGATCAAAAATAGAAAAAAATAATTACAGGTTTAGACGAATTTTAATGTTGAATTTTAATTTAACACCTAGCAGACATATACCAGTTAAATCATTTTAAACAGATCAAGTAGCCTACTATTGTGGTAACAGATTACAGCCATTTTAATACGGGTGTGAATAGCAATCATGCTCTCCTGTAAGTCTCATTCGCTTACAGTCCGACTTTTTAACTTTTTAAAATTATTATTTATTCAGGTATAACACACTGATAAATAATATGCATTAGGCTACCTGATAAAAAAATATTTGCACTAAATGCTGCACAAAACTCTTACTTGAGAAATGCCATGGCCGCGCGCCTACATCTGACAATTTTTGGTTCAAACACGCGCTGCACACCACACATACTTAACAGTGTTAAATTTGAAAAAATACTGTTCGATTGAACTGCTTTGTTACCACAGTTATCTGCGTGCTTCTGCGATGAAGTTCCACATTTGCGGCTATCCAACACGAAAATGCATGCAGCAAAGCCTTTCACAATATTTTCTTCTGATAACTCCACATTTCTCCCACACACTGGACTTGATTTTTGATGACTATTGTCGACAACTTTACAATCTCCACTAGCTATTCTTTTCTTCAACTCCTCAGCATCCATCTCGACAACTGCAAGCAGATCGCGCGCGCGGTTATTATGAATTTTTAAAAGTGAAAGTAAGGTAACGTTATAGATTCCTGGGCAGGCGTGGCACAAATAAACTGATGTGGATTTTAAATTATTTTATCAACTTGAAATACAGGCATATTTTTGTAGATGTGTTCCTAAAAATATGCATATATTTTTACGTTTGAATGTGATTGTTTTAAACCCGTGTTTCCCCCGTGTTCGACCCAACCCGCACCGGTATCCGACACAGTTGGATATTTTTCACCCGTTTGAGCAAAATTTGCGGGTGACCCGTCGGGTACCCGAACCCGTGCAGGACTCTATTTTAAAGTATATAGACGGTAGCAGTCAGAACTCTGGTGTACCTAGTTTGGACGAAGTGGGCGGTCTGACTGACAATAGCCCACTCCCGACATGTTTTGACAGCGCATCACTTCATTCTGACCACCTGTAAGTTACACCTCTGAGGAGCTGTTTGGTACTGAAACCATTGTAAGTCAACAACATTATTTTTTTTGCAAGGATGTTTGAAATAGTTTGGCAGAAAATAGCCAACTTCATTTGTCAGTAGGGCAATATGGTTCCCTTTCAGTCGCTCACGTTCGACGTAACGTCGACGTGACGACGTAATTGGGATCACTTCAGGGAGCCCTATCAACTTCGAGTGTCTACAGAACGAGCCAATGAACGTTGGCGTGCGTGAATCGCGTCACGCGCCCCGCCCCGCCGCGCGGGTATAAACAGGAAGCGGGCGCACGCACACATTGTCTTTCACTTCGGAGCCGAGCTTTCGTGAGACTTCTGTCTACAAAGAGATTCAGCCCTTGAAGACTTCAAAGAGATCTACTCTCTGCCTACAGTGTTGGTGTGACGGCGCGATCAGCGGTGGCCGCGAGCATTGCAGCTCACAAACTGCTGTTTTCACAGCACTATTGTTCTGTGTTTGTGTGTGTGTGTGTCGGTTCGGTGGGCGTTTCCTTGTGTGTTTATTCACACCGCGGCTACCCCTGGGTGCCTCAGCACTGAGAGAGTATTTTTTCAACCTTTTTTATTTTTACTAAAAGAGCAACACAAGCGTGACCCTGCGTCTTTTTCAAGATGTCATTCCGCTTGTGCGTTTCTGGATGCCGTCGTTCCCTGGCGCCAGCAGATGGCCACAGCAGTTGCCTCTCGTGTTTGGGCATTCAACACGCTGAGGCAGCTTTTGTGGATAGTTCATGTTCCCATTGCGGGAATATGACTATCGCAGCGCTTAGATCGAGACTCGCTTACCTCAAGGGAGGTGCAGTCCCCTCGCCTATGCCCCGATCTAGTGTCTATTCTGCCCCGCAGAATAGACCTACTTCGGTGCATGACCAGGGTGATCTGAGGATTACCGTGAGGGCTTCCCCGTCGAGTCATCCTCCGCGGGCCCCTCACGCCTCACAAGCGCTGTCGCCATTGGGGCTCCTTAGTGAACGTCTTGGTCTTTCTCCGGAACGGCCAACCGTTTCCTTTGGGGCTCCGGCTGATGACCAGATGTCGATCGCAGCATCGGAGGGGGAGCTGTCCTCTGGAAATGACGACTCGGCTGCGTTGCCCCCCTCGGGGTGTGTAGCGTTGTCCGAGCCGGATCCAGAATGGACTGCTATGCTTTCCCGGGCCGCCGAGAAGGTCGGGCTTGCGTGGAATCCTCCACCACGTCCCGAACCTTCTCGGTTGGACGATTGGTTTCTCGGGGCGGGCCGTGCTGGTTCTCAGTGCGCCGCCCCGGTACCTTTCTTTCCGGAAGTGCATGAGGAGCTTTCTAGGACGTGGAAGGCACCGTATAGTGCCCGAAGCCGTTCTAGTGGCTCCTCACCCCTCGCCACCCTCGACGGCGGGGCAGCTAAGGGGTATGTGGATATCCCCCCGGTGGAGCGGGCCGTCGCGATGCAGCTGTGTCCGGCGTCCGCTTCCTCTTGGCGGGGTAATCCACGCCTCCCGTCCAAGGCCTGTAAGTTTTCGTCCGGTCTAACGGCGAAGGCTTACAAGGCCTGTGGACAGGCTGCTTCCGCCCTCCATGCCATGGCGCTCTTGCAGGTCCACCAGGCCCAGGCGCTCATGGACATGAACGAGGGTGGTTCTGACCCAGAGCTCCTCCGGGAGCTCCGTGTGGCAACCGACCTCGCCCTCCGGGCGACGAAGGAAACCGCACGTTCTGTCGGTCAGGCGATGTCCACCTTGGTGGTCCAGGAGCGCCACCTTTGGCTCAACCTGGCGGATATGAGGGACACCGATAAATATCGGTTCCTGGATGCCCCTCTTTCCCAGGTTGGGTTGTTCGGCGACGCGGTCGAGAGCTTTGCCCAACAGTTCTCGGCCGCACAGAAGCAGACGGAGGCCATCCGGCACATCCTGCCCCGGCGGACCGCTGCTGCTCCCACCCGTCCGCCGGCCGCAGACCCTCCGTCTACTCGTCGCCGAGGTCGGCCTTCTGCGGCGTCCTCCGCTCCCGCTAAGCCCCAGCAGCAGCAGCGACCATCCAGGCCTCAGCACGGAGCAAGCCGTAGGAAGCCGACCCCGCCCGTCCAGGCCGCTGCCAAACCAGGAGGCAAGCGACGGTGCAAACGACCCTGAGACGGGCGGCCCGGAGGTGGATCAAGTTGCTCTTCAGGAGATGGCGAAGGCGCCACTCCTTCCCCCGGTGGAGGGCCGGGCGGAGAATCTTTTGTTTCCTTTTCTTTTCCTTTTTCCTTTCCTTTTCGGGTCAGTGGTACCCACATTTTTTAAAAAAAGAGCAATTTCTGAAACCTCTGGGCCCCAAGAGGGCGCGCTTGGCAGTCGACGACGCCGCCATGCCTTGTCACTCCCGAGCCCCTCTTTCATCGCCAGTGAGCAGCAGTGGCTGTGTTCCGGACGTGCTCTCGCCTCCTCACACTCACTCTGCCCTTCGACGGAAGCAGGTATGTGCTGCACCACACACTCAGACCCCACTTCGGGCCGCTGTGCCGTCCGAGTCGGGTCCCTGCATTCCGCCGCGCTGCCCCACCCCGGGTACGTCTGTGGTGCCGTTAGTCCCGCTTGCTCGGTCTCTGGGAGCCTGGTTAACGCTTCCCAGCCTGGCTCATCCGTACCATCAGACTCGGCTATGCGATTCAGTTCGCCCGGCGCCCCCCTGCTTTCAAGGGCATCCTGTTCACCCGTGTTCTGGCGGACAATGCCCCTGTGCTCAGGGCAGAGATCGCAGTCCTACTGGCGAAGGACGCGATCGAGCCGGTCCCTCCAGCCGATATGAAGACCGGCTTCTACAGCCCGTACTTCATTGTACCCAAGAAAGGTGGTGGGTTACGACCAATCTTGGACCTGCGCGTCCTGAACCGGTCCCTTCACAGGCTACCGTTCAAGATGCTTACGCAGAAAGATCGTCCCCAAGATTGGTTTGCAGCGATCGACCTGAAGGACGCGTACTTTCATGTCTCGATTCTCCCTCGACACAGACCGTTTCTCCGCTTTGCGTTCGAGGGACGGGCATATCAGTACAAGGTCTTACCCTTCGGGCTGGCCCTGTCGCCCCGCGTCTTCACGAAAGTCGCGGAGGCGGCCATTGCTCCCATGTGCGAGCGTGGTGTTCGCATCCTCAACTACCTCGACGACTGGCTTATTCTGGCCCAGTCGAGAGAGCAGTTGTGTGAACACAGGGACATGGTGCTCAGTCACCTCAGCCACCTAGGGCTTCGGGTCAACTGGGAAAAGAGCAAACTCACCCCCGGGCAGAGGATCTCTTTTCTTGGTATGGAGTTGGACTCGATCAACATGACAGCGCGCCTCACCGAGGCCCGTGTCCAGTCAGTGTTGAACTGCGTGAGCACGCTCAGACGCAGAACAGCGGCACCACTGAAACTGTTTCAGAGGCTCCTGGGGCATATGGCATCTGCAGCCGCGGTTACGCCGCTCGGATTGCTTCATATGAGGCCGCTCCAACACTGGCTCCACGATCGAGTCCCGAGATGGGCGTGGCAGAGCGGCTCGTGCCGGGTCCAAGTGACTACGCACTGTCGCCAAACTCTCAGCTTGTGGTCGGACCCTTCCTTCCTGCGGGCAGGTGTTCCCCTGGAACAAGTGTCCAGGCACTCTGTGGTCTCCACGGATGCCTCTACCACCGGCTGGGGGGCCACGTACAACGGGCATGCAGCTTCAGGTCTGTGGACGGGGCCTCAACTGCATTGGCACATCAACTGCCTCGAGTTGTTAGCAGTACGTCTTGCACTGAGCCGTTTCAAAACGCTGCTACTAGGCAAGCACGTACTGGTCCGTACGGACAGCACTGCGACCGTTGCGTACATCAACCGCCAAGGTGGTCTACGTTCCCGCCGCATGTCACAACTTGCCCGCCATCTCCTCCTCTGGAGTCAGAAGCATCTGAGGTCGCTTCGTGCCATTTACATTCCGGGCCTGTTCAACCGTGCAGCCGACGAGCTCTCACGGCAGCAGGTGCTACCGGGAGAATGGCGACTCCATCCCCAGGTGGTCCAGCTGATTTTCAGGCGCTTCGGGACCGCTCAGGTAGATCTGTTTGCCGCCCCGGACACGTCTCATTGCCAGTTGTTCTATTCTCTGACCGAGGGGACCCTCGGCACGGATGCTCTGGCACACAGCTGGCCCCGGGGCCTTCGCAAGTATGCGTTTCCCCCAGTGAGCCTTCTTGCACAGACCTTGTGCAAAGTCAGGGAGGACGAGGAGCAGGTCTTGTTAGTTGTGCCGTATTGGCCCAACCGGACCTGGTTCCCGGAACTAGTGCTCCTAGCGACAGCCCCTCCCTGGCCCATTCCTCTGAGAGAAGACCTGCTCTCTCAGAGACGGGGCACCTTATGGCACCCGCGTCCAGACCTCTGGAAACTCCATGTCTGGTCCCTGGATGGGACGCGGAGGTTCTAGGTGACCTACCCCCTGCGGTAGTTGACACCATCACTTCCGCTAGAGCCCCCTCTACGAGGCGCCTCTATGCGTTGAAGTGGAACCTGTTCGTTGACTGGTGCTCCTCTCACGAGGAGAACCCCCGATCTTGCTCGATCAGAGCCGTGCTTTCCTTCCTGCAAGAAGGGCTGGAGCGAAGGCTGTCTCCCTCCACCCTTAAAGTGTATGTTGCCGCTATTGCCGCACATCACGATGCTGTTGATGGTAAGTCTTTGGGAAAGCATGACCTGATCGTCAGGTTCCTGAGGGGAGCGAGGAGACTGAATCCTCCTCGCCCACTCTCTATACCCTCTTGGGACTTGTCTCTGGTCCTTTCAGCACTTCAGAGACCACCCTTTGAGCCTCTGCAATCAGCTGAGTTAAAAATTCTGTCCTGTAAGACAGTACTCCTGGTTGCATTGGCCTCTATCAAGAGGGTAGGGGACCTGCATGCATTTTCGGTCGACGAATCGTGCCTAGATACGTGCCCAAGGTTCCTACCACTCCCTTCCGGGACCAGGTAGTGAACCTGCAAGCGCTGCCTTCGGAGGAGGCAGACCCAGCCCTGGCTTTTCTCTGTCCCGTTCGCGCTCTGCGTCTGTACGTGGACAGAACGCAAAGCCTCAGGACCTCAGATCAGCTCTTCGTCTGTTACGGAGGCCAGCAGAAAGGGAAGGCTGTCTCCAAGCAGAGGATGGCCCACTGGATAGTGGATGCCATCGCCTTGGCTTACGAAGCCCAAGGCGTGCCCTGCCCGCCTGGGTTGAAAGCCCACTCCACTAGGAGTGTCGCTTCTTCCTGGGTGCTGGCTCACGGCGCCTCGCTGACAGACATCTGTAGAGCTGCGGGCTGGGCGACACCTAACACGTTCGCTAGGTTTTATAGCTTACGTGTTGAGCCGGTTTCTTCCTGTGTGCTCGCTTCTACTAGCCGGTAACACCGAAGTTCCCGCTCTAGTGTCGGCTTGCTGCGCCACTCCCTTCCTAGGAACGGATACGTGCGCTTTTTACTCCAGTCGAGTTCCCCATTGGCGAACCCTGTGAGTTCCTCCGCACCCCTTCGGCAGTCGGACGTTGCGGAGCGTCCGACGCCAGGCCTAGTGCTCGTATGCTTGTGTAACTTGTGCTAGGCTGGGTTCCATATGTGGTGATCCCTGCGGCGATCCCATATGTGTATTCTTCCACGACCAGTTCCCTGCGGTGAGCCCGTGTCTTCCCTTGGCAGAGTCTGCTCTGCCGTCACTGTCCGGTGTGTCTCCCCCTTCGGGTGGAGCCACCCCAGTGACATTCCATATGTCGCACTGCCCCTTCGGCCAGTCCATATGTGTATTCTCCACATGTTACCTCCCTTCGGGCAGGATGTGGCTCCGCAGCGTTCTTTCCCCTGGAGAGGTACGCTTTCCCAGTGTTATCCAAGAGTTCCGCTGTGTGGGGTATAATGGAACAGCAGTTGAACTCCCTCTACGCAGATCTTCCGCCCCAGCAGTTGGGGGTCTGAGAGTCTTGCGTAGGGCGCTGGATGTGGCAGCAACCGTGGCGTTTTCCATGGGATCCCAATTACGTCGTCACGTCGACGTTACGTCGAACGTGAGCGACTGAAAGGGAACGTCTCGGTTACTGATGTAACCCTCGTTCCCTGAAGGAGGGAACGGGAGACGTAACGTCCCGTCGCCACCGTTGCTGACCATCGCCGCATGGCCGTCACAAATCTCGGCTCCTCAGCGAAAAACAATGTGTGCGTGCGCCCGCTTCCTGTTTATACCCGCGCGGCGGGGCGGGGCGCGTGACGCGATTCACGCACGCCAACGTTCATTGGCTCGTTCTGTAGACACTCAAAGTTGATAGGGCTCCCTGAAGTGATCCCAATTACGTCGTCACGTCGACGTTACGTCTCCCGTTCCCTCCTTCAGGGAACGAGGGTTACATCAGTAACCGAGACGTTTTCATTTATGTTGCTTGAGTGATTTGATATTTATTTGTTATTTATATTTCATTATTTTTTTCTGTGACATTTTTTCTCTGCTGACAGTACAATGTTAAAATAATATTTATATTGACACGAACACAATTTTTGTATAGCATTTATAATTGTTATAGGCTACTAATCTCTCTCTTTCCGTTAGAGACATCTGAATGTGAGATTCTGGAAATGAGATCTACATTTTGCAGACCCTCAGGTCGGGATATAAAGCGGGTGAATACAGAGTGTATTTTAAGCGGTTTAATTTGTATCCCTACTCCGTGTAGCTGGCCCGCCACCTACTGGCTAAAAAAAATATTGGCCCGCGGCCAAAGTTATTTGCCGACCCCTGCTCTATGGTGTCAGTGTTTATATACCCAGTTAAATCCAGGCAATAGTGCCCTCTAACTGTTCCTGTTGTTACTGCCCTGTGACTCCAATACATCTCAACAGAGTCTTAACAAAAATACTTGAACAAAAATACAAAAAGTACAGAATTATAAAAAGTAACGTTTTGTCCGTTACATACCCCTCCCTTTGGTGTAAAAAAATTGACATATGGCAAATTTTTAAGTTTTGGGTATGATAACTGTCAATCTGGGTATGAATACATAACATTGTCACCTTGTAATTTACTGGACCTAGCCTTTTGACTACTTTAGCTGGACCTCGCCATTTTGGAGCAATTATAGCCATGAAACCATCATCTGCACGAGATAAAGGATGAGTACGCACCCAAACTAGATCACCCTCCTGGAAGTCTTGAGTCTCTTCGATGAGATATGCTGGGCGTTCATGGCGCCGAGTATGGCTGCCGTGTCTCTCGCGCCTCCACGACCTCGCAGCTTCTTAGTTATTTTATTATACTTTTGTTTAACATATGTATGTAAAGTTGTTAGCCTGCTAGCTTATGACAGAGATACTTTATTAGAAATTCGAGACTCAACGATTAACCGCCCCATTCCGGAGTATATTCATATTGACCCACTGGTCGCATCAACAGAGGAATACCCATATACCAACTCAGCGGCGAGACCAAGGCAAAGACGCAACAAACGCCGGAAAAGAGGACGCAGAGCCGGGATACTTGTGAGACTCAGGCGGCGAGCAACCCGATCTCCACTCCCCAGTATACTGCTGGCAAACGTTCAGTTTCTGGATAATAAGCTGAGTGAACTCTGGGCTAGAACATCCTTTCAATGTGAGACAAGAGACTGTAATGTTATTTGCCTAACAGAAACGTGCCCGATCACGCAGTTGAACCCCCATGGCTTCTCCGTGTTTCGGGCGGACAGATCAGCTGACCTCTCGGGGAAGAAGAAAGGCGGTGGAGTCTGTTTCCTTACCAAGTGTAATCCGGACAGTATACATACCATAAAGAAATTTTGCTCACCTGATGTGGAATACTTAATGCTGCTGTGTAGACCATTCTGGCTGCAGAGGGAGTTTACGGCCGTCGTTTTAACAGCAGTCTATATTCCACCGCAAGCAAACACGGAGAGCGCACTGAGTGAGTGTGTTTGCCACGGTGCTGTAAGCTCCGTCTTAGCCTCGTATTTCCTTGTTTTGAACCATCATTTACTACAATTTCTAGTTGTTTATACTACTACTAAATACAGCTTACCCAACATCTCAGATTAACCTGACATCGCTAGATAGTAATTCGCTAGCCTGTTAACGTGCCACCCGTGCGCTCAGCTATTTTTATTTTTTTATTTTTCTCTCGCACGCCCGCGCCTTTGAGTTCATAAAAAGCTCAGGTGAGTAAGAATCACTCAACAAACACGGTGAGTAATGTCTTGTCCTGTTATTGTCACCTGCACTTCATGTCACATGTTTAGCATAGCCTTCTCTGTTGGCAATATAGGATTTATATGTGATAAATGCAAGGAGACAGTTAGGCTAACGGAGAAGATTTCAGAACTAGAGACACGCATCCAAAATTTCATTGTGGATAGTAAGAGTGCTAGAGTTTTAGATACTGCTTTGGATGCGCCTAGCATAGTTAAAGGTGATGTATGTAACTTTTTTTATAAAATGAATCCTTTTTTTATTGCCCGTCTGTGAAGGGGTTGTAATCACACATTACATTGATCCACTTTTCGTGTTTTGCTATTACCTCTGAAGGCCAGTATTCCTATTTTTATGTGTAGTCTCCGGGTCGGATTTTCTGCGAAATCCACCGGATGTGACGTGCATGCGCGCTCCCGAGCCTACAGTCTATTGCAACTGCACTGCAGCTAACGACATGGAGTCTGATAACACCAAAAAACGACCTGCCTCCAGCACAACACAGACTCCAACACAAACTCCAACACAAACTCCAAAAAAAAAAAAAAAAAATATATATATATATATATATATATATATATATATATATATATATATATCTGCTGAAGCTCGTCAGGCCAAACGTCAATCGGATCGACTCAGGACGAAAACACGGATCAACATCGGCAGAGCGTTTGAATTATGGAGAGACCTCCGTTTTGAAATAGCAAGGTAAAATATAACATACATAAGACATGAAATGAATACAAAAGACTGTTCCATGATAACAAAAAGCAGGTGCTTTAGGATGTAACTTTTATTTTATGTACTAGATCTACTGTCTAACGTCACTCATCCCACTACTATCATATTGTTTATAATACACATTTCCAGACATGTTCAGTACAGTAATATTACTTCCTACTGTCTTATTGTTACACTGAAATTGTCCAGTCTAGTTGACTAACCGTTTTCGTTTTCATTCATTGACCTATGTTGACATTGCTGATTGTGAAAGATACACAAATAGTTAGTAAAATAATGCTAGATAACACCACATGTCGGCAAAATACAGTCGATGTAACGTTATCATGGTACGAGCATGGAGCATTAGTTCTATGTCAAGCTGATAAAAGTAGCCTATTATGGTAATGTTGCAGTGGGAGTTTACATGAGTTTCCAGCATGTTGTGTGATGCTTTCTCCGTTGTGTTGAAAGTCTCAGTGTGGCCGCCGGTGAGTTCGCGCTCTTGAGTTTGAGCACGCGCACGAGCACTGTTGTTGCAATCTGAAACATCACCGCTAGAGGCCGCTGGATCCTACATACAGCACCTTTAAGTCTTTACATGATGTGGTTCCAGCTGAAGTAGAGCCCATGCAGCCGGGCAAATGGGTGACAGTGAGGGATCGCTCTAGTCGCGGATCAAAAAAACACTCTTCCATTCCGATTACCATAACAAATCGATTTGCCCCGCTCAGTGAAACACCCACTGAGAGTTCTGTTGATTGTGCCCTAGTTATTGGCGATATGTGCCCTAGTTATTGGCGATTCTATTACACGGACCGTGAAAATAGAGACACCAACCACCATAGTCACATGTTTGCCGGGAGCCAGAGCGCCTGACATCAAAGCAAATTTAAAAGTGCTGGCTAATGCTAATCATAAATTCTCTAAGATCATTATTCACGTCGGCACTAATGATGTTCGACTGCGCCAGTCGGAGATCACCAAAATTAGTATTAAAGAGGTGTGTGAACCTGCAAGTACGATGTCAAGCACTGTAATTTGCTCTGGCCCCCTTCCTGTTCGCAGGAGTGATGAGATAGTTAGTAGATTGTGTTCGCTTAATGGTTGGCTGTCTAAGTGGTGTCCGCAAAATAATATAGAATTTATAGACAATTGGAAAAGTTTTTGGGGCAAACCTGAACTGTTGAAAAGAGATGGTATTCATCCCTCCTGGGATGGTGCTGCTCTTCTCTCTAGTAATATGGCACATAGTCTCAAACATGACAATCTGGGGCTCAGGTCAGGAAGCAGACAGACTGGCTTAACCGACCGTCTGCTAGTGGCCTCGCGTCACCAAGGTCAGATAAATCCCATCACATAGAGCCTCTTTCACCTAGCTATCATCATATAGAGACTGTGTCTGTTCCCCGAATTTGGAAATCCAAAAAATGTTTTAAAAATTTAAAAATTTAATTGATGTTCAACAAATAAAAAACAGCTATAATACAGATGAGCAAATGCTAAAGCTTGGGTTGCTGAATATTCGATCGCTTACTTCAAAAGCACTCATTGTTAATGATTTGATTTCTGATATTAACCTAGATGTGCTGTGTTTGACAGAAACCTGGCTAAAACCAAACGATTACATTACTTTAAATGAGTCCACCCCGCAAGATTACTGTTATAAACATGAGCCTCGTCTGAAACGCAAAGGGGGTGGTGTTGCTGTAATTTATAGTAATATTTTCAAAACCACTAAGAAATCAAGTTTTAAATATAATTCTTTTGAAGTGTTAGTACTTAATGTAAAAATATTTAGTATAAACGATAAATCACGCTTGAGATTTATGCTGGCTACTGTATACAGGGCACCATAAAGATTTTATCAAAGAATTTGCGGACTTTCTATCAGAATTAATATTGACTGCAGATAAAGTACTAATTGTTGGTGATTTTAATATACACATCGATAATGAAAAAGATGCATTGGGATTGGCATTTAAAGACATTGTAAACTCTATTGGAGTTAGACAACACGTGTCAGGACCTACTCATTGTCGTAATCATACCCTAGATCTAATATTATCACACGGAATAGATGTTGATGCCGTTGAAATTCTGCAGCAGAGCGATGACATCTCAGATCATTATCTAGTCTCGTGTAAACTTCATTTTGCCAAGGCTGCAAAGCCGACTCCGTGTTTCAAATATGTTAGACCTATCACTTCTGCCACTAAAGATTGCTTTATCAATAATCTTCCTGATCAGTTTCATCATCTCAGCATCCCAGATATTTATTTGAAACGGTGGCTAAACTAACGAAAAAGAAAGCTTCAAGCCCAGAAGTTTCCAAGCAACACAGCAGTAATGACTTTATGAACTTCTTTACTTATAAGATTGATAATATCAGGGAGAAAATTATAACTATGCAACCGTCTACTACAGTATCGCGCCAGGCAGTGCATTGTAGTCTCCCTGAGGAAAAAAGTTTATTTGTTCGTTGTTATAGAAGAGGAAGAATTTACTAAACTCGTTAAATCATCTAAATCTACAACATGTATGTTAGACCCTATACCAACTAAGCTACTGAAAGAGATACTTCCAGAGGTCATAGATCCTCTTCTTAATATCATTAATTCATCTTTGTCTCTAGGATACGTACCAAAAACCTTCAAGCTGGCTATGATCAAACCGCTTGTTAAAAAAACGCAACTCGATCCTACAGAATTAGTCAATTACAGGCCGATCTCGAATCTACCTTTTCTGTCAAAGATATTAGAAAAAGCAGTGTCTTCACAACTGTGTTCCTTTCTTGAAAGAAATGATATCTGCAAAGATTTCCAGTCAGGATTTAGACGGTACCATTGTACCGAGACAGCTCTCGTTAGAGTCACAAATGATTTGCTCTTATCATCCGATCGTGGTTGTGTCTCTCTATTAGTGTTACTCGATCTTAGTGCTGCATTTGACACTATCGACCACAACATTCTTTTAAATAGACTCGAAAATTATGTTGGCATTAGTGGAATTGCACTAGCATGGTTTAAATCATACTTATCTGACCATTATCAGTTTGTAGCAGTAAATGAAGAGATGTCTCATCGATCACAAGTTCAGTATGGCGTACCACAAGGCTCAGTACTAGGACCGTTGCTGTTCACTCTGTACATGCTACCATTAGGAGATATCATTAGGAAGCATGGCATTAGCTTTCACTGTTATGCCGACGATACTCAGCTGTATATTTCTTCAAAACCTAACGAAACTTACCAATTCACAAAATTAACGGAATGCATAGCTGATATAAAAAATTGGATGACTCGTAATTTCCTACTACTTAATTCTGAAAAAACAGAGATTCTAATTATTGGACAAAAAACTTCCTCACGTAATAACCTAGAATACTGTCTAACACTTGATGGCTGCTCTGTCGAGTCTTCGTTGTCGGTTAGGAACCTGGGTGTGCTCTTTGATACCAATCTTTCATTTGAAAGTCACGTGTCTAGTATCTGTAAAACCGCATTTTTCCATCTTAAAAATATATCTAAATTACGCCATATGCTCTCATTGACAAATGCGGAACAATTAGTTCATGCGTTCATGACCTCAAGGCTAGATTATTGTAATGCTCTACTGGGTGGTTGTCCTGCACGCTTAATAAACAAACTACAGCTAGTTCTAAACGCAGCAGCTCGAGTTCTTACCAGAACCAGGAAGTATGACCATATTAGCCCGGTTCTGTCAAAACTGCATTGGCTATCTATTAAACATCACATACATTTTAAAATATTGCTGATTACTTACAAAGCACTAAATGGTTTAGCTCCGCAGTACTTGAGCGAGCTCTTAACGCATTATAGTCCTTCACGTCTATTGCGATCTCAAAATCTCCGGCCAGTTAATAATACCTAGAATATCAAAATCGACTGCTGGCGGTAGATCTTTCTCCTATTTAGCACCAAAACTTTGGAACAGTATTCCTACCATTGTCCGGGAAGCAGACACACTCTGTCAGTTCAAAGCTAGATTAAAGACACATCTCTTTGACCTAGCATTCACATAATACATTATAGACTTCTATAATTCAGTGTTAGGCTGCATAGATTAGGTCAGCTGGAACCGGCAACACTTCCCATAAATCCTGATGTACTCGTTACATCATAAAAAAAATGGCATCTACGCTAATTTTAGTGTCTTTGTTTATCCCAAGGTTTTCCCGCAGCCTGCCGGATCCAGGCCATATCCAGATCTGACGAAGGACCTTCGCCTGGACCCGATGTCAACCCAGTGCTGAAGTGCCAACTAGTCTCTCCCTATGGAGGATCCCTTTACCACTCTACAGATAAAGCGTTGTCCTGAAACTCAATTCACGTACCTACCCCGAATTGATAAAATAAAATAAAATTCTGTATAAAAAATTATAAGGAAACGCCAGTACTTTGTTTAGGCTTGGTTTGTAGGGAATTCCAAACCTGCGCACATATATTCAAACACACATAACTATAGAACCAATTCTTAATGCGACGGAAGCGAATTAATCAAAACTAACTTTAGCTGGAAAATAACTTTAAAGAACCGCTATAAAGCCAAAACAATCTCTGTTACCTTAAATTATACGTTTATCTCTGTAAAGCTGCTTTGAAACAATCTACATTGTTAAAAGCGCTATATAAATGAAGATGACTTGACTTGACTTGACTGAGGAAACTGTATAACTCCGTCGCTTACGCTGAAGATAAATATCCGGAGGTAGCTTCCATATTGCTTGGAGATTTTAACCAAGCTTCTTTGAGCAAGGTACTGCCGAAATATTTGCAGCATATTCATTTCAAAACTCGCGGCAGTAAAACTTTAGATCACTGTTACTCTCCCTTCCGCAATGCTTACAAACCCCTCCTCCGGCCACCGTTCGGGAAGTCAGACCACACCTCTATTTTGCTGCTGCCAGCCTATAAGCATAAGTTAAAGCAGACAGCGTCCAGCGTACTTCCTAAGTAACCGCCGTCAGGTGGTTAGGATGGGGTCCATCACCTCTGCTCCTCTAACCGTGAGTACCGGAGCACCCCTAGGCTGTGCTTAGTCCTCTTCTTTACTCACTGTACACATATGACTGCACACCATTACAGTCGTCAAACCTCATTATCAAGTACGCTGATGACACCACGGTAGTGGGCCTGATTAGAGGTGACAACGAGTTGTTGTACAGGGAGGAAGTGGAGAATCTGGTACAATGGTGTCAGGATAACTATTTGTCACTAAATGTGGCAAAAACGAAAGAGCTGGTGGTGGACTTCAGGAAGAGGAAGAGAGCTGAATTGACTCCTTTGATGATTCAAGTCAAGTCATCTTCATTTATATAGCGCTTTTAACAATGTAGATTGTTTCAAAGCAGCTTTACAGAGATAAACGTATAATTTAAGGTAACAGAGATTGTTTTGGCTTTATAGCGGTTCTTTAATAAAGTTATTTTCCAGCTAAAGTTAGTTTTGATTGATTCGCTTCCATCGCAACGATCATTTGTTATTAAATTTGGGGCCTAATCTATTCCAAACAGATTCAGGGGAATGCTGTGGAAAGGGTGAGCAGTTTTAAGTTCCTTGGGATCAACATCACCAACAACCTCACCTGGGACCTACACACTACAAGAATAGTGGGGAAGGCCCAGCAACGCCTATTCCACCTTAGGCGTTTGAGGAAATTTGCTAACATTTTTGCTCTTGCATTGTATGTAAATATGATATGAGATGCAACTTCAGTAAACTGAAACTGAAACTACTGAGACCCCTCGACCTGGCTATGTGCCCAGGTTCCTACCACTCCTCACAGGGACCAGGTGGTGAACCTACAAGCGCTGCCCCTGGAGGAGGCAGACCCAGCCCTGGCTTTGCTCTGTCCCCTCCGTGCACTGCTACTGTACGTGGACAGAACTCAAAGCTTCAGGACCTCAGACTAGCTCTTTGTCTGTTACGGAGGCCAGCAGAAGGGGAAGGCTGTCTCTAAGCTGAGGATGGCCCTCTGGATAGTGGTTTCCATTGCCTTGGCTTACCAAGCACAAGGCGTGCCCTGCCCGCTCAGGTTGCATGCTCACTCCACGAGAGGCATTGTATCCTCCTGGGCGCTGGCATGTGGCGCCTCGCTAACAGATATATGTCGAGCTGCGGGCCGGGGCGACACCTAACACGTTCACTAGATATTATAGCCTACGTGTAGAGCCAATCTCCTCCCGTGTTCTCACCATAAACGGGTAGAAGCACAGAGAGGCCTGGCTCTGTCAGCCCCTTATTGCTCCTGAGTGAAAAACCTGTTGAGTCCTCCAACACCCTCAGCCCAGACATGGCGGAGCGTCCAGCACCAGGCCTTTATCCGTTGAATCCTTGAGAACCGGGTCTAGGCTGGGTTCCATATGTGTGACCCTGTGGGGATCCGATGTGTGTTTTCTTCCACGGCTGCTCCTAAACGTAAGCCTGTGTCTTTCCCTTGGGCTAAGTCACCTAGTATTTCATATGCAGTACAACCTTCGGGTTAGTCCATATGTATATCTCCACATAACACCTTCGGGGAAGAATGTGGATTCCACAGCGTTCTCCTTCCTAACAGAAAGGGCACACTATCACGGAACAAGAGTGACAGATATATATTGTGGCCCTTTGTTAGGGATTCCTATTCGTCGATCCCCGGCGTCGAGAGAGCGACTGAAGAGGAACATCTCGGTTACATATGGTAACCCTCGTTCCCTGAAGGAGGGAACGGAGACGCCACGTCCCGTCGCCACATCTGCTGCGGCCTGCTGGGTCAGCGAGCTCATCGGCTCGTCTCCTTAGCAAAAAACTGAAGTGCAATCGCACCTTCAGCTCATTATATACCCGCGCTTTGTGGCTGAAAAGCTGATGCAAATGATTGCACGTCAATGTGCATTGGCTCGTTTAGTTTCACTCGAAGTAGATTGGCCTCTCTAGCGAGATTCCTATTCGTCGGTCCCCGACGTGGTGTCTCCATTTTCTCCTTCAGGGAACGAGGGTTACCATATGTAACCGAGATGTTTTTCTTTACAAAGTGACATCGCCAACTACTGGCCTGGCATGCATAATAAAGTCATAATTTTAATCGTTTTTGCTGAATCCGTGTGAATGGGGATCTTTTTGACTATTGTCGTCTGTACGGAAAAAAAACGCAAAAGAATATGTTGTGTAAACATACCCTAATATTAAACTTCCTGGATTGACTGCAGATCCTCAAATCTACCCTATACTTCAACCAGTGATATTATCAAAACAGTTCAGTTCCAATTTCAATTTCTAAGCATGGTTCTTTGTAGAATCTTATAAAAAGGGTTCTGCTATTTTTACAAGCCCAAGAACCCTATTCTGGTAATGTTTAGATCTATTTTTCTTAAGAGTGTACAATATATGACTCTGAAGGGCAAATTACTGATTTACCATCAGTTTACCGTGTACAGCATGATGCAATTTAATGATAGCAAATGAGATGTATACACTTTTAGCAATATTGTTATTGCTAAATAACAATTTAGCCCTTCGGGGACAGGGCTTGCAAGTTAACCACCCAGTGCCGAAAAGGAGTGATGGGAACTTTGTGCACGTATCCGGGCCAGGGCCTCAGGATCACATGAGAAGGCACAATTTGCCGACCAAAAATATCTGCAGGTATCCCACCTTCTTGATGGAAGTGAGCACAGTCAGTGCAGTGCTGTCAATCGCACAATTAGGCTCGCCCAGAATGTAAATGGCGCGGAGCGACCTGGGCATATGCTGACTCCAGAGGAGGAGATGTCGGGCGAGATTTGACATGAAACGTGAGCACACCCCGCCTTGATGTACGCAACCATAGCAGTGTTTTCCGTGCAGACCAACATGTGCTTGCTCTGAAGCAACAGTTGAAAATGGTGCAGGGCAAGTAGCTCTGTCAGCAATTGGTATGCCATTGCAGTCAAGGTCCTGTCCAGGATCCCGAAGCTGCATGCCCACTGCACACACCGTCCCAGCCCGTTATAGAGGCATCTGTTGGCAACATGTCTGGACACTTGTTCTAAGGGCATTCTGGCTCGTAAAAAAAGCGCAGCTTGTGAAGCGCAGATCTAAGATCGGCCGTAACCCACTGCCTTTCTTGGGTACAATGAAGTACGGGCTGTGAAATCCTAACTTCATCTTGGCTGGAGGGACAGGCTCTATTGCGTCCTTCGCCAGCAGAACCACAAATTCTGCATGCAGGACAGGTGCGTCTTTGCCTGCCACCGAGGTAAACCGGACGCCAGGGGGGGATGCCTGGCAAACTGAATCGCATAGCCAAGTCTGATTGTCCGAAATGAGCCAGCAGGACGGACTGGGAAGTGCTATCCAGGCTCCTTAGCTCTTTGTGAGCTACACCAAAGGGACAGCCGTGAGTGTGGTGTAACTCTTACCTGGCTCAGTGGTTCCCACAAGGCACTGGCCTGTGGTGAAAGAAGGGGGGCTGAGAATGAAGAAGCAGAGTGTCGCTCACTGCCAAACCAAACCCAGTATGGAGACTGAGAAAACTGTCCTAAAAGACTGGTCTTTTATTGAAAAAGTGGGGAAATGAACTATTTAAATGAAACTGAAGGTTCGCTGCCCGGCCCTCCTACAGGGAAAGGAGTGTTGCGGGCCCGCGCTGTAAATTCCGTTGCCCAGAGGGCGAGGTCAGTCGCTGTGCAAAGTTTCTGCATCAACCCCGGCTCAGATCTACCTTCGTGCAGTTCTTTGAGTGCTTTGGCCTGATGGACTTGCAAGATGGCCATCACATTCAGGGCGGAAGCGGCCTGTCCAGCAGCACTGCAAGCCTTAGCTGTCATGACTGAACAGACAGGAAACAGTTGCAGGTACTCAAAAAGTGTTTAATATCTCAATAAAGTCAGAAACAGTACAGGAACAAAGAAGGGCGGCGACTCAGGCTCGTGCAGGGACTTTCCGATGGTCTGTGGTGCTCTGGTGCTGTGATAGTGCAGAATCCCGATCCCGGTGTTTGAGTGCGGTGAATCCAGTGACGAGGAACAAGACGGCGAGAAGACAAGGCAGGCAAACACGGACACGGCAAACTTCACGGGAAACACAGACACGGCAACACAGGACCTCAACAAACAATCCGACACTGGAACAGAGAATGGTGTGAGTATATATAGGCAATGGGAATGAACAGCAGCTGTGAACAGTGATTGTGATGATGATGATGATCAGCTGGAGCGCTGACAGACACGTGAGCGGGACAACGCCCACTCACACATAAACACAACGACACGAGACAAGAAAGAAACAATGCATTCAACAACCGTGACAGTACCCCCTCCTCTAGGAACGCCTCACGGTGTTCCCAGACTCCCTTACCTGTCGATTGTAATCATCGATAAGAGAGTGATCCAGGATGTCACGAGCCGGAACCCAACTTCTCTCCTCCGGACCGTAACCTTCCCAGTCCACCAGGTACTGGAATCCGCGTCCCCTCCGCCTAGAGTCCATAATGCGACGGACCGAATAGGATGGTTCCCCATCTACGAGTCGCGGCGGTGGGGGAACCGGGGCAGGCGGATTAATGCGGGAAAAAAAAACGGGTTTAATTTTGGACACGTGGAATACCGGATGAATTCTCCTGTACACTGGAGGGAGGTTGAGGCGGACTGCCACCGGACTAACAATCTTGGTGACAGAAAACGGGCCAATGAATTTAGGAGCCAGTTTATTGGATACGGAGCGGAGCGGAATGTTCTTAGTAGAAAGCCACACTTTGGAACCGACGACATATACGGGAGGTCTAGACCGGTGGCGATCGGCTTTGACCTTGGTGCGCGCCCGCACACGGAGGAGAGTCTCACGGGCCCTTGTCCATGTGCGGTGACACCTCTGGACGAAGGCGTGAGCGGAGGGGACCGCGACTTCGGATTCCAGACTAGGAAAGACCGGTGGCTGGTATCCTATACTACACTCAAAAGGAGATAGGCCCGTAGCTGACACTGGCAACGAATTGTGGGCGTACTCCACCATAGGCAGTTGCTGACTCCAGGAGGAAGGATTCCTGGCAGCCGTACATCGCAAGGTTCTCTCCAGGTCTTGGTTGGCTCTCTCAGTTTGACCATTGCTCTGAGGGTGAAACCCGGAAGACAGACTGACCGTCGCCCCCAGTAACTTACAAAACTCTCGCCAAAATTTGGACACAAATTGGGGACCCCTGTCGGAAACCACGTCTGTCGGGAGGCCATGTAACCGAAAGACGTGATTAACGACTGCAACCGCTGTCTCCTTGGCTGAGGGTAATTTGGGCAAGGGAACAAAGTGGGCTGCCTTCGAGAATCGGTCCACCACGGTTAAAACTACCGTGTTACCCTGGGAGGGTGGGAGGGCGGTAACAAAATCTAGAGCGATATGGGACCAGGGTCTCGAAGGCACCGACAGCGGTTGGAGTAACCCATCTGGGGGTCGATTGGAAGACTTACCAATAGCACAAACTGAGCAAGCCAAAACAAAATCGTGAACGTCGCGAGCCATAAGCGGCCACCAGAATCGTTGTCTGACCAAATAGAGGGTGCGACTAACTCCTGGATGACAGGCTAGACTAGAACAATGACCCCACCGAATAACGTCTGGACGTAGTTCCTCCGACACAAATAAGCGGTTCGGTGGGCACCGGATCGGAGGCGTTACCCCTTCTAGAGCCTTCTTGACTCTCGATTCGACCTCCCAAGTGAGCGTAGAGATAATTAGGGTCTCAGGAAAAATACGCTCGGGAGTAGGTGCGTGTTCGGATCGATCAAAAATACGCGACAAAGAATCGGGTTTGATGTTTTTGGAACCCGGACGATACGAGAGGGTAAAATCAAATCGGCCGAAAAAAAGTGCCCACCGCGCCTGCCTGGAGTTCAACCTTTTAGCGGATCTAATGTACTCCAGATTCTTATGATCCGTCCAGACGATAAAGGGTACCCCGGACCCTTCTAACCAATGACGCCATTCTTCCAAGGCTAACTTGACTGCCAACAACTCCCTGTTGCCAATGTCGTAATTTTGTTCAGCTGGTGATAAGCGATGGGATAAAAACGCGCATGGATGCATCTTGTTGTCTGAAGGTGAGCGTTGTGAAAGAACTGCGCCTACCCCCACCTCTGACGCGTCGACCTCCACCACAAACTGACGTGAGTAATCAGGGGCGATTAAGATGGGAGCCGAAACAAAGCGGCTCTTGAGGTTGGAAAAAGCAGTCTCGGCTGCTTCCGACCACCTGAACGCAGTTCTGGGGGAGGTCAAGGCAGTCAGAGGTGCGGCTAGTTGGCTAAAGTTGCGAATAAAACGCCGGTAGAAATTGGCGAACCCCAGAAACCTCTGTAGGGCCTTACGGGAATCTGGGTTTGGCCACTCTACCACAGCCTTAACTTTGTCAGGATCCATACGCATACCCTCAGCCGACACGATGTGTCCTAAGAAAGGGACCGACTGTGCATGAAAAGCGCATTTCTCCGCCTTGACAAAAAGCCCATTCTCTAGCAACCTTTGGAGAACTCGTCGGACGTGCTGCACGTGTTCCTGGAGAGACGAGGAAAAAATCAGAATGTCATCCAGGTAAACATAAATAAACTGATCGATCATGTCTTGCAGCACGTCATTGACGAGTGCTTGGAAGACTGCGGGACTGTTGGACAAACCGAAAGGCATGACCAAGTATTCAAAGTGCCCCCTAGGGGTGTTGAAGGCAGTCTTCCACTCATCCCCCTTCCTGATACGAACCAAATGATAAGCATTACGTAAGTCCAATTTTGTGAAGATGGATGCTCCCTGCAACCTCTCGAAGGCTGAAGACATCAACGGCAAAGGATAAGTATTCTTTACCGTGATGTTGTTCAGCCCCCGGTAATCAATACAAGGTCGCAGCGATCCATCCTTCTTCCCCACAAAAAAGAACCCCGCCCCCGCCGGAGATAAGGGAGGTTGGATGAACCCGGATGCTAGAGAATCAGAAATATATTTCTCCATAGCCTCCCTCTCCGGAACCGAGAGTGAATAAATCTTGCCTTTAGGCGGAGACTTACCTGACAGTAAATCTATAGCACAGTCGTAGGGACGGTGCGGAGGAAGAGAAGCAGCCCTTGACTTACTGAACACTTCCCTCAGGTCACGGTACTCCGCGGGCACGTTTGATAAATCCACTGCTTCCTCCTGCAACACAGGAACAGAGACAACAGAACAGGCAGACACAAGACAAGAACTATGACATTCAGTGCTCCAGGCTGATATGGTTCTTTGTTTCCAGTCAATGCGGGGGTTGTGTTGATTGAGCCAGGGGTGACCCAATACAATGGGGGTGTGATGGGAGTCCGTGATGTAGAATGATATTGTCTCTGCGTGGTTCCCTGAGATGATGAGTGTAATGTTCTCGGTGGCCTGGGAGATGGTGGGTAGTGACTGTCCATTGAGTGCATGTACGGTGATTCTCTGGGGGAGTGTTCTGAGTGGGACTTGAAGCTGTAGTGCGAAGGTGCGATCCATAAAATTACCTTCGGCCCCGGAGTCCACCAGTGCGGTGCAGTGATGATCGTGGACAGACCATCTAAGTCTTCCCGGGAGGATGGTGGATGTAGATGAGGACTTTTCGGCGGAGATCCCACCCGATAGTAGCCTCATGCTTACTATCGGGCTTGGCCTTTTACCGGGCAGTTGTTGGCAAAGTGTCCCGCTCCCCCGCAGTACAGGCAAAGGCCAAGGGATCTCCGCCTCTCCCTCTCCTCCCGGGAAAGCCGAGCTCGACCCACCTGCATGGGCTCGGGATCGGAGAGACCGACCGCGTCCATGCCGCTGGACCGCTGATGTTCCACCCCCCCACGAGGCAGGCTGGGTGGAGCGCGTGGTCCGACCCGGGCAAGTCGGGCGTCCACCCTCAGAGCCAGATCGATAAGTCCATTCAGTGAGGGGGGTAGGTCCAGGGCGTAGATCTCCCTCTGGACGCGGTCGGCCAGCCCATGCAGGAACCTATCCCACTGCGCTTCCTCGTTCCAGCGACACTCGGCCGCCAGGGTCTTAAACTCAATGGCATAATCGGAAACCGATCGATCTTGCTGACGTAGATCTGATAAGACCCTGGCAGCCTCTCTCCCCGCGACCGCGCGGTCGAAAACTCTCCTCATCTCCGAGGAGAGCTCCTGGAACGAGGAACAGCATGGTTCTTGATTCTCCCACACCGCCGTCCCCCATAGTGCCGCTCTCCCAGTCAGTAGTGTCAGAACGAATGCCACCTTCGTCCCCTCTCTCTCGAATGTCCGTGGCTGGAGAGCAAAATGCATGCTGCATCGAGTCAAAAACGGCCGGCAAAAGTTAGGCTCACCAGAGTAAGGCTCAGGAGTCGGAAGGCGTGGCTCCGACTGGGAGGCGGGCATCGGTGGTGTGGGAGGGACGGGCGGTGCGGCTGGCGCAGCGGGAGGTTGCAGCTGTTGAAAACGCTGGGTCAGCTCGGACACCTGCGTGACGAGAGCCTGAATCGCGCGCGCCGCATCCCCTTGATGACGGTCCTGAGCGTCCATCCTTTGAATACTTGCACGAACAAAGTCATCCATTGTTGCTGCGGCGCCACCTGCTGCTTCCATCGTCTGGTCGGATTGTTCTGTCATGACTGAACAGACAGGAAACAGTTGCAGGTACTCAAAAAGTGTTTAATATCTCAATAAAGTCAGAAACAGTACAGGAACAAAGAAGGGCGGCGACTCAGGCTCGTGCAGGGACTTTCCGATGGTCTGTGGTGCTCTGGTGCTGTGATAGTGCAGAATCCCGATCCCGGTGTTTGAGTGCGGTGAATCCAGTGACGAGGAACAAGACGGCGAGAAGACAAGGCAGGCAAACACGGACACGGCAAACTTCACGGGAAACACAGACACGGCAACACAGGACCTCAACAAACAATCCGACACTGGAACAGAGAATGGTGTGAGTATATATAGGCAATGGGAATGAACAGCAGCTGTGAACAGTGATTGTGATGATGATGATGATCAGCTGGAGCGCTGACAGACACGTGAGCGGGACAACGCCCACTCACACATAAACACAACGACACGAGACAAGAAAGAAACAATGCATTCAACAACCGTGACATTAGCCGCCAGGGCTGTCCTCGTCTTACAGGCCTTGGGCGGGAGAAGCCTTGGACCAGATTCGCGGGCATCGGATGAGGACAGGAAACGACCACATCCAGAAACACACGGTCGGAAAGACATCTAAAAGAGTGCTTGCTCTTTTAGGGAAATCTGCTCTTTTTAGCTTAAGGGCCAAGGAGGCAATCGCTGCACTTATCCATGCAGTGAACTCGAAGGCGAAACGCCGCTGAATAGACAAGGCAAGGCAAGTTTATTTATATAGCACATTTCATACACAATGGTAATTCAAAGTGCTTTACAGAGAATAAATTAAAATAATTAAAATAATCAAAAGAAATAAGAATAATTAAAACAGTTTAGAATAAAATAAAATAAAATAAAATAAAATAAAATAAAATAAAATACAGAACAAATAGTCGGACGAACAGTGGCACAGTGCTCGTTCAGTAAATGCACAGCTTAAACAGATGTGGTTTGAGTCTGGATTTGAATGGGACTACTGTAGGAGCACATCTGATCTCTTCTGGAAGGTGGTTCCAGCTGTGGCTGGCATAGTAGCTAAAAGCAGACTCACCATGCTTAGAGTGAACCCTTGGTATTTCTAGCTAATGTGATCCTAATGATCTGAGTGATCTTTTGGGTTTATATTCAGTGAGCATATCTGCAATGTATTGAGGTCCTAGGCCATTGAATGCTTTATATACCAGTAATAATACTTTAAAATCTATCCTAAATGTAACTGGGAGCCAGTGTACACTTTCTCTCCAGCAAGAAAGATCTCCTCTCAATTGCAAGCTCTTTTAGAAGCAGTAAATGCTCTTATTGAGGTGATTGGTAGAGAGTGATAGCTGTACGCAAGCACTCGGCTTGGAAGAAAAAATTTGGATGAGTGGATGTATGCTATCATCTTATAGACCAGTGTGTACAGGGAGTGGCTTGGCATGCAAATTCCACTTGCCAATTCCATTGTAATGGGTAAGAGTAAGAGTAATGGGTATTAATCTTGATCTGTAAGAGGACATAATCAATGGGTTCTTCAATATGTCCTCTATTAAGTTGATCTGAGCTGCGGCTCCTTTAGAGTTCATGCCAAACATTAAATCTCTTCCTCCTACACAGGGTGGCAGAAATACAGGTTAATCTGAGCTCACCGGCTGCTGCAGACACAAGATTTAAGGCTCTGACTGGGCCAGCCAGGGATTCTTGAGTGAACAACTGTGAATTACTTTAACAGGTGTGAATCTCTGTATGTGTGTGACCTTCTCTACAATGTAGCAGTTTGTGCGCAAGTTGTGATGTCTTGCCTAATTTGTTTATGCCTAATACCCGTTTCACATTTACCTTTACTCATCTGACATTTATTCATCTTGCCAACAGGTGATCCAAGAGAACCAACTGTTCTCTTTATTGTGTTTGCAGAATTCTAGAACAGAGTGTGTGAGGGGTGCGGAGTGGAATATGCAGAAAGTCAAGTGTGATTGTGCTTATATTCAGTACAACAGCACTCTTGCTTTTGTGATTTTGCTTAAATATAACTTGTCTTGAACACCTGACACATGTGTATAGGACATTGAATTCTCATCTGTCTGTCAAACACTGCATATTTGCATGGAGACCTTCTTTCCAAAAATGGATGTTGAATATATGTTAGTGAGAATGTTGGAGAGAAGCCAAACCATGCAGCATTTTCGGATGACAAGGGTGAGATGTGTTAGTAATGTAGCATGAAATCAGTAGGGTAAATAAAGCTGTCTGTTATCTCTCTACCATGTGATGAGGCAGAAGCCAAAGGATTTAATAGGACTTACTCAAGAGGGAGTTGATGCCCGCAGGAGAATGCAAACGTCTTCCTGTCAAAAAAACGTCTGACAGCTCCTTACTTTCTCTCCTGGCTTATTCACCGTGGTCCTAATTCCTCACCGAGCGACTGCAGAGATAAGTGATTTAGTTTGCATTAGATTGTTGAAACAGTTTTCAACATAGTTGACATAGTGACATTGCATATTTGTTGCATACAAATATGTCACTTCCTGTCACAAATAATTGTTCAGTGCACGTTTTTTTTTATTTTTATTTTTTTTTATGGAAAAATCCCTATCCCTACGTGATATTATGAGTAAGAATGTATTTACATAAAATGCATTTCTACCATACGTACATTAATTATGTTTGCATAGACACTAAAACATACAATACAGATGTATTAACAGCATCTAAAACGTGAATCATTTACGTGTGAACAGCCTTACAGATGTGCAAATGTTTTCAAATCTTTATTTAATAAATGAGTATTTAATTAGTGGAATTAAGTCAAAAGAGCAATTTCTTGTCAATTAAATAATTTAGAGCTCAACAAAAAATGTATATTCACTTTTTTCGCAGGTCTGCAAGTCATACTTTCAAAATCCTCTTATGCTTCCAGGTTTTCCTTGACTGTGGGAACCCTGCTTATTAGACCAAGATACAGGAGCATTTCCTGTGGCACTGAACAGAATAGTCAAGAGTTCAAACTCCTGAAAATAAATTAAGACACAAATCTTCAGGCATTTTATGTTTGAACATGTTTTATGAAAAAAACAACAACACACATTTCACTTCTCATTTACAGGTACATGTCTGAAATTATATATATAAAAAATTGTCAACACTTTTTTCTTTAAATATTTAGTGTTTTTTTTTTTTTTTTTTTTTTAGATTTAATAATTAGTTTATACAATACAGACCCAGACTCATGAACCTTCTGCAGTTAATCCTGTTCTGAGTGATCAGTTTGATCATGAAGAGATATTTCTATCCCAATAAGAGTGGTCTCTTAGGATGACAATGGTCCCATGCAAAGCACATGAGACGTCACTGAATGATTTGATGAGTTTCATGAAAATGAAATGAATATGCTATGGCCTTCACAGTCACCAGATCTCAACCCATTCACATTTCACATTTAATGCATTCAGCAGATGCTTTTATCCACAGTGACTTATTGCATTCAAGGTATCAAGGTTTTTTTTTTGTATTATTATTATTATTATTATTATTAATCAGTCCATGCATTCCCTGGGAATTCAACCCATGACCTTGTTGTTTATATCACTATGCTTAACTGTTTGAGCTACAGGAATGAACTAAAAAAAATTGAATACCCATGGGAGATTTTGGGCCGATGTGTTAGACAGCGCTTTCCACCATCATCATCATCAAAACAGCAAAATATTGTTTGGAAAAATGGTGTTCCATCCCTCCAGTAGAGTTCCAGAGTCTGTATAATCAATACTGTGAACTGAAGCAGTTCTGGTGACATGTGGTGGCATATAGCCCAATTCACACTGCTGGCGACTTTGTCACTGTATGTCGCTGGTCTCTGTACTGTGAAGATGCTTGTGGTGTCCCAGTGCTGTTGCTCTAATGTTATTGGTAGACTGCACATCTGGCCATATCTTCAGAAAATACAATCACAAATGAATGATCTATAAAACTATATCATTCTAATTTGACTTAGAAATAATTAGACTTAAAATAATTAAAAGGAGCATTCTGCTATTGGAGAGTGTTGTTATGTAATCTACAGCAGTGCTCAGTGCATTAAATCATTAACCAGATAAAAGATCAATCAATCAATCACTCATACTGTTTTTTAAAAATAGTATGTTTTTTTTTAATTACTAAAACGTCATCCGAATTTGACAAATAATCAATTTTCTTGTCCCTAATAATGAATGAATGAATGAATGAATGAATGAATGAATCCTGTCCTGTCTTGCCTGCACTCGAAATTCGCTGCTCATTTACATAAAGTTGAAATTTTTGAACTTCTGTTGCGTGACTCCTGTCCCTTGACTCCTGCATTCTGTCGCCAGCGGTCACTTTCGCTCGTGTCACAGAGATTTGAATGATGGGGATCGTGTTGCTTTGTTGCGCCGTGTCGCTGGTGGTGTGAATGGGGCTAAAGACATTTAGGTTGTTATTTTTCCTTTAATTTATAGTCCATCTGTGTGAATGATTTAAAAAGTATATCTCACATACATCAGGTACGTTTTTACTTTTCTTCTTCTTGGCATCACTTCAAGCTGAATCTCTTTTGGGCAACTCTGTTTTGTGGACCATATTATGTTACTGCCAGGTCCTGCCACCTCATTCTCCACAGCATAGGCCTAAGGCAAATTATCAACACCTACTCTACCGAGCTCCAGGCTCAGTCTTTTCTGGAAACTCTTTCATTGCCGGACAACCAGCATCTGCCACACACCCCGTTGGGGGCTTTTAAAATACTGTTTGTTTTCAACCTCCAGAAATTCTCTCACATTACTCTTCTCAGCTCGCTTCACTGACTGCCAATATCTGCAAGAATTCAGTTCGAAACACCATTCTTGGCTCACACTGCTGCCAATGCTCCCTCTGCCCCCATTACCTTCATGCCGTCATTGAGCTGTGTGTCTCTCCACATGAAGAGTTCCTGCCTGTTTAGCTCCAAAACTTCTTTATCCTTGTTTTTGACATTGCATAGCATCAATACATTACAGCTCAAAACTTTTACATTCCCATATTTTCCTGTT
Source organism: Scardinius erythrophthalmus (assembly GCF_964197995.2). Taxonomy (NCBI): domain Eukaryota; kingdom Metazoa; phylum Chordata; class Actinopteri; order Cypriniformes; family Leuciscidae; genus Scardinius; species Scardinius erythrophthalmus. The sequence continues at coordinate 9,417,566 of NC_138245.1, read as the reverse complement.
TCTTACTGGAAAGCTGCTTTGAAACAATCTGTATTGTATTAAGCAACATATAGATAAATGTGATTTGACTTGTTTGGAAGGACATACTGTAGAGTTGCTTTATAGCTGAATTGAATTTGTATCATAATTGATGAACTTTGCAACATTAGCACTGTTATGGAAATGAATTGAATCAACGTTGAACTTACTTGAGCTGAATAATGAAACAATTGCCTTCTGTAGAAATGTTTATACAGTAGATGACTTGAACTCATTTCATAATCAATAAATCAACATTGACTGTTATTGAACTGAATCAACATTTAACTGACTTGAGCTGAATAATGAAACGGGTTGTCTTCTGTAGAGCTGCTTTATATAACTGACAAACTTTTCAACATTAACATGTTATTTTCCTATTTATTACTCCAAAGCTGCTTTGAAACAATCCATATTGTATAAATCAATGTGTATAAATGTGACTTGACTTGTTTGGAAGGACATACAATTCTGCCTCCAGTGCAGACAAATAACTGTATTTTGTACCATTCTAATAAAAAGCCTCAAAATTATTCATGGCATCACAAGATTCAAAGCGATGAGAGAATATAAAAATTGTACACCACAGAAGCTTAAATGAAAAAATAATGTGTAGAAATGCAACATTGTAACTTCGGACAGATATTCAGCACTGAACTGATTCATGTTCCTTTGACCATTGCTGACTCGCGCCTCCTACAAGCTCTGAAACAAATGGCATTCCTGTAAACAGGCTGTTTGTAGATACGGCCAGCTAAGCCTGAACACAAGATGTCCTGGGGAATTTGGGGAGCAAGGGATGTTGATAGGTCATGAGAGAGAAAGAGAGAGAGAGTGATTTCAACACAAGATAGAGTGCAGTTCAAGCTCTGTTAAAGTGAAATGAAAAACATTTCCCTCCACTGTCCTCACATCCACCATCTGACCTCTATGGACACTGGATTGTTTTTTTTTTTGTTTTTTTTTGTTTTTTGCAGGGCTTAGTGAATTGTTAGGAATGGTAGTTGGGGAAATTTTAGAGTAAAAATCTATCAGTGTGCAACAACTGACCTTACTGATGGCAAGCGTAATAAATCATCACTTGTGAATTCTGGGTCCAAAAGCTGCTGACGTGCTTGTACTAGTATGCTGCTAATCTATGAGCATGACAATGAAATATTCCTTACAGGATTAGTTTGGCCAAAAAATGATGTCTCTATTTACACACCCTGATGTCATTAAGTGAAGTTTGCTTAACTTTTCTCTGTGGAAGAAAAAAGAAGAGGATGTAAAAATGGCCTTTCCCATAAAATGTCTCTATCTGTCTATCTGGCAGTCAGTCTGTCTGTCCGTCCGTCCGTCCGTCCGTCCGTCCGTCCATCCATCCATCCATACATCCATACATCCATCCATCAGTAGTTGAAATGATCTAAGACTGCATCATCCACAGTCCTGTTTCCATTCATGTAAAATTAAATACCTAACTTGACTAAGTTCCATGAAAGCATATTATTGCCTCCAAAAGCTCCTGTTTGTAAACAATTTCAGTTCCATAAAAGGGTATATTTCTAAGTGAAACAGGATATTCAAAACAGAAAAAAAGTACAGAAAGAATTGATTGGATCTTGAAAGTGACCATTCCACACCAGAATGGAGCCAGACTAATTATAAATGAATGCCTAAATAGTGATTTGGCTGCATGGCCTGGCTGCAAGTGATGTCAGTGGAAAGTTGTTTCAGTTATTGCTTTTAATTTTTTTTTATTAAAGATTATGAGGTGAATTGTTTTTCTTTGGAATAACATGCACCAATGAATCATTCACAATACGACTAGAAACATACACTGAGAAAATTTTCATTTCATGTTGACATTACAGCATGAATGTTAACCATATGGGTATTCCTATACTTTAAGAAGCCATATGACAGCTTTGCATGATAAACAGACTGAAATATGCAGGCGAGTGAATGATGAGAGAACTTTTTTTTAACACACTGTCATTAATATTATATATATGTTTGCAAAGCAAACAAGCAAATAAGCATTTTAGAATGATTTCTGAAGAATCACGTGATGCTGAAGACTGGAGTAATGATGCTGAAAATTCGGATGTTTTTACTGCCTGTTTGATCAAAGAAATTGCAGCCTTGGTGAGCATAAGAGACTTCTTTCAAAATGATTAAAATACAATTTAATTCTTAATTATTCCAATCTTTTAGTGTTTACTTCAGAAAAGTTTTGAAGTGTCACTGTAAAAAGAACACGCTTTTCAGTAAAACAATTAAGCCCACTGTTACTCTCCTGTTTGTTTGAAATGTTCCAGTTTGCAGCTTTTTCTGAAGTATCAGGGTCTCGGGCTGCCAAGTAACATCAACCCAAATGATGTGAACACTGTGCTCATTATGTAGCCCTGCTGCCCTGCTGTTTTTCACCAGCACTACAGTGGACAGATGGTCACAAACACTGACCAGCTATTTCCTGGTCACCTGAGCAGCAAGGAGCGGCTCACTTTGAGCTGGGTTCCTGCCTGCCTCCGTGGGTCCTGGGAAGGGTCAACGCGAGCCAGCATGTGAAAGGAGCCATACTGCCATATTTGTTATTCCAGCAAAGTCTTCTGGTTGAGAATAGGCCACCAACATCTTTTTGTGAATGAGGAACGTAAGGTTTACATGGTCTAATCAAATCTCAACAAAGCATTCGAATTACGTTGTACTTCACTGGCTTGAAACGGCCACCAAAGCCAGCGAATATTAAGTGAGGTATTCCTAGCAACCGAATGCAACAACAAAGATGTTTATGAGTGATTAACCAGCGTCCTGGTCGATGTTTAAAGCATCACGTTGTTCATTTGATCCTGAAGGATAAACAACAATGTTGGAAAACACCCAGAGCCTTTATTCGTCAAGAAACGAGACGGTTTTCAGAGCAGATGTTCCTGTTTTACAGGAGTCTCCGGGAGATAAGGTTTGAATTATGAAGGGAAATATTTATTCAGGCAGAGGAATATTACTCTTCCCCGTCACTCGGCCACACATTCTCAGAGGCAAGACAATATCCAGGGGAAGTGGAGGAGTTAACCTAATTTGTTGCCAGGGGTGATAAAACTAACCCAAGATCAGCCAGTCAGATATACAATGACAAATATGCATCTTTTGACTGCTTATATATATATAGTATCGGTCAAAAGTTTGGAATAATTAAGATTTTGGGTGACACTTTACAATAAGGTTCATTAGTTGGTTAACCAACATGAACTAACCATGAGCAATATATTTGTTACTGTATTTGTTCATCTTTGTTAATGTTAGTTTATAAAAATATAGCTGTTCATTGTTTGTTCATGTTAGTTTACAGTGCATTAACTAATGTTAAAGGGCACCTATTATGCCCCTTTTTACTAAATGTAATATTGACCTTGGGTGTCCCCAGAATGTATTTGTGAAGTTTTAGCACAAAATACCCCACAGTTAATTTATTATAACCATTTGAAAATGTCATTTTTGGGGCCTGTTTTAAAAAGAGCTGTTTTGGTGTGTACCACCTTAAATGTAAATAAGCTGCATATCCCCGCCCTGCTGGACCCAAATGATGAAGAGACTCCGGCAGAATAAACACGAATGAGAATGGACCAGGACGTCTCGGAATGGTTATTTGATACATTTATGTACTTACAAAGTTTTAATCGCGTCCCCTTTGCAATTATGGATGTGCAACACACACACACACAAATTGTGATAACGTTCGCGCAATTTTTTGAAACTACACACACAAATACTGTGATAACGTTTGCTAAGAATTATTTTTTTGAAATTTTTTTTTGTACAAATGAAATTATATTTATGCGAGGGGTGCTGTTGCGTCATGTTGACATTACTTGTCGTTCAGGTGCTTATGTGGCAAATGTAAGAAGATGGCTATACAGAACCAGAAAACATATGCTGCAGGGAGATAGACATTTATATACTGTCTATGGAGATTGAGCATGTATTAATTTATTTACATTTGTAATTGCTGCAAAAAATAATACGTGACATAAAACTGTCTGACGTTGTTTGTTGAGACATCCTATGATGACGACAATAAATTGCTTTAGATGCAGATTTGTTGTTGAACTGGCTGACATCTATTGAAATGACTATTTGCTAAAAAATCATAAAATACACTTACTTCTTCTGGAGGTGACGTTGGATCGCGAACAGTAGGCAACGATCCACACTTGAGGATTAACTTTGACCCTCGTTCACTAAACAGTCAGTCAGAAAATGATTCACGCAAACATAAACGTATTTAGGAAGTTTAAGTGGCGCCTTTTCTTTATAAATGAAATCCATCCGCTGTGTTTTCAGTGGCTCTGATGTCAGTGAAGACTACTATGTCCATTCTTACATCCCACAACAGAACACCTACACCTCTTAGGAGACATTACCGGCTGTCGTTGAAACAATGGCGATGGTGTACAGATCACCGAGGGCGGGGTAACCACAGTGTCAATCAAATCACGTCGGTGGGGCTTAGCGCAATTCTACGTCACAGTGAGAGCAATCTCAGAACAGGGTGTTCTGAGACAGTGCTTATGATTTATTGAGATTGTAAAAAAAAACTACTGGGTGGATTTTTATCATTCTAGGGCGGTTTTGCTCACACACTGCCAACACACATTTATGTTCAAACACCATGTAAAAGTGAATTTTGCATAATAGGTGCCCTTTAACAAGATTTTTATGAAGTATTAGTAAATGCTGAAATTAACAATAACAAAGATTAAGAAATGCTGTATAAGTGCAGTTCACTATTAGTTCATGCTAACTAATGTTGTTAACTAATGTTAACTAATTAACCTTATTGTAAAGTGTTACCAGATTTTTAAAAAAATATATTTATATAATTTTGACATTTTTTATGTTCACCAAGGCTGCATTTATTTGATCTCTTCTATATTTAAAATGTCATTTTTCTGTGATGGCAAATCCAAATTTTCAGCATCATTACTCCAGTCTTCGGTGACACATGATCCTTCAGAAATCATTATAATGATGAAGATTACATTTTTGCTGTTTCATTAATTGTTTTTCCATTTAATTGCAGGTGTAGCATCAAATCACATTTGTTTTGTAAAACTGTGCATGTGCCTCTAAAGGAACCATGTTTTAAAACCAAACTCAGCCTGAGAATTATTCAACTGAGCAAAAACGTAACAACTAACCCCAGTCTTCCCTATAATGTAGTGCATTACACAGTCTCTGCATCAACATTACAACATGCTCTTTAGTACTCTCTGAGATATTAATGTTTTAAACCATGGTGTTTGACTGCATTTTATTATCACCCCACTGTCATGGCTTATTCACTTCTCTATCATGATATGCATAACTTCAGCTCTTAACCATTGAATAATAATCTTTCGGTGAATAAATCTTATCAGCTGTGAAATTTGGCACTGAGCGTCTGTTGGCTGATGACATATGAAGATAAAATGCCTCAAAACTCTAGTTCTCTTATGTCAGAACGTCAACTGTGATGCTTGAAGTTTTAAATTTCAGTCTAAATAAAGAATAAATGAAATGTCACGACTATATTTGACGTTAATGAAATATCCCATTATCGAGGGCTTCCAAGATGAATTTAAAAAATCATTAAGATATACATTAACACAGATCAAGCTACTCAACTTACCAGAGGAAAAACACATTTTATCCACCCAGCCGTGAGATTAATGGTTTTATAAACATGATTAATGAGCGTTATTTGTGTTGACAGTCCTTGAGTGACATGTTACAGGTGTGAGGTTGCCCACAACCGCTTCCTCTTAAAAGAGATTTTACAGCTGTCTCATTCATACCAAACTACCTTCTCCATCAGCGGCAGAACGCTATGACTGGGAGCAAAGCCTTTGACTGTGATGATAAACATTTTCCAGGCTTACAAGGAAAGTTTTTGTTCACTTCCAAATCATGGAGTGTTCATGGTCCTTAACATTCCCAATGGACTGGCCAAACTGAAGAAATAGTTAAGCTGTCATCCAGCAATCAGACACAGCAGCCCAACAGACATTTCGAGAGCAGTTGGCAGGATCTCTGAAAAAAAGAAAGAAAAGAAATCAAAGGGATGAAAAACAACTGGAATTGGGCCTCATGTAACGAGAATTTAGTCAAGCTGACAGAACATGTCAGTGGTTTTAACTTCATATCTCAAATTCCTTGATTCTCACCTCTTAATTTATTCCTGGCTTTATTTGATCTTTATTAAAAATAAATTAAAAAAGAGTTAAATGGGTGTTTGTTCAACTATGGACACCTTTGGCCCTGTGGACCTTTAGAAAATAAACTTTCTTAAAACCCACTTTTCACACTCTCACGAGTATATTTCCTTTGTCTGCTATGTCAAACAGTGGACACTCACAGGAGAATTCTGCAATTTTACTTTCTTAACCATCATGAACCAACCACATCTAAAATGTAGTTGAATTCAAATTTTAAACATTTAAGAATAAATCTAAGGCTAATTTAATGGCTAGCATTTTATAAGTCCTAAAAAAAAAATCTTAAAATACAATTAACATTTATTTTCACACTTAAAGGCATGGTTTCACAGACAGGGTTTATCTCAAGCCCGGATTATACCTTAGTTCAATTCAGTACATAAAAATAGCTTTTATAAACATGCTTTAGAAAAAGAAGAAGAAAAAAAAAATAAAAAAAAAATACTGATGTGCATCTTGAGACAAAACAATGGCAGTGAAATATTTTACGATAGTCTGGAACTAGGCTTAAGCCTTGTATGTGAAACTGGTGGGACATGTCTCACATTTCATCTTAAGTATGCTCTTCACTGACACAACTTGCAAGAGAAAGAAAAATAAATAAATACATACATACATGCAATACACACATACATAAAATGTTAAATGATAAATTTATTAGCATTTTTGCATATGATTTTGGTCCAGAAAGATTGAAAACATGTTTCCCTCAGGGCAGTCAGTTCTCAGGCGTTCTCTGTCTTGCTCAAGGGCACAATGCTGATAGAACAGGACCGTAATCTCAGTAACTCTCCGGTTCATGGATCACTTACGACAGAACAGGCAACCTTTGTGTAAATGGCCCAGTTCCTATAGCATCAGACTGCCACTAGACCTGCAAATTAGTCGGCCAGGAGGGAAACATTTCAAGCCACCAGCATTCCACTGTGGTCTCCTGTCTAGGCCGTAACCTCACCTGTGCTCAGAGACTCAGATCCTGACGCTTGAATCTTGGGACACCTGGATGGAAAGAACTATAGCAAAGTTTTAAAACCAAAGCCAAATTCTATAGATGTACTTTTTTCCCTTAGCAATATTTGCGATATATTTGATACTTATAATTGATACATCACAATATTGTGTAGTGAACAACTGCTCTAAAACTGCAGACTACAAAGCTACAAAGCTACTGATAATTTGAAGTAGTTAAACTACATTCAAGTTTATAGCACTGACTAGAGTTACCCGGATGAGCCGGTGTTATCAGTTTTTACCGGTTGTTATAATATGAATAACATACCGGTTGATGGTGCGATTGAAAAATCTGAATCCACAGATCCGTGTAATAAAGGTATAGTTAACATAACAAAACAGCTACAGTGAGATATAAAATCTTAAAATTAAAATGATTTAAATGGCACAAAAACAATCATTTGAACTGCTACATTTTGTGTAAATACAATACATAAAATAAATACAGTGGTAAACAGTAGCATTTAACTCAACTTTTATTTTACCACAGGAAAAAAGTCATAAAATGCCACACGGGATTAAGCGATGAGTGATGACTCAAATTTATGAAGGTAAATCAGTAGCAAAACTCGAGAGCACGTAGATGTGAATTTGAGAACTTGTACAATAAATATTCGTACTTGTACATGAACATTTACACTCACAGCTCCAATGTGAAAACCTGTAAAATAAAAATCTGAAGTTGAATGTTGAAATTTGCACTCGCAGACAATAGTCACAAACCTGTATTCTGAATCTGAAGCTGCAGACAAGTAGACACAAATGTGTAAAATGCCATTCACAGAAATACAACGACAGACACAAACTTGTAATAAATATTTTGCGTTTAATCTTACATTCACATTCGCGGTACAGCCTCAATTAGGCACTTGCAACTTCTCAAATCTGTCACTGCAAGTTCAAATTTCGCGCCTTGACTTTTGCTACTCTTTTCGCGATATATCAGGTGCAAAACTAACTTGTGCACTTGAAACTCAGAGGCGGTGAGAGAGAAAGGGGGACGGGAGGAGGGGGGGTCAAAGGAGCCGTTTTATTGGTTGGCACCTAGCCAATGAAATGGGACTTCGATGATGTCACGAAACCCACGTGCACTGAAAAGCTATTAGACTGATATTAAAATAAATAAACAATATTATTAAACTCAGTAAACACCATGCTATGCATACTACAGAAAAGCAGATGAGCACAGAATATGACGAAAGAAAGCAAATGTGTGTTCAGTGCAAATAAACTTGCTGCCTGTGTTTTATTAATAATGCAACGAATTATGTGTTTTTGTTATTGTTTTTTTTTTATATATATATATAGGCTATATATATATAACTGTTGATCCATTAAGCCTCAAGCGTTTTCTTGGTTTTCTATGGGAAGAAAACGTACAATTGTTGCGTTCATATTCTGTGCTCAATTGCTTTTCTGTGTGCTTTGTTTGTAGCCTATGGTGTTTCCTGAGTTTGGTCTTTTAATACCACTGTCTCAATTAAACGCGTTGTGTTCATATTCTGTGCTCATCTGCTTTTCTGTAGTATGCATTATTAGCATGGTGTTTACTGAGTTTGATAATATTGTTTATTTCTTTTAATATCAGTCTAATAGTTTCAGTGCACGCGGGTTTCATGACATCATCGAAGTCCCATTTCATTGGCTAGGTGCCAACCAATAAAACGGCTCCTTTAAACCCCCCTCCTCCCGCCCCCCTTTCTCTCTCACCGCCTCTGAGTTTCAAGTGCACAAGTTAGTTTTGCACCTGATATATCGCGAAAAGAGTAGCAAAAGTCAAGGCGCGAAATTTGAAATTGCAGTGACAGATTTGAGAAGCTGCAAGTGCCTAATTGAGGTTGTACCGCGAATGTGAATGTAAGATTAAACGCAAAATAAATATTACAAGTTTGTGTCTGTCGTTGTATTTCTGTGAATGGCATTTTACACATTTGTGTCTACTTGTCTGCAGCTTCAGATTCAGAATACAGGTTTGTGACTATTGTCTGCGAGTGCAAATTTCAACATTCAACTTCAGATTTTTATTTTACAGGTTTTCACATTTGAGCTGTGAGTGTAAATGTTCATGTACAAGTACGAATATTTATTGTACAAGTTCTCAAATTCACATCTACGTGCTCTCGAGTTTTGCTACTGATTTACCTTCATACAAATTAATCAATAAATCATACATTTAAAAAGAACCATCTGATTGAAACAACTCTTCTAAAATGAAGAATGTTTGTATTATTGCCTTTATTATTGGTTGTATTGCCTTGTTTGTATGTGCGTGTGTGTGTGTGACAACATGACATTTAAAACAAAATCACTATTTTTTACTTATAAATGTTACTTGTGGTTACAATGCAATATTTTAGAAAAAATCTGAGCTACTGTCACAATATAAAAAATGTGCTTAGTAGTATGAAGCACTTACATTTTGAGTTGCACACTTTTCAAAACTTGTAATAAAATGACATAAAGAGGCAAAAGAAGAAGAAGAAGAAAAGAAGTGCAGAACCAATTTTTGAACAGTCTCCTGATGTAACTCAAGGTTAAGTGCTATATTCAAGGGCACAATGGTGATATTTCATGAAAAAACTCTTCTGGGGTTTGAACCTAGAACCTTTCAATTACTGGCCCAGATCTTTAACCACTAAGCTACATGACCCACCCAAAGACTATTTAATGCAGTTACCCACCCAGAACCATTTTATTGCATCTTTACTGTAATGTTTCGTTGATTCACTGTAAATGATATATAAAATGAGACATTTCCAGTATAAACACACAGAACGGAAACAGGTGTAGGCATCACTAATGCTCAGTGAGGTCACAGAAAACCCCACAATTCCATCCACCGCAATAACTCTGGGGCTCTGAAACCCCAAACGCATCCCACCCCACAAACTCCACCCAGAACCGTCCACTCCTCCCTGCCCATAAACACCAAGGCTAACTGGAACCCTCATCTGAAGTTTACTGCCGTTTTGCTATTTTGCTTCAAAATCTGAAAAGGAGGTCTGGGTGAATCATCATCATGTTATACAGGAAACTTGATTCCTTCTGTGCAAAACTCTGTAGTAGGTGGTTGCTAACTTGCCAGGCCATCGCTATGTGGTTGCTAAGGTAGTTGCTAGGTGGTTGCTTACAAGTCCAAGTTAAAAGAGTCTACTCCTATGTCTTTATGATTTTCTGGCCACCAGATTTGGCTTGGGTGTCTCTCTCAGTAAACCCCCCCCCCCCCCGTTCATCATATTTTCACCAGATGGAGATAATAAGTCCGCTTGTAAAGGTGCTAGAACACCTCTTCTCAGTAAGCCGCACAATATAAGGTATTCAAGTCATAAACACAACCGTGTGGGGCAGTATCTAATATTATATTAGTATTATCTTGAATATAATGTTACTTTTAGCAAGACAGTGACCAAAATAAATAGTTTGGACTGATATTTTGGTAATCTATATGGATGACCTGCATGCATGGCAAACTGAATACCAAAATCCCAAACACAGCTTTCAATCTAGGCTTAATCCGTCCACTTTGAGCTGGATGTGTGTGTACGAGTGACCGAGGTGCCCTGTGATGCTGTGCTAGCATGCGTGTGTGTGATCTGGTTAGTGGCACTTGTGTTTTGGCAGCATTTTGATGCAGTACTAGTTTAAACCAGATGGTGGTGTTCTCTGCAACAGTTCCATAAATCATACCCTGATCATCTTCATCCTATCGCTTCTTATTCATTAAAAAAAACTGGGAATAATAAGTCCCTGAGAAACTGAGAAAGGGAATGTGATGAAGCCATACTTAATAATGTATCTATCCTACCACCTCTACTGATTTCTGCAACCAATGTTGCAGTGGTGACTAAAGAAAATCTCTTGTAAACTCTGTTCCTCTTTAGACATCTCCACCCAAACACACACTCACACACACACATGCACACGCATGCACGCACACACACTTAAATGCAAGTTAAAACAATGCTAGTTTGCCATAATTGTAAATAAACACATTCTGTTCACTATGGGACAGTATTGTAAATATTTTTAAATAAATCCTTAAATAAAGGAAATCAGGAAAACGATGACTGATGAAAGGAATTATAGAATTAAATTATGTTCATTTGAAAACTTCATTTCTTAACATTTTAAAGAAACAAAGTAAATGTATAAACACATGTTCATGTTTCTTTTTAATTTAATCTGATGGACTGATTATTGGCATCTTTGATATTGTAGGAATTAGATAATGCTTTATGGCCGATTAACATTCTTAGTAAATTTTTGAGTAAATTTTTTTTTTTTTTTAAATAAATGTATTACTTTTAATAATAATTCAGTTTCAGGCATTTTGTGTATGTCTGTTTGTTGTCATTAAATATACCTGCATTATGTATATCTGCAAACAGCATTGATAAAAAGCATTGTTATCGGCTGTGAAAAAATCTGCATTGGTTGTCCGTTAGTTGCAACCACAGTCAATCAGCATGTTTTATCTGTAGATTATATCAGGTCTAACGTCCACGTGCTCCGGGTAATATGAGCAATATTACAGTACATCATAATCACAGGTCATTTTCAAAAAACAAACAAACAAAAAAAGTAAATTTAACAGCATTTATGGGGTGAATTGAGGATTGTGTCACAGGCAGCTCTGACATGGAGGAGAATTGAGAATGTGTGGGTGTCTCCACAGACAAAAGGCAAGGTTACGTGCGTGTGTGTGTGTGAAACTCTATTTGTGCGACTCAGAGCACACCTGGCAAAATGTGTTTCTAATAATGAAATGAATTTTGCCTCATAAGCTCCATATGCAGATCCACAATTATGTGGTGGTAGATTTTATGTCATAAATTGGCTCAGCTGGAAGCCTGGTACAGACAATAAACCACTATCAACATCACCAGAACACACTAGATACCAGCACACACATGATGAGTACGTGTGGGTATTTGTGTGCTGTATATATTTTCTTTCTTTCTTTCTTTCTTTCTTTCTTTCTTTCTTTCTTTCTTTCTTTCTTTCTTTCTTTCTTTCTTTCTTTCTTTCTTTCTTTCTTTCTTTCTTTCTTTCTTTCTTTCTCTAAATCATTTTGTCTTGTTCTGTGGAAAATATAAATAATACCCAAATAAAAAATAAAACCTAAAATTAAATAATTCTAAAAGAAATAATAAGGAATAAAAAAAAAAAAAAAAAAAAAAAAAAATTGTATCTTATTCAATCCGAGTCACACCTTCTTTTGCCTTTTTAGTCGTTTTGTATGTTTGGATTTGCACACACACACACACACACACACACACACACACACACACACACACACACGTACGTCTGGTTCACTATCTTTGTGGGGACTCTCCATAGACTTAATGGTTTTACAAACTGTATATTCTATCTCCTTACACTAACCCTACCCCTAAACCTACCCATCACAGAAAACTTTCTGCATTTTTACATTTTCAAAAAAATGTAATTTAGTATGTTTATTAACCCATTTCCCTCATGGGGACTGCTGGCTGGTCCCCACAATGGAGGTGATCTCAGGTTTTACTATCCATGTGGGGACATTTGGTTCCCACAATGTAATATAAATCAAACGCACACACACACACACACACACACACACACACACACACACACACAGTCATTCTCCATTGAACAATACTGCGTCCAGCTCTCCTCTTTCTCTCTGTCGATGAAAACACTCCAATCCCGTGCTGATGAGATAGTTAATTAGCTTTCTCTCGATCACATCTGAATTTGAGGACTTTGAACAGATGACTAAAACAAAAAAAGATGCTGGCAAACAATTTTAATGGCACACGTGCAAATCAAACAGTGAAATTTGTTCATTAGGATAACTAATCTTCTATATAAAAACTATTGGGACACATTTATTTAATAATTTTGAGTGAATGTGTCTCGTATTGGTGTGATAACTTTGTTCAACACATCCATCTATTTTCATGCTTGTTGTAATCTGCACATTTTGAGAGTATATCTATTATATCTAGTATATATATATATATATATATATATATATATATATATATATATATATATATATATATATATATATATATATATATATATATATATATATTAGATGAGATACTCAAAATATTTATGGCAACAATTAAAATGGCACAAAGACACCATATGAGGCCATTAGTTCCACTGATAAAAAGAGGGCAGTAAATTTCTCACATTTCTCGGATTCAAGCTGGGATATTAATGTAGTGTTGCACTGATCATTTCCTCTGAAATTAATCTGAGAGAACTCATCAAAGGATATTAACAGTGAAACCACACCAAAGACTTACAAATAGTTTATCTAAATATGTATTATTTAAGCAGCATGAAACAACAAAAAATGAAAAGATACATGTAACCTATATATATATATATACACACACACACACACACACACACACACACACACACACAAACACACACACACACACACACACACACACACACACACACACACACACACACACACACACACACACACACACACACACACACACACACACACACACACACACACACACACACACACATATATGCAAAATACAATATAGCATGTTAAATCATATTAATTAATTTATTTGCAGCTGTAGCAAAAAATATGATGATTGTTGAATTTTATTTTGGGGATGGAATTCACAAAAAAATATTAAATCAACACAATTTTGATCATACAACACCACTGCTTGACGAAAAACAAGCATTTGCGTAATTGAAACTTTAGCTAAAACACTACAGTCACTTGTAGACTTTGAGTCAAATTCCCCATATGCAAACTATCCCCAGTCTCCCCTAAATGTAAATATATGAATATATTTTAAGTCATGATGCTGAGTTTCAGCTTTGCACAAGATATGACCACGTCACGCAGCAACATCCTTAAAAGGTTTCGCCTTGACTATTCACCCATGCACACATTTGTGTAGTCCTATCCTATTGAAAAAATTCACTGCCCATGCAGTGCGGAGACAGCTTGAAGCCCTAACTCAATCCAATCCAAATCAACACCCGCGGGTAACCGAGACCCCTTGAACGCAATGGAATGACCGTAACGTCGAGGTACGTTTAGCCTCTGTAATGATAAACCCCCTGGATTCCGTAAGAATTAACAGTAGCTTTTCATCAGCCTGCTGATGAATATTCGCAGGTGATGAAACTCCAGTCAAAGCACAAAGGGGACTGGGGATGTTCAAAGGAAGGTTTGTCGATGTGTATCTCTGTGTCGGCTCTAATAATCACCATCTCACATGCTGTGCGTCTGTAATCCCACTAATTAAAACCCGCTGACAGTTCATGCACACTTCATTGTTGGTGACCACTGAAGCTTTGGACATTTCGACTGAATTAAACACGCCGATGCTGCAGTCATTCACAACAAGGCCAGGTCTGAACAAATCCACATGTATATATGTACATGTATAATCGATAGTGCACTGCTCTAAATAGGCATATCCTGAATTTTGATTTGTGAGTGCCACTGCCAAAAGTGTTGCTATCCAGACACAATAGTATACGCAGTGGCAACCTCTGGCTGGGGAGCGTGCACGTGGCAGACTATTCCCGCCAGCCAATCAGCTATCGAGAGATGAAACCAGCGCTTTACCTCGAGCCCGCCTGAGGCGAGTCATTAGGGGGAAGGAATTTGATGCCCTGTACCAGCGCTCGGAACTCTCAGATACAGAAAAGTTAAAGCTCATCACTTTTCTCCACCCAAAATCACTGTGTCCTTGAATGTATAAGAATGGAAAAATGGAAAGTGTGCATGGGGGCGGGCTTACACAAGCCTTTAGGTGTCACTCTGCTTTCAGGAATGATTCAGTGAATACACAATCAGACAAAACAATGTCTTGTGCAGGACCCTTGTGCTTCTACACAACTCAAATTTATTATGACGCATCTGAACTTCCTGTTTAAATGGGGCAACGGCCTTCGGATACCTGCGGTTCTTAAAAATCCTCATTTTTTGGGAGTGGTGTTTGCATATAGATACATCCCTATTGCAGTGCAGTAAATGTTTTTGCACTTTTAAGCGTGCTGCATTTGTGGGTGCCCTGGATCCCACCATGAACATTCAAATGATAACAAATGCAGCCGAGAGAAGATCTATCCATACAAGGAAAACAAAAGGAAACAAAAGAGGAAGAAAAAGCACTCACTGACCTCAGCAGAGCGTTTCAAACACTGTGTCATGTGTATGTATGTTCTTAAAGACTTCCAGATGTGTTGTGTTCTGGACACATGCATATTTCTGCTGCAGGAAATGAATGTGGTTTTGTTTGAATGGCTTCTTTTCAGAACAGATATTTGTAGATGGCTAGATTTAAAGCAACATTTTTCCATGCATGACTCTACTGCATTGGAATTAAGTCAGATAGCATCAGTACCCAAAGACGCGGATTCACATTGCTATCCGGCCAGAGATGGGCTTTTCTGTCTTTCGCACACAGAAGGAAACCAGCAGGAGATAGTAACAATACGATCTTATAAGAAAACGCAACTATTTTATGAGGTGGCAATTTCGTGTGAATTTATACGAAGTGGTTCGTACATGAACATATATATTTTTTTTAAATAAAAATTGTAAATAATCATAAGAATGAAGGTCTACCCCTAAACCTAACCGTCAGCAAGGCATAAGAATATTGTACGAAAAAGTCCAAATGAGATTGTACAGATTCGATTGTACAAATTAGCCACCAGTTCATACAAATGTAGAATATTTACGAATTGCCATGAGAGTTTGTTGGACCACACAGTTAAAACTGAAAACTTACATTGAAACACATTTTTATCATAAAAAAGGGTTGAACAATATGTGTGGGTTTTATTGAAAAGTTTGGATCGTTTTGAATGCCGAATTCAAATATTTTAGATGACAAACTCACCTCAAAGTTCAAATGTTAAATTGTTCCTCTGTTCATTTTAAAGAGAGATCACATTTCATAGGATGGGAGTGGTGTTCATGGAAATGTACCTTCAACAATATATAAGAACAGCGTACCTCCTCTGCAATAAAGTGTCAGGTTCTGTTTCAGGAGACGTGCTGTCATTAGATATTCCTGGTATGTTTCTAAGAAAAGCAAATGCAGATTGACTCAGTAGAACGCAATACTGCCATTGTTTTTGTTACAGTGATAATCAGATTTATATGATTAAGTGAGATGTTATAAACCACTTTTTTTTTCTTTACTACAAAGCTGCAGGATTGTGGAAAAGCTTCAAATCATTGTCTTTTTCTTGTTGTTGTTGTTTTATTTTTGCTCGTTCACAGAAAAGGAAAACAAGAACCAATGACTGTGAAGCATCTGTATCTGTGTGTCTGGGATTTCCATGCCTGGAGAAGATCATTAACATTATGTCCCACCACCCTCTCAGATTCTGCTAGGGCAATTTCCAAAAACAAAAGCATTTAGGCGAGTTGAAGGCAAAACCGTCTGTGCGCGCTTGAACGAGACAGCCAGAAGAACAGCCTGGGATAAAATAACGGGTTGGGAGTGTGTGTGTTAAAATGAAGATAGGAGGGCCATGTCCCTGCTTTTCTCTGACCTAGTTTACACGTTTGGAAGTGTGTGTGTGTGTGTGTGTGTGTGTGTGTGTGTGTGTGTGTGTGTGTGTGTGTGTGTGTGTGTGTGTGTGTGTGTGTGTGTGTGTGTGTGTGTGTGTGTGTGTGTGTGTGTGTGTGTGTGTGTGTGTGTGAGTGTGCGGATAGGGAGAGAGAGAGAGACAGAGAGTGGAGTGCTAGGTTTCAAATCCAGCGGTCAGACAGTAATGGTGCCAGATGACCTTGGGACGGTCCGTGACCATCTGCCACCTCCATCCGTCAGAGTTCGGCTCTCTAGCACTACTGTCACGCATGCCACATTGTGGTTACAGATTTCTTTAACATGTGCTAAATAACAATTCACACATATAGAGTATGCAAATACATTCAGAGACAACACATTACTCTATGATACTTAATTCTTATTGATCAATCATTCAGTAGGCAAATTTTTTTTTATAATGTCTACTAAAGTATATTTCACCTGTTAACCTAATCAACCTATTTCTTATAAAGCTACTTTTCATTGCTAGTTTTCTTTCTTTTACCTCAAATTAAATTATTTACTGTACATTTTTGTAAGTAGATGTATAAGTAACTTGGTTTTACACCGTAAAAAAAAAAAAAATACAGTACTTTTTTAATTAAGATGCTCTTTTTTTTTCTTCTACAAAAGAATGGTCCCCCTCATAAAGGAATATTGTGTATGTCACGTGCAGACAAACAAATTGTTCATCTCACGAACAAAAAAACGTTTATCTCTAAGTTTGACCTGAATAATTATCAGACTATTGATGTAGGGGCTGTTTTCACTACACAGTTTTCACCTAAAAACAGAAAACGTTTTATGCGTTTTGGCCATTGACATTTACATGACTTTGGCATTTTAGGGGCCTGAAAACGCAAACGTTTGAAAATGGGTTTCAAAGTGCAAGTATTTGAAAATGATACTGTTATCATCTCTGTGTAAACTACAAAAACTGCGATTTTGTGAAAACAGTGAAGTCATGTGCATGTGGATTATGTGCTCAGTCTATAGGCACGTAGTGTTTCTTTACAAAGTGACATCGCCAACTACTGGCCTGGCATAATGCATAATACAGCGCTTTTTGGCATTCACACGGATCCGTGTGAACATGGATCATTTTGACAACATTGTCATTGACTTTTCAAAAATGCAAACGAAAAACTTTCTGTTTTTACTAAATTGTTGCCATGTAAAGTACCCTAAAAAATAAATGAATGATGGGGACAGTTACACTTGAAAATATGGGTTTCTGCAATGCAGTCAAAAACTGAAAACGTATCAAAAACACAAGTATATGTCATTGAATCATAAACAAAGAAATTGGTATTACTTTACAATAGGGTTCCATTAGTTAACGTTAGTAAATGCATCATTACCTAACAATGAGCAATACATTTGCTACAGTACTGTATTTATCAATCTTCATTAACAATATAAAAAGCAACTGTTCATTGTTATGAACAAATACAACTTTTGATTTGACTAATGGATTAGTAAATGTTGGAATGAGCACTATCTATAGATTTTTTAAATGCTTTAGAAGCATTTTTCATTTTTAGTTGTATAGACACACAGTGTTTATTTGTGTGAGCATATTAAGCTGGGAAAGGAAAAAATAGTATTCTAACAGTGAAACATTTCACCTTCGAAGAAAAAATCTTTTAACTTTGAATCTTGAATTGGTTTTTAGAAAAAAATATGAATAACATATATACATATAAAAGTGAAATAAAATAAACCTCAAATGAATTGAATGGTGTTATAAAATATAATATTTTTTTATTTTCTAAAATAAAAATTTCACATATGGAACAATATATTTACTTTGAGCTAACATGCTAATTAGACCATACAATATTCTCACCCAAAACAGCAGTTATGTGTTTGAGAATATGTAAAATATCTCAATATAGAGTGCTTCTGCCACACAACTGACACCTGCACATTTGCCTTACTGTTTGAGGAATGTTTCCTTACTGAAGTCAAATAATTGAAATTTACATTCAAATGTATGCTCTTGGCACATATCCACAAGAAAGTGCATGCATTTCAGCAGGTAAGTTCAACCACAGAGTTTCAATAATAACTAATAACTAATAACAAAAATAAAAACTAATGCAAGCATTTACTATTGCTCAGACTTAGGGTTAGTTATTAAAACAAAACTACGTACACAAATGTATTAAACCTATGTGCGCAACACATCCCACACAGTTTGAGATATACAGCAGGTATGTCTCAGATCGTGTGGCTTGTTGGGGAGAGATGTGCTATTATTATTTTTTTCATTTTTATTTTTATTTTTTTCATAGATAAAAGACTTGTCTTTCTGTCTGGTGGACTTACTTTGAAGGAGGGACTCAAACCAGAGACAAGAATATCACAGACACTTAAAGCTCAATAGAACTTCAGAAATCAGCTGAACATAAGATCTCACCACAACACCTGATGGTCTCCACACTCCAGGTTTTCTGTACAGATCATAGAGGAATTGTCTTTAGTGTGTTAATTATCTGCAGTTCTTCAGGAGTGTCTGAAAAGCAGCTGGACTCTGCATTCCAGACGAGAGATAAGGACTGAAGGATCAGGCTTCTTATTAGTGCTGTAATCCTTTAAATGAAGTCTCCTGACATTTCTCGCTGCTGCTGCTTTAGATGGGCATCTTCAGCTCATAAATCTAAGCGCTCACTCCACACAAGCTCAATTCCGGTTCTAAGGCCTGAGATTTAGCAGGAGACTCAAACCAAACACCAATGTGCCATTCAAGGGAGCAGTGTTTTGTGATGGTTGTTGTAAATGTGAAATTGGACTATACTGGTTAAAACATCTTGTAATACAATAGTTATTACAATGTAATACTATAATAATTAAGAATTGTAATTATTTGTTTTTAGACTTTTGCTAGGCTGTTATGGAGCCCCGCACATGACATGCGAAAAAAAGAAAGAAAAAAAGTATATCATGGCCACGAATTAACAATGCGTTCTCAACCACATCAGCCCGTTTTACTAATTCGTTCCTTCATTTTAAGTAAAACTTGTGAACGCTTTAATAATTCGTTTGCTTTGTTTTACTAAATCGTGGCCATGATGTAATAATTCGTTCCCTTGTTTTAGTTCAACCAAAATGAAGGAACGAATGAGTATCATGGCCATGATTTCCTAAATTGAGGGAACAAACATATTCTTGATTCGTGGCACACAATATTTTACATATGTCATGTGGGGAATTCAGTTTGTCAATGTACATTTAATGAAAATCATGAAAGCAATAGGCCACAAAAGGATGCCTCGTGTGGTTTGTTGATTTTAAAAATAGCAACAACAATATCATAAAAGAAACCAGTGCTCAAAAAATTATATAGCAATTAATACAGAACGTGTGGCCACTGGTGGCATTTATTGGATTTTATGGTCCCCCTTTATATTAAGTGTCTTTAACTACTATGTAGCATACTAAGATTTAAATTACTTATATTTAAATAATACCTGCATAAAATTATTTCTGTAATTACATCTATTACACTGTTGACTCAACACCTAGGCTACCCTTTAACCAGCACTTAAAGAGGAAATCAACAGTCAAGTTAACATTATTTAGTAAATGGATTTCCACTCTAATCGAAAATTATATAACAAACAGGGTTATAGCAATGTATGACTGAATGTATGATTATTGAATGTAGCAATTAAAAGAAATAATAAAAATAATAATACCTCTTGTAGCAAGGGCACCACTCTCTTGCAATACTACAATCTGTGACGTACCCTGGTTGGCTTAATGAAGATTATTATAGTTTTGATTCTGGTCTTTGATTTTTCTGATTAGTTGCTCATAATATCTGTCACCAAGTAGATGACCAATAGAGGGCTCCAATGCTATTTGCAAGGCAATGTAGTCTTTCACTGTCTCTCTACCATTGTATCTTTTGAACAAAGGCAAGACAACCAACGGTGTGACGTCACAGGTTGTACACTGCAAGATGGCGGCACCCTTGCTGCAAAAGCTATAATGAATCATTTTAAATGATTACATTTATCATGTTTGTTATATAATTTTATTTTTATTAGAGTAAAAATCCAATTGCTAAATAATTTTAACTTGACTGACTGCTTCATTTCCACTTCAAACCTAACCATACCATGAAACCTGTCTCTAATATTACCCATATATCACCTCAATAGCAGCAAAAGTGTTTTGCGATACAACATGAACACAGTAAGTACATTGTACCAACCAATTATTGGTAAACCTTATTTGTCCTTTTTACACATTACATGTACTTACTATAGTAATAACAGTAAATTACTATGCATAATTACGTACAATTAACACTAAACGAAACCCTAATCAAACCCTATAGTAAGTACATGTTCTTAATTAATATTACTTAGTATTTAAATGTATAACTGCACAGTAAAAAGGGCAGCTTAAAATAAAGTGTAGGCTAACCCAATTCATTTTTGTTTGACATAAGTACATAATATAGTTAAAGACACCTTATTTAAAGTGTGACCGATTTTACAACAAATTGGCTCAGCCAATCAGAATAATCTTTAAACAGTAAACGACTATTTCAGTAAAAAAAAGAAAAAAAGAAAAAAGAAAAGAATTTCTATATAATAGTCTCAGATTGTTTTTCATATACCTACAATTTCCCAACAGACAGTCCCTGTTTTTCTTGCCATCTGAAAATGATATAAGAGGGTAAAGTATTGTTGACCTCAGTTCTAACTTTGGGAAATTGCTGTGACCTTGTAGTTCTTATGAGAAGAAACAACCTGGCACATACCAAACAGGATGATGGTTTGAGTTGAATCAGAGAAGAAGAAGAAAAAAAAAATAATAATTCCCGCTTTCATTTACACACGGAAAGAGCACCTTGTGGATCAGGTTATACCCCTCTGTCAGCTCATAACACACACACACACACACACACACACACACACACACACACACACACACACACACACACACACACACACACACACACACACACACACACACACACACACACACACACACACACACACAGAGAGAGAGAGAGAGAGAGAGAGAGAGAGAAATGTTTGGAATGTATGTTTATGTAGAGCTGCTGTTATAAGTCACATTGCAACATCAAATATATGGAAAATAAGAATACGATTTTTTTTTAAAGAAAGGGGGAGGTGTTTAGATGAGTATTAGCAGTGTGTGGGAGTTTGAAGGATGTCAGAACAGAAAATTCAGTATTCTGTCTGAACAGCATGCACTTCAGGGTCACACACAAATACGGCAACTGACATCCCATTAATAACATTGTTAAGCAGGCCTCCCTAAAAAAAAAAGGGAATAAGATAATCTTAAAAATGATCACCTTTCACATTATTCACATAAAAAAAAAATTACAGAAACCTGGCCAGTTTACATCGTGGCAGTCAATCAATATAATTAAGAGAGAATCTAGTCTAGTGTTTACAAAATTTAAATGATTTAACAGCCTCTGCAAATTTGTATATATAAATATATCAGGGTTATTGTAGTTAACTAAAACTAAAACAATACAAATGTTTCTCAAAATAAAATAAATATTAACTGAAATAAAACAAAATAAAACATTTTCATCTACTTGCCAAGGAACATTTTTCATTTTCATTTAATTTATAAAAATAATAATAATTTATTAATTAATTAATTAATAAAAAAATCTGAAACAAAGAAATAATAAAAATATACAGACATAGTAAAAATGGCAAAACACAGCTAAATTACTAAAACTTTGACTAAACTTAAAATGAAAAATATAAAAACAACAATTGTTGAAATATTAAAATATAAATAAAAAACTATGATTGAATACCAATGATACTAAATTAGCACTGATTTACATATTATATATTAATGCAAATCATATATGTGCACTTCATTACAATGTTCATGTTTCATGTATTTAATAATTCTACTGAACGTACTTTGCGTGTCATTGTTTTTTAAAGCAGCTTGAAATTACACATAATTCTTAGTATAATAATCAATTATAGTAACATGTAATATGTGTAACATGAGCACTGTAAAATCCTCATGAAGTGAAATAAGTTTGAATAGTTTTCATACTATTTCTTGAACACTCCTCCTACTCGCCAATAGTACCACCCTAAACTTGTGCCATTGGTCAAGGCAATGTTGTTTTTTTTTTACTGGCTGGTCAGGCTGTTTTCGATAGTGCCACAGAGCCCTTTACACTTTCTAGGGGAATCTCTTAATTCCATATTAAACTAAGATAGGATAATATATTTAAACATTGAAAAAATAACACACTTCATTTTTTGTAAATGTAGCTTCTTTTTCGACATTGGTGTCTTTAGTCTTTTTTTTTTTTTTTTGAGAATGCTTAATCTTACATATGATAAATAACTGTTACACGTGTTCTCTTTTGGTTTATTGGCTTATTATAGTGACTACATTGTTTCTTTACATTTACTTTTATAATATGCATTTTTTATCAATCTGTTAAAATATTACATATTAATATAAAGCTATATATTAATTGTATCGTTTTAAATTGGAAATAAATAATGTACATAAAAAATAAACTGCTTGCTATTAAAATGAATAACATAAAAAAATAAATAATCTAAAAAATAAAAAAAACATCAGAAAAAACAAAGAACAAAAGCACTTGTTTTAATCCCAACCAAAGCTTTAAAGTACTACTACAAATGTTAAAGTAAACCTCTTCAGTATTTCCAGGGGAACTAACAGTGACTGAATTGTTCTGTTTTGTGGCAGGCGATGCATTTTCATTAAGTGATGTCATGTGGCCTGCTGTGTCCGTCTCTGAGAGGCGACTGGGAGTATTTCTCATTTCTGCAGCCGCTCACTCACAGTTGGGGGGTGACTACATCTCTTTCTCATTTGCAGAAGTACAGGGGAGGAGGGCAGAAATACCTTTGCAGGCAGTGCAAAGTGCACCCAAGAGTTACACTTAGACAGTGCATAGACATACACTTCGCTACCTTTGTTGTGCTACGACCTTGCCACTCTGTTCCAATATTACAGCAATTTCGGCTCCTAAAGAGTCAAAGCTTTATTTTTTCACAGCGAGATTCAGTATTTTGTTGGTCAATTGCTATAACAGCAGTATACAGCAGGCAGTTTACTGGCTAACATCGACCAAAACAACGGAGCAGAGACAGTGGAGGACTGCTAATTATTGGCAGATCATTTTCAATTAACAGAACTCTTTATAAATTGGAGTAGACATTAGTGAAGCAATTTGAAAATATGTATTATTTAGATTGTAATTCTACATATCCCTGTAAATTGCATTAAGGTTTCTAGACTATATGAACGAAAAAACAAAAACAAACAAACAAACAAACAAACAAACAAATTCATCTATGAATGAATCAATGAATAAGGTGCAGTTTCAGTAAAAAGCTACAGATTTCTACAGTAATCGCAACTTCTTGATATATAACTCAACTTATCTAAATCTTATTTGTACAAATTCACAATACAACCAAGGCAATATGACATTTCTCTTGATATACATTGCTGCAAATTATATTATAAATTAGCTTTGCTGGATTTAAAGCTATTCATGTAGCTATTACTGTAGTCAGAAATGTGACTGCATGCTGGGTTATTTTCTTACGGATTACTGTTAATTTTCAGCAAAATGATGCTGAAGTTAAAGTAATTTACTGGTCTTGTTTTACTATGAATTCACATTATAAAGTTGTCTTTAACCATGCCACTATAAGAAATGATATTGTTTAGTACTGTTATTGTCACCATAACGGTGATTAGTCTTCCACTTGCTTGGGATCTTGGACCTTTTATTTTCATATTAAAATTTCTGATCTAGCCAAGTCAGAAGTGTGACAAATGAAAACATTTGTTAAAACAATGACAAGCTAGAATATAAAATTAGATAATTGGCTGATTTATTGTTAATAATATTAGCATTATTTCAGCATTAAGATTTACCAATATCCTATTTTGAATTCATAATTGTTTGTAAATGGATATTTCGCAATATTAAAGCAGCTACAGATTTATCTTTTAAAGGTGTGACATCATCTTGTAACACTAGATTTTTTTTTCTTCCATCACCTAATGATGCACAGACATCAATACTTGACATAATAATATAATAATAATAATAATAAAGATAAATCCTGAACATTACAAATTAAACAACACACACTGCTAAAAGTGAACCAAAAATAAATTCATCAGCACAGATAACACCAACAAGAATCAAGAAACTCTACAGCATAGCCTATTTATGCCGCACTGCTTGCTGGGTACCTTCATAGTACACATCCACTGTAAAAATACAGTATTATATTGTAGATTTTACAAGAAATTAGCAAGAGTGCAATTAGTCCTACGGTGGAATTATTGTGAAAGTAATGCAGTTACTAACCTGGAATATAATTTCACACTAAAATGTTTAACAGTGTGGCTAATTATAATGTAACACATTTAACCTAACAATAAAGCACAGAAGACTAGTAAAACTCCACTTTATTATATTAAATGATATACTTCAATTTGTGCTTTTAAACATTAGCGCATCTCAGTGCTCCTTAGTGGTGCTGTTATAGCGCTATTATGCTCTAATATGATCTTACACCTTGTTATGTTTAGTAATAAGGGACACAATAAACAAAGACTGTTAAAAGCCTTTATGGTGAATGACTACTGCATAATGTGAACAATCAACCACTCTAAATGGCAGCTTAATTAAATAAAGCACTTAAATAAGTGAAGCCTCATTTCCACCAGCAATTGTGTCAGCACACAAAGATTTGGAGTTCCTTGGAATTAAAAGATAATTCTAGAAATACATAAACAAAATAAAATAAAATAAAAATATGGTAAAAGCCTGCAAAAGTGCAAACAAATTTGATGACAAAAGAGGAACTTGATTAACAAAAATACGTTGCTAATGATCGTAATTACACCAGAGTAATATCAGCCCTAGGGCCACAGCGCAAACTTCCTATGTTGGCTTTTTTCACTTGCCATGTCTGGTCCTCTTTCCAGGCTAATTGAGAGTATTTGTATGTCGGCTTGCTAATGAAGGTCTAGATGTGCCTGTAGCCTCTACTGTTACACTAATTCAGATAAAAGCTTGACTTCAGCTGCCATACTGACATTCAAGGTGTAGGACAGCTCAGTTTTCATCTATCAAAATGGCCATTAAAGGCTGAGGAACCTAATTAGCACTACAAGATCTAAAATACACTACTCCTCCTATTCACAGCATGCGTCCCTTAATCAGATAGATTGTGGCTAATTGCTAAGACACTGAGTTGATTTCCACTGCTGGAGTACGAGTGCTTTCAGGGCCCAAGTGAAGATGTGCTTTTATGAGCACTCTGACATGCATAACCTGCCTGTAAATTCAAAAGCAACGCAGTCAGACTCTGTAGTGTTGTGTGGATTGAGTCAACCAAACTGTGGGAATAACAATCAGAAATATAGATATAAATTCCTGTGCACAGTATATAACGGTCATTTGGATTAAATCAATTAAATGTCGACCATATTAGAAATCACAACCCACTATCCAGATATATCGCACATAGAGAACATTTCTCTCATATCAAAGCATTTGTACACTCGCCGAAAAAAAGTACAAAAGCTATCACTGGGGTGGTACCCTTTCAAAAAGAACATCTTTGTATCTTATTTACCCCCTATATGGTGCATTTAAATACCTTAAAAGGGTACTGATAGTGTCACAACCTCAACGGCACTACACTTCCCAGCATCCCTCATGTTTCCCACCTGCACACCATCAGCCATCACCTGATCACCCGCACGTCATCAATCACCATGGACACTAATGCTGAGTCCCAATTCGCCTACTTATACTACGACCTAAAAGTATGTACTTTTTTTGTGATGAAAAAGTACATACTTTTGAGTGTGTAGCAAAAAAGTATGCACGTTCTGGGACATACTTCGATGACGTCATGCAACGTGAACTTGAACGTGGTTGCCTAGTTACGCACACCGCGACTGTTAACAAAACATTTAACATTTCATTCATTCTTATATATGCAATATAATTTTATTTACTATTCCCATCTTTTTTTCCACAATACATTTACAATGTGTTTACCAAATTGAGGAGTGAAGCAGGGCGTCGTCGTAGATCAACCAAACACAGGTCGTTTGTGAGGCGGCTGGTTCTGACGTTCATGTGCAAATGTGTGTAACGAAAGCTAGCGCTACTTATTTTCTGAGTTAAAATATTTAAAGTTTATAGTGTAACTATTGTTTAACGTATTTTATACTTAATCTTATACTTATGTATAATACTTAAAAATACCCGATGAAAATGAACCATGCTTTTACTATAGTAAAAGTGTAGTAACCATGTTTCTTTGGTTGGACTGATAAAGTTAACATATGTACAGCCACAGTATTACTACAAATAAGTCAGACACAAACATAAAAAGAAATACATCAAAAAGACACTTGCATGACACTGTACTAGAGCCTTTTTATTTATTGTTTTGTAGCCTGCAATGAGGCGCTCGGTATCTTCATCGGACCCTACAAGATAAACACGGTACTTTTTTGGCACAACATAAACCCATTAATATTACGAGACAATAAAATATAACTTTAATTAGGGTTAAACATTTGAATTCTTACACTTAAAAACTGAGGGCGCATCTCCGTTGCTGCATCCGACTGCCAGGTTTACATCACCATCATCACCGCAAAGCTCCTCCCTCCCGCACGCAATGGGTTGTGGGCAATATTAGCCGTTAGAGTGTGCATTGATCTGCACTTCGAATTCTAACCGGAAATAGTAGACCATCCGGGTATCTTTGGAATACTCTTTTCAACATGCTACGATTTGGGACGTACTAATTCTAGTTTCGCATACTATTTAGGACGGATAGTATGCGAATTGGGACTCAGCATAAGTCTGTCATTGTTATCATCTGTGTATTTAGTTCCTGCTTGTCATCAGTTCAGTGTCTGGTATTGTTTCGTATTGTTGGATCTTTTGTTAGTGCTTGTTTAATAAACCTTGGAATTATCTTCATCTTCGTCTGCTGTGGATTTCAGAGTTACAGAATACCGGACCTTAAACATAAAATATGGGCATTTCCCGCACCCATCAAAACCGAACCGATTTTCAGAATGGCCGCTCGATTGAAGAATATGTGAATGAGTTTCTAGATATTTCACACCAGCTCAACTGGACAGATGACATCCTACAGAACATGTTCAGGCTTGGACTGCACGATCCTCTGCACCAGCCAGCTTCAGCTGCTAAACCATGTTCATTTGCACAATATCTGGATCATGTGCTGAGGCTGAACCACCTTCACCGTGGGTGAGGCTGATAATTAAAGTGAAAAAAATGTGATGTCCGCAACACTGCTTTTTGCTCCCATATTTAATAAAAAATGCAACGTTTCGACCCTGCTGGTCTTCTTCAGGCAAAAAATAATAATATTTTGCCTGAAGAAGACCCAGCAGGGTCGAAACGTTGCATTTTATTTGTAAATATAGGAGCAAAAAGTAGTGTTGCGGACATACATTTTTTTCACTTTTGTCCTGCACCTGCCAGAAGGTGGGATGTGCACACAATTACTTTTTTAATTATATTGAGGCTAATAATTACACAGCCACTCAACCACCATCACCAGCCATCTTCCTCGCCACACTGCCTGAATGTCTTCACGTCAGGCCTGCCGAGCCTGAGCTTCTTCACGTCAGGCCTGCTGAGCCTGAGCCTCTTCACGCCATGCTTGCCCAGCCAGAGACTGTCCACGTCATGCCTGCCGTGCCTGTGTCTTCGGAAAAGATGGCTACCGCCTCACCGCCTGAGCCCTCGGCAAAGATGGCCTCTGACTCACCGCTTGAACTCTTGGCTAAGATGGCCGCCACCTCACCACCTGAGTCCTCAGCCATGATGGCCGCCGACGCCACACCGCCTGAGCCTTCAGCCAGGATGGCCACTGCCACGTCAGAGCCTGAATCTGTCCCCAAGCCTGAATCTGTTCCAGAACCTGAGCCTGAATCTGTTCCAGAACCTGAGCCTGTTTCTGAACTCCCACCCAGCCTCCCTCTCCCACCTCCCTCTTCCCTCTCCTGCCTCCCTACCCCGCCTCCTCCCATCATCCATCTCTCATCCCTGCCTCCACTGCTTCCTGTCAGCCCCTCAGCTCACCCTCAGTCCATCTTCGGTGATGTGGGTTCGCCACAGGTCTGCCAGTCGCCAACTCCATCAGGGTTGGTGGATACCCGGTCTCCGCCTCCGACCTCCGCGACCAGGACTCCACTTCGGCCTGTCAGTCCATTAGCTCCATCTTGGCTCTTCCCTCATCTCCACCGTGGCCCATCAGTCCACCAGCTCCGTTGGGCTCCCTTGTCCCCCCGGCTCTGCCTTGGTCGTTCATCGTCCTACCCTCGCCTTGGGACTGCACTCCTCTGGCTTCGCTTCGTCCCTCTGGCTCCGTTGGGCTCCTCACTCCCTCCAGCTCCACCTTGGTCCTCTGTCGCTCTGGCTCCACCACGGCCTTCTGGATCCCCGCCTGCGCCTCGGTCGCCAGAGCTGTCGGCATCGTCATGTCCCTCGGGATCCTCAGCATCGCCTTGGCTCGTCGCCTCTCTCCCTGGAGTCGTCAGCCCTTTCTCCAACATGGCTCCTCCCACAGTCATTTCCGCCCTGCCGCTTGCACGGTCGTTTCCACCCTGACCGCCTGCTCCTACCTGTCTGTCTGCACAACCTGCTCCGCCCTGGTCTCCCGAGCTGCCGGCACCGCTCTGGAGTCTACATACCCTGCTCACCCTCCTGCCTTCTGTCTGCCCTTCACTTGCTCTTCGTCCTCCTCCTGAGCCCCCTCCCTCCGCAGTTGGTCTATCTACTGAGCGAGGTTGCGCCTTCCGGGAGGGGAGGTACTGTCACACCTCAACGGCACTACACTTCCCAGCATCCCTCATGTTTCCCACCTGCACACTATCAGCCATCACCTGATCACCCACACGTCATCAATCATCATGGACACTAACTATCATCACAGCATTATCTCGTTATCATCTGTGTATTTAGTTCCTGCTTGTCACCAGTTCAGTGTCCGGTATTGTTTGTGCATAGCACACTGCTTTGTATTGTTGGCTCTTGTTAGTATTTGTTTAATAAACCTTGAAATTATCTTTGTCTGCTGTGGATTTCAGTGTTACAGAGTCCCAGTGACAACTTTATTTTTTACACCACTTTTATGAGAGTGTACACTACTGTTATATAGCTTGGTTTGTTAATTTATTTCTTTTATTTCTTTTGAAAGAGGTGTCTTGTGATCACCAAGGCTGCATTTATTTGATCAAATACAGTCAAAGACAGTAATATTGTGACATTCATTAATTTTTTTTTTACGTTTTCTGTACAATGTATATATAGACATTACTCCTTTTTACAGTGTTATGTTTTTTAAGAAATCCTTCTAATATGCTGATTTGTTGCTCAAGAAACATCTAGAAACATTCTTTCTTAATAAAGTGTGAAAGTTTTTTTTCTTTTTCTTTTCTCAGGATTCTTTGATAAACAAAGTTTGAAGAACAGCATTTATTTGAAATATAAATTCATGTTATTTATTAATCTGGGTCATATCGACCATTATAACACTTTCTCCACTTTTAGACAATTATTAATCCATACTTAAATTTCTTTAAAGCCAAAGCCATTTATTTTTGGTAAAAAATGGTCTTTCATTAACTTTCAAATCACTTAAATCCTTTTTGATTTTCTTTTGAGAGAATCATTTTTATTTTTTTTATTTTGGGTGAACTATCCCTTTAACTATACAAAGTCTTTTAAGTGTTACTACTGGCATAAACTTTTTTCATAACATGGGTCTGGTCTGTGGAGACCACTGACAAGATGATTTGAGAAGCTTGCATTAATTCCACTTAAACAGAGCTGCAATAAAATAACAGAAAAAAGAATCGCGGAAACACATGAGACCCGCCGCAGTCTGGGAGCGAAATCTCATGAACTCATGATCGCGAGAATGCAATAAAGAACTAGAACAGCCGACCAACAGGCTCTGGTAGAGAAAAACGCTTCCCACCTACAGTGGATAATAAATCAGACGTAGGCGAATTAAAAAACAACAACAACAGAAGAACAACAAATATGGCGTGTCTTGCTGGTTTTAAGTGTCCATACCTTTCCCCCTTCACTGCAGGAGGGAAAGAGTATAATAACTTCACCTCTCTCATTGTCACCTAGAGAAACATTGGGATGATTTTCAATATGTTTTTTAATTACGCTTGCTTATTTCATCATTAGCTTAAAAAAAGAGCATGACTGCCAGAAGTGGCCGGGGTCGTGTGGGGATAAAATGACAGAGAAAAAGTGTTTATGGGGAAAGTCTTTAGTACCAGGGAAGGTGATAAAATAAGAGAGATAGAGAGAGAGAGATGAGATGAGAAGGTGGTTATAGTCTTTGGAGTATGTGTACAAACAGAATAATACAATTTTAATGTACATGTAGTCCACCTAAAATGAAAACTCTTTATAACTAATTCAGTCACATGTTGTTCCAAAACTGTATGACTGTTTTTTTTTTGTTTGTTTTTTTTGCATTGAAAAGACTGATGAGTCTATTACCAGTTACCAATTAGAATTTACTAGACAATAAATAGCACTTGAGCTACTGTTATAATCCAGGATTAAATAATAACATTATTAATAACTTTTGAAACTGGTCAGTATAACAGCAAAGCTAGCACACACAGTGAATGTGTTTTTAATGTGTCACTGGCTTAGCCCCACATTCTTTTCCTATGTCAATTTATATACTGTATATCTTAAAATAAACAGCTCAAACTTCATTTCGAAGGAAAGTAAAAAAAAAAAAAAAAATTCCTAATGGCAAAATAGGGATGGACTGCAAACACAAACAAATACAAACACGAACACAGACAAATAAACAAACAAATAAACAAATTAATAAATCCTGTGTATTAATGTTCTATAATAGAACTGGGCAGAATTGGTGAAGATCAATATATAGGCTAATTTGTGTCAAGGTTATGTTCTGTTTTGTGTTTTTGAGCAGGTTCCCTTTGTTCTAGTTGTCCCGCTTGTTTGATTCCCTGTTTGTTGCCATGGTTGTTCATTGTTTTAGTTGCTTTCCAGTTTCGCACTGTTCTCAGGGTTTCATTTATGAATTACCAGCCTGGTCTCATTGTTAATACGTAGGTATTAATACGTAATTTTCAAAGACAGAAAACATACTTTTTTGTACGTCTGGATACATGCTGAAACGTATAATATGGACGTATCTGCAACGTTTAAACGTAACATTGTTACGTTTTTTCAGCTAAAAAACGTAAACTATTTGCGAATATTTCATATCATAAAGACATCTGTATAATTTCCCTTTTACCATTTTATAGATTATAAATAAGATCCCTTAACCCTAACGTTACTCCCACACCTAAACATAGACCTACCCATTTTATAGACAATATTAAAAGGATAAAACGTAACTGTTAATGGACAAATATGTGTAGGGAAATTGCAGTTTTATTAACAATATAGCATTAAAAGATAGTTTGAGCCACTAATCCTACCCCTACCCCTAACAATTTCTTAAAACTACGTTAGGCTGCAATTAAGTTATAAAGAAAGACAGAACAGACAGACACGTATAATCACAATAATGTATTTATTGAGAAAATGTCAAAACCGGTACCAAAAGTCGTTCACATGACGATGTGTCGCAGTCCTCTCTGGCAGTATATAATAGTTTTGTATGAGGTAACGTTACAGAGCAGAATTTAAGTTATTAATCCATGAAAATGTTAATCCGGTTTCCGTTCGCTGTTCGCTCTGTGAAGGCGCGCGCGCTTCTCCATTTCAAATGTAGTACCCATAGACTGTAAAAAATAGGTAGTACCATAGGGTGTATACACCACCAACTTAAACACGGCATGTCGCAATCTGTGACGAAGCATGCGAGAGCCAATGAGCGTTTGATATCACTGCCGTAAAACATGTCGTAACGCTTCGGGCGCAATTTTTGAATTTGAATTCACCACGAACGCGGGATTTGACGTTTACGGTCTCTGCTGAGAAATGGAGATGAAGATCACTGGATAAAGGGCTAAATTTGGATCTTTTTCTTGTAAACGTATGGATTCTAAAGATTTGGATTACATCAAGTTAATAAAATTGATGTCTTTTGTGAATTTATGTTGTGTTTTAGTGAATTTTGGCACGAACAGAGCGAAATGTTATTATTTATGAGTAACTATTATACGAGTAACGTTAAACTGTATTAATAAATGCTACTGAAAATTTAATTGATAAGAAAATTGAATGCAATAGAGTCAAAACATTTATCCCACGATTTTAATATGCATAAGTTGAATACGTACAAATTTGTACGTCGGTAAAGTTGTTTATACGTAAATAAATTACGTTTTTTTGCTGTCAATACGTAAATATTATACGTTTTAGTGCTGTAAATACATCAGTATTATATGTTTCTGTGTGTATAAAACGTTACGTAAAAATACACACGTATTCTCATGAGATAACGTTGGAATTACCCTCATGTGTCACACCTGTGTTTAACCAATTTCCTTCAATCCCTAAGCCAATCCCTAGTGTTTTGCCTTGTGTGTGTATATATACTGTATATATATATATATATATATATATATATATATATATATATATATATATATATATATATATATATATATATATATCCCTCAGTTTTAGTAAGTTTTGTCCAACCAATTACTTATTTTGTTGTTCTGTTCTGTTCCTGTGATTTTGAGAATTTTGTTCTGTTTAATAAAGAGAAGAATGTTGCATTGCGTTTAAATCCATCTTTTTGATGTGACAATTCGGACATTTAATTTTTTTTTTTACCCATTTTATATTAAGTGTCTTTAACTAATATGTAACATTTAGGATGCTGTCACACTAGTTTGTTTGGAATGATGTGAACTTGTTTTGTGTTTTGCGTACTCTGATACGCTCCCACAAACTGTACCTGAGTCTGCATAAAAAAGGTGGTCTGCTAATATGAACGCAATCATACTAAATCGCAGAATTGAACCGCTATTGATGAAGTATGATAAAACTGTGTGTCTCTCACGTTTTTTAAGAGCATTTGCAGTACATTAGCGTCAGTTAGGCACAAGTGCAGTTATGTACTATGTAACGAAGACTATGTCTTCATTACCAAGAAAAAGGAGAAAACAGCTGCTGCTTTAATGATGCAAGAATAACGCGGTTAAGACCAAAATAAATAACGTGAACACAGTCCAGTGGGGGCAGGGGGAGAGGGATCAATCGATCTCGGGTTCAGACCAGGCAGTCAAACCAAGTGTGAAGGTTGCAGTGAACATGTAAAATAGTTTAACTACTGTAGTTGAAGACATCTAATGTAAATTGTGACCATTTTTTTATCCATGGAAACTGTATTGGTTACTATTGTAACTTCCTTTCCCTGATGGAGAGAACGAGATGCTGTGTCATAGAAACGCAAGGTCCATCCAAGGCTGAAAGTGTTGCAACATATCTACATGATAGTCACATGATGTGCACCACAGCGCCATGCCCATCTCAGGACTCGAACATGAAGTCAGTGCTGAAGCGGCCTGATGTGCATCAACCCAAGCGGTGTTACTGTGGCTGAGGATTCCATATGCTCCAGGAATATTTCAGTGGTACCACTGACTTGCAATTTAACAAGTTCAAGCAGTTCAGCACTGACCCAGGCACCGCCTTGTGAGAAATGTGCTGTCATGATGTTTGAGTCCAACTCCACACAGAGAAAAGAGATGCTCTGCACAGGGGCGAACTTGCTCTTTTCCCAGTTGACCCGAAGTCAACACAACAATTTTCAAGAGTGGGCTAGGATTAGCCAGTAGTCGAGGTAGTTAAGAATGCGAATGCGCACTTCCCATAATGTGGCAAGGGCAGCCTCTCCAACTTTCGTGAAGATGTGAGGAGACAGGGACAACCCGAAAGCGAAGACCTTGTACTGATATACCCACCCTTAAAAAGCAAACTGAAGAAATGGTCTGTGTCAAGGTAAAATAGAGACATGAAAGTACATGTCCATGTACAGGTCTATTGGGGAAACAATCTTTTTGGCGAATGCATATCAAAAATATACTTCTGCATTAAGATCTTGAACGGGAGCCTATGCAGGGCCCAATTCAAAACTCACAGACAGGCTCTATTGCATCCATCGCCAATAAGACCGCACACAGAACAGGGGCGTCTTTTCCTGCCACAGAGGTAAAGAGGACGCCTTTGAACCTGGTTGAGGCCATTGAATCTCAGCAAGGTTGAGTCAGAGATGTTATTCCTGTACGACCATGGTGGACATCGCCTGGCCGAGCTGCGACCTTCATCACTCGTAGAACAAGTTTGGTTGCAAACACAGTTTCTGCATCAATCCTGACTCAGAACTACCCTCGTGCAGATCTTTTAGTGCCTTGGCCTAAAGTAAACTTACAGGCCCTGGACGGGAGTCTAGGACAACTCCGCCAGGTGGCGGCGGAGCACAAGGGCACTTTAATCGCACACTCCACCTGTGGAATCTCCATGTACCCCCTGCTGATACACCATTGAGGGCAATGAGGGTGGAAGATCTTGCACGTACGATCACACCGGTGTGATCGGTCTAGGCTGGTCCCTGGAGCGTACGATCACACCAGTGTGATTAGAACGGTCAGTGCATCACGTGATCAACTGCTAAATTCAAATGTGCTTTCGGGCGTTGGCTGGCGCTGAGCCAGAGACAAGTGCTCAGAGCTGTCATATATCACAACTTTTCATTGTTTTCAACCACATAATGTTTATTTGAGGTTTCAGACATATAAGTACTAAAAAAACAATACATTTAGAGTTTGTAAAATACACACTGATGTCAAAGGAAGAGGCAATAATAATCCTTTCCATTATAATTAGACTCGTTTTATTCATATCAGATACACATTGTGTAAGTAACTTTAAAGTTTACTCTATTCCTCTCCCAGTTCACCATCCACTTACTTTTATGTATTTCGGGAGAAGTGGATGAATTCACGTGTTGTAAATCCAACAGATCCGATTCTCTGAACTGCGTCTGCGGCACAAGCTAAGATGGCGGCGCCCATCGCGCATACAGCTCAACTAACGCGATCGTTATAAAGGTGTTTAAACAACAAAACACTTCCACTTGCATATATTTGACAATCGGAATATCAGATATTTCATGCCATATCTAACAAATTTGTGAATAAAAAAGGAACAATTACATAAAAGCAGATCATCATTCATTCAGCTCTGTTGTTGCTGCGGTGTGTCTGTGGTGTGTCACGTGACAAGCAATGATGCGTCACCATGGAAACCATAAAGTGACACATTCTAAATAACGGTTACCTTGAAAAACTCACGCTGGGGGGTCAGCCAGAATATTTTAAACTTACGTGTGAAAGGGTTAAAGGTGCCTTCCATGACATCATCAGCTCTTCATGCACTACCGTGTAGAAGGCACTGGGGCTGGGCAGGGTTATGAGTCGCGCTCAGAGCCCAGATACCAATCATCCAACTGCGAACACTCATTACAGATGGAGGATTCCATTCCAACCCAACGTCCGTGGCCCAGGCAAGCATGGCTGCCAACTAAACCCAAAGGTGGGAGTCCAGCCAAGTCCTCAGTGTCAGAAGGCATAAGCCCTCTGGTGCTGCAATCAACAGTTCATCCTCATCTGGATGAGAAATTAGGCTCGCCATAGGACAAACTGCCTAACTCATCCATGAGCTCGACTGGGAGAGACGAGTATGCTGAGGACACACTGGGTGGAAATGCTTCCATTGGTACCCTCAGTTCGCCCTCAGTGCGTGCCACCAAGGCCTCATACCCGGAGGTTGAAGGACCAGGACGGGAAGCAGCAGAGGTAACGCTTGGCTTTTTGAAAAGTAAGAGAGTCGCGACGCAATGTTTTGCAATTCACAAAAGCTGCTCCAGCAAGGCATGTCTTTCTAGAGAATATTCTCTTTTGGAAAGTATCTTTCTAGTTGCTCATTGATGTGCCCAGGGAAACTCTCTTGCACTTAACTGTTTGTGTGAGAGAGATAATCGCTGAAATGCGCCGTACAGGAATCCAACGAAGCTTCTCGGCAAAGAAATCACAGACATGTCTTCTCAGCTCCGAAGAACATATCTGAATAAGTGGAGCGCAACAGCCTCTTTTTAATATCCTTATGTACAGGGGAGTGGATGGCATGCAAATTCCGCTAGCCAATTCTCATTGGCCTATCAGTTTGGGGTGTTTGGGGCACCCAACTGCAACCCCTAGTGTCAGTACATCGACAATGTTGAAGTGACTAACAGATAAGGAACTGCATGATTGTTTTAGCACACAGTACATATACGGTCACTCTACTGCAAAAGTATCTTGTCTGATCTGAGCAGATATGATGTTTTTACCCCAGAATTCATCTCATGCTGCCTGTAGTCCATCAGTCACGTCATCAGTACAGACAAGAGTGCCTGTTCCAGTGGCAGTGAAACATAACAAAACCATAACTATATCATCACCATGTTTCACAGATGAGCTGAGATTGTCAGCAGTTCCTCTTTGCTGTCTCTTTCCAGCATTGAGTTTAAAGTTAATCCTTGTACCCAAACTTATTTATTTTTCTTTCTTTCTTCCTTTCTTCCTTCCTTCCTTCCTTTCTTTCTTTCTTTCTTTCTTTCTGAGTAATTTAGCTGTGTTTGTCTCTATAGTAATGTTAGTAATGTCTATATAGGTCTATAACGATATAACAAAGTTTCTTTGAGCTAAATAAACACCAATAAAGGGATTACTTTTCATCTTACCTTGAATGGAAAAATATGCAATCCAACAAAGGTTTTAATCAGCTAAATGACATCAGCTGTCACATCCTGCCCCAGCCATTGTTCCATTTTTCAAACATGGAGGCAAACACAATTGGTTGCCCAATGATGTACAGCTAAATGATTAGGCCAAAAGACTAAAACTAACTTTTTTATTCCCCCCACCCCGACTTGTCCCACTGTGAATCTCTCACCTGTGAAGCACTAAACACTTGCAATGATACAATACAGGAGGTCAAAGACTAAAATGTGTGTCTTCTAAAACAAGTAGATGTCAGCTGTGCAATTCTTTTAAATAGTCACCAAGGGAAAGTAACACCTACAGCGCCAAACACATTTCCAAGGTTCAAGATTTTACTGACACTCACTGGCATCCCATCACCATGGGAACCTTGAGGGTGCC
The DNA here is from genome assembly GCF_964197995.2 of Scardinius erythrophthalmus. Classification (NCBI taxonomy): domain Eukaryota; kingdom Metazoa; phylum Chordata; class Actinopteri; order Cypriniformes; family Leuciscidae; genus Scardinius; species Scardinius erythrophthalmus. Next base: position 9,379,438 of record NC_138245.1, on the reverse strand, counting down.
GAGAGCAACTTTCCCAAGATGCACATATCGAATAATTGTACAAATAGATAAAGAATAATCGTGCAAAACTTGTGCCATTTGTGGCCCTGATTTACATGTGTATTTTTAACAATAAATAGCTAATATCAACTTATACTATATATAAATAGAAATTTTCTTAAATATACACATCCTTTATTTATTTATACATTCATGCATGTATGCACTTTTTGGCCTGTTCCCATTCTCCTGCTGTGTTGAGAAAATAAAAAAAGAAGCAATAAATAAAGGTTAGCATTTTTGCTTTATATATTTATAAAAAAATAAATGACAGTTTATTTGATAAGGTGAAAGATTATTTGTCAACCCTGTTACCATCATATTTTCCATAAAACAATAAAAAAAAAACCTGCAGTAATGACAACCTAATTTCATGCAGTGAACTCCTCAAGCACAAGCAAATGTCTCCTCTCTGAACCACTTTAACTACACTTTACAGCAAGGCTCCATTTGTTAACATTAGTTAAGATATTTAGTTAACATGAACAACAATGAAAAATATTTCTAAAGCAGTTAGTAATCTTAGTGTATTTTAACATTTACTAATACATAATTAAAATCACAAGTTGTATCTATATTATTTATTGGACCTGAGCAAACATGAACTAACAATAAACGGTTGCATTTTTATTAGCTAATGTTAAGAAAGATTAATAAATACTGTAACAAATGTATTACTCATTGTTAGTTAATGTAAACATTAAATAATGGGATCTTATGGTAAAATGTTACCATCTAATGTTTTGTAATGTTTTTTTTTTCCCATAAGGCACAGTCGTGTCAACTCTTTTACTATGATTTAATATAGTAACAACTAATAATATAGAAACAACTAATAATTAGAAAGTAGATATTTGTGGACATTTCACATCAACAGTTGTTTCACATCAGGCTCAGGGCTTGTAATGTCAAATCAACACTTGATTTGACTAATAAAATATGCAGAAAATGCACTTGGATCTAACTATTGGAAACAGAAAAATCAAAGTACGACCCATAAATGAATATTCAAATCTTCTACGGTTGACGGACAAGAGGCTACGATTAATCCAAAACTCTGAATGCCCTTGCAAGCTTGAATAAACAATCATCATTAGTATTGCCTAGTTGTAATAGTGTTTTAATTGAACTTTTAGACTAAGGGTTAACTCAGTGATTATTGAATTTCCATTTACCAGCTACTAAAAAAGTCATTTCAGCTTAGCTAAACCATGATACAGTAGTGTCGAGATATCAGTGGGTGTCATAGCACCAACATCAGATCAGCCATTGTAGCTCAAGGGGGCACCCCCTGTTTGGATATGCTGCTGTTAGCATTCTCATCTAAGGTCGTGTTGCACTTAGTGGCGAAAACAATAAAAGGAGTCCAGGCGTCCCTGTCAGGGTGAAATGTGGCCGTTGTTTAGATAACAGACACCCATCTCCAGCATTATAGCATGGACAATACCGTGAGGAGTAATCCCTCTTCATGGGGTCTGATTTCCCCGTCACTGCTGAGCGTTAGCCACGCTGAGAGGTAGCGTCTGTAAATGACATAAGCACAAAGGCAGAGCTCAGGGCCCCTACTGGAGGCTGCTGGGCGTAGAATCGGGAATGATAGGGGAACAGAAAGTGCTATGGGTGTTGCGCAGATGTAAATCCCGCCGTGTGACCACCCATCAAATCCCCCTCAGAACTGACCTGCTGGAACATTCACCCACCCTGTAACTGAACCTCCGTGGCCCAAGATCTGACAGCTGCTCCCAGAATATTGTTCTTACGAAACAAAGTCACAACAAAGAGCTTCACATCACTTGAGCACGACACAAGGGGTGGGGGAGCCGGTGTCATTTTTTCCATGTTAGTTACTCTAACATAAGTGTCTAAAGCCCGGTGCACCCATATGTTTTTTTCCTGTCCTGTATGATTGTTGTCTTGTCTGATTATATGACATTAACCCAAGTCAGAAGTAAAAGCCAATGCAGAATGTGCACCTTCTGTCTTTATGCTAAAATATATGACAGCTAAAGCCTTGTTTATACTTTAGCATGGCTCTGCAGTGCAAGCCTTCGCTGACTGCGCGCGCACCTCCCCAAACTGACAAGGCATTTATACTTGACCTGCTCGCCGTTGTACTATTCTTTAAAACGACAGGGGGCGACTCTGAGTAATTGTCCTCTAACCCATCAGGAATCAGTGGAGAGAAGAAGTAAGGTACACACGTGACAATGGCCCTGTCCCAAATGGCACACTCCGGACTTGTGGACTTCCTCAGAGTCCACACTTTGGTGACGTCATATAGTGCAGACCTATAGGGCCCTTGGCGCGAGTCCACGAGGGCGCATTGAGAGGTATTTTTGGGACAGACTCGATCGTCACGCCGGAAATAATGGCCTGTTTTTTTTTTTTTTTTTTTTTTTTTTTTTGCATTACAATATAAATCATTACAATGGAAATAATACAAAACAATGAACATGCACATGTGGGGATACAGACAAAATGAAAGTAAATAATAACAGTAAATAAAATATTTTTACAATTTATATAAAACTTGTTCTATAATACAGGATATTTTCGAAGCTCTTTTATTGGAGGGGATTTTTTGAAGTGAAGAATAACTGTAAATCATAAGCAAAAAAATTGCAACTAGGTTTGAATTTAAGGTATATTGCTTTGTGAATATGATATTTACCCATCGTACAGAAAAAGTTTAATATATCATCTAGCTTTTTATTTTCAGAGACATCAGAGTGAAAAATAACCTTACTGACAGAAATATTACAGGTCTGGTTGTTGTTGGACAGGAGAAATCACATTTTTTGCGCTCCAGCGTCTCATCTCCACGTCCACTACACAGCCTAATTTTACAGTTCTATATTTTGATATTGTGCATATCACCTGGGCATTAGACAATAGATATATCATGCTTATTTAAATGATGTATACAGTTGTACATAATAATACATAATGTTACATTTGAACTAAGATTGCAATTTTAAAACATAATGAAAATGTGCATGAGTTTCAGATGAATTTACAGGTTTCAATATTCATACTATGTTTACATATGACTCAGTAAAGCCCTGATATTCGGTTGTATTTATTTAATGAATCATAATGTGATCGTATTATTAAACGCGCTATTATTATGTTTGAGACATCAACCACTGGTCGATGACCATAATGTTTGTATAAACTGTAGGGAACAACTGGTAAAATGTATATTTAGGTCATAAAAACTGTAATATTTTCTTCTCAGCCATGTCAACAATTATCCGTGAGTGAAATCTCCTCCCATCCGTTGTCTGATTGGCCTTTCGCAAGGATTCCTGGGTAGTTAAAGTGCGTGAAGCCTGCTTCTATGCGGGCTTCGCGGAAGACCGCTTCAAGGGTACAAAGGGGGCGCTGCTGAGCACACTTCAGAGCGGTAAAATGCTGAATGGGACGGTCTACGGACTCGTAGACTCAGCGAGCACGCGCAATTCAAGTCCACGAGACCGAAAGTCCGCATGAAGTGCGCCATTTGGGACAGGGCCAATGTTTATTTCAGTACACTTCACCAAAACCATACTACAAAAGAATAGCGTAAAACCCAGTAAACTTTGAGATTATTACATTAGATCAAAATATGTGGATATGAGAACATGCATACAGCTAAACTAAAAATCTCTTAATATTTTCAAATTTCACTAAACATTTTCATGTAGTTGAGACACTGATCAGTGTTGTGTATTGAGTTGTTTTTGTGTTTTGAGTAGTTTTTTGACATGTAAATCACTTTGGTCAACAAATAAATGTTGATTGATTGATAGTTTTGTGAACATTTCTATTAAACATGGACCTTTATTTTTATTAAAAGGACTTGTTTCTGCTATTATAGGCTCATTTTGTAAATGTAAGCAAATAATTTGGACCTGCGTAAACTGGGTGCCGGTGTGGATACTATTGCACAAATGCACACAAGACGTTTCCCTAATGTTGTCAATATATTTCCTGGAAAAAAAGAAAAATATGCAATCATGAAATATCATGTTTAACTAGTCTTTTGAGTTTTAACATCTCTCCCTTTCTCTTTGTTGCTCTCTCTCTTTCATACAAACCTATGTAAACGCTACGCTCCTATGGGTTCTTAATTCGACAGCTGTCGTAGGAATAGCCGCACTGACTGTGACTCAAAATCTCACACCTTTTCCAGAACATTGATGAAAAGTGATCGAAGACTGTCAAAATTGGCCCTACAATGAAATAAATACTTCAGACAGCTGTGACAAAAACAGTCTACAGTACGCTATTTTCTGTTATTTTAGACCATGTAGGTTAAATATGAACTCTTTTCCAAGCTATAACTCATTGTCTGAGGTAGACCATGCTGTAGTAACTAATTACGTATCAATTGAAGAGCATCTTCTTGTGATGTCATTATTGTGGAACATTTCTTTTTATAGCTCTCTAGGGAAATTCATGCATTGTCTGTGATTTTCACCCGATTCACTAAAAGCAAATATGCAAAACAGGTAATGGTGCAAACACACAAAAAGTTAGCGATAGGTGCAATTTGCATGATACAATTTGCATGATGCAATTTCCAATCTTCCTGGCTAGTTTTAGTGCTTGGTTGTGGAGGATGCAGAATACTAAACCCCTGGGCACACTAGATGCACAACGAACAGGAAATTGTCACACACTAGGCCTTCTGTTTTCAATAAATAATAATTCACAAATAATAATACATTCAAAATATGAAAATATACCATTGTAGCTTTGTAGTATTATTTAAATTCAGAAAAGAGGTCAGTCTGGTCGCACGTGTTCTTGTCTTACAGTATGAATTTCCAGGTCGGAACTGGCAGGTCTGTATGCGCTTTTCCATTACAGATTTGCGCAAAACTTTAGCATTTTTTTTCTAAATGTCGACAAAAAACTATTGCGAAATGACGCCGTTTCCATTAACCTATGTTATGCTACTAAAACGTCATTTTTTTCCTCTCGCAATAAGTCATTCCAAAAATCATGGCGACGGATGTTGGTAGTTCCCCTTCGAGGGAACTCGCACTGCGTCGTCGTCGTGACGACACTATGGGAACGCCCCCAGCGTAACGCATCTGAAGCATGAATGAAATCTGTCCAATCCTGATTGGTGCTGCGTCATGACTTAGTAGATGACGGCATACCCGGAAGATACAAAGGGACGCCGGCTCAAACACACGTTAGCTTTTTGCTCTTCAGCTAAAGTGCTCTGTGTTCTGTGAGTCTTATTTGGTGTTGTTTGTCCAAGTTTTCACAAGCATCATTAGCATGGCAAGCGAGCAGTTTAAAAGGTGTGTGCACCCGTGTCCACGTTACATTTCGGGCACGGACACACACCACATGTGTGTGCATTGTCTCGGCGCGCAGCACGCTAGAGCGGCTCTCGAGGGAGCCGCTTGTAACGAGTGTGAGAAGCTGCCGCTGAGGGTATTGCGCTCGCGGCTCGCTATATTTGATCAGCTCGGCCAAGCTCGCGAGCCTCGCGGTTCTGGGCCCGCTGTTGCCGAGGCAGCGCAGCGCCGCAGATCGTGGGGTTCGCAGATGGATCTTTCGGCGGGACATGGGACTGATTCGTCATCTTCCCAGTCCTCGTCTGAAGATCCTGACACTCTCCCGCCTCGTGTGGAAGACCGCGATGCGGCTTCTTCCCGCGAGGTAGAGGCACCGATGCTTCAGCTATCTGGCTCTGAGGGGTCAGATGCTGTAAGCATCGAGGCGGGTGTTATGGAGCCCCATCCACCGCTTCATACACCCGCTCAAGAAGAGCTGGTGGAGGTTTTGACCCGCGCTGTGGCCAAATTCAATATTCATTGGCCACAAGAAGAACCTGTAGTCCAGCCATCTAGTAAACTGGATGAGAGGTTCTTTAAGCGCCGGGCTCAGCCTCCACGCCGGGGCCTTCCGTTTTTTCCTGACTTGCACAATGAGTTGTGCAAGTCGTGGGAAAAACCTTATTCAGCCAGGCTCTCCAATCCCCCAGTGCTTGATTTTTGCTAATGTACTGGGGGCGGCTGAGCGCGGTTATGGGAAGATCCCGCGGGTAGAGGAAGCTCTCGCGAGCTATCTTTCTCCCGAGGCCGCATCTTCCCTGAAGGCCCCGGTATTGCCCACCAAGCCATGCCGAGAAACATCTTCTCTGGTGGGCAGAGCTTTTATGGCGGGCAGGCGGGCTGGTAGCTGCCTGCATACCATGGCGGTATTGCAGGCTTATCAGGCTGATCTCCTCAAAGAGCTAGACGAAGGCGAGGGTCCTTCTCCTGATGATATTTTGGAGCTGAGGAAGGCTACTGACTTGTCTCTCCGCATCACCAAAGAGACGGCCCGTGCAATCGGCCGCTCTATGGCTGGTCTGGTATGCGTACAGAGACATCTCTGGTTAAATTTATCAGGGATGAAGGAGAGGGAGAAGCATTTTCTTCTCGACTCTCCGATTTCTCCTTCTGGCCTCTCCGGCGGCGCGGTTGATTCCATAGTCGAGAGGTTTCAGGAGGTGAAAAAGCAGTCGGCTGCCTTCCATCAGTACCTTCCTCGCCGCCCTGGCTCCTCGGGGAAGACTGCCGCAAAAGGGCAGTCTCAGCCGTCTACCAGCTCCTTGGACCGTCAGGTGCAGAAAGAGAGTGTCGCCGCCCGCGCCCCTCCTGAGGGAGCCTGGCAAAGGAGGCGACACTCTCGGGGTAAGCCCTCCCAGCCTAAGGTCGATCTGAGGACCATCCTTCAGGCGAAGAAGGCTTCCTCTAAGCGGTCCTAGGCGTGGCCGGACCGCTGAGAGCTGTCCCCCCCTGGATGGAGAGATTGAGGTCGCCTCCGTCCCGGAGCTCTCGGGGAATCAGTGCTGTGCTCCCGCCGTCCAGTACGCTTCGGGCCACACTGATTTCCCGCGCACGCACGCCGCTCCAGCCGCCTCAAGTAAGACCTGCGGCTGGGCAGCGAACGCGTACGCACACCGAAAATCATTCTCTACTGCTCCCTGCCGGTCAGCCGCTTCAGGGGGTCGGGAACGAGGCTCGGTTGACACCCGAGGCCAGCCTCGAGAGGCTGGTTCCCTTAGTAGATTATCTCGGCGCACGGTCATGCCTTCCGAATATATCTGCGTGGGCCCTGCGTACTGTAGAGCTGGGTTACAGACTGCAGTTCAGCTCCCCTCCCCCGAAGTTCAACGAGGTGGTCTGGACTGTGGTCGGCCTAGAGCAGGTTCGGGTTATGGAACAGGAAGTTCAATCCCTGTTGGTCAAGGAGGCCATAGAATGTGTTCCTCTGCCAGACAGGGAGTCCGGGTTCTACAGCCGGTACTTCATAGTTCCCAAGAAGGATGGGGGGTTGCGTCCAATAATAGATCTCAGGCACTTGAATCGTTCTCTGAGGAGATTCAGGTTCAAGATGCTCACAATTCCAGCCATCGTGAGTCAGATCCAGTTCGAGGACTGGTTCGTCACGATAGATCTGAAGGACGCATACTTCCATATCTCCATCCTTCCATGTCACAGGAAGTTCCTGAGGTTCGCTTTCGGGGGCGAAGCGTACCAATATCGGGTTCTTCCCTTTGGCCTAGCTCTTTCCCCTCGCACCTTCACCAAGTGCATGGATGCAGCGCTGGCTCCGCTGAGACTCCAGGGCATTCGTGTACTCAATTACATCGACGATATGTACGATATGGCAGTTCGACATCGAGATGTCGTTCTCACTCATATCAGGTGCTTGGGGCTGAGACTTAACACGAAGAAAAGCGTGTTGACGCCCTCCCAGAGGACTACGTTCCTGGGAGTTGTATGGGACTCCACGACGATGCGGGCACAAATGTCTCCTGCTCGGGTGGGTTCCATACAGGCGTTGGTCTCCAGAGTGAAGCTAGGCCACAACCTCACTGTGAAGCAGTTTCAAATACTGCTGGGGCACATGGCAGCAGCGTCCAACGTCATACCTTTTGGCCTGCTACACATGAGACCCCTACAGTGGTGGTTGAGAGCCAAGGGGTTTTCCCCGAGGGGAAATCCGTTCCGTATGATCAGAGTAACGCGCAGATGCCTTCGTTCTCTCGTCATATGGAGGAAACCTTGGTTCCTGTCCCAGGGACCAGTACTGGGAGCATCATGTTGCCGGAAAACCGTTTCAACAGATGTCTCCCTCACTGGTTGGGGCGCGGTCATGGACGGCCGCTTTGCGAGAGGTCTGTGGGAGACCCGGCACTCTTCCTGGCACATCAATTGCCTGGAAATGCTGGCGGTCTACAAAGCTCTGAGGAGCTTTTTCCCAGACCTCCGCGGCCACCATGTCCTGATACGCTCGGACAACACTTCCGTTGACGCGTATCTGAATCACCAGGGGGGTCTGAGGTCGCGCCCTCTATGCAGACTGGCACACCAGATCCTCCTGTGGTCCCAGGGGAAAATGTCGTCTCTCAGAGCGATGTACGTCCCCGGGGACCAAAATCAGGGAGCAGACGTCCTGTCGAGGCAGGGGCTGAGGCCCGGGGAGTGGCAAATCCACCCAGAGGTGGTGAAAGCCATATGCGTGAGATTTGGCCCGGTGGAAGTGGATCTCTTTGCGTCTCAAGAGACGTCCCACTGTCCACTGTGGTTCTCTCTCAGGCATCCAGCTCCGCTGGGGCTGGATGCCATGATGCAGACGTGGCCGAAGCTGCGTCTGTACGCATTTCCCCCGATCGCTCTGCTCCCGGGAGTCTTGGAGCGGGTTCGCCGAGAGGGGATCAGTCTACTTTTAGTAGGACCCCGCTGGCCGACCCGAGTTTGGTTCTCGGACATTATAGCTCTGCTAGACGGCCTCCAGTGGCAGGTCCCTTTGAGGAGGGATCTGCTGTCTCAGGCAGGGGGCACAATATTTCACCCCCGGCCAGAGCTGTGGAACCTTTGGGTCTGGCCCCTGAGGGGGCTCGGTACCTAGAGGCTGGCCTGTCAGCAGATGTTGTCGAGACCTTACTCAGCTCCAGGGCTCCCTCTACCAGGAGACTGTACAGCCTGAAGTGGAATGTGTTTTCCACTTGGTGTAGAGAGCATGAGGTGGACTCAGTTAACTGCCCAGTGGCTTCAGTGCTGTAGTTCCTCCCAGATCGTTTCTCCGCCGGTCTAACCCCGTCCACACTTAAGGTGCATGTGGCTGCCATTGCGGCTTTCCACTCGCCTGTAGGTGAGGGGCCTTTGGGGAAGCACCATCTGGTTGTACGTTTCCTCCGTGGGGCTCGGAGGATGATGCCTGCGGCTCGCTCCAGAGTTCCAACCTGGGACCTGGCGGTGGTACTTGAAGGGTTGGCTGAGGCCCCCTTCGAGCCACTGGAGTCGGCTGAGGCAAAGAACCTGACCCTTAAGGTGGCCTTTCTCCTTGCTATCACCTCTCTGAGGAGAGTGGGGGATCTCCAGGCCTTGGCTATAATGCCGACTTGCCTGGAGTTTGCCCCTGGCGGAGTTAAGGCCATCTTACACCCTAGACCGGGCTATGTGGCCAAGGTGCCATCTAATGTGGCACGGTCAGTGGTTCTTCAGGCATTCCATCCTCCACCTCACGTGACGGCGGAAGAGGGGAGACTTCACCTGCTCTGCCCAGTCAGAGCCCTGAGAGTGTACCTTGAGAGGTCCTCTCAGTGGAGGAAGTCAGACCAGTTGTTGGTGTGCTTTGGTTCACCCAAGGAAGGGCTGCCTGCATCCAAGCAGACAATCAGTAATTGGATTGTTCAGGCTATAGCCACGGCTTATCAGGTGCGCAATCTGCCTTCACCTATAGCTGTGAGGGCTCATTCTACCAGGAGCATGGCCTCCTCGGTAGCCCTCCTTTCTGGAGCCTCGCTTCAAGATATTTGCGAAGCGGCTGGGTGGGCCACTCGCACACCTTCATAAGATTTTATAGTCTGCAACTCCCTGTGACGCCTGGCGCCAGAGTGATCGTGTCCTAAGTGTGCCTGGTCTCCCAGCTTCACACTAGGGTGGCGTGCTTACGGTGTGGCATAGTGGGCATTGCGTTCCCATAGTGTCGTCACGACGACGACGCAGTGCGAGTTCCCTCGAAGGGGAACGTCTCGGGTTACGACTGTAACCCTTGTTCCCCGAGAAGGGAACGAGACACTGCGTCTCGCCGCCACACCTATCACGTTCAGAGCGCTTGCTTCATCGCAAAGTAGCTAACGTGTGTTTGAGCCGGCGTCCCTTTGTATCTTCCGGGTATGCCGTCATCTACTACGTCATGACGCAGCACCAATCAGGATTGGACAGATTTCATTCATGCTTCAGATGCGTTACGCTGGGGGCGTTCCCATAGTGTCGTCACGACGACGACGCAGTGTCTCGTTCCCTTCTCGGGGAACAAGGGTTACAGTCGTAACCCGAGACGGTTTACGTATATACCAGCCAATGCACTTGCCATTATTATTAATTGAAGGAGATGTATGCGTGTTATCCAAGCATTAATGGTAAGGAAATACCCTTATACTTGGAGCGGCTTGTGTTTCTGGGTGTTTCTCCCTCATATCTGCTTCGAGGTCTTAATTATGGCATTTCTTTGAGGTTTAGAATCCAGTATTCCAGTATTCCTGTAATTCTTTTGTCTTTTATGTATTTAATAAAGAACTCTCTATTGTATTCTGTCCAAACATACCGCGTCATCTACGTCAGGTGACCTGTAAATGCGCAAAAACTGTTTCCATTGTAGTTTTGCTAAATATTTATTTTTCGAATTGCCTGAAAAAACACCTCATCTGTAAATCTGTTTTGCGATAAATGGGAGTTTTTGTGAAATTGACGTGTTTCCATTGGGCATATTTTCAATTCGCAATTTCAATTTGCGCAATTTAAAGGGTAATGGAAACGCAGCTAATGTTAACTTTTGTTCACAGCGGAATGCTCTTCATATGAGCTTGTGTTTCTACTGTCCAACATTTGCATGTCTATCAATGGTGATCAATAGAAGGCAGTCAAATCTACAAAAAGTAACGAAAGATGAAAAAGAGGCAATGATTGAAACATAGCTTGAGGAGACATGGGGAGCAGTTAGATGTTCTCAGTTTCCAGTTCTGTGTATTCATGTCTCGTTTTGTGTGAGCACGTGGCTCGTGATTTGTTTTACTGGCCATGTGCTTGTGTTCTAGTCATGTTTGGTGTGAGGACATGGCTGGTCATGTATGTTTCCTTGTGCCATGTGCTCTCCTGTCGATTGTCTAGCCCTGCCTATCTTGTTACCTGATTATTGATTCATTTGCCCAACCTGTCCTCCCTCGTTACCTGCCTTGTTCACTCCCTATTTATTCACATTGTGTTTGCAGCCCTGTGCTGGTTTGTCATTGGATGTTTACCCTTGTGTGTTCCTGCTGTGGTCAAGTCAAGTCAAGTCATCCCCCTTGGGGTAGTTTTTGTTTGTTTTACTTTTATTTTTAATAAAAGCCTTCATTCTTTTGCGGTTGAGTCCTCGCCTCATCTCCTCAACCCCAAACCCTGACACATAATGAAACATGAAGCCAAAATTTTGATCGACCCTGGTGGCTGGCTGCAGTATAGGTCATTAACCCCAGCCTTTCAATATAATCGAATGGGATGCCAATAAAAATAAACAAATAAATAACCAATTACACTTCAAGTATTTTGTTTTCCAAAGATGGTATTTTATACATTATAGTTCACGTTGACGTGTGTTCAAGCGTTTGTTTTTCCAATACATTTTATTTAGTTATTTGATGCTATAAAAAGGGGTGTAACGTCATGATTGACAGCTGTGCTTGCAATTGAGTCTGCAGGAGTATGGATGGGGACTTGATACCACAGCTCAACCTCAGGATCACTACTGCGCAGATTTGGACACCAAATCCAAACGGCCATTTCTGGGATATATTTTTTTTTTACAGGGGAAGGAAGTGGAGACAGTGTGCACACCTGACGACTGTTGGGCCACATTTTAAACCAGTTTAAAATGTCAAACCAGTTCAAATGTATTGTAAAGTTCACAACTTGTTACGTGTCTAACAAGTGGACACACAAGTGTAGCACACTAGAAGAGCACAGCTGAATCTATGAGTTGGTTGCATTCTGTGGCTTTTTTTTGGTCAACAACATCGACAACGAGATTCAATTTTGTGGAATTGTTTAAAAAATGGATTCAGATACCCTATGTGCCATTTACTCATATAACTTTAATTTATTGAGAGAGCAGTTAATTTGATTTAAACAGGGTGATGAAGATGCTTATTACCATTGTAAATTAGTTTTTCTCCTGTGGCTATTAAATTGTTTATCATATGCCTTTCCTTCTTCAGTACTCATATTTCTGTGTTTTTGATTGGCAGTTATTTAAAGCTCTGATCAAATATATACGTACTTAGCAGGGTATGTGGCTCTGAACATTAATATATGCTAATTATCAGATAACAAGGGGAATAACAGGCCAATGCTCATTAAAAGTCACACAGACTTGAATTCGTTTTTCATCTATTAAAACTTTAACAGAGCTGTACAAAAGTGATTGTTGAGCAGTCGTTGAGTCATTAGAGAGGACAATGATGAAAGAAACACTGCGAGGCATCGTGTTCGATTGAAATTGGACTCCCGCCATTAAAAAAGAGTGATTCAGAAATATGTATTCTTTTCTTTAAACAATACATAGAAGAAAGATGTATTTGACCTTCCAAGACGGCTGTATGTCTATAATTAACATCTTATAATTAACTATAGGTTATGATAAATCATTGTAACCATGTTTATAATACATTGCAATTCTTAATAAACCATTAAAGATTTAGCCTACCTATAAGTAATTTATTGCAACACATGGTAAACCCTAAATTTCATGTATTTTATGTGCTATTGTGGAGTGCAATAAGTGAGGAGACAAGAGACGGAGATGCGTCGAGTCAGCTTTACTCTCCACTTCAATATCACTAAAAACACTGTACAGCGAGTGAGGTCAAAACAGACACACAACGTTAAAGGGTTGGTTCACCCAAAAATGAAAATTCTGTCAGTAATTACTCACCCTCATGTTGTTCCAACTGCATAAGACCTTCGTTCATCTTCGGAACATAAATTAAGATATTTTTGATTAAATCTGAGAGTTGTCTCACTCCTCCATAGGCTTTCAGAGGGACCGAAACTTGCTGGCCCAGAAAAGTTATTAAAGAGATCGTTAATATAGTCCAAGTGACTACAGTGGCTCAATCTTAAGTTTATCAAGCGACGAGAATACTTTTTGTGCGCAAAAACAAACAAAAATAACGACTTTATTCCACTATTCATTTCCTTCTCTCTGGGCCTCTAGTTGGTTCACGTAGTGTTTTTGCGTAGCGCGTCTGTGTTACACGTCACCACGTATGCTCACAATTGGCCGAAGCGGGTCATGTGTGTGATGCGTGATGACGTGCAACACAGACGCGCAGCGCAAAAACACTACGAGGCCCAGAGAGAAGGAAATGAATAGTGGAATAAAGTCGTTATTTTTGTTTGTTTTTGCGCACAAAAAGTATTCTCGTCGCTTGATATACTTAGGATTAAGCCAATGTAGTCCCTTGGACTATATTAACGATCTCTTTAATAACTTTTCTGGGCCAGCAAGTTTCGGTCCCTCTAAAAGCCTATGGAGGAGTGAGACAACTCTCAGATTTAATCAAAAATATCTTAATTTGTGTTCCGAAGATGAACGAAGGTCTTACGCGGTTGGAACAACATGAGGGTGAGTAATTACTGACAGAATTTTCATTTTTGGGTGAACTAACCCTTTAACCCGGAACCCGTATCAAAACAACTCTCCCTTAAAGGTATACAGTCCCTTGGTGAATGTCTCTTTCAGTCTTACTTGTGGGTCACCACACTATAATGAATTTTTCTTTTTGTAAACATGAATAGGTCAGTATTACATTGTTTTATAACTGCAATTACAATTACATATTAAAAGTTAATATTTTGCAATGTTTATTTAAATTATTTATTTGAGTTATTGTTTCATACAATAAGTGCACATTTAATTACATTTTCTGTCAATAGTTTTTATTGCATACATATCAGCTTTAAATGGCCACAGTGATCTCTAGATATCTTTATTGGCCATTGAAAAATATCCCATATTAATAAGTAGGGGTGTAACGATTCGTTTTAACAACGATTCGATTCCTATCGCGATTCGTGGTTGTCGATACGATTCAAGGACGATATTGGTTCATTTAGAACGATACGATTCGAAACGATTCAGTGACTTGAAATCAATTCAGTGACTTTTTAACCAAAAATTCTTGTAAGGGAATCAGGTATCAATTAATTATGGATATAAACAAACAAGTAAAGAACAATTAATGTCAAATGCATTCACATTTTATTTGAATAAAGTAGGACTGCACGATTATGACAAAAATCAGTATTGTCGATTATTCCCTTGAAATTATAATTGTGATTATTAATTACGATTATCACAACATTGAATGATGTTTTGAATAGTTTGGCCATGGGACCCACATTTCCCCATGGTCATCAAGCCGCGACTCACCTTTTTAGGAATTATATAGGCCTATTATAATACATTTGTTTACACAAAAATTATTGACACACAAGTTCTGTCCCCCTTTATAACAAAATACTATAAACTATTAAAATACTAGACAAAATAAACAGTAGGCACTGCGAGGTTATTAAATAGCAGTCCATGGAACATGGAAACTGCTCCTGATAAATAGCAACACACATGACGTACCAATAACGTAGTTTATTGGTATTTTACTTTTATTTCGTAACTTACTAATTTACGACGTTGCATGCTCGTATTTCTTTTGCGCTTATTTAGTGAAGTGATACAGCGCGTGCCGGCGCATTTGCGCGTGCAATTAAAGAGTGCACACAGGACATGAAATTCGTTTTTCTGAGGTGAGAGACTTTATTTCGTTACAAGTTATGAAAATAATGATAGAATAATGACTCGGACATATAGCCTGACAAAATCATCTGACTGCAGAATCTGGACAACACTTTTTTTTTCTAATTTAAAACGTAACGACGTTGCATGCTTGTAGTTTATTTTGTGCTTTATATACAGTGAAGCGATATAGGCCTACAGCGCGCTCCGCCGCATTTGCGCGTGCAATTGAAGAGTGCGCTCAACTGCAGTATAGCGGCTGAGGAAAGTCCGTTGAGAGGTGAGATACTTTGCGCTGCTTGTTGTCATTGCGCTGCTGTCACAGATAGGCAGACTGAATCGGGTAACGTTTAACGCCTTTATCATTAAAAGTGCTAAGAAAAAAACATCCATATAAAGTCTGACGTGCTTAAATCCAATGCGTTATTTCCTAGTATCGATACAATCGATTCATTAAAACGATGTTAGATCGATATGTCGTCCTGAAGGCCAACTTGCCACACAGATCTATGTAGTTGGATCATAGGAATATAAATCGATACATTGATGTAGTTGATGAATCGTTACACCCCTATTAATAAGGCTTATTGCTTTTATAAAACAACATCATGAATTTGTATTTCATGGCAGTATTTCAGACACATTTATTTAAAATATGTTAAAATGTGTATTTGAAAAACAAAATACAATTTGGTATTTTAAAGCCTTTGGGAAAAATAAAATGTAATTTATATTTAAATAATAATATTTGTAAATATTTTGTTACATTTATATAGCGATTTTCTCTGTACACAAAATGATGAAGCCAATATGGGGATGATTAGGAGGCCATGATGATGGACAGATGCCAATGGGCAAATCTGGCCAGGATTACACATCCCTACTCTTTTTCGAAGGACATCCTGGGATTTTTGTATGGCAACAGAAAGTTAGGACCTTCGTTTAACATGGCTGGGGCTTTTTGAACAGTGTACTGTCCCCATCACTATACTGGGTTGCGTTTCCCAAAAGCATTGTTAGCCAACTATTGTTGCTAGTTCTGTTGAATTGTGTTGGTAAGACAGAACTTGCGACCACAGTTGGCTTCGGGAAACGAACCCCTGTGGCATTAGGACCCACGCAGGCCAATTTTCTAAGCAGTTGTACACACCAAAATTTGGTATTTTATTTTAATGCATTTCAACTGAGGCATTTTGCAATTTTATTTTAAATACATTTTTATGTATTTATGCCCATCTCTGCCTATTGGCAAGTAAGCCTACTATAGCTTGTTATTCCAACTGTAGACAGTTTACAGTTGGCAAGCAATATAGCAACTTGGCACATTAATATAGAATGTGCAGTCACAGGTGTTTATCATCAATTTACAATGAATTAGGTTTTCTCAACCATGATACATTTCTTCAACCTATAACATAATGTAAAAATTCAGTATTTGTTTGATTATTTGACGTGCAAATGCAGAGTTTTGCAGTAATTATCAATGCTACTTTTACAAAAACCCACACCAGCAGACTTAATGCATGTCAGCATCACTTGCACTCACAACCCTGCAACGCTTTTAGCCTCAAACCCTCCCCCACCAAACCGCTACACAAACAAACACTTTAACTTGTCTCTATTCCTAATGGACACCACTCTGTTGTCCATTTTCCTTGCCCCAGGAAAACCGGATGGACAGCCGGTGCAGTCTCATACAACCAAAGACCCAACGCTGTTTATCTCCTAATTGATTCTCCAAGGAAAGTTGGAGATGGACAGCGTCAATCTGACATTGCAAAGCAGCGTGTGTTAATAATGTATCATTGGAGTTTTCATTGATATACTT
The DNA here is from genome assembly GCF_964197995.2 of Scardinius erythrophthalmus. NCBI lineage: Eukaryota > Metazoa > Chordata > Actinopteri > Cypriniformes > Leuciscidae > Scardinius > Scardinius erythrophthalmus. Next base: position 9,362,739 of record NC_138245.1, on the reverse strand, counting down.
CTGCTCTGAACTTCTGTCTATCCTTCCTGTCACACGTTCGCAGTAGGTTGGTTTATGTGGCTCAGTGTAAATGGTTTAAATTGGTCCACTTATTAAAAACAGGAATTGCTTTTGATGATAATTAAAAGAGACTAGCTGTATAGCTGTGCAGGTGAGGTGTAATAGAAACACAACAAGGAGATTCAATTATGTTGTGTGTTTCAATCAACTCAAATGACTGAGGAAGTTAATGCCTTACAGCCTTATACTGTAAATAATAACTTTCTTGAATGAATCAAATTTGTTGAAGCAAATTTTTTGCTATTCTTACATTACAGCAAACCCTAAAGCTGTTATATAAAATTAAATAAAAAGTGGTTCTAAATAGACACTACTTCAATCAAAATTAAACTCAAAGTCCTCAAGTAAAAAAAAGAAAAAAAGAAAAAGAAGAAGAATAAAAGAAAAAAAAGAAAAAGAGGCTGTGGAGAATACTCATTAGCCCTTGCATGTGAATAATTTGATTATGCTTAGTCATAGCAACTTGACTGATCCAGAGTCAAGTCATAATATCTCTTATACCATGCTATAACATAACTATATTATTTTTTCTATATGTTTTTTTGTCTTTCAGTATTACACTTCTTGTTTTATATTCTCGCAATTAGTAAATTTGACCTTGATTAAATTCACTCTTTGAAAAAGTAACATTAGGTGAACTGGATGACACACATACTGCCAATGAGAAATACCTGCATTTCCTAGTCTACTTACTTTACAGAAATTATTATGTTTACCTTTTATGTTTAAAGGAATTCTTTATTTATGTCAGGTCAACCAATTTGATTCTACAGTGGTGATTGATGATAATCAAATCAGGTGATGATGGCAAACTGTAAAGAGAATAAAGACATTGTGGTGGCAGAGCAGCATGTCATTGCGCTTTCAACACATGAAGCAGGTCTCATATGATGTTCTCTGTAAATCCAGCGTGGTTGTGCCCTGCAGGCCTGCTGATGTGTGTTGAACATCATTCTCATGGGTTTGTACCTCATGTTGTGTTGTATGGATTCTTTTTTTGTTCTCTCATTATTACATTGGTATTCATGCTTATATATTTAAGGTGCAGTTATACAATCAAAGGTTATGTCCTCATTTGTTATAAGACAGTTATATGTTATAAGACAGTTAATTAAGTAATAAGACAGTTGCCGCATACTAACATGCATGATGCCTAAAATTGGTAATGATCCACTTAGTTAGACATTTTTTGGTGACACATAATCCCAAATGATAAATCAGATGGATTGATAAATGGATGTATGAGAAGCCTTCCCAGAGGAGTGGTTGCTGTTAGGATCAATTCCTTAAGCCAATCTTTTGTGTACATGCAGTACAGTGATTGGTTAATACTTTTGGCAATATAGATCAATAAACATACAGACAGACATACAGACAGTAAAGTGTAGGCTTTGAAAACATACAAAATCTGCATATTGGTAGCATTTATAGTATACAAACTTTTATGTATGGAATTTAAAATTTTACAATCTTTAACTAAGAAATAATACATACTGTAATAGAATGATGTTAAAATGTCAAATTAAGCTTTTAATTTAAACATGAATTTATCTAATTTATTGTAAATATAAATATAAATCTTAACATTCCTTTAATTCAATATTCTATCAACCTCTATTAATTCCATTTGGCTTCGTAAACATTTGAATGCCTTTGAAGTTGTACATACATAAATGTGTTTACATTTATGGAGTTTACCATACATCAATATTAAATGTATTGGTGTACAAAAAAATAAAATAAAATAATCCAGTTTTAATGAGTATAGTTTAAAAAATGTTTGCAGGAAAACTAATCAGGTTTTAAAATAGTTTTTTTAAGGATTAGATTCCCTGACATGTTTGTTATATATATATATATATTTTTTTTCTTATTTTAAAATATAATAGCACGAAGAATTAAGTACAGAATCCTTGGATCCATTTTACTCTGGACTGATTCTGAACCTAAATAACCCTTGACATTTGCTTGAAAACATTACTAGTTATGGACTTCATCTTCATCAAAGAATGAGGTAAAAGTGAGAATGATGTTCTGCCTTTAATTGACAGTGGAAGCTATAGAGACACAGGTTCCGCTAAATCATGGTGCTTCTGGCCTTTTAGCTTCAAGAGTTTTTAAAAAGTGACAAAACAACAATACCTGCTCTTTTTTTCGCAGACGACATTTAGCTCTAAGTGAAAGAACAACAATGTAATTTTTTTTTTCTTTTCTTTATTGGGAAAATGTCACCTACAGCATTAGAACATGAATGTGAAACAGATACTTAATTAACCCAAGTGAAGGTTAGTGTTGTCACAAACTGAGAAACTCTTGAATTATGTATGACTGCGCTGCTGTGGTTATTTATATGATGTCTAATAGTATGACCACTGAATATAATTGGTCTTCATGTATGAATGTAAAATAAAATGTCAAGGTCTTTCTTAAATCACATAAACCTTAAGCTGTGTTCTTGTGTGATGCTTTTGTGTTTGGGTCATAATGGTTGCATTTTGTCAGTAAATATAGATTCACATAATATCCAAAAAAAGAAAGAAAGAAAATAAATTATTTGTAATGTTTTACTGTTTTCCTTGTGCTCTTTTATCTGTACAGTACACACAATATATGTATGTATATATATATATATATATATATATATATATATATATATATATATATATATATATATATATACATATATATGTATATATTATAAGTATATAAAAGTATATATGTACATGTATGTTTTTTTTGTCATACAATATTTTATTTTATAACTTCATCCTGCTATGTAGTGTATCTCATTTTGATTATTAACTCTTTTAATAATATTAACTTTTCGATATTAATATTAACAAGCGTATTATCATTGATTATTACTTACTAACAATAACTGTTGGGGCTTTTTGTAATATAATACAAATTGGGGCTGTTATTATTATTATTATTGTTAGTAATTACAAGTTAGCATATTTCATAATTCTTATTATTTTCACTTATTAGTATTTGAGAGCAGACCAAATTTAATCCTTCATAATTCCAATGAAGTTATACTTCAGTGCAGGTGCAACTAAATTTGTAATTAGGAAAAATTTGAGTTGTCTTTTCATTTTCCTTCTTGACCCCAGCAACCAAGAAACAACAGCAAAACTACCAAATCATCTGAGTCTCTGTGAATGGATAAACAGTGTTAGTTAAGACACACACACACACACACACACACACACACACACACACACACACACACACACACACACACACACACACACACACACACACACACACACACACACACACACACACACACACACACACACAGAAAAAACCCTACTTACCAATAAAAATGCTTTGCGCTCCCTCCTGAGAGACAGTCTCTCATGCACTGAGCTGTTATTATATAAAGCTCTGTCTCTATCAGTAACTTCATGTGATCACAGTCACCCCATGTTCTCTCTCTCTCTCTCTCTCTCTCTCTCTCTCTCTTTCTCTCTCTACCCTTTCTCCATTTTTTTTTTGCTTTATTTTTGCTTTTATATGGCAACATACACATCTTGTTTCAATTTCTCTTGTAAATGATATTAAAATAGATTAACAAGCCAAAAGAAACCATCTGGAGAAAAGAGTAGAGATAGTTCATCTCATTTCAGTCATTATGACTGACCACTTTTCATTTTACAGCTCAGATAAATTATAATATGTTTTGTCTAATACCTCTTTTTTATCCCTTTCTAAAATGCGTAGCAAATAATTCTGAAAGCATTCAGACTCAAAAATGTCAATCAGACTGAAAAACATCCTTAGTTCAACTTTGGGCCTTAAATGGAGAAAAATAAAATAATAATATAAGAATTGGCTGTGATTTGGGCCAGTGGAATCCCCCAAAACAGCCTAGCAACCACATAACAATGTGTTAAAAACCACTAGTACTTTTGCAGCTGTATAGCAACACACCGGCAACCACCCACAACATCACAGCAACGACTTTCACATGGACAAGCACCACTTTGCAAGCACATTTTTTTCCAAAATTTGGTCATGCAGAGTTTTTCTTTTAACTGATTCTTTGATACTCATCAGCTCTATGTTAATTTCACTGAAGGGTTAAAAGTTGTTCTCTGCAGCCATTAACCAAGATGAAGCGCTGGGAACCTATACGACAAGCTCTAATACTTTAGCAAAAACAGCAGTGATGTAACCTTAGAACAGATAACCAGCATCTACCACTGAATAGAGCCATGATTCATTTCCGCCTCTCAAAGAACCCCTGAGAAATGAAATAAATACATTAAAACTGCTCTGACCTTGTAATAGTGATTGTTATTCCAAGCAGGATGGACAGATATTCAGCTGCTTCTAAAAGTGACAGAGGCAAGTTTGCTGCTCCAGGCTAACAATTTAGTTTGGGTGTCCATGGGGGTGGGATTAGGTGTATTTGTGTGAGTGTGTGTGAAAGGGTGTGTTTGTATTCCTCTGTGTGCAAAGGAGTGTGTGTGTGTGTGTGTGTGTGTGTGTGTGTGTGTAATCGTATTCCGCTCTCTGGTAATTAACTTGACAGCATGAAAAATGGCCGTGATAAACAGTCTCCTTCTATAAAACACAAATATCCCATAATATTTTTCGCCGCAAACTCAATGAGCAAAAGACATCAGGGATTTGATTGCACTAATCACGTGGAATCGTTCTAAAGCTCAGGAACAGAAAAAGATGCATCAACTTTTCCTCTGTTGTAAGGAGAATAACAATACTCTGCAGTACTCCAGGCCTGTTACACTGGGTGAAGAGAGCTTGCAATATGATTTAGTCTTTACTCTCATGTGTGTTCTGAAATCAATTTACTGAGATAGAATGAATTTCTAAAACTATAGGCTTTAGCCTTGTGGACTTTCAGAAAATACATTTTCCTCACACTGGATTATTTAATTATTTGATATTATTTATATACATTAAATAAATATTTAACGTGATTACCAACTTTTTTATGCAATTTGTGGATTGGATGACTCTTTTGTCTTGCTATGACTTATTAATGCACTGAAAAAAAAAAAAAAGGTAACCAACTGATTTTATTTAAGCCAAAAATATTACTCAACATCACTGAATTATTGATTTATAATAACAAAGCTAATCTTTATGCATTACATAGGGTATAAATGATCACTTTTTACAGTGTAACTAACATTTTATGATTCATAAATAAACATTTTCACACTTCTGAGTAAAATTGCAACTTGATTTTAAATGACATACACTAATATATTCTGATCTCAAGCAATATTACCTTGATTTTCTATTCTTGTCTTCACAAATCAAATGTCTCATATTACATATAAGTACACTCTTCACAACGCATGTTCATTAAAGACTGATGTCACTTTGTTAACCTAAGTAAAACTATTTTTGTTTAGATTCTCCTTGTTATATATTTGTTTAGGCTAATATTTTTATTATAAATTATAAGGGTAAAACTATGAAAACTATACTTAAAAATCATTTGATAAACAGAAGATGCACACATTGAAGACATGGCAAAATATTTGCAAGACAGTTGAAATAAGTTAAGGTTAGTATGAATATTATTGGAAAATTTTAAACCTGCTGAAAATAATGAATATAAAAAAAACCCCTGTAAGATTCAGTAGGTGCTCTAATATTGTGACAATTTACATGTTACAAAAAATAAATAAATAAACGCTAATGTCAATAGAAATACAATAATGTTGTAAATGGGATTAGCCCTTCATGGAGTTAAAATTTGATTTGAAATTTGAGAACTTGCTCTGTCTCTAATGCCAGCTCCACGGTGGAAAGAGCTAAATGTAATAAACCTGCACAAAGTTTTAAAATGCATATTGCGCAGATAAGGAACGTAGTACTGTACCTTTTTCTAAAGTAATTAGGAGATATTTTTTCATTTCTGTCATTAGTCAAACTGACAGGAGTTCCCCTCAGGCCAGGCTCCCTTGTGCTCGCTGCCACACACCTCTCTCAGACACACTACCATAATGAATGTTTACAACACACAGGTAATGGGGTAAATATTGGAGTCATCAATTATTGAGGTTGAGGGACAGGCAATCAAATCCCATGATTATTGAGTCTTTAGAAAGCAGCTCCGCATGTAGACTGCTGTCTGGCAGGCAGATATCTCTACCATTGTCCTTATGAGATGGTTGTGATAATGTTAGTGAAATAAAAGGGTAAAAATATTGTTAAGCTGAGTGATACCTCTTAAAAAAAGACAATTATGATATAGCAGTAATAGCACGGTTGTCAGGTGTGGGGTTGGTGAAAGGAGCGAGGACTCAGGTGCAGAGTTGATGGGCTTTATTTTAATAATAAAAATAAAACAAAAACAAACAAAAACAACCCAGAGGGAGAGGGGAAGACTAGACTAGACTAGACTAGACTAGACTCACAAGGGTAAACATGCCATATACAAATGACAAGGAACCAGCACAGGACTGCAAACACAAGAGCTGCGTCTGAAACCACATACTTCCCTACTATTTAGTATGGGAAAAAGAGTAGGCGAGCGAAAAAGCATGTACGAATCCAAAAGAGTAGACGAGAATTACCTGGGTGATGTACTAATTATCGCGAGATTCGGACTTAAGTGCGCTCGAATATGAAGCAGTACGTTCGAAACATCAGTATTCATAAAAGAGTAGGCGAGAAGTTTCCGGATGGCTTACTGCTTCTGGCCAGATTTTCGAGTGCTCAATCGATGGATACTTTTCTATCCCAGGAGGCCACGCGAGAGGATACGTCATTATCAAACATCGCGGGTGCTTTCAAATGTGAGTAAACACGGTTCCTTGTGTTAAAATTGCATTGATCTACTGTAAACTGCTGAATTATTGAAGGTGTAAAGACGTTACACAGTATAGTTGTGATTTTGCTGTAAAATCACGTTTTATTATGTATAACGTTAGCTAACAGGGGAGCTCCAGTAAGGACACGTAAGTTACGTCTCTAACGTGGATTTACATAAACCATATACATCTTAAAGATGCTTATTTTAAATGTCTATTTACATCTGACAGGAAAATCTTCAGTAGTATTGCAGAAGAGCACATCACAACATAAAATAGACATCTGAGTGATGAATGTGTGCTATATGTAGAACAAATCTATAAAGTAATAAACATAAGTTATCTATTTTATTTGTCCATTACTGTTGATAAATTGAGGAACATTTATGTTGGACAAAAAGTTAAAGGTGCTGTATGTATGTTTCAGCGACCTCTAGCGGTGATGTTTCAGATTGCAACCAATAAGTTTACAAGCGCGTGCTCTTGTAATTTATGAGCGAGCACTGTGCATAGACAGCATAAACGGCACTGTGGGTACCTTCCAGATTGAGACGCAACACACCGGAGAAAGCATCACACAACATGCTGGAAACTAAGGTAAACTCCCACTGCAACGTTACAATGATAGGCTACTTTTATCAGCTTGACGTTGAACTAATGCTCCATGCTCGTACCATGATAAGTATGGACCCTATCAACCGTGCCGAATTTTGCCACTGCAAGCACCACTTCACATTTTCTTCAGGAAATGTAAATTCTAGGTTTGTAGATAAGGTTTCTCCATGATTCAAATGTCCTGCCGGTGTTGATCCGTGTTTTCACCCGAAGTTCGTCCGATTCACGTCTGGCCTTACGAGCTTCAGCAGAAAAAACTTTCTTTTTTTTTTATCAATATGTGGAGTTTGTATTGGAGTCTGTGTTGTGCTGGGAGCAGGTCGTTTCTTAGTGTTATCAGACGTGTCATAAGTTGCATAAGTCATAAGTCCATGTCATAAGTTGCAGTGTCGTCGCTGTTGAGTGCAAAGTCAGTAAGCTAGACGAGGCGAGAGGCTCGGGAGCGCGCGTGCAGGTCACGTCACTGGATTTCGCGGTAAATCCGACTTGGCACCTTCACATAAAAATAAGAATACTTGCTTTCCGAGGTAATAGCAAAAACTGCAAAGTGGATCATTTTAATGTGAGATTACAACCCCTTCACACACATGCAATAAAAAAAGAATTCATTTTAGTATAAAGTTACATAGAGCACCTTTAAAACAACCTCAGCATGTAAATGTAGCGCTGAGCTCATAAATCACAGAGGTAACGTGAATCTTGTCTGGATGTTACAGGAACAGATGAACAGATGTGTGTTTATCCGGTGGAGAGTGGCTCATGAAGGCTTTGAGTGAGTATACTACAGAAATGAATAACAACTATTTAAATCTTAAGTTGTAGTTTATTTTAACTATCGGAATTTCAAACAGAGCTATTACAGCACTTTTCTGATGCTTGATTTCTGTGCATTTGCTGCAGATCTTTTGTGGTGGAGCAGGACCTGCAAGGAAAGATGATGGCGGCATTTGTGAAAAACGTTTTTGTCTTCTAAATAATACTGAAATCAAATGACATTGTGCGGTTAAAATGACTGCTTTTGTGTTATGTTTGTGCATTTTTGTAGGATCTGAAATGTCAGCAGGCTGGTGTGAGCACTGAGGATGAGGAGCCCAGAGCTGAATCCTGGAGATGGATGAGTCCCTCCATCACTCCACCTGCCCTTACAAGACCCTCCATCACTCCTCCTGCCCTCCATCACTCCACCTGCCCTTATTGCCTCAGATCATGAAGCACAACACATCACGCAACAACCTCCGGCATGAAGGAACGGCTCACCTCTGGCAGTCAGTTGATTCATCAGAATAAAGCCACAGAATGGGAACCGCTGTGTTGAGATGGCAGAAGGATGTGGGGTTCAGCGCCTATAGCCTACATACATGATTGTAGTTTGAATAAAGCCTTGTTTCATGTGTTGACTTGCATTTGTTTATTGTGTGATGGTGACTTTCATTCATTCTTTTACTAATTTATTAATATTTCTCATTGTTGTCAGTAAATAAAATATAATTATTTAATTAATGCTTTATTTAATTGTTTGAATGAAAATGTAGTTCACTATATACACATCTAGAGTGTATTCAATCATCCATAGCTATGTCATATGACATACATTACACTTTTTTTTTTTTTTTTAAGTGTGCTTGCTGAAAGCAGCACACTTATTGTTCTTCTTAAGTTTTTATTATTATTATTATTATTATTATTCCCGGGAGAGAAATTTTGGCCAGCTCCTGCGCCTAGGCCCTTTGAGACAGAGACACCGTTCCAACTTTAAAACGTACGGTCAGTACCGGTGTAAGTTAGAAGATGACATCACAAGTCCATGTTGTTCGTCCGCCATATTGGATTGAACAGAAAGTGAAACAAAATTTTCACAGGTCACAAATTTGGTCCGACTTCACGAAACTGGGCGCACATGATCCTTGGGCCAAGTCTCACAAAAGTTACTAGAAGGATTTTTGATTTTCGGAAGCGTTTGCCCGTCACAGCCAAACGAAATCGGCGGCGTAGTCGCCAAAACAGGAAGTAGTTCATATTTCAAGAACGCTGTCACGTATCGAAACCAAACTTTGTACTTGAACTCGGGACTCCAGATATGTACAATATCTGAATTTTTTATTTTATTTTTTTATTTCAGGCTAATTGACAAACCCATTTACTTATGTCTATGCAAAAGAGTTTCACCTCACACTTTTAATGTTAATGCATTTAGACAGTAGGTGGCACTGTTGTATTACATTTCACAGAGCTGCCAAGTCAGTGTATAGACTGCGTTCGTTTTTACTAGGTTTGTCTTAATAAATGCAGGACCTGAATTTCGTTTTTTAACTGTTTGTGCGCGCGGGAAATATCCTGCGCATAACAATAGAAAACAAGGAGAAACGCGCAGCCACATGCTCAAACAATCAACAACGTCGCTCTAGAGGTGCGTTGTGGACTGCGAAGTGGACTTCACAGGGTATTCCGCCATCTTAAGTGAGATTCCAATCCGAAGGGAGCGAACATGTTCAGTTCGAAGGGCACTGCGCACGGCAAAGGGAATAAGGGAACATCGATAAATCACTTAAAAGGAAGTGGAGAGCGATGATCACCCAACTGTCATTTCGCGCACCACGTCATCACCAGTCAGAACGGTCATAACTAACGTGTGTGTAAGTATTCATACATTTCGCCATTGTTAAATGACAGTATTTTTAACGGTTATTGTTGTGAATATTACATATACTATTTTTGATGATTATAATTTACCTCAGTGAATGCAGCCAGCTTAGCTAGTTTGTTAAGTAAAGTGATTTTATTTTAGCAGACATCCCAAGTCTCCCGGAAGTTCCGGGAGTCTCCCGCATATTGATAGCGGCTCCCTGATACCCGCAAATGAGTTAAAATCTCCCGGAATCTAGAGCGAGTGAGCCAGAGCGCGCGTGCACAGCAGAGAGGGAGAGGGAGCGAGAGACCTTGCGTGTGTGCGTGTGTGCGCACGTAAGATAGAGAGCATCTGATTGGCCTGTTTCGGTAAATCAACCAATCAATTGTCAGTGTGGGCGGGTTTTATCGCTTCTCCCGAACCGAATTAATCAGTTCAGTGTATCTAGAAACAGGAGCGCCATGGCAACGGGAGAGTGCCACAAAAAAACATGCAAAAAACGAAAGTATAAGATACATTTTACGGCAGACTACATGAAAGTGTACCCCTGTCTAATAAGAGTAAAACATAATGATAGTCTTGCACGCTGTAAAGTTTGTAACAGTGACTTCAGCATTGCCCATGGCGGGTTAAATGATTGTAAAAGACATGTTGAGGTGAGTTCAACAACTTTCATTTCATTCATGTGCATATTAGCCTATTCCTTAGACCTGTTTAAAGCTGCAATGGAATATAAATAAAAGCAGTTTACATGAATAGTATAAGCAGCTTATAAATAGTAAAAGTAATCTACAAATTGTAACATTATGAACAAATAAATGCATAGGCCTATAGCCTATAGACATTATGTATTATGCTTTTATATATTTTAGGGACAACAACTCTGTGGTGAAATGTCATATCCTTGTCCTCCGTCCATTTTTTTTTTTTTTTTGGGGGGGGGGGGGGGGGGTACCTCCCTGAAATGAACTTTTGCAGGTTGGGATGTCTGTTTTAGGTAGTTGTAAAATAGTGCAATATAATTGTAAATATATAATATAATAATACAAATTTAAATATGAATGTAGTCCTATATTTATGTTATATCATAATCTGCGCGACCCCGTAGTTGACTTTCTTTGATGATGTTTGCAGGGCGTTTCAAATGAGCGGTTATTGTCAGTGAAGTCCACTTCAACTGATATACCGTGCTCAGGGAGTAGGGGAGCAGTGAACACTGTGTATGGACCCTGTCGAATGGTATGTGTAAAAACAAGTGGAAAGCATGGGTGCGGCGTTGTCTCCTTTCGCGCTTGCTCTCCCGTGGCGTCTGTCGTTGCTATGCAAGTTATGCAACCATGAACTGCGCTCTCCATGATGACAAGGAAGTATCAGCAAAAGATTAATTGATTTCTAGCCCTTGCATTAGCTTTACTACTAGATATATTTATGGAGATGAAAAATAATAATGCGCTCTGTACAGCTATGATCAGCTGTTCGGCCGAGCATTCAATGTTGTTACGCTGCAAGCTGATGGTTCGTTGCTGCCGCGATCTATCACTCGCACACCATAAAGAGCTAATTGTTTTTTAATGTTTAAATTTCGTGATTAAAATGACATAATTTGGAAGCGGATAATTTCTTCACAAACAGCTCATTATGACTCAATGTTAGAATGCTGCACCTACACTCGATAGTGTGAATAAGATCAGAGACCACTGCATTGACAGCGTGAAACATATGATCTGTCTACGGTCAGGGCTTTGTGGAAGACAGAAAATGCCAGTCCAGCGCTGACTGAGGAATTAAATTCGAAAATAAAAGACAGTTTGACACTTTTTTCTCGCATCTGTGAATTTATTTTTTAATCATTTGTTCTGAGATGAAGCGGATATATTTGTGTGGGAATTTCTCGCACTATAAAAGCTAACCTTGCGGAAATGGTTTAAATTATGCGCAATCCCCACATTCCCGCACCGAAATTCAAGCCCTGAAATGGCAGCGGGATGTGTAACTCTAGCATATGGCGCATATGTCATATAAAGTTAGGCAAAGCCAAACAGCGCTATCCATGTTGTTGCGACTGCATCGCTAGAGCAAGCTAATAGTGAAACTGATAGCGTTTTTCATTTAATTACAATATGAGAACTGACGGTAGGCTATAAAAATCTGCGTTTCTGTGTAGGTGATGACAACCATCTTGACATCAGCAATCAATGCATGCTAATTACAGTAGACCTTAATTTGAGATAGTAAATTTGTTCCTAATCAAAGGGAACACTCAACCACAGAACAGCTGGGTGAGTTTTGTATTGCTTATTGGATACAGTAAATGAAGACTGTCAACTTCTTTTCAATAGGCTACTATTTCATCACCCACTCTCTGCTGTATATTCATAACCAAATATTTCAAAACCAACAACCAAGCCACATAAACAATGCCATTGGCACTAGTCTACATTGCAGACATGTCTCTTAATGCACATAACTTTTCACCTTTTTGCACAATCTTGAAAAAAGTAGCGCTTAGGTGCCGGAAGTAAATTTCCCATTCATTTCTCCCATTGACGTTTTGGAAAATCCGTATCTAAAGAGTTTTAGAGCATGTCTGAGGATAACCAGCTACGGCTGAACTCATAAGCATACAACATATCATTTCGAGTGAAAAAACTAAGAGAAAATCCAAAAAAAGTCAAAGGTACAAGACTGTGTACATAATTCATTTCCGAGCGAAGGAACTACTCATCCCATAAACCACCGCGCCTCACTGAAGTCGACTGAAGCCACAACCGCGATAGAGCCTGCCTTTTGAGCGACTTCCAAATCTGACGACGGCCACGCAAACTTTTTCCTCCAGTGCGGTCATTTATCGTAGTGAATGTGCAGTTAATAGCAGTTCTTTCAGTAGTAATCGTGTAAATAAAAGTGTTTTATATAGTTATTGTGTATTGAATTTTATATTTATCATCGTGTATTTTATATTGTGTGCGTGTGTGAAAGCGGTTAACGATAACTATACAATTATTTGTAATGTCTAGCATGTTGTGTTGTGTGTGGACGTGTTTATGAAACTGCTGGTAGCCGGGTCACGCTCTTAGACCAGCCGCCTGCGCGAGGGTGGGAGGAAAATGAAAAGACTGGCTGGGAGTCGGATAGCAAGGCTGGTGGACCACGGCTCACGGGTGCAGATATGGCGGTCCGCGGCGTTCTGCTCATCAGTTTCAGCGGCCCACGGGCAGGTTGCTGACAAATACTCCAGCAATTTCCCACTTGTGGTCCATGCTCATTTTATTCATGAAGTTATAGTTCATCCTTAATTTTAATAACATTTAATGTATTTTCTTAATATCCACAAGTGAAAATTAAAACGTGATGGTCAGCAAACCAGAAAGTGCACCACGCCATTGGTCTGATGCATGGACCGCTCTTGGACCACCATCATATTCAGTTTATTTATGAATTATTACACAAATGTTCAGTAAATGCATGTATGCCTAGGCACTGTTTTGACAGTGGCATCATAAAATGCTTGATATGACTCATACCATATGAAGGCTACAGTAGCCTAGCTAAAGTGAACGTTACCAACCTCCCTGCAAAACTCACCACAACTTTGTAGGTCTTGTCCCTCATGCTGGCCCTTACAAAACCCACAAGCTGACCCTCGGACACGCTAACGTTACACTCAACTACATGACCCGATTTGAAGTGGTTTTCACAATTTGAACACTTTTGTTTTCCTCCTTGAAAAAAGCCATCATGGCAGCCAAGGAGATCATGATTGCACTGATAAGTCTACCGTGCAAAAACGCAACACAGGTTTTTTTTATATAATTCTTTTTATTAATGATCTTCAGTCTTCTTCACGGACCTTCGCGGGGTTTAACAGACAGTTACACAAGTTTCACCAATCAGATGCATCACTGTGGGATTGTGGGATTGTGGGATTGTGGGAAATGAAGTACTTATCCAAGACATCGCGAATAAAAGGAATTTATCTCAAAACAAGGCTAGTGCCCCATGAAATTTTGGCGTTTATATGAGCATATACAATCGCTTAGTACAGCCGTAGCTGGTTTTAAGTCTACCATGTATGGTTACGTTTTTATGGCTTATACCCCAACTGTCAATGGAGAAATTGTATTGAATTCTTACTTCCGGCACCGGTTGTGGGCGGGACTGTGATGCTCTATGGGCCAGGGCGGCACTGGCCCACCCACATTACTCGCTGGCCCGACCAGGCAAGTTTGATCAAAATACATTTTTAGTTTATTTTTATTATTCAAATGTATTTAAGAAAATATATTAATATAAACCTGATTTATCGTTGACTGGTGTGTGTGTTTAAATTGTTTTCCGAATAAAATGGAATTGTTGAAGCAAGTTGTAGAAAGCCTATGGTTGCTAGGGCGACAGGAAGACGGCCAATGTATTAACATCGCCACAATAGACCCCTTCAATGTTTGTAAACATCGAACGCCTATAGGTTGGATGCGCGCGCAGCATGGGGTCAGAAAAATGGTGCGGCTAATAGACCGGCATATTGTGTCAAGGGTATGCACTGTCTTTGCCATCACAGGAACGGGAACAGAACCATAATAAACTTGTTTTAGCTAATGGCGATTGTCTGCCTGATTAGAGTCCTGCACGGGTTCGGACGGGTGACCCGCAAATTTTGCTCAAACGAGTGAAAAATATCCAACTGTGTCGGGTCGGACACGGGGGAAATACGGGTCTAAACACGGGTTTAAAACTATCACATGCAAACGTAAAAATATATTCATATTTTTAGGAACACGTCTACAAAAATATGCCTGTATTTCAAGTTGATAAAATAATTTAAAATCCACATCAGTTTATTTGCCCACGCGCCACACCCTCCCAGGATCTTTCACTTTTAAAAATGCATCATAACCGCGCGCGCGATCTGCTTGCAGTCGTCGAGATGGATACTGAGGAGTTGAAGAGAGAAGAATAGCTAGTGGAGATTGTAAAGTTGTCGACAGTCAACAAAAATCAAGTCCATTGTGTGGGAGAAATTTGGAGTTATCTGAAGAAAATATTGTGTACGGCTTATTTGCTGCATGCATTTTCGTGTTGGATAGCCGCAGATGTGGAACTTCATCTCCGAGGAACCACGCAGATAACTGTGGTAACAAACCAAGCAGTTCTGTCGAACAGTACTTTTTCAAATTTAACACTGTTAAGTATGTGTATTTTTTTATATAATAAACGGGCAGACAGGGACAATGCTACGATCAAAGATGTTCGTGTTTGTAGTGTTATTGACAGTTAACGTTATTGTGACAACAAAGGTATAAGTTAGTTAATGCCCCTCCCCCTGAGAGTTTTCATTATTTGAATTTATTTTACTTTTAGCCTACTTTATTTTCAGGTGAACTGTCTTTGCACTGCTGACTAACCTGAATAAAATAGATAGGTTATTGTCTATGCTGGTGGTTTGTCCACCCTTTATTGAGCTCTGTTGGTTGAACTTGATGATTTGACAGTGTTTTGTTATTGTCTTTGTCGAATATTGCAAAATAAAGGTGTAACTGTTTTTGCAGTTTGTCTATTCTTTTTTCAAAGGTTTAATTATTATTTAAGTCATATTTTTTCTAAGAAAAACTATAGGCCCACTCACTTTTTCAATGGCCCGCCCAAAATACAATTTCTGCCTACGCCACTGGGTTGAATATCTTAATATATATTTTCTTAAATATTTCATTATAATACATTTAAAAAATGCATTTTTTGTTATTTATAGGCCTAGGCCTGAGGGATGAAACGAGAGTTAAATTCAACAAGAAAAAAAACAGTTAGCCACTTTTGCTTGTGGATGAAAATGTTTGGATATAAAATAAAGAAATTAACAACAAATTCAAGAGATGACAATTTTGGATTTCGTAATAAAAATAGGCTAAATAATATCGTTAAGGATAAAACGGTGGGTCACATTAGTAGGGTTAAATATAAGAACTTAAATCAACCCTAAATGTAATCACAAAATAAATGGGCAGCAGTTTCTTCAAAAAGACCACAAAATGAGCAAGTTTAATCAATATCAAGATATTTACAGATAGATGAATTAAACGTGTCATTCAAATCTTTTAAAGTCCACATGAAATCAAAATTGACCATATTTACTTTGTTTGCCTAAATTGATCGTTTTGTGGTGAACAATTCATCCATGCAAGTCAATCCACACAAAAACATTTTTTGGCTTCGTAATCTTTAATCAAAATCTGAAAATGCCCCTCCCCTCTGCTTTGGAGGACCTTCCCTGATGACGTATGTTAGACGGCTTGGTTTGGGAAAGCTTAACCACTCCCCTCAAACCGTTAGTCTGTTATGAGCAGAGATGGAGATGAGGAGCGCTAGAGTAAGGCCGTGTGTCCACCAAAGCGTTTTTTTGCCAGCTGAAAACGCTAGACGCTCTGCTGAAAATGCCTAGCTCTGGGCGCTTGAGAGTGTTTTGGCAGTACAGCATTTTTTCAGTTGAGAAGCTTCATTGCTATGATACAGAATATCCACAGCATAGTTTACTTGTAACTGGGTTCGCAGATAATTTGTTTCATACTAAAAAATTATTTTTCATCCATTTTGTTCGGTTAGCTCTGCTGGTTGATGTCGTTGTACAGAAAGAATGTTGTGACAGTTGGCCAGTGTAGTATTTGTCCCGCCCCTCCTCCACTGTGATTGGACGGCTGGGTAAAAAGTGACAGTGATGAGCGCAGCGTTTTACCCAAAGTTGAACATTCTTCAACTCTCGGCAACCTGTAAAAAGCACCCAGAGCTCGGCGCTTCAGCGTGAAAAAGACGCTCAGCGCCTCGTTAGGCTCATGGTGTTTTAAAAACACGGCGCTCCCATTGAAAACAATTGAAAAAACACGCAAGCCGCGTGAAAAAACGCTTTGGTGGACACACGGCCTAAAACCCTGCCATCTGTTCAATATTCCGTTTCACTGGGAAATACGTCACAACACTGGAGAAAAGTCGTTTTGCAACTTCCGGTTCACGCAGACTTTAAGTTGTTGCGCGTGTGATAACGCGTTGTAGGTCACATGATAACGTCAACATGGCAGATGTCCGGTTCGCATTCATACTCAACGAGATCTGGCTATAAAGTACCTACTCTGTTAGCGCTTGTTAAGTAAGTACTTATTGAAATTAAGTACCTACTCATTGAGTATGCGGTTTCGGACGCAGCCAAGGAGAATAAACAGGGAGCAAACAAGGCAGATAACAAGGGAGGACAGGTGGGGCAATAACCATTAATCAGGTAACAAGGTGGGTGGGGTTAGATAATCAACAGGAGAGCACATGGCACAAAGAAACAAATAGGTGTGTTCGACATCGGCTGCGGCTGGATGCACCCGATCGGCGAGAGTAGCCGCGTGCAGGCGGGGAGGAGCTGCAAACGGAGACGTGAAGTCGGACACTTTCTGGTTCCCGTAGTGACCGCTCACGTGGTGTTTGCATACTTTACCACAGCTGAAGTGAAATAAATGCATTATTTGCCAAATAATACGCATGATGTTTCAGAGACATTTACATTCAATATTTTATGTACTGCTTCATACAGCGTCTGTTTGAACAAGAATAAAGTTCAACATAAGCTACTATCAATGAAGTGGAGTCTACGTTTTTTAATCAGTTTTAATTTGATAAACATGACACAATATAACATGACAACGACATGAAAAGAGTGTTTACTGTTATAATAAACTGATTTGAGAGCTTTAGAGGAACTAAAGGTGTTCGAATAAACACGAAACACACGTGATCGTTGTCATGCGGTGAATCCGGCCAATCGTGGAACAGCTGTGTTGTCATCAGCCCTCGTGAAGCCCAGTGCAGCCGCTCTTGAGAAGCTGCGCTAGCTGAGCTCTCCGGCTACTCTCGAATTGCTCTCGCGGTACTTTGATGGCATACGTCACAGTCACGTGGCGTCGTCGCTGTATCAAGTCGGACAAAATTTCTAACCGGCATGCACTGCTTCAAGTCAGCCGCCGATCGGTCAGGGCAGAGCTGCATGAAGTCGAACAAGCCATGTGCTCACACCAAACATGACAAAAAAGCATGCGGTCGATGAAAACATGAACCGTGTGCTACACAAGACACAACACACGCAGACGAAAGAGTGTACGGTCTGAGCGAACTCGAAACCGCACGCTCACGTGACAAGACAGAGAGCACGAGAACAAACGAAAGCTCATCCTGTGCGCTCACAACAGAAAACAAACACACGAAGCATGGATGTCTGAATCCTGACACAGAACCGAAACCAAACTAGACCAACATGCCGGGATCCAAACACCATGCCCCCACATGTAACAAGGCTCGTAGACAAGAGAGTGCATGGCTCGAGCACGCTCGAAACCGCGCACTCAGACAAACACGAGACAAAACCAGGAGTGTCAGAGCTCTGTCACAAAACCAAGAAAGGAACCAGACCGAAATGACAGAACCCTGACAATGTTTATATTAATGAGTCGAGATGACAAAGGTAAAGAGGACAAAACAAACAATAAAACGTACAATCAATCAATAAATAAATTACTCTTAACATAGTTATGGAAGAATCCTAAAATCAGCAAGCTAAGCGAGTGAGCCACACACATTGGCGGAGAATGTAGAAGAGGGTTGTGTCTATGTGGATATATGGAGACATCATTTATACTGAGTTTAAAAACAACCAAATTTCTGGAGGCAGGTTTTAACTTTTGTGCTGATACCTGCTGTTTTTTTTTTTTGACAGAGCTCTCTTGTTCTGTTTTCCATTGTCACATTTTTATTTTTACAGTGAAATTTCAATGTAAGTGAAAGCCTAAATGAATTCTGAAATGTCTAAAATTAATTTGATGAAACATTTTAGTATTTTCTACCTCGTTCACGATGGCATTCTATGAGACATTTGGATAGCTGTACCCCTGTGAATTGCAGGTCAGCGAATTTGGTTTGACAAGAATAAAGCACACACGCAAAAGCCCTGCACCCACAGCTTGATATGTACAGCCTTTAATAGCTGCCATTTTGTAGCAAAAAGGCTATTCAACAGACTTTACCAACATTTGAAAAGGCTATTTTGAAAGACTTTTGGGAGTTTGTGGAGAGTTCTTGGCACCATCTTTGAAAGCTAATTTAAAATGAAAAGACTGAATGTACTGACAGGCCTCAAGGAACAGCATTAGCCTGTGCATTCATACACACACACACAAACACACGCACACACAAACACACGCACACACACACAAAAGCATCAATTCGCAGCGAAACGATCACAAATTTCATCTGAAAATCAAAGAACCATTCACTTTCACTACAGACAACCTTTCATCATGATCTGGTTAACAAATGCACATTTCATGTTCTTGCTGACAGACTGGCTCAGAAATTAACAGTAAATTCAAGTGAAGGATTCACCACTGAGCGTTTGGCATTGTTGCTCTAGAGTGGCACAAATGGGATGCTACGGAAGAGCAAATGGATTTGAGCTCTAATTTGTGAAGGGCACTTAGTGCTAGTGCTAATGAGTCCACATTAGAAGCTAGCTGTGCAGCTGGGTTCAGCCTGCAGGAGTGCAGATATGCCCAGAGCTGGTGATGAACCAACTTAGTCTGCTCACCCCAGAACATTCAACATCACCCATCCATCAGCTCTCTACTGCAGTAAATATACAACCTGGCATATCACTGCAATAGAAATATACTGCAGACAGAAATAATGCAAAGATGAGCCTCTGTGGTGTCAGTACCATTTTTTAATCACTTTATATATATAAAAAAAAAAAAAAAAAAAAAAAAAAAATCACACTGACAGGGCAATAATTATTTTAAATGTTTTAGTTATTTATTTAAATTGATGGAACTTCTGTTATAATTTACTTAGTCTCAAGCAGTTGAGTTTTAAATCTGTTTCATGACCTAAATTTTAAAGGAAATATTTGCCACCATATTTTGAGAATGAACCATTTGCAATGCCATTGACTGAATAGCCGATGGGCTCAAATAAAGATTTGTTCAGTTCAATCAATTCAAGACAGTATTACAGTATTTGTGAACTCCACTACCGTCAATATTCTGAATGCTCTACTGCCTAAACCCGATGATCACCTCATACTGAACGTCCCAGAGTGTCCACTATAACATGATCTGTACTATATTAAATAGTGCATGTCTATCTGAGAAGATTCTCAAGGTCATTGTTCAACATCAGCTGCCTGAACTAACATCAGGTCATCTTGATGTTAACATCACTTGGGAAAAATAAAACCTAACTACCAGAATTGTATGATGGTACAGAGATTTGATATTCTTGTCATAGTAACCAAGCTTCTCAAAGAGGAAAGCATGTCTGAGAAGCTTTAAAGAGATCTGTAAAAAATGTTCAGTTAAATCTTTACTAATACCTATTCCCTGGAGCAATTATTTTTAACCCTGGTCCTGGACGACTCTCAACAATACACATTTTGGATGTCTCCCTTACCTACTTCAGGACTTGGAGTCTCTACTAATGAACTGATGTGTTGAACCTGGTGACATACAAAATGTGCAGTGTTGGGGGAACTCCAGGAACAGGGTAGGAAAGAAGGAGAAGCCATTTAATGTCTATATCCAGGGTATAAAATCCTGCTCCTGGCAAGCCACCTTCCTGCAGAGTTTAGCTGCAACCCTAATTATACAGAGCTGAACCAGCTAATCAAGGTCTTCAAAAGTAGCAGGTGTGTTGGAGCAGACTGGAGCTAGACTCTATAGGAAGGTTGTCCTCCAGGAGCAAGACTGGACACCACTGGTTAATATGGACTCCCAAAAATAAACAAGAAGCAACTTACTGACCAAAAAGTTAGCATTATTTTGGTATAACAGCTGATAAAAAGTATAGCTATATGTAACAAATTAGCTCAAATGGAAAATATTAATACTAACTCATAATTATCCATTATGATTAATTATTAATATTTGGGTCAGTTAATTGGATTAACTTGAGGTAGCAAAATTAATATTAAAATCAATTAATCAGTTCCAACAAACTCTTTTGATTATTCATTTATTCTAAGAAAAGCGTATCTTTCATGGCCACCGAAAGATAATTATTTCTTAGCATGTACAGTGCTTAGAGCAAGTAACAAGATTAAGATCGTAAAAGGGACTTTGTTGCAAGCAGAGAATCAGAACCAAATACATGTTGTGCACAAGTTTTATTAACTAAATCACAAACATAACTAAATTAAACAAACATACATACATACATTCCTACATACATACATACATACATGCATAAGTAAAATGGTGAGTGAACCAGAAGCAGGAAATGGAACTATGGAAAATATCTATTTAACTATGAAAAGAACCATCAGCTTATCATTTTCAGAGCACCTCATTAAATTGATACTTGCATGGTCTGTGCAGTGGACAATTCTTGAAGTGGTCCCCCCACAGTATTAACTTGAAGAAGCAGCAGTTGAGGCCAGCAGAGAAGAGAGGGAAGTCACTGTGGATTGTCTCTAATAAAGCCTGAGAAAGGCCCCACCTCTCCGGGTTTGCTTGACCAATGAGAAGGGTGGAATTTCCCAAGCAGGAGATTCCTCTGTGGTTGATTAATGAGTCTTTGTTCTAAGCGTGCTCATTTGCAATGGCACGCTGGATTGGTGTCTGATGACGAAACTAAGAAAGATTCTTGTAATACTAATATGTTGCACAGCTTCGGCATATCATGTACAAAATCATTTCGATCTTCAAAGTACCAATTTATAGAGACCAAACATGGTATGCGTAAGGTTACATTGACTGTTGGTTCTATAATAAAATACATAGTATCCAAGAGATAATAGTATCAACAGATTGTAAGACTAAAAATACTGGTCGGTCTATGGACCTCCCCCATGCGGCCTCACTTCCTCTCGGAAAACAACTAGGAACTCACACAAGAACATGGTTTAATGTGAATATTTAACATTGACTGTTATGTTTTTGGTGTCATTTGAAATGTCTCAAAGTGAGTGGTACAGTTCCCTTACGAGAACGTTCTCTCGTACTGCGTTGCAAACGCTGTGGGAAAACTCCTTTTCTCGAGAATATTGAAGCCTTTATTTTAAAACGCATTGCATGCAGCACAGGCGAGAGTATCAGGCTCGCGCGAGCGAGCTGATAGGCTGTGCTGTGGGCAACTGCACGAACCAATGGCGGATCAGCAAAGGCGTGGAACCAATCAGGTCGCTTGGCACACTGCCAGTGTCAAGCGCGCGAAACTGCACGTGATCAAAGCATATAAATATAGATAATAATCAGCCATTTGACAGATTTAATCTACTTCAGCTCTCGACTCACCTCGTCGCTGATCTTCTCTGGATAGAAGCCTCTCGTCGTCGAACAGCCGTCCAGCGGAACAGCTTCGCATCCCGGCACCTGCCAGCTGAGCGTTTCCCTGTGGCATCCGACGAGTATCCTTTTTCTCTATCTCTCGCTTTCTAAAAGAGCTAAATCGCTGTTTTCACAGCGCGCGGCGTTGTTTCAAATGCCGCTCTCTATTTGTGAATCCTGCGGGGTTCCCCTGCATGTGTCTGACAGACACACACAGTGTGCGGCCTGCCTCGGCCCTTAGCACGCCGAGTCAGCGCTCACTAAAGGCGGCTGCCTTCTCTGCGACGGGATGCCTGTTTCTACTCTCCGCTCGAGACTTGCGCTCGCTTCGTCGGTGAGTGGTCCCGCCCGTCTTCCATCTTCGGCGCCTCGCGAGCCCCGTAGGAAGAAGCGGCGCGATCAGAGGCGTCCTGAACGCGGTGAGTTTAGCGAATGCATGCCGGGCCTTTCTCCACGTGCTTCGCCCACGCCCTCTTCTCCAGTTCTGTTCTCTCAGACCGACCAACGCCCCTCGTCTGAAGCGGCGGGACTTGTCTCTTTTGGCGGATCTGTTGAAGAAATGGATGACGCAGTTTCTGTGGCGGCATCTGAGAGTGAGGATTGGTCGGGCTCCGCGGACCCCGCCCCTCCCTCTCAGTTAGATCCTTCTGACACCCGAGCGAACATCGACGCCGAACTCTTCCGTGTCATGTCTCGCGCTGTCGACGAGCTGGGACTCGACTGGCTTTCCCCAGCCGAGCCCGCCAGAAGCCGCCTCGACGAGTGGTACCTGCCGGGGCGCCAACAGGCCCCTCGTCAGCGCGCCGCTCCATTTCTGCCCGAGGTCCACGAGGAGCTCACTAAAAGCTGGCGCGCGCCCTTTTCAGCGCGAACGCGCTCATCGGCTTCTTCAACGCTCTCCACTGTTGACGGCGCTGAAGAAAAAGGTTACGTGTGTCTCCCCCCACTGGAGGAAGCGGTCGCTGCACACTTATGCCCTCCCACTGCAGGAAGTTGGAGGTCTAAAACTGTGCACCCATCCAAGCCGTGCAGAACTACTTTGGCCATTGCCAGCCGCGCTTATGCTGCCGCCGGTCAAGCCGCCTCTGCTCTTCACGCTATGGCGACCCTCCAAGTGTTTCAGGCAAAGCTCCTCCGCTCTTTGGACGAGTCAGGCCCTGACCCAGACACTTTTAAGGACCTCAGAAGTGCGACGGATTTGGCGCTATGGGCCACAAAAACCACCGCTCAAGCCCTGGGCCGCAATATGGCCAGCCTGGTTGTTTTAGAGCGCCACCTGTGGCTGACTTTGACGGAAATCAGGGACGCAGACAAGACCGCCTTCCTCGATTCTCCAGTCACAGCATCTGGTCTCTTCGGCCCATCTGTCAGCGGCTTCACAGAACGCTTCACTGAGGCTCAAAAAGCTTCCAGCGCTATGAAGCATTTTCTACCCAAACGCTCCAGTTCGGTCCAACGGCGCCCCAAGAACACGCCGCGACCTGAGAGGGTAGCTTCAGAGGTCCTCCAGCCCCGCCCAGTGGCTGAGACCAGCCAGCGCTTGAAGCATGCAAAGGGGTTCCCGTTCCCTAAGCGCCAGGGCCCGCGGCCGAAGCTCACGCTCGATCACGAGCCCAAGAAGCCGTCCTAACCGACATAAAGAGGGGTCATTGTCCCGCTGCGGCCGGACCAGCCCCGAAGATCGCTCGAGTGCTACTCTCAGCCCCCTCTTCAGTTCAGGCGGTTGGAGCAGTTTTAAATGCAGTACATGGGCCCGTCACCTGTCACGCACCCCTGCACACAAACGCTGTTTTAACAGCGACCCACAAAAAGCACAAATCGAGCAAAATTTCCCCCTCACATACATGTCAGTTCGAACCCCCAACTCCGGGCGTTCCAGATATGATAATGCCTCTGGCTCTGCGGGCTCTAGCTTGGCAAGCTATCCCCGGAGTTTCAGAATGGGTGATGAACATCGCGGTTACTCGCTTCAGTTCGGCCGCAGACCACCGCGTTTTCACGCGGTTATACAGACCACGGTAAGGAGCACACTGAGTCATGTCCTCCGCACCGAAGTGTTAAGTCTGCTGGCCAAAGGGGCCATCGAGAAGATCCCCCCTTCTCAGAGCGAGTCAGGTTTTTACAGCCGTTACTTTCTTGTTCCAAAGAAAGACGGCGGCCTGAGACCCATTTTAGATCTCAGACATCTGAACAAGGCTCTCATGTCACGGCCGTTCAGAATGCTCACGACCAGACACATCCTGGCGCAGATTCGCCCATGCGACTGGTTTTTCTCAATAGATCTAAAAGACGCTTACTTTCACATTCAAGTGAAACCCCACCACAGGCCATTCTTGAGATTCGCCTTCGAGGGGCAGACATACCAGTACACAGTCCTACCATTTGGACTGGCACTGGCACCTCGTACATTCACGAAGTGCATTGATGCAGCTCTCTCCCCCCTGAGACAGCGGGGCATGCGCATCCTGAACTACCTCGACGACTGGCTCATATTGACTCAGTCAGAGGCGGAGTCACATACTCACAGAGCCTGGCTCCTCAGACATCTGGAATGTCTAGGGCTCAAGGTCAATTTTGCCAAGAGTATTCTGTTGCCTAGCCAACGTATCACGTTCCTGGGAACAGTTTTCGACTCCGTAATTATGAGAGCATGGCCCACACCGGCCCGTGCTCTAACAATTCAGCAGCTCGCGACATCGTTCACAGAGGGCTCTTATGTACCCCTCAGAACGTTTCAGAGGATCCTTGGCCTCATGGCCTCTGCATCATCAGTACTCCAACTCGGCCTACTGCGTATGCGTCCTCTTCAGCTGTGGCTAGCACCTCTGGTGCCACCCCACGCCTGGCACTCAGGCCACTTGATTATCAAGGTGGACCAGCGCTGTGTTCAAGCCCTGGCCCCTTGGAAAGACGCCAGCTGGTACCAGCAGGGCGTAAGCATGGGGGTGGTCTCAGAGAGGAGGGTGATTTCAACAGACGCTTCCAACTCGGGTTGGGGAGCTCTGTACGAGGGCAGGCCTGCCTCCGGCCTCTGGTCGAGCTCGGAGAAACACCTACACATCAACTGCCTCGAAATGAGAGCAGTTTTTCTAGCCCTAAAAACCTTCCTCCCTCACCTGGCTGGACACCACGTGCTGGTCCGGACGGACAATATGTCGGTGGTCTCTTACATAAAACGCCAGGGTGGCCTCAGGTCCCGCAACCTGTTTGCCATAGCCACGCAGCTCCTACTTTGGGCTCACACCATCCTGCGCTCGCTCAGGGCAGCTCACGTGCCAGGCACATTGAACACAGGAGCAGACATGCTCTCTCTGGGCACAGTTCCCCCAGAGGAATGGTCTCTCCACCCTCAGACAGTTCTCCTGCTATAGGAGGTCTTCGGGAAGGCAGAAGTAGATCTTTTCGCCTCAGAAGACAACTGTCACTGCCCAATCTTCTTTTCAAAGAACAGGGATGCGTTGGCCCACGACTGGCCCAACCTTCCTCTCTATGCGTTTCCTCCGGTCTCGATGCTCCCTCAGGTCATCGAACGGATCAGGAACACCAAAAGCGCGGTTCTCTTGGTGGCTCCTCTCTGGCGGACCCAGATTTGGTTCCCAGAGTTGATGCAACTGTCTGTAACAGACCTGTGGCCAATTCCACTGAGGTGCGACCTCCTGGCTCAGGCCAACAGGACAATCTGGCATCCCCGTCCCGACTTGTTGGCCCTACATGTATGGCCACTGAACGGGTACCCCAGGATCTCCCACAAGGTGTCCTGAACACTATTATGGAGGCTAGAGCTCTGTCTACTAGACGCCTCTATCACCTTAAATGGTCAGCGTTCTCCAGCTGGTGTTTAGCTCGGAACCTCGACCCACACACTTGTGAAGTGCCAAAAGTGCTTTCTTTTCTGCAAGAGATGTTGGATGCGGGTCGCTCCCCCTCCACTCTCAAAGTGTACGTGGCAGCCATTGCTGCTTTTCACGTATTGGAAGCCGGAGCCTCCTTAGGTAAAAACGACCTTATAGTTCGTTTCCTTAAGGGCGCCAGAAGGCTTAACCCGCCTCGGCCACCGTCTGTACCGGCCTGGGACCTTTCTCTGGTCCTGCGGGCTCTTAGGGGACCTCCCTTTGAACCACTTCAGTCAGCTGATCTCAAGCCCCTCTCTCTGAAAACCGCCCTGCTTCTAGCACTGGCGTCAGTTAAAAGAGTAGGGGACTTGCAGGCGCTTTCTACTAGCGCTTCCTGTCTGGAGTTTGGCCCTAATGACTCCAAGGTCACTCTTAGGCCAAGACATGGATATGTGCCTAAGGTGCTCTCAACTCCGTTCAGAGCCCAGGTTATTTCTCTGTTAGCTCTTCCCTCCTCTGAAGAGGACAGTGATTCTCTCACGCTTTGCCCCGTAAGAGCTTTGAGAATTTATCTGGAGCGTTCGGCCTCTTTCAGACAGTCTGAACAGCTCTTCGTTTGTTTCGGGGGCCGAACCAAGGGCCTTCCTGTGACTAAGCTCACGCTGTCCAGATGGATAGTTGACGCCATTGCTCTGGCTTACACATCACTGGGCCTCTCTTGTCCCATAGGTGTTAGAGCTCACTCCACGAGAGGCGTCGCCTCTTCGTGGGCTTGGTCGAGTGGTGTTCCTATTGAGGACATTTGTGCGGCGGCCGGCTGGTCCGTTCCGTCCACATTTGTGAGGTTCTATAACCTAGATGTTCCTGCCCTGCAGGCACGAGTTCTTTCTGTCTAGACCCTGGCTCTGTGGACCCAGACTAGTTTTGGAATTGGACACACAAGCGGTCATTATGAATTATGATTAAGCTAATCTGGCCCTTGGCCCAGATCTTAATTATTGGATAATCTCTGGGCCCGATGTTCGGTCTCGTTTATCCTGGCTATTCTGTAACTTCCCGGAACTTCTGGTGAGTCAGAGCGGCCAAAAGATTAATAGCATGGCGTTTTAAATAGCGTTCCCACAGCGTTTGCAACGCAGTACGAGAGAACGTTCTCGTAAGGGAACGTACTTGGTTACTTACGTAACCTCGGTTCCCTTAGAGATAAGAGAACGAGTACTGCGTTGCCTTGCCGTGCTATTTCTCTTATGTCAGGTGTTTTTCGCTTCAGTCGATTATACCTGTCAAATGGCGGATTATTATCTATATTTATATGCTTTGATCACGTGCAGTTTCGCGCGCTTGACACTGGCAGTGTGCCAAGCGACCTGATTGGTTCGCGCGCCTCTGCTGATCCGCCATTGGTTCGTGCAGTTGCCCACAGCACAGCCTATCAGCTCGCTCGCGCGAGCCTGATGCTCTCGCCTGTGCTGCATGCAATGCGTTTTAAAATAAAGGCTTCAATATTCTCGAGAAAAGGAGTTTTCCCACAGCGTTTGCCACGCAGTACTCGTTCACTTATCTCTAAGGGAACCGAGGTTACGTAAGTAACCAAGTACGATATCTCATATGCAGATAGATAAAATAAAAGGAAATAAGGTTTAGAGAAGTTTAGAGAAAACTGGTTTAGAGATAAGGCCAGATAAGGCAACCCCCCTTTCGTTGAATAGAAGCCATTTGAGGGTGGTCTCCCCTATTCCCCATGTCACCTGGTCAAGAGAGAATAAAGGAAGGTGTACTCCCTCTCTCTGGGCTTCTTTGCTGGACACGAATGGAATAGGTGATTTCTCTCTCTCTCTCTCTCTCTCTTCTCTCTCAGATGTTATTAAAACCTTTCATTTATGGAGTCAGATGAATTAACGAGTAAATACATATGATTAATGTATTACAAATTTAACCAACCAATACTTTGCATGAGTGAGGACAGAACACGTGATAACCTTCCCCGTGTATTGGCGAACCGAGATTGGACCAATATATCGGGCCTTACATGTTAATAGTATTTAAAGACACAACACAAGACAGTAAATCATTCACAAAATGTTCTGGAATGCATGTTAATTTCATGTTAATCAATTAATCGATAAATTAATGCAGGAGAGTCTGTTCTAATATCTGTAGGTTTTGTAGCAGGGCCTTGTTCACATTGCTAAGAGTCATAAAACCAACTTATCTGATCGTGGTCATGGTAACTAAGACCTTCTTGACCTGTTTGGGGGATGGGACCACAGATCCCAGAGTGAAGTTTAAAGATTTTTTTGGTACATATTCCAAATAACTGTGTCTGATTTGTCTCAGTCGTTACAGCTATCAAAAGTGACTTACACTGCACTTATTAGAAGAACAGACCCTCATGGAGCAATGTGGCACAATAGTGATACAAAGTTGAACCTTGTTAACATTCAGTTAACAGTTCAAATCTTCAACCACTAGGCTTCACAGCTAGCAACATTGAGAGACATCAACATTTCCACTGGTAGGTACAGAGGATTACATTCAGACCCCAGGGACTTTTTTGGAAAAATCCTATACCTTATAAAAGAACCAAAAGAGACCTTTGATAAGTAAGTTAATGGATGGCATCAAGGTGAATTTCAAACTCATTAAGTGCTCTTGTTCAGTGGTTCCCAACTGGCCTCAGATTTGTCTTCAAGTGGCGACCAAACACAGTAGCAATGTAAAAATGCAGTGTTGGTGAGTAGCTAACTACTAGTAGCGAAGCTACTAACTTAACTACATATTTCAGTAGCGTGACAGTAGCTCGGTTTCTTTTAAAACAGTGTAGCTTCTCCAGTAGCTAATTACTTTTTACAGCAAGTAGCAGTGTAGCATGACCAAAAGCTACATTCTGTTTTGCGTTTTGACAAGCATTCGATACGCTGGAGCGCAGCCTTTTTTTTTAATTAGAAATCACAAACTAAAACTGTGCATTACCGCCATCTATTGTTTCATCACACAACTTCAAGTCAAGTCAATATATATTATATAGCGCTTTTTACAATACAGATTGTATCAAAGCAGCTTCACAGTGATAACATGAAAATAATACAACAAAGTTTGTTTCTAGAAGAAAATTGCGTCATCGTCCAGCTTAAGACAGATCAATAAAATCGTTGAATATTATATTTCC
Organism: Scardinius erythrophthalmus; assembly: GCF_964197995.2. Lineage (NCBI taxonomy): Eukaryota > Metazoa > Chordata > Actinopteri > Cypriniformes > Leuciscidae > Scardinius > Scardinius erythrophthalmus. Next base: position 9,333,298 of record NC_138245.1, on the reverse strand, counting down.
CCAACTGAGCAAGCCAAAAGCCAAAGCAACAGTGGCAAGGAACCAAAACTCCATCAGGTGACAGAATGGAGAAAATAAAACCTTGGGAGAAACCAGGCTCAGTCGGGGGCCAGTTCTCCTCTGGCCAACGAGCGAACAGTGTATGATTATGATTCAGGCAGCATTACAGGTCAGAAGTCAGATTGGATGAGAACATTCAGAATATTTATCTAGTTCCATCTGGTTGGAAGTCGTAGTCATTACGCCGGTATGGAGACGAGTTTGTTGAGGATCAGTGCCGATGGCTGTCGTGTTGATGAGGCCTTCACATGGTTGATGAGGCTAGCACTTCTGGGATGCGTTTTGAATGGGTCCAGGCGCAGGTCCACCATCTGATCTGGATACGGCCCGGATCCGGCTGACTTAAGTAATCCTCAGAGTAAACAGAAAGACTAACATTAGCGTAGATGCCATTCTTCTTATGATGTAACGAGTACATCAGGTGTTATAGGAAGTGTCCCCGGTTCCGGCTGACCTAATTTATGCTGCCTAATAATCATTTAACTGATTTGAATAATATAAATGTTTAATGTTCTATATGAATGCCAGATATCTTGCAGTTGATTTTGATATTCTAGGTATTATCAACTGGCCAGAATTTTGAGATCGCAGTAGACGTGAAGGACTATATAATGTGTTAAGAGCTCACTCAAGTACTGGGGAGCTAAACCGTTTAGTGCTTTGTAAGTAGTCGGCAATATTTAAAAATTTAGCCAATGAGCCAATGCAGTGTTGACAGAACGGGGCTAATATGGTCATACTTCCTGGTTCTGGTAATAACGGTAGCTGCTGCGTTTTGGACCAACTGGACTTTGTTTATTAAGCGTGCAGGGCAACAACCCAGTAGAGCATTACAATAATCTAGCCTTAAGGTCATGAACACATGAACTAACTGTTCCGCATTTTTCATTGAAAGCATGTCTTAATTTACATAGATTTTTAAGATGGAAGAATGCAGTTTTTCAGATGCTAGAAACGTGGCATTCAAATGAAAGATTGGCATCAAAGAGCACACCCAAGTTCCTAACCGACGACGAAGACTTGACAGAGCAGCCATCAATTGTTAGACAGTTTTCTGGGTTAATACGTGCAGAGATTTTTTGCCCAATAAACTCAGTTTCTTTTTTTTTTTTTTTTCTCAGAATTAAGTAGTAAGAAATTACTAGTCATCCAAATTTGTATATCAGCTATGCATTCCGTTAATTTTGTGAATTAGTGCGTTTCGTCGGGACGGGTAGAAATATAGAGCGGAGTATCATCAGCATAACAGTGAAAACTTTCCATGCTTCCTAATGATATCTCCCAAGGGTAGTATGTACAGGGTGAACAGCAATGGTCCTAGTACTGAGCCTTGTGGCACTCCATACTGAACTTTTGATCGATATGCCATCTCTTCATTTACTGCTACAAACTGATAATGGTCAGATAAGTATGATTTGAACCATGCTAGTGCAATTCCACTAATGCCAACATAATTTGAGTCTATTCAAAAGAATGTTGTGGTCGATGGAATCAAATGCAGCACTAAGATCCAGTAACACTAATAGAGAGATGCAATCACGATCGGATGATAAGAGCAAATCATTTGTAACTCTAATGAGAGCAGTCTCGGTAATATGATATGTTCTAAATCCTGACTGGAAATCCTCGCAGATATCATTTCTTTCTAAAAAGGAACATAGTTGTGAGGATACTGCCGTTTCTATTAATTTTGACAGAAAAGGTAGATTCGAGATTGGCCTGTAATTGACTAATTCTCTAGGATCAAGTTGTGTTTTTTTAATAAGAGGTTTAATAATGGCCAGCTTAAAAGTTTTCGGTACATATCCTAGTGACAAACATTAATTAATGATATTAAGAAGATGATCTATGACCTCTGGAAGCATCTCTTTCAATAGCTTAGTCGGTATAGGGTCTAATATACATGTTGTTGATTTAGATGATTTAACGAGTTTAGACAATTCTTCCTCTCCTATAGCAATAAATTAATGAAATTTTTCCTCTGGAAGACTACAATGCACTGTCTGATGCGATACTAGTAGACGGTTGCATAGTTATAATTTTCTCTCTAATATTATCAATCTTGTAAGTAAAGAAGTTAATAAAGTCATTACTGCTGGTCTTTTTTGAAACGTCCGGTGTTGAAGCTTTATTTTTCTTTAATTTAGCCACTGTTTGGAATAAACAGTTTAATTTAAACTTTTATTTAATTTAAAATGTTTTCTTCTAAAAGTGTTGAAAAATAAGCAGATCTAGCAGATTTTAAGGCCTTTATCGCCTCTGAACACAGAGTCGGCTTTGCAACCTTGGCTAAATGAAAGGTATAGCGGAGGATTTTCTTTTTCCGGGTGGGTAGTGTAAACTATTGGTCCACCTAAGTGTCAATCATTCTGGTGATATGTTTACGTAAGGCCGTCGTACGTGCTCGTCCCTTAGTTTTCACTTTCTGCGCATGCGCACTTTCAGGTGTTTATGTGTGGTGAGCTAGAGCTCAGCCATTCATTGAAGCTCGCCGTTTCACCGGGTCCTTTGAAAATGTCTGAGGGTCGCAAGAGAAAAAGTTTGTACGAACTGTATGAGAAGAAGAGAAAGGCCTCAGAAGAGAGAAACAAGATCAGAGTGTTTTTGGGAGATTGTTTCACACGATGGCGTGCGCTGAAAACACAGGTTGGGCTTCCCACTGATGCCTCAGTCGCGAAGTTTCTACTCGACAGGTAAAGTTTGGCATGCTATTTGGAGAAAAAGTGAATCTTCTTTTGGAAAGTAATCTTGTATGAGCGATGCCGACAGCAACTTGTAAACAGAGCGTGCACGAGGAGAACCTCGCACACGTTTAATAGGCGTTCCCTCTCGGGAGCAGGTAGAGTGTTGCGCATGTGCATTTTTTCAAAAAGTGGAGAGGGCGGTTCTTATCTAAAATTCGGAAGATCCTCCGCTATTCCTTTAAGTATACATGATATTAAATAATGATCTGAGATGTCATCGCTCGGCTGCAGAATTTCAATGGTATCAACATTGATTCCATGTGACAATATTAGATCTAAAGTATGATTACGACAATGAGTAGGTCCTGACATGTGTTGTCTAACTCCAGTAGAGTTTAGAATGTCTGTAAATGCTAATCCCAGTGCGTCTTTTTCATTATCTACATGGATATTAAAATCACCAACAATAAGGACTTTATCTGCAGCCAGTACTAACTCTGATAGAAAATCAGCAAATTCGTTGATAAAATCTGTATGGTGTCCTGGTGGCCTGTATACAGTAGCCAGCGCAAATGTTAAAGGTGCTGTATGTAACTTTTCTACTAAAATGAATCCTTTTTTTATTGCCTGTGTGTGAAGGGGTTGTAATCTCACATTAAAATGATCCACTTTGCGGGTTTTGCTATTACCTCGGAAAGCAAGTATTCTTTTTTTTATACGTGAAGGTGCCGGGTCGGATTTACCGCGAAATCCAGTGACGTGACCTGTACGCGCGCTCCCAAGCCTCTCGCCTCGTCTAGCCTACTGACTTTGCACTCAACAGCGACGACACTGCAACTTATGACATGGACTTATGACTTATGCAACTTATGACATGTCTGATAACACTAAGAAACGACCTGCTCCCAGCACAACACAGACTCCAATACAAACTCCACATATTGATAAAAAAAAAAAAAGAAAGTTTTTTCTGCTGAAGCTCATAAGGCCAGACGTGAATCGCATGAACTTCGGGTGAAAAAACACGGATCAACAGCGGCAGGGCATTTGAATCATGGAGAAACCTTATCTACAAACCTAGAATGCACATTTCCTGAAGAAAATGTGAAGTGGTGCTTGCAGTGGCAAAATTTGGCACGGTTGATAGGGTTCCATACTTATCATGGTACGAGCATGGGGCATTAGTTCAACGTCAAGCTGATAAAAGTAGCCTATTATTGTAACGTTGCAGTGGGAGTTTACCTTAGTTTCCAGCATGTTGTGTGATGCTTTCTCTGGTGTGTTGCGTCTCAGTCTGGCTGGTACCCACAGTGGTCGCTCATAAATTCGAGCACGCGCAAGAGCACGCGCTTGTAAACTTATTGGTTGCAATCTGAAACATCACCGCTAGAGGTCGCTGAAAACTACATACAGCACCTTTAAACAGGATTTTTCACTTACGCTTTTAACAATCAACCTTTTAACTTAGGCTGTGTTAACTAAAACGCACAAGGGGTTCTTTTGAAAAATTGACCAGATTAACAATAACAAACTATTACATTGACAAACAGTATCTTCGGAAAACCCACACCAAACAATAAACCAGTATTGCCCACACTACAAGCGGTGTTTAGCTTATATGCAGTCCGTTTTCCCAGTAGTGATGCTTTCTTTCTATTTACCACTCAAGAGAAACAGTTTACAATAACTAGTAGATGCAGCAACTGAGTACTAGCGCGCTCATTCTGGTCTCACACACGCTCGTCACCCTCTTCAGACCGCCCCCTATATATAGGCTATATAAGTTTGGGTGCGCGGTGATAGGCGTATCAGCCAATATACAAAACACCCATGTCTATACCATCACACACAGTGGAAGTAAACATGATAAATACATATAAATAAGTACATATACATATCACTCAGATATTATATGAAACCTACAGACATATATGCAATCAATTAAATACTTAAACTCCTTTGATGAATTTTTAAGTAATGATACCTAAACTAATGTGGCAGTGTCACACGCTAGATAACGTTACAGAAAGCACCATCACTTCGAAAGAATTATATTTGAAACTAGGCTTCTGAGTAATACTGAAGATATTGCTATAAATTACAGCAATGATTAGGGCCCAAGCCCTGAAAGGGTGAAGGCCCTATTGTTTTCGGTAGGATTATTTTTTTTCTATTATTAGGGCCCAAGCCCTGAAAGGGTGAAGGCCCTATTGTTTTCGTAAGGATTATTATTAGGGCCCAAGCCCTGAAAGGGCGAAGGCCCTGTTGTTTTCGGTAGGATTATTTTTAGGGCCCAAGCCCTGAAAGGGCGAAGGCCCTATTGTTTTCGGTAGGATTATTTTTAGGGCCCAAGCCCTGAAAGGGCGAAGGCCCTATTGTTTTTGTAAGGATTATTATTGTCCTCTCTGAGTGAATGAGCTTTAAGATTGTATCTATCTTACGCTCTACGAGTCTGCTGTTTCGGGAAGGGATCTCTCTGTGTTGGCGTGACGGCGTTTCAGCGACTGCGCGATTTCCTGTCTGCCGGCTGCGTCTACAATTCAAAAATTGTTTTCACAGCTGGTAAACGGTTGAGTGCGCACAGCGGGCTTGCAGTTTCCCCGCTGTGTTGCCACGTTGGGTCCCTGTGTGCTTCAGCACAATAAGGAGAGTACTTTCTTCCTGAAAGAGCAACTCGAGTGAAGATCGCGTCCTTTTCAGGATGACGTTTCACTCGTGTGTTTCTGGATGCGATCGTTTCCTGTCCTCATTTGACGGCCACGTTCATTGTTTCACATGCCTAATCAGTGTGTGAGACTACGTTCGTGGGTGGTTCATGTTCTCTCATGAGTGCATGACCACGTCGGCACGTTGTTCGTCTCCCCTTTTTAAAGGCTTGAGCCGCTCAGCGTGCCGTGTGCCGTGTGCCGTCGAGCGCCGGTTGACAGAGCGGGTTGTCACGGCAACCCAGCGCGTATCATTCGGTGCTCAAGATGCGCGGTCAAGATCAAGACTCGCGTGCCTCTATGAGGTGAGTCCCTTTGCTTATTTCCCGATCAAGTTTCTCTTCTGGTGCACCAGAGGAGGGCTACTTTGGCGAATAACATTGGTGATCTGAGGGTTACAGTGAGCACGAACCACTCACTCCTCTAGTGCATCGCAAACATGCTGAGACTGTGTTCATGGGTGGTTTGTGCTCTCTACATGAGAGCATGACCACGTCGGCACGTTGTTCGTCCTGCCTGAGAGCTTGAACGCTCAGTGTGCCGTGTGTCATCGAGGCGATGGCCACGTTCACTGTCTTGCATGCCTGGTTGACGGCCATGATCGCTGTTTCACATGCTTAATCAGTGTGTTGACTGCGTTCATGGGTGGTTCATGTCCTCTCATGAGTGCATGACCACGTCGGCACGTTGTTCGTCTCCCCTACTCGTAAAGGCTTGAGCCGCTCAGCGTGCCGTGTGCCGTCGAGGCTTTGAATGGGATTTTGGTCCTTCTCATGAGGGACCAAGCATTTCATTCGGGGCCCCAGGGGAGGACAGATGTCGATCGCTACATCGGAGAGAGGGCTGTTATACTCTGAAAATGAAGCTGAGTTCCTACTGTATGGTGTGTTCTCGTGCTGAAGATTCAGACTTGACAGCCACACTTCCTGGGTCTAAAGTGCCTGGATGCGTGTGAAAAATTTTGGCAGTATGGAAGCATTTTGGTGCCAATATGGCAAGCCAAACATGCCTAAATCTGCAGAAGTTTTTCCTCTCTCACTACCCCTGCACATTCAGTGCACGTGGGTAGTTCTGATTCGGGGTAGAGCTGCACTTAGTGACTGACCGTGATTAGTCACAGCGCTGGCCCTCGGTCAGACGATGTCCACACTGGTGGTCCAGAAGCGCCTCAAAACCAGCCCGCTCGGAGTTCGTTTCCCCCCAGTATGTGATGTCTGCTCTTCGGGAGTGCGTGTCATCACCACTCCTTCCCCCGGGGGAGGGCCGGGTGGAGAATTTCATTTCTGTTCTGCCGCTGGTCATCCAGTCAGTGGTACCCAAAGTTTGAGCAGTCCACTTCCTCTGAGTCACTCACGGGCCCCAGTGCTCAAATGACAGTGAGGGCTACGGTCTTGTCACTCTCGTCTCTTGCTGGGTGAGGAGGCGGAAACCAGGACTCGACGCCCCCGGGCCTCGCTCCTCGTTTCCCCTCACGGTCGAGTCTGGCAGACCAGTAAGACCAGTCTCCTCCGTCCGAGAGGGTCAGAATGGCAGTGCGCACCACCCCCGAACGGCGGCACTCCCATTCCCCTCTCCCCAGCTCGCGGATAGCAGTGACGCAGCCTCGGCTTCGTCGCTCCTGTCTGCAGCTGGGCCCGGAGGCGCAGAGACCAGGTCACGAGGAGTCAGGGCCTCGTTCCTCGTCTCTCCCCCTCCCCTCGCCACCAGGCAGCCCGCAGCAGAATGCCCACGGGCCTTCTCTGCCGTCTGCCCACAGGTGGAAGCAGGTTGGTGTCAAGTTAAAATGCCCAGACCCCGCTCTCGGTCGCTACAATGCCACCGGAGCCGGGTCCCTGTCTTCCGCCTCGCTGCCCCTCCGCGGGTACGCCGGTGGGTCGAGTGGGCTTGTTGGGACGGTTTTTGGAGGCCTGGCTAGAGCTTCCAACTCCGTCCCGATGGCTCATCCGCACCATCCGGTTCGGCTATGCAATTCAATTTGCACGCCGGCCTCCCAAGTTCAGGGGTGTCCACTTCACCTGAGTGCGGTCAGTGGATGCCCGTCTTGCGGAAAGAGATCGACGTCCTGCTGGCGAAGGACGTGATTGAGCCAGTCCCTCCTGCCGAGATGAGGTCCGGGTTTTACAGCCCATACTTCATTGTACCCAAGAAAGGCGGTGGGTTACGGCCAATCCTGGACCTGCGAGTTTTGAATCGGGCCCTGCACAAACTCCCGTTCAAAATGCTCACGCAGAAGCACATTTTCGAATGCATCCGTCCCCAGGATTGGTTTGCAGCGATCGACCTGAAGGACGCGCACTTTCACATCTCGATTCTTCCTCGACACAGACCGTTTCTAAGGTTTGCGTTCGAGGGTCGAGCGTATCAGTACAAAGTCCTACCCTTCGGGCTGGCCCTGTCGCCTTGTGTCTTCACGAAAGTCGTGGAGGCGGCCATTGTTCCCATGAGAGAACAAGGCGTTTGCATTCTCAACTATCTCAACGACTGGCTTATTCTAGCTCACTCGCAAGATGTGTTGTGCGATCACAGGGACATGGTACTCCGGCACCTCAGTCGGTTGGGGCTTCAGGTCAACTGGGACAAGAGCAAACTCTGCCCCGTGCAGAGGATCTCTTATCTCGGTATGGAACTGGACTCGGTCGCCCAGACTGTGCGTCTCACAGAGGAGCGCGTCCAGTCAGTGCTCACCTGCCTCAAGTCCTTTCGAGGCAGGACAGCGGTTCCACTGAAACAATTTCAGAGGCTCCTGCGGCATATGGCATCCGCAGCCGCAGTAACGCCGTTTGGCCTGTTACATATGAGACCGCTTCAGCGCTGGCTTCACGATCGAGTCCCGAGGTGGGCGTGGCAGAGCGGTACGCTCCGGGTCAAAGTTACCCCGCGCTGCCGCCAAACCTTCTTCCCATGGCCACGAGCTCTCACGGCTGCCTCCCCTGCCAGGAGAATGGCGACTCCATTCCCAGACGGTCCAGCTGATTTGGAGTGTCTTCACACAGGTAGACCTGTTTGCCTCTCCAGACACGACCCATTGCCAGTGGTTTTACTCCCTGACCGAGGGGACCCTCGGCACGGACGCCCTGGCTCACAGCTGGCCACGGGATCTACGCAAGTATACGTTACCCCAGTGAGCCTTTTGCACAGACCCTGTGCAAGGTCAGGGAGGACGAGGAGCAGGTCCTTCTAGTGGCGCCGTATTGGCCCACCAGGACACAGGCAGTGGTAGATACCATCACTTCCGCTAGAGCCCCCTCTACGAGGCGCCTCTATGCGTTGAAGTGGAACCTGTTCGTCGAATGGTGTTCCTCCTGTCAGGAGGACCCCCGAACTTGCCCGATCAGAGTCGTGCTTTCCTTCCTGCAAGATGGGTTGGAGCGAAGGCTGTCTCCCTCCACCCTCAAAGTGTATGTCGCTGCAATAGCAGTGCATCACGATGCAGTAGAAGATAAGTCTTTGGGGAAGCACGACCTGATCATCAGATTCTCTAAGGGTGCTAGGAGGTTAAATTCACCTCGTGTTTTGCACTCTGTACCCTCTTGGGACCTACCTCTGGTTCTTAGAGCTCTTCCCCTTTGAGCCCTTGTCAACAGTTGAGTTGAATATCCTGTCCATTAAGACAGCGCTCCTGTTGGTATTGGCTTCTTTCAAGAGGGTCGGGGATCTGCAGGCTTTTTCGGTCGACGAATCGTGCCTAGAGTTCGGGCCGGGCCTTTCTCGTGTTGTATTGAGACCCCGGCTCGGATATGTGCCCAAGGTTCCTAACACTCCCTTCGCGGATCAGGTAGTGAACCTGCAAGCGCTGCCCCAGGAGGAGGCAGACCCAGCCCTAGCTTTTCTCTGTCCCGTCCGCGCCCTGCGGGTTTATATTGACAGAACGCAAAGCTTCAGAACCTCAGATCAGCTCTTTATCTGTTATGGAGGCCAGCAGAAGGGGAAGGCTGTCTCCAAGCAGAGGTTAGCCCACTGGTTAGTGGATGCTATCACCCGAGGCTATGAGTCTCTGGGTGAGCCTTGTCCTCCCAGGTTGTGCGCTCACTCTACAAGAGGTGTTGCCGCTTCCTGGGCTTTGGCTCAAGGCGCCTCGCTGACAGACATCTGTAGAGCTGCGGGCTGGGCGACACCGAACACGTTCGCTAGGTTTTATAGCCTACATGTGGAACCTGTTTCCTCCCGAGTACTCACTACGGCCAGTGGTGCGAGGGGAATAGGTTGTGTCGGCTTGCTACGCCACTCCGCGCCTCAGCCGGATACGTGCGTCTTTTGCTCCATTGGCGCCCCACGTCGGTGAGCCTCGTGAGTTCCTCCATCACCCCTCCGGTGCCAGGCGTGGCGGACCGCCTGGCGCCAGGTCTGCTACCTCTAGTAGGAGTTGCCAGTAGACTGGGTGTTTTTCCAGTGGTCTCTACGGTGACCCATGATGCCATGTGCAGTTCAGCCATGTCTTCCCCTTGACTCGTTCTGTCGTCCCTGTTGAGTACGCTCCCACTTTCCTCGGAATGGGACTACCTCAGGGACTGCCATATGTTTTACTACCCCAATGGGTTAGTACATATGTGTGTTCCAGGCCTTCTTCAGGCAGGCTGGGCTTCCGCAGCGTTCCCTCCCTAATTATTATTAGGGCCCAAGCCCTGAAAGGGCGAAGGCCCTATTGTTTTCGTTAGGATTATTATTAGGGCCCAAGCCCTGAAAGGGCGAAGGCCCTATTGTTTTCGTAAGGATTATTATTATTATTATTATTATTGTTATTAGGGCCCAAGCCCTGAAAGGGCGAAGGCCCTATTGTTTTCGGTAGGATTATTAGGGCCCAAGCCCTGAAAGGGCGAAGGCCCTATTGTTATCGATAGGATTATTATTAGGGCCCAAGCCCTGAAAGGGTGAAGGCCCTATTGTTTTCGTAAGGATTATTATTATTATTATTATTATTAGGGCCCAAGCCCTGAAAGGGCGAAGGCCCTATTGTTTTTGGTAGGATTATTTATTATTATTAGGGCCCAAGCCCTGAAAGGGCGAAGGCCCTATTGTTTTCGGTAGGATTATTTATTATTATTATTATTATTATTAGGGCCCAAGCCCTGAAAGGGCGAAGCTGGTACCCGGGCGTGGCAGGGGGGCTCAACAGCGCCCCCTTGAATGGGGTCCAAAAACTTGGTCCATATCTCAAACACGCTTGCATGAATTAATATGATACTCGCTACACATATAGATCTCATCGGGCCGAACAACTTCCGCGCTCTATGTTATTAGCTCCGCCCAAAAGTAAGTCAGCTATTATGGGTTGTTTGAAAAACACATCCTCTGGAATTTGAAATACTCCTCCTAGAGAATTCATCCGTTCGCCACCAAACTCGGTCAGCATGAAGTCAAGACATTGAGGATGCTAAATTGCGGACGGATTTTTGATATCTCGAACGGTTTGGCCGTGGCGAGGAAACAAATTTATGGCGAGAAAAGAGAAACAGGAAGTGTGTTATAACTTCAGCATACATAAACTAATCTTGATGAAACTTCAGCAGTGTGTTCGTTGTAAGAGGCAGATCACATGGATATGACTATTGTGAGTCAAAGTTAAAGCGCCACCAACTGGCAGCAGGAAGTGTGTCACTTTCAAAATACTTTGAAATCACCCTCTAATTTTTACCCAATTTGCTTCAAACTTTATGTGTATAATGTAAACACACGGCAGATGTAGACCTGTGAAAGGATTATTGATATCTTAGATACTGTTGCCGTGGCAACACATCAAACTTTGATATTCTTTTCGGATGCTTTTGAGACACTTATAATGCTTGAAATTGGATGAAACTCGACAGACACATCACATTTATTAGCCAGTAGACATGTGCAAAGTTTCAGAAACGGGCGTGGTGAGGGGCTCAGTAGCGCCACCTTTAGTCAAAAATGGGGGCTTAGTTTTTCCTAGAATCACAAAAATCGGCATGTATATGGTTCTCATCGAACCGGACAACTTTCTAATTTTTTAGAAAGTTTTAAAGTTTTAATTTTTTAGAAACACGAAGTGTTATAACTTCTGCACACATTAACTGATCTTGATGAAACTTCAGCAGTGTGTTCGTGGTAAGAGGCCGATCATATGGTTGTAACTATTTTGAGTCAAAGTTATAGCGCCACCAACTGGCAGCAGAAAGTGTGTCACTTTCAAAATGCTTTTGTCAAAAGTTGGGGGGTTAGTTTTACCAACAGTTAAAAAAATCAGTACGTATATTGGTCTCATCGAGCCGGACAACTTTCTAATTTACATTAGCTCTGACCAACAGGAAGTCAGATATTTTGGTTTGAATGTGGATTTCTTTGCAAAATCAGCCTCTGAATTTTTACCCACTCCTCTTAAGTGGTTTATTTTATTCCCACCAAACGTTTTCAACATGATGAAAATACATTAAAGATTCTAAATTGTGAACGGATAATACATATCTCAAACGATTTTGCTATGGCGTGGAATTAAAGTAATGTCAAAAATGGAAACACTAAAAGCCTCATATCTTCTAAAAATGTAATTATACACCATTTATTTCTATATAAAATTATACAAATATCAGAACTAAACCCATTTTATTCTTTTTTTTTTTCAATTTAATAATTGTTTAAGTTTAAAAACAGCCAGAATGTTTTTTTAGTCCAAAAAATAAATAAATCATGTCATTCATAGTGCTATACTGCCCTCTTGTGTTCAAAATCAGGTAGGCCTATTGTATCTATATAAAAATATACTAGGTATGTGACGGTGAGAATATTTTACCACCGGTTAATCAACGGGTTAATCAACGTTAATCAATGTTGTGGAATATTTTGAGTGTATCATAAAATCAGAATAAGGTAAGACAAGTAATATTTTCGGTCTTTTATATTTATATTAAATATATATATATATATATATATATATATATATATATATATATATATATATATATATATATATATATATAGCTGCGAGCAGCGATGAAGGGCCAAAGCCGGCGGCACCGCCACCCCGGTGCCTTGGGTTGCGGTGCCACCGGCTTGGGCCCATAATCGCTGCTCCCAGCTATATATATATATATTATTTTTTTTTTTCTTTTAAACGAACCTTGTGTTTATAGCAGTAATTTTGTGGGGTGGACTCATTTAAAGTTATGTAATTATTTGGTTTTACCCAAGTCTCTGTAAAACACATCTAGGTTATGGTCTTATCATTTCATTAACAATAAGTGCTTTTGAAGAAAGGGATCGAATATTCAGTAACCCAAGCTTCATAATTTGTTCATCTGTATTATATTTGTTTTTCATTTGTTTGGGAGTTTTTTGTATTTCCTAGTTCGGGGAACAGCCACAGTCTCTATGTGATGATATCTAGGTGAAAGATTCTCTATGTGATGGGATTTGTCTGACCTCAGTGACGTGAGACAGTCTGTCTGCTTCCTGACCTGAGCCCCAGATTGTCATGTTTGAGCTCTAAGACTATGTGCCATATTACTAGAGAGAAGAGCAGCAACATCCCAGGAAGGATGAATACCATCTCTTTTCAACAGGTCAGGTCTGCCCCCAAAACTTTTCCAATTGTCTATAAACCCTATATTATTTTGCGGACACCACTTAGACAGCCAGCCATTGAGTGAGGACAGTCTACTAAGTATCTCATCACTCCTTCGAACAGGAAGGGGGCCAGAGCAAATTACAGTGCCTGGCATCATACTTGCAAGTACACACAACTCTTTAATGCTAATTTTAGTGATCTCCGACTGGCGAAGTCAAACATCATCTTCACTGAGAAGAGATTGTCTGATGATTAGGTAAATGATGTACAGGAGTGGGCTGATATTTCAAATGAGTCCACTGTAATGTCTGTTTCTGATTTAATACTTACAATTATGACCTGCCATAGTTTCTGTACTGCCATACTTTTACAATGAAAGTTATGTTTTGCACCACTGCTTTGAAAACAAAGTCGCTTATCACAAGACAAAGGCTGCAATCTAATTAAGTAGGTTTCAGTGAGTTGCTGAGCAAAGTGCACTGTGTTCACAAGCAGCTTATGATTGGATTCTCAGACAGTAAATGCTGCGAACTCTCTCACTGCATGTGCTGTGAGTAACCTCCATTTTTGACTACTCCTGTGTATGCAATTTTGTTTGCATACATTTTTGTATACAGCAATTTTGCACTTTGACAGTCAGTTTGTATTGTGTGTATTTGAGGATAGTTTACAGAATATGTAATATACAATGTAATTGTAAAAAGTTAGCTAGCAACTTTTTGATAGTAACTTGTAGTGTAGCTAAATACTTTTCCAGAAGGGTAGCTTGACTTGTATCTTAACTTAAGCTTGTAGCTTGTCAAACTACAGTTTCAGAGTAGCTTTACCAACACTAATGTATACACAAAACACAGGCTAAATTAGGACATTTGACAATTTTGGTTTCTAAATGTCTTTAATTTTGTGCTCTCAGCATCCACACACAAGACAAAGTTTATCCTCATATTTACAGTTTTATTATTTGCATTTAGTATTGTCATCCTGTCCACAACCCGCAATTGCAATCTTAACAGACATGCAATCCACCAATTAACGGGTAACTTACTTGCATTTTGGGCATCCAAAATGCAACCTAGGCTCTTTTTGTTAATCTACCCGAGGCAAACTTTCATTTAAAAGAATAATTAGAATGGAAATGCCACTTTTAAGTTTGACCGTATTTTCGTTTTAGGTTAAAATGCCTTGTGAATGGGAGTGAATGGGGCACTTTTATGATAGCATCAAAAATCACTATTTTTAAAACACTAAGGAGGCTCAATACAACATGAAACTTTGCTCAAAGTATCGCCAGGGGCTCTACACGTGAACTTGAGCATTGAGAACTGTAGCATAAATGACTCTGGGTAAATGCGAATTAGCTCACGGATATATAGGGAATTTTGGAAATATTAATAATCATAACTCATGGTCATAATTCATAAGTCGTATGTAAATTTACTTTATCAATTATCGAGATTACCTTGTTCTGTAACTGGTCTGGTCATCAATCATTCGTCCAGCGAATAAATGTAAGATTATCACAGTTAAGAAGGGGTATCTATTTACAAACTCCAAAAAAGTTTATCTTCTGGCCACGAACATCAAACTTTCTGAGTTTATTAATTAAAACTACTCAATGTAGTCTATAATATCGAGCTTGTAGCTAGATCTTTTGTTTCATTGACTTTATAAAAGCGGGCTTTCAATCACAGAGACAGTTAAAAGTATATATGGATTTTAATAAATGTAACACTAGAGATTATATGAGCTACAAATACAAACGTATGTAAAAATACAAACAATAAAACAAACAAACATTTAACCAAACAAGAAAATACGTGATCAGAATAAAATGAAATGAAAGAAATAAAGAAAGAAAGAAATAGAGAGAAGGGAAAAGCTAGTAATTATTACATACAGAAACCTAAGTTCATGAGACACCTGGAACAGCTATCAGATAAATATACTTGCGAGTTTGTCTTCTGTTCGGGTGATGCTGACAGGCAGGAAAGCGCGGACGGTGTCCTGTTTCTGCTGCGTCTTCCGGTGTCGCGGGAAGTTTAAACCGGCTCACTGAATGTAACGTTACCGAGAAAGTTCAGATTCATCTCCCGGGCAGGGAGAGGTTGCAAATCTTGGTTGCAAAGGACGCAGCTACGACTCGAACATGTGTTCGTTCGATAGAGAAGGCCAGGGCCTCCTTCAGATGTTCCTTGGAGAAGCGCTGCGCCGGGGAGAAGAGGAGGAAGGGTGAGAGATCAGGGATAAGAGAGCAGGGAGAGAGATCAGGGATGAGAGAGCGAGAGATGGGGGTCTCTTCCTTTTTAAAAGACATCTGTTTACGCCCTCTTTCTGTGGCAACGGCAAATCAGATCTTCTGATCTGAGGCGGGAAGAAAGTTTCTTTGTTTGTGAAGAAAACGCCTACTTTGACTTTCATGTGAGAGATCGAAAAATAACATTCATATTTAGAAATATGGTATTTCCTGGAATAAATGCATATTATTGTACTTTGCAGTCAAGATTCGACTCCGACAAGTTTTTCCCATTACATTGACACCTCGAATGACGTTTTTGCATGAAAGAAATACAGGGTTACATAATTTCCTCATAATCACTAGCATAGTGATTTTGATTAACATAATAACGTTGCATGGATACCTCAGACATTATCTGGCCAATTATACACACATAAAAATACATATCAAAAACATTGTTATTGGATCACATGTGTGGAAATGTCTGGAATGTTGGCTTGCAGAGGAACTGGATGAGCTGCAGCTTTGGAGTCATGAAAGTTTATGACCAGGTCGAGTTACAAGACACTATTGAGGGATTTTCTTTCAATGAACCTTCAGAATTCAAAATTTTACTCTAGCAAACCACACCTCTATTATAAGGCAAACTAACCACACATGCATAATGGAATTGTACATATATTTAAAAGAAATATTGCTTATCCTGAGTTACACACAAAGGTTGGTCTCTTGGTGTGTGTGTGTGTGTGTGTGTGTGTGTGTGTGTGTGTGTGTGTGTGTGTGTGTGTGGAATGTCTGGAATGTCTTTGAGGCTTGTCACGCGGCTATAAAGTCACTAGGGGTCCACGCTGAGCTGGGGGGGAAGTCCAGCCACCCGGGCGCTGGTAAATTGCCCCGTGGGGAATTATTAACCAGCGCTGTTTGGACAAAGACGATGTGTTCGACATCACATGATTCACTTAATGTGAAAAGCAGATGTCATTGTTGCTACAGAACATTGTTTGTGTACACAGAGTTTACTAAAAAGAAAGATTTTGAACAACTCAATGTAGCAGTGTCTGCCGACATTTGACATTGACAGTCAAAAATAGTCGATTTCTGAATGCGAATAAACTGACAATTTTAGTATTGTTTCTTATATGAGGATCCTTTTTCAAATACAAGGTCAATATTAATTTTCACTAACGAGAAAACAACAAATTATCCGTGAATTTATATTGAACTAAGTTTTAGGAGCTTTCCATCTTTACTCTTCTCCCTGTTACGGAGATCGACTATTTTTGACTGACAAAATGCTGGCAGACGGAAACCATCTTTCAAAATCTTTCTTTTTAGTAAACTCTTTGCACACAAACAACGTTCTCAATGCTTGAGTTCATGTGTAGAGCCCCTGGTGATACTTCGAGCAAAGTTTCATGATGTGTTGAACCTTACGCCAGTTAAAAAATTGCGATTTTTGAAGCTATCATAAAAGTGCTCCATTCACTCCCATTCACAAGGCATTTAACCTTAAAAGTGGCGTTTCCATTCTTAGTATGCTTTTAAATGAAAGTTTGCCTCGAGTAGATTAACAAAAAGACCCTAGGTTTCATTTTGGTGAGAGTTACCCTTTAAGAACAGTTGCTCTTGTTTATAACTATGCAACCGTCTACTACAGTATCGCATCAGGCAGTGCACTGTAGTCTCCCTGAGGAAAAATTTGATTCATTCGTTGCTATAGGAGAGGAAGAATTTACTAAACTCATTAAATCATCTAAATCTACAACATGTATGTTAGACCCTATACCGACTAAGCTACTGAAAGAAATACTTCCAGAGGTCATAGATCCTCTTCTTATTAATTCGTCTTTGTCTCTAGGATACGTACCAAAAAACTTTAAGCTGGCTTTGATTAAACCGCTTGTTAAAAAAACGCAACTTGATCCTTCAGAATTAGTCAATTACAGGCCGATCTCGAATCTACCTTTTCTGTCAAAGATATTAGAAAAGGCAGTATCCTCACAACTGTGTTCCTTTCTTGAAAGAAATGATATCTGCGAGGATTTCCAGTCCGGATTTAGACCGTACCATAGTACCGAAACAGCTCTCGTTAGAGTCACAAATGATTTGCTCTTATCATCCGATCGTGGTTGTATCTCTCTATTAGTGTTACTCGATCTTAGCGCTGCATTTGACACCATCGACCACAATGTTCTTTTAAATAGATTAGAACATTATGTTGGCATTACGGGAAATGCACTAGCATGGTTTAAATCATACTTATCTGACCGTTATCAGTTTGTAGCAGTAAATGATGAGATGTCTCATCGATCACAAGTTCAGTATGGCGTACCACAAGGCTCAGTACTAGGACCGCTGCTGTTCACTCTGTACATGCTACCCTTAGGAGATATCATTAGGAAACATGGCATTAGCTTTCACTGTTATGCCGATGATACTCAGCTCTATATTTCTTCAAAACCTAACGAAACTTATCAATTCACAAAATGAACGGAATGCATAGCGGATATAAAAAATTGGATGACTTGTAATTTCCTACTTCTAAATTCTGAAAAAACAGAGTTTCTAATTATTGGACAAAAAACTTCCTCACGTAATAACCTAGAATACTGTCTAACACTTGATGGCTGCTCTGTTAAGTCTTCGTCGTCGGTTAGGAACCTGGGTGTGCTCTTTGATACCAATCTTTCATTTGAAAGTCACGTGTCTAGTATCTGTAAAACTGCATTTTTCCATCTTAAAAATATATCTAAATTACGTCATATGCTCTCATTGACAAATGCGGAACAATTAGTTCATGCGTTCATGACCTCAAGGCTAGATTATTGTAATGCTCTACTAGGTGGTTGCCCTGCACGCTTAATAAACAAACTACAGCTGGTTCAAAACGCAGCAGCTCGAGTTCTTACCAGAACCAGGAAGTATGACCATATTAGCCCAGTTCTGTCAAAACTGCATTGGCTCCCTATTAAACATCGCATAAATTTTAAAATATTGCTGATTACTTACAAAGCACTGAATGGTTTAGCTCCGCAGTACTTGAGCGAGCTCTTAACGCATTATAGTCCGTCACGTCTATTACGATCTCAAAATTCCGGCCAGTTGATTATACCTAGAATATCAAAATCGACTGCTGGCGGTAGATCCTTTTCCTATTTAGCACCAAAACTCTGGAACAGTCTTCCTACCATTGTCCGGGAAGCAGACACACTCTGTCAGTTCAAAGCCAGATTAAAGACACATCTCTTTGACCTCGCTTTCACATAATACATTATAGACTTCTATAATTTAATGTTATGCTGCATAGACTAGGTCAGCCGGAACCGGGAACACTTCCCAAAAATCCTGATGTACTCGTTACATCATGAGAAGAATGGCATCTACGCTAATTTTAGTGTCTGTGTTTATCCCAAGGTTTTTCCTGCAGCCTGCCGGATCCAGGCCGTATCCAGATCTGACGAAGGACCTTCGCCTGGACCGATGACAACGCAGTGCTGAAGTGCCAACTAGTCTCTCCCTATGGAGGATCCCACTACCACTCTACAGATAAGGCGTTGTTGGGAAAATTCGTCTCGCGGTCCTACCCCAAAGCAACAAATAAAATTCCTTATCAAAATTTATAAGGAAAAACAAGTATTTTGTTTAGGCTTGGCTTGTAGGGATTTCCAAACCTGCGTATATTCAAACGCACATAACTATAGAACCCATTCTAAATGCGCATGTGACCGCCATCAGCGTTTCTCACAGGTTCGCGTTTAAAGTCTGTGTAGAGAGAATGGTGTCGTCTTAGCGGCCCCTAATTTAATAACAAATGATCATTGCGACGGAACCAAATCAATTAAAACTAACTTTAGATGGAAATAACTTAACTCTGCTGTAAAGCCGAAACAATCTCTGTTACCTTAAATTATACGCTTATCTCTGTAAAGCTGCTTTGAGACAATCTACATTGTTAAAAGCGCTATATAAATGAAGATGACTTGACTTGACTTGACTTGACAAAACACATCAATACAATTACAATGACAAGTACATTACGTTTAGATTGGAAGATGAACAGCTCAACAAATCAGCTTCTGTATTGCACTTATATGTACAAGGAAAAAAATATTTTTGGACAACAAAGTTAACAAGAAACCTCCACCAAGAACTGCTGTGTGATTCATTGATCATCTGCTGGAGCACAATCTAGAACATGTGAAAATGAGATCACAAAACAGAAAAAGTGCAGACCATCTTAAAATCCAATGAAATGGAAGTCAAGAAGAGCTAAAAGCCTGCAGATATTCCAGACTGGGATTTTACAAAAAATAACTAAAATCTCCAAAAAAGAAACCAGTTGGAGACAATTGCAATACTCTAAAGCTTACCAAGACTTGTACACCTATAGGGTCACACCCTGAGCAAAACTGACTCACAACTAAAGGAAGTTGTTGTTCCACAACAATTTTTCTACATTTGGACTCGCCCAACATGTCAGAAATCGAGCTGTTCCACATGAACAGCAGAGTCTGACCAGGTGCCTGAGCAACATCGTGCGTCGCAGAGGGAGTGATTGTGGAGCTTGAGGGCTGGGAGGATAGCCCCGCCTACAACTCCGCTGCTGTGTGTGAGCTAAACAAGGCCTCTGGCTCTTATATTGAGGAACTCAAAGAGGTGTTTGAGGTAGATCTTATTGACTCTTTTGGTGACATTATTCACATTTTCCCCATATCTCCAGCCCCCCCTGTTTCTCCAGCGCCCCCTGTGTCTCCAGAATACCTACCCAACCTCCCTCTCCCACCTCCTCAATCAGCCAGTTCCTCAACCCTGCCTCTGCTGCTATCCGTCATCCCCTCGGCATCTCCTACATACTGTGAAGACCTGCCCAGTATCTTCGGGCCACCAGCTCCATCCAGCACAGAGTATCCCCTGGCTCCACCTCCAACCTCCGGGCCCATCTCTTCACCTCGGCCTGTCGACACTTTGGCACCACTTTGGCTCCTCCCTCCCTCGGCTTCACCGGAAACCTTCGCACATACGGCTTCTCCGGGCTCCCTTGTCCCTCCGGCTCCGCCTTGATCAGCCGTCGACCTGCCTACACCTTTGGCTCCATCTGGCTCCGTCTTTCACCCGGCTCCGCCTCCATCCTCTGTCCCACCGGCTCAGCCTCTGTCCTCTGGATTTCTGGTTCCACTTCGCTCGTTGCCAGTGCGCACATTGGCTCATCGGCTCCATCCGGGTCGCCATCATTGGTGGCAGCTTCTCCGTCGGTCGTCTCCAGGGTACCTTCCATCAAGTCATCTACACCATGGCTCCACCCGCCATCGACTCCGCCCTGGGGCCACGTCCTTGCTGGTCTCTGGCCTAACACCTGGTCCCTCCTGCTCCTGGCTTCTCTCTGGCTCCTCCCACCATACACTCCTCCATGGACTCTTTGTGTTTTTACCCTGAACTCTTTTTGTTTTTTTTTTCCCTGCTCCACACCCTCCTCCAGAGCCCCTCCCTCAGATTCCAATCACACAGGATAAAACCATGTGTCCAGCCACTGCCATTGAATTCTGGGCATTCATTTGTACACAGATTATTTCTAGGCCTCACTGCACAAGGAAAAATCGACAGGATATTTCTGGTCGTGTCCACCTTCCTAGACAGTCCAACCTCTTCTAAACGCGAACTGCTACTTTTGCTTGGCCACTTAAATTTCACGATGTGCATAATACCGCAAGGCCACCCTTTCATCTAACATCTCCTCTCCCTAGCGTCTTTGATTCACACACTAGAAGACGAGTATCGGGCCACAGCAGGCCTTCAGCAAGCTCGGGTCACGCCCCAGATTCCACCGCTACCAGGGCCCACTCTCCTCCTCCCACCGCTCAGCCAAACACCTCTGCTTTTCCTGGCGCTGCACCTCCTACAACTATGGCTGCACCTCTCAATGAATGCCTTCCTCTTAGAGTGAGGTTGCCTCTGCTAGCGGAGCAAGTTCAGCCATTTTATCCTGCCATCTTTAACACTCCCCATTGTCAGAGGCCTGCAGCTCCTAGCGCGAGGCTGCCTCCGCTAGTGACGCAGGCCCAGATAACACTTCCTTCTCTGCCTGCTGCCTCTAACCTTTTCCCCTACCAATGGCCTACAGCTCCTTCAGCAGACTCTAACGTGAGGATGCCTCCACTATCAGTGCAGGCCCAGTCATCAGTCTCAAAATCTCTTTTATGTCCTTTGCCTACAGTTTCAACTGTGGACCCTAGCGTGTGGCTGCCTTAATTTAACGGCGCAGGCCTAGATGGCCTATTTTTCACCCCAGCTTTTCTCTACCTTCCCCTTTGCAACCCAAGCCCCAGGGGCTCACCCAAGCATGAGGTTGCCTCCACAAACAATTTTGACCCCGGAGCTTCCCCATCCTAACTCTCTTCCCCAGGCAATGATTGTCACCCACTAAAATCTCATCTCAACGCGTTTGACTCCATCCTCCAAGCCGTTTCCCCTAGAATCCTCCAATCATACCTGACAGCATGGAGAAGTTTTAAGTTATTCTATATCTCATACAATTTTCCGTTTTCCGATTTTTCCCTGCTTTCCATCTCCTCATTTATTTCTTATCTAAACCGCATCAAAAACCTCCAGGCTGGTTCTATTAGAGGTAAACATCACACAGACCTCCCTCCTTATCTCAACCTACCCGCCCTGGATGCCAGAAAACTCATAACTCTGGACATTGTGACTAAGTGTATCTCCACCCTTCGCTTAGGCTATCACTCTACAAATACCGCCCCAATGTTCATCTCAGACTTTTTTCAGGTGCTCCAAACTCACCATAACTTCCAATTTCAACGAAAAAGTCCATCCTATAATTTTGGATCTATCAGTTTTAGATTACAAAACTATTTCTTATTTCATTAAGCAAAGACAGATCAAACCAAAAAAAGCCATTTCATCTTCAGTCTCACGTCACTTATTCAGCCTGTCCAATGTCTCTTAACTTTCATTTACTTCAGAAACTCACAGGTTAAATACACATTCAAGCCACTTTTTGTTGATGACTCCATCATGCGCTTTTGGTTCAAAAAACACCTCAAATTAATTCTCATTTAATCTGGCATTCTGACTGACAATTTCTCCAGCCGTTCATTTCGTATAGGGGTAACAACCACAACTTCCTGTTTCGAATGTGCATGCGTCGCGTCTGAACGCGTTGTTGTCTTTGGAGCTCCATCGATTGATTTATAATTCTTGATTTCTCTTTAAACTCACTTACAACGAACATTTTCTACTTTTCCTCACCTCATAGTTACAACGCGGACTGTTGAGCAGACGCGTCTCAAGCCTAGTGATCCAACGCTGGATACTCTTATAGGTTACGTCCGTGGATCACGGCTGAACGCGTCTTCTCCGCACTCATTTACAAACAAACATTTTTTCGCCTATCGTGCGTCTACTCTACATCCGTACCACTAAAAAGACGGATTATATCCAAGACTTCAGCCATAAATTAGTATTAATATTGATAGCATCACTGGTAGCGTCGTTGCTAACTTAACGTACTGTCCATCTGTTAAAATGGCGAATATATCAGATGTAAGTAGTCTACCTTTTGGTGCAGGTGAGGAAGCTGTTGAGAAACAGATCCACGACCTTTTAGTGAGAAAAGCCGAGCTGATGGACCGGCGTTTGGCTCTTGAAACATCACGCGCCGATGCACACAAATCAGAGATTAACGTTACTAACCCGCTGACTCCGACCTCGTCTACTCCGTGCGTTTCTCAACATCGGTCCCGAGCGTCGAGGTCACGATCAGCCATGGTCTCGTTCACTCCGGCTCCAACATGCCACCACGAAGCCTGGATGGTTCCGCAGCGGAAGACGCGAGTCAGGTCTAGACCAAGAAAACTCTCTCCGACCCTCCCGGTTTTCGAGATATCCACACAAAACCGCTTCTCCCTTCTTCGCGAAACAGAACGCGATGCTGTGATCATCGGCGATTCCATCGACACGTACACGCTATGTTAAATAAAAGTAAGGTGCATAGTCACTGCTTTCCTGGTGCTCGTGTTTCTGAAATCGCTGCTCACGTTCCCGAGATTCTGAGCGATAACGAGCGTGTCGGAACTGTGGTCTTGCACGCGGGAGTGAACGACATCAGGCCGCGCCAGACGGAAGTTCTGAAGAAAGACTTCAGGAATCTGATCGATACGGTACGCAGCACATCCCCTGATATAACGATCATTGTGTCAGGACAGCTTCCCACGTACCGACTAGGTCATGAAAAGTTTAGAAGATTATTCGCGCTAAATGAATGGTTAATGTCATGGTGCAATGAGCAGAAACTGCTCTTTGTAAATAATTGGAATCTGTTTTGGGAGCGTCCTAGGCTTTACCGTGCTGATGGCTTACACCCAAGCAGATTTGGATCGGATCTTCTGTCAGATAACATCTCCAAAATGTTAAATACCTTTTGACTAGTAACCAAAAGTCCTAATCATAGTCTCTGCTGCACCAATTTAACTGATATAAATAGTGTTGAACATTGCATAGAAACTGTGTCTATTCATCGTTTAGTGAGATCAAATAATAAATCTACTGCAGGATCTAGAAAAAATCTAATTGTTATTAAACCAGAAAATGTTGCTATTAGTAATCAAAAACAATTTCTAAAGCTAGGTCTTCTAAACATTAGATCACTCATACCTAAGGCAGTTATTGTAAATGAAATAGTCACAGATAATAGCTTCGATGTACTTTGCCTTACTGAAAACAGGCCTAAACCAAATGATTATTTCGGTCTAAATGAGTCTACTCCATCAGGATACTCCTATAAGCACAAGCCCCGTCTGATTGGTCGTGGCGGCGGTGTTGCAACAATCTATAGAGATATTCTCAATGTTACTCAGAAAACGGGGTATAAGTTTATTTCGTTTGAAGTACTTGTAC
The DNA here is from genome assembly GCF_964197995.2 of Scardinius erythrophthalmus. Lineage (NCBI taxonomy): Eukaryota > Metazoa > Chordata > Actinopteri > Cypriniformes > Leuciscidae > Scardinius > Scardinius erythrophthalmus. The sequence continues at coordinate 9,309,178 of NC_138245.1, read as the reverse complement.
TAAATGTTACGCTCTTAGATGTTTGAAAAACATCCCTATTATCTCTAGCCTTGGCTACCGTATATAGACCGCCTGGGCCTAACGCTGATTTCCTAAAAGAGTTTGCAGATTTTCTCTCAGACCTATTAGTTAATTTCGATAAAGCATTAATTGTTGGAGACTTTAATATCCACGTAGATAATTCAAATGATGCGCTAGGGGCTGCGTTTACAGATTTATTAAACTCCTTTGGGGTCAAGCAAAATGTTACCGGACCAACTCATCGTTTTAATCATACACTCGATTTAATTATATCACATGGAACCGATCCAACCGATATAGATATCATTCCACAAAGTGACGATGTCTCTGACCATTACATGGTAACTTGCATATTACGTACTCCTGTAATATATCATGGTGCGCCGCGTTATCGATTAGGCAGAACAATCCTTACATCCACCATAGATAATTTTTCAAATAGCTTATCTGATCTGTCTCAGCTGCTCAGTGAACCCAAACTAGCACTATGAGCACCATTCTCTCTGGAACATTGGATATTGTTGCACCCATTAGATTAAAAAAGGTCAGAGAGAAAAGTAAAGCACCATGGTACAACAATACTACGCATGTTCTAAAGAGAGAAACCCATAATTTAGAGTGTAAATGGAAAAAAAAAATAACTTAGAGGTCTTTAGAATCGCATGGAAAGACAGTATGTCACGTTATAAAAAGGCCCTAAAAGCGGCCAGGGCTGAGCATCTCCGCAAACTAATAGAAAACAACCATAACAATCCTAGGTTCTTATTTAACACCCTGGCTAGACTAACAAAAAAACAGATGTCTCCTGAACAAAATATTCCGTTACAGTTTAGTAGTAATGATTTCATTAAGTTCTTCACTGAGAAAATAGAAAACATCAGAACCACAATTGTAAACGTTCAATCCTCAATCGCGCCTTATTATTCAGCCTCAATTATCACCCCGCAAGAACAATTACAGTGCTTTACAACTATAGAACAAAAAGAGTTAAATAAACTTATCACTTCATCTAAAACAACAACATGTTTACTAGATCCTATACCAACTAAACTATTGAAAGAAGTGTTACCTACAGTGGAAGAGCCTCTCCTCAATATTATTAACTCGTCCTTATCTTTAGGTTATGTTCCAAGAACATTTAAACTGGCAGTTATAAAACCTCTCATTAAGAAACCACAATTAGATCCACATAATCTAGCAAATTATAGACCCATTTCAAATATACCTTTTATGTCTAAAATACTAGAAAAAGTTGTGTCCGCTCAACTGGGACCTTTCTTGCAAGAAAATGACACCTATGAAAAGTTTCAGTCTGGGTTCAGGCCGCATCATAGCACTGAAACTGCGCTCGTTAAAATCACAAATGATTTACTTTTAGCTTCTGACCAAGGCTGTATCTCAATATTATTATGACCGCCGCTAGCGTAGCTAGCGAAAGCGGTCATATAGGGATTGTCAAAGTTTTTTTTTTTTTTTCCGTCACCTTACTGAATTTTTCGTCAACGATACCAGGGACACCGAAGCACCGGGGAACATGAAATTTGGTGGGCATGTAGCCCCACTACACTTCTAAGGAAAAATTTCGTTTGGTCCCCGGGGGCCACTCCCCCCCCGCGCTGGGCCCCCCCAAACCCCAAAAAATGCAGTTTTTCCTAAATAACTACCTGAACCGTGGCACCGAGGATGAAGAAATTGTTATGGTATGTTCGTCTACTAGACTTTTACGGAAAAATTTCGTTTGGTCCCCGGAGGCCACTTCCCCCCCCGCGCTGGGGCCCCCGTAAATTTTTCGTCAACGATACCAGGGACACCGAAACACCGGGGAACATGAAATTTGGAGGGCATGTAGCCCCACTAGACTTCTACGGAAAAATTTCGTTTGGTCCCCGGGGGCCACTCCCCCCCCGCGCTGGGCCCCCCTTAACCCCAAAAAATGCAGTTTTTCCTAAATAACTACCTGAACCGTGGCACCGAGGATGAAGAAATTTTTATGGTATGTTTGTCTACTAGATTTTACGGAAAAATTTCGTTTGGTCCCCGGGGGCCACTCCCCCCCCCCGTGCTGGGGCCCCCGTAAATTTTTCGTCAACGATACCAGGGACACCGAAGCACCGGGGAACATGAAATTTGGTGGGCATGTAGCCCCACTAGACTTCTATGGAAAAATTTCGTTTGGTCCCCGGGGGCCACTCCCCCCCCGCGCTGGCCCCCCCCCCAAAACCAAAAAAATGCAGTTTTTCCTAAATGACTACCTGAACCGTGGCACCGAGGATGAAGAAATTTTTATGGTATGTTGGTCTACTAGACTTTTACGGAAAAATTTCGTTTGGTCCCCGGAGGCCACTCCCCCCCCCCGCGCTGGGGCCCCCGTAAATTTTTCGTCAACGATACCAGGGACACCGAAACACCGGGGAACATGAAATTTGGTGGGCATGTAGCCCCACTAGACTTCTACGGAAAAATTTCGTTTGGTCCCCGGGGGCCACTCCCCCCCCCCCGCGCTGGGCCCCCCTTAACCCAAAAAAATGCAGTTTTTCCTAAATAACTACCTGAACCGTGGCACCGAGGATGAAGAAATTGTTATGGTATGTTCGTCTACTAGACTTTTACGGAAAAATTTTGTTTGGTCCCCGGGGGCCACTCCCCCCCCCGCGCTGGGGCCCCCGTAAATTTTTCGTCAACGATACCAGGGACACCGAAGCACCGGGGAACATGAAATTTGGTGGGCATGTAGCCCCACTAGACTTCTACGGAAAAATTTCGTTTGGTCCCCGGGGGCCACTCCCCCCCCGCGCTGGGCCCCCCCCAAAACCAAAAAAATGCAGTTTTTCCTAAATAACTACCTGAACCGTGGCACCGAGGATGAATACATTTTTATGGTATGTTGGTCTACTAGACTTTTACAGAAAAATTTTGTTTATTCCCCGGGGGCCACTTCCCCCACCGTGCTGGGGCCCCCGTAAATTTTTCGTCAACGATACCAGGGACACTGAAGCACCGGGGAACATGAAATTTGGTGGGCATGTAGCCCCACTAGACTTTTACGGAAAATTTTTGTTTGGTCCCCGGGGGCCACTTCCCCCCCCCCCCGCGCTGGGGCCCCCGTAAATTTTTCGTCAACGATACCAGGGACACCGAAGCACCGGGGAATATGAAATTTGGTGGGCATGTAGCCCCACTACACTTCTACGGAAAAATTTCGTTTGGTCCCCGGGGGCCACTCCCCCCCCGCGCCCCCCCATACCCCAAAAAATGCAGTTTTTCCTAAATAACTACCTGAACCGTGGCACCGAGGATGAAGAAATTTTTATGGTATGTTGGTCTACTAGACTTTTATGGAAAAATTTCGTTTGGTCCCCGGGGGCCACTTCCCCCCCCCTGCGCTGGGGCCCCCGTAAATTTTTCGTCAACGATACCAGGGACACCGAAACACCGGGGAACATGAAATTTGGTGAGCATGTAGCCCCACTAGACTTCTACGGAAAAATTTCGTTTGGTCCCCGGGGGCCACTCCCCCCCCCCCCCGCTGGGCCCCCCCAAACCCAAAAAAATGCATTTGTTATTGCTTTGTAATTTGTAATTGTAAACATTTGTAATTGTTATGGTATGTTGCTCTTAAGGGCCCACATCAACCTAGCCCATAATCACTCATTTGTGATTTGCGCCCCTCCCATAAAAAATGAAAATGCAATATTATTCTGCTTTAATCGCCCCTATCTTCAGTGGAGATGTTCAGAACTGCACCATATTTCATGTGTATGATTAACTTGACATCCTCTGGGGGTATCCTCTGCTAAGTTTTGTAGAATTTCATCCATGGGGGGTATAAAATAAATTCATTTATGTGCACATTTAGTGACTGTACACTCATCGGCCTGTAGATGGTGCTGTTGAGCGAAGGGTTGCTGGTTTAGGATGATACTGTCACACACACACATGCAGGAATACAAACAAACGCAAGCATGCACACACACTGACATCCACACGCACAGACACAAACCCATACACACACATACAAATCCACATGCACAGACACACACACACAAACACACACGCGCACACATGTACGCACACATACATACACGCACAGACACACACACACACACACACACACAGACACACACATACACACACACACACACAGACAGACATGCACATACTATTACTTTTTTTAGGTATATACATAAACACGCAATACAGCCAAATTACTCCACGTCATTTATTTTTGTGGAAAGCCAGTGCAGGCCTGAGCGGCGGTCATATTTTGTACCGCGATGCGGTACATCTAGTTTTTACTTGATCTTAGTGCTGCGTTCGATACTATAGATCATACAATACTCTTAGATCGACTACAAAATTATACTGGTGTTCAAGGACAAGCATTAAGCTGGTTTAGATCGTATTTATCTGACCGCTACCATTTTGTTTATTTAAATGGAGAAAAATCGATCATAACTCCAGTAAACTATGGAGTGCCGCAGGGATCTGTGTTAGGCCCTCTATTATTCTCTATATATATGCTGCCACTTGGAAATATTATAAGGAAACATGGAATTAGTTTCCATTGTTATGCTGATGACACTCAAATCTATATTTCATCACGGCCAGATGAAAACGCTAAATTATCCAAATTGACAGAGTGTGTTAAATATATAAAAGATTGGATGACTCACAATTTTCTTTTATTAAATCCAGACAAGACAGAGGTACTAATCATCGGTTCAAAAAACCACCCACAAAACCTCTCACAATACAACTTTAACATAGTAGGATGTCCTGTTACTTCATCCTCTACAGTAAAAGACCTGGGTGTTATATTAGACTGCAAACTGTCTTTTGAAAATCATATTTCATATGTTACAAGAACAGCCTTTTTCCACCTTAGAAACATTACTAAGCTACGTAATATGCTATCTGTTTCTGATACAGAAAAGTTAGTTCACGCATTCATGACCTCGTGACTAGATTACTGTAATGCTTTATTAGCTGGTTGTCCTGCATCCTCAATAAACAAGCTACAGTTAGTCCAAAATGCCGCCGCTAGAGTTCTAACTAGATCAAGAAAATATGATCATATAACACCAATTTTATCATCACTACACTGGTTACCTATAAAGTCCCGTATTAATTACAAGGTATTGCTACTGACTTATAAAGCCCTAAACAGCTTAGCTCCAGTCTATTTAACCGATCTTCTATCTCCCTATAATCCATCGCGCTCTTTAAGATCACTAAATTCAAGGCTTTTGGTCATACCTAGGATATCCAGATCCACCAAAGGAGGGAGAGCATTTTCACATTTAGCTCCAAAACTCTGGAATAGTCTTCCGGATACTGTTTGTTGCTCAGACTCGCTCTCCCAGTTTAAAACTAGATTAAAGACGCATCTCTTCAGCCAGGCATTCATGTAATACTTTTAATCTTACAGTTAAATCCGACCTCTAGTTCATAAACGCCAGAGGAGAACTGGCCCCCGACTGAGCCTGGGTTCTCCCAAGTTTTTTTTTTTTCTCCATTAGGTCACCTGATGGAGTTTTTTGGTTCCTTGCCACTGTTGCCTTTGGCTTGCTCAGTTGGGGATATTTGGGGATATTTAATTTAATTAATCAATCAACGATACTATTGATCAGCATTACCAAACGTGGACGTTCCACTAGAAACAAACATTGATGTATTGTTTTAATTTATTACTGTGAAGCTGCTTTGATACAACCTATGTTGTGAAAAGCGCTATATAAATAAACTTGACTTGACTTGACTTGACTTGACAGCGGCCCAAAAAAAGGTCTCTCCCAACAGCAAATTCAAGTGCTCTATAAGGTCCAACTGCTTTCATATTAGGAAAGCCCAAGAAACCCTCATAATTTAAACTTGCACCTTCATTTAACTGACCGGCAGGGCTCGCCATCCGGTCATGCCTGTTAACGTGCCATCCGTGCCTGCCGTCTTTAAATTTTATTTCTTGCGCGCAATCCGTACCTGCCGTCTTTTTTTATTTTATAATTTTTTCTCTCGTGCGCTCGTGCCATCCGTGCCTGCCATCTATATTTAATTATATTTTCTTGCACGCCTTTTACAAGTCCATCAAACAACTGTGGTGAGTAGGATCAGTCAACAAACACAGTGTGTCATGTCTTCTCCTCTTATTGTCACTTGCTCTTCGTGTCACATGTATAGTATAGCCTTCTCTGTCAGCCCCGAGGGCTTTTCACGTGATAAATGCAGGGAAATATTGGCGATTCTATTACACGGAATGTGAAAATAGAGACACCAGCCACCATAGTCACATGTTTGCCAGGAGCCATAGTGCCTGGCATCAAAGCAAATTTAAAAGTGCTGGCTAATGCTAATTGTAAATTCTCTAAGATTATTATTCACGTCGGCACTAATGATGTTCGACTTCACCAGTCGGAGATCATTAAAAATAACGTTAAAGAGGTGTGTGAACTTGCAAGTACGATGTCAAGCACTGTTCCTGCTCACAGGAGTGATGAGATGCTTAGTAGACTGTCCTCACTCAATGGCTGGCTGTCTAAGTGGTGGCCGCAAAATAATATAGAATTCATAGACAATTGGAAAAGTTTTTGGGGCAGACCTGACCTGTTGAAAAGAGATGGTATTCATCCCTCCTGGGATGGTGCTGCTCTTCTCTCTAGTAATATGGCACATAGTCTTAGAGCTCAAACATGACAATCTGGGGCTCAGGTCCGGAAGCAGACAGACTGGCTAAACCAACCGTCTGCTAGCTGTCTCACGTCACTGAGGTCAGATAAATTCCATCACATAGAGACTCTTTCACCTAGATATCATCATATAGAGACTGTGTCTGTTCCCCGAATTAGGAAATACAAAAACTACCAAACCCATTTAAGGGTAATAATTTAATTGATGTTCAAAAAAAAAAAAAAAAAAAATGATATAATACAGATGAACAAATGATAAAGCTTGGGTTGCTGAATATTCAATCTCTTACTTCAAAAGAACTTATTGTTAATGATCAAGCATCGCGTTAGTTCAGGCAGGCCACGTCAGCCAAGTTCACATCAGGTGATAGCCAGCTGTTCATGACGTGTTCCAATCCAGTGTCGACATCTATCACAGTGGCACATATAAACTCCCATTCCTTCAGCATTTCCTCCATAGCATCGCTGCTCACATTTAAACTCCCTACTCCAACCCCAACTCCACCCAGCCGAACCTTTAATCATTCTGTCTTTTTGTTTTTCCTGTACATTGCAAGCTTTCTATCATGTATTTGTATTTTCACAACTCATGTAATTGAGAATTGTAATATGTGTGCATTTACTGGTTCTGTTCTGTACCTCAGGGGGGTTTGACTTGCTGCTCTCCCTACTCTGTCCAGGCATAACTGCATGGACAGGCATAGCAGTTTTGCCCAGAACAGAACCACACCGCCAACACTAACTGTATGCTATAATTGTAATAAATTTATATACTTGGCAAAGTGGTCCTGACTGAAAAATTATTACAGATTATAACCTTTATGTGCTGTGTTTGACAGAGACCTGGCTAAAACCAAACGATTATATTACTTTAAATGAGTCCACCCGTTAAAATTCTGCAGCAGAGCAATGACATCTCAGATCATTATCTAGTCTTGTGTATACTTCATTTAGCCAAGGCTGCAAAGCTGACTCAGTGTTACAAATATGTTAGACCTATCACTTCTGCCACTAAAGATTGCTTTATTAATAATCTTCCTGATCAGTTTCATCATCTCAGCATCCCAGATAGCCTAGAATAACTCAATATTGCGATAGAAACTTTTAACTCTCTCTTTTCCAGCACTTTAGACACAGTTGCTCCTTTGCGCTAAAAGAAGATTAAAGGAAATAGTCCATCGCCGTGGTACAACGAGCACACTCAAGCCCTTAAGAGAGCAGCCAGAAAAATGGAGCGCAACTGGAAGAAAACAAAACTAGAGGTATTTTGCATTTCATGGAAAGAGAGCACGATATCATACAGAGAGGGTAAGTTAAAGTGTCCATAAGCCTGTGGAGGAGTGATCCAGCACTCAAATTTCATCAAAAATATCTTAATTTGTGTTCCGAAGATGAACGAAGGTCTTACGGGGTTGGAACAACATGAGGGTGAGTAATTACTGACAGAATTTTCATTTTTGAGTGAACTAACCCTTTAAAAGCTGTTAGATCTGCTTATTTTTCAACCCTATTAGAAGACAATAAACAAAACCCTAGGTATTTATTTGAAACAGTGGCTAAACTAACGAAAAATAAAGCTTCAAGCCCAGACATTTCCAAGCAGAACAGCAGTAATTACTTTATGAACTTCTTTACTTACAAGATTGATAATCTCAGGGAGAAAATTATAACTATGCAACCGTCTACTACAGTATTGCATCAGGCAGTGCATTGTAGTCTCCCTGAGGAAAATTTTGATTCATTCATTGCTATAGGAGAGGAAGAATTTACTAAACTCGTTATATAATCTAAACTGACAACATGTATATTAGACCCTATACCAACTAAGCTTTTGAAAGAGATGCTCCCAGAGGTCATAGATACTCTTTTTAATCTCATCAATTCATCTTTGTCATTAGGATACGTAACAAAAACTTTTAAGCTGGCTATGATTAAACCGCTTGTTAAAAAAAATGCAACTTGATCCTACAGAATTAGTCAATTACAGGCCGATCTCATATCTACCTTTTCTGTCAAAGATACTAGAAAAGGCGTCATCCTCACAACTATGTTCCTTTTTAGAAAGAAATTATATCTGCAAGGATTTGTAAGTCAGGATTTAGACCGTACCATAGTACTGAGACAGCTCTCATTAGAGTCACAAATGATTTGCTCTTATCATCCAATCGTGATTGCATCTCTCTATTAGTGTTACTCGATCTTAGTGCTGCATTTGATACAATCGACCACAACATTCTTTTAAATAGACTCGAAATTATGTTGGCATTAGTGGAATTGCATTAGCATGGTTTAAATCATACTTATCTGACCGTTATCAGTTTGTAGCAGTAAATGAAGAGATGTCTTATCAATCAAAATTCAGTATGGCGTGCCACAAGGCTCAGTACTAGGACCATTGCTGTTTACTCTGTACATGCTACCCTTTGGAGATATCATTAGGAAGCATGGCATTGGCATGGCATGGCATCACTGTTATGCTGATGATACTCAGCTCTATATCTCTCCGCGCCCCAATGAAACTTACCAATTCACAAAATTAACGGTATGCATAGCTGATATAAAAAACTGGATGACTAGTAATTAGTAAAAGACCTACTACTTAATTCTGAAAAAAAAAAAAAAAAAAAAAAAAAAAAAAGATTCTAATTATTGGACAAAAAAACTTCGTCATGTAATAACCTAGAATACTGTCTAACAATTGATGGCCGCTCTGTCAAATCTCCGTCGTCGGTTAGGAACCTGGGTGTGCTCTTTGATACCAATCTTTCATTTGAAAGTCACTTTTCTAGCATCTGTAAAACTGCATTTTTCCATCTTAAAAATATATCTAAGTTATGCCATATGCTCTCAATGACAAATGCGGAACAATTAGTTCATGCCTTCATGACATCAAGGCTAGATTATTGTAATGCTAATATGGGTGGCGCGCTTAATAAATAAACTACAGCTGGTCCAAAATGCAGCAGCTAGAGTTCTTACAAGAACCAGGAAGTATGACCATATTAGCCTGGTTCGGTCAACACTTCATTGACTCCCTATTAAACATCGTATAGATTTTAAAATATTGTTGATTACTTACAAAGCACTAAATGGTTTAGCTCCCCAGTACTTGAGCGAGCGCTTAATGCATTATAGTCCTTTACGTCTATTGTGATCTCAAAATTCCGTCCAGTTGATAATACCTAGAATATCAAAATCGACTGCTGGTGGTAGATCATTTTCCTATTTATCACCAAAACTTTGGAAGAGTCTTCCTAACATTGTCCGGTAAGCAGACACACTCTGTCAATTCAAATCTAGACTAAAAACACATATATTTGGCCTAGTATACACGTAACACATTATAGACTTCTATAATTAAATTTTAGACAGCATAGTTTAGGTCAGCCGGAACCGGGAACACTTCCCATAAATCCTGATGTACTTGTTACATCATAAGAAGGACGGCGTCTACGCTAATATTAGTCTCTCTGTTTATCCCGAGGTTTACCTCAGTCCGGTACCTGACAGGACCTGACAGGATCCAGGCTGTATCCAGATCTGATGAAGGACCTGCGCCTGGACACGACGACAACGCAGTCCTGAAGTGTCAACTAGGCTGTTCCCTGTGAAGACATCCTTCCCTTCCCTTTACCTCTGTACAGATAAAATGTTGTCATTTTATCTGTACAGAGTCACCACGTGGCTACGTGGATCCGATAAATAATCCTATATTATACATTTTTAAGGCCAGACAAGTAGTTTGTCGAGGGTTGATTTTTAAAGGACTACACGCCTGCACACATATATATTCAAACGCGCATACCCATGGACTGAACATGTGATGAATATGTGCGCAATGTCTGAGGTTTGCACAGAGGTTGCATAGGTTTGCGCAGAGATAACCGATAATTGTTTACACCTTGGAACCTATTTCCGAGAGTGCGTTCTCGAGCCACCAGGCACTGTTTTGTGCGGATGGGTGGCTGGAGCGTGTTCAGGGTTTTCTGTTAACACGTGTGTCATGTTAGCGGCCCCTAAGTTAATAACTAATGATCTTCGCAACGGAAGTAAATTAATCAATCAAAACTAATTTTAGCTGGACAATAACTTTATCCTAGAGCTGCTGTAAAGCCCAAACAATCTCTGTTACTGTAATGTCCTATAACCACTGTAAAGCTGCTTTGAAACAATTCATATTGTTAAAAGCACTATATAAATGAAGGTGACTTGACTTGACTTTTCCGGTTGAGCAGTTGAAATCTCTCTTACCCCTGCTCGTCTATCGGCGGGGCTCACCCCAGAATCGTTTTGCAGGCTTCCGTCAGATGACATGGAATCGCTCGCTCTCTTTTCGACTGCTGGCGGGGCTCGCCCGTCCGATTCTGTGAGCTGCAGGCTCCCATTGGGTGCTTAATGAGCCCTCCCGGTCAAACGACCAGGCTTCTCCCCACAAACACCATTTTGCCATCTTCGAGGCTCAAATTTTTTGGGGTTAGTTCATAAATGCCCAACTGCTTTTTGGGGGAGGGCCACTTTCCGAGCTCGGAGCTCTCCCCTGTAAAGCACTCCAAATACGCATACTCTTTTACTCTATGTAATCATTTGTAAGTGTGAACTTGTGAAATGATGTTTAATTTACAAATTTCGCCAGGAGCACATTCAAATGATCTACCCAATCACCATGAGAGGAGCCTATAAATAGTAGCCGACTCACCTATGTTCCTCGAGAGTTTTTTCTGCATCCCTCCACCACCCCGTCTTCTCACACTCACTTACTATCCTAACCTAAGATACGGGGGAGAACTCTGGGTTCGGGCCACATTCAGAGCTCAGAGTCCTCCCCTGGACAGCATGCCAAATAAATATACTCTTTTACTTTATATAATCATTTGTAAGTTTGAACTCGTGAAACTCTCAAGTCTCAGGTTCTCAGCATGTGGGATCAGGACTGCAGGTTAACTTTTCATTCTTGTTTGGACTAATTAAGAAATAATTGATTTCATGATTGATGGAACAACAAATTATGGGGTCAATGGATTTTACTATTATGCATTTGGCAGACATATTTCTATCATGACAACCTTTCAGAATTTTTCAGCATGATAATGGATATGACAATGTTAATGTATTTGGTCCTGGCGGAATAGATCTGCTACGTTGCTGCTGCTGTTGTTGTAGCTGTTGATTATTGCTGCAGCAGAATAAGTACAGGAACTTGCTACTGCCAATACATACGCCGATATGCTGCTATGAGTATGTAAGACATACTGCTGCTGTACAAATAACATACATAAATAAATAAATTACCTATAGCAGGTCTATGCAGGTGGAGCTGGGGAAGGTGGAGGGTTTAGACAAACTCTGAAAGCGCACTGCAAACTGCTATAGTGAATCTTAACCAGCCATTTAAATGTTGAGCAGAAAGTTCATTGGTTGCAGATGCAGAATGAACCTATCAGCTTGTGCCAAAATAGTAAACGCTGAAAATATCATCAGCTTGCATTAAGGACCCATTAGGCTGAGTCATCTAGAGTTTCATGACAGAACTGTGCTTTCTATCATGATAACTCGTGGAATATTTTTAGCACAGAAGTGGATATCACAATGTTAATGTATTTGGTCTTGGCAGAATAGATCTGCTACGCTGGTGCTGTATTGCTCCTGATGTTGTTGTAGATTATTGCTGCTGCTGTTGATCATTGCTGCTGCTGCTGCTGCAGAGCTAGTACAGGAACTTGCTACTGCCAATACACATGCCAATACGCTGCTGTGAGTATGTAAGACATACTGCTGCTGCACAAATAGCATATATCAATTACCCCTGAACATAGCTGGAACGAGAAGATGAACAATACGGCCAAAATGTGTATGCTGCTGTGGGCATGAAAACATACTGCCGCTATACAATATGTTTGAAATGATTCCCCATCAAAGCAAAGGAAGAGATGAAATGATAATGATTCCACGTGCTATGCGCGAATACACTGCATACACTCTCACTCTTATCCAAGGCAAATCATCAACACTATCATCCCTTATATATGTTTCATTTAATTTAATAGCTCATAATCAGCTAAAACACATGCGCAGGTTACTTCACTTCCTGAACAAGAGCGCACCCAAGTCCGTGTTGCTTCCACATTCATGCGAACCGCGGCACGGTTCGAGTGCAACCAAGCTCAGACCACCTCCTCCAGGTAGTCTTGAGTTTAGTACCCCAGTGTGCAACTGGGTCTGCATGACATCGTTCACATTAGTGATTTTTCATGTGAACCATGCCACGTTCCGAACTAAACTGCCAGTGTGAAAGCACCCTAAGCCAATGCGAGCGGCATGACGTGACAAAATCAATAGAACCCATTTTAAAAGGTGAAGCTGTCCACGCTGGACACAGTGTGATGCGAGGAACACAATTTCTGACATACTTCAAGGGCTCATGCTACTTAATACAAAAGGAAAATTAATATGCACGATCGTTTGTCACTTCCACAGCGTGGTATTCCAGTGGATACACAGTGTAACGAGTTTGCAGCCAGCAACGCTTTTTCACTGTACTCACACGCAACAACACTGACTGCTTGCTTCTGCCACTGATGCTATTAATAATATTCACTACATGCAATATTGAACTTGCAATTGTGTTGTTAATAATATGCGCAATGTTACAGTATGAATTTGCAATGCATGCTGCTGCTGTTAATGACATTCATGAATATTACTATCTGAATTCGCTATGCATAGCCTACTGCATATGCACAAAGGAGCCAACCTAGAATTGCTGTAAGCCCCTATTAGCAAAACGTGATAAAATGCCAATGTCACTTTAACCATTCATGGTAAATTTATTTCACATGTACCATCCATGCTTTGTCACTGAAATTTCATGCATCTGCATTGTCTACTTGGGCTACTACTGCCGCTGCTATTATTTGGAAACATTATAATTTTTTCTATGCATTCTGCTGTTAAAATAATTCTCTAACATTACTGTGTGAATTTGCCATGCATGCTGCTGCTGTTAATAATATTATCTTTGAATATAACATGCAATCTGAATTGCTATGAATTGCTAAAATATATTAACATTTCATAATAAATAAACTTTAAACGATCCCTAAACATTTTTTTTAAATGATTTGAACTAATTTCGTAATGAATTTCTCTGTAACCGAACCTTGTCTGAAACGATGGATATATTCCGTTTACCGCTACAAGCCACCCCGAAATTGAATCATATATGCATTGCACAAGCAAATGAAGGCGAACAGACCAGACCTGAAATAAAAGCACTTAGAAATTAATATTCAAAACACAACCATATGAAAGTGCTATGCATGATGCTGCTGATAATAATAATAATGATAATAATAATAATAATAATAATAATAAAGATAGCTGCAAGCAGCCATTACCGGGGCCAAGCACAAAAAAAGACAATAAGACATGCCAACATGTCTGGGAGTGTCAGACCAACTGCAGCAAGGAGCAATTAAAGACATTTAAAGATGAATTTTGGCAAAATGGCTGAAAAATCACATATATTAACTAAATATATGATTTAATGGAATATCAATTTCGACCAATAGGTGGCGCAGTTACAAAACTGATGTGATGTGGTCAGAGTGAAGTGACAATGACACATACAAGTTTGGTGTCAATATGTCAAGACATTGCAGAGATAAAGCCTGAATCATGCTTTTAGCATCATGCCTCAACTTTGCTGCTGCGCTATACGAAAACGGTTTCGTCTATCTACACGAAATCCATAACTTTAGTCGGCATAGTCTGGAGATGATACGACTCGATTTTGGTGAAAATCGGACAAAAAGTCTAGGAGGAGTTTGAAAAAGTAGGTTTTGACTGAAAATCAAGATGGCGGACAGGAAGTTCGGCCAAATAAGGTAAACTTGGTATCTATGTTCTCAGCTTGACCCAAGGAATCTATTAAGACCAGTGGCATTACAATAGGCAAATTTATTAAAAAGTTATTAGCCTTTTTGGAAATTTTGTTATAACTTTTGACCACTAGGTGGCGCTGTCTCAAAATATTTTGGGTACCTTCAGGTGATGGTGCTGATGGCGCATTCTGAGTTTCGTAAAATTACACCAATGCATTTGTTTAGTATAGCATTTTATTTTACAAAACTGTATTAAAGTCAATGGGAATTTCATGTTTTGTTCTGTTATAGCGCCACCAAGAGGCTCAGTCCCACCATTTTTTATGTGTCCTCAGAGTGACACATACATATGTGTCAATTCTGGTGAAAATATCTCAATTCGCTTCGGAGTTATAGACATTTATATGAAAAAACGCATAAAAAAAGACTGACGCAAGACTTTGATTGGATTTTACTACCCCTTACTATAAATATTTTCGCATTTGGGCATTGGCGTATGGCTATCGACCTATGTTTTCAAACTTCTGACGGTGGTTTCGTCTCGATCAGACTAGTGGTTTCAAAGATATCGGCAAATGGTTTTGTAAGCGCTAAAACACAACGCTAAACAGGAGTCTAATGAGATGACTCTCGTGAAAATAAGTCAACCACACCCAAAGTTATAAAAAAACAATCACCACTAGGTGGCACTGTTCCGAAACTTCTCAGGCTCCTTCAGGACATCGTGCTGATGACCCATACCAAGTTTCGTAACAATCCGTTCATGCGTTCTTAAAATACAGCATTTTAGCTCAAAATTCAAAATGGCCGACAGTTAGAATGACCGATATGGTAAAATTAGATATCAGTCGACTAGGTATGTTGCCCTCAATCTAACAAGACCAATTTTATGATTTTTGGACAAACTGTTCAGAAGTTATAAGCAAAATTAGCCATTTTTCATATCTCCAGACCAGTAGGTGGCGCTGCGCCGAAACGCAGCATGTAGC
This sequence comes from Scardinius erythrophthalmus, assembly GCF_964197995.2. Taxonomy (NCBI): domain Eukaryota; kingdom Metazoa; phylum Chordata; class Actinopteri; order Cypriniformes; family Leuciscidae; genus Scardinius; species Scardinius erythrophthalmus. The sequence goes on along the minus strand of NC_138245.1, from coordinate 9,293,605 downwards.
CTCAGGTCATGCTTGTGATGACATGTACCAAGTTTGGTCTGAATAAGGTAAACCGTTGCGGAGATACAGCCTTACGACTTTTTCTGCAAACACTACATACAATTTGTTCATACATTTATCAAAAACGGTTTGACGAATCAATTTGAATTCTGTAACTTTTTGTCAGCACTGCCTGAAGATGATCTGGGTCAATTTTTGTGCAAATCGGACAAACCGTCTAGGACGAGTTTGAAAAAGTAGCTTTTTCAGAAAATTCAAGATGGTGACCATATTTTTATGACCGAAAATGACGTCATAGGGTGCATTTGAATCAGCATGAGCTCAGGAATCAGATAGGGAAAGAATTTTGTTGATTGGCCTAACGGTTCAAAAGTTATTAGCGTAAATATGAGTGAAACTTTGGACAGGTGGTGGCGCTAGAGGGAATGAGTTAGACACACCAAAATTGGTGTATTTAATGTTGGGACTGTCCTCTATCAGAATGTCAAACCATTACAACTTTCAACCATTAAAATGCTTCTATGGGCTGCCATAGACTCCCATGGCGGAAGAATAATAATAAGAACGGGAACAGATACAATAGGTCTCTCCGCACCTTCTGTGCTTGGCCCCTAATAATATCTCAAACATAACAATCTGAAATTGATATGTATGCTGCTGGCCTGCTGCTATTTTTTTGTAAACAATGCAATCTTCATCTTTATGCATGCTGCTACTGCACAATAATTTAGAATTGCTGTAAGCCCCGTTGAAGCAAAACCGTTAGTGAATGCCTATATCACTTTTACACTGTCTACACCAGATGCGAGCGGCACAACGAAATCAATAGAACCAGTTAATACGTGAAGTTGTCCATGGATGCAACGCGATGCAAAGCTGCCCCGAAATTGAATCGTACACAGCATTGTACAAGCACTATGCAAACAAAGGTGAACCGACCTGACAAAGTGTGCATATGATCAGCCCACACTCACTCGACGTATAAATAAAACCCTTAGAAAACATAAAAGTGTTGGAAGTTTAAAGCAAATAAGGTGATCTCTGATTGAAAGTGTGCAAATGCCCAATTCACTTTAACCGCAATGCTTTGACACTGTATTCTCACATAAAATACAATAGTCAAGTCAAGTCAAGTCATCTTCATTTATATAGCACTTTTAACAATGTAGATTGTTTCAAAGCAGCTTTACAGAGATAAACGTATAATTTAAGGTAAGATTGTTTTGGCTTCATAGCGGTTCTTTAATAAAGTTATTTTCCAGCTAAAGTTAGTTTTGATTGATTCGCTTCCGTCGCAACAATCATTTGTTATTAAATTAGGGGCCGCTAAGACCATTCTCCACTAGTTGGCACTTAAGCACTGCGTTGACATCGGGTCCAGGCGAAGGTCCTTCGTCAGATCTGGATACAGCCTGGATCCGGCAGGCTGCGGGAAAACCTCGGGATAAACAAAGACACTAAAATTAGCGTAGATGCCATTCTTCTCATGATGTAATGAGTACATCAGGATTTATGGGAAGTGTTTCCGGTTCCAGCTGACCTAATCTATGCAGCCTAACATTGAATTATAGAATTCTATAATGTATTATGTGAATGCTAGGTCAAAGAGATGTGTTTTTAGTCTAGCTTTGAACTGACAGAGTGTGTCTGCTTCCCGGACAATGTTAGGAAGATTGTTCCAAAGTCTTGGTGCTAAATAGGAAAAGGATTTACCGCCAGCAGTCGATTTTGATATTCTAGGTATTATCAACTGGCCGGAATTTTGAGATCGCAATAGACGTGAAGGACTGTAATGCGCTAAGAGCTCACTCAAGTACTGCGGAGCTAAACCATTTAGTGCTTTGTAAGTAATCAGCAATATTTTAAAATTGATGCAATGTTTAACAGGGAGCCAATGCAGTTTTGACAGAACTGGCCTAATTTGGTCATACTTCCTGGTTCTGGTAAGAACTCGAGCTGCTGCATTTTGAACTAGCTGTAGTTTGTTTATTAAGCGTGCAGGGCAACCACCCAGTAGAGCATTACAATAATCTAGCCTTGAGGTCATGAAAGCATGAACTAATTGTTCCGCATTTGTCAATGAGAGCATATGGCGTAATTTAGATATATTTTTAAGATGGAAAAATGTGGTTTTACAGATACTAGACACGTGACTTTCAAATGAAAGATTGGTATCAAAGAGCACACCCAGGTTCCTAATCGACGACAAAGACTTAACAGCAGCCATCAAATGTTAGACAGTATTCTAGGTTATTACGTGAGGAAGTTTTTTTGTCCAATAATTAGAATCTCTGTTTTTTCAGAATTTAGAAGTTGGAAATTACGAGTCATCCAATTTTTTATATCAGCTATGCATTCTGTTAATTTAGTGAATTGGTAAGTTTCGTTAGGTTTTGAAGAAATATAGAGCTGAATATCATCAGCATAACAGTGGAAGCTAATTCCATGTTTCCTAATGATATCTCCTAATGGTAGCATGTACAGTGTGAACAGCAGTGGACCTAGTACTGAGCCTTGTGGTACGCCATACTGAACTTGTGATCGATAAGACATCTCTTCATTTACTGCTACAAACTGATAACGGTCAGATAAGTATGATTTAAACCATGCTAGTGTAATTCCACTAATGCCAACATAGTTTTCTAGTCTATTTAAAAGAATGTTGTAGTCAATGGTGTCAAATGCAGCACTAAGATCGAGTAACACTAATAGAGAGATACAACCACGATCGGATGATAAGAGCAAATCATTTGTGACTCTAACGAGAGCAGTCTCGGTACTGGTACGGTCTAAATCCAGACTGGAAATCCTCGCAGATATCATTTCTTTCAAGAAAGGAATACAGTTGTGAAGATACTGCCTTTTCTAGTACTAGACTTCAACTAGACTTCAACATCCACCTAGAAAAGCATCAGGCTGCTGATTTCCACACTTTGCTCGTCTCATTCGACCTCAAGCGAGTATCTACTGCGGCTACTCAAAAATCAGGTAATAAATTGGACCTTATCTACACACGCTACTGCTCCACTGACCATACACTGGTCACTCCACTGCACACCTCAGATCAGTTCCTCCTCACTCTCAACATCAACCTGCCATAGAACACAACACGCACTCCTCCACAGGTCACCTTTCGGCGAAACCTACGCTCACTGTCACCCAGCGCCGCCGCTCCCACTACGCGCATCACGCGCTGTGCGTAGGGCACCAAGTGCTGAGGGGGCACCAAAAATAGCCAAATGAAAAAAAATTATAATGCCGATATTATTTCATTAGCCTATAGAAATATTATTAGGCACATTTTAGCCATGTATATGTAACAAAAAAGGGGGAACAAGATCATTTAATTGCTCTAGTCTAGAAAGTACCTCCCCCCGCGTTGGATAGTCCGTGCCGGTTGTTCGCGCGGGCGCCTTTGCGAAGGACGCGTTCGCGTTCGCGCGGACGAAGTTTGACTGACAGACAGTAGGCTAGGCAACTTTTTTTGGAAATGGCCCCTAAAAGACAGCAGGAGAAAAGATCTGAGAAAAGAAAGAAAAAGAAACTGCGAGATGATGCCCGTTCATCACTTGCAGGTAAGTCCATGTTTAATCATTCTTAAATACGGGAAATGTGCTGCATGTGTTGCTAATCATAACGCGCCTCGAACTTGCTGACGTTAATGTTATTTTAACTTATAACTTCGGTACAAGATAAATTGAGATTTTACTGTTAAACATTTCCTATTTTACAAATAACTGACGCCAGCTAGCTGTTACTTTCTTTACTATCTTTCTTTAGATATTGAGCAGTAGTTTATGGTTTATTTTGACGTGAGGGTGGTTAATACTTTCTCAGTAACAGTTAACGTTAGCAGTCAGTGCAGTGCACATGGTAGGCTAGCAATTCCTGTTAAATATATTAAAAATATAAAATGTCATTATGAATGATATAAAGCAAACAATACTGTTTAATTGTGTGCATTATTGCACCTCATTCTATTATGCTTTTATATTATATTAGATTAGATTGATCAAATAGTTGATAAATAAGGAATAAAGGGGAAGAACTCCTTGGCTGCTATGCTTTCAGTTTTAAATGTTTATAATTTTTTTCCGGTATGAGATTCTTTGTTTGAATATTTTGTCTAATAAATGTAATTTATTCAAAGTGACATTGAATTTGGGAAAAACATGTCTGGATTATTTTGATAATTTTTTTATTTTGCTATTCTGTTTACTGAAGAAAAGTTTGCACTTTCAAATGTGTAGTGTGTGTTGGCTATTCTACATATGTTTACAAAGTCAGCAAAGCTGTGAAGATTTTACTTTCTCTTTTTAGTGTTCTTAAGTTTTATACTGTGATGCTGCTATTGTGTTATTGGTATTGAGTTATATGTTTGGTAATAAAAAGTTAAACTGGCAAAAACAAACGTTTTTTTCTCGGGGTCGGGGTAGGGGGCATCATAAAGGAATTATGCTTAGGGCACCAAAATGGCTAGCAGCGGCACTGCTGTCACCCTCTCGCCTATCCTCTCTGGTCTCATCCACACTTCCTCCACCTGATCAGCTTTCAACACTAGATAGATACTAACAGCGCAACTGATACTCTTTTCTCCACTTTAACATCCTGCTTGGACAACTTCTGCCCCCTTTCCTCCAGGCCAGCCCGCGCCACACCCTCTGCCCCCTGGTTATCTGATGTTCTCCGTGAACATCGTTCGGAACTCAGGGGTGCAGAGAGGAAGTGGCGCAAATCAAAAGATCCTACTGACCTTGGTCTTTATAAGTCCCTCCTCTCTTCCTTCTCTACTAATATCTCTACTGCTAAAATGACTTACTATCACAACAAAATTAACAATTCTTCAGACTCTCGCATGCTTTTCAAAACCTTCTCCTCTCTTCTCAACCCTCCTCCTCCTCCTTCATCAACACTAACAGCTGACGATTTTGCTACATTCTTTATAAATAAAACAACCTCCATCAGCAGCCAATTTACCAATCCACAAACTGACACACACATTTTACCAACTAACACACACTCTCTACCCTGACAGTGACTAGTTCATCAGTCCAAGATGGCGCCAGTGTGTGTGGCGTGCCGTCTGCTGCTTCTAGTCCCGCTTGTGTTTGTGTTGTTTCTGTCAATTATCTGTAAAAATGTCGACTCTCTACTGGTATATGATCGCCAAACACTCCTAAATATCAGATCTGTCACAAATGACTTGGTGAACTACGATCGGAGTGAACAGAGAACTTTTCTCCCATTCGTATCTGCAATCCCTTCTTACCTTTGGCGCGCGCCAGTTCCTCCTTCCCGGAGGAGGCGTTATAGACGCCGGGGTAAACGCAGTGGACTACTGGTAAAAATCAAACGCTGCCTGGCGAAATGTTTCTGGAGTAATAATTATACCACACTTGCTGAAAACAAACTGGATCGACGTCGCGTTATTTCCTGGCATTCTATGGATTCTGTATATACTGGTCTGATAACGCTCGTCGGCAGGGACGTGGATGTCCCCCCTCCCCGCTCACCCCGTCTCCGTAGAGGTGGCGTGAATCTCCAAAGCCTTCGGCCGCTGGATCGGGAACCCCGGATGGCAGAAGGCCTGACTCCGACCAGGATAGCACTGGTAAATGCTAGATCATTAACCAGCAAATCCTTCATTTTTAATGACTTTTTCACCTCCCGTGCACTGGATTTTTTATGTGTGACTGAAACATGGCTTAATGCCAGTGATCTAAGCATTTTTTCAGAAGTTTTATTTTCAGAATATTTTAACACTCCGAGGTCTTCTGGACGAGGAGGAGGAGTAGCAACAATTTTTAAAGAAAAATTTGAATGTCGTCAACTGTCATCAGACATTTACTCCAGCTTTGAACTTAATATTTTCGAACTGGGTCGATTCCAGCCGGTGTTGTGTGCTGTGCTATACCGACCACCTAAATATAATAAGGACTTCATCAATGATTTTTTCTGACTTTTTGTCTGGAATTATGTCAAACTATGACAGGGTTTTAATAGTTGGCGACTTTAATATCCATGTTTGTTGTCCTATGAAGCCACTAGTCAAAGATTTTTTAAATGTTATTGACTCTTTTAATTTGGTGCAGTATGTGACAGATCCTACACACGAGCATGGACACACATTAGATCTTGTTTTATCATGTGGTTTACAAATTTGTAATCTTGAAATTTGTGAAGCGTCTTTTTCTGATCACATGCCAGTATTATTTGAGATCTCGCTCCCTTATTCTAAACCGAGTGGACCAGCTCGGCGGTGTCGTGTGTTTAACTCTTCCACGGCTGCACAGTTTTCTACTGTTTTTCAAAGTTTGGATGAAACTAATTGTATGCTCCCTTCCTGTTCTAATACCAAAGAGTTATTCTCACTGTTTGATTCTTCCTGCCAAAGTGTGTTGCACCTTTTAAAGTTATGCGTTCTAAGCCAAAAAGTTAACCATGGTTGAACTATACTACTCGTGCTGTCAGACGAGAGTGCAGGAGAGCTGAACGACAGTGGAAGAAAAACAGATTACAGGTGTCTCTTGACATCTTAAAAGACACCTGGCATAAATACCAAAAAACTGTAAAAACCGAGAAAACGAAATACCTTTCTGACATTATCTTGAAGAATTCTCACAAACCTCAAGCTCTTTTTAGTACAATTAATGCTGTACTAAATGGGCCTCCCTCTCAAATGACTTGTTCTTATTCATCTCCAGATGTCTGTGAGAAGTTTTCACAATTTTTTATAGGTAAGATAGAAAATATTAGAGCACATATTTTACCTTCTTCTGAGGACCCCTCTATTATTGTCACCCACCCTGCTGTCTTTAACCAGTTTAAGCCTGTGTCCTTATCTTTTATGAAAGATATAATTGATCAAATGAAATCATCCGCCTGTTTTACAGATGTTGTCCCTCCACGTTTTTTAAAACAAGTTTTTGAAACTATTGGGCCCAAAATTCTAGAAATTATAAATAGCAGTCTGACCACAGGTGTAGTACCACAGGGCTTCAAACATGCAGTAGTACAGCCACTAATAAAAAAAAAACAATCTTGACGCATCAGTTTTCTCCAATTACCGACCTATTTCTAAACTTCCATTTCTTTCGAAAATACTGGAGAAAGCTGTATGTATACAGTTGCAATCTTTTTTGGATTTACATGTAATTTTGGAGTTGTTTCAGTCTGGATGTAAAGCCCTTCATAGTACAGAAACTACACTCTTAAAAGTTTTTAACGACCTCTTATTGATTACAGACTCAGGAGATTCTGCTATTCTAATGCTATTAGACCTTACAGCTGCATTTGATACTATTGATCATAATATTCTGATCTCTAGGTTGGACCACTGTGTTGGTATCAAAGGTATTGCTCTAGACTGGTTTAGGTCATATCTGTCCGATAGGAAGTTTTCTGTTCGCCTTGGAGACTTTGTGTCCCAAATGGCACCTTTTTCTTGTGGAGTCCCCCAGGGGTCTATTCTGGGCCCGATGCTGTTTTCCCTGTACATCCTTCCTCTGGGGTCTATCCTGAGAAAGCATGGCATTTCATTTCACTGTTATGCAGATGACACACAACTTTATCTGCCATTGAAACGAAATGATAACAGCTCTGTAAAATTATTGTTGGACTGCCTTGCAGAAATTAAAGCCTGGATGGCCATGATTTTTTTACATTTCAATGAGAGTAAAACTGAAATTGTGATATTTGGCCCAAGTAGTAACCATGTGGCCCCCAACACAGAATTGGGTTCCTTAACTCCGTATGTTCAATCTTCCGTTAAAAATCTGGGAGTAATCATGGACAGTGATTTTAAACTTGAAAAGCAGATAAATTCTGTGGTTAAAGTCAGTTTTTTTCAGTTAAGGCTCTTGTCTAAAGTGAAACCTTTTTTGTCATTTAAAGACTTTGAAAGAGTTATCCATGTGTTTATCTCCTCTCGATTGGATTATTGTAATGCCATCTATGCTGGTGTCAGCCAGGCATCTCTCTCACGTCTGCAGTTGGTGCAGAATGCTGCAGCTAGACTACTAAAAGGGGTACGTAAGCGTGACCACATTTCTCCCATACTGGCTTCCCTTCACTGGCTTCCAGTACAGTTTAGGATTGATTTTAAAATTTTAGTGTTCACCTACAAATCCTTGAATGGTCTAGCCCCGACCTACCTTTCTGACCTCATAAAACAACATGTTCCGTCTAGGTCTCTTAGGGCGGCAGATTGTATGCTCTTGGCTGTTCCTAGAGTAAGGCTGAAACATAGGGGAGATCGGGCCTTTTCAGTTGTGGCCCCTAAACTATGGAATAATTTACCATTGTCTGTGAGGCCGGCCCCAAAACTATATGCTTTTAAATCTAGTCTTAAAACACATTTATTTTCCTTGGCTTTTATTTCAGTTTGAGAGCTGTGTGTTTGTGTCTTTTTATGTCATTTTATTTTTGTTGTTGTTGATTCATGATGTGGGATGTACAGCACTTTGGTCAACTTCTGTTGTTTTAAAAGTGCTCTAGAAATAAACTTGACTTTGACTTTGACTTTTGACTTTGACTTTACCCTCCTTCTCTCTACTTGCAGAGGCAGAAGTCTCCAATCTCCTCCTTTCCAATCGCCCTACCACCTGTCCGCTTGATCCTATTCCCACTAACCTACTTCAAGCCATTTCATCCTCGGTTGTACCCACACTCACACACATCATAAACACCTCTCTTCAAACTGGTACCTTTCCCACAGCATTTAAGCAGGCTCGTGTAACCCCACTGCTTAAGAAACCTAGTCTAAATCCAGCACATCTGGAAAATTACAGACCGGTATCTCTCCTTCCATGCGTCGCGAAAACACTTGAGCGAGTTGTTTTCAACCAGATCTCTTCCTTCCTTACACAGAACAACCTCTTGGACAACAATCAGTCTGGTTTCAAACGCGGACACTCAACTGAGATGGCCCTGCTCTCAGTAATTGAAGCTCTGAGACTGGCAAGAGCAGCCTCCAAATCCTCAGTTCTCATCCTGCTGGATCTGTCTGCTGCCTTTGACACAGTTAACCACCAGACCCTCCTGTCAATCCTAAAGAGGAAGGGCATCTCGGGAACCGCACTCCAATGGTTCAAGTCTTACCTCTCAGGTAGGTACTTTAGGGTATCGTGGAGGGGTGAGGTGTCTAAGACACAACATCTAGCTACTGGAGTGCCTCAGGGCTCAGTGCTTGGACCACTTCTCTTCTCCATCTACATGACATCACTAGGATCTGTGATTCAGAAACATGGCTTTTCCTATCACTGCTACGCTGATGACACACAACTCTACCTCTTATTCCAGCCTGACGATCCGACGGTAGCTGATCGTATCTCAGCCTGCCTGACAGACATTTCTGGCTGGATGAAGGACCACCACCTTCAACTAAACCTTGCGAAGACAGAGCTACTCGTGGTCCCGGCCAACCCAACACTTCACCACAACTTCACCATTCAGCTAGGCTCGTCATCCATAACTCCATCTAGGTCAGCCAGAAACCTTGGTGTGGTAATTGATGATCAATTGAACTTCACAGACCACATTTCTATAACTGCCCGGTCATGTAGATTTGCCTTGTACAACATTAGGAGGATCAGGCCCTTCCTATCAGAACATGCTACTCAACTCCTTGTCCAAGCACTTGTTTTATCCAGACTTGACTATTGTAACGCTCTCCTGGCTGGTCTTCCAGCTTGCACAGTCAAACCTCTGCAACTGATCCAGGACGCCGCAGCTAGAGTGGTCTTTAACGAGCCGAAAAGGGCACACGTCACTCCTCTCCTCACAAAATTGCACTGGTTGCCAGTTGCCGCTCGCATCAAATTCAAGTCACTAACGTTTGCCTACAGAACAACCACTGGTTCTGCTCCCTTTTACTTTAACTCTCTACTTCAGACTTACGTGCCATCAAGGAACTTGCGCTCTGCAAGTGAACGACGTCTTGTGGTGCCATCTCAAAGAGGCACAAAATCTCTTTCTCGGACCTTTACCACGACTGTTCCCTGCTGGTGGAATGATCTGCCTAACTCAACCAGAGCTGCTGAGTCCATAGCCACTTTCAAGATACGGCTGAAGACACTTCTTTTTTGACAGCACTTGATCCAGTAATACTAACACTTTCTCTACTATATTCTATTCTGTAAAAAATAAAATAAAATTCTGCGTTAGATTAAACTGAGAAGGGTCATAGCACTTGCATATTGTTGTCCTACTGTTAGTTTAACTGCTTCTATTGTTCTCATTTGTAAGTCGCTTTGGATAAAAGCGTCTGCTAAATGAATAAATGTAAATGTAAATGTAAATGTTCTAGTATCTTTGACAGAAAAGGTAGATTCGAGATCTGCCTATAATTGACTAATTCTGTAGGATCAAGTTGCGTTTTTTTAACAAGCGGTTTAATCATAGCCAGCTTAAAGTTTTTTGGTACGTATTCTAGAGACAAAGACGAATGAATAATAGTAAGAAGAGGATCTATGACCTCTGGAAGCATCTCTTTCTGTAGCTTAGTCGGTATAGGGTCTAACATACATGTTGTAGATTTAGATGATTTAACAAGTTTAGTAAATTCTTCCTCTCCTATAGAAACGAATGAATCAAATTTTTCCTCAGGGACACTAAAATGCACTGCCTGATGCGATACTGTAGTAGATGGTTGCATAGTTATAATTTTGTCCCTGATATCATCAATCTTATAAGTGAAGAAGTTCATACAGTCATTACTGCTGTGCTGCTTGGAAACTAATGTGTTTGAAGCTTTCTTTTTCGTTAGTTTAGCCACTGTTTCAAATAAATACCTAGGATAATGTTTATTTTCTTCTAATAGTGTTGAAAAATAAGCAGATCTAGCAGTTTTTAAAGCTTCTCTCTCATAGTCAACATTTGAAGTGGATCAAAATCTTTCATCAAAGTTATACATGAATTTTGAACAATACCTCTAATTCTCACATGAACTACATAAACCTCTTTCTGCTGCTGTAGACACAATAACGTAAACGCTGCTGCTTGTTATCTTCTTGTAATTTACTCCTATATCTAATGTAGGAAGTATATCATGACACTTTGTAAGTTTGCTAGTTTAGAAATGAAAAGATGACGATCGCAATAATGCACTGAGATAAGAGAACAAACCTTCACTTATCAAGCTGGGCTATTGAGCTTTAGACGAAGTCTGAAAGCGTGCTGCAAACTACTATAGTGAATGAGAACCAGCCATTTAAATGTTGAGCAGCAGATGCAACATGAACCAATTAACTTGTGCCAGGTAGTTAATGCTGTAAATATCATCAGCTTGTGTTAAGGACCCATTAGCCTGCACCATCTAGAGTTTCATGACAGAACGTCTCAGGTTACGAATGTAACCTATGTTCCCTGAGAACAGGGAACGAGACAATACGTCATAACGACGCTATGGGGAACGCCTCAGGCGTGACAGGTGTCTGAAATCAAATATCAACTCACAGCAATCATGTTGACCGGCGACAGCCCGTGAATCATCAGCTTGATTGATTAACGCGCGACCTGGATGTATAAAAGGGAGCCTTGCACACATGACAACATCCTATCGTCTGAAGGGACTGTTGCAGGCAGGCCCCGAAGCATGGCAGGGAGACGTATTGTCTCGTTCCCTGTTCTCAGGGAACATAGGTTACATTCGTAACCTGAGACGTTCCCTTTCGAAGGGAACTCAACAATACGTCATAACGACGCTATGGGGAACGAAATACCCACTCCGCCATGCTGAGGGGAGTGCATGCCCAAAGGCAGTGACAACTGTCAGAACCAGTAATTCAGAGAACACTGGAACCACTCACCCTTAGGTCACATCGGGCTGTCAGTGACAGCACTCCCTACCGGTCATAGCCCAAGCTAATGAACCAAGAAAACCACCAGAACAAAGTTAATGGAGGGTATATCTGGGCCAGCTCAAAGGCTTAGGACCACAACTTCCAAAAGAAGGGGTCCTTTCTAGGGAGTGTGGCTAGGGGATCCAAGGGACTCCCAGCCAGTCACTATTCAGGGGAGCATGCCTCCTGAAATACCACCAGGCTGGCCTGGTGATCTATACTAAGACACACAGTCTGGCCATTGCCTGTCTGTCCGAGACAGAGCCTCTGGAAGTTGCCCTGGATAAGGCATCCAGAAACCGAAGGCCTGCAAAGCTGGCAGAACCATTCTGTTCCGGATCACAGAGATGGGATCTCCCGGAGAGTGTGACTCAACCTCAAGAAACGACGGAAGTCGTCCACCCAATCCACGGGTCTACCCAGTGCTCGCTCCGAACACTGGGGAAGTAAGAGAGGGTTCAAAACCGGAAGGTCTACTGAGACCTAAGACCTGATGACCCCCTCATGTGGGGAGCTCCAGTACATGAGGGCTCATATCAGGAAGGCCGGTGAGGCCTGTAACCTGGCGACCACAGCATGTGGGAGCTCGTATTCAGGAAGGCCGGAGAGGGCTGTAACCTGGCGACCACAGTAAGTGGGAGCTCGTATTCAGGAAGGCCGGAGAGGCCTGTAACCTGACAGCCACACAATGTGGGGCTACCTTCAGAAAGGCCTAATGAGGCCTGTAACCACAGAATGTGGGAGATAGCTTGAAAGGGAAGCGCCTGTCAAAAAACATTGCGACAGAAGACGCATCTAGAGTGGGACCCAAGGTGAAGAACCGGAGTCTGAGCCACATAAAAAAAGGAATGAAGCGGACAGCGCATAACCCTTACCATAAATATGGATTTTAGAAAGTACACGAAACGAAAGTGCGTGTACTTAGCCATTCTGAATCCAGGAAGGCCTGGTGAGGCCTCTAACCTGGCGACCACAGTAAGTGGGAGCTCGTATTCAGGAAGGCCGGAGAGGCCTGTAACCTGACAGCCACACAATGTGGGGCTACCTTCAGAAAGGCCTAATGAGGCCTGTAACCACAGAATGTGGGAGATAGCTCGAAAGGGAAGCGCCTGTCGTAAAACATTGCGACAGAAGACGCATCTAGAGTGGGACCCAAGGTGAAGAATCGGAGTCTGAGCCACGTAAAAAAGGGAATGAAGCGGACAGCGCATAACCCTTACCATAATATGGATTTTAGAAAGTACACGAAACGAAAGTGCGTGTGCTTAGCAATTCCGAATCCAGGAAGGCCTGGTGAGGCCTCTAACCTGGCGACCACAGCATGTGGGAGCTCATACTCAGGAAGGCCGGTGAGGCCTGTAACCTGGCAACCACAATAGGTGGGAGCTCATACTCAGGAAGGCTTGTGAGGCCTGTAACCTGGTGACCACAACCTGTGGGAGTTTACTTTCAGGAAGGCCTGGTAAGGCCTGTAACCTGACAACCACACCATGTGGGGGCTACTTTCAGAAAGGCCTAATGAAGCCTGTATTCTGATAACCACCGAATGTGGGAGATAGCTCGAGGGAGAGGCGTCTGTCGTAATACATTGCGACAGCAAGACGCATCTAGAGTGAGACCCAAGGTGAAGAACCGGAGTCTGAGCCACGTAAAAAAGGGAATGAAGCGTACAGCGCATAACCCTTACCATAAATATGGATTTTAGAAAGTACACGAAACAAAAGTGCGTGTACTTAGCCATTTCCGAATCCAGGAAGGCCTGGTGAGGCCTCTAACCTGGCGACCACAGCATGTGGGAGCTCATACTCAGGAAGGCCGGTGAGGCCTGTAACCTGGTGACCACAGTGTGTGGGAGCTCATACTCAGGAAGGCCTGGAGAGTCTTACCTGATAACCACAGAATGTGGAAGTTAGCTAGAGAAAGGCGTCTGTCGTAGCATACTTCGATGACAGGACGCATCTAGAGTGGGACCCGAGGTGAAAGACCGGGGTCTAAGCCACATAAGAAGGGACCGAAGCGAACAGCGCATGACCCTTACCATAAAAAATGGATTTTAGAAAGTACACAAGACGTTCAGTCGTGTGACTTACCATAAGTATAGGTTTAAGAAGGTACGTACCAAAAAGAAAAATAGATGAAGTAAAGGTGCATGTACTTCATCACTCTATATTCAGGAAGGCCTAGTGAGACCTATAACCTGACGACCACAGTAAGTGGGAGCTCATCCTCAGGAAGGCCGCTGAGGCCTGTGACCTGACGACCACAAAAAGTGGGAGCTCGTATCCAGGAAGGCCGGTGAGGCCTGTAACCTGGCAACCACGGCATGTGGGAACCCATGATCAGGAAGGCCAGACGAGGCCTGTAACCTGATAGTCACAATGCGTGGGAGCTCACATTCAGGAAGGCCTGATGAGGCCTGCATCCTGACATGTGGAAGCTCACAACCAGTGAGGCCTATACCCTAGTGACCACAGTGAGTGGGAGTTCACATTCAGGAAGGCCTGGTGAGGCATGTAACCTGACATGTGAAAACTCATAACCAGGAAGGCCTAGGAGGCCTGAAGCCTGGTGACCACTGAATGTGGGAGCTTAACACTCAGGAAGGCGGAGAGGCCTGAGACCTGGCGACCACAGCATGTGGGAGCTCATCCTCAACGAGGCCTATGAGGCCTGAAACCTGGTGACCACAGTATGTGGGAACTCACATTCAGGAAGGCCGGATGAGGCCTGTAAACTGATGACCACAGTATGTGGGAGCTCACATTCAGGAAGGCCTAGTAAGGCCCGTAACCTGATACCCCAGTATGTGGGAGCTCATAACCAGGAAGGCCAGATGGGGCCTTTAACCTGGCGACCACCGTATGTGGGAGCTCATAACCAGGAAGGCCGGATGGGGCCTGTAACCTGATGACCACAGTATGTGGGAGCTCATATTCAGGAAGGCCTAGTAAGGCCTGTAACCTGATGACCACAGTATGTGGGAGCTCACATTCAGGAAGGCCGGTGAGGCCTCTGAACGCGTTGTTGTCTTTGGAGCTCCATCGATTTGATTTATAATTCTTGATTTTACTCTTTAAACTTACTTACAACAAACATTTTCTACTTTTCCTCACTGAGAAGCACTACTGCTCAAACCTCATAGTTACAACGCGGACTGTTGAGCAGACGTGTCTCAAGCCTGTTAGTGATCCAACGCTGGATACTCTTATAGGTTACTCCCGGGGATCACGGCTGAACGCGTCTTCTCAACACTCACTTACAAACAGTTTTCACCTATCGTGCGTCTACTCTACACCCGTACCACTAAAAAGACGGATTATATCTAAGACGTTTGTCAGAAATTAGTATTAATTGATAGCGTCACTGGTAGTGTCGTTGCTAACTTACTGTCCATCTGTTAAAATGGCGAATATATCAGATGTATGTAGTCTACCTTTTGGTGCAGGTGAGGACACATTTGAGCTGCACGCGGTGCAGTCTGAGCTGGAAGCTGTTGAGAAACAGATCCACGACCTTTTAGTGAGACAGGCCGAGCTGATAGACCGGCGTTTGGCTCTTGAAACAATATCAGATATTTCCACAGCGGAAGACGCGAGTCAAGTCTAGACCAAGACCCTCTCCGACCCTCCCGGTTTTCGAGTTATCCACACAAAACCGCTTCTCCCCTCTTCGCGAAACAGAACGCGATGCTGTGATCATCGGTGATTCCATTGTTCAGTCACTGCTTTCCTGGTGCTCGTGTTTCTGAAATCGCTGCTCGCGTTCCCGATATTCTGAACGATAACGAGCGCGTCGGAACTTTGGTATTGCACGCGGGAGTGAACGACATCAGGCTGCGCCAGACGGAAGTTCTGAAGAAAGACTTCAGGAATCTGATCGATACGGTACGCAGCACATCGCCTGAAACAATGATCATTGTGTCAGGACCGCTTCCCACGTACCGTCTAGGACGTGACAAGTTTAGTAGATTATTCGCGCTAAATGAATGGTTAACGTCATGGTGCAATGAACAGAAACTGCTCTTTGTAAATAATTGGAATCTGTTTTGGGAGCGTCCTAGGCTTTACCATGCTGATGGCTTACACCCAAGCAGATTCGGATCGGATCTTCTGTCAGATAACATCTCCAAAATGTTAAATACCTTTTGACTAGTAACCAAAAGTCCAAATCATAGTCTCTGCTGCACCAAATTAACTGATATAAATACTAGTGTAGAACATTGCATAGAAACTGTGTCTATTCCTCGTTTAGTGCGATCAAATAATAAATCTACTGCAGGATCTAGGAAAAATCTAATTGTTATTAAAACAGAAAATGTTGCTATTAGTAAACAAAAACAATTTCTAAAGCTAGGTCTTTTAAACATTAGATCACTCACACCTAAGGCAGTTATTGTAAATGAAATAGTCACAGATAATAGCATCGATGTACTTTGCCTTACTGAAACCTGGCTTAAACCAAATGATTATTTCGGTCTAAATGAGTCTACTCCATCAGGATACTCCTATAAGCACGAGCCCCGTCTGATTGGTCGTGGCGGCGGTGTTGCAACTATCTATAGAGATTTTCTTAGTGTTACTCAGAAAACGGGTTATAAGTTTATTTCATTTGAAGTACTTGTACTAAATGTTACGCTCTTAGATGAAAGGAAAACATCCCTATTATCTCTAGCCTTGGCTACCGTATATAGACCGCCTGGGCCTTACGCTGATTTCCTAAAAGAATTTGCAAATTTTCTCTCAGATCTATTGGTCAATGTCGATAAAGTATTAATTGTTGGAGATTTTAACATACACGTAGATAATCAAAATGATACGTTAGGGGCTGCGTTTATAGATTTATTAAACTCCTTTGGGGTTAAAGGGTTACTTCAGGATTTAGCATTAAGCTTTGTATTAGTAGAAAACCTGTAGTATTTTCGAATTACCATGCTTTCCCCCCTCATATCCCCCTGAGAGGAGAGATTTATGTATTTTTTGTCTGGAAAAAATCCTCCGATGACGCAAAAATCGTCATTTTGCGTCATCGGAGGATTTTCTGTCCAGAGGCTAAAGACTACAGTCAGTAGATGGCGTTGTTCCGCATGTTTACAACCCGCCCATACAGGGTGGGATCTCACTCACAGAATGTACACAGTATCAGCCGTCTTTCTTTGGAAGCTAAGCTAGCATGCTCTTGTTCTGTGGAGAAAGCTGAATAATGGGAGAAAGCTGAGTAAGTAGGGGTTACCGTCTTCCTTTTCTCGGACTTGTCCGGCGGGCGAGACTGTTAAAAATGTCCGGGATTCGGCTTTTGCTTTCTGCGGTCGCCATTCATTGTTTACATGCACACCTCTCGTTTCAATCTAACTGAATTAATTCCGAGCGGTAAATCTGACTGTAGTGTTTACATGAACGCTAAACAAGTGATCGGTTGATGTGCGTTTTACCCTTGCTAAGAAAATTTCCGCTCCTCCGTGAGAGATGCGAGACCCGGCGCGTCTCAGTAATGACGCCACCGGCCTCGCGCCGTTCTCCCGCGGCCGTCAGCCTCGTCCTGCTCGCCACAGTAAACATGATGAATGGAGACTGTAGAACGCAAAAGCCGAATCCCGGACATTTTGGGTCTCTAAATCCCTGGCAAACTCATCACTTACTTAGGCTAGCCTTGTTGTTTTCAACTATGCTCTCTAACCGGTAGGCGTGGCCTCCTAAGGCAGCGAAGCAAGTGCATTCTGGGAGTTGTTGTCTTTCATCCACATAAGCCAAAAATACATTTTCTGGCTTTTCTCAGTCTAGAAAGCTCCAAATTCAAAAATTTCTCCACATTTCTTCTACTTAAATGACCTATTTTAAATACACATTCATCTTCCCAGAGGTGAAGTATCCCTTTAAGCAAAACGTTACCGGAGCAACTCATCGTCTTAATCATACACTCGATTTAATTATATCACATGGAACCGATCCAACCGATATAGATATCATTCCACAAAGTGAAGATGTCACTGACCATTACATGGTAACTTGCATATTACGTACCCCGGTAATATATCATGCTGCGCCACGTTATCGATTAGGCAGAACAATCCTTCCATCCACCATAGATAATTTTTCAAATTGCTTATCGGATATGTCTCAGCTGCTGCTTGAACCCAAACAAACAGATGAACTTGAGGAAGTAACTAGCACTATGAGCACCATTCTCTCTGGAAAATTGGATATTGTTGCACCTATGAGACTAAAAAAGGTCAGAGAGAAAATTAAAGCACCATGGTACAACAATACTACGCGTGTTCTAAAGAGAGAAACCCGTAATTTAGAGCGTAAATGGAAACAAACTAATTTAGAGGTTTTTAGAATCGCTTGGAAAGACAGTATGTCACGCTATAAAAAGGCCCTAAAAGCGGCCAGGGCTGAGCACCTCCGCAAACTAATAGAAAACAACCAAAACAATCCTAGGTTCTTATTTAACACCGTGGCTAGACTAACAAATAAACAGATGTCTCCTGAACAAAATATCCCGTTACAGTTTAGTAGTAATGATTTCATGAATTTTTTCACTGAGAAAATAGAAAACATCAGATCCACAATTGTAAACGTTCAATCCTCAATCGCGCCTTATAATTCAGCCTCGATTATCACCCCGCAAGAACAATTACAGTGCTTTACAACTATAGAACAAAAAGAGTTAAATAAACTATCATTTCCTCTAAAACAACAACATGTTTATTAGATCCCATACCAACTAAACTACTGAAAGAAGTGTTACCTATAGTGGAAGAGCCTCTCCTCAATATTATTAACTCATCTTTAACTTTAGGTCATGTTCCAAGAACATTTAAATTGGCAGTTATAAAACCTCTCATTAAGAAACCACAATTAGACCCAAATAACCTAGCAAATTATAGACCCATTTCAAATCTTCCTTTTATGTCCAAAATATTAGAAAAAGTTGTGTCTGCCCAACTGGGCTCTTTCTTGCAAGAAAATGACACCTATGAAAAGTTTCAGTCTGGGTTCAGGCCGCACCATAGCACTGAAACTGCGCTCGTTAAAATCACAAATGATTTACTCTTAGCTTCTGACCAAGGCTGTATCTCAATACTAGTTTTACTTGATCTTAGTGCTGCGTTCGATACTATAGATCACATAATACTCTTAGATCGACTACAAAAATATACCGATGTTCAAGGACAAGCATTAAGCTGGTTCAGATCATACCTATCTGACCGCTACCATTTTGTCTATTTAAACGGAGAAAAATCGATCATAACTCCAGTAAACTATGGAGTGCCGCAAGGATCTGTGTTAGGCCCTCTATTATTCTCAATATATATGCTGCCACTTGGAAATATTATAAGGAAACATGGAATTAGTTTCCATTGTTATGCTGATGACACTCAACTATATATTTCATCACGGCCGGATGAAAACGCTAAATTATCCAAATTGACAGAGTGTGTTAAAGATATAAAAGATTGGATGACGTGCAATTTTCTTTTATTAAATCCAGATAAGACAGAGGTACTAATCATCGGTTCAAAAAACCACCCACAAAACCTCTCACAATACAACTTTAACATAGTAGGATGTCCTGTTACTTCATCCCCACAGTAAAAGACCTGGGTGTTATATTAGATTGTAACTTGTCTTTTGAAAATCATATTTCATATGTTACAAGAACAGCCTTTTTCCACCTTAGAAACATTGCTAAGTTACGTAATATGCTATCAGTTTCTGATGCAGAAAAGTTAGTTCATGCATTCATGACCTCGAGACTAGATTACTGTAATGCTTTATTAGCTGGTTGTCCTGCATCCTCAATAAACAAGCTACAGTTAATCCAAAATGCCGCCGCTAGAGTTCTTACTAGATCAAGAAAATTTGACCATATAACACCAATTTTATCATCACTACATTGGTTACCTATAAAGTTCCGTATTAATTACAAGGTATTGCTACTGACTTATAAAGCCCTAAACGGCTTAGCTCCAGTTTATTTAACGGATCTTCTATCGCCCTATAATCCATCGCGCTCTTTAAGATCACTAAACATCGAGGCTTTTGGTCATACCTAGGATATCCAGATCCACCAAAGGAGGGAGAGCATTTTCACAATTAGCTCCAAAACTCTGGAATAGTCTTCCTGATACTGTTCGTTGCTCAGACTCGCACTCCCAGTTTAAAACTAGATTAAAGACGCATCTCTTCAGCCAGGCATTTATATAACATTTTTAATCTTACAGTTTAATCTGGTCTCTACTTCATAAACGCCAGAGGAGAACTGGCCCCCGACTGAGCCTGGGTTCTCCCAAGGTTTTTTTTTCTCCATTAGGTCACCTGATGGAGTTTTTCGGTTCCTTGCCACTGTTGCCTTTGGCTTGCTCAGTTGGGGATACTTAATTTGATTAATCGATTCAACAGTGCTATTGATCAGCATTACCAAACGTGGATGTTTTACACCAGAAACAAACACTGATGTACTATTTTATTTAATACTGTGAAGCTGCTTTGATACAATCTGTATTGTGAAAAGCGCTATATAAATAAAGTTGACTTGACTTGACTTGACATGTGGAGGCTCATAACCAGGAAGACCTGGTGAGGCCTATAACCTGGCGACCACGGTATGTGGGAGCTCATATTCAACCACAGTATGTGGGAGCTCATACTCAGGAAGGCCTAGTGAGGCCTTTGATCTGATAACCACAGTATGTGGGAGCTCATATTCAGGAAGGCCTAGTGAGGCCTATGACCTGATAACCACAGTATGTGCGAGCTCATATTCAGGAAGGCCTGGTGAAGCCTATTACCTGAACACCACATATGTTTTTTTTTTTTTTCATTTTTTTTTCATTTTAATTCCTCAGAATTAAAAGCAGTCTTTTTTAAAAAAAAAAAAACACTGGATAAGTGAAACTTATGGATGGTAGGCTGAATAAAAATATCTAACTTCTTAAATTCAGATAATATTCCATCATTTTAATTCCATAGAATTAAATGCAGCCATAATCACCAGACAATACTGTTTTGATATTTATCTATACGTTCTCGTAATCTACACACTGCCTTGGCAAACGCGAGATTCGAGCCGTTTAAAATATATTTGGCTTTCATCCCTCAAGAAGAAAGTCAACAGGTGCGAGGTTGAAACATCCGACGGCGCACGGATGCACGCGCGCCGAGATATCTCTCAATGAACACTGCCAGCACCCTCAGGAGCTGACTGTGAATGCCTCGCACCCAAACAGTATTATTTCACAGATCGCGTGCACCACGGGTCCCTCGAGAAAAGGGTCCGACGAGAGCGGAGCGTCTTCAAATGAAAAAACGCTCACAGTTTGCACAAGAGGCTCTCTCGAGAGCCTCCCGTGTGTGCTCTTCTCCCAAGCTAAAAACGCACAGATCGTGTGTGTTTCACCCGATGTCAAATATCTTGGGCATGGGTCTGCACACTTGCGAAAATTCTCCTTCTTCTCTGCGCGTTGCAGCGATATTCTTCAAACAGACAAAAAGTCCCTGAAGACGAAAAGATGTTGTCATGTGTGCAAGGCTCCCTTTTATACATCCAGGTCGCGAGTTAATCAATCAAGCTGATGATTCACGGGCTGTCGCCGGTCAACATGATTGCTGTGAGTTGATATTTGATTTCAGACACCTGTCACGCCTGAGGCGTTCCCCATAGCGTCGTTATGACGTATTGTTGAGTTCCCTTCGAAAGGGAACTATGCATTTATACCAAGAAACTTACAAAAAAATACACATTTATAAAATAACAAGCTTGTAACTTGATAAACGTGACTTTTATATACTGCCCCAAACACGGATCAATCTTTTCTTATGTCTGTTTCTTTTTCCTGAATAGTCAGCAAATTCAATGGAACGTTTTAATTAATCATTAAACAGCTTCTCCTGTAACAGCTGGAGAGTTAAAGGTGGCCACAGCATAATTAACAGAGTGATTTACACACAGATGCCAAATATGTTACGCCTCACAGCTGGACAGGATGCAAACAATATTCCATTTCAATTGAAAATGAAAATATGAGTCATAATGAATTAAAGAAGTTTATTTGGCAGTTCTGTTTGTCAACGCATGGAATAATCACACCCTCCCACATACACACAGACACACACGCTCTAGTTTTTGACACATCTCAGCTGACAGCTGAGTTGAAACAGCACCAGCAAAAGCGGTAGTGGGACAGACTCCAGAGCTCTTGGGCACTGACACGTCTAATACGTTTATCATTAATTGCAGCCTTTAGGGAAATTTACTCTTGAATTAATTAACCCATGCTAGGTCTCTGTAGATATATGATTATTCTATGAAGAGTAATATTTCACATCGTTGGACACATTTCATATTCAAAAAAAAAAAAAAAAAAAAAATCAGCATCAACAATGTAGCACTGTATATGGTGTAATATTTTTTATTCAAACGTTTAAAGAAGTACACTGGAAAAAGTGTTCCTCATATGGATGATCCCATGTTTATAAGCATAACATGTTACAGGGCAATTGCATCGTTCGGCATTGTGATGAAATTCGTCTTGCAAGGGAAAATTCAGCCCCCCAGATATTCCCACGCAAACCAACAACATCTATAATAAAACCCCACGGCCCTCAGTAGACAGTCAATTATCATTTCAGCAGACAAAGAGAAGTTTCTCTGAATAATTCAACTAATGATCATGAGCCAAGTCTGAAGAATAGCCATCATACTGGTTGCTTGTGATATCATGCATCCTGTGGCATATGTTTCCCTTCACAAGAGTTTCATGCCAAAGCCACTTGCTAATTAAAGACGAAACAGTTACTGGCTTGTGAATTAGGATGCACTGTGTTGAAACACTACAAATCAGATAGTTTAATTGATTGTGTGGCAGTCCGGGGCCGAGAGCTGTGGAAACGGAGTGAGGCTGATGGCGTGAGTGTTAATGAGCGCCATCTGAGTGCCACACTGGTCTCGAGTCCTACAGAGGAGCTCCGGAAAGATAAATGGAGGAGTGACAACAGTGAAGGGGGAAACAGGACCAGGACTAGGACAATTATGCTGTGTTTTTATGCGGAAGTCGTCCACGAGGGGCTACTGTTTTACTTTCGTTTTGTTGTATGTTTATTCTATGTTCTATATTCTATTTAAAGTTTTATGTTGATCGTTTGCCAGTTCTCATCTTCTTCTCTGAACTTGACCTCTATAGCATAGAAAACATCCTGCAAAAAAAAAAAAAATAATTCTGAGTGCAGTTGAGTTGAAGTATGAGTATGAGTTGAAAATTATATATATATATATATATATATATATATATATATATATATATATATATATATATATACACAGTCTATATTGTGGCAAGGGCGGGGCATGGTTCAAATGACATACACCTGTGTCTCGTTGCAATTGGCATGAAGGGAGCAGATAAAAGCCACCTGGAAATGGGAATCATTGAGAGAGAGAAGCTGTGGACTCGTGTGTATGCTGAATGCTCTAGAGAGCTGCCGGTGAACTAAGTTGGACTGAGTTGATTTTGAGAGAGTGCTGTGAGCGTGACTATTGTTTGGAAGTTTGAATTATCAAAATAAAACATACAAGCCTCAGCAAGCCGACCCTGTCTTCTTCTTTCCATACTTTGAAAATTGTTACAGTGGTGCCGAAACTCGTGAAGGAAGAAGAACGCTGCCGCCGTCATGCAGACCCCGTCAGGAATGCCGTTTGCGGACATCATTCAATCACTCGCTGGACTCCACCAGGAGAACCATCAGGCGCTACTGGACCTGTGGGCGGATCAGGAGTTGCGATTCCAAGCCCTCATCCAGGCGCAGCAGGGCTAGGCTTGCTAATCCGGGAGGTTCGGATGGCCGGGACTCACATGTCCATGAATAAGATGGGACCACAGTACGATCCCGAGACCTTTCTGGACCTCTTCGAAAGAAATGCAGAGGAATGTGTTGAGATATCCCCTAATGTCTGTAGCTATACAATTTCGGGGTCAAAAACAAGGTAGAGGTGGCAGTTAGTTCGCACCTCAGACATCCGCTAATTTTGGGAACGAATTGGCCAGCTTTTAAAAAGTTATTGGGGTGTTTAACCCTTTGGGGTCTGAGGTGTTTTCTGGGCCCTGGAGGTGTTATGACATGCTCAGACATTTGTGCTTATTTCTGTTACTTGTGACATTTTCATGGCTAAAGTCTGATTACACTGTATTCAGCACAAACTCTGCTACAAAATTATGTAAGCAGCATGTATGTAAAAGTTTGTAGTTTTGAGATAATGACATTTATGCGTGGTTAGTGAAAAAACAAACAAGAAATTGTCACTGAAATAAGGTCATGAAACCCATACTGATTATTTCTTCACAAGACTTGAAATTTGTATCACGTAGCTTAGAATATTTGCTTCAAAACTATGTGAAAATCATCCTGCGTACTCTTTCAGATAAAACAATATATTGATTTAAAATTTGTAAGACATGTTTTGTGTGAGAAATCTTTATGCGAGGAGGCGTGAATAATCATGAATATGATGTGTTTCACACCTGAGAAAGACAAAGACCCTCCCATAATGGTCCTATCAGGTACTATCAGGCCATATCATTATGATGAACCTTGCACAAAGAGATTTAAAAAAGAATGGCTTTTTGATTGTTTGGATTTATTTACAACACAACATAATCCAAAGATACACAACAAAGGACAAAAAAGCACATTCCTGAACACACTAATCTAAAGACAGAGACTTCAACAGTCACATAACTTTGTGCCGTTTCTGAAACATAGTAAATACCTGTAATTTCCAATGTGTTTGATTTTTCATTTTACTATGGTCATGTACAGAGTCTCTTGTGAATGTTTAAGTCAGCAGGACTCATCAGTGCCATCTGGTTCCTGTAGAAAAACAAACAAAACAAACAAAACAACAAAGAAAAACAACTGTGACCATGCTGACATCGAGAGAAACTATAGGGCTGCACAAATTTTGGGAATACATTTTAGATTTGCCTGGTTAAACCTGCAATTTAAATAGTACAATATATATATATATATATATATATATATATATATATATATATATATATATATATATATATATATATATATATATATATATATATATATATATATATAATGAACACCAGGTTTGTTATGCCTTGTAGGCATATACTCTACGTGTATGGCTGCATAAAATAATAAAAACAATAGCCTATAGCATGCAGCCTATAACATGTTTCTGTCTATATAGCCTATATATATATCTTCTTCTTCATTTTATATAGTGCTTATATAGCAATGTAGATTGATCCAAAGCAGCTTTACATTGATCATAGGAAATTAAAGTAACAGAGATTGTTTTGGCTTTATAGCAGCTCTAGAATAAAGTTATTGTCCAGCTAAAGTTAGTTTGATTGATTCACTTCCGTTGCAACAATCATTAGTTATTAACTTAGGGGCCGCTAACACAACACCGTTTTAATAGAAAACTCTTAAGTTCTTTCTGCGCAAACTTCAAAAACGCAAACCAGTGAGATGGCGTGCACATGCACATTACGAATTCAGTCTATAGGTATGCGCGTTTGAATATATGTGCGCAGGCGTGTAGTCCATCCCTACAAATCAACCCTCAACATACTACTTGTCTGGCCTTAAAATTTATAATACAGAATTTTTATCGCTTCCACGTAGCCACGCAAACCGGAATTATCCCGACAACGCTTTATCTGTAGATAGGTAAAGGGAGGGGAGGGAGGCCTTCACAGGGAAGAGCTTAGTTGACATTTCAGGACTGCGCTGTAGTCGCGTCCAGGGGCAGGTCCTTTATCAAATCTGGATACAACCTGGATCCGGCCGGCTTGCGGTAAACCTCGGGATAAACAGAGAAACTAATATTAGTGTAGACGCCATTCTTCTTATGATGTAATATGTACATCAGGATTTATGGGAAGTGTTCCCGGTTCCGGCTGACCTAATCTATGCATCCTAACATTGAATTATAAAAGTCTATAATGTGTTATGTGTATGCTAGGTCAAAGAGATGTGTTTTTAGTCTAGCTTTGAACTGACAGAGTGTGTCTGCTTCCCAGAAAATTTTAGGAAGACTGTTCCAAAGTTTTGGTGCTAAATAGGAAAAGGATCTACCGCCAGCAGTTGATTTTGATATTCTAGGTATTATCAACTGGCCGGAATTTTGAGATCGCAATAGACGTGAAGGACTATAATGCGTTAAGAGCTCGCTCAAGTACTGTGGAGCTAAACCATTTAGTGCTTTGTAAGTAATCAGCAATATTTTAAAATGTATACAATGTTTAATAGGGAGCCAATGCAGTGTTGACAGAACTGGTTCTGGTAAGAACTCGAGCTGCTGCGTTCTGGACCAGCTGTAATTTGTTTATTAAGCATGCAAGGCAACCACTGATAATAGCATTACAATAATCTAGCGTTGATGTCATGAACACATGGACTAATTGTTCCACATTTGTCAATGAGAGCATATGACGTAATTTAGATATATTTTTTAAGATGGAAAAATGCAGTTTTACAGATACTAGACACATGACTTTCAAATGAAAGATTGGTATCAAAGAGAACACCCAGGTTCCTAACCGACAACGAAGACTTGACAAGTGTTAGACAGTATTCTAGATTATTACGTGAGGAAGTTTTTTGTCCAATAATTAGAATCTGTTTTTTTTTTTTTTTTCAGAATTAAGTAGTAGGAAATTACTAGTCATCCAATTTTTTATATCACCTATGCATTCCGTTAATTTTGTGAATTGGTAAGTTTAGTCAGGGCGTGAAGAAATATAGAGCTGAGTATCATCAGCATAACAGTGAAAACTAATTCCATGCTTCCTAATGATATCTCCCAAGGGTAGCATGTACAGAGTGAAAAGCAACGGTCCTAGTTCTGAGCCTTGTGGTACGCCATACTGAACTTGTGATCGATGAGACATCTCTTCATTTACTGCTACAAACTGATAACGGTCAGATAAGTATGATTTAAACCATGTTAATGCAATTCCACTAATGCTAATATAATTTTAGAGTCTATTTAAAAGAATGTTGTGGTCAATAGTATCAAATGCAGCATTAAGATCGAGTAACACTAATAGAGAGATACAACCACGATCGAATGATAAGAGCAAATCATTTGTAACTCTAATGAGAGCAGTCTCAGTACTATGGTATGGTCTAAATCCTGACTGAAAATCCTTGCAGATATCATTTCTTTCTAAAAAAGGAACATAGTTGTGAGGATATGGCCTTTTCTAGTATCTTTGACAGAAAAGGTAGATTCGAGATCGGCCTGTAATTGACTCTAGAATACAGCTCTAGAATAAAGTTATTGTCCAGCTAAAGTTAGTTTGATTGATTCACTTCCGTTGCAACAATCATTAGTTATTAACTTAGGGGCCGCTAACACAACACCGTTTTAATAGAAAACTCTTAAGTTCTTTCTGCGCAAACTTCAAAAACGCAAACCAGTGAGATGGCGTGCACATGCACATTACGAATTCAGTCTATAGGTATGCGCGTTTGAATATATGTGCGCAGGCGTGTAGTCCATCCCTACAAATCAACCCTCAACATACTACTTGTCTGGCCTTAAAATTTATAATACAGAATTTTTATCGCTTCCACGTAGCCACGCAAACCGGAATTATCCCGACAACGCTTTATCTGTAGATAGGTAAAGGGAGGGGAGGGAGGCCTTCACAGGGAAGAGCTTAGTTGACATTTCAGGACTGCGCTGTAGTCGCGTCCAGGGGCAGGTCCTTTATCAAATCTGGATACAACCTGGATCCGGCTGGTAAGAACTCGAGCTGCTGCGTTCTGGACCAGCTGTAATTTGTTTATTAAGCATGCAAGGCAACCACTGATAATAGCATTACAATAATCTAGCGTTGATGTCATGAACACATGGACTAATTGTTCCACATTTGTCAATGAGAGCATATGACGTAATTTAGATATATTTTTTAAGATGGAAAAATGCAGTTTTACAGATACTAGACACATGACTTTCAAATGAAAGATTGGTATCAAAGAGAACACCCAGGTTCCTAACCGACAACGAAGACTTGACAAGTGTTAGACAGTATTCTAGATTATTACGTGAGGAAGTTTTTTGTCCAATAATTAGAATCTGGTTTTTTTTTTTTTTTCAGAATTAAGTAGTAGGAAATTACTAGTCATCCAATTTTTTATATCACCTATGCATTCCGTTAATTTTGTGAATTGGTAAGTTTAGTCAGGGCGTGAAGAAATATAGAGCTGAGTATCATCAGCATAACAGTGAAAACTAATTCCATGCTTCCTAATGATATCTCCCAAGGGTAGCATGTACAGAGTGAAAAGCAACGGTCCTAGTTCTGAGCCTTGTGGTACGCCATACTGAACTTGTGATCGATGAGACATCTCTTCATTTACTGCTACAAACTGATAACGGTCAGATAAGTATGATTTAAACCATGTTAATGCAATTCCACTAATGCTAATATAATTTTAGAGTCTATTTAAAAGAATGTTGTGGTCAATAGTATCAAATGCAGCATTAAGATCGAGTAACACTAATAGAGAGATACAACCACGATCGAATGATAAGAGCAAATCATTTGTAACTCTAATGAGAGCAGTCTCAGTACTATGGTATGGTCTAAATCCTGACTGAAAATCCTTGCAGATATCATTTCTTTCTAAAAAAGGAACATAGTTGTGAGGATATGGCCTTTTCTAGTATCTTTGACAGAAAAGGTAGATTCGAGATCGGCCTGTAATTGACTAATTCTATAGGCCCTATACCGACTAAGCTACTGAAAGAGATGCTTCCAGAGGTCATAGATCCTCTTCTTAATATCATTAATTCCTCTTTGTCTCTAGGATACATACCAAAAACCTTTAAGCTGGCTATGATTAAACCGCTTGTTAAAAAACCGCAACTTGATCCTACAGAATTAGTCAATTACAGGCCGATCTCGAATCTACCTTTTCTGTCAAAGATATTAGAAAAAGCAGTGTCTTCACAACTGTGTTCCTTTCTTGAAAGAAATTATATCTGCAAAGATTTCCAGTGAGGATTTAGACCATACCATAGTACAGAGACTGCTCTCGGTAGAGTCACAAACGATTTGCTCTTATCATCCGATCGTGGTTGTATCTCTCTATTAGTGTTACTCGATCTTAGTGCTGCATTTGACACTATCGACCACAATATTCTTTTAAATAGACTCGAAAATGATGTTGGCATTAGTGGAATTGCACTAGCATGGTTTAAATCATACTTATCTGACCGTTATCAGTTTGTAGCATTAAATGAAGAGATGTCTCATCGATCACAAGTTCAGTATGGCGTACCACAAGGCTCAGTACTAGGACCGCTGCTGTTCACTCTGTACATGCTACCATTAGGAGATATCATTAGGAAACATGGCATTAGCTTTCACTGTTATGCCGACGATACTCAGCTGTATATTTCTTCAAAACCTAACAAAACTTACCAATTCACAAAATTAACGGAATACATAGCTGATATAAAAAATTGGATGACTCGTAATTTCCTACTACTTAATTCTGAAAAAACAGAGATTCTAATTACTGGACAAAAAACTTCCTCACGTAATAACCTAGAATACTGTCTAACACTTGATGGCTGCTCTGTCGAGTCTTCGTTGTCGGTTAGGAACCTGGGTGTGCTCTTTGATACCAATCTTTCATTTGAAAGTCATGTGTCTAGTATCTGTAAAACCGCATTTTTCCATCTTAAAAATATATCTAAATTACGCCATATGCTCTCATTGACAAATGTGGAACAATTAGTTCATGCGTTCATGACCTCAAGGCTAGATTATTGTAATGCTCTACTGGGTGGTTGTCCTGCACGCTTAATAAACAAACTACAGCTAGTTCAAAACGCAGCAGCTCGAGTTCTTACCAGAACCAGGAAGTATGACCATATTAGCCCGGTTCTGTCAAAACTGCACTGGCTGCCTATTAAACATCGCATCAATTTTAAAATATTGCTGATCACTTACAAAGCACTAAATGGTTTAGCTCCGCAGTACTTGAGCGAGCACTTAACGCATTATAGTCCTTCACGTCTATTGCGATCTAAAAATTCCGGCCAGTTGATAATACCTAGAATATCAAAATCGACTGCTGGCGGTAGATCCTTCTCCTATTTAGCACCAAAACTTTGGAACAGTCTTCCTAACATTGTCTGGGAAGCAGACACACTCTGTCAGTTCAAAGCTAGACTAAAGACACATCTCTTTGACCTAGCATTCACATAATACATTATAGACTTCTATAATTCAATGTTAGGCTGCATAGATTAGGTCAGCTGGAACCGGGAACACTTCCCATAAATCCTGATGTACATATTACATCATAAGAAGAATGGCATCTACGCTAATTTTAGTGTCTTTGTTTATCCCAAGGTTTTCCCGCAGCCTGCCGGATCCAGACCGTATCCAGATCTGATGAACGACCTTCGCCTGGACCCGATCCAACGCAGTGCTGAAGTGCCAACTAGTCTCTCCCTATGGAGGATCCCTTTACCACTCCACAGATAAAGCGTTGTCGGGAAACTCAATTCTCGTATCTACCCCGAATTGATAAAATAAAATAAAATTCTGTATCAAAAATTATAAGGAAACGCCAGTACTTTGTTTAGGCTTGGTTTGTAGGCAATTCCAAACCTGCGCACATATATTCAAACACACATAACTATAGAACCAATTCTTAATGTGCATGTGACCGCCATCTGAGTTTCTCACAGGTTCGCGTTTAAAGTCTATGTAGAGAGAATGGTGTCGTCTTAGCGGCCCCAAATTTAATAACAAATGATCGTTGCGACGGAAGCGAATCAATCAAAACTAACTTTAGCTGGAAAATAACTTTATTAACCCTCTGGGGTCGGCAAACGCGCCCGCGCGTTTTGCTGGATTTTCTTCACATTGTAGCACAATAAACTTAAATTACTCCGTCATTTATGGTCATACAGAAAAAAGAAATATAAAAAAAGAATCTGTGATATTTCTACTTTTGTATGTGTCCACTTACAATCAAATCAAAACATTGTGCTTTTGTAAAATAAAGAAAATAAACAGGGTGTGCTTTCTGCCTCTCCGTCGCGGTGAACTTTTTTTTCTTGAGCACGTCTATAAACTGAAACAAAACTCAGCGAATACTTAATACAGCGAAATACACATTTATGAGCCATATACCTTTATAAACATTTAAGTGTGTACTTTTAAATGATCGGATTCAAACTGAAAACAAATATTCTCTGTTTAAGTAATTTGTATAAAACCAACAAGATGTCCAGCTTCTCAAACGCTTCCTAATTATTTTTAATTTGACCATGCCCACTCGCGCAAAAGAGATTCACATGCAAATCTCCACATGGAACGCGAACGCGCTCATTACCTCAAAAACAAAGCACGAAAAAACTTCACAAGTCTCTACTTTTCGTCGAGTTTGAAAGACGCGCCATGAGCTTACATTGGAATTACCTCAGAAGAAGAAGAATGCGATTTGAAGACAAGAAAGATGTAAGGTAAGAAATTCTTATATATTAGTTTGTTATTGTTGCATAAATTTCACATTGCAGTTGAACTGTTGCTAGATATATGGTGAATATTATAATATTTAGACCCGTGTTTACTGTTACTGTGTTTGTGGATATCTGCTCAAACGTAGATATATATATGGTAACCATAATGTTTTATATTTGAGCACAATCGCGTTTGAATGTATCATATTTTGGATCGCGATCGCATTTGAAAAGCAAAACGCACCAAACAGCTTCATGTTTTTAATATTATCTCATTTCATATCATCATAACGAATGGAAACATTTGAAGTGATAATCAATATATTTTTCTCTAGCTTAGTTGTTACTGAAATCTTTTGGAAGATTTATTGGCTGCTATAGGTTATTGTTATTATTATTTTATCCAGCACTGCGCATAGCCTATGCCTACAAGGCACAACAAACCTGGGGCCCTATTTTAACGATCTGAAACGCAAGTGTCAAAGCGCAAGTAACTTTGTGGGCGGGTCTTGGCGCTGTTGCTATTTTCCCGGCGGGATAAACGATTCTTGCGGAATGAGTCATCTCACATGAGTCATGAGTCAAGGGAATGAGTCATCTCACATTCCCTATAAGAGCAGGCGCACTTGTTCTAAAGCGGATTCCTATTATAACGGCGGATTCGCCAGGCGCGCACCAGGAGCGGTTCACAGCCAAGGAGAGCAATGCTCTCGTCAGGGACGTTGGGGATGGAGAAACCCACCCAAATTAACTTTGGTTAAAAAGGCATATGATAATTTGGGTAAATGTGTAAGCTAGATGTATGCTTTTATAATAAATTGTCAATCTATCTATCTATCTATCTATCTATCTATCTATCTATCTATCATCGTAATAATGTATGATTTGCAAAAATGAAAAAAAAAATCTGCTGCTTCTGTGTAGATGAGAGAATCAAAGTGTATGCACGTTGTGCACACGCTACATTGATTATGGCAAAGCATGCGCCCTTAAAATAGCATATGAATAACATGCGCAATGGCCACTGACTTTAAACTATTTTTTCCTGGTTAGTGGCGCAGTTGTTTTCTAAACCTGCAAAATAGCATGAAGGAACGTTTGCGCTGGAACACGCCTCCTTTTTTGCGCTGAACCGCCCAGGGAGCGCAAGTTAATTCCCTAGTTTAGCCACGTACTTCTGTGGAGGGAAAAGCGCGCTTTGCGCGGGTGCAAAATAGGAATGATACATGCGTCGGTGTACAAAGTCAATTGCGCTGGGTGCAAGATAGGGCCCCTGGTGTTCATTATATTATATATTGTTGGAAACATTTGTGTGTGTGTGTGTGTGTATTCTGTGAATTTTAAAAAGCTATTTTAACCAGAAAAATCAAAAATTTATTCCCAAAATCGTGCAGGCCTTTCTCTTGATATCAGTATGTTCACTTTTTGTTTTCTTTCAGGGCCCAGATGCCACTGAGTCCTGCTGACTTCAACATTCACATGAGTCTCTGTACATGAACATGGTAAAGTGAAAATCAAACACCTTGGAAATGAAAGGTATGTACAATGTTTTTAGGAATGGCACAATGGATTATGTTGTATTTTTGGATTATGTTGTGTTGTAAATAAATCCAAACAATCTAAAAGCCATTCTTTTTTAAATCTCCTCATTCTTTGTGTAAGGTTGCTCAGAATGACAGGGCCTGATAGCTCCTAATAGGGCCGTTAGGGGAGGGTCTTTGTCTTTCTCAGGTGTGAAAATCTTACATATTAATGAGCTCCCACATAAAGCTTTCTCACACAAAACACGTCGTAAAATTTTTAAATCAATATATTGTCTTATCTGAATGAGTAGTCAGGGTGATTTTCACATAGTTTTAGAGCAAATATTCTAGGCTACGTCATACAATTTTCAAAAGTCTTTTGAAGAAATAATCAGTATGGGTTTCATGGCCTTATTTCAGTGAGAATTTTTTTTTGTATTTTCACAAACCACGCATAAATGTCATTATCTCAAAACTACAAACTTTTACATACATGCTGCTGATATATTATTATAGCAGAGTTTGTGCTGAATACAGTGTAATCAGACTTAAGCCATGAAAATGTCACAAGTAACAGAAATAACCACAAATGTCAGAGCATGTCAGAACACCTCCATGGCCCAGAAAACAGCTCAGACCCCAGAGGGTTAAAGAACCGCTATAAAGCCAAAACAATCTATGTTACCTTAAATTATATGTTTATCTCTGTAAAGCTGCTTTAAAACAATCTACATTGTTAAAAGCGCTATATAAATGAAGATGACTCGACTTGACTTGATAAATTCATTACTGCTGTGCTGCTTGGAAACTACTGGACTTGAGGTTTTATTTTTTGTTAGTTTAGACACTGTTTCAAATAAATACCTGGGTTTTTGTTTATTTTCTTCTAAAAGGTTGAAAAATAAGCAGATCTAGCAGCTTTTAAGGCCTCTCTGTATGCAATCGAGCTCTCTTTCCATGAAATGTGAAATACCTCTTGTTTTGTTTTCTTCCAGTTGCGCTCCATTTTTCTGGCTGCTCTCTTAAGGGCCCGAGTGTGCTCGTTGTACCACGGTGTTGGACTATTTTCTTTAATCTTATTTTAGCGCAACGGAGCAACTGTGTCTAAAGTTCTGGAAAAGAGAGTTAAAAGTTTGTTGCAATATCGAGGTCTTCTAAGCTATCTGGGATGCTGAGATGATGAAACTGATCAGGAAGATATTAATAAAGCAATCTTTAGTGGCAGAAGTGATAGGTCTAACATATTTGTAACATGGAGTCGGCTTTGCAGCCTTGGCTAAATGAAGTTTACACGAGACTAGATAATGATCTGAGATGTCATTGCTCTGCTGCAGAATTTCAACGGCATCAACATTGATTCCGTGTGATAATATTAGATCTAGGATATGATTACGACAATGAGTAGGTCCTAACACATGTTGTCTAACTCCAATAGAGTTAAGAATGTTTTTAAATGCCAGTCCCAATGCATCTTTTTCGTTATCTACATGTATATTAAAATCACCAACAATTATGACTTTATCTGCAACCAGCACTAACTCTGATAGAAGGTCAGCAAATTATTTGATAAAGTCTGTATTGTGGTCTGTATACAGTAGCCAGCACAAATGTAAAACTTGATTTATCATTTACACTAAATATTGCTATATTAAGCACCAACACTTCAAAATAATTATATTTGAAACTAGACTTCTTGGTAATTCTAAAAATATTACTATAATTTACAGCAACACCTCCCCCTTTGCCTTTCAGACAAGGTTCATGTTTATAACAGTAATCTTGAAGGGTGGTTTCATTTAAAGTAATGTGATCGTTTGGTTTTAGCCAGGTTTCTGTCAAACACAGCACATATAGATTATAGCCTGTAATCATATCATTAACAATAAGTGCTTTTGAAGTAAGCGATCTAATATTCAGCAACCCAAGCTTTACCATTTGCTCATTTGAATTATATCTGTTTTTCATTTGTTGATTATCAATTAAATTTTTACCCTTAGATGGGTTTTTGTATGTCCTAATTTGGGGAACAGACACAGTCTAGGTGAAATTCAATCTAGGTGAAAGAGGATCTATGTGATGGGATTTATCTGACCTTGGTGATGTGAGACAGCTAGCAGACGGTCAGTTTAGCCAGTCTGTCTGCTTCCATTCGCTGAGTTACAGATCATTTTCTGTCGCGAGACAACAGAACGCGCATCATGTTTATTTTCTTTATTTTACGAAAAACACAACATTTTGTTTTTATTATTAGTGTACACAAATAAAAGAAGACAGTTAACAGTTTTGAATGATGTATAACACTTGTCTGTATGACAAAAATCGACAGAGTTATTTGAGTCTCTTTTGCACTGACAAGAAAAACAATCGCGATGGCCGACCCCAGATGGTTAAATGCGGATGTCTCTTGGAAAAATGAAGAGAAGGATAGGATGGCGTGCGCGCAGGTGGGTGAAGTTGATCCGGGACCGCTGAGATCTGAACCAGGGGCACGAGCCTGATGACTTTAGACTTTCCGATGACTTTCCCCTGAAGAACGCGTTTGAACAGGTCTGTTCTATCGATGGACAGTTTCTCCAACCAGCTCGACCACCCTCCTATCCTTATTTTTCGATCATAAAAGACAGGTTGTATTGAGTGACCCAAGACGCTCAGTCAAAGCAAGATGCAACACAATTGTTAGTACCAAAAAGCCGTCGGGAAATGCTTTTCCAGGTGGCTCAAAGTAATCCGATAGCCAGGCATTTAGGACAGGCAGCAATGTTAAATCATCTAATGATCCGATACTTTTGACCGGGCATTCACGAGAATGTGCTCAGATGGTGCACGGCTTGAATGTCAGCTGGTAAATCCACCGGCCTCTCCAAAAACGCCTTTGCACCCTCTTCCACTAATGCAGGTCCCCTTTGAGAGAAATGAAACCTTTAGCATAAGTTCTGCCAGGAAGACTCAATTGTTGCGTCACTTTACCTTCTCATCTATCCAATCACATTCTAATACTCGTGGTATAAAAGATTGGTACTTACACACGTTTGAGTTCGCAGATGCTGACGCTTTCATTCACCCCCCCCCCATCACCTCCAAGATGGATCCCTCCCTCCATCCTCCCCACCACCACCACCAGGATGGTCCCTTCCTATACCTCACAGGAGGTCGGCTGCACCCCTGCCTTTGTCTTCAGGCAGGATATGCAGAGTCCGGACCCTCAGATTGCGAGCTACTGACGGGGCTTACGCCAAAGAACTTTATTGCTTGCTGGGCTGTTAATAAATGTATAATTGTCACAGTATTTATTCTCCCGAGTCTTTCTGGTAGAACTGGCATGGACCTTATCGGGCCATTAACGATCGGCACGTGGTCATCGCTTTGCATTAGTCCTAATGGATTATGCAACACGATACCCTGAGGATTTCGGCCAAGAGTGTAGCGGATGCACTGTTTCGTTTAATCTCCCGAGTGGGAATCCCGAAAGTGATTCTCACTGATCAAGGCACATCGTTAATGTCACGAACCTTACATGAACTGTATGCGTTATTGGGCATTAACCCTCTTGGGTCTAAGGTGTTTTTGGGGTCCTTGAGATGTTTTGACATGCCCTGACATTTGTGCTTTTTTCAGTTGCTTATAAACATATTACTGGCAAAGGAGTAATTACACTCTATTTAGCACAAACAGGGCAACCATAATATGTGAGCAACATGTATGTACATGTATTTTTGAGAGAATAATGTTTATGCATGGTTATTGATAAAAACTAAAAAGTTTCTGAAATAAGGCCACAAAACACATACTAAATATGTTAACACAAGACTTTTGACTAATGGATGTTGTCACCTAGAGTTTTTGCTTCAAAATGATCTGAAAATCATCCTGCCTAATCATTCACATAAAACAATACATTGATTTAAACTTTGTAAGACACGTTTTGTTTGGAAAGGCAATATGCGTGGGGGCGTGAATGATTATGAATAATGATGTGGTTCACACCTGAGGAGACAATGACCTGCATAATGAGCTGCATAATGAGCCTTTCATTCAGGTGTGTCACTGAGTACCACAAGAAAGAATGTGAGGACTTATTTTCTATGCATGCAAATTGTATAATATCCATGGTAAACATTTCTAGTAACTATGCAGTTAATTCTCCTACTGTATTTTCAGAAAGTTTTGAAATATATCCTCTCCTCAAATGTGTCACTAATAAAACATAATAATAAATAATTGAATGAAAAGGTTAATATTGACCTATTAAGATGTTCCTTACATCTATCTTGTAAATACACTCACCTAAAGGATTATTAGGAACACCATACTAATACTGTGTTTGACCCCCTTTCGCCTTCAGAACTGCCTTAATTCTACGTGGCATTGATTCAACAAGGTGCTGAAAGCATTCTTTAGAAATGTTGGCCCATATTGATAGGATAGCATCTTGCAGTTGATGGAGATTTGTGGGATGCACATCCAGGGCATGAAGCTCCCATTCCACCACATCCCAAAGATGCTGTATTGGGTTGAGATCTGGTCATTTGGCCATTTTAGTACAGTGAACTCATTGTCATGTTCAAGAAACCAATTTGAAATGATTCGAGCTTTGTGACATGGTGCATTATCCTGCTGGAAGTAGCCATCAGAGGATGGGTACATGGTGGGCATAAAGGGATGGACATGGTCAGAAACAATGCTCAGGTAGGCCATGGCATTTAAACGATGCCCAATTGGCACTCTGGTGCCTAAAGTGTGCCAAGAAAACATCCCCCACACCATTACACCACCACCAGCAGCCTGCACAGTGGTAACAAGGCATGATGGATCCATGTTCTCATTCTGTTTATGCCAAATTCTGACTCTACCATCTGAATGTCTCAACAGAAATCGAGACTCATCAGACCAGGCAACATTTTTCCAGTCTTCAACCGTCCAATTTTGGTGAGCTCGTGCAAATTGTAGCCTCTTTTTCCTATTTGTAGTGGAGATGAGTGGTACCCGGTGGGGTCTTCAGATGTTGTAGCCCATCCGCCTCAAGGTTGTGCGTGTTGTGGCTTCACAAATGCTTTGCTGCATACCTCGGTTATAACGAGTGGTTATTTCAGTCAAAGTTGCTCTTCTATCAGCTTTAATCAGTCGGCCCATTCTCCTCTGACCTCTAGCATCAACAAGGCATTTTCGCCCACAGGACTGCTGCATACTGGATGTTTTTAATAATAATAATAATAACACTGCAATAATAACAGTCCGCAGATCCGTTTTACCCCTCGAAGGCTGGGGTTGAGAGTGCCCTCCGTGTCCCCGTGATTTCTGTGGGGGAGCACGGGAGGCAACCCTCTGCTTCTGAGTAGCACGATGGAAAGAGCTTGTTTTGGAAGATTGAGGCTGCTCACGCTCAGCAGCCTCAGGATGAGAACGACGGGGGAGGAGCGTGGTGTGTGCCTGTTTAGAAAGGTGTGTGCCTGTTTAGATGACGGCGGAATTAACAGCATCGCCAAAGAGTCCAGAAGTGGAAAGAGGAGCATACATCAGAAATTTTTCTCTTTCTCCTTAATATTGCTGAGGTTGAGCCACAAATGCCTCTCAGTGGCCACCAGGGCCACCAAGGAGACGGCAAAATCTATCGGCCATTCTATAGCAGCCCTGGTGGCCACTGGAGGGAAAGATCTGTGGCTCGACACACACAACCTCAGGTCCAATACCCCCATTCTCATCTAAATCTCCCAATAATTCTGCCTGGTAAGCTTGTAAAAGCGACATAGTGTGGAGACAAGCCGCAGCTTGACCAGCGGCAGAATAAGCTTTGCCCTCCAGCGAAGATGTTGTTCTGACTGGCTTGGTGGGCAAAACTGGAACCTTTAGGGAAGATGCCGTCGCCGGAGAGAGATAGCTCGCAAGCGTCTCCTCCACCTTTGGCATCTCCCCATAACCATGCTCTCTATAGTTGGATATAGATGAATAGTTGGAAGTTTGTGAACTAAACACTCTATATGAAACTGGTTTCTCCCACGATCTCAACACCTCAGTGTGGAGATCGGGGAAAAATGGAAGGCTCCAGCGTTGAGGTTGTGATCTCGTGGGCAGGAAACGTTCGTCGAGCTTGCTTTTCGAACGAACGTCCTGCTTATCAGCTGGCCACTCAATACTAAGTCTTTCGACTGCTCGGGTCACTACCTCAATTAGCTATTCAAAAGCATGAGACTGAGGTGGCGAATCCTCAGAATCAGCATCAACACTGACAACATCCAGCTCCTCAGAAC
The DNA here is from genome assembly GCF_964197995.2 of Scardinius erythrophthalmus. Taxonomy (NCBI): domain Eukaryota; kingdom Metazoa; phylum Chordata; class Actinopteri; order Cypriniformes; family Leuciscidae; genus Scardinius; species Scardinius erythrophthalmus. The sequence goes on along the minus strand of NC_138245.1, from coordinate 9,254,467 downwards.
TGGATAGTTGCAATATTGGTGCCTCCATCGGGGCGGAAGGAACCACAGCGCGTACTTCCAAACTCTGAGTAGAGGCACTGGATCTATCAGGTGAAGGTTGAGATAAGGCTGGACCCGTCTCAAACCCCTCTGATAGATCCATTTGCGAACCCCAGGTCTGCGATCGACGCTGTGCCTCGGCAGCAGCGGGACCAGAGCCCTGGGGAACGCGAGCCTGAGCACCCTCATCGAAGAACGCCAGGCGGGATCGGAGCATACGCAATGGAAGCGCGTCGCAATGCTGACAGCCAGCACCCTCAAGTGCTGACTGGGTATGCTCCTCACCCAAACAAGCAACACAAAGAACGTGAGTGTCCCAGGCAGGGGTGCACACAGAATCTAAACTGCTGCTTGCTCGCCATAGTGCTTTATATATATATATATATATATATATATATATATATATATATATATATATATATATATGATATGATATGATATAAAGACAAACAACACCAAATAACGGGACAGTTTCACAGAGAGCTCTACTGAAGACGCAGAAGCAGATGCTCTCTGTTTACGAGCAGGCTTTATAGCTTCCTGGTTCGTGACGTCACCTGCATCTGACGTTCCGCCACACCATTGGACTGATTTTACATGTGCTTCAAGACATCATCACGCAAAGCGTTCACCATAGCGTCAATCTCGACACAACGCGAGTTCCCTTGAAAGGGAATCTTGTCTAAACATTAATATTTCGTCTGTAACATATCGTTTTTATGATATATTAGCATAAAATTGTTAATTTGCAGTTTAATACGTTGCTTATACAGACACTATTGCATATCGTGATTAGAACAAAGCATTTAAGAATAAAGAACTTACTATTCACAATCCTCTGCTGGATCCGTTGCTCCTCGAAGTGAAACTAACCAGCACTTCTGAGGTAAATTTCCCAGGATTATTATTACGATAGTATTATTCCTCACAGCGTTGCAAGACGACCTAAATTGCACGAGTCTGGTTAAACTTGATGTGTTTTATCAAGCTGATGTGGTCGTTGACATGTTTGCATGGATTGCCTCAGATCATTTGCATTTGAATAGCGCGCGCTTTCCGTGGGCGTCTTCACATTAGCACTTAATGAGCTATAATGAGCTGAAATGAGAACTACTGACATCTCTCTCTTTTCATCCAGATTACATAAACTCAGAATATTTGTTTTTTATACAAATTACTTAATTTAAAAGAAGAAAATGCAAGCTTTTCGCCTGTGTGCCTGTGTGACTGAGTATTTGCTGAGTTACATTTCATTTTTGGACGTGTTTCAGAATGGAATTCACTGACAGAGAGAAGGCAGAACTCGCATCATGTTTATTTTTCTTTATTTCTTTCACGGACAGGTGCTGGGCTCGTCAAATCTACCACCTCAACCTCTTAAAAAAATGGAGCGAGGTGGAGCCAGTGATGCTAGTGACGGAAGTGAGCGGAGAAGAGAATCTTGGGCCAGAAGTGAGCACTAAAATCCAATCTCTCGCTCTGGCCCCAGGTGGAGATCACCTCTGGCCCTCGCAATTCTCAGATGTTGCCAGGGTGCAAGCAGAATTTGCGGACGTGTTCTCGCCCCTGCCCGGTCGAACAAATCTTATTCAGCACCATACTGAGACAGAGCCGGGCGTGATAATTCACAGCTGGCCGTATCGGTTACCTGAACACAAAAAACAGGTGGTTCAGACAGAATTAGAGGCAATGTTGGACATGGGGGTAATAGAGGAGTCACACAGTGATTGGGCGAGCCCGATAGTTTTAGTGCCTAAAATGGACGGCTTGGTTCAGTTCTGTGTTGACTATCGCAAGGTGAATATTGTGTTGAAATTCAACGCATATCCAGTGCCGCAGGTTGACAAGTTGCTTGATCAGCTGGGTTCAGCTTGTTTTTATTTGATACTGGATTTAACGAAAGGATACTGGCAGAAATTGTCACCAATTTCCAAAGAAAAAACAGCCTTCACAACGCCGCTCGTATTGCACCAATTTGTTACACTTCCTTTTGGGTTGTTTGGGGCACCGGCCACGTTTCAGCCCCTCATGGATTGAATTCTCCGGCCACATGCCGCATATGCCACTGCCTATCTAGATGATATTATCATCTACAGTAATGACCGGCAGTGTCATATGGGGCATCTGCGTGCTGTTCTGAGAGCGCTGAGAGGGGCCGGGCTAACGGCCAACCCAAAGAAGTGTGCGGTTGGGCGTTTGGAGGTTCGGTATCTGGGTTTCCACCTGGGTCATGGACTGGTGCGTCCCCAAATTAGTAAGATGGCAGCAGTTTCAACCTGTCTTAGACCCAAGACCAAAAAGAAGAAGAGACAGTTCCTGGGGCAGTATATTACAGAAGGGTTGTGCCTAATTATTCGGACCTCACCAGCCCGCTGACTGATCTCACTAAAAAAGAAGCACATGATCCGGTCCAGTGGACGGAGTCGTGTGAGCAGGCATTCACCCAGGTAAAGGCTGCTCTGTGTGGCGGGCCACTGTTACATTCCCATGACTTCTCTCTCCCCTTTTTGTTGCAGACTGAAGCGTCGGACAGGGGGCTGTGTGCTGTTCTGTCCCAGGAGATAAAGGGAGAAGAGCGGCCGGTGCTGTACATTAGTCGTATGCTCTCTAAGAGAGAGACAAAGTACAGCACCATAGAAAAGGAGTGTCTGGCAATCAGGTGGGCTGTCCTCACCCTCCGGTATTATCTCCTGGGACAGGAGTTCACCCTCTGTTCAGATCACGCGCCCCTGCAGTGGCTGAATTTTTCTCCAGAAAGGGGTGAATGCTCTGGAGAGCTGCCTGTGAACTAAGTAATGTACTAGAAGACACAGGAAAAGCATGCAGGTTGTAAGGACTGCACTGCCTCCTACGTGTGACATTTGAGTTACGTGTGTTAGTAATAGTAGGGATTTGGAAGCACATAGTGAAGAGAGGTCACAAAGAGAAAGATGAAAACAAGTTGTGTAGGAGAGGAAGGAAAAAAATACGAAAATAATACTCAAGTGCCTTGTCGGTCTCCTTGCTCAATGGAGTTGTGCAGGTAGAGTCGCTGGTCTTTACACTCTTCTGTCTTCACAGGAGGGTTGCCACATCTCCTGGCGTGGTATACTACTTGGTTTTATACTCAACTGAAATGTCGTTATTGAATACAACTGGACACGCCTCACTACCGAAACTGCTTGATTCTGGTTACTGCTGCCAGAATCGACTTGATATGTGCGGGAGAAAATTGTGCCTGCATCGTGACCCAAACGACTCCTAGAAAAGTAGTTCTCTGAATTGGAGAAAGCATACTTTTCTTGGTGTTGAGTCTCAACCCCAAGCACTTTTTGTGGTCGAGCACGACATCTTGATGCCGAGCTGCCATCTCTGCGAGGGGAGAACTCAAGGCAGAATGCAATAACCCGATATTGGTATGCTTCAGTCCCCAAAAGCGAACCTCAGGAACTTCCTGCGTTTTAGAAGGATGGAAATATGGAAGTAAGATCGGTCCTCAGACTTGTTTTGAGTCATAATAAGCACAATCATCAGCATATTGAACCTGAATCTCCTCAGAGAACGGTTCAAGTGACGCAGATCTATAATGGCACGCCATCCTCCATCCTTTTTCAGAACTATGATGTACCGGATGTAGAACTCAGCATTTCTCTCAGGAGGAGGAATACATTCTATGGCCTCCTTAACTAAAAGAGACTTCACTTCCTGTTTCCTCACCCGAGCCTGCTAAGGGCCCATTACCCACTGAGACTCATTTGGAAGGAGACTCTAGACCTCCATGTAGTCTACTAGTAGGACCAGCCTCTAGAGGCTGAGCTCGGTGCCCTGAAGCGGATGGCCGGCAAGTAACAACCAAACTGATTTTTCTACTGCCCTCCTTAGAGGGAACAAACTCTGCAAGGCTGCAACAAATTCTCAAGAAGACTCTCAACAAGAATTCTCTTCTTGTTCCATTACCAGAGCCTGCTCGGGTTCGACCACTGAAGGAAGGACTCACTGAGACATGTTTAACAGAAGTCCCCATGCTGCCATATGGACTAATAAAGGAGCCAGTCTCCTGAGACTGGCCTCTGGTGTATTGCGAGTTGTCAACTCTGTGCCCTGAAGCGGATGACTGGCAGGGATCAACCGAACTGGCTCCTCTAGCAACCTCCTCAGAGGATCCGAGCATCTCAGTGTTGTAGCGTCCCCGGGCGTACACTGAGATCTGAGCTTGCTGGAAACCAGTGCTCCCTAAAGCACCAAGGATGGCAGGGTTGGCAGAATGGTCCCCTAAGGGCACCAAGGAGAAACAGGCACCGTATACAGTGGGGAGAACAAGTATTTGATACACTGCCGATTATGCAGGTTTTCCTACTTACAAAGCATGTAGAGGTCTGTATCATATCATTGGTATTTTTATCATAGGTACACGTCAACTGTGAGAGACGGAATCTAAAACAAAAATCCAGAAAATCACATTGTATGATTTTTAAATAATTAATTTGCATTTTATTGCATGACATAAGTATTTGATCACCTACCAACCAGTAAGAATTCCGGCTCTCACAGAACTGTTAGTTTTTCTTTAAGAAGCCCTACTGTTCTCCACTCATTACCTGTATTAACTGCACCTGTTTGAACTCATTACCTGTATATAAAAGACACCTGTCCACAAACTCAATCAGACTCCAACCTCTCCACAATGGCCAAGACCAGAGAGCTGTGTAAGGACATCAGGGATAAAATTGTAGACCTGCACAAGGCTGGGATGGGCTACAGGACAATAGGCAAGCAGCTTGGTGAGAAGGCAACAACTGTTGGCATAATTATTAGAAAATGGAAGAAGTTCAAGATGACGGTCAAATCTCCCTCGGTCTGGGGCACCATGCAAGATTTTACCATGTGGGGCATCAATGATCATGAGGAAGGTGAGGGATCAGCCCTGAACTACATGGCAGGACCTGGTCAATGACCTGAAGAGAGCTGGGACCACAGTCTCAAAGAAAGCCATTAGTATCACACACCGTCATGGATTAAAATCATGCAGCACAAGCAAGGTCCCCCTCAAGCCAGCACATGTCCAGGCCCGTCTGAAGTTTGCCAATGACCATCTGGATGATCCAGAGGAGGAATGGGAGAAGGTCATGTGCTCTGTTGAGACAAAAATAGAGCTTTTTGGTCTAAACTCCACTCGCCGTGTTTGGAGGAAGCAGAAGGATGAGAATAACCCCAAGAACACCATCCCAACCGTGGAGCATGGAGGTGGAAACATCATTCTTTGGGGATGCTTTTCTGCAAAGGGGACAGGGCAACTGCATCGTATTGAGGGGAGAATCACAAGATCTTGGCCAATGTATCACAAGATCTTGGCCAACAACCTCCTTCCCTCAGTAAGAGCATTGAAGATGGGTCGTGGCTGGGTCTTCCAGCATGACAATGACCCAAAACACACAGCCAGGGCAACTAAGGAGTGGCTCCGTAAGAAGCATCTCAAGGTCCTGGGGTGGCCTAGCCAGTCTCCAGACCTAAACCCAACAGAAAATCTTTGGAGGGAGCTGAAAGTCCGTTTTGCCCAGCGACAGCCCCGAAACCTGAAGGATCTGGAGAAGGTCTTTATGGAGGAGTGGGCCAAAATCCCTGCTGCAGTGTGTGCAAACCTGGTCAAGAACTACAGGAAATGTATGAGCTCTGTAATTGCAAACAAAGGTTTCTGTACCAGATATTAAAGGGTAACTAAACCCCTGGTCAGAGCCTGAATCCACCCACTGGCAATATTTGAAAAATGCTAGAAAAGTGGAGATAGAGGGGACCGAGGGGACGAACCGTGAGCGGGGGGGCGTAAACCTGAGAGACCTGCTGTCAGACTCTCTAAAATGGAGAGTGACTCACAGGGTCGCGAGACGACGTAAAGTACATGCATCTGATGAGTTTTATTGAGTTGATGTCAATAGCGCACGCTCTCTGTAGGCATATTCATATTTTGCCGCTATGTGAAAAAATCCAGCAAAATGCGCCGGCGCGTTTGTCGACCCCAGAGGATTAACTTTAGCCTAACCATAAATTGTGATTAAAATATATATGATCACTCACATCAAGACGCCACTGCGGTGGTGGAGTCCATGCAGGAGTAGCAGCGTTTGGCACTGCGTCGCTTTTCAGCGCGAGCTGTGTGGAGAAGCCTATTTCCACCTCTATTGCGTTTCAAAAGCAATTCCGCGTAAAATGCAGGTTTTACACTCACGGTCTTCCAGGCCAAGTGCATGCAACCACTGGCGCCTAATTTCCAAGTCTGCTGGAAAGCTATGCAGTCCGGCACTGCTGTTGCAACCATCAACACTACACCTACGTCCCCTCCTGACCACTGTACTAAATCACCGACAGGGGTGGGTGTTGTGAGGTTTTGCGCTCGTGCACGGCTGCCTATGAAGGCTGCACGCGAAAACGTCACAACACCCACCCCTGTCGGTGATTGGTTGGAACACTATTTATTTTGGTTTTGAGTGGTGGTGAAACCACCTGTTTTTGTGTGCAGATCTCAGAGCCTAGGCTGCCTACAGAGACGCGTTTTTTTGACGGCATTCTTATGGGGCGGGTAGCTAGCGGATCGTTAGGAAAGATTAGATGAATGTGATCATTTATGTTTGGGCCTGAAATCGCTGATACAACCTTTAAGTTCTGCTTTTCTGATGTATCAAATACTTATGTCATGCAATAAAATGAAAATTAATTACTTAAATATCATACAATGTGATTTTCTGGATTTTTGTTTTAGATTCCGTCACTCACAGTTGAAGAGTACCTATGATAAAAATTACAGACTTCTACATGCTTTGCAAGTGGGAAAACCTGCAAAATCGGCAGTGTATCAAATACTTGTTCTCCCTACTGTCAGTGTTGGGGTAGTTACTCAAAAAAAGTAATTAGTTACTAGTTACTAGTTACTTCTGTAAATTGTAATGAGATTACTTTACTAGTTACTGCATTTGAAAAGTAACTTCACTACTTATTACTTTACTTTCCCATTTCTTAATTTACCCTGTAGATACCGACAAACATCATAGCCCTATCATCACTTAGCCTGTCCAAATAGTGTTTATAAATGTAGCCTACAAAATGGCATGTAAAATATGAAAGAATAATATACATGTCTGCACAAAGAAATATGCCTCACTGTAAAATCCACAAACAACAGGATAAAGGACAAATGTCTGCGGTGGTAGACGCATAATCAGGGCTGGACTGGGACAAAAAAAAAAATCGGCATTTTGGCCATAATAATAATAGCACACTAATATACATATATTGTAAAACAAAAGCACTGAAAAATAAAGGAAACTTTCATAATTAGTTTTGTACTAATTTCTATACTTGAAAGAGATATAAGCACATAATCTTTTATTTTGACGGAAAACATGGTTTACAAACGCGTCTCATTAAATTTATAGTAAATTACGGTAATCGTCAACTATGCAGATGTGGAAATAATGTATTACTGGGTAATGGGTTCCTACACTCATGACATTCCATACACAAAAGATAAATATATTTGAAATATATTTTCAGAGTATATTTTAGAATATATGCAAATATTTCAAATTGGCCCAATAAATATATTTCACACTTAACATCATATATTTTAGTTGTATTTCAGAATATATTTCAATGTATTTGGAATATATGCCACATATATTTTGACACTTTTGGGGATCCAAACAGAAAAAAAGTACATTGAAATATATTCTGAAATATAACAAAAATATATGATGTTAAGTGTGAAATATATTTATTGGGCCAATTTCAAATATTTGCATATATTCCAAAATATACTCTGAAAATATATTTCAAATATATTTTTTTTGTGTATGGGATAGCCTAAGTGTTTTGAAAGTAACTGTTAGTTCTGCTTACCGCAGGCTCTACACTTTCTCATCTCTGTCCTGATCCTCCTCACTATCCTCATCATCAGCCACAGGAGCTGATGAAGGTCATGCTGCTGCAGAAAACATTTTGACACATTTTACAGCGTCTGCTTGAAGGGCCTGTGTCTATTTTTCACGCTATTTCTCTGCACATTCCTTGCGTTTCTTCTCCATCTCTCAGACTATTTTGACAGATACACACTGACACACGTGCACGCTCGATCAAAGCCCAAAGGGGGAGGTGTTTAAAGATGTGATTGGACCAGCCCAGTGTCAATCAAGAAAAGATCCAATGGGCCACGGTGTTTCATGGACCGGTCAGCTATCAGGAAAAAAAACAAACTGACACAGACTTTTTTAACTAATGCATTACACCGGCACGCACTTACTTAACCCAGCGCCACCAATTAAGCAAAACGAATGGGCCGCCGATGTACGAGTTTTATGGTCCGTTAAGAAGAAGAAAAAAAAATAAGAGATGTCGACCCAAAAGGCACGTCCGCCCACTGGGAATCTCCCGGTAGTCCCGATGGCCAGTAACTTGCTGCCTGGGCATACAAAGTACATTTCACGCGAATATTTTTGTCCTTTCGAGCAATAAACTGAAAGTGATGTGAATATTGCCACTGGCCGGACCCCCCTGTCTCCGTCTCCATTTCCCGCTCCCCTTCGCACCAGCAGCTACGTCACTCAAATCGATCTCTATGACAACGGTGCACGCGCGCGCACACACACATACACAGACAGACATGTACGCAGCACAAACAGATCAGAGCTTTACACGCAGGCAAAAATGGCTTGGGTAACGCAGGAAAGCGCGTTCCTATAGTCTAGTAAAGTAGTGTAGTTACCGATATTTTTAGTGTAATGCGTTACTTTATTTCGTTACCCAAAAAAGTAATATCGTTACTGTAATTCGTTACTTTGTAACTCGTTACCCCCAACACTGCCTACTGTAATGTGTATAATGAGGTGTAAAATTTGCCTCTCGAGACTGACTTCTAGTGTAGGTTGAGTAATATTCCCGTCGTCCTGAAATGGCTTGCCGGCAGGAGATAACTGAACATACGTCCCAATACCCCCTCAGAGGGAGTTAACCTCCCATTTCTGCAACATTGTTGGGTAGAGACTGGACCACACTCACCGGAGACCGCTGCACCCCGAAGCACCAGAGGTGGTGGGGTTGGCAGAATGGTCCCCTTTCATATAGACATCTAGACTTGTCAAAGCCAGACAGCTATTCACCATTTAATTTCTCAAAATTAAATGCAGCCAAAAAACAACCAGACAAGTGAATACAGTCTGGATGAAAGGCTGAATATATTGTATTAATATAGACATATAACTTCTCAAATCTAGATGACTATTACACTATTTAATTCCTCTGAATCAAATGCAACCAAAGATTAACCAGACTGTTACATTCACCAGCTATAAGAAATAAGAAATTTCCGCCTACATGAAAATGCAGAAACACGCTATCAAGCGCTGTCAAGAGCATGCCACACCAGCAGGCGGCGATATAACCCTAATCGTAAAGCCACGTTGGCCAATCAGAAGCCTGAATCAGAAGCAAAAACCCCGGTTTTACTGTCTACACGACAACACTGCAACCGGCGTTTCTGAAAATCCTCACCCTGGCAGGGGTTTTCAAAAATGTTCGGTTTCAGTGACCTGATACTGCGTTTACGTGTGGACGAACAGCCAAACCGCGTAAAAAAGTCACGGTTATAAAAATACCTGTGTCCGTGTGGACAAGGCCTTAGTCTTATATGTGTATCACTGAATTTTTGAGCCGTTGTATTCTGTTTCTCCCGTGTCCTGGTTCTTTTGATTGTGTTCACCTGTTTGCCTGTTCCTCTAGATTTCTCTGTTTGCCTCAGCCCTGAACTCAGTTATTGTTTGGATTGCTTGTTTGTGTATGACCTTTGCCTGGATTTGGATTACAATTGTGGATTTCCTTTTTAATTTGAATAAATCCTGCGTTTGGATCCTCAACATTTGTGTCCCAGAGAAGTTCATGACACAGACAAGTAAACACGGTCTGAATGAAAGGCTGAATATAGTAGGCTATATTCATAATTTTTCTGCTTTTCATTGAGTTTGGAGGACACGCTGTGAGTTTACACTGGATTTACCTCGCGATTTTACCTAGAATGCGATTTGAAGATAATGTTTTTAAGGTAAGAAATATATTCCCATTTATAACAGTTACCTTGTTATTGGTGCATAAACTTCACATTGTACTAGTTGAACTGGTGCCTGACTAAAATTTATAAAATCGATGGAAACATGTTGAAATATGAACTATAGACAGGTAGGCAATCTTTCAATGATAAATAAATATACATGTATGACACAAGGATGTTTTTATGTTCGATAATGAAACAGCATGATATAAAAGTAGGCTAGTATGAAATTTACACTTGCATGATGAATATTATAATGTTTAGACCAGTGTGTAACGACTGAGACAAGTCAGACACAAGTATTTGTTATAGTTTAACAAATTATATTTAGAACTCACTCTGGGATCTGTGGCCCCATCCCCCCAAACAGGGCAAGAAGGTAAGAAGGTCCTAGTTACCATGACCACGATCAGATAAGTTGCTTTTATGACTCTTAGCAATGTGAAACTCAAAGAACAGACTCTCCTGCATTCATTTATCGATGAACTGATTAACCTGAAATTAACATGCATCCCAGAACTTTTTGTGAATGATTTACTGTCTTGTGTTGTGTCTTTTAATACTATTATCTTTTGATACTATTATCTCTTTGATACTATGTATTTTATTATAGAAACTAACGGTCAAGGTATCCTCACCTATACCACGTTTGGTCTCTATAAATTAGTACTTTGAAGATCGAAATGATTGTGTACATGATATGCCGATAGCCACGCAACATATTAGTATTACAAGAATCTTTCTTAGTTTCTTCATCAAAAACCAATCCAGCTGCACATGCAAATGAGCACGCTTAGAACAAAGATTCATAAATCAACCACAGAGGAATCTTCCCGCTTGGAAATTCCACCATTCTCATTGGTCAAGCAAACCAGGAGGGGTGGGGCCTTTCTCAGGCTTTAATCGAGACAAATCCACAGTAATCCGCCTCTCCTCTTCTCTTCTGGCCTCTACTGCTGCTTCTTCAAGTTGATACTGTGGGGACCCAATCAGTTGGTTCTGATTCTCTGCTTGCAACAAAGTCCATTTTACAATCTTGATCTTGTTACATGCTCTAAGCGCTGTACATGCTAAGAAATAATAATTTTTCGGTGGCCATGAAAGATACGCTTTTCTTAGAATAGATGAATAATCAAAAGAGTTCGTTGGAACTGTTTAACTGATTGTAATATTAATTTAGCTACCTCAAGTTAATCCAATTAACTGAACCAAATATTAATAATTAATCATAACTGATAATTATGAGTTATTATTAATATTTCCCCTTTGAGCTAACTTGTTACAATTGTTTACTGTGAAATGCTGTGTCCATTGATATCTGCTCAAACTTAGATGTTTATAATGTGCTAACAATACATTTACATTTACATTTACATTTATGCATTTGGCAGATACTTTTATCTAGGGATGGCCCGATACCGATACTGGCATCGGGGATCGGGCCGATACTGTCCTCATATACTCGTACTCGTACTCATAAAAATTCGCCGATACCATGGAAAGTTTGTTCAGTCGGATGTCAATGGCAAAGAAAATAAAACGAGGCATGTAGCTTATTATTAACGTTAACTGACAAGAGACAGAAAGAGAGAGAGCGAGCGCACTTGTGTTGAATGCTCTTGATTGCTAATTGTTCACTCAACACATTGTAACAATATTAGCTCAAAGGGGAAATATTAATAATAATCCATAATTACCAATTATGATTTATTATTAATAGGGGTGTAACGATTCATCAACTACATCGATGTATCGATTTATATTCCTATGATCCAACTACATCGATCTGTGCTTGGCAAGTTGGCCTTCCGGACGACATATATCGATCTAACATCGTTTTAAAAGGTAATCAATCGATTGTATCGATACTAGGAAATAACGCATTGGATTTAAACACGTCAGACTTTATATGGATGTTTTTTCTTAGCACTTTTAATGATAAAGGCATTAAATGTTACTCGATTCAGTACTGTGTTTTTTTCAGTATGAGATTTATGGCCTTATTTCAGTGACATTTTGATTTTTGTTTTTTCACAAACCACAGAGGAGGGATCAGCGCTCAGAATTTGGCCCTAACCCCGAGAACTCCCCCCATCCCAGACTGGGATAGGAATAATTAGAAGTGAGGAGATGGGGTGGTGGAGAGATGCTGGAAAACTGTCATAGAACAAATGTAAGTCTGCAGTGTATATACATCTTGTCTCGTTAAATGAGTTGATTAACTGAATGTGCTCCTCCTGTGTTGTTTAGGTTAATTATCTGAATGTGCTCCTCCCGAACTTTGTTAATAATACATTATTTCATGAGTTCACACTTACATATAATTAAATAGAGTAAAAGTTATGTATATTTGGCTTGCTGTCCGAGGGGATGGCTCCGAGCTCTGAATTTGGCTCGAACCCAGAAAACTCCCCCAAAAAGCAAATTTAACAAAGGACAGCCACCAGACAGGAGCAGTTCACAGCACCAGGTGGATGGGCCCTACTGGCCGATAAAAGAGGAGCAGCATAATTTGCAACACCCAATCAGGAGGGCTCACGCCCCTTCGTGACGGCATCGGACGGGTGAGCCCTACCGGCCGGTGAACGGGGGAAACGAGGCTCGAATCGCCTATTCGGGAAGGCCCATATAGCTTCTGATGGGAGCAGCTCATGGCATAGGACAGGTGGACCTTACTGGCTGACGAGGTGCGTGATTTGAGCCGCTTGACCGGGAGGGCCCGCGCAGCTCACAGTGCTGGGCTGGCGGGCCCTACCGGCCAGTGGATGGGGTACAGTGTTATTCGAAACGACTGACCAGGGGAGTCCCCATAGCCTTCGACGGGAGCACCTCATGGCGTCGGGTGAGTGGGCCCTACTGGTGGCGGAATTTGAACACATGGTTTGGAGAGCTCTTGCTGTGTCTGACGGGAGTTCAATACTCACAGCATCTGACGGGTAAGTCTCGCCGGCAGTCGGATGGAGAAGGCAAGGTTGTTCGACCGGAAGGCTCTCGCAGTGTTTGATGGGAGTTCAACACTCACTGCGTCGGACAAGTAAGTCTCGCTGGATGGATTGAAGCATGGTTGTTCAACCGGGAGGCTATCGTAACATCCAACGGGAGTTCAATACTCACAGCATCGGATGGGTATCCTTTGCCAGTAGTTGAAAGAATTATAGAGAAGTGTAGTCGCTCGACCGGGAAGCTCTCGCATCATCTGACGGGAGTTCAATACTCACGGCATCGGACGGATAAACCTTGCCAGTTAACAAACGGTGAAAAGCATAGTTGTTTGATCTGGATGGCTCTTGCAGCGTCCAACGTTTAATTTTTTATTTTTTTGATAGTTAGCTGATGAGGGTTTGGTGGGCTTTGATGTGGAACTGATTGGTCCTGTTGTAGCTTTTGAAAGCGTCTGAATACCATCGCCCGAGAGCTTGGATCTGCTGCTGGAAGAGGCCTTTAAGGCCTGCTGTGGTTGCTGCCCCAATAGGAAAATAATGATTGGAGAATTTATTTTGCGGGGATGCCCAATTGTAGGTGAACAGATTTGAGGTGTTTTTGGAACCAGAAGTGTGTAACATTTTTTTTTTTTTTTTGGAGTCATCTATGAATAGAGGTTCAAAAGGGGATTTAGCCTGAGAGCTTAGGTAGGCAAAAAGAGATTGGTACGGTTGGATTGGTGACGAGAGAAAATAAAATGGTATTTTTTAGCTTGGTCTATCTTACTTTGTTTAATCAAACAGGAGATTGTTTTTCTATTGAGTACTGATAAGTCTGAGAGTGTGGGGTGAACTTTTGGGTCATGTGATAGCGAGTTCCAAAAAAGCTCAAATAAACATAGTGTCAAGTGTGCAGGCGGTATTAATGGAGTGGTAGCCTGTACGGAGGGTGTAAATGCATTTTGTTAGAATTTCTAGTGATAAAAGTTGTCTGGTGTCGGTGGTTGGGTTGGAATAATTTAATCCCTTTAATCAGGAGGGAGGTTTGTGAATTAATTATTTTGGAGAAGGGAGCGCCATATATCAGTTTGTGGAAAAAATTGGACACCGCTCAGGTAACCTTTGATGGACCCGACTTGGAGGCCCTTAACTCTATTAAGGTTGGAGATAAATGAGGTGATTGAGAGGAGGAAAAAATCGGGAAATGGCAGGTTATACAAAAGGTGGAAAGCTTTAAAACACCTCCATGCTGTCATATTGGATTGGAGGGTGCTGGGAGAAACTGTTTGGAGTATGACATCGAGCGATGCATCGAGGAGGGGTTTTACGGGAATATTATTTTTGAATAATGAGGTACAGGAGATTTTGGATTGAGGTATTAGACCTCCTCCGGAGCCAGTATCCTGAATTCATGAAAGAGAGAGAAAGAGAGTCAGAGATTTGGTTTTTAGACCCATGGATGTGTTTACCAGTTATGCTAAATTGGTTGTATGCTGAAATCTAAATGATGCATCTTAAAAGTTGCATCAGAGCAGGTGAATGAGAATGGCCTTTATTGATGCACTAAACCTGTTGCTTGATTGTCACAATGCACTATAGAATACTGCTGGTGGTCCATTCTTCCCCCATGGCTGAACGATAGGAGGATGCCGGGGAGGAAGCTTGAATTGTCGCTGGTGGAGGCGAGGGTAGGTCTTGGTGTCTTGGCGAGCGAGCGGCTGCTCAAGCAGGCCGGCGCCTGTGTGATGAAGCCTGGGGCTCGGTGGTGGTGTCAGGAAGAGAAGGAGTGGTCCTGGGGTCGGCAGATTGCTGTGGAGGATCCGGAGAGGAGATGGACTCGCCGTCAGGTGGGATGAGTTGAATTTGAGATACCTTGTCTCGTTGAATAAGATGATTAACTGAATGTGCTCCTCCTGTGTTGATTAGGTAAATTATCTGAACATGCTCCTCCCGAACTTTGTTAATAAAACATAATTTATTGCATAAGACTTTCTTCCCTCGAGAATAAAGTCCACAGGAGAGGAGCTAAAACTCCCGATCGTGCACGTTTCTCTCTGTACACATTATGAATTTAACGAATGAACAGATTGCGTGTGTTACCTCCCGTAATGTTGCGTCAGGCAGAGAGATACACAGACCTAAGCTGCTTATTCGTTCTAAACGGAACAGACAACCCCAAATATGTCTGACGTTTTTTCACACAGAGCACTTGCTGAAAACAGAAAGCTGATCCTGTTGTGTTGCCGGCTTCCTTTTATATCTTCCGCCTTATGTTGGCACCATAGACTGTAAAAAAATATGGACAAAGCGTCTGTGACGTCACCCATAGACTTTCTGAAGAACGGTTTTGAAGCCGTTTATGGGGGGTATGGGCGGCACCATCTTGGAAAATCTTGGGAAATCCTAACCCCGCCCACCTTCTGGCCAATCCATGTATGGGTAAAGGACGCGAGTCCGGTTATTCTGCAAATGGAACAGCGCGCGTCACTCAGCTCGCTCTGCTACTCCGGTTATCTCTGTATGTATATTTTAGGCAACAATTAAACAAAATATGTTATAAAACACCACACTAACTCTTTTCGTTTTCATTTAAAGAAATCTTAAACATTATAGCCACACAAATGTGGTTCAGGCAACGCGTATTGATTATATTCATTGCATATAACCTTAGCCTATTTATAACAAAACGAAATATAAAACACAACCCTGCCTCTTTTCGTTTAAATATAATATAAAAATATTAAACATTTTAATATGGTCCAGGCAATATGTGTATTTGTACTAAACAAAAGATGTTGCGATGTTGCAGTAAACAACATTACAGATCATCTTCGTTGTATTAAAACCCAGTCTCTTTTTGTTAAATTTCAGTTTTATCAATATTAGCCATTATAAAATTATAAGTTAAAGGTACAAGAAGCTATACAAATAAAGCAAACAATTCAGTCAAACATACAAAGTCAGCGCTCTAGTCTAACCTTACAACGGTAAAGTTAAATAGCTTATAAAGTTATGAAACTTCACTTAGCCCTCAGCCAAAACGATTGGCCAGGGAAAAAAATTATAGATTCACGAGACCAAAAATCGCCCGTTAGACATACACAAGACGAATTATATCTCATGTTTACCCACTACAGAGACGCCAGAGTCAGCGGCAAACGTCAGAACGACTAGCCGAGGAAAGGCTGTTCCAGGCGGGGTACATGAGCACCGAGCGCCCGGTGATCGCCTGCATCTCACAACCTGGATAAAATTTTCATAAATCTTTATAAATAAACCACAGATTTGAGCTTTAAACAAATACATTCTTGCCTGAAAAACTCTTATAACTACATTTCATGATAAAAAAACAGTAGTATTATATTTCAACTGTATATTAAAAAATGGCGCTTCTTATGTTGTCATTCTCCTTGGCGCAGCCTATGCTCGTTATCAGCTGTCAATCAATCTGTCAATCAAAGTTAACCACGCCCTTATTTGTCATACATTTTATATCTAAATACGATCTAAACTAACGAGTTAGAACAAAATTCACCCCCCTCACAGTTGTCAGGCACTCGGAACCTATCGAAAAATACAATAAAAGTCCATGGGACCAACCTGTAAAAACATGAATTTATGCTGAGAAAACGGACATTTTAACATGGGGTCTATGGACATTTGCTCCCTTTTGGGACCTGCCCCTAGCGGATTTTCGATGTATTGCAGTTTTTTGCACTTCCGGGTAGGCTTCATTTTTCAGATTAGAATGTTGCCGCTTGGTTGACACATGTCATGAGGTGATGCAGCAATCAAGATTGGACTAGTTGCACACATGCTTCTGACAAAGTCACGCTGAAGGCGCTCTCCAAAGCTCTCTGTGAGTTCCCTCGAAAGGCAAATGTGACACAAGGATGATGGCACTGATGTGCTCATTAAAATACTTACTTTTGAGAGATGAACTAAGGATTTTGAGCATGTTACAGGCTTTTGCAGGTAATCCATTGAGTGGTGCTGTTTGAATTAATTGTTTTTAGAAATGCACTTACTGGTGCAAATCTTAAGGATGATTCAAGAAAAGTACCAAACTGCCAAAAGAGACAAACTGTAAAAAGGGAAGAACACCATCAAACCAAGGAGGATGAGAGGAAAACTGAATCTTGTAACCTTTCTTTATAGTTCAGGAACCAATGAGATACATTTGACAGTAGTTGCCACACTGTTAAAGGATCTGAAATAGGTATAATTTTCTTGATATTTGAAAAAATGGGGACTTCAGGAGCCTGATTGAGAAGGTACGCAGCACATCAACTGTGATGAAGATCATCAAGCATCCGACGTACCGACGAGGACATGAAAAGATAATCTTGAGTAGATTATTTGCTCTAAATTAATGGTTGATGCCATGGTGTAATGAACAGAAACTGCTCTTTGTAAATAATTGTAATCTTTTCTGGGAGCGACCCAGGCTCTTCCATGCTGATGGCCTGCACCCCAGTAGAACTGAACCAAATCTTCTATCACAACATTTCCAAGATGCTACACGCCATATGAATAGTAAGTCAAACCTCAAATTACAGTCTTTGTTCTACCCTCTTAATTAATAGAAGTGTGTAGTACATTCTATAGAGACTGTGTCTATTCCCCAAATAGTGATGTCAAACAATAAATGTACTATAGGATCTAGAAAAAATCTGATTATGATTAAACCAGAAAATCGAAAAAAAAAATAGAGAACAGAAACAATTTATATTCTATTTCTAAACATTATATTGCTCACACCTAAGGCGGTTATTGTAAATTAAATAATCACAGATAATGTACTTTGCCTTACTGAAACCTGGCCTAAACCATATGATTATTGAGTCAGTTTTAATGTCGGTCTTAATCTTTGCACTTGACTTAATCTAAGTCTTCTCCACCAGGCTACTGTCAAAAGCACTAGCCCCATATGATTGGTCATGGCGGTGGTGTTAATAGCCGCTTTCCGACCAAGTAGTTACAGGAACTTAGTTCTAGGAACTGTCCACTTCTAAACAGTTCTAAGAACTACTCTCCCCCAAACTCGGTTTTGCTGTTTGCGTTCGCACTGGCCAAGTGGCCATAGGAACTGGTAGGAGGGGTAAGGGAGTGACACAAGCACGGCGACTTTTATTTTGACGGCGTGACGGACCTTTATTTTGGCGGCGCTGAGAACGCCAGAGCAAACAATGCTCGCATTCTCTGTGTTTATTAGTTAGCAATCTGTCTAACAGTACTGTTTAATATCTTATTAAATAGAACTGTTAAAGAAAGTAGACAGTATATGAAAAAAGGTTATTAGCCTACGCCGTGTGGTTGATGTCCAGTGTTGCTAGCTTGGCAGATAAACATAATCATGTTTGGCTTGGTCCCCTCAAAGTTGCGTTGGATTTTCTCTTCAGCATAAAGGTTTAGAGACCCATCTATCACTGTTTTCCATGTTTGTATTATGGAGTAAATATATAGGCTATAATCTGTGTGTTTACATTCTAGCTGTTTTAAAAATGGCGGGTGCTGGTGTTCCGCGTGCGATCGGTCAATCAGCGTACACTAACGTCACGGGTAGTTCCTATAGAGCTGGTTTAGACCCTACTCTGAAGTAGGACCTAGATTAGTTCCTACAAATGGAGTTCCTAGAACTAAAATCGTTCCTAGTTCCTGCGGTGCGAACACGCCGACATCCGGGTACTTTAGCCAATAGTTCTAGGAACTGTGAAAAGGTTCCTCCGGTCGGAAAGCGGCTAATGTTGCTTAGAAAACAGGACACAGGTTTAATTCATTTGAAGTGCTTATGCTAAAAGTTACACTCTCAAATATAATAATAATAAAAAAAAATCGCTACTATCTCTTGCTTTGGAAACTGTGTATAGACCTCCAGGGTCTATTGAATCCTAAAAAAGTTTGCGGATTTTCTCTGAGATCTATTGGTCACCGTCGAAAAAGCATTGATTGTGGGAGATTTTAAACATGATATCTAGAGTGCAAATGGAAACAAATAAATTTAGAGGTCTTTAGAATCACGTGGAAAGACAGCACTTCCCACTTTAAAAAGTCTCTAAAAGCGGCCAGACAGCTGCTTTTGTAGCTTCTGAGACAGACAACAGCAGTTACTAATAGGCTGCTGTCATCTTTGCATGGATCTATAAAACTTTTGGAAAATGTTTGAAAACGCTAGTGTGGACGGAGATCGTTTTTAATACGAAAACTCGATTAATGTATGCCTCAGTTTAATTCTGCAGGCACATTTTTTCCTGCTGTAGAATTTGGGGAGTATTTTTTTTTTTTCTTCATTTTGGTTACATTTTTCTCCCCCCAAGCCCCCTAAAATGTCAACCCTGGATTAAAGCCATATAGACACCATGCAGAATGTCATAAAGAGTTTAAAGATTGACCAGTACGTAACCACCTAGCAACAACTAAAAAAACGCAACTGCATAGTGATGACACACTTACAATACAGTAGTATCAGGGCTGCCAACTTTTGAGTTCAGCTTAGAGTGAGATTTTGGGGGCGGGGCTTGGGCAAATGGGGAGGGGCTTATGTAGGGGCGTGGCTTGGTGTGGAAAAAATACAAACACAAAATCCTTGCATTAGTGTATTAAGTATATATTGATTGTCAAAGTATTTGGTATCTGTACAGAATTTCTTGGGAGATTTACATTACATTTAATTTTCACAAACATTTTACAAAAATAGGATTAACATGTGATAACATGTTCACAGATTAACTTGTGCTCTATTGTAAGCATTTTCTATCCTACATACAGAGCACCAATAATGTGTACTTAGTGTCCCCTTTGTTATGAATGGCCATTTTTCTGACCATTCATTTTTAAAGGAGCATCGATAGGACGCAGCTCCGCTCTGGGCTTTAATCTTTTGGCCTGTTGGTCTCTCTTCTTTATCTGAGGGCTCATCTGTCTCCTGCTCTAAAGTCTCAGATAGACTTTCATGTTCCTTCTTCTGTGTCTTTTCCTGCTGCTTCTCAGGGTCACAGGACTTCTTGGAGGGCTGATAAACTACAAGCGTTCTTTTCTTGCCTGTCCCTGACACTTTAGATAACATCCTATAACAAAAAAAATTCAAATTTATCTATACTGACACCACCAGTCAAATATCTTGACATGATTGATGAGTTGTGATTGATATAAATAAAATCATTTTAATATGGGACGTCGTTGACTTGACATTCTGTTCTTAGAAAACAATAATTAACATTAACTATAGGCTACACTGTAAAAAAATTAATCATGAGTCTTGTCATTTTCATTACAAAAATTAAGGTGATCATTAAAAATATGATGTAGATTTTGTTAAGAAAATTGTGGTTCAGTGTTTTATTGAAAATATTGAGAACATTTCACTAATAACTATGCATTTTACTTTTTTTTTAAGGAAACATACACAATTTTAAAGCTTGAATTGAGGAACTGATAAACCTCAAAATTAAGGAAAAGGGGCTACCTAGTTATTTTAAGAGAATTAGCTCATTTATGTTAAGCATATTGTTTTATACATGTCGCAATAACTCTGCTAATGATAGTGCAGTAACATGTTTGAAACTGTACTGTCATAGCAGCATATAGTCTTTTTATAAAACAATACATCTCAAAGTTAAATATAACCATGTCATATCCATTCACTTGACTTCACACAATTTTGAGAATAAAAAATACTTCAAATAAAAAAGCACGTTTCACTAAAATTTTTTAATTCATTATGTCATAGACTAAATAAATTAGGGCATTTTACATGATTTATTCAGGTAGATTCCATGAATGAAATCAAGCTTTAACTACTCAAAAATATTATGTGTAATATTGTTACCATCATTTTTTAAGTAAATAGCAGTAACATTTTTTACAGTGTAGGGCAGGCATGTCCAGATATTTGTATTTGAAATGCTTTTGTACTGTTTTTATGATAAAGTTATTTAAAATAACTGCTCAGTGCTGCAAAACAAACAACTCTGCTAATGCTAACTTAATTCTATATAACTAGGCTATATAACAGCATAAGGTATTAGTTACTAGCCTAAACTGGACGGAGACACGGAGCGCCCTGTAATTCACTGACCTGCCTGCGTTCACAATTCACACGATGCAGATGGGATGGAGAACGGCTGACTACACAGTTTACAGGAATAAATAGTGTGCAAAAAACTCACTACACTGTATGTCTGGTCTCTCTGCGCGTTGGTTTGCGAGATCATGCGGCGCGATTTCCCCCCCCCCCCTCACTGCTGCACGAGTCTGCGTGAGAATATGGGGGTGTGGCGTGAGAGCGTGAGAATTTGGTCAATTGCGTGAGTCTCACGCTGAATGCGTGAGAGTTGGCAGCCCTGTAGTATTGTGGCAGCGAGTTTTACATGGGCAGGAACCACTCACATTTTCTTCCAAAAATGTAAAGATCAAGTTATTAAGCTCTGTCTGGTGCCGTTACTGACACAGAAATGACACACTTCAACCTTTAGCAACTAAATCAATGAAAGCAGACATACAGTGGCATATAAAGTCATTTTTAAGAAAAAATCCAGCGACAACCACCAGCAGAGAGAGCAGCGAAAGGGGATTAAATTGCAGGTTCTGTCCATCAGCTGTTGTGTTGCAAACTCAGAGGACGGACAGAAGAAGCCCCGTTTATGCGGCTCCTACCTGGGCTGCTAATTTCAGCTGATAGGTGACAGCGTGTCACTCCGGTCCATATCCAGCACACACCTGTGCTCTAAACCTGCTATCTGTATTGACGGGGTGCTATTGCTGTGGCTTAGAGCAGCCCTGGTTTATAAAGCAGACTATTGGTGAGAAAAAGGTTTAAACAATCCACAAAAGAACTCTGAAAAACAATGGAAGGGTGAAGAACAGACATGGAGAGGATGTTAAAAGACAAGCTCACCCCAGCGCACAGTCATGCTCCACAAACCTGAAATCAGCGGCTATGTCCGTCCTTTAAACCAGCGGCACGCCAAACGTTGCTATCAGCTTTTCTACCGCTACTGTCAATCAGTGTCATTCTGGATCAACAATGCAGAACCCCTCCATACCTCCAACCCTTCCCTGGGCAGAATTCCCCTCAAACTCTCTTCACATTTATTTATTTCTTTAATAGTGGTCGCAGATCAATAAAACTATTCTTTTCTGCAGCAACATCAGGTTCCCATATCAGAAATAGTTACCTGCCAGAGAAAGACCCTGAGTGACACACACACAAAAAAAACAACAACCGTGAAAAGTAGAAAGAGAACCAGATAAAAGCAAATAAAAAGAAAGCCCTAAGACAACAGTCATTAATGCAGTTGGTACTCATTATAGAGAGACTATAGTTGTCACACAGGGAAGTTGTGGGCATTTTCACTCCGAACTCGTCACATATTGAGGCTTGGTCGGGATCCCTTAGTGTCTCTTTTTAGCGCACAGGGTAGGCTACCCCTTTAACTTCATTTCAGTATTGTACCATTTTTGCAATAAATACTTGTGACTGTACTTTTATTTGCCTGTTAACAGACAACTGAAACCAATGGAGTACCCTGCAAGTGACACCAAGGAGTCCTGCCCAAGCGTCTGTATTTGACGTGTTGATAGTGAGAATGTGTTGTTGTGGCAATGTCCAGTTGGTTTCAAACACCTTGTTTGAAGACCTGTCAGTTCTGTCCTCCAAAATAAAATTCCAGTATCCTCATATTTTTGCAATAGCTGGATTACTACACAATAAAAACAACATACATCAATTCAGACAACAGTCTACTTTATAAACATTATTTGTTGGCAAGAATAATGGTTTGATATTTCTGTATGTTGCTTCTTAGACTTTTGCTGTTTTAGAATTGTTTTTATGTTCATTATTGTTTTACTGTTTTGCTAAAAAGCATGTAATAGGCTGCTTAGATGCTTCCATTGTGACAACTCACCTAATTGAGTGCGACAAAAATGGGTGTTCAGAAACCTGTATTTTTTTCCCCCTGGGCAATAACAATGTATCAAATGATTGTAGGTTCAAAATGTTCATTGTCTCCTTGTTTAAAATTTATGTTTTATACACTTGGACTGAGATGGACTTGGGTCTCTGTGATTCCTGCTGATGCATGGAAGTGGTGTGTTTTGCTCTGCTGCTTGCTATGGTCCTTCATCCGGCCTGCCTGATTCCACCTGCCAGCCCTCCTGACGGTGTTTGTGGCATGGTTGCTGCGGACAAAGCGTCTTTGATGGGAGGATTTTGTGGCGTGGTGGCCGTCGTCGTCAGGTGTTCCTGTTCTCCATTTGGGATCCAGGTGTTCGTACTCATTCGGGCTGAAAGGCATTCGAGATGCAGTTTGAAGCGGGTTGCTAGTTGTACTCACTACTACTCTACGTACTTCATTTTATTCTGCTGCTCATTCTGTATAGACTGTTGGTCAGATATTTGTATATTTTTCATTCCACTCAATGCATCTGATTTCATTAAAACCTGTGGCATTTAATGTGTAGCCTGTATTTTATTATTCATTGTATTTGTCCTGTTTTTTTTTTTGTTTTTTTATGGATTTATGTTAAGTAATTATAAAGTGTTTGAGCTTGGGAAAAGCGCTATATAAATTAAACATTTTTATTATTATTATGTACATATTTGTTTACATTGTACTTATACTTACTATAGTACTTACTATAGGGTTAGGTTGAGGGTTAGTTTCATGTAATTATGCATAACTTACTGTTATTACTATGGTAAGTACATGTAACGTAATAATAATAATAAAAAAAAAAACTATGCATGTAATTACATCTGTATTTACAATGTTGACCCCTACACTTTTCTTTATTGGCATCGATGGTTCCATGAGAAACATTTAACACTTTTTTCCCCCATTCCATTGTACAAAAGGTTCTTAAAAGAACTGTTCACTGAAAGGTTCTTTCAGGAACCAAAAATGGTTCTTCTCTGGAATCGCAGTGAAAAACCTGGAACCTTTATTTTTAAGAGTGTTAACACCACCAAAACTAACCATGCAATCCTGTCCCTAACCTTACCTGTATTTCAACCTCAATAGAAGCAAAAGTGTTTTGCAATACAAAACAAAAACAATTACATTGTACAATTATTAATAATTATTATTTTTAGTTTTTATTATTTTATGCAAGTATATTTATAGCCACAAATTTAAACATAAGATGTAATATAAGAAATAATTTAATTTAGATTTTCAGAGCCATCAACAATAAAAATGTATCTAACAGTTTTTAAAATCTAAAAAAAAATCTCCATCAGGCTCTCAAGGCTGCACAACTTATTTTCTTTGCCATTATTTACAGAGAAATAAATAAAGGAAATGAAAACACAGAACACCATTTGGAAGGATCTTTTGACATATCCAAGGTAGTTAAATATGGATATATGTATTAATATTTGTGTTTGTGTGCATCAGTGCATTCAACTTCATATACAGATTCTACTCTTCTGTTTTTTTTTCTTTGTAGTAAGATGGATATTTTTAATATATTTCATATGTAGTGTTATTTATTATTAGTATTATTATTATTGTTTATGACTTTTTAAAGATTTCTATCTTTGAACAGAAAGAGCAGCCTTGTCAGGTAAAGACCCCAATTGACACATGGTTGAGAGAGAGAAAGGGAAGCAGAGACAGCTGAAATGCAGGAGGACAGAGAAATGGGACCCAGCAAAAGAAAGATGGGACAGAAAGACAGAAAACGAGAAAGACAGAAAGTAGCTGCTCACTGCATTGTCTAACCTCTCTCCCAGCACATGTAGCAGCAGTGACACCATGTCATTATAGAACACCGCAGGCATATGCTCCCAGAGAGAGAGAGACGGAGGCCAGCATGACAAACACAGACTTGTGCAACTGTTTACTGTAAGTTTAATGATCATAACCATGACTGGCAGTCATAATAATAACTAGGGCATCACTTATGATCTGTGACGCCTCTCATTACTGTGGCTGGCAGGGTGAAGTTTGAACATGCAAGCTGTGAAAACACTTTTAAAACTGATCCCTGATCAACATCAAGAAAGTTTAGTCCAAGTCATTAATGCGCATAAAATATTTGCAGTACCTTGTAATGAACTGTATTTAAAATACATGTAGTTTACATATGATTACTATATGTAGAGCAAGTAACAATGTTTCTTTTCCTGAAAGAAATACCAGTTCCAAGGAATACAACTGGGTTTTTTATATTGCTAAATAAAAGCATGAAAATTTCATGATGTCATTGCTTTTGCTTAGATTGTGAACATTACTGTTGTACTTCTTGCTACAGATTTTAATGAAAATGTCTGGTTTTGGTGCAGTGGATTTCCGTGACAAATGGTTGTTTAATGCATTATGTGTAAGCTGTATGTCAAGTCAAATTCATTGTATGTACTAATAAAAATAAATAATAAAAAATAAATAAATAAATAAATGTCTCAAATTTCAGTTTCCAGTTCCAATTTTAAATACAACAAACCATCTATATAGAGGATACTACAATGTCAATGACTTAAGTGATACAATAGTTTCAATCACAGATAGCTTCACTGATAAGTTATACCAACTATTTCTCTTTGTGCCCCAAAATGAGCAATCCAAAGACAACAATGTGGCAAGGAACAAAAACCCCATCAGTGTCACGGACACGCCAGGCTCCCTTGTCACACACACTCAGTGCTCCCTCTCTCCTGATTTTTGATCACCGGCACCTGTCCCTCATCACCGCAGTACTCAGAACAGGCATGTAAGCACACACATCTGAGGCCTTGTCCACACGGACACAGGTATTTTTATAACCGTGACTTTTTTTATGCGGTTCAGCAGTCCACATGGAAACGCAGTATCAGGTCACTGAAACCGAACATTTCTGAAAACCCCTGCCAGGGTGAGGATTTTCAGAAACGCCAGTTGCAGTGTTGTCGTGTAGACAGTAAAACCGGGGTTTTTGCCTTGCGACGTCAGAGTGTGCGTCGTTATCCGCTGTGTTTGACATCAGATTGTGCGCCGCTGACTGCTTTATTGACGATTCTGTGCAGGGCCGGAGTGGGGCCACTTTTCAGCCTGGGAGTTTCAGGCCCAAGACCGGCCCACTTTTTCCATGGTGGAATTCCAAATTAGCACCTTTTCTAAATTGGATAAATGAAGCAACAGTTCAGCTCTTACTATTGTGTAGTTTGTATTAATAACAAATAATGTAAAGGTTAAATAATAATTCACTTAGACTTTATAAGCAATTGCGACTTTATTTCACACAATTCTGACTTTATATTTCGCAATTCTGACTTTATAACGCGACTTTATATCACAATTCTGACTCTATATCTTGCAGTTCTGACTTTATAAGCAACTGCAACTTTATTTCACGCAGTTCTGACTTTATATCTTGCAATTCTGACTTTATAAGAAGCAATTGCGACTTTATTTCACACAATTCTGACTTTATATCTCGCAATTCTGACTTTATAACACACAATTGCGACTTTATATCACACAATTCTGACTATATATCTTGCAGTTCTGACTTTATAAGCAATTGCGACTTTATTTCACGCAGTTCTGACTTTATATCTTGCAATTCTGACTTTATAAGAAGCAATTGCGACTTTATTTCAGACAATTCTGAATTTATATCTCGCAATTCTGACTTTATAACACACAATTGCGAATTTATATCACGCAATTCTGACTTTATATCTCTCATTCTGACTTTATAACACACAATTGCAACTTTATTTCCCACAATTTTGACTTTATATCTCGCAATTCTGACTTTATAACACGCAATTGCGACTTTATATCACGCAATTCTGACTTTATAACACGCAATTGCGACTTTATTTCACGCAATTTTGACTTTATATCTCGCAATTCTGAGAAATAAAGTCAGAATTGCGAGATGTAAACTCGCAATAGTGAGATCAAAAGTCGCAATTATCTTTTAAAATGTTTTATTCTGTGGCGGAAACAAAGCTTCCATACCTCCTGGCCTCTTCCTCCCATCCATCCTCCCTGACGCGTTACGGTAGGGCCGGCCCAGCTATCGGTAGGCGCCGGCGGTGCTGCGGTAAGCCTACCTGAGAAAACGTTTTAAAAAAGACGGACTATGGACCCAACCGACTCTATAGGAGGGGAGGGGAGAACTCCCTCACATGGTACAACCCATGCAGAGGCTGCGCGCTGTGGTGTCAGAATGTGAAACGTGTGTAGCCTATGTAACTAACGTGACATTGAAATGTAAACAAAAAAAAAACCTTTCCTCGACCAGCCCAAAAGAAAAGCGGCCCACCGGGAATTCTCCCGATTCTCCCGATTACCCACTCCGGGCCTGATTCTGTGCAATGGCGGATGTAAACCGGAACCGGTAATACATTTTTGTCAGGCTTCTGATTGGCCAGAGTGGCTTTACGATTAGGGTTATATCGCCACCTGCCTGTGTGGCATGCTCTTGACAGCGTGTTTTTGCATTTTCATGTAGACGGAGATTTCTTTTAAACCAAGCATGTGTGGATGGGATTTTTTTTTAAAACACAGGAGGAAAAACTCCAGTTATAAAAATACCCATGTCCGTGTGGACTAGGCCTCAGTCATGATTCGTAAAAATAGTTCGAACTCAGTTACTCTGGCGATTTATGCTGGGAAACTAGCCTGGTCCAGGGCAGGCTAACTGTCAGGCTAAGCCTCAGTTGTTACAGAGATCCTCTAACACTGACCAATAGGAACACAATGACTGACACTCTCTCATACCATTATTTGACTTTATTAATCAATCCAACAATAAATATACAGTAAAGAAAATCAACTTAAAAGGCTACAATGATAAATGAGACAATATAGACCTACAAACGTGTTAAATTGTATATGAAATGTTTGTTAACGTTGTTTATATATATATAGTACTTTATTATGTCTTTCAATTCAAACACATTTAACACAATTATACAAATAGTTATTTAGTTAATGTAGGTGTCAGGATACAGGCACGGAGACAGAGGTAAGTGAATCCAAACACAGCTTTATTCAAGTTGACAAGAGTGCAAGGTGAGTATTCAATGAGTTCAAGTGCAGATTCGATGAAGATCACTCGGTGCGGGGCAGACAGCAGGTAAGCATGTTCACTTCAGGCTTGTAGATACCAAACAGTCAGAGTGCATAAATACTTGTCTTGGGGCCGGACGGAACCAGCATATCAGGAAACTCGGGGCTGGACGGAACCAGCATATCAGGAAACTCGGGGCTGGACCAGCATATCAGGAAACTCGGGGCTGGACGGGACTGTCGCAGGATCAGCGGGCTCTGGCGCAGGATCAACGAGCTCTGGGCTGGGCAGGACCAGCGGATTGGAAAACTCGTGGCTGGACGGGACCAGCATATCAGGAAACTCAGGGCTGGACGGGACCAGCATATCAGGAAACTTGGGGCTGGACGGGACCAGCATATCAGGAAACTCAGGGCTGGACGGAACCAGCAGGGAAAACGCTTTTGAGGAGACTGGCTCGGGCTCGAAGACTGGCTCTGGGGACATGACGCTCTCAGTCTCAGGCTCGGCGGGCAAGACGCTCTCAGTCTCGGCTGGACTGGCGTGAAGTGCAGGCTCGGCAGGACTGGTGTGAAAACATGTGACTCAGGAGAGGATGGAGCTGAGGTAGCCGACAGTGAGGCATGTGCAGCCCAGACACACATAATAGCAGCAACATAAAGGGAAAGGGTAGTCTCTTCAACCTCTACAGAACAGAAATGCAGACTGCTCAGGGGTGGCCTCCAGAATTTGGGGAATGCAGGAAGTCTTCTTCCTCCTCCGTTTACGAGAGGTGATGGCACTGGTTCAGCTGGGCCGATGAGAGGAGGGAGATCAGGCTGGACGTGAAGATCTGGCTGGACGTGGAGATCGAGCTGGACGTCTCCCACGGTGAGTGAGGAACCACACACCCACAGCGTGCGGTCAATGAATTTGATGAGAGGTAGGTCGAGATCATCCAACAGCAGTATCTGGGCAAGAGGATCTTCCAAACCCCTGAAACTGCATCTTTAGAGCCTCTTCATCCCAATTTACATCCTGAAACCAACTTACGTCCTGAAAGAGAACTAGGTAGAACTCAACATACTCCTCCAGAGTCCGATCACCCTGAAAGAGCATAGTGGATTATTTGGGGTTTGCGGAAGCACCGTCTTTGGGCTGTGTAGGATCCATAACGGTGTAAGGTCAAGCCTTCTGTCAGGATACAGGCATGGAGACAGAGGTAAGTGAATCCAAACACAGCTTTATTCAAGTTGACAAGAGTGCAAGGTGAGTATTCAATGAGTTCAAGTGCAGATTCAATGAAGATCACTCAGTGCGGGGCAGACAGCAGGTAAGCATGTTCACTTCAGGCTTGTAGATACCAAACAGTCACAGTTCATAAATACTTGTCTTTTCTCTTTCAGATGCAGTCAATAGCAAGCAAGCTCAGAGGAAACATTGGAAGCTCGGGAGAACAACGGATCACAGGCAATAGGAAATCGAACAGGATTCCTGGAGACAGCAGAACAATGACACAGAGGTTAGTGTTTTACAGGTGAGTATACGTTACATCTTGGAAGCATCAGAGGTTCAGGAGACAACGGCTCATGGTCTATTCCTGTTGGAGGAGACAACGGCTCATGGTCTATTCCTGTTGGAGGAGACAACGGCTCATGGTCTATTCCTGTTGGAGGAGACAACGGATAATGGTCTGTTCCTGTTGGAGGCTTGACAAAGAACTGGGGCTATGGTGAGTGTTTTTATAGAGCTTGCTGATGAGGCTGCTGATTATGAATAGGTGCAGGTGATTATAGTCAGGGGAGAGTACTTGCAGGTGCGCCAAAGACGATTCTGGGGAATGTAGTGCAGAGACAGACGTTGAACGTGACAGTAGGCTGATATGTATTCCTTTATTTTATGGAATATTCTTTCATTTTAGAGTTGCACATATCTTTTCAAAATGTATACTTTTGCTCTTAATTTCACGTTATCCTCTCCATACTGTACTGTATAAACTAAATCTAACCAAACATTCTTGCTTTCTCCAAAAAAACAATTATTGCTTTAAAAGCTGTAATTTTCAGCATTCTAAATAAGCATAAGTCATCTTTGTTAAGTAGCTTAGGTCCTAAACCCAAAACTATATTTTGTATCTTTATTATATTTGGTTTCTTAAAAAATTCTTCCCTGAATTACTTATGTTAAATATTTTTTTTTATTATTATTTTAAGTATAAAATATATGAGTGTAATGAGCTATAAGTTCAATGCAACTTATACAACATCCTAAAGATAAATTATTATAAGTAGAAGATATTTCTGGTGTTATAAAATATCATATAGCCTATTAATTTTCCAAGCAAAATGTATGTATTGGTCAGAATTATTGCGCTCCTATTTGGCGCGCATGCGCGCAGCAGTGCTCGTTCAATGTGAAGTTTAGCAGCAAAATGGAAATATTTGCACGACTTTCTAAGATTTACAGATGGAGAATATTCCTGTGAAATGTAAATTTTGCAAACACCATGTTTCAAATGCATAAAACAGCACAAAATATACGCTGTTTGATGGTGGATCGATTTGATCTATTATTGACCTCTAGGGCTGCTTAAGAAACGTGTGTACACGCAGTTTATAAACCTGGATCAAATTAGTGGGATTGCGTGAACTTGAATTACCTTTTATGAAACCACTTTAGCCCCAACTTATTTGTTGTATATATATATATATATATATATATATATATATATATATATATATATATATATATATATATATATATATATATATATATATATATATATATATATATTAAGTCAGGTTTTGGAGTTTAATCCCTGCTTTTCTTAGCATCTTTTATGGAACAACCCTCAGTTCACCAGTGTGTGTGTGGCAACTCACCTTCCATCAGTCATTGTCTGCAATCTCTCATCTGCCTGCAAATTCTTTCATTACCTTTTCAGATTGTACAAATAAAGCATTTGGATTATTTTGAAATATACCCATCTGTCCAGTGTGTGATTCCCTATAGTGAATAAAATGGTTTGTGCATACAGGTAATGTAAAAAAAAAAAACATCCATCACAAAAATCCATTAAATGTGTAATATAATTCAATGTCATCCATTCAGCAGCAAGGACCTTCTCAACATTGTTAGTATATTATCAGCACAATTGTAATCTTTAAGGTTAACTAACTAGATAGATAAGCACACTGGAATTATCTACAAAGGGTTGAAAATGTAGCTGAATTAATTCCACAAAAAGAATATCAATAATCTTTTTTTTTTTTGATGATGATGATGATGATGATGATGGTTATTATTATTACCAAATTTAACTATTCTTAGATATTTACTTATATTTTTTTTTATCACATTACTGCTTTGCATTGTGGTAAACCAGTTCTCATGGCTTATTGCTGTAATAGTAAATTATTTGCAATTCATTTAGTTAATCATAAATGTGAAAAAAGTCCAATAACACAGTATCTGTTAATTAGTATTGTTGTTATTATTATTATTATTATTTAAATCCTTCTCTGAGGATTTCCTAAAACTTGATTTTAAACTTGATTTATTAATTTATTTACTTTCCAAAGATTTTTCAACTTTTGATTGCCACGTTTAATTAATTTGTGGTCTAACCTTGGCATCTCTTTCCTAAGTCTTTATTCAGCAGCTGAATGCCACACACACAAACAATTAAAAGATAACTTTGGCATTTTGTTTCTTTTATTCTGAACACCCAACAATAGAATTGAGAAAGTGAGAATTTTAAAAGCAGCTCGCACTGATTAGCGTATTGAGCCTGAAAAGGGCCTGATTTTGATCATCAAACCATCGTATGTGGGAGTAAATTTTGACTGGCAAACACTTTTCCCTTTTTCACACAATTTTTTAAATGCCCGATGTGCTGAAGTCCTTCACAGTTCTGACTTCACAGAGTCTAAGCTCATATGACAATCATGCAAAACAAATCCAACAAAATCTATTATATATACATAGATATATAACAATACACTTTATTTTAAAGCAATTCCAATTTCTACCACAAAAACCCCAAGTCAAATCAGCTAAGAAGGTCTATATGCCAGGTAACTATATGCCAACATTGATTTATCCATCATACATGACAAAAAGCACCTTAAACAAAGAATGTCCATCAAAACTCTCCCAATTTCCTGCATGTTGTATAATAAATAACCCCTGCATGAAAATAGCAAGAGAAATACAACTTTTATCTGCTACCATTCGGCCGAGGGCTGTGTAGGATTTGCTAGCTTCTTCAAGGCGACTGATGCAGCCGCGACTGTAGCGGTGGGAGTAGGAGACTCCACTCGGGAAAAGACAAAGAGAATGTATTGCCCATGCTGACTAGGGAGTGTGGGGGAGGACTAGGCATGTGTTCTAGTTAATGACATGTCACCAACCGGGATGAAAGGTCAAAACTTAACACAGTTCACAGGAAAGAATACTACATTATTTGTGTTGTTGCCATACTCTAAGGGCTTCCTGCAGAATGTGAGAATGTGTCACGCTGTGGTTTGCACTGAGTAGATTAACTGATGTCTGCTGCTGGGAGCCTCATTGGTCCGAAAAATGATGAGCTTGCTGAATCTGTTTATAAAACTGCCTCCTTTCATCTTTTTGGTTCTTTTTTTGTTTGTTTTGTGTGTTTGCCACATGTGCTGAAGATGAAACAAACTTTAGTTTTGGTAAAGCAAGAAGGAAACATCTGGTTAGAAACTCTCGTCATGTGTCACCCATGTCATCTGTGAAACAGATCGCAATGCCAGAAACATACTAGACATAAATTCTGTGGGTGCCACTGTACATACTTAACATGCCTTTACTGTTAATATGGCTGTAACAAACTTCACTGCTCAATAAGGCAGAGTTAACTTCAAGTGTTTGTCCCACCAGATGTGTTATTATGCAGGTAGCTGTAAAGGTTGAACTAACTTTACCTAATCCTGCTCTGCAAGAATTTCTTCAAAATGTTGCTCGACTATGATAGTAGCTGACTTAAAACCGAATAAAACAGCTTAATGCCTGTCATAATAACTCTCAGAACGCAAGGCTGCATTATGAATTGCAGTCTGACATGAAGACTCAAGTCTGAGATTCAGACTTAAGTCACACTTAAATACACAATTAAATTCACAACAATCCCAACTTTGCCAAGTAAAGAAGTGGCTTGAAACTTCAATTGGACTCCAAAATTTGAATGTATGAACAACAAATGAAAGTCAATGCTCACTGAAAATCTTATACTGTATCTTCTAGAAAGCTAAAAGTCTTGTCTTTGAAAAATTTGACTTGGACTCCAATTAAAAAATTGAGTCTTGTCAGAGACTTACAAAATGAAGCTTGTTGTGTTTGTATTCACATACGTCCATATAATGTTATTGAAGTGTTTTTGTCATCAGTCCTGATGTTCGTTTTTTCAGTTGTTAAGTCTGGTGACAAATTACATAATTAGCTCAAGTGATTTTTAAGCAATAACAAGCAGATTTGTTGTGTGTGGGCTCATCCATTAGAAGACCAGAGTGTCTCTCTGCAGGTGTATTTGTGAGATGAAGTGATTTGTTTGCGCCTTGTGTACAGCATCTGTTTGTTTTCCCTCATCATTCAGGCAATCTAAACGTTGAAATACACCTCCGCTGCCCAACACCATGCTCAAAGATTTCTATGTGGAGACTGTCAGACCACAGTTTAGAGACTAGATGTCACTTCTGTAGAAGATAAACGGATGTTCTGCTGCTCCTGAGGACACTTCCTGAACCATTATTCTCTCACGCCTTCAGGGCCACTGGCTCACACGGCTCTCCATCTTTGAAATTTAATTGCTCAGTCTTCCCAGACTTCTGGTTAAACTTAACATTGTCCTCCAGGTAAATCAGAGATTGGCTAAGATGAAATGGACTCTCTCCCTTACTCTGAGCCCAACTGATGTATATAAAGCCCCAACTTCTGAAACCAACCAACCAACCTCTACAGTGTCCTGCGTAGCACCTTCCTTCATCTTACTTATAAGATCATTTGTAACTCCTGCACTTATTGTTACTAAAGACAGCATAAGTATGAGAAGCCAGTCACTGATGAAAATAATGGGATAATTATTCAACATGCCGTCATTAAGAGCAACTCCTGCATTTCAATGATCATCCAAAAACAGTATTGGCATATACATTCCACCTCTTTACAACAGTCCATACTCAAGCATATTAGAGGACCAACCTGAAAATATTTTTTTAAAACATGATTTGAACTAAAGAACCACAAGCTTGACAATTGTTTTTAAAATTTTAGCCCTTTTCTATTTACTTGTATTATATGATTTTTCCAAATAATTATTACAGATTATAGTAAAAATGCCTGCCAAGTGGACAGACATTTTTACATAACGCACTTTGCCATAACTCAACGTTGGACACACCTCATTCGTTTTAATTCTGAAATGTGGAAAATAATATTAATAACACAAATTGAATTATGGGGATTATGTGGTGACAAATAAACAATCTCAACCTATCAAAACTAGAAGCACACAATTATGTTTATGTCTACTATTTTCAAGCATTAAGATTAAGAGAATATCCCCTATTAGAGAATCTGTGTGGTTTAATGAATGACAAACTGGCATTATACTTTAACAAATATGTTAAAACACTTCTAAAATATCATGTGTGCTTTCTAAAAATCCATTTCATATAGAATGTGGCCATTGACTGCATTCACTGATGGCCAAATAAAAATATAAGAAAAGGGTGGGGGAAATGTCCATGGTTCCTTTGGACGACAGGTGATCTGTCCATCTACTGTCTATTGTTGTAAATGTCAGGTCTTAAAGGAGCTGCTACATCAGACATCAGGTCTCCAGGGAGCTCTGGAGAGTGTGATTTCACACTCCACTCTTGAACAGATGAGAGGGACCTGTGGACATCCACTCAGGAAAGACAAGATTCACATACAATCCCCTCACAAGCCTTCAGTTTTCTATGAGTTCAGCTCAATTTCAATCACTCTTACAAGGACTCTGCACTCTCTCAATCTGTGGTTGAAAATTCATGTGAGAATACAATAGGGATGTGTTTGTCTAATGTGCAAAACTGAAAATAAATATAACTTCAGCAATGCTTTTTGATATTTTGCCACGACTAAAGTGGAAATATTTTATCCTATATATTTTAACAGTATACAAAAGTTTATAATCCTCACACGCCTTCAGTTTTCTATGAGTTCAGCTCAATTTATATATTATGTATAGTTTTAATAATAAAATTACCATATACAAAAGTGTTCATGTTTTGCATAAGTGAACATACTATCACTAATAATTGTGCAAAATTTCAAGAAAAGCTAGTTGCATTTGTGTACTGAGCACTGAACACGGACTAGTACTTGACCTTAATAACCAAAGATTGTAAACACAATATCATTTATAGATCATCTTAACCTTGTATTGCAATTTTTAGTCCACTGGTCTTCTTCATTTATCATCCATGTGATAATACTGCCTTTTATGAAAACACTTTTGCTCAGCTTTCCTGAAGGGTGAAATCATTTGTAAGCTCTAGTTTGCGTTTTGAAGAGAACATTAATCATTAGGGACAGTTGGACTATATGTAAATTAATGGCATAGTGGTGCTAAAACTTTGACAAATTGCAGTTTCCTCTTTTCCTTCAACAAAAGGAAAGCCCTCTGCTATTTTAATGACCCTAAAAAATCCAGAAGCTCATAGTTACATGTCCACCCTTTAGCATAGTAGGTCCTCCCTTAGGAACATCATTAGGAGAATCAGTCAATACAGCCCATTTGGAAAGTAGTACGGTGGAGTGCATGATAGAGAGAGAGAGAGAGAGAGAGAGAGAGAGAGAGAGAGAGAGAGAGAGAGAGAGAGAGAGAGAGAGAGAGAGAGAGATAATACAATTGAGTTATATATCTTAAGTACTATACAAATATAAAAAAGAAAATATCATATATATTATATATTATATTAAATATTTTATAATTCAGTAATGATTATTCACCAACCTCTTTGGTTTTTCCCCTATTTAACCCTAAAGTCCCATTAGTAAGACTCAAGTACCCCTTCGTCAACATAATTGTATTCATTTAGCATTTAGCAGTGTCATTAAATTATCAAAATGATAATTATTACAGTGAGTCACATTTCAATTAAAAACAATCTACATTTGTCAAAATTGATTTTGAATTTGCATGTTGCTTTCTTTCAAAATTAAAGGTGCTGTATGTAACTTTTTTTATAAAATGAATCCTTTTTTTATTGGCCGTCTGTGAAGGGGTTGTAATCACACATTACATTGATCCACTTTTCGTGTTTTGCTATTACCTCTGAAGGCCAGTAATCCTATTTTTATGTGAAGTCTCCGGGTTGGATATTCTGCGAAATCCACCGGATGTGACGTGCATGCGCGCTCCCGAGCCTACAGTCTATTGCAACTGCACTGCAGCTAACGACATGGAGTCTGATAACACCAAAAAACGACCTGCATGCCTCCAGCACAACACAGACTCCAACACAAACTCCAAATATATATATAAATATATCTGCTGAAGCTCGTCAGGCCAAACGTCAATCGGATCGACTCAGGACGAAAACACGGATCAACATAGGCAGAGCGTTTGAATTATGGAGAGACCTCCGTTTTGAAATAGCAAGGTAAAATATAACATACATAAGACATGAAATGAATACAAAAGACTGTTCCATGATAACAAAAAGCAGGTGCTTTAGGATGTAACTTTTATTTTATGTACTAGATCTACCGTCTAACGTCACTCATCCCACTACTATCATATTGTTTATAATACACATTTCCAGACATGTACAGTACAGTAATATTACTTCCTACTGTCTTATTGTTACACTGAAATTGTCCAGTCTAGTTGACTAACCGTTTTCGTTTTCATTCATTGACCTATGTTGACATTGCTGATTGTGAAAGATACACGAATAGTTAGTGAAATAATGCTAGATAACACCACATGTCGGCAAAATACAGTCAATGTAACGTTATCATGGTACGAGCATGGAGCATTAGTTCTACGTCAAGCTGATAAAAGTAGCCTATTATGGTAATGTTGCAGTGGGAGTTTACAAGAGTTTCCAGCATGTTGTGTGATGCTTTCTCCGTTGTGTTGAAAGTCTCAGTGTGGCCGCCGGTAGTGAGTTCGCGCTCTTGAGTTTGAGCACGCGCACGAGCGCTGTTGTTGCAATCTGAAACATCACCGCTAGAGGCCGCTGGATCCTACATACAGCACCTTTAAAGCAGAAATGTATAATCTGGTATTTATTTAAACTGCATTTAATTTGAGATCGGTGCAATTGGCTGAGACATTTGATGAAAAAAAAATAATAATAAAGAAACAATGTTGAGTTATATGACTATGTCGTGTTAATATCTAAATGTATAATTTTTTTAGTTAGTTATTTTTAAAAAAACTTTTTTTTTATGTAAATACATAAAAAAACCCTCTTCATTTCTGTATAATGGTTTTAACAAACAAACAAACAAACAAATCAATCAATCAATCAATCAATCAATCAATCAATCAATCTTTCCATGTATACATCCTGGAGCCTGCACCCATTGTTTGGAATCACTGATCTAGAGGACGACATATTTTGTACTAAAGGGCTGACAAAAACTGCTCTTTGAATCTCTGAATATTAGCTGGGCTGGGCATAAAATCAATATCTAAAGGCATGGGAGCTAAATCTTGTCAGTGGATCTAAATGGCTCTGCACACCCTGTGCTCAAATGCAATCATATACACACCTCAAACACATACAATGGTGGCAAATTTAGTTATGTCTACAGGGTATTTTCCCAGATAGTCATATCATGGTCATGTGTGCTTTTGATAAACTGCAGGTAGGTTTTTTAATGGCTAATTTGTAATTAACATGGCACCAAATTTATTACGACACTAAATAATGCATAATTTAGCTGTTAGGTCATACACGTCCCTTAATATAATGTCTACCTTTACTGATTCCAATTAATAAGGGTGTTTATTATAATGTCACACTTTTCAGCTTGTTGCAGCCTTTGTATAATAATTTGGTAACCTGAATCAGTATATATATATATATATATATATATAGTCCAATCAATAAGTCCAATCAATAAGTATTATTCCTGATTGAGGCTTCAAATAAATATGTGGCTAAAATAATATTTTAGTTTAGTCATGCAACACAAAATTTTGTGGCGCAGAAGTCCTCTTTAAGCAACACCTTAGACATGATTCAGTAGAGGCCGGTGGCATTAGCATTAGCTAAGTTACAAATTAGCCTTGTTTTGATGGAAATGGGCACTAAGTTACAACTTACGCACTACTAAATTATGTTTTTTTTTGTTGCACCATTATAAGTAGTTAAAGCATAAATCTACATATAAATTAAATATTTACGGAAGCCTCCGATCAGGAGTAACGGTTGGAATAAAATAGCAGACTGAGGCTACGTTTACATTTATCCAGATACATTTGAAAATGCCGTTTTCATTTAAAAACACTCTCCGTCCACACTAGCATTTTCAGACGTTTTCCGATGTATCAGTGTGGATGAGAAACTTTTGGATAATGCCTGAAAATGTTAAATTCACCTTACTGTGCATGTGTAAAACCTCACAAAAGCTCACTGAAATTATACAGACTGAAAAATAAATAATAAAGTTATCGTGCAATTCTTCTGACAGGATAATTTCATTTAGCAAAATATCTCATAATTCACTGATGCATTCAGGTCGCACTCAGTCACCATATGTTTGGTCTAAAACTCAACAGCTCTTATGTATTGCCGCAGCACAGCAAATGTGAGTACATTTTCAAATTTATCCACTTTGGAGAGCGTTTTCAAAACGTTTCATTTTCATTAATAAAAACACTGTCTCAGTGTGGACGGAATTCCAAAATGGATAAGCTTGTTTTATTCAAAAGACATCAATCCTTTAGACATGTATGATGCTGCTGACATTTACACTCACTTAAATTTTAAGAGAGAGAACATTATACAAATATATTACTTCGTTAGCGGTTTACAAAGTAATTAATGTTTTTTTTTTTGTATCAGTATTTATTGATCTCATCAATTTCAAAGACAGTTTCTAAATGTTGAATTATTACATGATTACATAAAAACGACTCTGTGTTACAAAAACGTTAGAACTATCACTTCTGCCACTAAAGATTGGTTTATTAACAATATTCCTGATCAGTTACATCTCCTCAGCATCCCAGATAGCTTAGAGGAACTCGATATTGCGACAGAAACTTTTGACTCTCTCTTTTCCAGCACTTTAGACACAGTTGCTCCTTTGCGCTTAAAGAAGATTAAAGAAAATAGTCCAACGCCATGGTACAATGAGCACACTCTGGCCCTTAAGAGAGCAGCCAGAAAAATGGAGCGCAACTGGAAGAAAACAAAAGACTTTTTTCGAATTTCGTGGAGAGAGAGAGCACGATTGCATAAAGAAAAGCCTTAAAAACTGTTAGATCTGCTTATTTTTCGACTCTCTTACAAGAAAACAAACATATTTGACACAGTGGCTAAATTAACGAGAAATAAAGCTTCTACTTCTGAAGTTTCCAAAGAGCTTTATGAACTTCTTCACTTACAAGATTGATAATATTAGAAAAGATAACTATGCAACCATCTACCACAGTATCACATCAGCCAGTGCATTGTAGTGTCCCTGAGGAAAAAAATCCATTCATTCGTTGCAATAGGAGAGGAAGAATTGTCTAAACTCGTTAAAAGTTTAGATCTCATCTAAATCAACAACATGTATGTTAGACCCTATACCGACTAAGCTACTGAAAGATATCTTCCAGAGGTCATAGATCCTCTTCTTAATGTCATTAATTCATTTTTTCACTAGGATATGTACCGAAAACTTTTAAGCTGGCTATGATTAAACCTCTTAAAAAAAAAAAAAACAGAACTTGATCCTAGAGAATTAGTCAATTACAGGCCGATCTCAAATCTACCCTTTTGTCAAAGACACTAGAAAAAGCAGTATCCTCGCAACTATGTTCCTTTTCAGAAAGAAATGGTATCTGCAAGGATTTCCAGTCAGGATTTAGACCGTACCATAGTACTGAGACAGCTCTCATTAGAGTTACAAATGATTTGCTCTTATCATCCGATCATGGTTGTATCTCTCTATTAGTGTTACTTGATTTTAGCGTTGCATTTGATACCACTGATCACAACATTCTTTTAAATAGACTTGAAAATTATGTTGGCATTATTGGAATTGCATTGGCATGGTTTAAATCATACTTATCTGACCATTGTCAGTTTGTAGCAGTAAATGAAGAAATGTCTTATCGATCACAAGTTCAGTATGGCGTACCACAAGGCTCAGTACTAGGACCGTTGCTGTTCACTCTGTACATGCTACCCTTGAGAGATATCATTAGGAAGCATGGGATTAGTTTTCACTGTTATGCCAGTGATACTCAGCTCTATATCTCTTCGCGCCCCGACGAAACGCACCAAATTAACAGAATGCATATAAAAATAATTTCCTACTACTTAACCCTCTGAGGTCGCGCGTTTTGCCGTATTTTCTTCACATTGTAGCACTATAAACTTAAATTACTCCGTCATTTATGGTCATACAGAAAAAAGAAATATAAAAAAAGAATCTGTGATATTTTTAATTTTGTAGGTGTCCACTTACAATCAAATCAAAACATTGTGCTTTTGTAAAATAAAGAAAATAAACAGGGTGTGCGTTCTGCCTCTCCGTCGCGGTGAACTTGAGCACGTCTATAAACTGAAACAAAACTCAGCGAATACTTAATACAGCGAAATACACATTTATGAGCCATATACCTTTATAAACATTTAAGTGTGTACTTTTAAATGATCGGATTCAAACTGAAAACAAATATTCTCTGTTTAAGTAATTTGTATAAAACCAACAAGATGTCCAGCTTCTCAAACGCTTCCTAATTATTTTTAATTTGACCATGCCCACTCGCGCAAAAGAGATTCACATGCAAATCTCCACATGGAACGCGAACGCACTCATTACCTCAAAAACAAAGCACGAAAAAACTTCACAAGTCTCAACTTTTCGTCGAGTTTGAAAGACGCGCCATGAGCTTACATTGGAATTACCTCAGAAGAAGAAGAACGCGATTTGAAGACAAGAAAGATGTAAGGTAAGAAATTCTTACATATTAGTTTGTTATTGTTGCATAAATTTCACATTGCAGTTGAACTGTTGCTAGATATATGGTGAATATTATAATATTTAGACCCGTGTTTACTGTTACTGTGTTTGTGGATATCTGCTCAAATGTAGATATGTATGTGGTAACCATAATGTTTTATACTTGAGCGCGATCGCGTTTGAATGTATCATATTTGGATCGCGATCGCGTTTGAAAAGCACCAAATGGCTTCATGTTTTTACTATTATCTCATTTCATATCATCATAACAAATGGAAACATTTGAAGTAACATGATAATCAATATATTTTTCTCTAGCTTAGTTGTTACTGAAATATTTTGGAAGATTTATAGGCTGATATGGTTATTGCTATTATTATTTTATGCAGCACAGCGCATAGCTAATGCCTACAAGGCACAACAAACCTGGTGTTCATTATATTATTATATATATGTCCATTCCAACATTATATATGTTGGAAACATTTGTTTGTGTGTGTGTATTCTGTGAATTTAAAAAAGCAATTTTAACCAGAAAAATCTAAAATTTATTCCCAAAATCGTGCAGGCCTATAGTTTCTCTTGATATCAGTATGTTTACTTTTTTTTTCAGGGCCCAGATGCCACTCCTGCTGACTTCAACATTCACATGAGTCTCTGTACATGAACATGGTAAAGTGAAAATCAAACACCTTGGAAATGAAAGGTATGTACAATGTTTTTAGGAATGGCACAAAGGTCTCTGTCTTTGGATAATTGTTTTCAATGAGTGCTTTTTTGTCATTTGTTTTGTATCTTTGGATTATGTTGTGTTGTAAATAAATCCAAAAAATCTAAAAAATCCATTCTTTTTTAAATCTCCTCATTCTTTGTGCAAGGTTGCTCAGAATGATAGGGCCTGATAGCTCCTAATAGGGCCATTAGGGAGTGTCTTTGTCTTTCTCAGATGTGAAAAGCTTACATATTAACGAGCTTAAAGCTTTTTCACACAAAACACGTCGTACAATTTTTAAATCAATATATTGTCTTATCTGAATGAGCAGTCAGGGTGATTTTCACATAGTTTTGGAGCAAATATTCTAGGCTACGTCATACAATTTTCAAAAGTCTTGTGAAGAAATAATCAGTATGGGTTTCATGACCTTATTTCAGTGAGATTTTTTTTTTGTATTTTCACAAACCACGCATAAATGTCATTATCTCAAAACAACAAACTTTTACATACATGCTGCTGATATATTATTGTAGCAGAGTTTGTGCTGAATACAGTGTAATTAGACTTTAGCCATGAAAATGTCACAAGTAACAGAAATAAGCACAAATGTCAGAGCATGTCAGAACACCTCCAAGGCCCAGAAAACACCTCAGACCCCAGAGGGTTAATTCTGAAAAAAAAAAAAAACAGAGTTTCTAATGATTGGACCAAAAACCTCTGCACGTACTAACCTAGAATACTGTCTAACAATTGATGGCTGCCCTGTCAAGTCTTCGTTGTCAATTTGGAACCTGGGTGTGCTCTTTGATACCAATCTTTCATTTGAAAGCCACGTTTCTAGCATCTGTAAAACTGCATTCTTCTTAAAAATATATCTAAATTATGACAAATACTTTCAATGAAAATTGCGGAACAGTTAGTTCATGACCTCAAGGCTAGATTAATGTAATGCTCTAAAGGGTGGTTGCCCTGCATGCATAATAAACAAACTACAGCTGGTCCAAAACGCAGCAGCTAGAGGTCTTACTAGAACCAGGAAGTATGACCAAATTAGCCCGGTTCTGTCAACACTGCATTGGCTCCCTATTAAATATCATATAGATTTTAAAATATTACTGATTACTTACAAAACACAAAATGGTTTATCTCCCCAGTACTTGAGTGAGCTCTTAATGCTTTACAGTCCTTCATGTCTATTGCGATCTGAAAACTCTGGCCAGTTGATAAAACCCAGAATATCAAAATCGACTGCTGGCAGTGGATCCTTTTCCTATTTAGCACCTAAACTCTGGAACAGTCTTCCTAACATTGTACGGGAAGCAGACACATTCTGTCAGTTTAAATCTAGACTAAAAACACATCTCTTTAACCTGGCATACACCATACACATAGAAAATTATACATTCCTATTATTCAAATCAGTTAAATGATTATTAGGCTGCATAAATTAGGTCAGCCTGACCCGGGAACACTTCGAATAACACCCGATGTACCCATTACGTCATAAGAAGAATGGCATTTACGTAGGGGTGTAATGACAACAAGCAGGGCAAAGTCTCTCATCTCAGAAAAACGGACTTTCCTGTCTCTCAGCCGCTATACTCCAGTAGCGTACACTCTTCAATTGCACGCGCTGTATCACTTCACTAAAGCGCAAAAGAAATACGAGCATGCAACGTCGTAAATTAGTAAGTTAAGTTCTTCTAAGTATTGTGTATCACCATGGTAGCCTAATTGTTGTTGTTTCCATAACAAAATGCCACTTAGTGGTTATTTTGTATATTTTCATGACTGTGGTGGCTCATACCAAGACTGTATTAACAAAAACTAGTTTGGGACTGCTATATAGCTTAACCTCGCAGTGCCTACTGTTTATCAGTATTTGTCATATTCGTACAATTTTTTTTTTTTTTTTTCTTTTTTTTATGTTAAGTAAAGGGGGACAGAACTTGTGTGTCAACAATTTTTGTGTAAACAAATGTATTATAATAGGCCTATATAATTCCTAAAAAGTTGGGTCGCGGCTTGATGACCATGGGGAAATGTGGGTCCCATGGCCAAACTATTCAAAACATCATTCAATGTTGTGATAATCGTAATTAATCACAATTACAATATCAAGGGAATAATCGACAATTATTTAATTAATTTGATTAATTTTTGTCATAATCGTGCAGTCCTACTTTATTCAAATAAAATGTGAATGCATTTGACATTAATTGTTGTTTACTTGTTTGTTTATATCCATTATTAATTAATTGATACCTCCAAATTAATTGATACCTGATTCCCTTACAAGAATTTTTGGCTAAAAAGTCACTGAATCGATTTCAAGTCACTGAATCGTTTCGGATCGTATCGTTCTAAATGAACCAATATCGTCCTTGAATCGTATCGACAACCACGAATCGCGATACGAATCAAATCGTTGTTAAAACGAATCGTTACACCCCTACATCTACTGTATGCTAATGTTAGTCTTTCTGCTTATTCCGAGGTTTACTGTAATCA
The DNA here is from genome assembly GCF_964197995.2 of Scardinius erythrophthalmus. NCBI lineage: Eukaryota > Metazoa > Chordata > Actinopteri > Cypriniformes > Leuciscidae > Scardinius > Scardinius erythrophthalmus. The sequence goes on along the minus strand of NC_138245.1, from coordinate 9,210,027 downwards.
GCTGGATCCAGGTCGTATCCAGATCAGATGCGCCTAGACACGACCACAGTGCATGATGTCAGATCGATTGCTCCTGTCTGCCTTGCTGCTGAGTGGTTTGTGTCTGTATGCTTCGTATAGCTTTCTGTTTTGAATATTTATTTACTATCATTCCTTGGTGTTTATATTGCTAAATATAACTTACTCATCACCACACACTGACCTGACATCGCTAGCTTCAATCTAAATCGCTAGCACAACACGCTAGTAATTTGCTAGCCTGTTAACGTGCCATCCGTGCCTGACGTCTTTATTCATTTATTTTTTCTTGCGCCATCCGTGCATGCCATCTTTATTTATTTATTTTTTCTCGCGTGCCTTTTACAAATCCATCAAACAACTGTGGTGAGTAGGATCAGTCAACAAACACGGTGAGTCATGTCATCTTCTCCTCTTATTGTCACTTGCACTTCGTGTCACATGTATAGCATTGCCTTCTCTGTCAGCACAGAATTTACATGTGATAAATTCAGGGAGATAGTCAGGCTGACGGAGAAAATTTCAGAACTAGAGACACGCATCCAAAATTTAATTGAGGATAGTAAGAGTGCAAGGGCTTTAGATACTGCTTTGGATGCATCTTGCTTAGTGAACTCTGTACATTGTTCAGTTCTGGCTGTAAAGCCCGTGCAGTAGGGCAACTGGGTGACCGTGAGATGCCGTAGTCGCGGGACAAAACATCTTCAAAACAGAACAACAAAACCGCTCTTCCGTTCCGATAACAACATTAAACAGGTTCTCCCCACTCAGTGAAACACCCACTGAGATTCCTGTTGAATGTGCCCTAGTTATTGGCGATCCTATTACATGGAACATAAAAATAGAGACACCAGCCACCATAGTCACATGTTTGCCGGGAGCCAGAGCGTCTGACATCAAAGCAAATTTAAAAGTGCTGGCTAATGCTAATCGTAAATTCTCTAAGATTATTATTCACGTCGTCACAAATGATGTTCGACTTCGCCAGTCGGAGATCACCAAAATTAACATTAAAGAGGTGTGAACTCGCAAGTACAATGTCAGGCACAGTAATTTGCTCTGGCCCCCTTCCTGTTTGCAGGAGTGATGAGATACTTAGTAGATTGTCCTCACTCAATGACTGGCTGTCTAAGTGGTTTCCGCAATATAATATAGAATTTATAGACAACTGGAAAAGTTTTTGGAGCAGACCTGACCTGTTGAAAAGAGATGGTATTCATCCCTCCTGGGATGGTGCTGTTCTTGTCTCTAGTAATATGGCACATAGTCTTAGAGCTTAAACATGACAATCTGGGGCTCAGGTCAGTAGGCAGACAGACTGGCTAAACCAACCGTCTGCTAGCTGTCTCACATCACCAAGGTCATATAAATCCCATCACATAGAGACTCTTTCACCTAGATATCATCATATAGAGACTGTGTCTGTTCCCCGAATTAGATACAAAAATACAAAAAATACAAAAAACTCCCAAATCCATTAAATGGTAATAATTTAATTGATGTTCAAAAAAAAAAAAAAAAAAAGATTGTTACAGATGCACAAATGATAAAGCTCGGGTTGCTGAATATTCGTTCCCTTATTTCAAAATCACTTATTGTTAATGATATGATTACAGATTATAACCTAGATGTGCTGTGTTTGACAGAAACCTGGCTAAAACCAAAAAATTACATTACTTTAAATGAGTCCACCCCCCAAGATTACTGTTATAAACATGATCCTCGTCTGAAAGGCAAAGGGGGAGGTGTTTCTGTAATTTATAGTAATATCTTCAGAATTACTAAGAAGTCTAGTTTCAGATATAATTATTTTGATGTGTTGGTGCTTAATGTAACACTATCTAGTGTAAATGATAAATCAAGTTTGAGCCACCAGGGCACCATACAGATGTTATCAAAGGATTTGCTGACTTTCTATCAGAGTTAGTACTAGCTGCAGATAAAGTTGTTGGTGATATTAATATACATGTAGATAACGAAAAAAATGCATTGGGATTGGCATTTAAAGACATTCTGAACTCTATTGGAGTTAGACAACACGTGTAAGGACCCACTCATAATGACCCATTGTCATAATCATACTCTAGATGTAATATTATCACACGGAATCAATGTTGATGTCGTTGAAATTCTGCAGCAGAGTGATGACATATCAGATCATTATATAGTCTTGTGTAAACATCTAGCTATCTGCGATGTGTAAACTTTGCAGCCGACTCCGTGTTACAAATATGTTAGACCTATCACTTCTGCAACTAAAGATTGCTTTATTAATAATATTCCTGATCAGTTTCATCTCCTCATCATCGCAGATAGCTTTTGCGACAGAAACCTTTAACTTTCTCTTTTCCAGCACTTTAGACACAGTTGCTCCGTTGCCCTTAAAGAAGATTAAAGGAAATAGTCCAACGCCGTGGTACAACGAGCACACTCAGGCCCTTTAAGACAGCAGTCAGAAAAATGGAGTGCAACGGGAAGAAAACAAAACTAGTGTCACCATGATGTTCTGTTCATAGACTTTAAGTTTGTTTTCATTCAACACCTGTATTTCCCTGTCTGTTTCCCGCCATCAATCTGTTACCATGGACACTGATCACCTTCCTCACAGCTGCCTATCATTTGTAATCATCATCACTGTGTATTTAAGTTCCTGTCTGTTATCAGTTATTTGTCTGGTATTGTTCGTGTTTCACACGCTGTCTCACCCGTTCGCCTGTTCCTGTATATCAGGAGTTTGTATTATTAAAAAAAGTGTTTGTTACTACTTTCATCTTCGTCATCCTTCCTTCAAGCCGTGACAGAATACCGGACCAAGAAAATGGATAATGTAGAATTCATTGCCCTAGCTCAGAAGTGCCAGGATTTTTTTGTCTTTCACCACGAACTTCTTTTACCTTGCAGTCACCAGCCCCCTCGACGATGAAACCCTGAAGACCCTGTTCTGGATCGGGGCAAACTTCCACCATCCGATCAACCTTCCAGACACCTCTAACCTGAACTGGAAGGAGGCCATCATCAGGTGTCTGGAGAGCGTCGCACCCCGATCCAGAACACAGCCAGACCCAGAGCCCGGATTGCAACCCTCGACCACAGAGAACTTGAGCGTGCCCCCCGCAGATGGAGAGCTAACACCCGCGACGACGCGCCAGCCAGTGCCCGAGATGAAGAGGACAGAGCTGACCCTCGCTCAGGAGGAGAAGCTCCAACAGGAGTCTGACCAGGGGTGTGAGCCCACGACATCTGCAGACGAGGGAACCCAATCGACGGAACACGAGGACTGGCTGATCGACTTCACCGAAGAAACATCGTTTCCCACCCTATCCCATTCTGCAACTGCATCTTCGTTGTTTTTTCACCACTCCAGTGACTGCATCTACCCTACCATCTTACCACCAAGCTCAGCCAGTCCTCCAGCCCCTCTGCTGCTGGATGTCCACAGCCCTGCACCGCCTCTGGGGAGTCCCCTCGACGTCAAGCCGCAGGTCTGTCCTCCATCCGCAGCGCCCGTGCACGAGGATCCCACGGCTCCGCCTCCAGCCTCGGTCCTCTGCACTCCCTCTCGGCCTGTCGACCTGGCGGCTCCGTCTTGGCTCCTCCCACCATCGGCTCCGCCTGAGACCCTTGAACCTTTGACCACATTGGGTTCCCTCGTCCTGCCGGCTCCCCCTTGGGCTGTAAGCACAACCCCCACCTGTGGACGTCGGGTCCTCATACCACCCTCATGGAGTCTGTTTCTGACCGTTTGAGCAAACACATGCACATTTGTGGCCTGCTGGAGGTCATTTTGCAGGGCTCTGGCAGTGTTCCTCCTGCTCCTCCTTGCACAAAGGCGGAAGTAGCGGTCCTGCTGCTGGGTTGTTGCCCTCCTATGGCCTCCTCCACGTCTCCTGATGTACTGGCCTGTCTCCTGGTAGCGCCTCCATGCTCTGGACACTACGCTGACAAACACAGCAAACCTTCTTGCCACAGCTTGCATTGATGTGCCATTCTGGATGAGCTGCACTACCTGAGCCACTTGTGTGGGTTGTAGACTCCGTCTCATGCTACCACTAGAGTGAAAGCACCGCCAGCATTCAAAAGTGACCAAAACATCAGCCAGAAAGCATAGGAACTGAGAAGTGGTCTGTGGTCACCACCTGCAGAACCACTCCTTTATTGGGGGTGTCTTGCTAATTGCCTATAACTTCCACCTATTGTCTATTCCATTTGCACAGCATGTGAAATTGATTGTCAATCAGTGTTGCTTCCTAAGTGGACAGTTTGATTTCGCAGAAGTGCGACTGACTTGGAGTTTAAGTGTTCCCTTTATTTTTTTGAGCAGTGTATATATATATATATATATATATATATATATATATATATATATAATTAACTAAATTAACCCTTTCACGCTGGTCACTACAGTGGACAGCTATTAAAAAAGCATTTTCTTGAATTTGCACGGGTTTTTATGGCAAAGTTGCACATCAGCCTCTTCATTGGACCCTGGTGCATCATCCTATAAATTGCAACCAAGTGGCAAGCCTTTGTGTTTCGATTTTTTCCCCCTCCAAACCAAGATGGCCAAGGGTCAGTCAGACATGCCAAGTTGCTCTGGAATATCCACCCATTCCTTCTATCCTAGGAGACTCTTGTAGGTAAAAAAAAAAATATTGCAGCATCAAGCAATATCTAATCAATCTTAACACAGTAAAATTTTTCCAAGTTTTGATTTTAGATTGAGAGAAAACTCTGATTAATCACATGTCCACTGTAGTGGACGTCATGCATCAACTGCTATGTTTCAGCTACAATTCATAATTATAATGTGAATATTGTTTTTGAAACTTAAAACTTAAAAACTTAATCTGCAGTGACTTTTTTTATACTGTAAATAAATGTATTTGTATTATTAGAATGTAATTTTCATTGACATCGAAAAAAGTCATGTGATTACATAATGTATGAAACTTGTAATGCATTACTTTACTTGTTAGAACAAAAAGTAATCTGATTTCGTAATGCATGTTATTGTAATGCGTTTTTTTACTCATAACATCAAAAAGTAATCTGATTACGTAATGCATGTTACTTGAAATGCGTTTTTTTACTCATAACATCAAAAAGTAATCTTATTTTACGTAATGCATGTTACTTGTAATGTGTTTCCTTACTCATAACATCAAAAAGCAATCTGATTATGTAATGTGCGTTATTGTAATGCGTTTCTTTACTCATAACATCAAAAAGTAATCTGATTACGTAATGCATGTTACTTGTAATGCATTTCTTTACTCGTTACATCAAAAAGTAATCTGATTAGGTAATGCACATTACTTGTAGTTAATTACTTGTTAGATCAAAAAGTAATCTGATTAGGTAATAATAATGCAAAAAAGTTTGTTTCCAGAAGAAAATAGCTTCACAGTCCAGCTCAAGTAAGTTCAGTGATGTTTCATTTTTGTTTTTAAAAAAAGTTATTAACCCTTTCATGCATGAATTATGATAACCTCAGTCAGAAATTTTTCCAAGTTTTGATTTTAGATTGAGAGAAAACTCTGATTAATCACATGTCCACTGTAGTGGACGTCATGCATCAACTGCTATGTTTCAGCTACAATTCATAATTATAATGTGAATATTGTTTTTGAAACTTAAAACTTAAAAACTTAATCTGCAGTGACTTTTTTATACTGTAAATAAATGTATTTGTATTATTAGAATGTAATTTTCATTGACATCGAAAAAAGTCATGTGATTACATAATGTATGAAACTTGTAATGCATTACTTTACTTGTTAGAACAAAAAGTAATCTGATTTCGTAATGCATGTTATTGTAATGCGTTTTTTTAGCCTCTGGGGTCTGAGCTGTTTTTGGGGCCCTTGAGATGTTCTGACATGCCCTGACATTTGTGCTTTTTTCAGTTGCTTATAAACATATTAATGGCAAAGGTGTAAATTCACTCTATAAAGCACAAACAGGGCTACCATAATATGTGAGCCACGTGTATGTACATGTTTTCATTTTTGAGAGAATAATGTTTATGCATGGTTATTGAAAAAACTAAAAACTAAAATTTCTGAAATAAGGCCACAAAACACATAGTAAATATGTGTCAATAAGACTTTTGAATAATGGATGTCCTCGCCTAGTGTTTTTTCTTAAAAATTATGTGAAAATAGTCTTGCTTTATCGTTCACATAAAACCATACATTGATTTAAATTGATGTAAAACAGGTTTTGCTTGGAAAGCCAATATGCGAGGAGGCGTGAACGAGGAGTGGTTTACAACAATGTCCCACCCACTCTGCATAATGACTCTGCATAATTAGCCATTCATTCAGGTGTGACACTGACTGAGCCACAATGCAAAAACAAAAGATATATTTAGAAGAAGACTTATATTGACCATTTAAGATTTTGCTTACATCTATCTTGTAAATATGTTTTGCCATTTTATTAAAAAGGTTACAATTACAACAATAACATTTTCCATTATTATTCCTCACAGCTGCAAGACAGTGTAAACAAGTAATGATCTGAATAAACTTGTGTTTTCTCGCGCTGATATGGGGGCGTTCACAGGATTGCGCGAATTGCCTCAGCCATTTGCGTTTGAATAGCGCGCGCTCTCCGTGGGCGGAGTCACATTACATTTGAATTAGATGTAATTAGCTCGACTGGAATCGCTCTCTTTTAATACAGATTTCACAAGATGAGAATATTTGTTTTTTATATAAATTACTTCATTAAAAAGAAGAGAATTCAAGCTTCATGCCTGTGTGACTGTATGCCTGTTTGACTGAGTATTCGCTGAGTTATTGTTCATTTTCGGACGCGTTTCAGAATGGACTACACTGACAGAGAGAAGGCAGAACTCGCTTCGTGTTTATTTTTCTTTATTTGGCAAAAAGCACAGCACTTTGTTTTTATTGTGAGTATACACAAAAATAATACACATTTAACAGAATCGATTGATGTATGAAACTTGTTTTGTAAAATCAAAGTCAAAAGAGTATTTCGGGTCTCAATTCAACTCATAAGGAAAAAAGCGAGCAGATCACGCCGGCGTGATCTCCGACCTCTGAGGGTTAAAGGTGCTTTGAAAAATCTGTATTGTAAAAAGCGCTATATAAATAAATGCAATTTGACTTGACTTGATATAAATATTACGTTATTCATGAGGTAAAATAAGTTACAATGTAGGATAGACTGAAATTCACAGCATTTCATAAACTTCTGCTAACGTATTTGAAGGCTGGATTGGGGACAGGGTTGGGGAGTAACGGAATACATGTAACGGCGTTATGTAATCAGGATACAAAAATCCAATAACTGTAATCCGTTACAGTTACGTCAAAAAACGTTGTAATCAGATTATAGTTACATTTTGAAAAAAGGGGGAATACTTTCAGGATTACAATGGTTTCATTTGAAACTAAATAAATAAGTATTTTGGCATAATAACACTATATTAAGCGCTGCTTGATTATACTGTAGTTCCTGGTTCTGTTGCCAGTAATGACTCACGTGTGCCACGCGCTGGTGCATGCGCAAATAACAGCCTTCTACAATCTCCTCAGACACAGACTGAATCACTGCTAGTAGAAACGATGCTGCCTGCGGGTAAAATCACTTTTAATTCATGGAAATTCCGCTGCTGTTTTGTAGAAATTAGGAGAGTAGCTTTTTTTTAGTACCCAAAATGTCCTTTCTTAATCTTTTCTCACGTAAAGGGATGTTCGCTGTCTAGGTAACGTAGGGGAACTCCTGCCAACGCCCCAAGTTCAGTCAGGCAAATTAAAAAAGATCACGGCTTTAGTCAACATGTAATCCTATTTTAAAATAAACTATTTTACACAACTAAATGTTGTGTTTTTATTTTTTAGTTAAAAATTAGTTAAAAATAAAACAAAATAATCTGTAATACCATACATTAGCCACTAGATGTCTGTATAGCCCTTTACATAAATATATATATTCAGGCCTGTGTGTATATTTTGCAAATCCTTAATAAATAAAAGTTTTTTTTTTTTTTTATAATATTTCTTCTTGCTTGACTTTATTTATATACGTGACCTTGAAGTAATCCAAAAGTAATCAGTTACATTACTTTCATATTATAGTACTTGGATTACGTTACTGAATACTTTCCTGATTGGGGATAAACGTCAAATTGTATGTGACTACGCATTTACAGAGAGCTTACAACCTACTAGCTACATTCTGCCTTAAGAACAAATGGTGCAACCGAATAAAGTACAGAGTTAGTTACAAACTAACTAGTAGACTAAGCCTCTGTGGTTACAATCCAATTTAAGTAAGAACTTATGAATGGCCAGTACAACCCTACCCTGATTAAAATGCTTTCGCTACCATTCAAATAGACCGCTGCAAACCTGTTGCCTGTTGGCAAAATTCACCTTTTTTTAATGAAAAATATTTATGGTAAAGGAGTGGTAAAATATGTTCAAAATTGGTTTTATCTTCTTTCATTCAATGACATTTTATTACTGTATGCTTTTTCGAATACTACCTTTCATGCAGTGTGTATAGCCATGCAGTGTGTATAGCTGTAAAAGGTCTGCAAAGTGCACAACAAATAAACTTATTGTCTCCTAAAAGAAATAATTGATTCTGAACTGCCGAAACGAGTCATGAACTGCCGAAACGAGTCATCAGCAAGTCTAGTTTTACATCTTGCTACATAGGCCTACATAAAAATGTAACAAATTTGCATAATGCCAGCGTTTGATCTTCATTGGATGCCTGTGAAGAACACCTACTTTGACCCGCATTCAAACACAGTTGTAGCTGAGACTGGAAGAGTTTGGCTCGTGTTATCGACATCTCGAGACGACGCTGTTTCAGCTCTGCAAATCCACTTTGCATGCATTTCAAAAGGATGAGGATTCACGCTGAAATGGTAAAATTGACGCCATCATTGCTATTCGTGTGACTGTATACCTGGAACAACATTCCTGTCCAAAAACTTAGTCCTAATGCTATCCCTACCCCTAAACCTAACCCTACCCCTAAACCTAACCCTACACTGTAAAAAAAAAAAAAAAAAAAAAAAAAACGGTAATTGTGCAGTACAAAAAAAAAGGCAGCTACGGTTGCCAGAAATGTACCATAAATAACACGGTAGCAACATTTTAGGTTTTACAGACTTACCTAAAATTTACAGTAAAAACAACTTATTTCATTAACTGATATAATGTTACTTTACCAACCTCCTGAAGTACTAACTTGAAATCTGTTTTGTACCTTTGTAATACACTGACAGTGACAACCACCAATAACTTTCTGTTAACCAATTAACACATATATATATATATATATATATATATATTATATTATATTATCGTAGCATTTTTACATCATTTACATCATCATTTTTTTACAGTGTACCCATAGTGTACCCATAACTTATCTCTAAAATCAGAGGGAAACGATAGGTGAATGACACTGATGTAGCACCTTAACCCTGTTGTAAGCCTAAACTTGATATTAACTGTAAACTTGTCCCTCAGATCTGATTGGTTGTTTGGAATTTTGTTCCAGGTTCAACAAGGATGATGATCCAGGTACATGTTCTACTTGGTGAAATCACGTAAACCCGCTGTAAGCGGTAGCCTAATCACAACAAACCAATCAGAGCAATAGATTCAAGGAAAGGAAGGGTTCAGAAAGACTGAATCTTTGAATGAAGTGCTTTCAGACTCTTTGAGAAATGAGGTGATATGCAATGTATATTATGAGAAAATGTTTGACCTTAGATGCAGGAAAATGTATTGTAGGAGACATAATAGCATAATAGGGCACTTTAAATCCATATAATGCTGACTTTTGCAAAAATGCCTATGCAAACAAAGATGACGTCCAATTTATCCTTGCTGTGTACAAACTTTATGGTCTAAATCAGGGGTCACCAAACTTTTTTCTCTGGGGGCCACATTACCGTTCCTGACTGTGATGGGGGGCCGGGGCCGGGTCAGCTATATAACATAGAATTGTATGACCCAGACCAAAATGACCACCAGCAGGCCTCATTGTGTAGTAGAGATTACTAGCCTGGCACAGCCATCCCCACTACTATATCCACACTACTATATCAACACTTGATTCCTGGCACATATTTGTTTATCTTTACTAGTGGTTTGCAAAAGTTGTAATCGAGTCTTCACACTTTGTTTTATTTAAAGTTATTCTTCACAAATAATTGTTGGTCCACTGTTCTTTGAAAGCTCTGCACTCTCTTTTAGGGGTGGAACGGTACACAGAAGTCACGGTTCGGTTCATACCTCGGTTCAGACATCACGGTTGGGTACAATGAAGGGAAAAGCAAAACAAAAATGCAGAAGGCTTGTGCATGTCTCAGGCTGGACCACCAAAAGAAAAATAAATGTCTTAAGCCTTGTATTTTTTTTTTTTATATAAGTTTTATTAAAGTAAAGGCATAGAACCAGTTTATTTGTAATGCACTGACAATAGTTTTATATAATTAGTTCATTAATTCAATTAATAAAAATACCTTGATATGTTTGGTAATTGTACCTGAATTAATTGAAAATTAATTTGCTACATTTCAGATTAATATATTTGTTTTCCCTAAAAATGTAATTAACAGTAACTTAAACACTTTGCAGCAGTTTGAATGATGTCCTGCATAAACTAAATGACGGAGTATGTTTTTATGTTTCCACTGTTCGATCGCGGCCGCGCCACACACACACACACACACACACACACACACACACACACACACACACACACACACAAATATTAGTAAACACTTTGCGACTTTTCGATCGCGCCCACACCTCTCTCTCAACATATTCCAGCATTGCAATCTTTACCTCGCAGCCTGCTTCAGAGCTTCAGAGCTAAGGCGGAGCTACAGATTAGGTGTCCCTAAGAATCCGCATATCTAACAGTAGTTCCGCATTACATTAATTAAATTGCACGCAAGTTTTATTTATTTTTATACCGTGTATTCTCCGTGTAAATGTATGCACCAAACTGTGACGCCCGTACCATGACGTACCGTCCATGACGACTTTTGGGGATTGCCTCAAAGGGCCGGTTCAAGTAGTGGGGGGCAGAGGGGCTGGGGGGCCAGTCAAAGGGGGGTGGCGGGCCTGAGTCGGCCCGCAGGCCTTAGTTTGGTGACCCCTGGTCTAAATTAATTGGTAAGCTTCAGAATACACTGAACCTTTTTTCACCTCTCATGAGTTTGCAAGTATGTCAACAACTTTGCTGTAGTCCAGTTTTGTATTGCTGTCAGAGAAGAAGTAGTCTATTGTACCATTGGTCATAAGCCAAACTTATTGCTGGTCAAGGAAAAGAAGACTGAGTACACATACCTGGCTACAATCTATTGTCGGACTCCCGAGGAAATTGTTACAAGCTCAATTCAATATATGGTGAAACATAGCAATATATCCTTTTTCAAATTAGCTGAGTAAGTCAGGTTTTATTCTATAGGTGAATTTTGGTCTAAAGTAAAGCTTAACCTCAAATTACTCCTTCCTACAGTTGCAAATAATCTGCACCCTTTTAATTAAAATCTCTCATTTAAGACCCTTTTTGGCTCTTCCAACCACCATGGAGGGGGGAACCCATGGCTGCTTACTTTTCCTAAGCGGCCGCAGCTTCAGCGTCTGTTTTACATATGAGTTGAGTGTATACTGTCAGTTGGCTCTAGTGAGCTGTCCAGCTTTAAGGGTGTGAGACAGAGCCAATGAAAACAGCATGTCTTTCAGTGGCTTCTTTCCAAAATGCAATTTAGTGTGTAATCTATGGAAATCTGCTCGGGAACGCGCTGTATGAGGTAGACAGATGATTATGCTTAATGTGCGTGCAGCAAATATTGTGAGAAAGACTGCATTCAGCCAGAAACAAACTGTTTTCAAGAATTCCATGGTAACCTAACTCTGTAACTGAAAAGATATTACAAAAGCAGTCGCTAAATATAATGGACCAAACGCAAGAGTGATATTTGAGTCTTTTCAGGCATAATCGTACACCCAAAAAATCTCACCTACTGAGTTTCAGAGGCTGAAGCCAGAATGGCATACTTCACTTCACTAATGCCTTCCACCACTACTGGGGCATAGGCCGTCTACAAGGGATCTCCAAGAGTCTCTGTCCTGGGCTGGTTCCAGGTCATCTTCATGATCTTAAGTTCTGTGTCCAGTTCTTGGCGCCATGTGTTTCTTGGTCTGCCTCTTTTCCGCGTGCCCTGTAGGTTCCATGTTAGGGCTTGCCTGGTGATGTTATCTGTTGGCTTACTTAAAGTGTGCCCTATCCATCTCCAAAGTCATATTTTAATTTCTTCTTCTACAGGCATCTGGTTGGTTACCAGAACCAGAATGGCATATTTCCATACTATCCTTACTTGACCTGTTAATACTAACACATACTATTCTATTCTATTATCAGAATTTCAGATGTTGTGCCTTGATGTCGATGTGCTCCCCACAAGGCTATGGCTCTGACAGAGGTTTCTCTAAGCTCAGGATACTAAATGGTGATTCTCTTACATTCCCTTATTCTCTTGACCTAGCATACACATAACACCTTAAAAAACTTCTATAATTCAATGTTAGGCTGCATAGATTAGGTCAGCCGGAACCGGGAACACTCCCCATAAATGCACTCGTTACATCGTAAAAAGAATGGCGTCTACACTAATATTAGACTCTCTGTTTATCCCGAGGTTTACCGCAGTCTGCCGGATCCAGGCCGTATCCAGATCTGATGAAGGACCTGCGCCTGGACACAACGACAACACAGTCCTGAAGTGTCAACTAGTCTCTCCCCTATGAAGGCCTCCTTCCCCTTCCCTTTACCCCTGTACAGATAAAACGTTGTCAAAATAGTTCCGGTTCACATGGCTACTCGGAAGTGATACATAATTCTGTATTATACATTTTTAAGGCCAGACAAGTAATTTGTTTTGGTCAATTTGTAAAGAAAGATTACACGCCTACACGCACATATATTCAAACACGCATACCTATAGACTAAACACGTAATACACATGTGCACACCATACATATATATATATATATACAGGTCAAAAGTTTGGAAACATTACGTTTTTTTTATATTTTTGAGTCTCTAATGCTTATCAAGGCTGTGTTTATTTGATCAAAAAAAAAAAAGTAATATTGTGAAATATTACAACTTAAAATAATAGTTTTCTTTTCGAATATATTTTAAAAAATTATTTATTCCTGTGATGCAAAGCTGAATTTTCAGCATCATTACTCCCAGGGCCGTTTGAAGGAATTTAGGGGCCCCAAGCAAAATGGACAATAAAAAACATATTATAATATGTAACCATATTCCGTCCGTTCGAAAAAAAAGTTGCACTAACTGTTTGATACAAGCAGCATTTGCCGTCAGGCAGGTAGCTAACATAAACATATTTTTTCTAGCCTACCTGCTGCAAAATTACACCATTTGTACAAGACAAGTGGAGCTATTTTATCCAGTGTAATTTATCACTTACCACTAGGGGTGTAACAAAATTCACGGTTTGGTTCAATACGATACACATGTGTTACGGTTTGGTATGTTTTCGATACAGCAAAAAGAAAGAAATGCCCATTTCCTTGATTTATTTATTTTTCTTCTTTTTTTAATTAAAATTAGCATCATAAAATATGATTTCTTTTTACTTTGAGCAATTCTGGAGCTATAATTGACTCTTCTTAGGAGCATATAGGCTAAAACAAAACAGCTCCTTGGAAAAAAATAAATGTAATATTGTAGTAGTTATAAACAAATGTTTATTTTAGTTAAGATTAACATTTGAGGGCATTGTATTCATAATGTCAAAATAAAACCGACGTAATGTTACTTGAAGGCATTATAGCCTACTATTCCTGCCAAACTATGTGAATGTTTCTCACTAGATCTCGCAGCGATGTTATTACTTCTGTGGCGAATTCAAATGCTTTCTTTACTGGATCTCTTATTAGTGCTGTGCAGTAACAGTGTCGCATGATCACGATCGGCTCGCGCTGCACTGGTCCAAACTGATAAACAACGGTCCGTCAACCACACAATAACGAGTAGCTCAGTTTCGTTCCGCTTACAGTAGGCTACGTTTGCCATTTGATGTTGGGCAATGTTGTGGTCGCGCCGGCGTCTCTACATTATGAGCGCGTTTGCCACGCGCAACGCGCCTACATTTGAAATAACGAAATTTTGGTCGGCAGGAAAAATGATCCAACGAACGGTTCAATACGAATATGTGTATCGTTACACCCCTACTTACCACTATCTTGTTTTTTCTTATCCTCCTCTTCCTTTCTCTTCATTCTTTTCTGGCTTCCTGAAGCATAATTCCGCTTCATGATGACTGCCGAGGAGTTTTTGTATTTTGCCGGCAGCAGAGATCACGTGGTTGGCAGTCTATTCAGCTGCTGTCAGCGACTACTGAGAGGGGCCCCCTTGAGGGGGATCCCGATAACAGTGTCATTGCACTTTACTGCATTGACTATCAAAGGGGCGCTCACACAGTTTGTCGTTGCATTTTATTCTTAACCAGTCGTTGTCTTGGGGCCCCAGGCCAGCTCGGGGCCCCAAGCAATTGCTTGGTTTGCCAGCCTTGTCGCGACGGGCCTGATTACTCCAGTCTTCAGTGTCACATGTGACATCCAGTCTATCACATGATCCTTTAGAAATCATTCTAATATTCTGATTTATTAAGAGTGTTGGAAACAGTTCTGCTGCCTAATATATTTGATGAATAAAAGGTTAAAAAGAACTGCATTTATTCAAAATAAAAAACATATTTTCTTTTTGTACTTTTTATTCATCAAAGTATCCTAAAAAAGTATCACAGGTTATGAAAAAATATTAAGCAGCAGAACTGTTTCCAATTTTGATAATGAATCATCATATTAGAAATGATTTCTAAAGGATCATGTGATAGACTGGAGTAATGATCCTGAAAATTCAGCTTTGCATCACAGAAATAAATGATAATTTAAAGTATAATAAATTGAAAACCAATTATTTTAAATTGTAATAATATATCACAGTATTAATGCTAAGACGGCGCTACCATCAAAAGCCTGCCGCACGACTTCAGCTATGCACGGTCGCGCTTACACCGCCGCTGGGCAGGCTGTATCTGCGCTACATTCTATGGCCATCCTGCAGATCTTCCAAGCCAACCTTCTCCGTAAACTGGATGAGGAAGGACCGGAAGCTATCAGCGTGCCGGACCTGAGGAGCGCTACAGATCTTGCCCTTCGCGCCACTAAGTCCGCTGCACAGGCCATAGGGCGGAGAATGGCTCTCTCACTGTAGCTGAGAGACACTTGTGGCTTACACTATCCGAGATGTCGGATTCGGAGCGCACCGCATTCCTCGACGCCCCCATCTCCTCTGCCGGCCTCTTTGGATCATCCGTTAAGGATTTCGCGGATAGATTTTATATAGATGCTGAGGTGCAGAAAACGTCACAGACCATGAAACATTTTTTGCCTAAGCGCTCCAGTTCCGCAGCAGGTCGCTCTAAACAGCTGTCTGATCGAAGCTCCCAGCGGCAGCCACAGCCCACCGCCGCCACTTCACAGCGCCGACAGGCCCGGGACCCGAGACCGCGCTCTCGCTCTGCTAGCCGCCGCCCCCCTCCGCGTGGGCCCTGGCCTAAGATCGAGATAAAGCCAGAGGCCTCAAAGTCTTCCTAGCCCGCCTAGGAAAACGACGGTGTTCAAGTCTCGCTGCGGCCAGACTTCCACCAAAACTTCTCGCTCGTTCAGTTCCAGAAAATGCGACTGTTCCAGTGTATTTAGCAGAAAACAAGCCGGTACTACAGCCCATTTGCCTGCACACAAACGCCGTTTTTACGGCGACCCAGATAAATAAAAAAGAGTGTATTTTCTGGTTTTCCGGCCAAGGCGGATGGTGTTATGAGTGTAGTAAAAATGCCCACAGCCCAGTGCTCATTCCTACACACAAGCACAGCCCGCCACACAGGGCTCGCACACATAAAATCGACTCGTGTCAGTTGTGCATTAAATGAAGTGAATGTGTCCACGACCCAGTGCCCACAAACACTACACACTGCATGTCTCACGGTTTCTGTAAAAACGAAACCAATGCACATACAGTCTGCTCAAGCAGACAGTGTTTTCAGTGTAGTAAATGTGCCCGCTGTCCCGCACCCACATTCACTCACAGACATGACAAGCCCTACGGGGTTCGCCCCGCTCGCTCTCTCTCAGCAAACCGCCATAGGAGAGTCGAGCGCGGGCAGGCTGCCCGCTGTGATCAGCGTGCCCCCCGCCTCGAACGCTGCAAGCACGGCGTCTATGTTACAGCATACCGATGCTCTCCGGTCGCCATCATGTCGCGGCCAGAGCCTAGATCTCATTCAGCCCCTAGCTATTCATGCGAGTGCATGGGCAAAGCTCCCTGGGGTATCAGAATGGGTGCTGAACATTATAAAAAGAGGCTATTCGCTACAGTTCGCTCAATGCCCCCGCCGTTATGCGGCGCAAATCGAAACTATGGTGGAAAAGGAAGTAGCACATCTACTTCGGGCCGAAATAGCGAAACTATTGAGCAAAGGGGCCATAGAGACTTTATCTCAAGCTCAGAGCGAAGGGGGGCTATAAAGCAGATATTTCCTGGTACCGAAAAAAGACGGGGGTCTCAGACCCATTCTAGATCTAAGACAGCTGAACAAAGTGCTTTTGAAACGCCGGTTCAGAATGCTCACCACCAGGAAAATCCTCTCGCAAATTCGCCAAGGGGACTGGTTTATGTCAATAGATCTGAAGGATGCGTATTTTCAAATACAAATAGCGTCATGTCCCAGGCGATTTTTGAGATTCGCCTTCGAGGGCCAGGCATATCAATACACAGTCCTGCCGTTTGGCCTGTCCCTAGCACCCCGTACATTCACAATGTGCATGGACGCGGCGCTTGCACCCCTGAAACTTCGGGGCAAGCAAGTTTTGAATTAATTGGACGATTGGCTGATTCTAGCTCGATCACACTCAGAGCTCATAGAACACAGGACCATATTACTCGAACATCTCGAGAATCTAGGTCTCAAAGTCAATTGGGCGAAGAGCTCACTGTCTCCCAGTCAGAGAATATCTTTTCTGGGCACAGAACTGGACTTGCTGTCTATGACAGCACAGCTATCACCACAGCGCAGACTGAATATTCAGCGCATGACGGAATCCTTCCACTGCAACACTATAGTCCCACTCAGACAGTTTCAGAGGATGCTGGGTCTCATGGCCTCAGCATCATCAGTACTCCAGTTGGGTCTGCTTCGCATGCGCCCACTGCAGTTCTGGCTAAAAGCGCGAGTACCGCGTCGAGCATGGACTTCCGGTCTTTTCCGCCTCAAGGTCGATCAGAAATGCGTCTCAGCTCTGAAACCTTGGAGAGCAACCGACTGGTACCGGTCAGGTGTAAGCCTGGGGACTTCCTCGAGTGTGAAGGTGGTGTCTACGGACTCCTCCACCTCGGGATGGGGAGCGCTGCTCGAGGGCAGACCGTTCTTCGGCCAGTGGTCAGAACGGGAAAAGCTTCTACACATAAACTGCTTGGAAATGATGGCAGTCGACAACGCACTGAGGCGTTTTTGTCACCAGATAAAAGGACACCACGTCCTGATCGGTGGTGGCCTATATAAATCGCTTAGGAGGTATCAGGTCCCGAAACCTCTACAGGCTGACGGAGCGCCTCCTGGTCTGGGCTCAACACAATCTGCGCTCGCTGAGAGCAGCGCACGTGCCAGGCCACCTGAATATGGGACCAGACAGACTGTCCAGGAACAATGTTCCGGCAGGAGAATGGTCTCTATACCCGCAGACAGTCCAACTGACAGACAGTCGGCAGAGCGAAGGTAGACCTATTTGCGTCTCAGGAGAACGCTCACTGTCCTGAGTTTTTCTCCAAGAGCAGGGATGCACTGGCCCACATCTGGCCCCGCTGCCCGCTCTATGCTTTTCCCCCGTCACGCTTCTACCTCAGGTATTAGAGCGAATCATGGAAAACTCAGTGCTACTTGTGGCTCCGTTCTGGACGAACCAAGCTTGGTTCCCGGTTCTGATGCAGCTGACGAGCACTGCCCCATGGCCGATACCAGTGAGGAGGGACCTCCTCTCTCAGGCCAAAGGCTCGATCTGGCATCCTCGCCCAGAGCTTTGGTCCCTACATGCGTGGGCCATCAACGGGTACCCGCTAACCTCCCGGTGGGAGTGTTAAACGCGATTATGCAGGCTAGAGCCCCGTCTACTAGATGGCTCTATTCCTCGAAATGGTCTGTGTTCTCTGGCTGGTGCACAGCTCGTGGCATATCACCCTCAGACTGTGGGGTGACGGAGGTTCTCTCTTTCCTGCAAGAGCTACTGGATAAGGGCAGAACCCCATCCACGCTCAAGGTTTACGTGGCGGCCATAGCAGCGTTCACTAAACCATCGCTCGGCCAGTTATTTGGAAGGAACGATCTGGTCATTTGCTTCCTTAGAGGAGCTAAGAGGCTGAATCCTCCCAGACCTCCCTCAGTTCCCATGTGGGACCTTTCTACGGTTTTGGAAGCCATGAAAGGGGCCCCATTCGAGCCAGCCCAATCAATAGATATCAAACACTTGTCTTTCAAGACAGTGTTTCTTCTGACTCTCGCTTCAGTAAAGCATATAGGGGACTTGCAAGCGCTCTCAGTGAGCGCGATGTGTATGGAATTTGGGCCTAATGACTCGAAAGTCATACTCAAACCAAGGCACGGGTATGTTCCTAAATCCCTCAATACACCGTTTAGGGCACAGATGATTTCCTTGTCGGCCCTGCCGGCCTCTAATGAGGAAAGGGATGCAAGCTTCCTTTGCCCGGTCAGGGCTTTAAGGGCTTATGTGTCTCGCTCGTCTGTCAGACAGACGGAGCAGCTCTTTGTTTCATTCAGCGGACATTCTAAGGGACTTGCTGCGTCGAAACAGAGCCTATCCAGATGGATAGTTGATGCTATAGCGCTGGCTTACACTTCTAAGGGCCTGCAGTGCCCGTTAGGTGTCAGAGCGCACTCCACAAGAGGCATGGCCTCGTCGTGGGCTTGGTCTAGCGGGATTGCCTTGCAAGATATCTGTATGGCGGCAGGCTGGGCCTCCCCGTCTACATTTATAAGGTTTTATAACCTAGAAGTTCCCGTCTTGCAGGCTAAGCTGTTTTCGGTCTAATGTAAGACCCTTAATATTCATCAGTTTAGGCAGAGTTTTCGCTCTGACTGTGTGGTACACTTGATATAATTTGCTCCTAATAGGACGCTACTTATTACGGGAACGATGCTATTTTAGCCCCTCTTTCCCAGACTCTCTGCGAGTCCCTGGTGATCATGCACTATATGAGCCCCGGGTACCTACCCTTGGGACTTTAGTGTTGGATCTTAGCACGCACGGCGTTTTACACTGTGTTCCCCTAGCGTAAGCTATTACACAGTACGAGAGACCTCTCATAAGAGAACGTACTCGGTTACTAACGTAACCTCGGTTCTCTCTAGAAGAGGGAACGAGTACTGTGTATCTTTGCCGTGCATGCATCACGCTCCGGTTCGCTTCGGCGATGAAAAACCAGATTCTCCAGCCTGTCGAGCTATATTTATAGGCCCAAGCCACGCCCGTTTCGGCGGGACGTGACGTAGTGGGCGCGAAGCACCCTCATTAGATTTGACGTTACGAGGGGCCTCTCTCGATAAGCTGCTGCAGTTGCCGCAGGGCAGCCAATGGGCGCGCAAGCCGTCTCGCCTATGTCTGCATGCTGCCGCAACGCGTTTTACATTATTACAAAATTAAGGATAATTTTTGGCTTCAATATCTCGCGGAAAAGAGTTTTTCCCTAGCGTAAGCTATTATGCGGTACTGGTTCCCTCTTCTAGAGAGAACCGAGGTTACGTTAGTAACCGAGTACGTTTCCAAACTTCTGACCTGTACTGTATATATATATGTAGTGGGTTTGTAGTGGGGATGTATATGTGTTTTTTCTTTTAGTTTGATTGACGTCATGGCAGAATGCGTTTAGCGTAATTTCCGCTTAAGGAAGTTAAAAGAGGCGTGGCACATTATTGTGGGAGACGCACATGGTTGTTTGGCGTGGCATTGCTGTACGCGGGAAGAGCTTTTGAATCTGCATGCCGAAGCTATCGCCTGCTAGTGTATGTTGCCAATAATCCCCGGGTAGGTCATGCGATTTATTATGTATGATAAAAGCGGAGTATTGATTGTTCCTGAGTATCCATGTTGCATGTGTTATAGTAACAAACCTGAAATCACGGTCATTCACGTGGAGTGCACGCCTCATACTAATCAGCTTTCCTGTCCATGTTGCTGGTGACGAGGGAGGGGTAGGTTGTTTGATTTTATTACGTATAAGGGAAAATGAGCATTGTTTTAAGCATGTGTTATGTGTTATAGTAACAAACCTGAAATCCCGGTCATTCATGTGGAGTTGTACGCCTCATATTAATCAGCTTTCTGTCCATGTTGCTAGTGACGAGGGAGGGGTAGGTTGTTCGATTTTTACTACGTACAAGAGAAAATAGAGTATTGTGTTGAGCATGTGTTGTATGTGTTATAGTAACAAACCTGAAACCACGGTCATGCACGTGGAGCTGTACGTCTCATATTCAGCAGCATCGTGTTCGTGATTTGTGACACATGGTGCAGGTAGTGAAATGTTTTATGTGGTTTTATATTTGTATAGAGATTTATAAATGAAAGGTATAGTCTAGATGTTATTTGTATATTCCAATGTTATACAAATGTAGGTGTGTTAAACATGTATTATGTGTTGACAGATTATCCGGCAGCCGATGGCACTAGACCACTGCTTTTTCCCAGTACTTTGTTTGTAATTGAGTTTTTTTTTTTTGTATTTGTTTTGGATCAGAAGTACTGAAACTTCGTTTTCTTTGGTTGATTGTTGTATTGTATATTGTGATTATTATTTCTTTTTTTGTTTCTTTATTTAACTTTGCCTAGAAGTATTGTAAACTTCGTTTTCTTTGGTTGATTGTTGTATTGTATATTGTGATTATTATTTCTTTTCTTTTTTTTGTTTTCTTTATTTAACTTTGTTTGGCCATTTTAGGGGGCTGAGTAGGCTACTGGAAGCAGCTATATTTTCCATCTTAGGAGGTGGTGTGATGCAGTGATAACACTATTTTTGGATTGCTGTGGTTGTATATTTCAATCAACGCGTGTGTTACAATTTTCCCGGGTTGCACTTAAATAAGTGGAGATCGTTGCTTCCAGCCCAAGACTTGTATACCTGATTCAATCTGGTCGTCCTCCTTATTATGGCCATTTCATTTGTTTGTATTGGGTGTATGATTATGATGTTTAGTATTTGCTCCCAGTAAATGTTTTAAGAGTCATTGTAGAGAAATAAAGACCGTGTACCTCACTATTGCCTATACTTTCATTTAATTGAACGACTTGAGCGAGTTTAATTCCCCACTAATTATAGACGGCAGAGGTCCGCCTTGTTACATATATATATTTTTTTTGGAAACTAATTCAAGGTTTGCGTTCTCAAGCCACCAGGCACTGTTGTTGTGCGAATGAGCGGGCCGGAGCGCGTTAAGGGTTTTCTGTTAGAACAGTGTTGTGTCAGCAGCCCCTAAGCTAATAACTAATGCTCTTTGCAACTGAAGTGAATCGATCAAAACTAACTTTAGCTGGACAATAACTTTCCTCTAGAGCTGCTGTAAAGCCAAAACAATCTCTGTTACTTTAATTTCCTATTATCACTGTAAAACTGCTTTGAAACAGTCCATATTGTTAAAAGAGCTATATAAATGAAGGTGACTTGACTTGACTTATATGTCTCATTTAGATAACAGCTTTGTATTCAATTTTATTTTCAATCAAAAATCTCCATTTGATGTTAAAGTAACCTATATATTTTTTTTCTCCAGGAGAAACATTTGAGATATTAAAGAGATCTTATTTAGATTTTTTCTTTTCTCTGGGGGCTGAAATGCAAGATATTATTCTAGAGTCTGAAAGCTTGATTTCCTCCTTTTATCTGGATTAATAAATAAAACCAGACATAGAATTTCAATGCTTTTCTAAAGAGATAGATGTTTTAAGACTAGTACATTGCACACACATTGCTCCTAAATAGTTATTATTAGGTATTAGTGGATTTGAATTGAATTTCAACATTTGGAATGATTTGCAAAAATAATGTGTTTGAATTGGATGGCAAACCCTTTAAATGGAGGTTTTAGATGCATAGATTTATGGCATACATGTGTGTGTTTTAAATGCTGCTCTGATAGGACTCTTCTATAGATCCACAAAAGGCCAGTCTGATGTAATTTTACATTAATCTTTACTTTTACTTAAATGAAGGTGACTTGACTTGACTTATATGTCTCATTTAGATAACAGCTTTGTATTCAATTTTATTTTAGGAGAAACGGGTTACATTTTAAATGTTTAACATTCCTAATATTGTAAATACTAAAACTATCATTTAAAAACCATTATACATTTCAGAATATTAAGGGTTAATTGTTTAAATTTATATTCAATGCCCAGTATTGTATATGCAGCACATTTTCCAAACATTACACATTTCATAAATGAGGTTACATTAACATCGAATGGAAACTTTTGTTTGAGTCTCCTGCTTCTCACACTTGCATCCTGAGACAAAAACTCTAACACTCTCCTTTAAAAGTTTCAGATTTGTAAGCAATTTAATGTGCCTTTCAGCAAAGAAAGCTCCAGGGTTACTGTTCCTGTAGTATGACCTCTGTAAGTAATTTTTGATAAAGGAATCGGGTACATTACTATTTCCAAGAACAAATGATACACATAACCTGTACTCTATTCCCTTATATTCTCTTCTCTTATTCTAAACTGTGCTCTATTATCTTATTGTTTGTTAGCAATTAAGAGTAAAGTTAACCTTATTTCTGCACAACTTCACTCTTCATATAGGCTTAAACTTTGTATTTATGGATTGTTTTTTTTACTTTAGTGCCTTACAAATACTTGACTTGTTGCACAATTTGTAAAGTTGTTAAGGTCTCTTCTAAACTTTAAAAGAGATAATTGTGAGAGCTTCTCTAGCTGAGAAAAGTCTGAGCCTATCTGTGATGTTGTTGATATATTGTCTGAAACTTTGGAGGAAACAAATATGAAACCCTGGGAGTCTTTAGTTTAGGAGAAAAATCTGAGCCCAATGTATTTTGTTGAGTTTTCTTCTAAACTTTAAGAGACAAATATGAGAGCTCCAGTTTCCCTAGCTGAGGAGAAAAATCTGAGCACAGTATGTAATGTTCTTGAGGTCTCTTCTGAATCTTTAGAGGAGACAAATTTGAGACCACCAGAGTCTCTTTGTAAGGAGAAAAATATGAGCACAGTGTGTGATGTTGTTGAGGTCTCTTCTGAAACTTTAGAGGAGACAAATGTGAGCGATCTAGTTTCTGTTGCTAAGGAGAAAAATATGAACATAGTGTGTGATGTTGTTGAGGTCTCTTTGGAATCTTTAGAGGATACAAATGTGAGTGATCCAGTGTCTTTAGGTAAGGAGAAAAATATGAGAACAGTGTGTGATGTTTTTGAGATATCTTCTGAATCTTTAGAGGTAACAAATGTAAGACCACCAGAGTTTCTAACTATGGATACAAATATGAGCATAGTCTGTGTGATGTTGAGATCTCTTCTGAATTTTTAGAGGAAACAAATGTGAGTGATCCAGAGTCTAGCGAAGGAGAAAAATCTGAGCACAGTGTGTGATGTTGTTGAGATCTCTTCTGGATCTTTAAAGGAGACAAATGTTAGAGTGTTAGAGTTTTTGTCTCAGGAGACAAGAGAAGCAGGAGACTCAATCAAAAATCTCCATTTGATGTTAAAGTAACCTATATATTTTTTTTCTCCAGGAGAAACATTTGAGATATTAAAGAGATCTTATTTAGATTTTTTCTTTTCTCTGGGGGCTGAAATGCAAGATATTATTCTAGAGTCTGAAAGCTTGATTTCCTCCTTTTATCTGGATTAATAAATAAAACCAGACATAGAATTTCAATGCTTTTCTAAAGAGATAGATGTTTTAAGACTAGTACATTGCACACACATTGCTCCTAAATAGTTATTATTAGGTATTAGTGGATTTGAATTGAATTTCAACATTTGGAATGATTTGCAAAAATAATGTGTTTGAATTGGATGGCAAACCCTTTAAATGGAGGTTTTAGATGCATAGATTTATGGCATACATGTGTGTGTTTTAAATGCTGCTCTGATAGGACTCTTCTATAGATCCACAAAAGGCCAGTCTGATGTAATTTTAGCAGCATAATTATTTACCTAAAATACAGGATTGCTGATATTAATTACTATATGGTATGTTCTGATTTGAGAGATATGAGAAACACTGACATGCAGTAGGGTAGCCTATTATATTTTTCAAAATAATCAGTATACAACAGATATGCTTATACCACAGCATAATGCAGTTGACCTGACCTTCCAGTGTGATGGATGAATGCAAAGTAATTACAGTCCTGATAACATCATGATAACATCAATTTTTTTACTTAAATTTTAAATCGATATTTTTAAGAGTAATTCAAAATGAAAAATAACAGTTATTATCTCCAAATTGATGTCTGAATAGCTTTCAAGAATAAACATGCCATATTCTGAGATCATCTGACAACAATGCAGGATGCTTAACACATGGGGTCAAGGTTTTTCCTATCCACATTGCCATTTTCCTGCAGTTCCAGGATTGTAAATCACATGATAGATTAACAGTAGATTAACCTTTGTGGGACAGGGTGGAAGAACAGCATTTCATCATACTTTTCTTTGAATTACATCTTCGAGTTCCACTTAAAATTGAAAGGGCACAAAAAATAACATGAGGTTACATAATGGAAGTTACGCATTAAGCTGTTTGGGAGAACAACTCTTTAAACACAAAAGTTGTTTTGTTGAAAACAAAGTATAAGCAAAACAATTATTCAAAAATAAAATACCTTCAATATATATATATATATATATATATATATATATATGTATATATATATATATATATATATTTTTATTTTTTTTTTATTTTTTTTTTATTCCTGTAGCATAATTTCATGATGTATATAGACTCAAAACATAAAACAGAAATTAGATTCAGGACTAAAACTTAGTCATGGCCCTGCAGATATATCTGTTTATGTATGCATAATGCTGTTGTATATTGTACATTATGGTGCTGTTGTATATTGTGCATTATTGTACTGCTGTATAAATTGGATTAATTGCCTGTTTCGTGTCACTGCTGCATTCTGTATTTTCCTCAAAATAATTTCTTAACTAAAGGCTGCATACGACACATTCCAAATGGCAATGGTCTGCCTAGAAATCCCTGGGAAACAATTTCATAAGCAGCACAAATAAAATTGCCCTGAACTGTTCATTTAGAACAATGGCATAGAAGACCATCTGTTTTTCTGTACTGCAGGATCTACTTCTTCCCAGTGCAGTCAGGTGCACCTGAACTTTCCATGAGAACAATCAATTGCAGAGTAAGATGAAAAAAAAAAAAAGAAAAGGAAAAAAAGAAAGAAAAGAAAAGAAAAGTACAGCAGCCTTTACCACAATCAACACAAACAACTTAAACTTTAATCTGAAATTTGATAATAACAGCAGTTGTAATGTAATAAAAAACAATATTCCCCCAAAAATATA
Organism: Scardinius erythrophthalmus; assembly: GCF_964197995.2. Classification (NCBI taxonomy): domain Eukaryota; kingdom Metazoa; phylum Chordata; class Actinopteri; order Cypriniformes; family Leuciscidae; genus Scardinius; species Scardinius erythrophthalmus. The sequence goes on along the minus strand of NC_138245.1, from coordinate 9,184,288 downwards.
ATGAATGGGAATGTATACCAAGTAATAGCACCCAGGGGTTTAATTTATTAATATTAATACACTCGTTGATTGTGGTTTATGGTCAGGTCAGGTTATACCTGCCACCGGTAACCATGTAACCTGGTGCCACCTGCCTCATGCAGAGAAGGTAAACCCTGTCAAAAACCTCTGCTGCCTTGTTGCCACATCTCTCTTGGGAAAAGGCTTCAGGAGTAAACCTTGAGGAAAAATCTGGAGCTGGAGTCCCATAGGCAGCACATGGTTGCATGCAATCTCGCTCTAGCAACTCCTGTGACGGTGCTGGTCCCAAACTGTATCGGCTTTTTGGACCCATTCGCGTCTGGGAGAAACCCAAGCTGACCACTCAAACCAAGATGGCAGTGTACAAAGTCTGCATAGTCAGCACCCTCCTGTACGGGAGTGAATCCTGGACAACATATGCCAAGCAAGAGCAGAAGCTGAACAGTCACATGCGATGTCTCAGCCGCATCCTTGGCATCAGCTGGAACGACAAAGTGCCCAATGCCCAGGTTCTTGCTCGTGCCGGCCTCCCCACCATGTACACGCTGCTTAGACAATGCAGACTGTGCTGGCTTGGCCACGTGCGCCGTATGGAAGACGGGCGGATCCCCAAGGACATCCTCCATGGTGAACTCGCAGCCGGCAAAAGACCTCAAGGTCGCCCCAAGCTGAGATATAAAGATGTCTGCAAGCGCGACATGAAAGCCCTGGACATCAACACAGAGATTTGGGAGGACACTGCAGCTAACCACAGCAACTGGCGCTTTCTACTCAACAAACAGCTAAATACAGGCGAGGGGAAGATCTTGAAACTAGCAGAAGAGAGGAGAGCCAGGCGGAAGGCACGCGCACACGGACAGCCACTGACAACCAACAACATCTGCACTTTGTGCAGCAGAGACTGTCACTCCCGCATCGGTCTCACCAGCCACCGATGATGCTGTTTTAGTCGCAACACCACAAACTCTTAGGGCGCAATATCCATGGTCGACAAATGACTAAAGGAGGCCTACTACTACAATGACCTGTGCCTGTTTTCAAATTCATTATTTTTTAAGATACAGGGGTCCAAAGAAAAAGAAAAGTCTTAAACTGGCCCACACCAAGTCATTGGAAAATTGAGTACATAGTGAGTAATGTACTAAATAAATGTTCCATATTCAACACAAGTAAACTCAGTTGTCAGAATTAATTTACCTTATGTTTTTCTTATAAATAAATAAATAAATAAATAAATAAATACTACATTTTCAGTTAAAGTGAGTCAAGCAGCTGAAGACCTAAAAGCAAAACTCAAAATTTTTGTTAAAATAAATAATTGTCAAAGCATTAATTCCTCTGTAAAATCTGTATTATTTGAGATTAATTGAGATTGTCTAAATTGTCATTTTTGCAAGGATGTTTTTTGTACTAAATGGATGAACTTTGTTATTGGCTTATTTTGAAGACAACACACTCCCATGGCAATTTGTGGCTAATTCGTACACCCACTTTTTTCACCACACCCACTACGTTTTTGTATGATCTGCTTACTCCCCACTTATGGTTATGTTTAGGGGTGGGGTTAGGTATGAACTTTCATGTTTTTTTTTGTTGTTTTTTTCTCTTAAAAATCATACATTTCCATACAAATTACATCACACAAATTCATACAAAATCACCACCCTGTAAAATAGTTGTTTTCTAATGAGATAGGGATATTTAAACATTATCTTCCCCCATTTATTTACAGTGTCTCACGTGAATGTTCTGTTCTGATTCAGTGTGTTCTGTTTCTGTTTGCAGTTAGCTTGTTAATTAGTTCATACTTCCTCCATTCCCTGCCTGTTTGTTTCCTAGGTTACAGATTGATTAGAGTCCTCAGTTCAGGTGCATCTAGTTAGTTTCTTGATTTGTTTTCTGTGTATATAAGCCCTCTGTTTCAGTTTGTCCCTTGTCTTGTGTTGTTTGATGTTAGTAGCCAAGTTTCCATCCACTTTTAGTGCGGTTTTGTTAGACAAAGTGAATGTGTAAAAAAAAAAAAAAGTGAAATTTGCTGTCTCTAGCCTGTTTCCATCCAATTGGCGTTTTACCGATAAATTGGTGTGCGTAATCCGTCATCCATTAAAAAAAAACAAAAAAAAAACATGCATTGGTGCTTAAGTTGTTGTGTCGCACATAAAAAAAATCCATACATAATTTCACATATATCGCCAATCATATTGTATCTGTCACATCCCTAATATTTGTAAAATGCAGAGAGTAATGAGACAATTGGAATTTGCCAGTTTACAGCTTACTATTTTCACAATAATAAGCTATTATTAAATTAGAAAATATTAGGAAATAAAAAAAACACGGCATAGTGGGACAGCTTGTCTGACAGGTAATAACAGCTAATATGACGAACCCCATGGGTTTGGCACAGGGCAGCTCATTTGTTCTTTAGCCTATGCAAAATTTTAAGATCCATAAAAAAAGATTGGTACAGTGAAATGTTTGGTCATATAGCAACAATCTTCAACACAAGACTAGAACATGCAGTCAAGACAACACAGGTAACTAAATTCACTAAAAGGTTTATTGACAGGTGGCAGAGATCGAGAATAATAAACAGTTGAGTGTTCTGAATGATATAGTTGAATGATTTTAGCTTAGTGGTAATTGTCTCTTTGTTTTGCAGGTGATGAGATTGTGATGGCTGAAGATGAAGGAAAAAACAATGGGTAATCTCAATCGTGAGATGAACAGGTAAATTGACCAGTAGTGAACAAGACCAGACGATTGTTAAGTGAGAGGTGACTGCTTATGAACTGGTGGGAGGGTGGGCGCCCTAGAGGCTGACTAGAAATGTCTGAGGATTAATGACGGGAAGCCTCCAGGGCAGAGCAGGCAGTTCAGGGGACCTGGGTGGAGCTGGCAGATCAGGGGACCAGGGCAGAGCTGGCAGATTGGGAGACCAGGACGGAGTAGGCAGATCAGGAGACCAGGGCGGTGCAAGAAGATATTTCTTGGGTAGACCTGTGGGCTTTGGAGCAAGCTCGGGGACTGCAGGCCTCTCTGCACACATGTTGGGGGCTGGAAATTGGGGCGCAGCGGTGGCCATCTTGGCAGAGGGCTCTGGCATGGCGACGGCCATCTTGGGATGAGACTCTGGAACGGCAGCCATCTTGGGACGAGTCTCTGGAATGGGGGCCATCTTGGAACGAAACTCCCCAGCCAGCAATGACACGTGGGGCCCAGATGGGTTAACTACGGGTTCCATGGGTACTGTGTGGGCATGGGCTTTGGCTGGGTGAAATCAGCGGGTCCCATGTAGGTTTTGTAGTACGAGTCCCACATAGGAAGCCCATATGAGCTGATTACATGGGCCCCATAAGGGACAGGCATGGGCCAAGTGGGCATGGGTTTGATCTGGGAACACATATATGGGTCTTGCATAACATATTTATGGGCCAAGTGGGCATGGGTTTGATCTGGGAACACATATATGGGTCTTGCATGACATATTTATGGGCCAAGTGGGAATGGGTTTGATCTGGGAACACATATATGGGTCTTGCATGACATATTTATGGGCCAAGTGGGCATGGGTTTGAACTGGGAATGCACATATGGGTCCTGCATAGAATTTTTATGGGCCAAGTGGGCATGGGTCTGAACTGAGAAAACATATATGGGTCCTGCATGGTTTATTTATGGGCCGAGTGGGCATGGGTTTGATCTGGGAACACATATATGGGTCCTGCATAGAATTTTTATGGGCCAAGTGGCCATGGGTTTGAAGTGGGAATGCATATATGGGTCCTGCATGGTTTATTTATGGGCCAAGTGGGCATGTGTTTGATCTGGGAACACATATATGGGTCTTGCATGACATATTTATGGGCCGGGTGGGCATGGGTTTGATCTGGGAACACATATATGGGTCTTGCATGACATATTTATGGGCCGAGTGGGCATGGGTTTGATCTGGGAACACAAATATGGGCCTTGCATGTCATATTTATGGGCCAAGTGGGCATGTGTTTGAACTGAGAACACATATATGGGTCCTGCATGGTTTATTTATCGGCCGAGTGGGCATGGGTTTGATCTGGGAACACATATATGTGTCCTGCATAGAATTTTTATGGGCCAAGTGGCCATGGGTTTGATCTGGGAACACATATATGGGTCTTGCATGACATATTTATGGGCCGAGTGGGCATGGGTTTGATCTGGGAACACAAATATGGGTCTTGCATGTCATATTTATGGGCCAAGTGGGCATGTGTTTGAACTGAGAACACATATATGGGTCCTGCATGGTTTATTTATGGGCCAAGTGTGCATGTGTTTGATCTGGGAACACATATATGGGTCTTGCATGACATATTCATGGGCCGAGTGGGCATGGGTTTGATCTGGGAGCACATATATGGGTCCTGCATAGAATTTTTATGGGCCAAGTGGCCATGGGTTTGAACTGGGAACACATATATGGGTCCTGCATACATTTATGGGCAAAGTGGGTATGGGTTTGAACTGTGATAATATATATAAAAATATATTTTTGATTTATTTACCGGTATGTTGTGACATTTGAATTGTTTTTTAAAGATTATGTTTGTTGTTCGATGTAACAATTTTGTATTAATGTATTTTTGGAGAGCTGTTTTTTTTTCAGAGATTTTTTTTTTTATTTAAATATATTTTTGATTTGTTTACCGGTATATTGTTGTGACGACCACAAAAGTGTTGTATTTGTGTTTTAAGAATATTCACAATTACTGTCTTTTAACTGAAACAAGTGATTGTATTTAAGTGAATTGTGTAGTGTTTGCTCCAGGCCAGTAGGGGCAGTGTAGAGTGACGAGTTACTGTAGCTGCGTGAGTTGCGGGTTTCTCATTACTGCAGAGAGCTTGAAACTGATAACACTGTCTCCTCGTTTTTCTCCTGTTTTACAGGTTGGTAAATGTATAAAAACACCTCAGAAGTAGCATTTATCTATGCTGAAATGTATGTGAGATATGAGTGAACTGTTTTTAGTAAAATGAGTTTCGTTAGGGTCTGTTTTTGATTTAGTTTGAAATGAGTTGAAACGAGAGGGCAAAGTCCTACAGACTAACGGTCGAGAGACATTACTAGAGAGCAAGTCAGCTCAACACACACTTTGCCCGTGTAGGCCTATATGATATTTTTTTAAGCTTGTAATGTTAACAGATATGTTTAGCTCACTGTATGTCAGTTTCCCACCATCTGTTGGAAATGTTTTTTTGCTCAATGAGTTTATACAAAAATGTTTACAGTTTAAAATGAGGTTAAAAGTTAAGCAATTTATGAGTTCTGAGCATGATTTTGCAGTACTGTATTAACATGATACTGATAAAATACTGTGAATGGAAGATTCTAAGTATCTAAAAAAAAGCTGGTGAATGGTGAATATTACCATTGTCTTTACATTTCATTTTGATAAATAGTATAAAATACAAGCATGAAGAGTAAGTGAACATGCATTTGGTGGAAAGAGGTTTATTTTAATATGGATTTTGCATTGACATGGACACTGAAAATTAATTGTAATGTTAAAAAGACACTGAACATGTAATATGTGAAACATACAATGATACTTACCAATAGAGATGTGATTGCTGAAGAAAATTCAGAAAATAAATTACTGCAGAGAGCTCGAAACTGATAATACTGTCTCCTCGTTTCTCTCCTGTTTTACAGGAATTAATCTGTTATCCACGGTGCCGTTGCTACGGTACCTGTTACATTGTGACATTTAAATTGTTTTTTAAAGATCATTTTTGTTGTTCAATTTAACAATATATTTCTTGCAGTTCAAAGCGTTTTCTTAGATTGTTTCCTTAAAGGAGAACTCCGGTCAATTTTAACATTGAGCTCATTTTTTTGTACATTTGGAGTGCTGTCAATACAGAGAACAACGACATTGGTGTTGCCTACACCGTGTTATCCTCTTTTTAAAATTTGCACCCTGTTGACTTCAATGGGGCAAGTTTTAAACCTGCTTTTAGCCTCTTAACATCCTTGATGTGTCATTACAAGTGCACAGGTCATTAGCTGGGCACTTGTAATGACACATCAAGGATGTTAAGAGGCAAAAAGCAGGTTTAAAACTTGCCCCATTGAAGTCAACAGGGTGACACCCCCCGCGACACTGTCACCTTTTTTACTCTGAGGAGTTTGCAGGTCTGCATCTGGGTAGCCATGGTTGGATCTCGGGTGCAAGCCCACTTTAGACCCATTTGGGCAGGTGAGGCCCAAATGGGTCTGACATGAATTGCCCAGTTAAGACCCACATAAGACCCTTACAGATCCCACTTAAAACCCACCTGGGCATCCACGGCTGGCCCCCATGTGGATCCCGGGTGCAAACCCACTTTAAACCCCTTCAGACTGGTGGGCCCCAAATGGGTCTGTCATGAATTGCCCAGTTAAGACCCACATAAGACCCTTACAGATCCCACTTAAAACCCACCTGGGCATCCACGGCTGGCCCCCATGTGGATCCCGGGTGCAAACCCACTTTAAACCCCTTCAGACTGGTGGGCCCCAAATGGGTCTGTCATGAATTGCCCAGTTAAGACCCACATAAAACCCTAACAGATCCCACTTAAAACCCATCTGGGCATCCATGGCTGGCCCCCATGTGGATCCCGGGTGCAAGCCCATTTTAAACCCCTTTAAGCAGGTGGGCCCCAAATGGGTCTGACATGAATTGCCCAGTTAAGACCCACATAAGACCCTTACAGATCCCACTTAAAACCCATCTGTGTAGCCATGTTGCAAAGCCCACTTTGGACCCCATTGGGCAGGTGGGGCCCAAATGGGTCTGACATGAATTGCCCAATTAAGACCCATGCAGTACCCTTAGAGGTCCCACTTTTAGTACGTCTGGGCTTCCATGGCTGGCCCCAATGTGGATCCCGGGTGCAAGCCCATAATGGGGCCCACATTTGCCGCCCATGAAGCCCTCATCTGGGCCCCACATGTCATTGCTGGCTGGGTCTGGAAGGCGGCCATGAAGGGACGAAGCTCTGGAACGGACTTGGAGATGGGCTTGGTTCCAAACCTGGACGCAACGCTCACCAGACACTGAATTAAGGTTTCCCTCCAGTCCAGCACTGTGGTGTCTGGGAGATCAATAGGATTGTTGAAAGTTGTCCCGATCTGGTACAGGGTCTTCAGGGTGTCGCTGCCTTAGCCACGGCGTTGAACATTGCCTGTTCATCCATATGGGCGGTCTGGTCGTCTGTCACACACCAGAAGGAAGCAGACAGTTGAGTAAATGTAATACGTTCTTTATTGATAGCAGAGGGTGGAGATGACAGATGTTAACAGGAGAATGTAGATTGTGACTTAACTGGCTGTTAACTGATGTTTGGTTTCTGTGCAGACGGTAAAGAGATGAGACAGCGGACGAACAGGATCTGGAAAACTGATGAAGGCAGGCGGAAGACAGGATACTGAAGTGTAGTGATGGCAATTTCAAAACACTGCTCCATGAAGCTTCAAAACCTTACAAATCTTTTGTTCCGAATCAAACTATTTTGACCACTAGGGGTCACCGTGGAGACAGGTGTCGGATTGTTTCGAAGCCTCGACACAATACGGCACGTTTATTTCAACTGTTTCAGTGTTCAACGAAGCCTCGATCTGCCCACCACTACCGAAGTGGCGATCTCAGGTAGGGATTCAGTTAGGTAGTCTGTACGTCTATGGTGAACTGATGAGACCAGACCCTGATGTGAGGGTGAAGCAGGTATATCGTATGTTGATGAGGGAGTGCAGGTGCAGCGAGTGCAGGTGGGGACCAGGAGGGATGCTGGGAAATGTAGTACTGACGGGTACTGAGCTGGTGACTGTGACACATTGCTGCTGATTTTTTTCAGAGACAGATGCAGCTTTTAATTACTTAGGCCTAGCCTGTATTTATTATTTTTAAATGGTCTATTGCTTAACTGATGCCTTCTTAATTCTAAAATTAAAATTATATTGCTTATTAAAGGTGCTGTATGTAGCTTTTCTACCAAAACGAATCCTTTTTTTTATTGCCTGTGTGTGAAGGGGTTGTAATCTCACATTAAAATGATCCACTTTGCAGGTTTTGCTATTACCTCTGAAAGCAAGTATTCTTATTTTTATGTGAAGGTCCCGGGTCGGATTTACCGCCAGTGACGTCACCTGCATGCGCGCTCCCGAGCCTCTCGCCTCGTCCAGCCTACTGACTTTGCACTCAACAGCGACGACACTGCAACTTATGATATGTCTGATAACACTAAGAAACGACCTGCGCCCAGCAAAACACAGACTCCAACACAAACTCCACATATTGATAAAAAACAAAACAAAAAGTTTTTTCTGCTGAAGCTCGTAAGGCCAGACGTGAATCGGATGAACTTCGGGTAAAAAACACGGATCAACATCGGCAGGGTATTTGAATAATGGAGAAACCTTATCTACAAACCTAGAATGTACATTTCCTGAAGAAAATGTGAAGTGGTGCTTGCAGTGACAGAATTTGGCACGGTTGATAGGGTTCCATACTTATCATGGTACGAGCATGGAGCATTAGTTCAACGTCAAGCTGATAAAAGTAGACTATTATTGTAACGTTTTAGTGGGAGTTTACCTGAGCTTCCAGCATGTTGTGGGATGCTTTGTGTGTCATGTCCGGTTGCGTCTCAGTCTGGCCGGTACCCACAGTGCTCGCTCATAAATTCAAGCACGCGTAAGAGCACGCGCTTGTAAACTTATTGGTTGCAATCTGAAACATCACCGCTAGAGGCCGCTAAAAACTACATACAGCACCTTTAATAAATTGTGTTTATAAAATAGTTTTATACACAAGTGTCATGTTAAGGATTTTCATCCGTCAAGTAGCCAGGTTCAGACCATAAAATTGTGATTTCATGAAGCAATATTCAGAAATGGGAGCAGTTGAATTATTTTTTTTCTGATTATTAGATTGTAGATTGAAAATAATGCTTGCTAATAGGCTTATTGTTTTTAAAATGGGACCAACTGCCTATCCAAAATGTATACACTGTAAAAAAAAAAAAACATATAGATTGAATGCACCTTTGAACTACAGAGAAACGGTGCTTTAACAGGAGCAACGGCACAAATGCAGCTGTATAGGCTAATTATGTCATGTGACACCACATTTATTTGCGTTAAAGCCCTTTTTCTCGACAAAATGTTTTTCCAAATTAATTTTTCGCAACATTTAAAGTATTGACCAAGAATTTATTCGCTATTAAGTTAAACGGAAAAAGATTTTAATCAGCTATTTCAGTAAACATTTTGATGCGCTGAACCTTTTATCGCAAAAGCATATTTGGATGGAAACCTGGCTAGTGTGTCTGTGGTTGTTTCCTCCGTGTTATTCCCCGGTTTAATGTTTTGATTCTTGGATTAAATAGCCTACCTATTTCAGTATCTTTATCATCGTGCGCTTTCATTAGAGCCACCGACCGTGACACATTTCAAGTCACTTGGTGTAATCACAATTTTTACTTGTAAAAAGAAGAAAGAAAAAGAAAGTTGACATCATGCCACAAACACTGTTGACAAGATACAACCATTACAAAGATACAAAGAATACATAGATTACAAATACAGAATTATCAAATGTAAAGATTATGCTAATAAATAATTTAATTACTTTAGTGGGAAAAAAGAGATGGTCAGCTGATATAATGCACCACACTGTGAAAAAAAAAAAAAAAAAAAAACTCTTTGTACAAAATTTTTCCAAAAAAAGCAACATAGTGATTTGATGTATTCTAATGATTATATATAACAAACACATGACAAATTGAGATTTTCATCTGATGTGGCTAAATGTATTTATGTATTAACACTGTGAGGTTAAAGGGATGGTTCGGAGTAAAATCAACCTAGGGTCCTGTGCACCATGACATCAAGCCAAACACCCTTGGTTAAACATTTTTAAAGTTAGAGCTTATTTAGAGATATCAGGCGAATGGCTTAGTGCAGGCGCTTTTGGCTCCAATTTGTATCTCGTAAATTAGCCCACTAATAATGCCCAGAATGGTACCAAACGTCTACAGTAGTACAAATAGGTTCTGTACTCATAAAACATGGCATTGGAAAGTTTGTAAGTACATCAGGAGTTTACTTAAATAACACTTGCCTGACAGCTCATGCTACTGCTAACCCGGACGTTGACGTCACTTCTGTGAGTTGAGAAAAGCACGTAAAAGTCCTGGGAGAAAGCGATGCATAAGGATGTAGTGTAACGAAGTCCAGTTCCAGGAATGCACTTTTGCACTTTTGTTGGTAGTACCAGTTTATAACAATTATTAGTTAATTAACACTAAGTTGCCAACACTTCGGAAAACATAATAATTCGTTGTTACGCTACACCCTTAAGCATTGCTTTCTGCCAGGACTTTATGAGCTTTTCTCAACTCAGTGAAGTGACCTCGGTGTCCGGGTTAGCAGTAGCATGAGCCGTTAGGCAAATGTTATTTAAATAAACTCCTGATGTACTTACAAACTTTACAATGCCTCGTTTTATGAGTACAGAACCTATTTGTAGTACTGTAGAAGTTTGGTACCACTCTGGGCATTATTAGTGGGGTAATTTACGAGATACAAATTTGGAGCCATTAGCGCCTGCACATCTCTAAATAAGCTCTAACTTTAAAAATGTTCAACCAAGAGAAAAAAGACTTCTAGGGGGGTGTTTGGCTCGATGTCATGGTGCAAAGGACCCTAGGTTGATTTTACTCCGAACCATCCCTTTAAGTTGAGAGCAGGCAAATCAAAAAAGAGGGTTACCCTTTATTTCGATAGTCCACCCACATTCTACTAACTATAAGTATTTTTTTAAACTACATGTCAACTAACTCTCATCAGAGTATTAGTAGACTCTAGATGACTTGTACTAGACTTGTTAGGTTATTGTTAGGTGTTAGGGTTCGGGTTCGGGTTAGTAGAATAAGTTGACTTGTAGTTGCCAAGTTGCTTAGTGTTAGCAGATAATAAGCAGACAGTCTACTAATACTTTAATGACTGATAGTTGACATGTAGCTGCAAAGTTACTTATAGTTAGAAGAATCTCTAAAGTGGACTATCGAAATAAAGTGTTACCAAAAAGAGCAGCTCAAGGGGTGCATAAAGCAAACTCACTGGAGACAGATGGGCTAAAAAAAGTAAACATTGAGTGCGACACCCGTGATGGATAGCAGGCAGTGAGAGAAGTTTCTGTTTCTCTGCAGAGCACACATCATTTTCCATCAGCCGTATGCACAATTTCTTCAACAGGAAACGCAAAGTGGAATGCTCAAGCGGCCACTTGAAAAGCAAGTTTTTTTTTTTTCAGCAGGGTGAAACCTCTGACATATGTGCAGTATTAAACACACCAGGCAAAAAATCCACCTCTCTACATGTCACACTTTAGTCAGCGACTCCTGCTGTGTCCCTAAGAATTTCCAACAGTACTGTATTTTTAAAATGCTGTATATTTAAGAATCCTAAATATCCAAAATGTTTGTAATATCTTAAGACAAACATTTCCCTAATGGTAAAATACTCATTTCTGAACTGCTATCAGCACAAATGCTATTTTTATTTTTATTTTTGTTTAATGCCGCGTTTGTAGAATGTGTGTGGGTGGCCTGCCAAGGTATTGCATCTCACCTGAGCTGTAAATGCCATGTGACCAGTTACTAGAGCTGCACAAAAATTAGGTCATAACATGGCTGATGGCATCACAAGACTACACACACTCCAAATCCATTTTGTCTGGACTATCCTGTGACATAAACGAATAGACAAAAATATTCTTTTTTAAAATCCCCATGAAATCAAAATCTTTTTTTTTTTTTTGGCTTTTAGTATGAATATGTTAGCCTTACTGTTATCTTTAAAGTAGTGTGCAAAACAATGACAAAATTCACATTTAGAAGATATGAGCATTTCTACATGGTGAATGGCACATATTACACTATACATTTCCACTATATGGGATAGAGAATGATTTAGACAGTATAAATATACTTTCCATTGGGGTGAATGAAGTCTGGTTTCATGTTAGCGTCACATGAACCGCTGCAGCGTGCACACAAATCTGCTCTGGTGCAGAGACACGATAGCGCAGAGCAGATCATATGTGCAAGTAGGTGCAGACCACAAAACATATCGGATCCATTTGAATTCTGAACAGAATACTATATTTTAAAGCAATATGGAGGAGATTAGGAGGGAACTGCTCAACGGCTCTGGCCAAGCTATGATAAATGAAAAGTTATTGGCTATTTTAAAATTGGGGAGGAGCTGTCTGATATGTGCCGCATTGTCTTCCTGTTTCAGTGGAAATTACATCAACACATGGGATAATGCTACGTGTTTCAATGCACTTCAGTGGGCCTTTAATGGAATAAAAAAAAAAAAAAAATATATATATATATATATATATATATATATATATATATATATATGATTGGACATTGGTAAATTGTATGTAATGAAATAATTGTGCCATTGATTTAACCAAAAGTTGACATGCTAAACACTCAAACAGCAATGGTTTGAAAGCGCTACAGCTTTCAAGAAGTAAGCATAGAAATGGCTTACTTCAGTTCTCTTACGAGAGGTTCTCTAGTATTGCGTAAGTAGCTTAAGCTGCGGGAAAAGTCATCTTTTCTCGAGATATGAAGCCAAAATTTATCCTTAATTTTTAATAGTCTTGTCAACGCAGTGCGGCAGCCTGCTGACCTAGGGCGAGCTTACTAGCGTGCCCATTGGCTGCCCTGCGGCAACTGCAGCAGCCTATCGCTGAGCCGATGGCGTGACGTCACGTCCAATGAGCGCGCTTGGCGCGCTTCATGCGTCACAGCCCGCGAAAGGGGGGTGTGGCTTAGCGTATATAAGCACAGCTCAGAGGCTGCTTTAGCTGATTTCTGTCTGAGGAACAGAACGACTCTGAGGAAGCCGCCGTTGAATCAAGCGACCAGCACGCCGAGGATCTCAGCCTGAGGAAGCCGGCCGTCTTCGCCGCCTTCAGCCTTCCCTGCCTGCTTCGCTATCCGGCGAATATATCCTTTTCTCTGCTCTGTGTTGTGTGTTTGTGTGTTCACCCCGCGACAAACTCTGCATCTAAAAGAGCGCGAGGCGTTTGATACAAAATGCCTCGCTCATCCTGTGGCTCGTGCAGAGCCCCGCTCGATGACAGAGACCGCCACGTTATCTGCGCTCTCTGTCTGGGCCTCGACCACGCAGCCCTTGCCCTCTCTACGGGCGGCTGCGATCTGTGTGAGGACATGTCGATGTCGACCCTGTGGGCTCGACTCGCACTATTTGATGCTTCTCCCCCCTCTCCGGCTGCCGCCACCGGGCCGCGGAAGAAGAAGGCCGCCTAAGGCTCTCTAAGGCCGCTCTCTAAGGCCGCCTGAGCCGGATGCACCAGCTGAGCGCTCGCCGGAGCCCCTCCCGCGAGCCTCGCTCTCTCCTCCTCCCCCGCCGTTCACCGACGCGCAGCTGCCGGCTTCCGCCCGCACTGCCGTCGCCTCAGGGGATGAAGCAGATGACGCCGCTATCAACGACAGCTGCTCTCTGCTGGCCTTGGACAGCGAGGAGTGGTCGGGCTCTCACCACTCCGTCTCCTCTACGCCTGAGTCTGGCCGGTCCCGTGCTGGTGTCGACGCGGAACTCCTCCGCCTCCTCACCAAAGCGGTCGATCGCCTGGGACTAGATTGGTCCCCACCAAAGGAGCCTGCGCCCAACCGGCTCGACGGGTGCTTCCTGCCTAGCCGCCGCCAAGCGCCCGCCTCTAGGCCAGCACCCTTCCTGTCTGAGCTCCACGCGGAGCTTTCGAAGTCTTGGAGCGCTCCTTTCTCCACGAGACTCCGCACCTCGACCTCCTCGCCCCTCTCCCAGGTGGACGGGGCCACTGAAAAGGGGTACGCCGGCATCCCACCCGTAGAGGAAGCTGTGGCTGCGCACCTTTGCCCGCCATCCGCCAGATGGCGCTCAAAGTCTGCCTTGCCTTCCAAAGCCTGCAGGACAACTTCAGCCCTCGCCGGCCGCGCTTTTGCTGCCTCCGGCCAGGCTGCTTCCGCCCTGCACTCGATGGCTGTGCTTCAGATCCTGCAAGCTGTTCTCACGGATCTGAGAAGCGCAACGGACCTCTCGCTCCGCGCTACTAAAACTGCTGCACAAGCCATCGGGAGATCTATGGCCACACTTAACGTCACCGATAGACACCTATGGCTGACGCTGGCGGACATGAGCGAAGCGGAGCACGCTGTCTTCGTCAATGCCCCACTCTCGCCCACCGGCCTCTTCGGCCCTGCGGTCAGCGGGATTGTGGATCGCTTCTCGGAAGTGCAAAAGGCGTCGCAGGCTATGAGCCTCTTCCTGCCCCGCCGCTCGAGCCCAGCTGCAGGCCGCTCTCAGAATCAGCCTCCTGTGCGCAGCTCGACACAGCGCTTGTCTCGGCCACCATCCTCGCAGCGTCGTTAGGGCGGCCGCCCTAGATCGCGCTCGACCAGCCTCCACTGATACACAAAAACATGGTCCCCCTGGTAACGCGCTCAGAGCACACTCTCATAAAGCGGTCACGCGCCGCTCGAGTGCTATGCGTAGAGAATGTGCCCACAACTCTGTGCCCACACCTACCCACTGCCCGCTCTGCCACACAGTTTCCCCGGGTTACAGACCCTCTAAAGCTCCCAAACACTGGCCGTGTTATAGGTGTAAACGCTGCGCATGCTCTCGAGCACGCGCGCTCACCGTCAAACACGTTACCCCCCGCGCCGCTCTCGCGCCACGGGTTATTAACAGCGAAATGTGCTCCGTCCATGGGGATCGAGCCTTCATATGCTGTACAGCCAGTCACTACTGCCTGCCAGCCCCCGTATTCGCGCGCGCCGCCCCATCTTCTCTGATAAAGGTTCCCCATCCCGTGCAGTGCGGTGTTCTGAACCCAGAGACCACTTGACCCCTAGTTATGTGTGCGAAAGCATGGGAAGCTATTCAGGGCGCGTCAGAATGGGTGCTGAATACCATAAAACACGGCTATTCGCTTCAATTCGCTCGCCGTCCCCCGCGTTTTTTAGCACAGAGGGAGACGAAGGTGAATTCAGAAGCAGCGCACCTGCTTTAAGCAGAAATAGCAAAGCTGCTGCGCAAGGGGTCTATAGAATAGGTTCATCCTTCTCTGAGCGAGTCGGGCTTTTACAGCCGTTATTTCTTCGTACCCAAGAAGGACGGAGCGCTAAGACCTATTTTAGATCTGAGACATTTGAACAAAGCACTCATGAGACGGCCGTTCAAAATGATCACAACCAGACAAATCCCCGCGCAAATTCGCCCAGGAGACTGGTTTATCTCTCTCGATCTGAAGGACGCGTACTTTCAGATGCAGATAATACCCCGTCACAGGCCATTCTTGAGATTCGCTTCAACACTGGCTAAAAGTGTGCGTGCCCCACCGAGCCTGGGCGGCCGGCGGCTTACGAGTCAGAGTGAATCAGGGCTGCATCTCAGCCCTGTGGCCCTGGCTGGCAGCCAAATGGTATCAAACAGGAGTGATGATGGGAGCGATTTCGCACCGGAAAGTTGTCTCGACAGACGCGTCCAACCTAGGTTGGGGAGCGCTCTTCGAAGGCAGACTAGTCTGTGGCCGCTGGCCAGACCAGGAGAATCTCCTACACATAAACTGTCTAGAGATGCTCGCTGTCGAGAAAGCACTCAAGCACTTCCTCCCATTCCTCCTAGGTCACCATGTTCTAGTCCGTACGGACAATGCATCGGTAGTGGCCTACGTGAATCGCCAGAGCGGTGTCAGATCCAAGATGTTCTGCACCCTGGCAGAACGCCTCCTCGTGTGGGCTCAGCACTCTCTGCGCTCGCTGAGAGCCGCGCATGTGCCTGGCCACCTGAACGAGGGCCCCGACAGACTGTCCAGGGACAATGTTCCCCCTGGGGAGTGGTCTCTACACCCCCAAATAGTCCAGTCACTGTGGCGCCATTCCGGCAAAGCGAAAGTCGACCTCTTTGCGTCAAAAGACAACGCTCACTGCCCAAAGTTCTTTACGAAGAACGAGGACGCGCTGGCCCAGACCTGGCCCAGCGGCCCGCTATATGCTTTTCCCCAGGTCTCCCTGTTGCCACAAGTCATCAGGAGAATCAGGGAAGCGCGCCGCCCAGTGCTCCTCATAGCTCCGTACCGGGAGAACCAGCCTTGGTTCCCAGAGCTAGTACAGCTGGCAGACACAGTCCCCTGGCCGATACCGGCGAGAAGAGACCTTCTCTCTCAAGCCCGCGGCTCGATCTGGCATCCCCATCCAGAGCACTGGTCTCTGCATGCATGGAGATTCAACGGATACCCGTTGACCTGCCGAGAGGGGTTATGAACACGATCACGCAGTCTAGAGCCCCCTCTACGAGACGGCTCTATGCGTCCAAATGGTCGGTGTTTAATAAATGGTGCACTGCCAAGGGGCTAAATCCACAAGCTTGTGGGGTATTGCAAGTACTCTGTTTCCTTCAAGAGATGATGGACGCGGGCAGGTCCCCTTCCACGCTCAAGATTTATGTGGCGGCCATCTCAGCTTTTATTGACTCAGAGCTGGGCCGCGCATTAGGAAGGAACAAGTTCGTCACCCGCTTCCTTAAGGGAGCCAGGAGGATGAACCCCCCGCGACCCCCCTCGGTTCCTATGTGGGATCTTTCCCTGGTCCTAGAGGCCCTGAAAGCTCATCCCTTTGAACCCGTGGAAACCGTGGATATGAAATACCTCACACTCAAAACCGTTTTTCTGATAGCCCTGTCTTCAGTCAAACGTGTCGGAGACCTTCACGCGTTATCTGTTATCGCCGCGTGCCTTGAGTTTGGACCTAATGACTCTAAAGTCATTCTCAAACCGAGGCATGGTTATGTCCCAAAGATATTAGGCACTCCCTTCAGAGCACAGGTCATTTCTCTCTCAGCCCTGCCGACTTCTGGCAGCGAGGTCGATGGCAATCTCCTCTGCCCAGTCAGAGCGCTGAGAAACTATATCGCACGCTCCTCTGCCTTCAGGCGCTCGGAGCAGCTATTTGTTTCGTTTGGTGGGCGCACCAAAGGTCTCGCCGCCTCGAAACACAGCATATCCAGATGGATAGTGGACGCTATCGCGGCTGCTTATGCGTCTAAAGACCTGCAGTGCCCTCTGGGCATAAGAGCTCACTCCACCAGAGGCATGGCCTCGTCATGGGCGTGGTCCAGCGGAATTTCCATTCATGACATTTGTACGGCGGTGGGCTGGGCCTACCCCTCGACATTTGTTAGGTTTTACAACCTGGAAGCTCCCGCCTTGCAGGCGCAAGTTTTGTCAGTCTAAGTCACGCGTAGACCGGCCCACTATCTGTGCACGGGCTACTGTGGTTGATTTAGCTCTGCTGGTTGAGCTGCGCTATACAGGGATTGTCGGTTCAGACCGGCGGTGCCGCTCTGAGCTCCCTAATGTGTGCTTGTGTACTGCGCTAGCCTTTTTGGCCGCCCGGCTCCCTCTCAGCGTGTTCCCCGGGCTTTCCCTGGGACTCATTTAGTGGATGCTGGGCGCGCACGACGTTGACAAGGGTGTTCCCGCAGCGTAAGCTACTACTTACGCAATACGAGAGAACCTCTCGTAAGAGAACGTAATCGTAAATTGCGTAACCTGCCGTGCTCGCGCCACGAGCCCTCTCGCTTCAGCGACAGAAACCAGCTAAAGCAGCCTCTGAGCCATGCTTATATACGCTAAGCCACACCCCCCTTTCGCGGGCTGTGACGCATGAAGCGCGCCAAGTGCGCTCATTGGACTTGACGTCACGCCAACGGCTCAGCGATAGGCTGCTGCAGTTGCCGCAGGGCAGCCAATGGGCACGCTAGTAAGCTCGCCCTAGGTCTGCAGGCTGGCGCACTGCGTTGACAAGACAAATTAAGGATAATTTTTTGGCTTCATATCTCGAGAAAAGATGACTTTTCCCGCAGCGTAAGCTACTTACGCAATACTCGTTCCCTCTTCTAGAGAGAACAGAGGTTACGTTAGGTAACCGATTACGTTTTCTCTACACATTCAGTTTTACAGGAGAAAGTATTTTGCGAAAACTACACACTTCACCTTTAATTTTGTCTATGTTAACATTGTGTTTGGCATCTGCTATAGTGAGCATTGCATTTGGCATCATCTATAAGCATCTAAATCGCTCGTGAACTGCAGGAGAACATGGGAGACCGAACAACATGACTAGAGAATTACAACTTATTGAACAATGCTGATTTTGTCAAGCAATGTGTCCACAGCAAGTTAAAGTGCATTTTTAGCCATCCCCTATTAGTTAGCTCTATCTGCTCTCTGTGTCATTTAAATGTGCACCTGCATATAGTGCAAATAACTGAGTCACACAACAGCTCTCACATTGCAAGCGAAACGACAGTCAACAGCACCCCTCTGTCACATATCGTGGATTGGCCGTCTGCAAGTAAACACTTCAACAGGTCAAAAACACATGAAACAACATCAGCGCTCACCGCCTCTCCTCCCCTGGTATGGCATGTCCCCTGAGCCATGCATTAAAGACTCTCAACTTTGAGCATGGCTGTCAGACGCCAGCCCACCTTTCCCCACATCCCTGCAGACATCTCCCTACAATTGTTTTCCAAGCTCTGGCAAAGCCTTAAAGCCTGGCAGGGCAGAGAATATAATAACTAAGCCTTCTGTGACGGAATGAGATGAGACTGCTTGATATGGATCCGATGCATAAGCTGTATGCATATTGGGCCAATCCTTCAGGGCCTGCATATCATTGCCTGAGGTAGACAGCTATACATACACATTTGACATTTTAGAGTATGCAGTGTTCCCTCGATAAAAGCACTGTAACTGGGACACAACAGTTATGGGAAGTGACAGAAATTGTAAACAAATGAATTCTGTTATTGTCTGTGGAACTGTAAAATAGGGAATTTCCTTTATCACATGGCATTTCCTTTAGAAACTGACTTTAGAAATGCAAACAGATTACAGGTGCACCCACAAAGCAAATGCTAACAAGAACTAGCATGTACATGTACACACAATTTGTAACCTGATTACAGTAACAAGCTCCTAAATTGTCCTTTGTGGGAAATCCCTATAATACCTTGATAAAGCTGTTGGAGAATATTTTAATGGCAGTTGTTTGGCTGGCACATGCTCCCCATGCAGCCATCTTTGCTCATGGGCACTCAGTTCCAAAACAAAATTTGAGCCAATCACCTGATCACTGCTATGTGATTAATCAATCTGGAGACAAAAGAAACTGTCCATTTCATACAAAATTATATGTTGCATGCAAAAAGCAAAAAAAAAAAAATATATATATATATATATATATATATATATATATATATATATATATATATATATATATATATATATATTATAAAATGGATAGTTCTGGTTCTTGATTATGGTTTGTTGAGCCATGTTCAAAGCCATTGTAAAATACATACACGTTTCAATAAAAGAGAAATTCTAATTCAGCTGTACAATGACATCACCCCGAAAAGCATGTCTGCTCCAGGGGCCGCTGATTAGCCTTACGTGCCCGCGGCAAGATGCTTGATTGGCCAGACAAATTCTTCATGTACCCTTTGCTGTCCAAATCATGCCAGCCATACAACTCCATGGGAGGCCTAGTGGTATGTGTAACATATATCTTTAGAGTATAATAAGAATCAGATGTTAAAAATTGAAGATCAGTGTTATTGTAGATCACAACATAAATTAAAGCCATAAGCAATTTGTCTAGGGTCAAAAATGGAACATCTGAGCAATTTAAAGTATTCATACTAGTGGTCTCCTACCCAACATGACTCAATTTCATTTTTCATGTATAACTTTATATAACTTCACTCATATACATTTTCAGATTTAATTTTAACAAGAATTGTCAATCAGTTAAAATTTAAATAAAACTAATTACATAATAAAACAAGGATTATTTAAGGAGATTATATTAATTTATTAAAGAGTACAGCATTGGATAGACATCACAAAAAGCGTCTTTCAATGTCAATATTGTAACGTGCAAGCTTTGTTTTGGTTTAGTTAATTCGGACATAAGAGGAACGCGAAGTGGACTTCACAGGATATTCCACTATCTTAAGTGAGATTCCAATCCGAAGGGAGCGAACACATTCAGTTCGAAGGGCACTGCGAACAGCATATGGAATAAGGGAACATCAATACATCACTTCACAGGAAGAGGAGAGTGAAAATCACCTTTCAACTTGTGTTGCACATTGCGTCACCAGTCTGAACTAACTATGGAAAGAGTTTTTAAATGGCTCTGAGATGAGGAGTTTATGTATGCAGTTGAGTATTCATAAATATTTTGTTGTGATTATACAAATTAGAATATTTATGAATGGTTATGGTGATTGTTACATGTGTATATTCTATTGGATGAATAGTTATGTAAACAAAACGTAAATGTAAAAGTAAAAGTGTTGAGAACCAGCTGAGGTGCTGTCATTTTTCTATGTTACTTTATTTACCTCTGGAATGTTTACTATACAGCTGCGCATGGGAAAGAAAGTTCACAGGATGAGACCGCTACAATTATTAAGACCATTGATTAAGAACATATTTATACATAGTTAACCAAATCAAAATTTATTTTTATATTGAATGACAGTTGCAGTACAGCTTAAAATCTGTTAATAGTCAATTAATAACTGCAATAGTCAATTAAATATACAAGTAATAAACATGTTTTAATTATATTATTAGATACATAATGTGTGTTTTGTATATGTACAGGCCTATTATATGATTTTAAATTTGAAAGTAAAGTAACTTACAATATTTATGTTATATCTTAATCTGCATTACGTACCCTATTATTGCCTTTCTTTGATGGCAGTGTAGGGCATTCCAAATGAGCGATTATAGTCAGCAAAGTCCGCTTCAACGGATATCCCAGGAAGTAGGGAGCAGTGAATACTGTGTAGAGACCCTGTAAATTGGAACGCACCTAGTGTGTGTCAGTTTGTTCCCTTAGTTACTGATTATCACCACCTGTGTTTAATTGAGTTCTCTTGTTATCTCCTGTGTATTTATACCCCTGGTTCTGTTCAGTTCTCTGTCAGTTCTTATTTATCTATATGGTTTGCGTTTATCTTGTGTGTTCCTGTGATCTTATAAATCTTTTAAATCGTCCTTGCGAGTGCTACCTGCAAACGTGACAAATATATTGTTTGATATATTGACATAATCAACTGCTACAGTACACATCAATCCATTTTGTAATCGAGATGTCAGTCTGACCGATGTAGACATACAAGTCCAGTTCTAGTATTCTGTTTGTGCTACCCATGCATCTGACAGATGTCTTTGACCATTGAGTTTTGTTCTATTTCAGTTTCAATACAGCAAATTTGCGCGTCAAGTTCTGGCACAGTTTTGAATAACATGTCTTGAGATCCTTGCATCATTTAGTTTCATTTAGTTTCAGTTTGTTGGGCTCCATCCAGCTATTTTTTTTTTTTTTTAAGAATGCATCAAGTGTGAATTTTTACTTATTTTGTACTGAAAGACACATTGCCTGTAGTAGCAACTGGGGCTGTGCTGGCTGTAATAAATGTATTAATAAATGTATCATTATTATTATGCTATTAATCACACTAATATGTTCAATTTTAACTTTTTTTTTTTTTTTGAAGAAATATATATATATATATATATATATATAGCTGCGAGCAGCGATGAAGGGCCAAAGCTGGCGGCACCGCCACCCCGGTAACTTTTAGTAACTAAAGGCACCGGGGTTGCGGTGCCACCGGCTTGGGCCCGTAATCGCTGCTCGCAGCTATATTTAGGGCCCAAGCCCTGAAAGGGCGAAGGCCCTATTGTTTTCGTAAGGATTATTTATTAGGGCCCAAGCCCTGAAAGGGCGAAGGCCCTATTGTTTTCGTAAGGATTTTTTTTTTTTTTGCCTTTTTGCCACTTTGGGGGCCCTTAACATGCTCAAAAACTCTTGAAATTTTGCACACACGTCAGAACCTGCGGCCATCAGGGCCGGGCTGAAGCTGGTACCGGGGCGTGGCAGGGGGGCTCGACAGCGCCCCCTGGAATGGGGTCCGAAAACTTGGTCCATAAATCAAACACGCTTGCATGTAATAATATGAAACTCAGTACACATATAGATCTCATTGGGCTGAACAACTTTCGTGCTCTAAGTTTTACAAAAACCCAACAGGAAGTCGGTTATTATACATTGTTTGGAAAACGCATACAATGGAATGAGAAATACTCCTCCTAGGGAATTCATCCGATCGCCACCAAACTCGGTGTGAATGAAGTCAAGACATTGAGGGTGAATTCTTGCAAACGGATTTTTGATATCTCGAACGGTTTGGCCGTGGCGAGGAAATGAATTTATGGCGAATAATGGGACACAGGAAGTGTGTTATAACCTCTGCATACATTAACTGATCTTGATGAAACTTCCGCAGTGTGTTCGTTGTAAGAGGCCGATCACATGGATGTGACTATTATGAGTCAAAGTTATAGCGCCACCAACTGGCTGCAGGAAGTGTGTCACTTTCAAAATGCTTTGAAATTACCCTCTTATTTTTACCCGATTTGCTTCAAACTTTATGTGTATAATGTAGACACACGGCAGATGTACACCTGTGAAAGGATTATTGATATCTTATATACTGTTGCCATGGCAACGCATCAAACTTTAATATTATTTTTTGATGCTTTTGAGACTCTTAGCATGCTTGAAATTGCATGAAACTCGACAGACACATCACATTTATTAGCCAGTAGACATGTGCAAAGTTTCAGAAACGGGCGTGGTGGAATGGCTCAGTAGCGTCACCTTTTGACCAAAGTGGGAGGTTAGATTCATCTTCAGCAACAAAACTTGGTATGTATATTGTTCTCATCAAGCCGGACAACTTTCCAATTTACAGTCATTAGCACCGACCAACAGGAAGTCAGATATTTTGGTTTGAATGTGGATTTTTCTGGAGAATTTTCGGTAATGCTTTAGATTACAGCCCGGAAAGTACTGCGTAATTAAAATGAAAGTACAGTGTAACTTTCGGTAATTACAGTGTACCTATAAAGTGTGTACGTGTAAGTATAGGGGAACAATATGTAATGTCTTGGGCATAAAGGTGTAACAACCAGGAAAATAACAATTTATTTAGGCAAATTATTTAGACTAAGTATTTTAGAATCTTACTTTTGGGAGCAATTTAGCGAGTACATACACTGCACCTTTTTGTAATAATATTGTATAAAAATACATAAAGGCTTTTTTAAAATTGCGGGGTACATATCAGTGCATTTATAAAGTAGACTAATTTGTTATTATTGCAAAGGTGCACTGATTAAGTTTCAAGGCAAGTAAAACTATTGCAACTTTTTTTTTTTTAAATGCTGGGAAAATATACTCTTGTTCCATGTAGTTACAGGGTAAGTATGACATTGCGGGCTGTAAATTAAAGTGGTGCTTCTTACCCTCTTGTTTCATGTAGTTACAGGGTAAGTGACATTGCGGGCTGTACATATGTAACGGTCACCAGCTGAAGTGCCCTTGAGAACCACCAGAGGGCACTCCACACCAGACTATCATATTTCACTCACAACTACATTTCCCAGAACTCACTGCCCGAACTCATCACTGATTGCATTCACCTGTGTCTCATCACCCTGTTAGTCTCAGCCTATTTATACCATGTTCACTCATTCACTCACTGCAAAGTTTTGTATGTTGTTGCACTGCATTTCCGAGCGTTTTCCCTGGTTTCATGTCTCTTGGTTTTTTGGATTCCTTGCCTGTTCCCTGGATTACTCTTTTGCTTCTGACCCCTGCCTGTCTTGTTTTTGTTTTGTTTTGTTTGTTTGTTTGGACTGCCTTCCTGTGTTTGACCCCTGCTTGTGCTGATTACGATTCTGGATTGCCCCTTAATAAAGCTGCAATTGGATCTCAACCTTTGTGTCTCGGAGCAGTTCGTGACAACATTAAAGTGGTGCTTCTTCTTACCCTCTTGTTCCGTTAAGTTACAGGGTAAGTATGACATTGCGGGCTGTAAATTAAAGTGGTGTTTATTACCCTCTTGTTCCATGTAGTTACAGGGTAAGTATGACATTGCGGGCTGTAAATTAAAGTGGTGCTTCTTACCCTCTTGTTTCATGTAGTTACAGGGTAAGTACAATAAAAACACATGTACACACACACAATCTGATATCACTCGGAAAACTTTATTTGAAAAACAACTTATTTCAAAATGGATTTACATTTTTTTTGTCTTTGTTTCTCTTGCTTGGTTTCCTCCTCCTCTTGTTCCTCTTCTTCTTTTTCTTTCTTTCCACTGATGAATCTTAAGAAGGAATCCCATGACATGTCTCTATTCTGTATTATGTGTTAAAAGAAAATACAGTACAGAAATGTCCTCACCATTTACTCATCTTTTACCCTCATGTCATCCGAGATGTATATGAATTTCCTTCTTCAGATTAACACAAACTCCAGCACTTTAGACTTTAAACTATGCAACCGTCTACTACAGTATCACATCAGGCAGTGCATTGTAGTTCTCCCTGAGAAAAAAATTGATTCATTCGTTGCTATAGGAGAGGAAGAATTTACTAAACTCATTAAATCATCTAAATCTACAACATGTATGTTAGACCCTATACCGACTAAGCAACTGAAAGAAATACTTCCAGAGGTCATAGATCCTCTTCTTAATATCATTAATTCGTCTTTGTCTCTAGGATACGTACCAAAAAACTTTAAGCTGGCTATGATTAAACCGCTTGTTAAAAAAACGCAACTTGATCCTTCAGAATTAGTCAATTACAGGCCGATCTCGAATCTACCTTTTCTGTCAAAGATATTAGAAAAGGCAGTATCCTCACAACTGTGTTCCTTTCTTGAAAGTAATGATATCTGCGAGGATTTCCAGTCAGGATTTAGACCGTACCATTGTACCGAAACAGCTCTCGTTAGAGTCACAAATGATTTGCTCTTATCATCCGATCGTGGTTGTGTCTCTCTATTAGTGTTACTCGATCTTAGTGCTGCATTTGACACCATCGACCACAACGTTCTTTTAAATAGATTAGAACATTATGTTGGCATTACGGGAAATGCACTAGCATGGTTTAAATCATACTTATCTGACCGTTATCAGTTTGTAGCAGTAAATGAAGAGATGTCTAATCTATCACAAGTTCAGTATGGCGTACCACAATGCTCAGTACTAGGACCGCTGCTGTTCACTCTGTACATGCTACCCTTAGGAGATATCATTAGGAAACATGGCATTAGCTTTCACTGTTATGCCGATGATACTCAGCTGTATATTTCTTCAAAACCTAACGAAACTTATCAATTCACAAAATTAACGGAATGCATAGCGGATATAAAAAAATGGATGACTTGTAATTTCCTACTTCTAAATTCTGAAAAAACAGAGTTTCTAATTATTGGACAAAAAACTTCCTCACGTAATAATCTAGAATACTGTCTAACACTTGATGGCTGCTCTGTTAAGTCTTCGTCGTCGGTTATGAACCTGGGTGTGCTCTTTGATACCAATCTTTCATTTGAAAGTCACGTGTCTAGTATCTGTAAAACTGCATTTTTCCATCTTAAAAATATATCTAAATTACGCCATATGCTCTCATTGACAAATGCGGAACAATTAGTTCATGCGTTCATGACCTCAAGGCTAGATTATTGCTTTGTTTCAATAGTCAGTAGTACAATTCATACTATTCACAGTAATCACCGCTCAACTGTGATATTTCCAAGCACATTTTTGCGCATGTGAAGAGGATAATTTTTCCCTTCAATATTGGAACGTGAGTGAAGTACAAAGCCTATAATAAACAATAGTTTAGCATCCAAAAAATGTAATAATGTATATATATTATTATTATATGTAAATAATATATATATATATATATATATATATATATATATATATATATATATATATATATATATTT
The DNA here is from genome assembly GCF_964197995.2 of Scardinius erythrophthalmus. Lineage (NCBI taxonomy): Eukaryota > Metazoa > Chordata > Actinopteri > Cypriniformes > Leuciscidae > Scardinius > Scardinius erythrophthalmus. The sequence continues at coordinate 9,158,261 of NC_138245.1, read as the reverse complement.
TTTTTTTTTTTTTTTTTTTTTTTTTAAGTGACGATGTGTGAATTGATGTTGTTTTTACACCTGAGAAAGACAAAGACTCTCCCATAATGGCCCTATCAGGTGCTATCAGGCCCTATCATTATGAGGAACCTTGCACAAAGAATGAGGAGAGATTTAAAAGTGGATGGCTTTTTAATTGTTTGGATTTATTCACAACACAACATAATCCAAAAATACACAATAAAGGACAAAAAAAAAGCACATTATTGAACATACTGATCTAAAGACAGAGACTTGAAGTCACACACCTTTGTGCCATTCCTGAAACATAGTACATACCTGTCATTTCCAAGGTGTTTGATTTTTCATTTTACCATCTTCATGTACAGACTCATGTGAATGTTTAAGTCAGCAGGACTCATCAGTGGCATCTGGTTCCTGTCAAAAAAAAAAAAAAAAATGGGGGATACATTTTATATTTTTCTGGTTAAAATTGTGATTTAAAATTTACAAAACACTTTATTTCGATAGTCCACTTTAGACATTCTACTAACTTTAAGTAACTTTGCAACTACATGTCAACTAACTCTCATTAGATTATTAGTCGGCTGCATGCTTGATATCTGCTAACACTTTATTTTGATGGTCCCCCAACAGATATTCTACTGACTATAAGTAACTTAGCAACTACAAGTCAATTTATTCTCCTAACCCGAACCCTAACACCTAACCATAACCTAACAGTCTACTCACAGTCTACGAAAGTCTACTAATACTCTATTGAGAGTTAGTTGCCATGTAGTTGCAAAGTTACTTATAGTTAGTAGAATGTCTAAAGTGGACTATCGAAATAAAGTGTAACTAATATGTATATATATATATATATATATATATATATATATAATAAATCGTTAATAAGGAACACTTCAGTACATATATATGGATATTCATATGTTACTTCAAATGTTTCCATTTCTTATGACGTAATGAAATGATTTTGGAGTAAAAACATGAAGCTTTTCAAACGCACAGTGCGAGTGACTCACAGCACGTACAGAGAACATTTACTGAAGCGATCGAGCCGCTCCAAACTGTGAAACATTATTGTTAACATATTATACATATCTATGTTTGAGCAGATATCCACACAGTTTTTAACAGTAAATACGGGTCTAAACATTATATTTACCATATTAGGGTAAACACTCATACTAGCCTACTTTTATATCATGCTGTGTTTTATTATCGAACATAAAAACATCCTTGTGTCCAACACACACACACATATATATATATATATATATATATATATATATATATATATATATATATATATATATATATTTATATATTTATATATATATGTTGAAATGTGAACTATTGACAGGTAGGCAATCTTTCAATGCTAAATTTATATACATGTAGGACATTAGGCTTCATGTTTTTACTCCAATCTCATTTCATAACATACATTTTAGTCTGGCACCAGTTTGGGGACCTTCGGGGAGAGTAGCGTTGACCCAGAGATGACGACCATGCTTTTCTGGGCCACTGAGAGCGTCAGGCTCGGATGGAGGCCTCCACCGTGTCCTGGATGCTCAAGCCTGGATGACTGGTATCTCAGGGCGGCACATGCTGACAATCAGCGTCCCTACCCAGTGCCTTTTTTCCTGGAGTTGCATAAAGAGGTTCTCTTCAGGAGATGGTGACCGCACCACTCTTTCCCCTGGAGGAGGGCCGGGTGGAGAATCCTTTGCTGAGTTTTATTTCTGTTCTGCCACAGTCAGCGGTACCCAAATTCTCAAAAAGTTTCCTCTTTCTATCCATCTGATTTGGAGACCCTTCAGGGCCGCACAAGGAGACCTCTCCGGACATGTCCCACTGCCAGTTGTTTTACTCCTCGAACGAGGGGACCCTCGGCACGGATGCGCTGGCACACAGCTGGCCTCTAGGCCTACGCAAATATGTGTTTTCCCCAGTGAGCTTACTCACACAGACACTGGGCAAGGTCAGGGAGGACAAGGAGAAGGTCTTACTAGTTGCGCCCTCCTGGCCCAACTGGACCTGGTTCCCAGAACTGATGCTCCTCGCGATAACCCCTCCTTGGCAAATTCCCCTGAGGAAGTACGTCCTTTCTCAGAGATGAGGCACCCTAGTGCCTTCTTTCTCTGAGATGAGGCACCCTATAGCACCTGTGTCCGAACCTTTGGAACCCTCACCCTCACCGTGTACCCTCTTGGGACCTCTCTTTGGTCTTAGCTGCCTTACAGAGAGCGCCCTTCGAACCTTAAAATCCTGTCTCTTAAGACGTCACTCCTGACTGCACTGGCTTCTGTTAAGAGGGTAGGGGACCTGCAGGCATTTTTGGACATTGAATCGTGCCAGGAATTTGTACCAGCCAACTCTCACGTAATCTTGAGACCCCGGGCCGGACAAGTGCCCAAGGTTCTCAACACTCCCTTTAGGGATCAGGTGGTGAATCTGCCTTTAACTTGATACGAGCAGCGAAAGGTAGCCAGTGCAGAGAGATGAACAGAGGAGTGACGTGGGCCCTTTTGGGCTCGTTGAAGACAAGACGAGCTGCAGCATTCTGAATCACTTGTAGAGGTTTAGTTGCACATGATGGAAGTCCAGCCAGAAGAGCATTGCAGTAGTCAAGCCTAGAGATGACCAGGGCCTGGACGAGAAGTTGTATTGCATGGTCAGTTAGGAAAGGCCTGATCTTCCTGATGTTGTGCAGTGCAAACCTGCATGATCAGCTGGTCATCATATTACTCCAAGATTTCTGACCGACCTTGATGGGGTGATTGATGATGAATCTAGCTGGATAGTGAAGTCGTGTTGTAGAGATGGATTGGCAGGGAGGACGAGAAGCTCAGTCTTTGCCAGGTTGAGCTGCAGGTGATGTTCCTTCATCCATGTCGAGATGTCCGCCAGACAGCTTGAGATCCGTACAGCTACTGTGGGATAATCTGGTTGAAATGAGAGGAAGAGCTGTGTGTCATCAGCATAGCAGTGGTAGGAGAAACCATGTGCCTGTATGATGTGTCCCAGTGACGTGGTGTAAATGAAGAGCAAGGGTCCAAGAACTGAACCCTGAGGAACCCCTGTGGTCAGCTGGTGTGCTTTGGATACCTCGCCTCTCCATACGACCCTGAAGGACCTACCTGTGAGATAGGACTCAAACCAGTGGAGGGAAGTTCCTGTGATGCCCAGTGATGAGAGGGTGGACATAAGGATCCGATGATTCACAGTGTCGAAGGCAGCAGACAGATCCAGGAGAATGAGAACTGAGGATTTGGAAGCAGCTTTTGGCGGCGGCGGCTGCTGCCGATTTTTCCCCGGGATATAGGTGCTGGGGGCGTTCAGCTCGTCCTGCCCGTTGGACGAGATCCCCTTCGGTCATCATGGGGCGGTGGTGGAGATGCAGTCAGGAAATTGCAGTTTGTGGCCGACCTGCCTGACCAGCGATTGACCGCACGGCACCGCTGGAAATCACGTGATTGTACCAGGTGTTTGCGGCCACTACAACTTGCCATTAAGGAGGTCGGCCTGCCATCAATGCTCCGTTTAGCGCTGCTAAATGCTCGTTCCATCACTAATAAGGCGCATGTCATCAACGATCTTTTCACCAAGGAAAAGATGGATTTTATGTTTCTTACAGAAACGTGGCAAAAGGATAAGGAAGCTGTACATTTAAATGAGCTCTGCCCTGCAGGTTGCTCTGTGATTGGGACACCTCGAACGGCACGCAGAGGCGGCGGCCTTGCTGTTGTGTATCGTGACGGATTCTTATGCAGATTAATTCACTCTGAAACCTTCTCCTCTTTTGAGTCACAGATGATTAAGGTCGGTTCTGTTAACATGTTTTATAGTGTGTTAATTTACCGCCCTCCTGGTCCTGCAGGCATCTTTCTGACTGATTTTACTGATTTTTTATCCTCTATAATCAAGCTGGAGAAAGTTTTAATAATGGGAGATTTTAATCTTCATATTGATGATATCTCATGTATTGCAGCTACAGATCTCCTATCCATTACTGACTCTTTCAATTTTACGCAACATGTCTCAGGACCTACACATTTAAAGGGGCACACCCTGGACCTTGTTTTCTCATTAGGTCTTGAGATAGTAAATGTGTGTGTGGAGGATGTACATATGAGTGACCATAGTTGTGTTTTCTTTAACCTGAACTTACCTTGGGACCCCCGCCCCTGAGAATTAAGGCTCAAAGGAGAGTTATTAACCAGGATGTTGCTGGGAAGTTTTCTATTTTTGTTTGATCCATGCCGGCTAAGGGGTTGCAGTGATGCAAATGTGTATGCTGAGTCTTTTAACAGCCACTGTTTAGGAATTTTAGATGAAGTGGCACCTATGAAATCAAACATTTTCTCGGTAACACTTTATAATAATGTTCAGTTGTAAGTCATTTATAAGTGATTAGTTAATGATGAACTAATCATTTACAAAACATTCATAAATGAGTAGCAAGTGACATACTAACATTTTATGTATGTTTTGTAAATTGTGTTACAAGTCATTTACAATTGATTAGTTAATGATTAACTAATCATTTAAAAACATGACTAATCATTCATAAATGATTAATTAGTGACATGTTCATTATATGTTTTGTAGATGCAGTTATAAGTCATTTACAATTGATTAGTTAATGATTAACTAATCATTTACTAAACATGACTATGCGTTTCATAAATGTTTAATAAATGATGTTACATTTTTTTTTGCATGTTTTGCTCACATCAGGTGCACAGTGGTTAAAGACTCCATGTGTCTCAGAGAAGCTGTCTATACCCTCACCAGTCAGCACTTACACTGCAGTACACACTACAGTGTTCAACACCTGTTATAGATGTGTAAACGCATGAATTAATCATTTACAAGTGATGAATAGTTTACACTTTAGATTAGGGGATGCAGAAAGTGTTGTAAATGATTTACAACACTTTGTGCATCCCCTAATCTAAAGTGTAAACTATTCATCACTTGTAAATGTCTTACACTTCATTTGTAGATTACCACTTCAAGAATCAAAAAGGCATAAGGTCTGCGAATGTTATCTACGAATGTATATGTAACACATTTACAAGTGATGAATAGTTTACACTTTAGTTTAGGGGATGCAGAAAGTGTAATAAATCATTTACAACACTTTCTGCATCCCCTAATCTAAAGTGTAAACTATTCATCACTTGTAAATGTGTCACATATACCTACACATGATCTGTATGTGTATTTAAGGCATTTACGACACTTTTTGCACTCTCTAATTGCTGCATATATACAAAAAAACAAACATTTATTAAACATTTATGAAAAGCATATTCATGTTTTGTATATGACTAGTTAATCATTAACTAATCAATTGTAAATTACTTATAACTGAATCTACAAAACATACATCCAATAATTAACATATCACTTATTAATCATTTATGAACGCATAGTCATGTTTCGTAAATAATTAGTTAATCATTAACTAATCACATGTAAATGACTTGTAACGGTATTTACAAAACATACATAAAATGTTAGTATATCACTTGCTACTCATTTATGAATGTTCTGTAAATGACTAGTTCATCATGAACTAACCACTTATAAATGACTTACAACTGAACGTTATTATAAAGTGTTACCATTTTCTCTCTTAAAAAGCCTTGCCCCTGGATAAATAAATCTATCCAGAGTTGTAGAAGTAAACGTCGGAAAATTGAGCGTTTATGGAAAACAACTAAACTCGAAGTTCACAGGCTTTATCTTAGGGAATTAACGGCTTCCCTAAATTAACTTCTGAAAAGTGCTAGAACTAAATACTTCTCTCAGCTAATATCCTCTAATAAGAAAAAAAACTAATTCCTGTTTCCCAGCCAACATTTGTATGTGGGGCCCATATGGGTATGAAATGGGCTGAAAAATGGGCCCCATGTAGGATTGTCCGCGGGTTCCATAATGGCCCCATGTTAATTGCCCAGATGGATTTCATGTAGGATTGCACTTGGTACTAGGCGGGACCAAAGTGGGCAACATGCACAAGACCCATCTCGGTCCCATCTTTAACCCAGTAGACATTTGTATATGGGGCCCATGTGGGTTTGAAATGGGCTGAAAAATGGGCTCTGTATGGGATTGTCCGCGGGTTCCATACTGGCCCCATGTGAATTGCCCAGATGGATTTCATGTGGGATTGCACTTGGTACTAGGCGGGACCCAAGTGGGCAAAATGCACAAGACCCACCTCGGTCCCAGCTTAACCCCGCCGACATTTGTATGTGGGGCCCATGTGGGTTTGAAATGGGCTGAAAAATGGGCTCTGTATGGGATTGTCCGCGGGTTCCATACTGGCCCCATGTGAATTGCCCAGATGGATTTCATGTGGGATTGCACTTGGTACTAGGCGGGACCCAAGTGGGCAAAATGCACAAGACCCACCTCGGTCCCAGCTTAACCCCGCCGACATTTGTATGTGGGGCCCATGTGGGTTCGAAATGGGCTGAAAAATGGGCTCTGTATGGGATTGTCCGCGGGTTCCATAATGGCCCCATATGAATTGCCCAGATGGATTTCATGTAGGATTGCACTTGGTACTAGGTGGGACCCAAGTGGGCAAAATGCACAAGACCCACCTCGTACCCAGCTTTAACCCAGTAAACATTTGTACATGGGGCCCGTGTGGGTTTGAAATGGGCTTAAAAAATGGGCTCTGTATGGGATTGTCCGCGGGTTCCATAATGGCCCCATGTTAATTGCCCAGATGGATTTCATATAGGATTGCACTTGGTACTAAGTGGGACCCAAGTGGGCAAAATGCACAAGACCCAACTCGGTCCCAGCTTAACCCCGCCGACATTTGTATATGGGGCCCATGTGGGTTTGGAATAGGCTGAAAAATGGGCTCTGTATGGGATTGTCCGCGGGTTCAATAATGGCCCCATACCAACTGCCCACATGGATTTCATATAGGATGGCACTTACAAAAAGGTGGGCCCCAACTGGGCTACATGCACAAGACCCTTCTTGGTCCCAGCTTTAGTTTTGTTGTGGGTACTACAAGGTTACTACATGGGCCGAAATACGGGCTGCAAGTGGGTTTGTCTATGGGTTCCATGTTGGCCCCAGCAACTTACTCATATAGGTTTTATGCAGGATTTCACAGGGCTTTAGGTGGGGCCCAACTAGGAATCATATGCATGTGGTCCAACTAGGGATCATCTGGGTTCCATCTAAATGAGTAGCAACACCACACAAACAAGTTTTAAAGCATTAGAGCACACAGTGAGATTGAAATCTTTTCAAATTAAAATTTTATTGAAATTACCCATCATATTATGCTATATTCTGAAATTCCAGAGACAATATTTAAAGAAGCAGATTTATGTCAGATTAAAGAGTATCTCTTTAAAGTTATATACCTAATTGTTAAAATACATACTTTTAACCTGTATTTGACCCAGTCTATACTGAACGCTTTGAACATTTGAAAAGGAAATAAATTGGGGACAGTTAGAAGAAGCAGCAACTATACATGTATCAGTACAGCTTACACTGCAGACAGTCATTTGTGCATTCTGGACACTGTCCTCCATCTCTTGTCTCAGACTTTTTTTAAAGTTCCCTCTCAGTTTCTTGCCAGTTGATCTGAGCAGTCTTCTTAAGAGCCTCTGCAAAACAAATTAGTTTTTTTTAGAGATTATGATTTTAGAGAAATCATGTTACTTACACATACTTACACAATACCTTATGAAAGAATAACAACTTTTACTCAGGATAAAAAAAACAAAAACAGCATTAAACTTCAATTGGAATAGTCGGTATTGGAATGTCACTGGAAGGGCATTTGGGAAATTTAACAGAGAATTACTGTTTATTTATTCAGACTATTCCGATTTAATTTTGTATTAATAAAACCAGTTTATAAAGTATGAATATGCGATGTGTTTGAAAGCATCAAATCATTCATTGATACAAGTTAACCATTAAAAACTCAGTCCATGATAGAATAGGCCGACGAAATGATGCATAATTAAAGTATTTTAATTATTGTTTTATTGCTAATGATTTATGATTGCTTTTAAAGTAGAAATACAAAAATATTACTCTTTGTGTCTTTGGAAAATAATTGAGGTGATCACAGGTGTGGATGATTCTTAAATTTCCAGGATGGCTCAACTTAAGAGTCATAGTTTTAATAAACAAGTTAGAATTAAGTCAAAATGAGAATCCTGATTCTTTTAGTGTTTTAGACAGAGATCACGATTCTGAACAGATAAAATAACAACATAACATGTAATTTACTAGAGGTTCTGACAAATGTTAATTCCTGCAGTCGATTTAAAATGTTTAATCTGAATGAAAAAAAAGGTTTGAATGAATAATTAAATGACTAAAATACGTGTTTCATTACTGGATGAATCAGTGTTTTTGAACGAATCTCTAGAATGAATGATTAAAGATTCAAGTGTAAAGTTTCTTGCAAAAGTTGATTTACTCTATTTTGATTGCTACTGTAGACAGTGTTTATATCTGAACTATAAACTTATCTCAGTACTTGAATTACGAGCTGATGTTGTTGTAATATTATTTAAGAATATAATAAATTACTGTTGTGTCAATCTAAAATGATCTTCCCACTCATCATTCTGTGAAGTGGTGCAGGACAACTTTGTCCAACAAGTGCTTGTTTCGGACTCTCATCTGCAGATACCTTGTTTTTTTTTCACGGCTTGATTAATATAAGCAGCACGGCAAGACTTTTTGTACTCCGCGTCTCCTAATAAGGACCTGAAATAGGTAAATATAAGTCTGCTTTTTAAAACAACAGAGGATGGTTAGATTGTGACAACAGCAGGAAACTGCATATTACGTTTACATCAAAAGATTAAATCAAATTTGAAGCTTGTGACTTATAAATGCACATCAACCCGATGACTTAGCATTCATGTAAAAACTATGTTCAGATTAATCAATCAGAATGATTTCATTTTCAGAATGACTTTAATTTGTGTGTGTGTGTGAGGCGCGATCGAACAGTGTAAACATAAAAACATACTAGATCATTTTGTTTATACAGGATTAAGTTACTGTAAAATTTAAAGGAAAACAAATATATTAATCTGAAATGTAGCAAATTAATTTTCAATTAATTCAGGTACAATTATCAAACATATATCAAGGTCTTTTTGTCTTTTTATTAATTTAATTAATAAACTAATTATATAAAACTATTGTCAGTGCTCTACAAATAAACTGTTTTTTTTTGCCTTTACTTTATTAATAAAACTTATTTAAAAAATGCAAGGCTTAAGCAATTTATTTTCCTTTGGTGGTACAGCCTGAGACATGCACAAGCCTTCTGCATTTTTGTTTTGCTTTTCCCTCCATTGTAACAAACTTGTACCGAACTGTGATGTCTGAACCGAACCGTGACTCCTGTGTACCATTCCACCCCTAATAAGTGGCTCTGTATATTTCTGATATGTAGAGAAACATTACACTTAATTCAGAATCCTAACTACACAAAGTATTGAAGTAGTTCAATTTACAAATTAAAATTAGCCCATGATTTACTCATCCTAGGTGTGTATGACTTTCTTCTTTTAGACGAATACAATCGAAGTTATATTAATAAACACACTGATGCTTCCAAGCTGCATAATGGCAGTGGATTGCAACCATTGCAACCATCAGATTGAAGCTCCAAAAAGTGCATCTATCCATTATATAAGAACTCTACGTGGCTCCGGGGGGTTAATAAAGGCCTTCTGAAGCTGCGACGCCATGGCGATGGCGACGCCATGAGTTTGTGTAAAAAAATATTCATTTTAAAAACTTTATAAAGTAAAACAACTAGCTTCCAGGCAAACAAACATACGGATTCCACTTAAGGGTAAAGCGCAACTTATGCGAGTAATGTGACGTACTACTGATATTTACGCTACCCCATGATGCACTACGCTACTTCTGACGTCATAAGTTGCGCTTTATACACAAGTAGACTGTGTATGGCCGGAAGCTAGTTATTTTACTTTATAAAGTTTTAAATATGGATACTTTTGGAAACTCATGGCCTTGCTCCAGAAGGACTTTATTAACCCAACCCCATAGTTAATATAACTCCAATTGTATTCATCTGAAAGTCATATACACTAACGGTGGATTGAGGGTGAGTAAATCATGGGGTAATTTTCATTTTAGTGAAAATTACTACTACTCTACGTCAATTATGTAAAATATAATTTTGTAAATTTTATTAAATTAAGTAAATTCAAAACACCTCACACATAACAAAAGGTTAATGGATTCATACCAGAAGTTACAGTGCAATCCTTCACCAAATTGCCAGTACTCATCTGGATCCTTGGTCAATCTGGGGTTGGGTTGGGTTGGGTGGAGTGGGCTGAAAAGTCCTTAAAAAGAAAGATTTAATTTGTACCATTCCTTTAAACAATATTAAACAAAGCGTATTTAAATTGTACCGACATTTGCCATTATTAAACATTCGGAACAAATGGTCCCCAATAGCTCCCTGGGTGCCGCAGCAAAAACGGCTGCCCACTGCTCCGGGTGTGTGTTCACAGTGTGTGTGTGTGTTCAATACTCACTGAACACACACACACACTGTGAACACACACCCGGAGCAGTGGGCAGCCGTTTTTGCACAAACATGTCACGTCACATCACACAATTGTAGCTTTGAAAAAAGCAAATTGGTACACCAAAATCAAACAGACCATCTAATAATTTTACCTGTCACCACATTTATCCTGCTATGACACGTCTGAGGGTCTTTCCCTTGATGCTCTTCAGTGAACTAAATAAAGGACTGATGATGGTGACATGTTCTCCTTTCTTTGTCACTTTAGAGGAAGAAAGACAAAAGGATAAAAAGTTACTCAGATTTGTCACTGGTAGATTAAATGACTTTTGATGATGAGAATAACCTAATACTTTTAACTACATAATATATAAATCCCAATGTAAGGTTTAGAAGCAATGGTTAAAATTGACTTGCATCTTACTGAAGTTGATAATTGTGGTGGATTTGTCTCTCCGTTGGGTGCCTGTTCACCCCAAAAAATCTTCTTCCAATGCTTGAGATATATCCATATGTAAATGACTGTTTTATCAGTCACTTTACTCATTCGGATGCTCCTTCCCAAGAAAAAAAAAAAAAATACAAAAAAAAATTATATTTGAATATATTTAAAACACATTTACTTCATTCTTATTATACTTCAAATCCATTAACATATTTATTGACACATCTCCTAAGACTTATATTTAATTTATAATTAAACTGTATTTGCAGCCTTTCTTTAGTACACAATGCACATTTTTTAATATTACGACAACATTTTAAAAAATATATAACCATTAATAAAGTGTACCTAAAGTACACTTGCAATAGTTTCACTTTAACACAATCAAATACACTTAACCTCAGCACGACTTCCAGATAACTAAAGTGCATTAAATACAAGTATTTATTTTAGGATACCAAAGTACAATTGCAGGGTATTTATATTAAGTACATGTATGTAAATGCTTTGCAGTAAACTTAGCATAAAATAAATGTTTCAAATATATTTTAGTATTATAATTTTTTTTTTCATTAGGGTTTTCATGTGTTTGAGTTTTAAACTAGCTGACAACATTGACATCAGAGGCTTCAACGTTAAATAAGTGCATACTCTAATCGCGATTAGCATCTTACTGTAAACAAATCAATGGTACACACAGTCACACACACAGCTGCAGGTTGTAGTACGTCCGTTTATCCGTGAAAGTTAACTTACAAATAGGCCTGTCGCGATAGTCGATAAGTCGATTAATCGCACGATAAAAAAAAACGAGCTCGATAATTTTTCCGGCCGCGATAATTCCATTTGCATGCTTGTTTGTTTTCCTCGTCTCTCTCTCTCTACCAAAGAGACTGGATGACCACTCTCGCTCGGTTCTTTAGCGTATAGGAGGAGTGAACCCTCTTGTTGTCAGTTGCATGGTCTTTGTGTGAGAAGGCGGCGCCGCGGCGCTCAGTCACATGGTCTTTGTATGGGAAAGCGCCGGCGGGAGTGTTTGCGGCTACTGCCGGGAGAGAGAGAAGACGCTAGTTGTGAGTTGCGACAGCGAGCCCGATCACATGAAAATGCGTATCTATACCACGAATGTTATTTCTCGTGCCATTTATACGCCAAAAATAGTTTTTGCGTGCATATGATACGCTCTTTATGGCGTGTAATACGCACGCACTCCTCACCCCTAATCCTAACCAAGTATTTTCAGTGCGTAGCATGCCTTCCCGACAGTACACAATCACTTGACAAAGTAACAGGAGGACAAAGTAACAGGAGTAACAGTGCAAAATTGTGCGATATGGCTTGTTGAGGCTTTTTTTTATTTGTTTACAAAGGTCCTAACTGTCAGTTTTGCCTGTTATGGAATGTATCACTATTTAATAATGTCTAAAGCCTAATGTTTAATATTTTTTGAAGTGCAATTTTGTTTCATTTTATTTATTAACAGACATTTATTTTGTTAACAGACACTAAGAGTCCATTGCTTTCATTGTTTTTGGTTGTTTTGTTCATTTTTTGGGATATTTAAAATGTTTTCCGTTTTCAATGTTTAATATTCTTTAGAAATAAAAGTTTATAGATCGTTGAAAAGGTGTACCTGCATTATTATGCCATTATAATTATATGAAATGAAAATGGTCTCAGAACGACAATATTATCGTTTATCGCGATAATTTCTTGGACAATTTATCGTCCAGCAAAATTTGTTATCGTGACAGGCCTACTTACAAAGAACATTTCTGGGAAGTTAATGAACTCCATTAACACACGATCGGTTTACCTGCATTATATATTCTACCATGAACTATATTAACATTCTTATCCGCTTATTTTAATGTAATACCTAAACGTTTAAATCTGTATTATTAATTGATCTCTATTTTTCTAAAATGATAGTGGACAGGACATGAATACGAAGCCTAACTTTACGTAATGGAGACTGAAAAATTTTCTCTTACCTGATATCGCCAAAATGTTTGCAGGACTCACACATCCAGACCGACCTTCCTCTGTGTTCACATATCAGCTTCTGTTCTCCTCCGTTTACATGTCACAACGCAAATTAGTTTAAAATAATAATTTAACAGGCATAAGGAAAGACCGAGTAATCTTGCCGAGCAGTAGCACACACATGTCGTCATCATCAATACTAACTGACGTATTTTCAAACTTGACCAGTAAAAAGGCGCGCACGGTTGTCATTGGCCAGTTACGTAGATGGCAGTCATATTAACCAATCATGATCAAAGAAGGTGAAAACAACCAATAGCAATTGTTTCAGCGTGGTAATGGAAAATATTACTTTTTTTTTCTTCTTCTTTTTTTTTAAGAAATGTGTGTTCAGTTTTATTTGTAGACTATGTTATTTAATTAGTTGGTCAAATAGTGTTTTGATGACAATGTGAATAAAAATGCAATCCTGCATGGTAAGCTTAGGCAAACACAAAATTGTCCAAACAAACAAAATCACACAAAGAAAAAAAGTTTCTGCTGCACTTCTCTCCTGAGATTGAAATTATATCCATTATTATTATTATTGTTGTTAATAATATGATTATATTTTGACATAAATTTAGATTTTTGAAGTGGTGTTTGGATCAAAATATTATACAATGCTAAAATAACAAAATAATAATTAGAAATAATTATAATTCAAAGATGTATTCCTTGAAGACATGACATTGATTCAACATACAGATTTTGTAAAAAAAAAAAAAAAAAAAAAAAAAAAAAAACGAACCCTAAACCTAACCCTAACCCTAACCCAACAACTGACATTATTTCAACCGTATTTCAACTTTGAGGGTCAGTCATGTGCCCACTATGACTGAAAATAAAAGTATGTACTGTTGGCCTCAAAAGAAAACTGAACTCAAAACACAATATGCTAAATGAATGAAACTGCACTTTATTCTGTACTCCTAGTATATGATGCAAATATGATTTCTGAATTTACATTGGATTTTCCCTTCAAACCATGAATTTCCATTCTATCTTTCTTTACTTGGGCTATTTCATCATCTGAACTGATGTGCCCCTTACAATAATCAAAACCCTAACCCTAACCCTAACCCCAATATTCAATCTCTAGAATTACATTGCCGACTGACCAGAAAACTCTGGAGTATCTCAATTGAATAAGGGCATATGGCTGTTGCTAGGGGTTTGATTTCTTCTACCCATCTCTAAGCCATTATAATTCCATTATTTAGATAGATTTTGATAGACAGAATTTGATAACTTCTGTAACCCGTTCTTCATATTGTACAGTGACCATTTTCTGGATATTTTGAACCATTTGTATATAATTTTTTTGAAATAACTATATGGAGATAAGCATTTTGCAGTAACTCACAAAATCAGACCACTAAAAGTTGACACTTTGAATATTTAATGTCATGGGTTGGAACTAATGCCTGCTGAACACCAACACTCCAGGACTGGATTTGAAGAGACATGGCCTATAGGCTACTGTAACCAAATACACTATATTGCCAAAAGTATTGGGACACCCCTCCAAATAATTGAATTTGGGTGTTTCAATCTATTTCGTGGCCACAGTTGTATAAAATCAAGCACTAAGCAGACGCTTCTACAAATTTTGTGAAAGAATAGGTCGCTCTCAGGAGCTTAGTGAATTCAGTGAGTTCAAGCGTGGTACCAGGTTTCCATTTGTGTAATAAATCCACTTGTGAAATTTCCTCACTACTAAATATTCCGCAGTCAGCTGTTAGTGGTATTACAGTATATGAAAGATTATAAATTACAAATAAACTGCATATAATTGTTTTAATGATTGTACAGATATGTTGTTTACAAGTGTATAGTTTATGATGCAATTTACAGATGCACAATTTATATTTACTACATAATTCATTATATTCACAATTATACTTGTATGTATTTCTCCATTCAGGGTCCATATAGAGATTACCTATGTGGCTACCACCATAAGACTGATTGTGTTTGCTCATGACACATATGGTTTATCAAAGTGGGTCCCATATGTTTTTCCCATTCATAACCCATTTAGAGATTACGTGGGTACCACCTTGGGCCCATGTAGGCAGCCTATATAGGACTGATTGTGTTTGCTCATGTCTGACTCATATGGTTTATCAAAGTGGACCCCATATGTTTTTCCCATTCATAACCCATATAGAGATTACCTAAGTGGGAACTACCTTGGGCCCATGTAGGCAGCCTATATGGGACTGGTTGTGTTTGCCCATGTCTGACACATATAGTTTGGCCAAGCGGGCGCCATATGTATTTCCCCATTCAGGGCCCATATAGAGATTACCTATGTGGGTACCACCTTGGGCCCATGTAGGCAGCCTAAATAGGACTGATTGTGTTTGCCCATGTCTGACCCATATGGTTTATTAAAGTGGGCCCCACATATTTTCCCCATTCATAAGCCATATAGACATTACCTATGTGGGTACCACCTTGGGCCCATGTAGGCAGCCTATATGGGACTGGTTGTGTTTGCCCATGTCTGAAACATATTGTTTTGGCCAATTGGGTGCCATATGTATTTCCCCATTCAGGGCCCATATAGAGATTACTTATGTGGGTACCACCTTGGGCCCATGTAGGCAGCCTATATAGGACTGATTGTGTTTGCTCATGTCTGACCCATATGTTTTATCAAAGTGGACCCCATATGTTTTTCCCATTTATAACCCATATAGAGATTACCTATGTGGGAACTACCTTGGGCCCATGTAGGCAGCCTATATAGGACTGATTGTGTTTGCCCATGTTTGACACATATGGTTTATCAAAGTGGGTCCCATATGTTTTTCCCATTCATAAACCATATAGAGATTACCTATGTGGGTACTACCTTGGGCCCATGTAGGCAGCCTATATGGGACTGATTGTGTTTGCCCATGTCTGACGCATATAGTTTGGCCAAGTGGGCGCCATATGTATTTCCCCATTCAGGGCCCATATAGAGATTACCTATGTGGGTACCACCTTGGTCCCATGTAGGCAGCCTATATAGGACTGGTTGTGTTTGCCCATGTCTGACCCATATGGTTTATTAAAGTGGGCCCCACATATTTTCCCCATTCATAACCCATATAGAGATTACCTATGTGGGTACCACATTGGGCCCATGTAGGCAGCCTATATAGGACTGATTGTGTTTGCCCATGTTTGACACATATGGTTTATCAAATTGGGTCCCATATGTTTTTCCCATTCATAAACCATATAGAGATTATCTATGTGGGTACTACCTTGGGCCCATGTAGGCAGCCTATATGGGACTGGTTGTGTTTGCCCGTGTCTGAAACATATTGTTTTGGCCAATTGGGTGCCATATGTATTTCCCCATTCAGGGCCCATATAGAGATTACCTATGTGGGTACCACCTTGGGCCCATGTAGGCAGCCTATATAGGACTGATTGTGTTTGCTCATTTCTGACCCATATGTTTTATCAAAGTGGACCCCCATATGTTTTTCCCATTTATAACCCATATAGAGATTACCTATGTGGGAACTACCTTGGGCCCATGTAGGCAGCCTATATAGGACTGATTGTGTTTGCCCATGTTTGACACATATGGTTTATCAAAGTGGGTCCCATATGTATTTCCCATTCATAAACAATATAGAGATTACCTATGTGGGTACTACCTTGGGCCCATGTAGGCAGCCTATATGGGACTGATTGTGTTTGCCCATGTCTGACGCATATAGTTTGGCCAAGTGGGCGCCATATGTATTTCCCCATTCAGGGCCCATATAGAGATTACCTATGTGGGTACCACCTTGGTCCCATGTAGGCAGCCTATATAGGACTGAGTGTGTTTGCCCATGTCTGACCCATATGGTTTATTAAAGTGGGCCCCACATATTTTCCCCATTCATAACCCATATAGAGATTACCTATGTGGGTACCACATTGGGCCCATGTAGGCAGCCTATATAGGACTGATTGTGTTTGCTCATGTATGACCCATATGGTTTATCAAAGTGGACCCCATATGTTTTCCCATTTATAACCCATATAGAGATTATCTATGTGGGTACCACTTTGGGCCCATGTAGGCAGCCTATAGAGGACTGATTGTGTTTGCTCATGTCTGTCCCATATGGTTTCTCAAAGTGGACCCCATATGTTTTTCACATTCATAACCCATGTAGAGATTACCTATGTGGGAACTACCTTGGGCCCATGTAGGCAGCCTATATAGGACTGATTGTGTTTGCCCATGTTTGACACATATGGTTTATCAAAGTGGGTCCCATATGTTTTTCCCATTCATAAACCATATTGAGATTACCTATGTGGGTACTACCTTGGGCCTATGTAGGCAGCCTATATGGGACTGATTGTGTTTGCTCATGTTTGACCCATATGGTTTATCAAAGTGAACCCCATATGTTTTTCCCATTCATAACCCATGTAGAGATTACCTATGTGGGAACTACCTTGGGCCCATGTAGGCAGCCTATATAGGACTGATTGTGTTTGCCCATGTTTGACAAATATGGTTTATCAAAGTGGGTCCCATATGTTTTTCCCAGTCATAAACCATATAGAGATTACCTATGTGGGTACTACCTTGGGCCCATGTAGGCAGCCTATAAAGGACTGCTTGTGTTTGCTCATGTCTGACCCATATGGTTTATCAAAGTGGACCCCATATGTTTTCCCATTTATAACCCATATAGAGATTATCTATGTGGGTACCACTTTGGGCCCATGTAGGCAGCCTATCTAGGACTGATTGTGTTTGCCCATGTCTGACCCAAATGGTTTATCAAAGTGGACCCCATATGTTTTTCCCATTCATAACCCATATAGAGATTACCTATGTGGGAACTACCTTGGGCCCATGTAGGCAGCCTATATAGGACTGATTGTGTTTGCCCATGTCTGACCCAAATGATTTATCAAAGTGGACCCCATATGTTTTTCCCATTCATAACCCATATAGAGATTACCTATGTGGGAACTACCTTGGGCCCATGTTGGCAGCCTATATAGGACTGATTGTGTTTGCCCATGTCTGACACATATGGTTTATCAAAGTGGGCCCCATATGTATTTCCCCATTCATAACCCATATAGATATTACCTATGTGGGTACCACATTGGGCCCATGTAGGCAGCCTATATAGGACTGATTGTGTTTGCCCATGTCTGACGCATATGGTTTATCAAAGTGGGCCCCATATATTTTCCCCATTCATAACCCATATAGAGATTACCTATGTGGGTACCACCATGGGCCCATGTAGGCAGCCTATATAGGACTGATTGTGTTTGCCCATGTCTGACCCATATGGTTTATCAAAGTGGGTCCCATATGTTTACCCCATTCATAACCCATATAAAGATTATCTATGTGGGTACTACCTTGGGCCCATGTAGGCAGCCTATATGGGATTTATTGTGTTTGCCCATGTCTAACCCATTTGATAAACCCAAATGGGCCCCATTTGTGTTGCCCATTTTGAACCCATGCACTCATTTCCCATTAGTGATCCAACTAGGACCCACATGGGGAGCCCACCTGTTTTTGCCCATGTGGGACCTACTTAGCTGTCCCAAGTGGGCCCCAGATAAGATGCCCATTTTGGAACCATACCCACTTGGTACCCACGTAGCCCACGCATAAACCATGTGGGGCCCACATATACATGTTGGCTGGGTTTGACACCATTAATTCTATTGTTTTGCCATCTGTTCCTCAAATTGCAGTGCTCTCTCTATCAGACAGTAATCTATTCCTTAACTTCTTTGTTGAGAAGATTAGGGATCAGAGTATCAGAGTTAGTATCTTACCTCCACCTGCTTGTATTAAGGCATGTACTTTGACTCTTTCCCATCCGTGTTTCTCTTTTAAACTAATGACATTGCGTGAGGTCACCACTCTGCTAGATAAGTTGAAACCTTCTACTTGTCACAGTGATGTTCTCCCGACTATGCTGTTTAAGTATGTTTTTGATAGTATTGGCCCCTGTGTTGTAGAAATGATCAATACTTCTCTTTTAACTGGTGTGGTTCCCAACTTTTTTAAACATGCTATTGTTGAACCTGTTCTTAAAAAGCCCAGTTTAGACCCATCGCAACCCATGAATTATAGGCAAACTCCCTTTTGACAAATATCAGTCAGGTTTCCGTAAAAAACATTCTACGGAAACTGCTCTAATTAAAGTTTCGAGTGATATTTTGATGTCAGCTGATTCTGGGAAGCATACAGTTTTAGTTTTATTGGACCTTACTTCTGCCTTTGACACTACTGATCACAATATTTTGATTAATAGACTTCAGGATCTAGTAGGGATATCTGGATCAGCTTTAAAATGGTTTTCCTCTTACCTTTCCGCTAGAAGTTTTAGTGTTTTTATTAATCAGATCATGTCAGATACTGCAGGTTTGTCGAGTGGTGTACCTCAGAGTTCTGTCCTGGGACCGATTCTTTTTCTTCTGTACATACTGCCTCTAGGACAGATAATCGGCCAGTTTACTGATGTTTCTTATCATTTGTATGCAGACGATATTCAGTTGTACTGCTCTTTAAAGCGTACTGAGTTAATCAATTGTCTGAGTAGTATTAAGCAGTGGCTAAATGATAACTTTTTACTTCTGAACTTAGCTAAGACTGAAACACTAATCATTGCCCCTGAGCAAAGCATCCCTCAGATAAAACAACATATCGGTGCCTTAGGCTCGTCTGTCCAGCCAAGTCTCAGGAGCTTAGGTGTTGTTTTTGACTCTGCCATGTCCTTGGAGAAACACTCGAATCAACTTATTAAAAACTGTTTCTTTCAATTAAGGAACATTTCTAAAATAAGAGCATTGGTGTCAAAGGCCGAATTGGAGATGATCATTCATGCCTTTATTTCATCTTGCTTAGACTACTGTAACAGTCTTTTTATTTGTCTTAATAAGAAAGATTTTTGTCGCCTCCAGACTATCCAGAATTCTGCTGGGAGGCTTTTAACCCACACCAGCAAAAGGGCACACATCACACCTGTCTTAGCTCCACTTCATTGGTTACCAGTGCAATTTAGAATGCACTTTAAAATCTTAGTTCTTTTAGAGCCCTACAAGGACAGGCGCCCCCTTACATCTCTGACCTGATACAGCTGCGTATGTCCACACGTAGTCTGAGATCAACAGGTCAGATATTTTTAGTTGCCCCCCACACACATTTTAAAACTAGAGGGGACCGTTCGTTTCAAGCTGTGGCACCTAGGCTGTGGAACAAATTGCCTCCTTCCATACGCGGCTTGGACTCAGTGGAAAATTTTAAAACACAGTTAAAAACTCTTCTATTTAAAGAGGCTTTTGGCTAGACTGTAGGGTGGTTAGGCCGGTCTTATGTGTATTTCTATTTAATTCTGTTTTATTTTTTGCTTTTGTTATTCATGTTTGATTATGTATTGTAATGTATTTATAAATGTTGTGTATTCCTCCTTGTTGTTGTGAAGCACTTTGTGATTTTTATCTGTGAAAGGTGCTATACAAATAACTTTTACTTACTTACTTTTGCGATCCGTAGGGCTTCTGTGACCAACAGTAATGCAGTCTCAGTTGAATGCCCTTTCTTGAAGCCAGATTGGTTGACATCCAGCTGGTTGTTCAGAGACAAGAAGGATGCTACTTGGTTGAAAACATCTCTTTCAAGTGTTTTCGCAATGAATGGTAGGAGAGAGATAGGTCTGTAATTCTCTACAAATGATGTGTTTAGTGTTGGTTTTTTAAGCAGTGGAGTTACCCGAGCCTGCTTGAATGCAGTAGGGAAAGTGCCAGTATGGAGGGATGAGTTGATGATGTGTGTGAGTGCTGGTAGAAGTGTGGGAGAGATGGCTTGTAGAAGGTGTGAGGGGATGGGGTCTAGAGGGCAGGTGGTAGGATGACTGGAGAGGAGAAGTTTAGATACTTCTTCCTCGGTTAGCGGAGAGAAGGAGGAGAGAGGGTTATTGGCTATGTAAGGGGTCGTTCTGGGTTCCTGTGTGTGTGGAGCTGAGAACTGACTGCTGATAGATGTTGTTTTGTTGGTGAAGAAGTTAGCAAAATCGTCAGCAGTTAAAGAGGAGGCGGGTGGAGGTGGAGGTGGACAGAGGAGAGAGCTGAATGTCTTGAAGAGTGATCGTGTGTTGGAGGAGCTGTTGATCTTGTTGTGGAAGTAGGAAGATTTTGCAGCATGAACATCAACAGAAAAGGAAGAGAGGAGAGATTTATACATACTCAGGTCAGATGTGTCTTTTGATTTGCGCCATTTCCTCTCCCTGCCCTGAGTTCGGACCGATGTTCACAAAGAACCTCAGTTAACCAGGGGTTAGAGGAAGTAGCGCGTGCAGGCCTGGATGAGAGAGGGCAGATATTGTCTAGAGAAGAAGTTAGAGTGGAGCATAAGGTATCCGTTGCGGCATTCACATCCAGAGATGAGAATTGTGAGGGTGAGGGAAGAGAAGATGACACGGCAGAGGAAAGATGGGCGGGAGAAAGTGAGTGCAGGTTTCATCTGAAAATGACTGGTGGGGTGGTTGGTGGTGCACGGGTAGGAAGTTGTAGACTGAAAGTAATGAGGAAATGATCTGAAACATGGAGAGGTCTCACCAGAATGTTGTCTGTGATGCAGTTGCATGTGTAGACCAGGTCCAGTTGGTTGCCCGATTTGTGAGTACCTGTAGTGATGAGTCGTTTGAGATCGAAAGAGGCTATAGGAGAGAGATGAAGTCTGTTGCATACAGCTTTTCGAGATGAATGTTGAAGTCACCAAAGACTACAAGCGGGGTGCCGTCCTCAGGGAAGGAGGACAGCAGCACATCCAGCTCGTCTACAAAGTTTCCCAGCTGACCTAGGGGGCGATAAATGACTACAATATGGATATTATTGGGATTTGTAAGTGTAATAGCATGATATTCAAATGAGTTGTTGTTGCATAGATAAGAGAGTGCTGAGTATTTCCAATTGTTAGAAATGAGAAGCCCTGTACCCCCACCCCTCCCAGAATGGTGAGGGGAGTGAGAGAAAGAGAAATTGCTAGAGAGAGCAGCGGGGGTTACTGAGTCTTCTGGGCGAATCCAGGTCTCAGTCAAGCCCAAGATACTAAGAGCAGAATGAGAAGCTAAGGCTGGAATAAAGTCAGCTTTATTGACTGCTGACTGACAATTCTAAAGACCTATGGAAAGAGAGAGAGGTGTGTGTGAGGATGAGAGAATGGGATGCAGATTAGCAGTATTGCGCTGCCTTTTGCGCATGATGAAAGGGCGTTGCCGAGAGATAACAGGAATGTATTGAAAGCACATGTTGAGTAATGTGAAAATAAGATTAAAGTGGGAAAGGAAAGGGAGAAGGAGATACTTAAGTGCCTTTCTGGTGTTCTTGCTCGGTGGAGTCGCGCAGGTAGTGTCGAATCTTCAGGAGGAGGCTGAACAGAGGAGCTGAATGGAAGCGTCAGCGCGCAAACTACATAGATATAGTGCTTTCACCGCTTGAGTGAGGACAGCTGTCTCGGCCCAGCAATTAAGCAAATAAAGCGAAAATGGGCCAAATCGAATCTAGCTGCTAGGAGGCAATACTTAAGTGCAATAAAACTGTAATAATTTTCACACTCTGCTGTTAAAGTCGAAACGTGTCTAAATAAAATTAAATTAAAAAGGTAAAAAATTAAAAGTAAGCAGAGAATCGAAGATAGGCTTACCTCGAGTCAAATAGAACACTGAATAACGGGAGAACGGGGTATTTCAGAAGAAACTACTAGCGCACTCTTGCCGTCTCCACCTATTGACCGCTTGTCCCAGTAACACTGGGGATCCACTCAGTGTCTTGCTTGCAGCACCATTCCTCTCCTAGGACCAGATATGTGCACTTATCTGCTCCGCAGGTGAGTTCCCCACCTGGCAAACCTTGCATGGAGTTTTTCCAGCAACATCGGCAGTCAGATGCAGTGGTGGTGTCCGACGCTAGGCCTAGGATTTGTGTGTATGCACAGAAGTTCAGCCCCTGTGCTAGATTAACCTGTTAACCGTTGCCAGAGCGCGGGCGCACTGAAGCGGTTTTTTTTATAAATAGTTCAAAGTTACTATCAGATTTAATGTTATACCTTGACAAACTATACATCATTACAAAGATATAAGACTCAAGTTTCAGAATTTGACCACTATTGTATTCTGAGAAACTTATAGCGACAGTTATTTCTTAATTTGTGTCAGGAGTTATGAAATGAAAAAATGAGTCGATACCTTTGATATGAATTATGCGCGTCAGCCGCTTTCATTCATAAAAAAACTCTGTGCTGTCGTCATGACAGCGATACACAAAACAACGTCCTTCCGGGCTTTTAGCTAAAAAATGTGCAGATTTGGAGAAATATTGATATATTCTCATAGGTTTACATCAGATTTCTATAGACAGGAATAATATTTATTGAATTTATACCCAAATGCGTCGATGTAATCATTATGAGCGTTTGTATACTCTGTTAATGCGTTTTCAATTCATACCAATAGCATGAGGGCGCCCTCGCCGCCCTGTGCACAGTATTAGAACATGAAGAAGTGCCATAATCATGTGACAATCCAGGAAGCCTCGAACACACACACAGCTAACAACAGATCGCGCTGTAACATGGAGAAACAGTCGTTTTGAAGACAATAAACATGTTTGCTATGATATTTGAGTTACCTGTGTTTTTCAATCCATGCCAGGTATTTCCATAATAATAGATTATATTTATAATGTAATGCTAATCTATATAGACTATCATTGTGCAGAACAGTATACAATAGTATATTTTCTGTCTGATTTTTTTATCTGAAGCCAAATTAGATCACAGAAAATTATTTAAAATACTCGATTTGCTTTATAAAGTAAGTTTATAAGCACAAACATGGTTTTAATCTCATAAATTGTCGTGTATTGATGGTGTGCTAAGCTAACATGCTAGCTAGCCCTAGGTGCACCTGCCACCTAGAAGTTATATTTTTATTATTTTTGAACGCTTACTGAAATGTTTCTTTATTCAAGAAATGCATTTAAAACAGTTTAGAATGTAAGGGTGAACTTTGAGAAAATAAATTAGTGACTGAAACCATATGAATAGCATGTGAATAGCCAGTCGTTAGTAACTAATGCAGACAAAAGAAATGCATATTTAGAGCCATAACCTGGCTGGAGAGGTGTGAATGTGTGCAGGGGGAGACTGAGACTGAATGGGGCTCGTTTGCACCACAAAACAATAAAGACAATATACTGCATAGATGGTAAGAAGATGACACTAAATATCAGTAGCATTTTAGCATCAAATCAAAATAAAGTCACATGACATGGTCTTGAAAAACATTTCACTAAATACAGAGTTTTGGACTTATTATCTTAAGATTTTAAACATAAAATGTTTAGACATGTGGCATTAGCTGTAGTGCATTTCTAGACTGCTCCAGGGCCAACTTCAATTTTATTTTCATGAGGATGTTTCATAAAAAATAATTTCTAATAACTTTACAAAACTTTGAAGCTATTTATAACAATTTTTGTCATTATGACAATAATTAATTCTACATTACAATAAACTGCCAGGTGTCAGCTTTCAAATGAGATCATACTTGTGCTTTTAGTACAAAGGGTTCATGAACTGTATCTGTTTCAGTTTGGGTATGTCATTTCTTGGGATTTTTCAAAAGTGGGGTTGCAGCTTAACAGGTTAAGTGCCCATGTGTTGTGATTCCCCTACGGGTGATCCCACATTTGTATTCTTCCATGGTATGGACTCAAATATATACCAAAACAAATGTATACAAAAAATCGATACTCTCTCTGTGGTAAGCCCTGTCCTTTCTACAACCCAGCAGGTGTGGGGTGATTAGGCGGCTTGGTGCTGGTGCTGTAGCAACTGTGGGGTTTTGATAGGGATCCCAGTTCGTCAGTTAATTTCTGACATATAGTAGAATGTAACTGACTGATAGGGAACGTCTAGGTTACTAATGTAACCCCCGTTCCCTGAAGGAGGGAACTGAGACGTTATGTCCCTTCGCCGCATTTGCTGTACTTGCGGGACACATCATTTCGGCTCCTCATCGCAAAACTTGAAGTGCAAATGCATGCACGCTTCCTTATATACCTGATTCATGGTATCATTCTGTGTTTACATTTTTACATTTTAGTTGATATTGAAGGACCCCTTGGACCTGGTTCTGGTGATTGTGTGGGGTATTATTACATTGAGGTGCTGTATTTTGTATTTCAACCTTTTCTTGGTATATGTTTGTTTTGATCTGGTGGTGGGCTCAAATATACTTGGATGTGGTTCCCTTATTTTTTGTGTTACTTGTCAATAGGGATTAGGGAAGAATAGGAAAGAAAAGACTATCACAGCTTCTTTTTCATGCCGACTTTAAATGGCCTTTAGTGTATACTTCTAATACCTCTATAAACTTCTAATATACTGTAGCTACAATATTTTTGATTCCAATGCTACACAACTAAAGTAACAAAACTAAAATATGCATGTTATCTTAATACAATTGACAACAGCCATCTACACAGAACATTTGAGATGTTATTGCAGCACACATCATAGTGAGCCATAAATTTATTAAGAAATTGAGAGAAATCGGAGGAAAGCTCATTGATCACGACAGTAAACAGCTAACGATGGTGTGGGCAGCTTAAAAGTGACGTTTATTACATAGTTGCTTGTGAAGTGTTAAACATCATGGGATTTACTATGGTAAAACATGATTAAATTAACAAGATTGTTGACACCAAAGTTAATAGCTGTGTTCTTGTTAGCTGTTCTTTGATGCTATGTGCTTTAACACAAAGGAACAGATGGCTAAGGAGTGCACCAATGAACAGTGAAATTTTTCACAACTTTGTTGACTCAGAAAACCATCCATCTATCCATCTCAAAACACTAGCGCAGATGCCTAAGTGCAGTTATGAATGCAAGTTTATACCCAATGTATGTGTGATGTGGATTTTTTTTAGTAGCAGTTAATTTTTTGTCTAATAGCAGTTAAAGAGAACATTCTGTGCCACATGTCATTCCAAACCTGTATGCACTTCTTTCTTCTGCATTATACCAA
The DNA here is from genome assembly GCF_964197995.2 of Scardinius erythrophthalmus. NCBI lineage: Eukaryota > Metazoa > Chordata > Actinopteri > Cypriniformes > Leuciscidae > Scardinius > Scardinius erythrophthalmus. The sequence goes on along the minus strand of NC_138245.1, from coordinate 9,132,118 downwards.
ACAACAGTGGAGCCCCATTGACTTCCATTGTATCGACAATGGGGGAAAAACACTGATATATGTCTGTTGATATATGCGTTTTCTCATTAAAAATATATTTAAAAAATCCAAGAAAAAAAAAAAGAGAGAAAAAAAATCTAACCTTTCATTGAAGTTAAATAATTGAAAGTGGGGGATAAATCACATTATGAAATAAATGCTTTTCTCCAAAACAACCATAATTATTGGTTCACTATTATTAAATTGTTTTTGCAACCTCCTTTTGCCAAGATAACAGCTCTGAGTTTTCTTCTATAATGCCTGATGAGTTTGGAGAACAACTGACAAGAGATCAGAGACTTTTCCTCCAGATCCTTCAGATTCACAAGTTCATGTTGGTGCTTCTTATCTTCAGTTCACTCATTTTCTATAGGGTTCAGTTTAGGGGACTGGGACGGTCATGGCAGAAGCTTAATTTTGTGCTCAACAACACATTTTTGTGTTGATTTTGATGTTTGTTTTGGACCGTTGTCCTGATGGAAGATTCAACCACAGCCCATTATAAGATTTCTGGCAGAGGCAGTCAGGTTTTGATTTTTTATCTGTTGGTATTTGCTAGAATCCATAATACCACGTATCTGAAAAAGATGCCCAGGACCTCCAGCAAAAAATAAAATAAAATAGGCCCACAACATACTGTATAAGATCCAGCAGTATATTTAACAAAAGGCAAGGGGTTAGTTTTTATCCCTGTTTGCACCAAATACATCTGGTGGGTTTGCTGCCAAAAAGCCCTTTTTTTGTTTCATCTGACCATAGAATCCGGTCCCTCTTGAAGTGCCAGTCATGTCTGACAATTGAATATGTAGACAATTGAATATGGAGTTTATTTTTGTGGTGATGTAGGGGTTGTTTGACACATCCTCTTCCTGGCAGATTCGTAACATCTTTAGTTGATTGGAATTTCTTAATTATTGCCCTGATGGTCAAAATGGGGATTTTCAATTCTTTAGCTATTTTCTTACAGCCACTTTCTATTTTGTGATGCTCAAAAATCTTTTGATGCACATCAGAACTATATTCTTTGGTTTTACTCATTGTGATGGATGATAAAGGGAATTTGCCCTTTGTGTTTCCTCATATTTAAACTCCTTTGAAACAAGAAGTCATAGCTAGACAATTTCATGTTCCTAGGGTGACTAGGAACATGAAATTGTCTAGCTATGACTTCTTGTTGCTAAAAAAGGTAAATATTAATGGGAATATACTTCAGAGATATTTTACTCATAAACAATTCTTGGGGTGCCAATAATTGTGGCCAATGTGTTTTGGAGAAAAAAAAACACATTTATTTATAAATGTATAATTATTTTAAATGATTTTACTTCAATGAAAGGTTAGATTTTTGCAAAGGTTTTGAATGAAAGATCAAAAGGATAAACAATGCAGATTTATTTTTTCAGACATTTTTTTTTATCATTTTTTACCAGGGGTGCCACTAATTCTGACCACAACTGTATAATTATTGTTTGTTACCAGCTGAAATGCGAGTTAAAATATGTTATGATACTTTATATGGTTAAAACATTTTTCTGAACTTGAATCAGTTTGAACATTAGTGCTTAATGATGTAACATGATGCAATTTGAATTCTGTTTGTTATAAATAAACTACTTATGGGAGTCTCTGTATGTCAGGAATGCGTCTGTATATCACTTGGTCTTGGTCAAGCAAATGAAACGTCTCGGTTACGTATGTAACCCTCGTTCCCTGAGTAGGGAACGGAGACGTTACGTCGGATGACGACGAATGGGGTTTCGCTTAGAAAGCCTGTCATCTTCGAGTATATAAAACGAGCCAATGGCAATGAAATGCCATGGGTCTGCGGAATTTGCATAGCGTAAGTCCACCTAGATAGTATATAAGGAAGTACGCTGGCAACATACAGATATGTCTTCGCTGAGGAGCCGAGACTGAACTCCGGCGTTCCAGCGGAACAGCGGAAGTGGCAGGGAGACGTAACGTCTCCGTTCCCTACTCAGGGAACGAGGGTTACATACGTAATCGAGACGTTCCCTTTCGTAGTCACTCCGAGTTACGTCGGATGACGACGAATGGGGTTCCCAGTGTAATCACGCCACCTCTCGACTGTCTTCCCGTGCCCTGCGTAAGTCTGAGCTCCCTGTCGTGAGACTAGCACGGACGGAGGAGTCCTACTTAACACAGGAATACCAAGGTACACTGGGAAGCATATCTCAGTGGAAATATGCAATTATGCCCAGCCCGAAGGGGGGGACTTGGAATACACATATGACCCCGGGGGGCTGCATATGGAGTATCACTGGGGTATCCAGCCGCAGGTGGAATATTTCAACCCCAGGGGTGGCAAAGTGGCTTGCCAAGGGAAAGACACATGCTCAGAGAGGCTCACAGTGGAAATCCACATGTGGGGGTCACCCAGAGGGGGAACCATGCACATGGAGGCACCTAGCCAAGCGCGAAAGCTGCCGGTGGCATAACTCTGGCGTTGACGTCGTCAGTGCTGGAGGAGACTCAGGGCTTATTAGGCTCACCTGAGGAAAATATCGCACGTATCCCATCCGTGGAGAGGAATGGCGAGCAAGCGAAGACACCTGAGCAGAATCTAGTACCGGCTAGTTGAGGCGAGTACATGAGAAGAAACTGGCTCTACTCGGAGATTGTAGAATCTCGCGAATGTGTTAGGTGTCGCCCAGCCTGCAGCTCTGCAGATGTCTGTTAGCGAGGCGCCATGCGCTAGAGCCCAAGAGGATGCCACACTCCGGGTGGAGTGGGCCGTCACACCAAGGGGGCATGGTCGACCTTGCTGCTGGTAAGCCAAAGCAATGGCGTCCACTATCCAGTGAGACAACCTTTGCTTGAAGAGAGCCTTTCCCTTCAGCTTCCCACAATGACAGACAAAGAGCTGGTCTGAGGTCCTGAAACACTGCGTTCTGTCTACGTAAGCACAGAGTGCGCGTACTGGACAGAGCAGTGCCAAGGCTGGGTCTGCCTCCTCCAAAGGCAGCGCTTGCAGGTTCACCACCTGATCTCAAAAGGGTGTGGTGGGAACCTTGGGCACATATCCAGGCCGGGGTCTCAGGACCACGTGAGAGTTAGCCGGTCCGAATTCCAGGCACGCTTCGTCAACCGAGAATGCCTGCAGATCCCCTACCCTCTTGATGGAGGCCAATGCAACCAGGAGCGCTGTCTTCATAGACAGGAACTTAAGCTCCACTGATTGCAGAGGCTCAAAGGGAGCACTCTGCAGGGCAGTTAAAACCACTGAGAGGTCCCAAGAGGGAACGAGAGGAGGTCGAGGAGGATTCAGTCTCCTCGCTCCTCTCAGGAACCTGATGACCAGGTCGTGCTTTCCAACGGACTTACCTTCGACTGCGTCGTGATGTGCGGCAATAGCGGCAACATACACTTTCAGGGTGGAGGGAGACAGCCTTCGCTCCAACCCTTCTTGCAGGAAGGAAAGCACGACACTGATGGGGCATTTCGTGGGTTCTAGATTTTTAGAAGAACACCAGTTGACGAAGAGGTTCCACTTCAACGCATAGGCATGTCTCGTGGACGATGCTCTAGCGGAAGTGATGGTAGCCACCACCGCTGGTGAGGGTGCCATAAGGTGCCCTGTCCCTGAGAAAGCAGGTCCTTCCTCAGAGGAATTGGCCATGGAGGTGCTGTCGCGAGGAGTACTAGTTCTGGGAACCAGGTGCGGTTGTGCCAATACGGGGCAACCAAAATTACCTGCTCCTCGTCCTCCCTGATCTTGCGCAAAGTCTGCGCAAGAAGGCTCACTGGGGGAAACGCATACTTGTGGAAGCCCCGCGGCCAGCTGAGCGCCAGTGCATCCGTGCCGAGCGTGCCCTCGGTCAGGGAATAAAACAGGTCGCAATGGGACGAGTCGTGGGAGGCAAACAGATCTACCTGTGCGTCCCCGAACTGATCCCAAATCAGCTGAACCGACTTGGTATTGAGTCTCCATTCTCCAGCGAGAGGCTGAAACCGAGACAGCTCGTCGACCAACTGGTTCAGGCCTCCCGGGATATAAATGGCTCGAAGCGACCTCAGATGCTTCTGACTCCATATGAGGAGGTGGCGGGCGAGTTGTGACATACGGCGGGAGCGTAGACCACCTTGACGGTTGATGTACGCTACTGTGGTGGTATTGTCTGATCGGACTAGTACGTGTTGACCCCTGAGCAACGCACGGAAGCGGTGCAGGGCAAGGCGTACAGCCAGCAACTCGAGGCAATTGACATGCCAAAGGCGCTGGGGTCCTGTCCAGGAGCCCGCGGCAGCATGTCCATTGCACATGGCACCCCAACCCGTGGCGGAGGCATCTGTTGATACAACAACATGCCTGGAAGCTCGTTCTAAGGGTACTCCGGCCCGTAGAAAATTGAGGTTCGACCACGAGGAGAAGGTCTGACGGCAGGTCGGAGTCACTGGGACTCGGAGCGTGCCGTGTTGCCATGCCCACCTCGGGACTCGATCGTGAAGCCAAAGCTGAAGCGGTCTCATATGAAGCAATCCGAGCGGCGTTACTGCGGCTGCGGATGCCATATGCCCCAGGAGCCTCTGAAAAAGTTTCAGTGGAACCGCACTCCTGCCCTTGAACTGACGAAGGCAAGTCAGCAGTGACTGCGCACGCTCGCTCGTAAGCTGCGCGCACATGGCGACCGAGTCAATCTCCATACCGAGAAAAGAGATCCTCTGCGGGGCAGAGTTTGCTCTTCTCCCAGTTGACCCGAAGGCCCAGACGAGCTAGGTGCCGGAGCACAAGGTCCCTATGTTCGCAAACCTGGTCTCGAGAGTGAGCTAGGATCAGCCAGTCGTCGAGATAGTTCAGGATGCGAAACCCGTGTTCCCGTAGAGGAACAAGGGCTGCCTCGACGACCTTCGTGAAGACGCGAGGAGACAGGGCTAGCCCGAAAGGGAGAACCGCGTACTGGTATGCCTGCCCCTCGAAAGCAAACCATAGGAACGGTCTGTGTCGAGGAAGAATGGTGACATGGAAGTAGGCGTCCTTCAGGTCGATTGCTGCCTTTGGTACAATGAAGTAGGGGCTGTAGAAGCCGGACTTCATTTCGGCTGGAGGGACAATCTCGATCGCACCCTTCGCCAGTAGGGTGGCGACCTCCGCTCCCATGACAGGGGCATTGCCACCAACCATAGTGAAGTGGACTCCCCTGAAGCGGGGAGGAGACCGCACGAACTGAATCGCGTAGCCGAGCCTGATGGTTCTCGCGACCCAACGGGACAGTCTGGGAAAGCTCCCAAAAGCTGTACCAGTGGGGTCAAGCGAACCAGACGTACACTGATGGTGCAGCGAAGCGGAATGACCGACCCAGACGTGGGAGGACCAGCGTCCCACGGGGGCGTGCTCTGGCAGGGGTCTGGCGACAGAGGGGGACGAGAGTGGCGAGGCTCGTGAGCGGCGCGCACTGTCATCCACAGCCTCTTGGGGCTCGGAGGAAGGGGCATCAGTTCTTGAAACAAGAGATTCTCCCCCGGCCCTCCACCGGGTGATGGAGTGGCCCTGCTACCAACTCCTGCCCTAACTCCAAGCTGCCCGTCTCGAAAGTGCTGCTTAGCCTGGTGTTTGGCCAGGTAAGGGGCGGAGACGGGCAGTGCCATCCTCCTGCATCCCCCTCCAGCCCGGGGCCGGTGAAGGCTCGAGGGGAGGAGCCGCAGGGAGGCGGCCTCGGCGGGAAGCAGACTAAGGAGACCGCACGGAAGGATGACCATTGGTGCCGAAGGCCTCAGTCCACTTCAGGGGAGGGTCGAAGACTGTTGGGCGCAGTCCTCAACCACTCCGCCGAGCAAGCCACCCGTCTCGAGAATGCTGCTTAGCCTGCCGTTTGGCCGGCTAAGGGGCGGAGACGGGCGGTGCCGCCCTCCTGCAACCCTCTCCTGCTCGGGGCCAGTGAAGGCTCGAGGGGAGGGGCCGCAGGGAGGCGGCCTCGGCGGGAAGCAGACTAAGGAGACCGCACGTACGGATGATCGTCGGTGCAGAAGGCCTCAGTCCGCTTCTGGAGGGATCAAAGACTGTAGGGTACAGTCCTCAACCACACCGCCGAGGAGCCCAGCCTGGGACATGGGGGAGCTGAGAAAATGAATTCTCAGACCCCCTCACATCAACCTGGCTGAGCCCATTCCTGGACCACAGCTGTGGACATCACCTGGCCCCGGGATCACGCAGGTACCGATGTGGCCCGTAGAGCGAGGTCAGTAGTGTGCGTGGCAGATCGACCAGCCCAGACATGGGAGGCATAGCGTCCCTGCGTGGGGGCGTGGTCGAGTTTCCGCGTTCTGTCAGTGTTGGCCAGGGAAGGACCAGCGTTCCACGGCGGCCTGGTCTGACAGAACTCCCGAGTCAGCACTGCCTCGAAGGCGAAGGCGACACACAGCACTGCATGCCTGTGCCACGATAGTGACAGAGAACATACAGCCCATGATCGCCACACGATCGAGTGCAGCGAAGGCGGAGGACACCTGCGGGGCGCGATAAGTCACGGGGACTCACGCGAGCCGGAGGTGTCCTGATGCACGTCTGGGAGAAAGGCACTGGGAGCGAGTGCTGAGAGCAACACGTGCCCAGGAACCAATCGTAAGCCTACAGCGCTCGGGGGGAGGACGACGCCACTCCAACCGATGCTTTCAGCTGCCCGGGAAAGCATGGCCATCAGCTCTGGATCTGACCCGACTAACGCTGACACTCCAGAGGGAGGCAACGCAGTCGAATCCTCATTTCCAGAGGAATCCAGCCCGCCTTGTGATGCTGTGAGTGACATGACACCACCTGCTGGAGCCCCTAATGAAAACACTGGGTCCCCGAGAGGAACCAGGCACACACGGAAGCCCCGCGGTTTGCGATGTGGAGAGGGGCGTGGCCCGAGGAATGCTCGTCGATATTATGCCACACTGTAACCCTCAGATCACCCTGGCCACCAGCCAAAGTATCCCCTCTCGAGGAAGAGATAGATTGGGGTGTGGCAGAGGGGACTCTACCCACACGGAGATCATTGAGTCTCGATCTATAAACATCGCGATGGTCACATTCCCGCAAAGAAAACATGACTCATCCACGAGTGCTGCCGAGCGTGAATAAGCCCAACACGCGAAACAGCGCTCGTGACCGTTAGGCAGATGAATCACGCGCCCACATCCAGTAAATACAATGCCGTCTTGAAAAAGACGTGCCGCGTGCAGCTCTTTTAGAGAGAGGAAAAGCTCAGCAGAGTGCTGAAGTGCCCAGGGAGAAACACACACACTGTCGGCAGATCACTGCACAGATCAGCAGCAGGCAATGCGATCTCGCTGGAACACGCCCTCACACCAACACACTGAAGAGCCGCTCGTCTCGTAGAGTGAAGATGATACATAATGGCTTGTAGGAGTGAAGAAAACTCTTGGCTCCGAAGCGAAAACATATCTGCATGTTGCCAGCGTACTTCCTTATATACCCACGACGTGGGGCGGACTTACGCTATGCAAATTCCGCAGACCCATGACATTTCATTGCCATTGGCTCGTTTTATATACTCGAAGATGACAGGCTTTCTAAGCGAAACCCCATTCGTCGTCATCCGACGTAACTCGGAGTGACTACGAAAGGGAACATTAGTTATGCTTTCCACCACAGAATGGCAAGTCATTAAAAAGATCTTGCTGCAGTCAATAATTTAATCTCCAACACGCGTCAACACAAATTCTGCTCTTGCGTCAACACAACACACATGCATCGTGGTGCTCCCGTGAATGCATTGAAGATTAATATTTTGTAATTAAAGTGGTCAATTTTTTTATTTTTTTTTATACAAACAAAGCACTCACGCCACTTCATAAAATTGATGTTAAACGACTGGAGTCACATGGATTACTTTAATGATGACTTTACTACCTTTCTGTGCTTGCAAATAGTAGTTGTGTAAGCTGTCAATGGAGGACAGAAAGATTTCATTAAAAATATATTTGTTTGTGTTCCAAAGATGAACGAAAAACGACATAAAGGGTGAGTGATTATTGAAAGAATTTTCATTTTTTGGGTAAACTAACCCTTTAATGAAAAATTGCAATGACGCTTGCAAGAAAATACTATTCATTAAGCTGGTTTATGAAGTAACAGGCTCGTGTGGCAAAACATTTCCCATCATTCTCTAATCTCAAGAAGAATAAAATACAAAGATAAATTATCAATTGCATACCTGCTATAATGTGCATTTTTCACTCTTCATTTTGTTGCTTTATTGCAGAATTCCTTCCTTTATTAATAAGTAAATACTAGAGAATAATTAAATCATTGTATTGTATGCAAAAATCTGGTCATGTACAAGTACAATCTGTTCTTCCCTTTGTCCACGGAAACATGCAGAACAAAACCACATACTGGAACACAAACCCAAAGGCTAATGTAGCACACCACGTGCTTAACATGTTAACATGTATCAATACCTCCAAATCCTTTATATGATAGGATGTTTATAGACAAAGATTTCTGTTTTTAACTCAGGCACATGTTTTTAATATACTTCTGGCTTATCCAAGTATGGTGAAGTACACTTTGGACATTGCATTTTGCAATTGCGATAGCAGGAAATGATCTGATGTCTCTGTCATTCAGATTTGAGCATGAGTGGATGAGAGGACACCAGTTAAAACTTCCTGGACATTCTCTTCTGTTCAAAATAATCCTCAAACTGTTCTAGAGATTTATCTTGGCCTTCTAGATCTTGTCTTGACTTCAACAGTTTATTTTTAATGTCTAGACATTTTGAACTGGGAAAATTGCAAACAGGAAACATTTAGATGTGTCTGTATTATTTCCTCTGCTTTGTGAGTTATCTTGAGATTGTAATCCTCAGTCAGTTGCTCAGTGGAGCCCATGGTTGTTGAGTTGAAGTACAACTCCCATGAGGTTCAAAGAGTCTGAAAGTTTATTAGGTTCTGGAATTGTCATCACTGACGTACAATTCCACTAGAGGATGACCTGGAAAAGTGCTTAAACCTTTGCAGATGATATATTTACTTTTAAAAAGTGTCAAGGCAAAGATAGTATAGAAATAATATTTTTTACATTCATATTGTGTAGACAAAGTGGTAACCTTTTCAACGTTACCATTATTAGTTAAACAACAAGAAACTATACTAAAAAAAGCATGACAATTTAAGTAATAGTTCCCCCCAACATTAAAACTATATAATTTACTTAACTTTATATCATTCTGAAATATCTTCCATGGAAAACACAATATGCAATTTAAGTTAATTTACAATATAAACTATTCATCTGACATTAGTCTAATCCAGTAGCAGCTCCTGCCCGTAAATTTAGGTAGGGCAGATTCTGGGTCTTAGCACCAGTTTATAATAAACATTTTGTAAGCTTTATTCTGATCGCTGAACATATCAGACACACTTTTGACAGAATTCTAACGTCCTTGCATTATTCAGCCTAAAGGGTGCCGCTCTAATGATGATTCACTAATGATGAAACTTTAGTACACTCGACAAATGCATAAAATGCCATCTTAGCACTGCCTTAATGTAATGTGTCCGAATGTTGTTTTAGAATGTTGCAAGTTATGTAGGAAAAAGTTATGTCTATTCTCAGAACAAACATAAAACAAACACAACATAAGTACTGTATATAAAGGCTATTCACATGAGCATGTTTAAACTAAAGGGTTTATACTTTTATTAATTTGATACGCTTCTCCATATAGGAAAAAACAGACATGCCAAACTAGTTACTGACCTGATGCAGACACACAAGGCTCGTTTGAGATCAGCAAAATCTGCGCAGAACCGATCACCGGTGATCACCGCAAGACGCATGCCTTTTAGAAATGTGTCTGTTGTCACCTTGCTCTGATTTTTTTTTTTTTTTTTATTAAGGACCATGTACAGTTTCTAACATAAATGTTGCCATTTGATGCATTGTACCAGAGTTAGCCGCAGGCTAATTTACATGTGCAGATGTCATGATGACGTAAGTTGACTGGTTCTACCCCTGTCAATAAACCACAATCATCCTTGTCTTTAGCCCAAATTGGATGATTCTGTAAGAAAGCATACTCTGGAGGGGTTGCATTATTGGTAGAAAACTGTGCTGAGGAAATTTTTATGCTAGTAGATTCTGAGGACATGTCTAAAGTTAGATGTATTTGTCTCAGAAGATCCATGCCTAAAATTGCACCTGTATTTAATGGAGCACATAGCAATTTTGTAGTCAGAGTTTTCGGGCCTAATTGTACTTCTATGGGTGGGGTTTCATACAAAACAGAATCTTCACCTATTACGCCAGTTAAAGAAAGCTTGGTTTTCTTGTACGGGATGTCTAAACCTTTAGCCAGTTTTGTAGGAATTATTGTAATTTCTGCACCTGTATCAAGCAAAAAAATCAATCTCTCTCTCTTGTATGCTACCTTTCACAAAAATTATTTTGTCATTGTGATGGATTACAGGGGAAAGGTAGCTACTCACAGCCCCAACAATTCGTTTTTTTGCTGGTCTTGTTATGCTCTTAGAAGAGCCTGAACGAGCTGTCCTAAAGTTTCAGTGGACACTTGCGGAACTACATCAGGGTTGTAAGCAGGCTGAGAAGGAGCAGAATTATGCAAAGCATTTCTTTTTGTATCTTGCAACTTCTTCATACACTGTTTCTCCCATTGTCCTAATTTTCCACAGTAGTGGCATTTGTCTTCTTTTTTAGACCACCGGTTTTCTTGTTTTGCTGTGCTAAATGTAGCTGCTGCTGCTACTCTTACTTTGGCTATAACATCAGCATCTCTTTCCCATGTGGCCAATCTGTCTAAGTTACTTCTCAGAGTTCTGGTACACCAAGTTAGATCTAGAAATGGCAAAGCTCTTCTGTATTCGGCTACAAGGCCATCTGCCCAGATGCGGACTAAGGGTCCCTTATCATCTCGCACACTTTCAGGGTCATCGACGATTCCACTGTACGTTACAGCTACCTGACAGAACCTCTCAGTATATTCACTAACAGTTTCTTTTTTTTTTTGACCAATCTATTTTGGGTCCTAAGATATTCTTTAGGATCTTCAAAACACCTTCTCTCATATCGCTTCTACTGGCATGTTGTACTTCAGAAGTAACAGCAGACTCAAAACTGTTGAATTCAGATTCAGTTAGAATTTGTGACATCAGCTGTGTAACTTCTGCCAACGGCATTTTACTGATCAATGCTCTTCTAAATTCAGAAAAATGTGTGTGTGCTGAGGGTAAACTCTGGGAGAGTCTCTCTATATCTTTCGGCCCTAGAGCAACAGAAGAGTTGGGAGGAACATTTTCAGTTCCCTCAATTCCCTGAGATCTTCTCCTTGCCCCATACACCTTCACTGAATCTACAGGCTTCTCAGTTGCTAATGGGATGGCTACCTCTGTTTCAAAGAAAGCTTTTAAGTCAGGATAAATGTTATCAGGCTGACTAACTTCTCCCTCATCATTTTTTTTCTGAATCTTTGTTGCGGTGTAATTTCTTAGTCAAAGAAGATATTCTAGCATGGAGCTCATTGTTCTGTTCTCTATTTCTGAGTTGGGTTTAGACTGTTCTGTAGCTATTGCTAAAACAAATTCTCTGTGGCAGCAGATAATGCCCTTCCCATTGTTTTTGCGGATGCTTGCTCCAAGCACCTTTTTACACTCATCTACTGACCAAGTTTTGTCTGGGTGAAATTTCATATTTCTGAGTTAGTTCCTGTCTAACCTTTTCAGTGACTATTAGGTCCATTTGTTCTCTTAACATTTTTTTGAATTCACTTTCTAACCACAAAGGAGTTGCAAGTCCACCTTTTTCAGTTGTGGGGATCAGTCTAGCATTTTTCCTAAATATTTCTGTGAGTTTTCTTTGTTCCCACACAATCAAAAACACTAAAACTTCTCTCTAGTGTCTACACAGAGGGTACACTTGTTAACACATCAGCTATTGTTAACTCTCCAAATGACCAACACTTCACACTTAACTTCCCTGCCTACAAGAACAGAGGATAAACAAAATATTTGCAATTTACGCTAAAATCTTCCCTGCCTGAAACAGAGGATAAACCAAAATATTAGCACCTTATGCTAACCGTCCCTGATAAAGCAGAGGATAAATCTTCACTGACTTTACAGAGGATAAACCTTCTCTAGCAATGTAGAGGATAATGAAATTTCATCTCTAAAAAACTTTTTTAGAGGATAAACTTAGTTAACCAAACCCTGCAGCTGTCTGTTAACTCTTCTCTGACGGTGCAGAGGATAAACAAATTTGTACTGGTTTGCAACGGTTCTTTGAATGGAGTGAAAACTCACCAGCCCTTGGTTGTAAAGGAAGATTCAGTCTGGAACTCAGTCAGCTTTGTTGAGATCTTTGAGCTTGAAGTTTCAAAATTCAGTCTGGAACTCAGTCAGGCTTTGAGATCTTTTTGGAGCTTGAAGTTCCCATTCGTTACGGGGAACTCCCGCTGCGTCTAATATAAACGCTACGGGGAATGCCTTCGGCATGCGTTATCTGAAGTCACTATACAACTATTCCAATCTGGATTGGTGTGCGTCATCGTGCGTCATGACGTTGCATGTGACAGTGACCCGGACGCTATATAAGGGTCACAGGAACAAGGAAATGACAGTTTCTGTTCTTCAGCAGCGTTCTATGTCAAACGGTACGTCTTATTTGGTGTTGTCTGTCAAATCTACTATGGCAAAGGCAGTGTGCGTCTCCTTGATTTAAGAAAAATTAAAGAAGCAAGGATGGCGCACACTTGCTTTGTGGTGTTGGGTTGTGAGCGGAGCTTGCACGGACAGTTCTTGAGGGCACTGTCTATTTTGTGCAAACTGAAAGGATTCTGTGACTGGGATCTCGCGTTTGCCGAGGCAGCGCGTAGGTTTATGTCTGCATTGCAATACAGAATCTATAGTGGCTCGGATCTCGCGTTTGCCGAGGCAGCACGTAGATTACGGCTACTCTGCAATAAAGATTCTGTGACTAATCTCGCGTTTGACGAGGCAGCGCGTAGATTAATGTCTGCATTGCAATACAGAATCTATAGTGGCTCGGATCTCGCGTTTGCCGAGGCAGCGCGTAGATTACAGGTCTGCAGGGTGTAGACTCTGAGTTTACTCTTCTGCTCCCGCCTGAGCCTGTTTAAAAAGAATAAAATAGGCTTGCGTTCCTAGTGCATCAGCTCGCGTCTGTCGAGGCAGCGCGTTGTCTGTTTGCATTGGGTTCGCACGTGGAGTAGTGTTTACAGGTCTCGCGCACGGTTCGGAAGCCCGCGTCACTGCGGCTTCTTCCGACCGTGTTAAAGACCCGGTGTTTGATTTATCTGATTCTGAGGAGTCAGATACTATCAACACTGAACCACGAATATTCACCACATTATGAGGAGTTGCTGGAGAAAGACTGGGGCTGTAATGAAATTAAATGTTTGGTAATTTAATAAGAACGAAGCGTCTAAAAAGAGTGCTTCCTGCAAACCCAATCAAAATCCTTGTGTCAGAGTCTTCCTTTTTCAAACGATCTCCATACTGAGGTACTGAGATTGTGGAATAATTGAAGAAGAAAATTAAAGGGGAATTTAATGATGCAGGGGGTAGAAGAATATTTCTCCCAGATATCGTATTACCTCTGATGACTCAGACACGTCCCTCCAAAATTAAAGTGGAGCTAATATAAATATTATCTCGAATTTGGTAGGGAAGGCTTATATGGCGGCATGTCAAAAAAAAAAAAAAATGCATACCTACATATGGTAGTCCAGGTCCCCCGGGGACAGTCACCAGCTCCTCATATTCTGGGAAGTCACCTCTTCCCCTCCCCTTCCCCCTGTACCGGGCTCGGGGTCAGAGGAGACGTACTCATAAAAAAAAAAAAAAAAAGCCCCGAAGTCAGGTCTGAGGACTGCCTTTCGGGCTAAGAAAAATAAATAAATAAACTATGAGGTCCTGGCGTAAAAACGCGGACCCTTATGGGCACTTCATATTATTTTCGGTTAGTTCCTGCCGGTCTATCGCTTCAGGTCACCGAATCTCAAAACCTGAGGTCAGTCTCGAGGGACTGATCTCCTTATTAGATTATTCATCGGTTACGTCCTGCCAGTAAACTGCTTCAGACCACCGATAAGCACATTATATCACCTGAGACTAACCCAGAGAAATTGATTCCTCTTGTAGATTGTTTAGACGCCTGGTCAGGCCTTCCGAATATATCTAAATGGACCCTGGGTATAGTTAAAGGATATAGAATCCAGTTTAAAGTAAGACCACCCGATTTTAACGGGGTATTTCACACACTGGTTTTCTCACATCACTGCTAGTTGATGGAAAATGAAGTTGAATCTCTTTTAGCAAAAGCAATAGAAATTGCCCCTAATCAGGAGAGGGATTCAGGTTTTTACAGCCGTTACTTCATTTTTCCGAAAAAGGATGGTGGACTTCATCCTATTGTAGATCTTAGAGTATTGAATAAATCTTTGAGGAGATTTAGTTTCAATATGCTCACTATACCCAGTATCATTCAGCAAATCAGATCTGAAGACTGGTTTGTGACAATAGATCTCATGGATGCTTATTTTCATAACTTCATCATCCATTATCATAGGAAGTTCCTTAGGTTCGCTTTTGGGGGGAAAAGCTTACCAATATAGGGTTCTTCCTTTCGGCCTAACTCTATCCCCTTGCACTTTCTGTATGGATGCTGCCCTTGCTCCACTGAGACTTCAGGGGAACCGCGTCCTAAAATATTAGATGACTGGCTTATTCTGGCAGAACCAGAGACGCTAGCAATCCAACATCGAGATGTTGTTTTGCGTCATCTTCAGTGCTTGGGGCTAAGGCTCAATGTCAAGAAAAGTTCTCTGTCTCCTCTTCAAAGAATACAATTTCTTGGAGCTGAGTGGGACTCGCAATCTATGCAAGTTCACTTGACCCAGCCACGTATTTAAAGTATCGTGGCTGCAGTTAGAGCTATCAGGTTAGGCCAGGCCATCACTGTCAAACATTTTCAAGGAATTTTGGGCCTTATGGGGCCCTACAGTGGTGGCTCGGGACCAGGGGGTTTTCCCCAAGGGGCAACCCCTTCCGTATGATTAGAGTTACGTCCAGGTACCTTCGTTCTCTAGTCATATGGAAAGACATACGGTTCCTGTCCCAAGGCCAGGTGCTTGGAGCTTCGTGTCCCAGAAAAATTCTGACCACGGATGCTTCCCGCAGGGGCTGGGGTGCGGTCATGGAGGGCCGGTACACCCGCGGGGTCTGGAAGGACCATCACCTCTCATGGCACATCAGTTGCCTGGAGATGCTGGCAGTATTCTTTGCCCTCAGGCATTTCCCTCCAGACCTCAGAGGCCATCAGGTCCTTATTAGGTCTGATAATATATCGGTGGTTTTCTATATCAACCATCAGGGGGGCTTGAGGTCTCGTCCTCTGTGCAAATTGGCCCATCATATTCTATTTTTGTCTAAGGACAATTTTCTCTCTGTGAGGGCTATGTATATACCTGTGGTTGATGATGTGGGAGCAGACACCCTGTCGAGGCAGGGGCCCAGGCCAGGGGAATGGAGGCTCCACCCCGAGGTGGTGGAGCTTATATGGGAGAAGTTCGGCCAGGCGGAGGTAGATTTATTCGCTTCTCATGAGAATTCTCATTGCCCGCTCTGGTTCTCTCTCTCGCATCCAGCCCCGTTGGGTCTGGAGGCCATGGTACAGACGTGGCCGAGGCAACGTCTGTACGCCTTTACCCCCGGTCGCTCTACTCCCTGGAGTACTGGAGAGGGTCAGAGGATTTTTGAGTAGATCTTATTCTCGAAAAACCACACTGGCCTTCTCGAATAGGGTGATCTGGTGGCCGAGGTCATCAGATCAGCTACCTCCAGAACTCCCCGGCTCAGGAAGTTTTAATTGAGTTAGCTGGACCCAGCCTTTTACTGCCCTATGGCTTCAGTACTGGGATTCTTCTATACTCTAATCGGGACCTCTCGTCCACGCTCAGAGCCGCTATGGCGCCTACGGCCTCCGTATGCTCTCAGGGTGGTCCACCCGGGTCGTCCCATGACCTCCATATTTCCCTGTAGCCTTCTAGGATGAATCCTGTTATCCTTGCAGGCTGACAGGTCTGTGGAAAGAAAAGCCCCTGTCGGTTCTGCGGGATACGTGTATATATGTTAGATTAAAAGAAAATCTACATATTTTGGAAATCTGTTAGCTTTCTAGTATGAAATTTCCCCGGTCACCAATAAGGGTACCGGAGGCTATCTTATGATTTCCTCTGGCTCTTCATCCTTCGTTGCTATAAGTGTGACAGGAGAGCCTTCTAGGCTTTTAGGGTTATCCACTAATGGTGCCTTGGAGTCAGTGTCCTGCCTTTTTAGGCATATGTATATATTGGACCTCACTTCTGAGGCTGTTAACTCAGCCTTTTTCTTACACCAAAAAAGACAAGAATAAAATTCTTAGTATAGTGGGTTCTATAAATTCTCCCCTGTCCTTAGCAATGATCCTCACCTTCAGAGTGCTTTCTGCCTCTGTATGCTGCGTCAAAATCTGGATGAACCCTGTCTCTGCAGGCTATCATATTAAATTGCTTAGAGCCTTTATTCGGCTCCGCAGAGTATATCTATATAGGGTATTAAATGGGAGTTTGTTAGCTTTCTTTGAGATATTTCTCCCCGGTAACCAAGGTACCGGAGGCTATTCTAAAAATTCCTCAGGCTCTTCATCCTTCGTTGCATGTGCGGTGTAAGCAAGAGAGCCTCTTAGGCTTCCAGAGATGATCCACTAAAAAGGTGTTAGGAGTTAAGTGTTCTGCCTGTCATTAATCAGGCCTATATACTTGGACCTTAATATCGAGGTTGTTGATGCAACCTTCCCTTTGTACACCAAACAAGAAAGAATAAAATTCTTAGAACAGTTGGATCTTTCACTCTCCCTTGCTTTAGTGCTCTTGAGTGTGCCAGATGTTTCACACCAGGGGCGCCTGTTCTCGGTGGGGGCTAGCTGGTACTCGTTCCCCGTAGCGTTTATATTAGACGCAGCGGGAGTTCCCCGTAACGAAGGGGAACGTCTCGGGTTACTGGATGTAACCCTGGTTCCCCGAGAGAGGGGAACGAGACGCTGCGTCCCCTCTCCCCACCTTCGGGGCGCCCTGAGAACAGCTGCTTTGAACCTTTTTCGAAGCTGTCATTTCCTTGTTCCTGTGACCCTTATATAGCGTCCGGGTCACCGTCACATGCAACGTCATGACGCACGATGACGCACACCAATCCAGATTGGAATAGTTGTATAGTGACTTCAGATAACGCATGTCGAAGGCATTCCCCGTAGCGTTTATATTAGACGCAGCGTCTCGTTCCCCTCTCTCGGGGAACCAGGGTTACATCCAGTAACCCGAGACGTTTTCAATCTGGAGGAAGCTGGAAAGATTCAGTCTGGCAATCTTTGTCAGATCGTTTGTTGAGCTTGAAGTTTCAAGATTCAGATCTTTGAGCTTGAAGTTCTCAATCTTCAGATCTGGAAAAGTTCGTTCTTTGTTTCTTGAAGTTTCAAGGTTCCGTCTGGAAAGTTCATTCTTTGTTGAGTTTCAGGTTCTCCATCCTGGTCACGGCACCAAATTGTTGGAAACTCAGAATCGAAGACCAGGAGACTTGGTTGTTTCTTCAGCAGAATTCTTTATTGAGAACATGAGCTGTCGGTAGCTGCAGTCACCAAAGTCTAACTAACGTAACTTTAAATGGTTTCTTTATAGGCATTTCAGTGGGCTGTCCTAGGTGCTGAACTTACACACAGACTTTAGGGATGACAATAGAGGAAACCTTTGTGTCTCGGAGCAGATCGTGACAGGTGGTGACGTGTTCATGTAACCAGAGGGTGACGCTGCCAGTAACGCACATAACAGCTGTCACAAAGAACCAGCAAAAGTAATGATTATGAATGTGTCAAATATAGCAAGGAGACATTTGAACTGTTTATTAATAAAGTGTTTTCTGTGTCAGTGTCGGGCTGCAAAGATGAAGCTGACTCGTCATCTTTGCAGTGATCACGCCTATGCACACTTCATACGGAATACATAATATGCTAGTCGGTTTATTTTCGATTTGAATTGTTTTGTTTAAAAGTAGACAATTCAAGCTTTCTATATGGAATAACGAATTGAATATTCGTTTAATCGGGTGACCAGATTGCAAACCAGAATTCAAAGCCGACAAAGTTAAAATTTATGGGCTCACACACAACTCTCTCATTCGTCATGAATTCAAACTTTTCCATGGCTGCGATGTAACATTTAATTGCTAACCTATTATTTATTTTGTAAACAAAGCTTTGTGCTTCACTCGTGTCATAATATTAATGTAAAATAGCATTCACATACAAAACATTTTTTTTGTCCAGGTACTAACCAGTGGCTGCTGGCCATAAAAAGGTGAGGGCTGACTAGAGACCTCATAGGCAAGAGAGATAGCCTCAACTATCCACTTGCTTAATGTCTGCTTGGATGCTGAAAGTCCTTTCTTAGGTTATCCAAAGCAAACAAACAGCTGATCAGTTTTCTGCCACAGGGCTGCTCTGACAAAAGCATCCAGTGCATTCACTGGACACACAAAGTTCAGCTTCTTCTTGTCTTGATCTCTGAAAGGAGGAAGCAAAAGGCCTGCAAGATTATAGGCCACGACATTGGCAGGCACCTTAGGTATCTAGCCTGGTCTAGGGTACAATAATGCCTTGACCATTCCTGGTGCAAACTCAAGGCACATAGGGGACACCAACAGGACCTGGAGGTCTCCCAATCTCTATAGAGACGTGATGGCTAGAAGTAACACTGTTTTCATGGTCAGAAACTTTTCTGGAACAGTCTCAATAGGCTCGAAGGGACCTGTAGACAGATCTTCTTGCACAATAGCCAGGTCCCAGGGCGGTACTCTAGAGCAGCTTGCAGACCTCAGCCTTAAGGAACCAAGGAAGAAACATGTCACCAACGTGTTTCTCAACAGGGATACACCACCCAAAGGGACATGGTTGGCAGCTATGGCCGCCACGTACACCCTCAGTGTGGTAGGGGATATAACCCTGCAGAAAAACAATCCTGCAGGGACTTTAGCACTGTCAAATTCCGCACCATGAAGTAAATACCCTCCTCTTCAATGCGTACAGTTTTCTCGTGCAGGGAGCTCTGGATGAAGTATGGTGGTATCTCGGGTGGGTCATGAGAATAAATGGGTAGCCAGGATGATTTAAGGAAAATGGACTTAGGCCTACATAAAAATAAAATGTTTTCATAAAATCAGTCTAGTTATAGGCCTATATAAAAGAAACACACTAAATATAGGTATGTAATGTAATGTAATGTAATAATTAACAGATTAATAAAGCGAAATAAAAACTGTGCAACAGTATGCTGCTGAGTTTGGTTCATTTCTGTGAGGTGTGGCGCTCCACAAACAAGTTGATGGAAAGGAAACCGAGACGGAGGTTCAAAAGCGATTGTTAAGAAAACTTTGTTATGACCTCTCATAAAAATATTAGATCAAAGAGAAGAGAGATTTCGTGACATAAACAAGAACGAGTAAACGGCGGAATCAATCAAATCTAATTTTTTTCAGTGATGACTAAAAACGATCTGTAGCGTTGTCATATGCTCAGTCCAAGTGGCAGAATAAATCACCACATCGTCCAAGTATACATTACACTTATCAACATCTCTTAAAACCAACTCCATTAAACGCTGAAAAGTCGTGGGTGCGTTTCGCAGGCCGAAAGCTATTATCGTATACTGAGCAAAAGCGATCTGGCTTGACAAATGCAGCAAAATCAGACGCAGAGTCAACAGGACTTACCAGTATCCTTTGAAAAGATCTAACTTTGTGATGTTACTGTGCAGTTCCAATATTGTCGATACAATCTTCGACTCGCGGCAATGGAAATTAATCTGGCACCATCACCGCATTCACCTTTCGAAAGTCGGTACAAAATCTGACCGATCCATCTTGTTTTGGAACCATGACACACAGAGAACTCCACAGGCTTTTACTCAGCTTTGCAAAATTATTCTGCAACAAATACTCTACTTCTGTTTTCATTACCCGTCTTTTGTCCACAGAACATCGATACGCGTGTTGTTTGATTGGTAGAGCAGAGCCCACATTGATATCATGCCGGACAGGAAGGAACATCATTAAACAGAACAGGATAATTTTTGTTATAAATAAAGTTATAGGATAAATGATAAAGTTATTTAAAAGCCCTACAGTCAGCATCTCACTGTGCACTTCCAATTCACCCTCACTAGACTGTGCATTAAACACGGACAATACAGGGTCCACTTTTTCATTCCCTGTGGTTAAGTCAGAGATATTAGCTGTCGTGGCAGTCTCATTTGATTCCTAATATGCTTTCAACATGTTCACATGACATAAACGTGTTTTCCTATGTCGATCTGGAGAATGAAGTACATAATCAGTCTCGCTCACTTTTCTCGTAACGACATAGGGCCCCGAAAAACGTGCAGCAAGAGCAGCACCTGGCAAGGGCAGCAGTACCAGAACCTTTTCCCCCAGCATAAAATTCCGCTCAATTGCGCACTTATCATGTTGCCGCTTAATTTTCTCTTGGGAGCATGTTTTACAGCGGCACAAGCGTCATTTAACCAATCACGACATCACCTAACAAAATCAAGAACATTTGTTTGTTTTCTTTATTTTATTAAAGCGCAATGTTGTATTTTATTGCGAGTGTACAAACATAAAAGTACTCTCAAAGGACTCTCAAGGACTCTGATGAAGATGTAACCACATCGAAACGTTAGTCATTTATTGTTATGCACCTTAAATAAATATTTTAATCAGTAGACATCTGTGCTGCACCGGCGATTCCTTTTGTCTGATTTGTTTTGTCCTGCCCTGGTTGCACCGGATTGTTTGTGGATTACAGAAGCGCAGAGAACCTTCTTTTCAATAAAAGTAAACACTTTGCAGTTTCGAGTGATGTCCTGTACGAACAAAATGGCGGTGCATGTTTTTATGTTTCCACTGTCCGATTGGGTCGGCGCCTCACACGCACACAACATATTCCAGCATTGCAATCTTGACATCGCAGCCTGTTCAATATCAAAATAAAATAGTCAAGCTAACATATAAAAAATTACACTTCTCCGTTTAAATAGTCAGTAGTACAGTCCGTACCATTCAGTGTAAGCACCGCTCCACTGTGATGTTTCCAAGCACATTTTTGCCCATGTGAAGAGGATTATTTTTTTCCGTCGATATTGGAATGTGAGTGAAGTACAAAGCCTATAAAAATAATAGTTTAGCATCCAAATACATTGCAAATTTGGAAACATTTTGATTCGAATGAGAGAGTTACGTGAGCCCAACGCCGGTTCGTTTTGTCTTGTTTTAGTTATTTTTTTATTCTTGTTCTGTTCTGAATATCATTAAATTTAAAGGATTTGTTGTGGAATATTTTTTGTGTATTTTTAAGCATGCAGCAAATGATAGTAGCCTATTAATTGGTTAGAATTCTTACGATCGGTTAATGGTTATTTTTAGATTAAATTAGTGCAGAATCAACTTTGCATTGCGATCACATCAAGGATCAGCCAGTGCACGTGCATCATCAAAATCGGCTATTAAGGAAAGTGGTGAGCTGAATTTATGTGTCATCTGTGCACAACAGTGTTTTAAATGAGAATAAAGTAAAATGTGCCTTTAGCCCCATTGTATATAAGTATTATTATGCTTGGCTTAACTTGATTGCATGTAAATGGATGTAGGCCTATATGGGTTGAGTCAATAAAAAATAAAAAAAGGTCTTGAAAAAGTTTGAAAACCACTGCTATAGAGGATGCCACTCCTCTGGTCGACTGGGCTCTTATCAGGAGAGGTGAAGGCAGTTATTTGACTACATAGGCCTCCAAGGCAAAATGTCATTGCCTGTAAACTTTCTTTTGACTCGCCATTTCCATCTCAACAAGCATCAAGCTTGTGACAGACAACACCAAATAAGACACACAAGGCAACACAGAACGCTTGCTGAAGAGCAGAAGCTAACACTGTTATGTGCCGGCGCCCCTTTATAGCTTCCGCTACGCCGTCATATGTGATGTCATGACTCATCACAAATCGAGATTGGAATAGTTCCATACGTATTATCACGCTGAGGGCGTTCCCCAAAGTGCCGTCTTTAACACAGCGTGGGTTCCCTCGAAAGGGAACCAATGTTTCTTCCACATCACCAAGGAACAAAGGCAACTGTATATACGTAATCTTGATCATCTGTAGTGGGCTGCCCCTTGCAGAAAACCACTTGAAATGAGCACTGCAGGGGTCTCTTTACAGCAGGTCAAAAGGTATCACGTTGGATGCAGCTGCTACTGTATCAGACTCAACAGTCTCCGAAACTATTTGACAGTAAGTGACTGGCCTAGCTTTATCCCGTTCACAGCTGTGAGGATAGCAGCAACGCAAGCAGGCGATAGATGTGCCCGCATTGTCTCTGAGTCCCACACCATACCCAGGGGGCATGAGAAGCAACACTCTCCTTTTGTTGTGCCCTGTATGAGGAGCTGGGACTGCTGAAGACCTGAGTGCAAGGGAGGGACCATAGTCACAGTGTTGCTGAAGAGGCCAGGAGGAGAGAGTGAAGCGCCCAAAAGATAAGCTTTGTCTTTTTCTTTGATGTCAGAGAGATTTAGCAAGAGCTGCCTCTCTGTGACCAATGGCTCTGGCCGTCTCCTTGGTGGCCTGGAGAGACAAATCCATGTCCCGAATCAACACTTTAACTGTGTTGGGCCCTACCCTCTGTAGCGTTTATACGCCCATATAAATATAATTAATTATTATTCATAACGGATTATGATCAATAATTAACATTTTAATTATTTTCATAATTTACTGTAGCAGAATCAATAGTATGATCATTTTATCAGTTCATCCAATGAACAGAAAGCATAAACAATTATTAACTTTAGGAAATATAATATCTTTCTGGCCAAGAAAGAATAATCCCCAGCTAACAATAAATTAAGAAATAATCAAGGGTAAAAGCATAGGTAACTTAGATCGAAGTTCAAGACAATAAATTTGTAAGCACAAAACACAAGTAATACTTATCTTTTCAAATACAAACAATACTTTATTGATTATATACTAACACATAAAACTAATATCTAACACAAACACACGCACACACACATTCATACGAGTTGCAGAAAGGAAGAGAGTGAGGAAAGAGTGAGATGATGAGTGAGATGATGAAATCTCAAGATTCTATATGCACTTATAAGACATAACCTGGAACGAACCATCAATCATTAATTAACCCTTTTATCGTTTCTTAGACAGGTTATTCAATTCATATCAATACACCAGTTCAGCTTAAAAGTCTGGAGGTTACTTGCTCGTTTGCGTTCCTTTTGGTAATTCCTTTGGTCAGCGTCAAAGGGGTTTCCCCGAGTTCGTTTGTTTGCTGGTCTCCTCGTGCTTGGCTAGTCTGTGGCGGCCACTCACATGGTGTGGATGGCGGATTGTTGAAGCGTCTTTGAAGTTGAAAGCGTGCATTGCAGCCGTGAATCGTGGACCGAAACTTTGCAGTAAAACTTAACTTAAAACCGAGCGTCACAACGGAAAAGAAAGGAAAACTCAGAAAAGAAAGAAAATTGAGACGAAAGTAGTAAGATGGCTTGAATAAAGCTGTTGAACCCGTTCTTCTGATCTTAATTTGGGTTCTTTGTCTCTGCGGTCTACATGGTTACTGGTCTGGTTCAGATCTTCATCGTCTGCCGTCTCCGTCTTTGTTCTGCCCCCGTTCTGCTCAACTTGTGCTCACCTTATAAGCTGGGTTTTTAAAGGGTTTCTGCAGTTCTGACTGCTGCTTTGTTTTCAAAGTCATAAATCATGTCTTCCCTGGGGGTGTCGGTTCTCTAGCTTTAATTAGAGACCAGATGCAGCAGTTTAGGCATGATTTCTAATTATCAGAATACAAAACATTTTACACAGATTTAATTCCAGCCATCTTGCTAGTTGTGTTCGTAAGATAGCATTGATACGAAACAGTACACACTTTCATTCACACATCTAACATCTAACAATTTTCCTGACTTGTATGGGATCTAAACACACATATACATGAAGTATTAAAAGTATAGACACATAGGTTGTAGACATCAAAGAAATATGTAGTTGATTATAGGTCAGTCAAGAATTGTTCTGGGATGAGTTTTATGTATGTAAAGTCTCTTGGTGTGTAAAGTTTGTGACAGTAAAGACATTCCAATCTGAGGTCATGGATAGTTCCTGCTGAAAGCTGCTTTGTTCAATTTCTCATGGGACCTTGGTCTCGGTCATTCTCTTAACCAATCAGTATTTGGCAACAAAGCTAGCATTGACCAGTTATTTCGTTAGTACTGGGGGGGGGGGGGGCATTGTTGCTACGCCTCTCACCTTTGTCGAGGTCTCTTAGCAGGTCTGCCTGGTATGCCTGCAAGATGGACATCGTATGCAGACATGCACCGACCTGACCTATGCTGTATATGCTTCAAGGCCTTCAGGGACGATGCCTTGCTAGGGGACAGATAGCTTGCAAGCGTCTGTTGCACCTTGGGCATCACCACATACCCATACTCTTTCAACCCCCTATTATCTGAGTTAATGTGGACTTGAGGGCGGAAGAGCCGGGATGAGTATGGTTTGTTCCATGACCTCGAAATGTCTTTATTGTAGGCCCTGAGGTAGAGGTAATGATTTTGGCAACAAGAAACTCGCATCCAGTTTGCTTCTAGGATGAGTGCCCTGCTTCTTGCCCGACCACTTGATGTTTAATTTAGACACAGCAATAGTTATTACCTCCAATAGCTGCTCATATGCAGGGGATAGAAGTAGTGAGTTTTCAAAATCTTCTGCTTCAATGCACAGCACATCCACCTCCTCAGAGCTAGACAGCTGAAGCACCGGGCTCTCTCCCCCGGCAGAAGAAGACACAGAGCAGGCTTCCGATCCCAGCAAGAAAGAGCTACAACCATTGGGGTAAAGGCAACGCAACGCATTTTAACTAGAAATTAAGTGTTTTTTTATTTTTATTTACCGAGACATTCCAGCACCAGAAAAAAAAAAAAAAAAAAAAAAAACGCTGGTAAAATACTATGACTGCAGAGATGGATTTAGCATTTGTGAAATGGACATACTCAAGTTTTAAAGGGCACCTATTATGCAAAATTCACTTTTACATGATGTTTGAACATAAATGTGTGTTGCCCAGCCAGCAATGACACGTGGGGCCCAGATGGGTTAACTACGGGTTCCATGGGTACTGTGTGGGCATGGGCTTTGCCTGGGTGAAATCAGCAGGTCCCATGTAGGTTTTGTAGTACGAGTCCCACATAGGAAGCCCATATGAGCTGATTACATGGGCCCCATAAGGGACAGGCATGGGCCAAGTGGGCATGGGTTTGATCTGGGAACACATATATGGGTCTTGCATAACATATTTATGGGCCAAGTGGGCATGGGTTTGATCTGTGAACACATATATGGGTCTTGCATGACATATTTATGGGCCAAGTGGGAATGGGTTTGATCTGGGAATGCACATATGGGTCCTGCATAGAATTTTTATGGGCCAAGTGGGCATGGGTCTGAACTGAGAACGCATATATGGGTCCTGCATGGTTTATTTATGGGCCGAGTGGGCATGTGTTTGATCTGGGAACACATATATGGGTCCTGCATAGAATTTTTATGGGCCAAGTGGGCATGGGTCTGAACTGAGAACACATATATGGGTCCTGCATGGTTTATATATGGGCCGAGTGGGCATGGGTTTGATCTGTGAACACATATATGGGTCTTGCATGACATATTTATGGGCCGAGTGGGCATGGGTTTGATCTGGGAACACATATATGGGTCTTGCATGTCATATTTATGGGCCAAGTGGGCATGTGTGTGAACTGAGAACACATATATGGGTCCTGCATGACATATTTATGGGCCGAGTGGGCATGGGTTTGAACTGGGAACACATATATGGGTCCTGCATGGTTTATTTATGGGCCAAGGGGGCATGTGTTTGATCTGGGAACACATATATGGGTCTTGCATGACATATTTATGGGCCGAGTGGGCATGGGTTTGAACTGGGAACACATATATGGGTCCTGCATGGTTTATTTATGGGCCAAGGGGGCATTTGTTTGATCTGGGAACACATATATGGGTCTTGCATGACATATTTATGGGCCGAGTGGGCATGGGCTTGATCTGGGAACACATATATGGGTCCTGCATAGAATTTTTATGGGCCAAGTGTCCATGGGTTTGAACTGGGAACACATATATGGGTCCTGCATAGCATATTTATGGGCCAAGTGGGCATGGGTTTGATCTGGGAACACATATATGGGTCTTGAATGGCATATTTATGGTCCAAGTGTGCATGGGTTTGAACTGGGAACACATATATGGGTCTTGAATGGCATATTTATGGTCCAAGTGGGCATGGGTTTGAACTGGAAATGCATATATGGGTCCTGCATAGAATTTTTATGAGCCAAGTGGGCATGGGTTTGATCTGGGAACACATATATGGGTCTTGCATGTCATATTTATGGGCCAAGTGGGCATGGGTCTGAACTGAGAACACATATATGGGTCCTGCATGGTTTATGTATGGGCCGAGTGGGCATGGGTTTGATCTGTGAACACATATATGGTTCTTGCATGACATATTTATGGGCCGAGTGGGCATGGGTTTGATCTGGGAACACATATATGGGTCTTGCATGTCATATTTATGGGCCAAGTGGGCATGTGTTTGAACTGAGAACACATATATGGGTCCTGCATGGTTTATTTATGGGCCGAGTGGGCATGGGTTTGATCTGGGAACACATATATGGGTCCTGCATAGAATTTGTATGGGCCAAGTGGCCATGGGTTTGAACTGGGAACACATATATGGGTCCTGCATGGTTTATTTATGGGCAAAGTGGGCATGTGTTTGATCTGGGAACACATATATGGGTCTTGCATGACATATTTATGGGCCGAGTGGGCATGGGTTTGATCTGGGAACACATATATGGGTCTTGCATGTCATATTTATGGGCCAAGTGGGCATGGGTCTGAACTGAGAACACATATATGGGTCCTGCATGGTTTATATATGGGCCGAGTGGGCATGGGTTTGATCTGGGAACACATATATGGGTCCTGCATAGAATTTTTATGGGCCAAGTGGGCATGGGTTTGAACTGGGAACACATATATGGGTCCTGCATGGTTTATTTATGGGCCAAGTGGCCATGGGTTTGAACTGGGAACACATATATGGGTCCTGCATGGTTTATTTATGGGCCAAGTGGGCATGTGTTTGATCTGGGAACGCATATATGGGTCTTGCATGACATATTTATGGGCCGAGTGGGCATGGGTTTGATCTGGGAACACATATATGGGTCCTGCATAGAATTTTTATGGGCCAAGTGGCCATGGGTTTGAACTGGGAACACATATATGGGTCCTGCATGGTACATTTATGGGCAAAGTGGGCATGGGTTTGAACTGGGATAATATATATAAAAATATATTTTTGATTTATTTACCGGTATGTTGTGACATTTGAATTGTTTTTTAAAGATTATGTTTGTTGTTCAATGTAACAATTTTGTATTAATGTATTTTTTGGAGAGCTGTTTTTTTTTCAGAGATTTTTTTTTAATTTAAATATATTTTTGATTTGTTTACCGGTATATTGTTGTGACGACCACAAAAGTGTTGTATTTGTGTTTTAAGAATATTCACAATTATTGTCTTTTATTTGAAACAAGTGATTGTATTTAAAAAAAAAAAAAACAAGTATCCCAATTGTTTTATTTTTAATGTGAATTTTCGTGACTTAAAGTGAATTGTGTAGTGTTTGCTCCAGGCCAGTAGGGGCAGTGTAGAGTGACGAGTTACTGTAGCTGCGTGAGTTGCGGGTTTCTCATTACTGCAGAGAGCTCGAAACTGATAGCACTGTCTCCTCGTTTCTCTCCTGTTTTACAGGTGGGTAAATATATAAAAACACCCCAGAAGTAGCATTTATCTATGCTGGAATGTATGTGAGATATGAGTGAACTGTTTTTAGTGAAATGAGTTTCGTTAGGGTCTGTTTTTGATTTAGTTTGAAATGAGTTGAAACGAGAGGGCAAAGTCCTACAGAGTAACGGTCGAGAGACATTATTGAGAGCAAGTCAGCTCAACACACACTTTCCCCTTGTATATGATATTTTTTTGAGCTTGTAATGTTAACAGATATGTTTAGCTCACTGTATGTCAGTTTCCCACCATCTGTTGGAAATGTTTTTTTTGCTCAATGAGTTTATACAAAAATGTTTACAGTTTAAAATGTTAAAAGTTACACTTTAAGCACTTTATGAGTTCTGAACATGATTTTGCAGTACTGTATTAACATGATACTGATAAAATACTGTGAATGGAAGATTCTAAGTATCTAAAAAAAAAGCTGGTGAATATTACCATTGTCTTTACATTTCATTTTGATAAATAGTATAAAATACAAGCATGAAGAGTAAGTGAACATGCATTTGGTGGAAAGAGGTTTATTTTAATATGGATTTTGCATTGACATGGACACTGAAAATTAATTGTAATGTTAAAAAGACACTGAACATGTAATATGTGAAACATACAATGATACTTAACAATAGAGATGTGATTGCTGAGGAAAATTCAGAAAATAAATTACTGCAGAGAGCTCGAAACTGATAATACTGTCTCCTCGTTTCTCTCCTGTTTTACAGGAATTAATCTGTTATCCACGGTGCCGTTGCTACGGTACCCGTTACATTGTGACATTTAAATTGTTTTTTAAAGATCATTTTTGTTGTTCAATTTAACAATATATTTCTTGCAGTTCAAAGCGTTTTCTTAGATTGTTTCCTTAAAGGAGAACTCCGGTCAATTTTAACATTGAGCTCATTTTTTTGTACATTTGGAGTGCTGTCAATACAGAGAACAACAACATTGGTGTTGCCTACACCGTGTTATCCTCTTTTTAAAATTTGCACCCTGTTGACTTCAATGGGGCAAGTTTTAAACCTGCTTTTAGCCTCTTAACATCCTTGATGTGTCATTACAAGTGCACAGCCAATGTGAGTGATTCCTTCGGAGTGAACGCGGGTCAATCTGACTGCAGTAGATGTGAAAGATATGGATAAAAATGATATTTATTTAGCCAGCGCTCATACCTGTATTTACATCCTGTTTTCGGTCAAAGTCCATAGTAATCAATTGTCGAGTTCACGCACATGATCATAGGTACTAAACCAATGCGCGTGTACTCGACAGTCGATTACTATGGACTTTGACCGAAAACAGGATGTAAATACAGGTATGTGCGCTTGCTGAAATAACATCACTTTTATTCATATCCTTCACATCTACTGCAGTCAGATTCACCCGTGTTCACTCTGAAGGAATCACTCACATTACCTGTGCACTTGTAATGACACATCAAGGATGTTAAGAGGCAAAAAGCAGGTTTAAAACTTGCCCCATTGAAGTCAACAGGGTGCAAATTTTAAAAAGAGGATAACTCGGTGTAGGCAACACCGATTTTTGTCGTTGTTCTCTGTACTGACAGCACTCCTAATGTACATTTTTTTTTTTTAAATGTCAATGTTAAAATTGACCGGAGTTCTCCTTTAAACCATTTGGCATGGTTGGGCTTAGATAGGCCTTGCATGAATTGCCCAGTTAGGACCCACATAAGATCCTTACAGAGCCCACTTTAAGCCCATAGGGGCATTCACGGTTGAATCCTGGTGCAAGCCCACTTTAAACCCCTTTAGGCAGGTGAGGCCCAAATGGGTCTGACATGAATTACCCAGTTAAGACCCACATAAGACCCTTACAGATCCCACTTAAAATCCATCTGGGCATCCACGGCTGGCCCCCATGTGGATCCCGGGTGCAAACCCACTTTAAACCCCTTCAGACTGGTGGGCCCCAAATGGGTCTGTCATGAATTGCCCAGTTAAGACCCACATAAGACCCTTATAGATCCCACTTAAAACCCACCTGGGCATCCACGGCTGGCCCCCATGTGGATCCCGGGTGCAAACCCACTTTAAACCCCTTCAGACTGGTGGGCCCCAAATGGGTCTGTCATGAATTGCCCAGTTAAGACCCACATAAGACCCTTACAGATCCTACTTAAAACCCATCTGGGCATCCACGGCTGGCCCCCATGTGGATCCCGGGTGCAAACCCACTTTAAACCCCTTCAGACTGGTGGGCCCCAAATGGGTCTGTCATGAATTGCCCAGTTAAGACCCACATAAGACCCTTACAGATCCCAGTTAAAACCCATCTGGGCATCCATGGCTGGCCCCCATGTGGATCCCGGGTGCAAGCCCATTTTAAACCCCTTTAAGCAGGTGGGCCCCAAATGGGTCTGACATGAATTGCCCAGTTAAGACCCACATAAGACCCTTACAGATCCCACTTAAAACCCATCTGTGTAGCCATGTTGCAAAGCCCACTTTGGACCCCATTGGGCAGGTGGGGCCCAAATGGGTCTGACATGAATTGCCCAATTAAGACCCATGCAGTACCCTTACAGGTCCCACTTTTAGTACGTCTGGGCTTCCACGGCTGGCCCCAATGTGGATCCCGGGTGCAAGCCCATAATGGGGCCCACATTTGCGGCCCATGAAGCCCTCATCTGGGCCCCACATGTCATTGCTGGCTGGGTGGCAGTGTGTGTACACAACCACCCTATAATGATAAAAATCCACCCTGTGCTTTTTTTAATAATCCCCATAAATCATAAGCACTGTCTCAGAACAAGCTGTTCTCAGATTCGGGGCAATGTGACATCACTTTGCACAGGCCCCTCCCACGACTGCTGACTGACACTACAGTTTAAGCATAGACCCACCCTGAGTGAGCTGGACACAGAGTCCGCCATTGTTTCGACACTTGAGCAGCTGTAGACAAGAATGTCTCCTAAGCGAATGAGGTGTTTTGTTGTTGGATGTAAGAATGAACATAGCAGTCTTCATTTACTCTCGTTGTTACTCGAGGATGGATCTGTACTGTTTGTGATCCATCTTTCAGTCTTCAGAGCGACAGGACTAACGTTACTGACCACGGCAGAAACGAAAGTGAGAGTGCGCACTTTATGACAGCTCATGGAGTTGTTTTACGGATATAAGGTTTACCAGTTTATTAAGCACCCACTGAAAAGGTGTGTAAATATTTGTTTACTGTTAGTTGTAATGAGTGTTTTGGGTACTTCGCTGTGTATGTTGATGATAATGAAAGGGTGAGAGAGAGAGTTTATGGATAAGACTTTAATGCTCACTTCTTATACTGTGTTTATTCAGCTCTTACTGTGATTCTCTGGAGTAAAACTAATGCTTCATCTTTTGTGTGATGTACAATAAACTTCATTGAACTCATCAGTATGTTTTGGTCATCATTCGGACAGGGTCTGCTACAGCAGGCTTGTATTCAATTCAAAGCACTTTATTTGTCCCCAAGGGGAAATTTAAAAGGGCACATTACAGTAGCTTACACAAGCACACTGCACAACCACACACTACATACCACATATCATCACACATAAAATCAGAATGTGAAAAAAGCAGATACAAATAATTTGTTCCTGTTAACGTTCATAAGCTGGACAGCCCTCGGGATGAAGGTTGCTTTCCTCCTCTGTGTCCGACAAAGCGGACAACGGAGTCTACATCCCGAGGGTAGCCACTCAAACTCCGACAACAGAATGTGAGAGGGGTCATTAATAATCCTGCGTGCCACCTTTACAGTCTGTTGGTCACATAAGGCAGTGAGAGTTCGGACGGGCTGGTCAATGATTTTTGAACAGACCTTAACCACACTCAACAGGCGGTTTCTGTTTTGCAGGGTGATGGAGTGGAACCAGCTAATGAATGAGAATGTTATTACATTTTCAATAAAAGCATAGTAGAATGTGTTAAGTATGACTTTGTTAACCCCAAATGACTTAAGCTTCCTAAGTAAATATTGTCTCTGAAGACACTTTTTAAGGATCTCCTCTGTGTTAGTGGAAAACCTTAGCAGGTTGTCAAAAGTTGATCCCAGGTATTTATATGTCTCCACTATCTCCACTGGCTCCTGCTGGATGATAGTGGTGACAGCCTCAGCTAATTGTCTCTGTTTGGGTGAGAAGGTTACAATCATGTCCTTAGTTTTATCTATGTTCAGCTCGAGACAAGACTTTTCGCACCAAACTAAAAAGTCCTGCAGGGCTGGGCTGTGATGTTGTGTATTACTGGAAAGCAGAGACAGGAGGACTGTGTCATCAGCAAATTTCACACAATGGCAATTTGGCTGGGTGGATCTACAGTCATCAGTGTAGAGGATGAAGAGAAGTGGAGAGAGGACACAGCCTTGTGGAGAGCCCGTGGAGGTGAAGAGGTTGTCGGATAAGGTGTGGTTCACCAACACCCTCTGTTTTTCAAATCTAGTATAGAAGGAGTTGAGGTCATTCGGGAGTGAAGTGGAGCTGCTTCCTGCTACCTGGATGGGTTTGCGGCTGGAAGAGACAGAGTTCACTGCTGCCATGTTCTTGATGCCCTGCCAAGCCGCACGGAGGTTCCCTTTTTCAAAGGTCTGCTCCGACCCTGTAATCGGGTTCTTGAATTTCAGCTTGGCAGTTTTTATGGCTTGCTTGACCTCTCTATTTACCTCCTTCTTCTCAGCTTCAGAACTGGTAAAAAATAATCTCTTTTTCTTATTCAATATGTTTTTTAGATCTTTAGTCACCCAGGGTTTATTGTTTATTGAAAATTGTAACCTTCTTGGAGGGGATAATACTATCCACACAGAAAGTGATGTATGCTGAGACTGTATCCACTTGCTCACTGATGTTGGTGGAGCAGGATGTGAAGGTATTCCAGTCCGTGGTTTCAAAGCACCCTTGAAGCCTGTCAATACTGTCCGGTGTCCACTGTTTGATGTCCTTGATGACTTTCTCTATTCTCTTAACCACAGGTGTATAGGCGGGAGCAAGCAATATGCTGCTGTGGTCAGCAGAGCCTAAAGGGGGGAGGGGGACGGCTCTGTAGGCGTCTGGAACTGACCCATAGCATTTGTCCAGTGTTGTCCCTAAACGGGTGGTGCAGTTGACATACTGATAAAATCCTTTAATTGATTTGTCTAAAAAACAGTTATTAAAATCGCCCATGATGAATTTGGGGGCATCCGGAGATATCAGCTCGAGTCTGTCGAGCGTATTTCTTATATAATCTGTAGCAGTGGATGCATTTGCCCTGGGGTGGATGTAAACCAGAATAAAAAACAGTTGTGGAAATTCCCTGGGAAGGTAGAAGGGACACAGGGAGACAGCCAAGAGTTCGATGTCAGGATTGCACAGTTCTTCTCTGACAACAACTGTTTTGCACCAACGTGGATTGATGTAGAGACAGACACCACCACCATGGTGCTTGCCAGTCAATTCAGTATCACGGTCTAACCTTACAGGGGACCCGAAGCCATCTATGTACATACTGTCACTGTTGTCACTTCCAGTTAGCCACGTTTCAGTGAAAGCAAGAATGGAAGCAGTCCGGTATTCATACATGTGATAAACGTTAGCTTGCAATTCATCAGTCTTGTTATGCAGTGAGCGCACATTAGCAAGAATCACTGAGGGGAGCGCACGGTGCTTATTTCCTCCTCGCCTAAGTTTTGCTTTAATTCCACCCTTCTTCTTCCTCCCCCATCTCGTTACCTTCTTGCTATTGTTGTGCAGAGTGTCTGTCCTGTCGGTTGGGAGTTTACGTTGTAGCTCCTCTGGCAACTTGTCAGTGCCTTGATGGAAGTGAAATTGCAACTGCAATAAAAAAATCCCTGGAATAAGTAATCCGTCGGGTATCCGGAAGAGTATATCCATATGATGCAGTAGGCAGATAATCCAAGACGAAAAGTAAGAGCATAAAAGTCCATAGTGTCCATGTAAAGTCCATACTTTGGAGCAGTGAACGCAAAAGCTAGCTGGTTTAATTAACGTCGGCTTATTGATCCCAGTATGTGAGGAGGTGGCAGCACCCTCACAAACACACCACAAAAGTGCTGAGCTAGAACTATACGGTAGTAGTTGACAGTCGATCGATACCCGAAACAAACCACTCACAAACTCACGTTACGAAGAGACAAACATTCAAAAGCTACTTTCTGCACCGACCGGTCAACCGCACGAGCAGTGACCCGGAAGTTCCCGGAAGTTTTTTAATTTTTTTTTAATAGTGGATAAAAGCAGATGGCAAATAAGTTATAACCATAATTAAACTAAACTATACCTGTTCTATCTCCATACAGCATATATTCTCTGGCTCTGTAGTCATTATTGTCCGACTCCAAGTCAAAATGAACACCGCAACTGAGAGTTTCTGTTCTGATATTATCAGATGAGATTGTCCTGGCTCTGAGCGGGAGCTCGTGATGCTCCGCCCCCTGTGCCGTGCAGCAGCAGCTTATTTGCATTTAAAGGGCACACACTAAAACAGCACGTTTTTCTGAGCCCCAAAAAATTATAATTTAAACATGCTGTAAAAAATTATCTGTTGGGTATTTTGAGCTAAAACTTCACATACACACTCTAGGGACATCAGAGACTTATTTTACATCTTGTGAAATGAGTCATAATAGGTGCCCTTTAAGTTTAATTAATTTATAGAGCACATATAAAACAGCCACAATACTGACCAAAGTGCTGTACAACACAACTAAATACAGATCCTAAATATACACACTTTAATACACACAAATATAATATAATATACACATGTAAGAAAAATTTGTGTAAAAAAAAATAATAAAAAAAAATAAGCCTGAGAAAAGAAATATGTTTTGAAAAGAGACTTAAAAATTGTCAGGGAAGATGCCACTCTAATCTCTAAGGGCCGGCTGTTCCATAACCGTGGCTCAACCACAGAAAACGCTCGAGTCGTGAGTGTTGGACTAGAAAGAGGTTTTTGTCACTTGATCTTAAGCTTCTGGAAGGTGTATAGGAATTTTTTAAATTGTCACTAATCCACCCCCATGTCTGTTTGGGCGGGGAGAGATGAAAAATTTACAGTTATTAGGAACCAGGTCAGAGAAAGGTGTTAAATCACCAACCTTTGTCCAGGATTCAGTGATAAACATAAAATCCAGACTGTGTGAGGAGAAGAAATAATTTAGCAGCAAGGTCTTATTCACCAGATCTCGAACGTTGATTAAAGCCATTTTCAGTGAAGGAAAAACACCAGGATCGAACGATGCTCAGCGGGCGCAGGTTACCAGGAGTCATACCCCTGCGCCGGCGACAGAGGCCGATTCGTGGGAAGCCATCCAGGTAGACAGGGGACGGGGACAGGGGAATGACAGGTCGAAGCCACCGGCAAGCCAAATCTAGCGGACGCCATGGATCGACCCGAGAGAACAGCCGTGTAAGAAACCGGCTTGCAGATGAGCTTATTCAGTTTGACAGTAAAACCTCCCCGATTCCAGCGTTTCCTCATGCGCTTTCTCCGTGATATATTAAGATGATATGTCCGGCGTAAACACTCAAGTCAAGTCAAGTCAAGTCATCTTCATTTATATAGCGCTTTTAACAATGTAGATTGTCTCAAAGCAGCTTTACAGAGATAAGCGTATAATTTAAGGTAACAGAGATTGTTTCGGCTTTACAGCAGAGTTAAGTTATTTCCATCTAAAGTTAGTTTTAATTGATTTGGTTCCGTCGCAATGATCATTTGTTATTAAATTAGGGGCCGCTAAGACGACACCATTCTCTCTACACAGACTTTAAACGCGACCCTGTGAGAAACGCTGATGGCGGTCACATGCGCATTTAGAATGGGTTCTATAGTTATGTGCGTTAGAATATACGCAGATTTGGAATTCCCTACAAGCCAAGCCTAAACAAAATACTTGTCTTTCCTTATAAATTTTGATAAGGAATTTTATTTTATTTGTTGCTTTGGGGTAGGACCGCGAGACAAATTTTCCCGACAACGCCTTATCTGTAGAGTGGTAGTGGGATCCTCCATAGGGAGAGACTAGTTGGCACTTCAGCACTGCGTTGTCATCGGTCCAGGTGAAGGTCCTTCGTCAGATCTGGATACGGCCTGGATCCGGCAGGCTGCAGGAAAAACCTTGGGATAAACACAGACACTAAAATTAGCGTAGATGCCATTCTTCTCATGATGTAACGAGTACATCAGGATTTTTGGGAAGTGTTCCCGGTTCCGGCTGACCTAATCTATGCAGCATAACATTAAATTATAGAAGTCTATAATGTATTATGTGAAAGCTAGGTCAAAGAGATGTGTCTTTAATCTGGCTTTGAACTGACAGAGTGTGTCTGCTTCCCGGACAATGGTAGGAAGACTGTTCCAGAGTTTTGGTGCTAAATAGGAAAAGGATCTACCGCCAGCAGTGGATTTTGATATTCTAGGTATAATCAACTGGCCGGAATTTTGAGATCGTAATAGACGTGACGGACTATAATGCGTTAAGAGCTCGCTCAAGTACTGCGGAGCTAAACCATTCAGTGCTTTGTAAGTAATCAGCAATATTTTAAAATTTATGCGATGTTTAATAGGGAGCCAATGCAGTTTTGACAGAACTGGGCTAATATGGTCATACTTCCTGGTTCTGGTAAGAACTCGAGCTGCTGCGTTTTGAACCAGCTGTAGTTTGTTTATTAAGCGTGCAGGGCAACCACCTAGTAGAGCATTACAATAATCTAGCCTTGAGGTCATGAACGCATGAACTAATTGTTCCGCATTTGTCAATGAGAGCATATGACGTAATTTAGATATATTTTTAAGATGGAAAAATGCAGTTTTACAGATACTAGACACGTGACTTTCAAATGAAAGATTGGTATCAAAGAGCACACCCAGGTTCCTAACCGACGACGAAGACTTAACAGAGCAGCCATCAAGTGTTAGACAGTATTCTAGGTTATTACGTGAGGAAGTTTTTTGTCCAATAATTAGAAACTCTGTTTTTTCAGAATTTAGAAGTAGGAAATTACAAGTCATCCAATTTTTTATATCCGCTATGCATTCCGTTAATTTTGTGAATTGATAAGTTTCTTTAGGTTTTGAAGAAATATAGAGCTGAGTATCATCGGCATAACAGTGAAAGCTAATGCCATGTTTCCTAATGATATCTCCTAAGGGTAGCATGTACAGAGTGAACAGCAGCGGTCCTAGTACTGAGCCTTGTGGTACGCCATACTGAACTTGTGATCGATGAGACATCTCATCATTTACTGCTACAAACTGATAACGGTCAGATAAGTATGATTTAAACCATGCTAGTGCATTTCCCGTAATGCCAACATAATGTTCTAATCTATTTAAAAGAACGTTGTGGTCGATGGTGTCAAATGCAGCACTAAGATCGAGTAACACTAATAGAGAGATACAACCATGATCGGATGATAAGAGCAAATCATTTGTGACTCTAACGAGAGCTGTTTCGGTAATATGGTACGGTCTAAATCCGGACTGGAAATCCTCGCAGATATCATTTCTTTCAAGAAAGGAACACAGTTGTGAGGATACTGCCTTTTCTAATATCTTTGACAGAAAAGGTAGATTCGAGATCGGCCTGTAATTGACTAATTCTGAAGGATCAAGTTGCGTTTTTTTAACAAGCGGTTTAATCAAAGCCAGCTTAAAGTTTTTTGGTACGTATCCTAGAGACAAAGACGAATTAATGATATTAAGAAGAGGATCTATGACCTCTGGAAGTATTTCTTTCAGTAGCTTAGTCGGTATAGGGTCTAACATACATGTTGTAGATTTAGATGATTTAATGAGTTTAGTAAATTCTTCCTCTCTTATAGCAACGAATGAATCAATTTTTTCCTCAGGGAGACTACAATGCACTGCCTGATGCGATACTGTAGTAGACGGTTGCATAGTTATAATTTTGTCCCTGATATTATCAATCTTATAAGTGAAGAAGTTCATAAAGTCATTACTGCTGTGTTGCTTGGAAACTTCGGTGCTTGAAGCTTTATTTTTCGTTAGTTTAGCCACCGTTTCAAATAAATACCTAGGATTATGTTTATTTTCTTCTAATAGGGTTGAAAAATAAGCAGATCTAGCAGCTTTTAAAGCCTCTCTGTAAGTAATTGAGCTCTCTTTCCATGAAATGCGAAATACCTCTAGTTTTGTTTTCTTCCAGTTGCGCTCCATTTTTCTGGCTGCTCTCTTAAGGGCCCGAGTGTGCTCGTTGTACCACGGCGTTGGACTGTTTTCTTTAATCTTCTTTAAGCGCAACGGAGCAACTGTGTCTAAAGTGCTGGAAAAGAGAGAGTTAAACATTTCTGTTGTAATATCTAGTTCTTCTAAGCTATCTGAGATGCTGAGATGATGAAACTGATTAGGAAGATTATTAATAAAGCAATCTTTAGTAGCAGAAGTGATAGGTCTCACATATTTGAAACACGGAGTCGGCTTCGCAGCCTTGGCTAAATGCAAATTACACGAGACTAGATAATGATCTGAGATGTCATCGCTCTGCTGCAGAATTTCAACGGCATCCACATCTATTCCGTGTGATAATATTAGATCTAGAGTATGATTACGACGATGAGTAGGTCCTGACACGTGTTGTCTAACTCCAATTGAATTTACAATGTCTTTAAATGCCAATCCCAATGCATCTTTTTCATTATCGATGTGTATATTAAAATCACCAACAATTAGTACTTTATCTGCAGTCAATATTAATTCTGATAGAAAGTCCGCAAATTCTTTGATAAAGTCTGTATGGTGCCCTGGTGGCCTGTATACTCAACACATGTCAGTAATGAAACTACCGTGCGCATTATTAAAAACGTGCTCTACATCCAACTTATAGACATCCATAAATGAGGTGCTGATATCCAGCAGTGGTTGTCAGTTGTAAACCAGGAGTGCACAACAGTTTGAAATCCAAGAAAACATTCATATAAACAAACAAGAGAGCAACAAATGGCAGGCCAAACACACAGGCACTTTTTTGCGATTTTTTACTCCCATTATTTTAAGTTTGTCAGAGAAAAGGACAAGTACATAATGGTCAAGTGCAATCTATGTGCGACACCGAGGGGACTCTCTAAATTGAATAATCGACTTATATACTTATATAACTTACAGAAATAGTGTGAGTAATATATACCTGTGTTAATATATAACACCAAGCTAACTGAGAGAGCTGCCAGGTCAAAGATTAGAAAAAAATGTGGTGGATGAGAGCACGGGCAAGACAAAGCAACAGAAACTAAGATTCTCTCTGTCTGCCATGCTGCTTTAACCCCGAGAAGTGTTTGTACCGCTCGGGGACTAAAGGACAGTACTTACAATGAGAATAGGTCGCTTCAGCCGCACTTCCTTGACATTTTCCGTTCTTTTTTTTTTTTTACTATGGAGACCATATCCTACCCAAAGTGGAGGTTGGTTTGTGGAGAATATATAACATAGACGTACATCTGGGAAGTACCACACATGGGAAAAAAGTCCCTGTGATAGATCGAACCTGAATTGGTGGAACTTCTACAAATGCAGGGACTGGCGGTAGAGATGGGGCTCTGTCTAGACCAAGACAATAAGGGAAACCGTATCGTGGACAATACATCATATGGGATTACCAACAGGGAATTACTATATATGGGCACCTAGTTCCAGTATACAGGCTGACAGAGGGGCATGCATCACGAGTACGGCGTCTGACGTTGAATTCCTCTGCCAAACTCAACTGCTGCATGGTACTGAAAAGTAAGATACATCCAGGATTCGCCAGACTCGAGAACTTGCATGGACAAAAAGCACACGTTATCACCTCAGGGGAGACGAAAGGCGCTGTGTGCAAGCAGAGCACCCAGCCAGTTGCCTGCAGTGTACCTACTCGTACCTGACAACACACATGATGAATCTGGCTCAACCCGGAGATTGTAAAACCTCCCAAAGATATTAGGTGTCGCCCTGCTCACCACTCTCCAGATGTCTGTTAGAGATGTGATGTTGGCTGGCACCCAGGAAGATGCAACACTCCTTGTGGAGTGTGCTCGGACTCTGAAAGGGCAGGTCACGTTTCCCTGTGCCTGGTATGCCAAGGCAATAGAGAAGGGCACTGAGGTATGCGACCGGGCATGCATGGCTGGCAAAGGCATTATACTCGGACTGGGCCACCGCACCCGAGGGTCAGATCTGAGTCAAGTCTTGCCCGTCAGAGGGCACTGGCCCACCCACAATTCTACCATTGTTAATTCATCCTCATCAGGTGCCAGAATGAGAAATCAGGTGCATCTTGTGACGCAACATCAAACTAATCTGTAAGGCGCAAAGTGCACAAAGTGCTGGAAGTACCGGGTGCAAAGTGCATGCCGAGGATCGAGGACAAGGCAAAAACACTCCCGTTGTTGCCCTCATATTGCCCTCAGTGCCAGCCGTCTCGGCCTTGTGGATTCCAGAAGGATCAGCGCAGGGAGCGGCTGAGGTGACTGCCTTTCTAAACAGAAAGGAGAGTCGAAACCGTGACGCCACCATGGTCATGTACTCACAGTGAGAAAAGTTTTGAGGCATCAAATTACAGGTATTGACAGGTGGCAATTGACAGGCACCACACTGAAGTGACTGAAAGATAGGGAACACAAAAATACATTATTTGTGATGTGGGTGTAAAAATGGTGGTTCAGTGGGAAAGAAGTTAACGTACTCGGTTACTAACGTAACCTCGGTTCTCTCTAGAAGAGGGAACGAGTACTGCGTTTTATCAAAACGCTACGGGAAAAGTCTCTTTTCACGAAACACTGAAGCAAAAATTATCCTTTAATTTTCATATATGTAAAACGCGTTGCGGCAGCAGCAGACAGCTATGGCGAGACGGCTTGCTCGCTCATTGGCTGCTCTGCGGCAACTGCTTAAGCCTATCGAGCGAGGCCTGAGATGACATCAGGCCAATGAGGGCGCTTCGCGCCCTCCTCGCCACTTCCCGCCGAAACGGGCGTGGCTTACCTCTATAAAAGGAGCTCGAGAAGGCTGACTCACTTGATTTTGATCGCCGAAGCGAACCAGAGTGAACCGTACGCACGGCAGAGAACGCAGTACTCGTTCCCTCTTCTAGAGAGAACCGAGGTTACGTTAGTAACCGAGTACGTTCTCTTACGAGAGTCCTCTCGTACTGCGTTTTATCAAAACGCTACGGGAACCCCTTGCAAAACGCCGTGCGTACTGGGATAAAAACACTGATCACCGGAAGCTATTTCAGGCATACAGTGCATAATCACCAGATTGACTCACACAGAGTCAGGGAATAAGGGCGGGAGCCTTGATTCCCTAAATTGTAGCGTCGTAGAATAGACATGTCCACAGACGCAAGTATAACATCACATAGACAGGGTAGGGAGCCTGAACTAATGTGGAAATGTGGGTCTTACACAGTTCTGCCCAAGATAGTCGGTAGCGCATAGCGCGTGAGTTTCAGCGGTCTGACTAGACGGCTGAACGGATTACACCGACAAAAGCTTAGCCTGCAAGGCGGGAACCTCTAGGTTATAAAACCTGATAAATGTAGACGGCGAGGCCCAGCCTGCCGCCGTACATATATCCTGTAGGGAAATCCCGCTGGACCAAGCCCACGAAGAAGCCACGCTTCTCGTGGAGTGCGCTCTGACTCCCAACGGGCATGGAATGCCCTTGGCAGTATAAGCCAGCGCTATGGCGTCAACTATCCATCTGGATAGACTTTGTTTCGAAACAGCCATTCCGTTGGAACGTCCACTGAACGAGACAAAGAGCTGCTCTGTCTGTCTGAAGACAGCAGAGCGGGACATATAAGCTCTTAAAGCCCTAACAGGGCAAAGAAAACTCGAGTCCCCTTCCTCACTTGATGCCGGCAGGGCAGCCAGGGAAATGACCTGAGCCCGAAAAGGCGTGTTGAGGGATTTCGGCACATAGCCGTGCTTAGGTTTGAGTATGACTTTAGAGTCATTAGGACCAAACTCCAAGCACGCCGGGCTCACAGAGAGCGCGTGCAGGTCGCCTATGCGCTTCACTGAAGCGAGAGCCATCAAAAACACTGTTTTGAAAGACAAATGTTTGAGGCTAATAGACTGGATAGGCTCGAAAGGGGCATCTTTCATGGCCGCTAGGACCGTAGAAAGGTCCCACAAAGGAACTGAAGGAGGTCTAGGCGGATTCAGTCTCCTAGCTCCCCTGAGGAAGCGGATGACTAAATCATTCCTTCCCAGCGACTGACCCAGCGTTGAACCAAAGAACGCTGAAATAGCCGCCACATACACTTTGAGCGTGGAAGGGGATCTGCCCTTATCCAACAGCTCTTGTAGGAAGGAGAGAACCTCCGTTACCTCACACTCGAGGGGTGAAATGCTCCGAGCTGTACACCAGCCGGAGAAAACCGACCACTTCGAAGCATAAAGCCGCCGTGTCGACGGCGCTCTAGCCTGAGTGATGGTATTCACGACTCCCTCTGTGAGACCAACGGGTATCCGTTGAGCACCCACACATGAAGGGACCACAGTTCCGGGTGTGGGTGCCAAATCGAGCCCCCGGCCTGCGAGAGGAGATCTCTCCTCAACGGCAGTGGCCATGGATCGATATCTGTCAACTGCATAAGAACTGGGAACCATATCTGGTTCTCCCAGAACGGAGCTACAAGCAGGACTGGGCATTTCGTTTCCCTGACCCGTTCCAGCACCTGTGGCAGGAGGGAGACGGGGGGAAAAGCGTATAACGGGCAGCGCGGCCACCTTCGGGACAGCGCGCTGTCGGTTTTTGAAAAGAATGCGGGGCAGTGCGCGTTTTCGCGGGACGCGAAAAGGTCCACCTCCGCTCTGCCGAATCTCTCCCACAACAGCCGGACTGTTTGTGGGTGTAGAGACCATTCGCCCGGGGGAACATTGTTCCTGGACAGTCTGTCTGGGCCCACATTCTGAAGCCCAGGTACATGCACTGCTCTCAGCGAGCGTAAGTTGTGCTGAGCCCATAATAGGAGGCGTTTCGCCAGCCTGTACAGGGATATGGATTTCAGACCGCCCTGGCGATTTATGTAGGACACCACAGCCATGTTGTCCGAGCGGACTATGACGTGTTCGTCCTTGATGCGGGGACAAAAACGCGTCATCGCGTTGTGCACTGCCAGCATTTCTAGGCAGTTTATGTGTTGGAGCTTTTCTCGTTCCGACCACAGGCCGAAGAACGGTCTGCCCTCGAGCAGAGCTCCCCATCCCGAGGTGGATGCGTCTGTAGACACCATCCTCACTCTCGAGGAAGTCCCCAGGCTTACACCTGATTGGTACCAGTCGTCCGCCGTCCAAGGCGTCAGGGCTGAAACACAGCTGTGATCGACCTTGAGGCGTAATCGACCGGTCGCCCACGCTCTGCGCGGTACCCGCGCTTTCAACCAGAACTGCAGCGGGCGCATGCGGAGCAGGCCCAGCCGGAGAACTGACGATGCTGAGGCCATGAGACCCAGCATCTTTTGAAACTTCCTGAGCGGGGTGACAGCGCCGCGGCGAAAAGACCTCGCCGCGCGCTGAATGGCCAGCGCGCGCTGTGGTGACAGCCGCGCTGTCATAGACTGTGAGTCCAGAACGACACCCAGAAACGAAATCGTTTGACTGGGGTTCAATGAACTCTTCGTCCAGTTGACTGTGATACCAAGATTCTCGAGGTGATCGAGTAAAATGGTTCTGTGCTCCACGAGCTGTGATCGTGATTGAGCTAGGATCAGCCAGTCGTCCAAATAGTTCAGCACTCGCATGCCTCTGAGTCTGAGAGGAGCGAGCGCTGCGTCCATGCATTTCGTAAATGTACGAGGTGCTAGGGACAAGCCGAATGGCAGGACTGTATACTGGTATGTCTGACCCTCGAAGGCGAATCTCAAGTATCGCCTGTGGTGTGACGCTATCTGTATTTGAAAATACGCGTCCTTCAGATCTACCGACATGAACCAGTCTTCTCGGCGAACGTGCGCGAGAATTTTGCTGGTTGTGAGCATTTTGAAACTGCGTTTCACTAATACTCTGTTCAGCCGTCTTAGATCCAGTATGGGTCTGATACCGCCGTCCTTTTTGGGGACTAGAAAGTATCTGTTGTATAGTCCCCCTTCGCTTAGAACTGGGGAAACGCGCTCTATCACCCCTTTGCTTATCAGTTTTGATATTTCGGCTCGAAGTAGGTGAGCTACTTCCAACGAAAACGTAGTTTCGACGCGCGCTGTGAAGCGGGGAGGGCGTCGGCAAAACTGTAGCGAGAAGCCTCTCTTTATAATGCCTAGCACCCAGTCCGAAACCCCTGGGAGCGCTGCCCATGCATCTGCATGGCTGGCTAGGGGCTGGATACGGAGCGCGCTCTGATCGCCGTGCGACAGAGGCGCTTCGGGGGATACAAACATAGGCGTTATGCCTGTGGCATTTGAGGCGGGGCGCGCGCTTAATACAGCGGGCGAGACGCTCAT
Source organism: Scardinius erythrophthalmus (assembly GCF_964197995.2). Classification (NCBI taxonomy): domain Eukaryota; kingdom Metazoa; phylum Chordata; class Actinopteri; order Cypriniformes; family Leuciscidae; genus Scardinius; species Scardinius erythrophthalmus. The sequence continues at coordinate 9,087,607 of NC_138245.1, read as the reverse complement.
CCTCGACCTCGCTACAGTGCTTAGCTGAGTGAGGGAGGACTGAGAAAGTCTCATAGGACCCATGTGAGCGAGTAGATGTGGGCTGGGAGCGGGCACATTTACTGCTTTGGGCGCGGCGTCTGCCTGAGCAGAGCGCGCGCTCACAGTTCTCGTTTTTACAGAGAGCCTGTGATGTGTTAGACATAGTGTTCGTGGGCACTGGGAAGTGGGCACTCTCACTATGCTGGAAGCGCAATCGACCTGAGTCGATTTTATGTGCGCGGGCCCTAAGTGTAGGGCTGTGCTTACGTGCAGTGATGGGCACTGAGGAGTGGGCATCGAGACTACATTTATAGCACCATCGGCCGTGGCCGGGACACCAGAAAATACACTCTTTCTGAGATTTATCTGGGTAGCCGTGAAAACGGCTTTTGTGTGCAGGCAAGCGGGCAGCAGTGCGGGCTTGCTCTCTGCAGAAAACACTGGAACAGTCGCAAATCTTGGGACTGAAACAGTGGGGCGCTTGGGTGAGAGGCCGGCCGCAACGGGACTCACACACCTGCGCTTTCCTAGGCTTGCTAGGACTTCTTCGGCACTTCAGGCTTTACCACGATCTTCGATCGCGGCCCGCGCGAGGAGGGGCGCCGGGCGCTGGACCGAGAGCGGGGCCTCGAGCTGTGCTGCTGTGGCTGCTGCGATGAGGCGGCCGAAGGCGGGGGCTGAGGCTGAGAGCTCCGCGGGGTCCGTTTGTCACGACCCGCTGCAGAACCGGAGCGCTTCGGCAGGAAGTGCTTGAAGGCTTGAGACGCTTTTTGGGCCTCGGTAAATCTCTCCACGAACTCGGAGAGAGAAGAACCAAAAAGGCCGGTGGAAGACAGCGGGGCATCGAGAAACGCAGTGCGCTCGGAATCGGCCATCTCCGTGAGCGTCAGCCATAAGTGTCTCTCAGCGACAGTGGCGGAAGCCATACAGCGTCCCATGGCTTGTGCGGCGGCTTTAGTAGCTCGGAGCGTGAGATCTGAAGCGCTCCTTAAATCCGCGATGCAGATAGCGTCAGGTCCCATCTCGTCCAGTTTACGGAGGAGATCACCCTGGTAGATCTGCAGCGTAGCCATGGTGTGTAGCGATGACGCGGCCTGCCCAGCGGCGGAGAAGATTCGCGCGAGCAGCGTCGACGTCATGCGGCAGGCTTTAGAAGGCAACACCGGTTTAGCCCGCCGTCCAGCAGAGGGCGGGCAAAGGTGGGTCGCTATCGCCTGTTCCACCGGCGGAAGAGAGAGGTAGCCTCGGTCTCCGGCATTATCCAGAGAGGAAAATGCGGGTGACACAGATGAGCGCGTCCGCGCAGAGAAGGGCGCGTTCCAGGCCTTCGCAACTTCTTCATGTAACTCAGGAAGAAAAGGAGCGGGCTTAGATTCCGGAGAAGTGCGCTCACCAGGGAGGAAGCTACCATCCAGCCGGGTTCGAGAGGGGGGCTCCGGTGCAGACCACTCGAGGCCGAGGCTCGCCGCGGCCAGCGCGAGTACTCGCATGAGCTCCTTCTCAATGTTGGCTCTCGTTGAGGGCTTGCGGGCAGGAGGCGCGAGGTCCTCAAAGCTCGCCCAATCCTCGCTGCCTGAAGCTATCAGAGAGCAGGAATCCTTCTCCCCCGACGCAGCCTCTGAACCGACTTCCTCTGATGAAGCGGCGGCAGACTGCGGGCGCTGAGCATCAGGAAGTGATTCGAGAGAGGCCGGTGAAGCTGGCGGGCGAACCGGCGAGCTTGGTCGGGCTGGAGCGGGTTCCGGGACCCGCTGCGAGCGGCGCTTTTTACGGCGCGGCATCGCGGCGGTGAATGCAGGCTTGGAAAAGGATGCCAGGCGAGTCCTCAGAGTCACCATCGGCAAAAGCTCGCAGTGAGGGCATCCGCCGTCAGCGAGCGCGAGCGCTGCATGGTCCTCACCCAGGCAGGAAACACAGATGACGTGCTTGTCTCCCTCGGTGAGTGGGGCTCGGCACGAGCCGCAAGAAGGCATCTTAAAAAAGACGCAGCTCTTTTAGGGGTGAGTGTTGCAGAAAACACACACACACACACACAGAAAGGCAATGAAAAGGATATAGGCGCCGGAAAGCGCAGCAGGTACGGCTGTAGAAGGCGGCGTTGGCCAGCAGCTTCGAGGGCTCGTCCCGCTGATGTGCTTGCTTCAACGACGCTGCTTCCGTGATCCAGCGATGCGTGCGCTTCGCTGAAGAGATTAAAATCAAGTGAGTCAGCCTTCTCGAGCTCCTTTTATAGAGGTAAGCCACGCCCGTTTCGGCGGGAAGTGGCGAGGAGGGCGCGAAGCGCCCTCATTGGCCTGATGTCATCTCAGGCCTCGCTCGATAGGCTTAAGCAGTTGCCGCAGAGCAGCCAATGAGCGAGCAAGCCGTCTCGCCATAGCTGTCTGCTGCTGCCGCAACGCGTTTTACATATATGAAAATTAAAGGATAATTTTTGCTTCAGTGTTTCGTGAAAAGAGACTTTTCCCGTAGCGTTTTGATAAAACGCAGTACGAGAGGACTCTCGTAAGAGAACTATTTGAGAGTGTGAAGTTTTTTTTATTTTTTTATCCACAGGTCCAGAAGAGCTCGTAGTTGAAGAAAAACCCAATTATGTCATGAACATGATTATGATAATTATAATTACTTGTAGCTGCCCTGTTTATCACCAACACTGATCACAAGTGCCTGCCATAATCATCACTTCTTCAGAATGAAACAAAAACCGAGCTGAATTTGAAGAACATAAAAGTGAAGAAACAAGCCCAGATGCTGAAAAGAAAGCAAACAGAAAAGAGCAGAGGCCATAACTGATTTCAGATTAGTTTGATGGACACCTAGACTTGAAGTGTCTCTTTGATGATGTTATAAACAGGTTTATAGCACACCCGAGGAACCGAAAATAGCCATACAGTAGCCACATCTCTGACAGATGGCTTTATAGAGAAGGAAAAAGCCTTGCCGTATCACCTTTGATTGAAACACAATGAGGGCGGCCCGCTGTTCAGCGCTGTGAAAATTGCGGATCAGCACCTTCTGATCTCTGTTCGCTGCCCTTGCCATGTTCCACCTTTACTTGATGTGCACTCCTCACCTAAGACCCAGGTGATTGGCCCACAGACAGAAGATATTATAACACACAAGGGAATGACCTCTGGCTGAAGACTCCAGCAGCATTTCATATCCTGTTTGGGCTGTCCTAATCTGCAGGGGGGATGCACAGGAAGGGAAACAAGACTATAAAACATTTTTCCATTGCATTTCGCAAAGATACACCCTGTGAAATAAATTGGCAGCAAAAGGGTAGAATAACATATTCATCTATAGATGGAAGAGCTAGAGCGGGGGGATTGGGGGTAAAAGAGCAAGAGGAGAGAGATGCCTGTTGCTGGCTGTAAATTGATGCAGGAGTATTGCGCATTTTTGTATCTGCAGTGACTGATGCTGATTTCCTCTCATCTGTTGGCACCTGCTTTTTAAAACTCACACCGTCATTTCCTCTCATTTCTTCCACCTTCTCAAAATCCATAATTCACCCTGAAACGCTGTGAAAATGTTTTTTTTTTTTTTTTTTTTTTTTGCAGGATTGACGTGAGGAACATGTTTGGTAGAAGCAAGTGTGTGTATTAACAGAATAGGCTGTCGATTGTGTCTGATAACTGAATGTCAAGCTACTTAAAACTTTCTGTTTTAGCCTTATTCAAGAAAAGAAATCCCAGTGTAACCTTGAATCTATAAACTAACCGGGAGTACTTTAAACAAAAATCATGTCCTCGTGTTATTTCAAGCATGTATAACTTTCATTTCTATACAATGTAAGTCAAAGGTTTTTTTTTTTCTTCTTCTTTTTTTTGTCTAATTAGTAGGGCGGTTAAGCGCAAAAATCGATCACTTTGCAATAAAAGCATCAAATTTGGTAGGAGGGCTCACAAAGGGGGTCTGATCAGATTTAGGACCGTAGGCACTTGAAATTTGACCCCTGGGGGTCATCGCCAAATATGGATTTTGTAATGGGAAAATGGATTTAAAGCTGCCAGAAACATAAAATGCAATAACATATTTCACCATAAATACATGTAAATATGAGCACACTTTAATTTGAAGGTTTTAGCCATTGCATTGGATCACAGTAGTTCTTGTGTAGTGGTCTTGTAGTTTTTAGTTTTTCTTATGAAGTGGAACTGTATTTGAGGTCTAGCCTACTACTAAATTAAAAGATGTGTGCTAATAACTTTAAAAACTATTGGCTACTCTATTTCACTTAACTGGCACAAAAAAAGATTAAATCGCTTGTAATTGTGGTAATCATGGTAATAGGCACCTCTATTGTTCTCACTTTATATAAATGACCTCCCATCCGTCTGTCCTGATGTCTCTATGCAGATGTATGCTGATGACACTGTAGTCTATGTTCATGGTAAAAATATCTCTCAGGTGGCTGAGAAGCTCACTAAATCCATGGATAACATTACAGCTTGGTTGAAACAATCCTGCCTGCAGCTGAATACATCAAAAACAGTAGCAATGTTTTTCACAAAGTCCCATAAAAACTTTAGTGTTGAGCCAGATATTTTCGTTTCTGGGGAAAGGCTGCAGATCGTGTCAGAGTACAAATATCTGGGGGTTTTGATTGATTCAAAATTGTCATTTACTTCGCATGTAAAAAGGGTCTGTAATCGCATCAAATTTAACCTCATGAATTTTAGACACATTCGCCATCAAATGTCCACACAGGCAGCAAAAATGTACATGCACTCTATGATCTTATCACATATCACTTACTGTCTACCCATCTGGTCACATGCTGGTGTTACATCTCTGAAACCTCTGCAGTCACTTTACAAACGATCTGTTAAAATTCTGGATAAGAAACCAATTATTCCTCATCATTGTCCAATATTACAAAAACATAGATTACTCAGCTGGGAAAACATGGTCAAATACTCAAACCTATGTCTTCTATACAAAATTATTCATGGTTTATCATCTCCTCCACTCCACCAGTTTGTTAACATCCGTACAGCTGAGCATAGCAGAACCAGAGGTGCAGCGAGGGGAGATTGTATCATTCCCTTTAGAAAAAGTGTATTTGGTCATACTTCTTTTTCTGTTCGAGCTGCTACTGAATGGAACTGTATTCCTTTAACTATCAGAAATCTAAACACATATTGTACATTTAAGAACCATTTAAAGAAATGGCTTCTTGAATTTCAGATCTGTCAACATTAACACATTTCGCGACCTGCTCTATCCACTGCTGGTTTCTTGCCTTGTGTGTGTGTATATGTCATGTTTTTGTCAGATGTTTGTTTGATTGTTGGTTTGCTGTATTCCGACTATATTTTTTAATTTTATTTATTTTTTTTATATGTAATTTTACTCTCTTTTAGGGTGACTTTTAACATCTGTCCGGGGACTGCAGATGAAAAATAGCCTTCTGGCTAACTCTGGCATATTGGCAGAAATGTTTATTAATATGCACTGTCCCTGTAATAATAAATAAATAAATAAAATCATGCTAATCGTGCTAATTTAATCACAGTAGTTCTTGTGTAGTGGTCTTGTAGTTTTAGTTTTTCTTAAGACGTGGAACTGTATTTGAGGTCTACTACTAACTTAAAAGATGTATGCTAATACCTTAAAAAAAATATTGGCTACTCTATTTCACTTAACTGGCACAAAAAAAAAAGATTAAATCGATTGACTAATTGTGGTAATCATGCTAATTGTGCTAATTTACATTTTTCTTGTGAGGAAAACTCGGTCTACAATGTGATGTGTAGGCCTACCTACTAAACCACTTGCAAATAATCCAGCAGGACTCAACAGTTCTTACAATTAATATTTCTAGTCAAGGTGAGAGCATTTGGAGAGCAAATAATTGACTGAGATTAGCTTTGGGTGGTATAAACTAGCCGTACGAGAGCACAGAGTTACAATGAAATAAATAGGATGAATTGCAGCTAGTTTAGATAACCAGCCTAAATGAAATTCTGTGGAAATGTACACCTACTTTATTTCACAGAATCCTAACTCTAAATTCATGCAGACTAAAATCTATTTTATGTTATATTTGCCTGTCTGAGTTATGTTTGCTTACTTGCAGTATTAGCCAACACTATTTTTACTGAGTAACAGTGAGAAACACATTCAACTGACTTTGCCTTTATCTCACTTGTAGTCAAGAGTAAAACATTCAGTTCCCTAGATTTTAAAGAGAATAATATTCAACTGTGGCCACCACAAGATGAAACCTACTGACTGAATAAGGAGGAGTCACTGACAAACTACCAAGTAAAAATGATGCGTATTAGTATATGCACACAATTTAATACTAAATATTTAAATATACATTTATAAAGGACATAATTTCTGATAGATATCATAATCTCTTTTCCTTTTTGTTTAAAAATGAACTAGATTGATTAATGATCAAATGTGCAACTTTTTTAATTGTTAATTTCTGTCGTCTATCCATTATGACATTATGAAATCCATATTTGGTGGCCATTTTAATTTTTTTTTAAAACATATCTTATATTTTAAAGTTTAAAGACCTTCTATGTGAAAGTGTGCTCATATTAACATGTATTTATGGTGAAATGTGTTATTGCATTTTATGTTTTTGGCAGCTTTTAATTCATTTTCCCATTACGAAATCCATATTTGACATAAAAAATGTCCGACATGGCCCCCAGGGGCCAAATTTTGAGTGCCTACGGTCCTAAATCTGATCAGACCCCCTTTGTGAGCCTTCATACCAAATTTCATGCTTTTATCGCAAAGTGATCGATTCTGATGAAAATCTGCGCTTAGCTGCCCCACTTAATTGACTTTCATTGTATTGCCAAAAAAAAAAAAAAAAATTATCTTATAGTCATATCTCATTTCTTAAAATATCTTCTTTTTTTGTTTCACAAAATAAAGAAATACACATAAAGAATAACTGATTACAGATTTTTCACTTTGCGGTGAACTATCCTTTTAAGTCAAGAAATGAAATAAAATAATTTACTAGCTTTTACTCCACCCCATAAACTGCCAACAGGTGTCCAGTTAGAGCTGGAATACAATGAGCAACAGATTTGTTATTTATTAACATATACAGTATTAACAGTTATATTTATTATTTTATTAACCAACTGTGGCGGGGGAGTCGTGGTTCAGCAAGGTCTGCAATGAGAGAGAGAATGGAGAGACGAGCGGCGGTAAGTAGGTCAAGTGCAAAATGACTTACACCTGTGTCTCGTTGCAGTAATTGCCGTGGGGAGACCGTATAAAGCCAGACTGGAACCAGCGATCGAGGAGAGAGGGCTGAGGACTCGTGGGACCACGAACAGAGGACTCTGAACGAGAAAGACGAATGCTGTCAAGTTTTTGAACTGTGGAATGAGATTTGTGTTTGACGCGCATGTGGTGCGTTTGTGATCTGAGTTTATTTAAGAAATTACCCACGAGCCTCAGCCAGCCGACCCCGACACCTTCCTTCTCACACACAGAAACAAGGGAAAATATTACACTGGTGCTGAAACCCGGGAAGGAAGGAGAACGCCACCGCCAAGATGCAAACTCCGTCAGGAACATCGGGAACGCCATTTGCGGACATCATCACATCGCTCGCGGGTCTACATCAGGAGAACCATAAAGCCCTGCTGGACTTGCGGGCGGATCAGGAACATTGGTTTCAAGCCATGATGCAAGCCCAGCAGGAGGACCGCGAGCTGTTCCGGAGCTTGCTGGACCGTGAGATTCGGACGGAGTCGACTTCCCCCAGCTCCATCCCAGCCGCTCACATGTCTCTTACTAAGATGGGTGTCTCTGACGATCCCGAGGCCTTCCTGGACCTGTCTCTCTCTCTTCCCCTTCCCCTAAACCCGTACCGTTTCCTAGGACCCGTTTTAATGGACCACCGAGGGCACCTCCTCGCTGGAAGGCTGGAGCCGAGGTTCCAGCCGGGTCGCGAGGCTCCGTCAGGGGAGCGGAGCCGGTGCATACCGAAGGGCTCGACGTGGTTCCTGCGCTCTCCCCACGCCAATTCCTTGACCCACTTCCTGCCACTAGGGTGGCGGGGAAGCCTGGGCCGGCCTGTTGGCGTTGCGGGGATCTGGGTCATTTCGTGGACCGGTGTCCGGTCATGGAGGTTGGGACGTTGGTCCGGATCCCGTACGTCCCGCAGGCCACCCCCGATCAAGCCGGGTTATACCAGATACCTGTGAGTATTAAGGGGGGTACCTATCAGGCCTTGGTGAATTCAGGTTGTAACCAGACCTCCAACCATCAAAGCCTGATACAATCCGGGGGATTGGATACGGGCCGCATGGTTAAGGTGAGGTGTGTGCACGGGGATATAGTGGAATACCCCTTAAAAGCCATCAATATTAAATTTAGGGGACAAAACCATTGTGTGGAGGTGGTAGTTAGCCCGCGCCTCCGGCATCCATTAATTTTGGGAACGAATTGGCCAGCTTTTGAACAATTATTGGGATGTTTAACAGCGGATGCCTCTGGGAAAAAGAGAAGGCGGGGAAGGGGGGTGAGCACTCAGGTCGGAGAGGCTGTTCCTGGACCCAGCGGGACTGTTTCAGAGGAAACGAGCGGCTTGGCGAGGCTAAACCTCTCCAGTCGCGATGACTTTCCCCTGGAACAGTCCCAAGACGAGACGCTCAAACATGCATTTGAACAGGTCCGTTCCATCGATGGGCAGATCCTCCAACCTGACCGCGCGCTCTCCTATACTTATTTTGCCATTATTAAAGACAGGTTGTATCGAGTGAACCAAGACACTCAGACAAAGGAAGATACAACTCAATTGTTAGTACCACGGAGCCGTCGGGAAATGCTTTTCCAGACGGCACATTGTAATCCGATGGCGGGGCATCTAGGGATGACAGCTACGTTAAATCGTCCAAAGACCCGTTTTTTTTGGCCTGGCATTCACGAGAACACGTGCAGATGGTGCGTGTCGTGTCGGCAATGTCAGTTGGTGAACCCACCGGCCGCCCCAAAAGCGCCATTGCGCCCTCTACCTCTTGTGCAGGTCCCCTTCGAACGAATTGGTATGGACCTCATCAGGCCCTCATCAGAGATTCTCACGGATCAGGGCACCGCGTTTATGTCACGCACGTTAAGCCAATTGTACGGATTATTGGGCATTAAATCGGTGCGCACCAGCGTCTATCACCCACAAACGGACGGGCTGGTCGAATGATTTAATCCGACATTGAAGACAATGATTCGTAAATTCGTACAAGAAGACGCGAAAAATTGGGACAGATGGCTAGAACCCCTTTTATTCGCCGTATGCGAGGTCCCGCAAGCCTCCACGGGGTTTTCCCCCTTCGAGTTTCTTTATGAACGTCAGCCCCGTGGGGTTTTAGACGTCCTAAAAGAAAGTTGGGAGGACGGACGCTCAGATAGCAAAAATGAAATTCAGTATGTCATGGACCTGAGAGCAAAACTCCATACACTGGGGCGGCTCTCTATGGAGAATTTGCTTCAGGCTCAGGACAGACAAAGCCAGTTGTATAACAGGGCAACTGTATAACAGGGAAGTGGCAAGGACCCTTTGAGGTCACACAGCGAATAGGAGATCTCAATTATGAGGTAATACGAACAGACAGAGGCGATTCACGGCAAATCTACCACCTCAACCTCCTAAAAAAATGGAGTGAGGAGGAGTCAGTGTTGCTTGCGACGGCAGTGAGCGGAGAGGAGGATCTCGGGCCAGAAGCGATCATCAAAGAGAAATCTCTCGCCCTGGCCCCGGGGGGGGGGGGGGGGATCACCTCTCACCCTCGCAGCTCACTGACATCACAAGATTACAAATAGTGTTTGCAGATGTGTTTTCGCCCCTGCCTGGTCATACTAATCTGATTCAGCACCATATTGAGACAGAGCCGGGCGTGGTGGTTCGCAGCCGGCCGTACAGGTTGCCTGAACACAAAAAAAAAGTGGTTCAGACAGAATTAGAGGCAATGCTGGAGATGGGAGTAATTGAGGAGTCCCACAGTGACTGGGCGAGCCCGATAGTTTTAGTTCCTAGAATGGACGGCTCGGTGCGGTTTTGTGTGGACTATCGCAGGGTGAATGCAGTGTCGAAATTCGACGCATATCCAATGCCGCGGATTGATGAGATGCTTGATCGGTTAGGTACGGATCGTTTTTAGTCGACACTGGTCTTAACAAAAGGATATTGGCAGATCCCCTTATCTCCCATGTCCAAATAAAAAACAGCCTTCACCACGCCGTTTGGATTACACCAATTGGTGACACTTCCTTTCGGGTTGTTCGGGGTCCGGGACACGTTTCAGCGTCTCATGGACAGAGTTCTGCGGCCCCATGCTGCATATGCCGCTGCTTACTTGGATGATATCATCATCTACAGTAATGACTGGCAGCGGCATATGGAGCATTTGAGGGCCGTCCTTGGGGCGCTGAGACAGGCAGGGCTAACGGCCAACCAGAAGAAGTGTGCAGTTGGGTGGGTGGAGGTAAGGTATCTGGGCCCCAAATTGACAAGACAGCGGCATTTGCAACCTGTCCCAGACCTAAGACCAAAAAGGAGGTAAGGCAGTTCCTGGGGCTGGCGGGATATTACAGAAGGTTTATTCCTGGATATTCGAACCCCACCAGCCTGCTGACTAACCTCACTAAAAAGGAGGTACGAGATACGGTCCAGTGGACGGAGCACTGCCAACAGGCTTTTACCCAGGTTAAGGCTGCTCTGTGTTGCGGACCGCTCCTGCACTCTCCTAATTTCTCTCTCCCTTTTTTGTTGCAGACTGATGCGTCAGACAGGGGGCTGGGCGCTGTCCTGTCCCAGGAGGTGGAGGGGGAGGACCGCCCGGTGCTGTACATTAGTCGTAAGCTCTCAAAGAGAAAGACTAAGTACAGCACCATAGAGAAGGAGTGTTTGGCTATCAGATGGACGGTTCTCACCATTCGCGATTACCTCCTGGGGCGGGAGTTCACCCTCTGTTCGGACCACGCGCCCCTGCAGTGGATCACCCGTTGGTATCTAGCTTTACAGCCTTTTAAGTGCAAGGTGATCCACAGGCCGGGGGCGCAGATGGCTGTGGCTGATGGCTCCCCGGTCTGAGTCGGGCGGTGGGGGTATGTGGCGGGGGAGTCGTGGTTCAGCGAGGTCTGCGACGAGAGAGAGAGTGGAGAGACGAGCGGCGGTAAGTAGGTCAAGTGCAAAATGACTTACACCTGAGTCTTGTTGCAGTAATTGGCGTGGGGAGACCGTATAAAGCCAGACTGGTATGGAGCTAGAAGAGTCTCAATAAAGATAAATGCACAAACTGCATTCACATATGCACACACAGGATACACAAATGCACACACATGATTCATAAATACACACACAGGATACACAAATGCGCACAAAATTCACAAATGCACACACAGAATTTAAAAAGCACAGAAGATTCACAAATGCATACAAATTTCAGAAATGCACACAAAATTCATAAATACACACACAATCAGAAATGAAAACAAAATTTACAAATGCACACAAGATTCACAAATGCTCAGGACAAGATTCAGAAATGTATTTCTGATGCACACACAAATATATCTTGATTTACAAACTGCTTGCGGTCTGTGAACTTCACTGCATTTGTGTGTGAATTTTGAGACTCCCCTGACTTGGCTCGACACACAAATGCCTTTTTTTAAACAGGGAATGACCTGTGACCAATCAGATACCTCCCTTGTTTTAGCCAATCACAAGAACGCACCCCACGTGGGGGATTGTTTACTTGTAAGCCAATCACATTAAGTGTGGGCGCAGCGCTAGAGCGAGGTGGGTGGAGTTCTGCCAGTTGGTTGAGACCATTTTTTACAGTCTATGGTTGAGGCGGTGGGCCGGACCTCGAAATTACGAATTTAATACTTACCTCTCAGCTGTGTACGTTTTTTTTTTTTTTTTTTTTTTTTGCTGAGGCCATGTAATAAAATCGTATAAGTACTGCAGACATTGTTTCCAACTTTGTTGTTTGCACATTTGACGCAAAATGTCCTTACAAACTCTTACTTTTTTAAACCGGCAAGTAAGCAGTACTAATCATAACGTTAGAAAACCTCCCGTTTCCTTGACAACCAATAAATAATGAACACAGATTGTACGGCGGAGGCAAAGTAATCTTTGTCAGTGACCAGGAAGCTGCGTTCTTGAAATTTTAATTTTGCTTTAATCTTAAAAAATGTAATTTTAGTAATGTAGTTCAGTAATACTGAGGTAAAAATTAGGTGTTTTATCCGTTTAGCCTCAAATGTAAAAAGCCCTGTAACTCCTTTCCCAGACAAGTTGGGCAAAGTCTGTTCAATGTAGCCTACACACAAATTATTTTTATTAATGCAATGGACTGTTGCCTATGGCTTGCTCAGTTGGGGATATTTAATTTAATTAATCAATCAACAATACTATTGATCAGCATTACCAAACGTGGACGTTTTCCACTAGAAACAAACATTGATGTATTATTTTAATTTAATACTGTGAAGCTGCTTTGATACAATCTCTATTGTGAAAAGCGCTATATTAATAAACTTGACTTGACTGTAACGGCACATCCGTATGTCATATTTTCCTAATGTCTGGTACTGTTAAACATGTTTTCACGTGAATGAATAATGATATGCAAAGGATGCATATGACATACCCCCCAAAAAAAAAAAAGGTTGTTGCTCAGAAGTCATTCTGAATAGACACATAACCAACATATATTTAGAAATCCAACCCTTGAGAGTTTACATTTCAAGTCTCAAAATTAATATTGATATATATACGCTTAAACACAAACAAAAACAACAAATATTAAGAATATATTTATTAAATGTATAAAAATTTTATGTGAATTTAGGATTGCAACTTATAACCACAACTAAAACATGGGGATTTTTTAAAGACAATCATCCCGCACATCCTATTCTATAATAAAATCAGCTAATCGAATATTTGAAAATCGTGCCTTATCCCTAATTAATATAGTATTATTGTGTAAGTGGATGACATGACAAGTAGCAAAGGCAGTGTAAGTGGGGTCAAATGTTCATAGCAAATTTAAAAATAAAACAATGTAGCAGCATCATAGTGTAAACTACCAGTGTATTTGTGCAAGAGTCAATCAGCTGCCCTTAGGTTACTGGAGGGTGGGGTTGGAAGGAAGAGGCTCTCTATGATTCCCCTATAGAAAGTTAAGAGGATGGATTTTTGGGAGATGAGCCTTCCTCAACTGTGGGAGGAAGTGCAGAGGTTTTTGGACTTTCTTGGCCAGGTTCTGTTGGTGGTGTCGATAGATCGAGATGGGTCATCTGTGATGTGGATACTAAGCAACTCTGTGATCTTGACCTGCTCCATCATGGTGCTGTTGATGTGATGATTGTCAACGATCACCTCTGTAGTCATTTGGGTGTGGAGAGATATGATGTTGTCCTGTCCGTGTTAGATAAACAACTGAATTATATTCAGATAAATAAACACAGAAAGCGCACATTACTAGATAATATTCAATCACATTTTTCATCTTGACATTTGTATTAAGACTACTGCAGTTCTGACCACAAATAATTTTGTTAAATAGATCAAAAACAGCCATCTTTAACTAAAATATTTTTCCACCATATTCCATCTTATACCTGTTCTGTTGTGTAGGTGAAGCCCAACCACTGACAGATGTACCATGCACAGAATTATGTCATTGTATAAACTGTGACAATCAACCATAATTGGCTTAAATAACTCCATGACTACCACTATAAAGTTGATTTGAAATCATTCTTTATTTTGGTTAGCACTCTTTTTAGCTGATAATTAGTCTAGCTTACTTGTAGCCTAGGTAGCTTGCTGTAACCAACCTCGACATACCCTCCCGTTTACCCCGTGATTCTCCCTTAGTCAGACTTATTTCCTGCTGTCTTCCCGTTTAAAATTTTTCCCGTAATAATCCCGTATTTGAATACTCTTTGCTTAGTTTATTGTGTATGTACCGAATGATTATTTTGGATTAGCCTAAGCAGCATACCGTTAGACCTAGCTTTACTGCTCCACTTACCAACATTCTTTCGTGGCTAACGTTACTGTTCTCATCAACAACAACCAGTGATGCGCGGGTTGATCCGAAATGAGTGGGTGCCTGCGGTTACGAGTCATCCAAAAATATTTTTTAATGATATTCGGGTCGCGGTCGTTCAGATCGTTTGAAATAAAGATGCCAATTAAACCTTTGTAATTGATATAGTTCTAGACACAATTTTCTATGAATACGTTTTAAATTTAATTTACACTTAACTGGCGCGAAGATGACGCACGAGCTCAGTCTGCAGGTAGAGATGGAGGCGGCAAGAGAAAAGGTGAAGACTGGGGAGTGGAAGCTCCGCAAATACACAAATAGAAAGAGCAAAGTGTGGGAGACATTTGCCGAAATAATGAAAGATGATGACCAAAGTGCTGGCTTTGTCATGTGTAGGCTACTTCTTGCGATGCTATTTACACATTTGATAACCACAAAACTGGCACGACCAACCAGGCACGGCGCCAGGATTCCAGTTTTGGATAAGCCAGACCAATTGTGGGTGGGCCTTAAATTAAAAACGTTAAATAAAAAAAATTAAATAAATAAAAAAACGTTATCCAATCACTGCTTAACCTAATAAAAAAATATTTACTAATATAGTAGCCTACTGTTATATTATCTGTGCGTATACATAATATAGATTGTAATAGCTTGATGCTCTTTAAATATTGTGTTGCATTGTAAAAGTAAATCCGCGATCGCTCTCCATGGTTCTGACCAAAGAAGAGAGCTTTGGAATCTCCATTATGAATATACCTGGGCTGCATTTTCCGATAAGATTGTCTCTTAGCGCGCTGCGATAACTTGACTAAAGGTATACTACCACTAAAGGTATATCATTGCTAGGCGTCTTCAGGGCTATCATCCACTCGTGAGGCAGAGGCGCTGAGAGGCAGAGGCGCTGGCGCCCTCCTAGCAACGGCGCTGTTTTTGGTAAAACATGATTTTGACGACTTCATTAAGTTTTGTTTTATAGAAAACTCTTTTTAAAAGATTTTCGTTTTGTATAAATTGTATCTTAATTTTGATCAATGTTTTATCAATCAATTGCCCGTATTTATTAAATAAGAAGCAAATATATAGCAGACAAAATAAGGCGCTGGTACGCGATCACTGCATGTGAACTGGAGGGCGCCGAAACTCAACTTGTGCCTCACAGATTTGATAAATATAGGCTATATATTACAGAAAGCTTGAAATGTCTACTTTTAAACGAAAATATTCAAATCAAAATAAATAGGCTATACTCTCTGATTAGGCTAATCCATATGAAATGTGCATTTCTCTCTGGCGTTCATGGCGAGTCCGCAATCTCCGCATTGTCAACTTCATCTTTGCAGCGACACAGAAAACACCAGTTTATTACTAAACAATTAAATGTCTCCTTGCTAATTTAGACACATTCATAATCATTACTTCAACCGGTTCTTTGTGGCAAGCTATAAGCGTGCGGTCATTACGCTTATTCCTGTAGGCTAGCCTTTAAGTAATTAATTTAATATAAAGGGGCGATTTGTCCACGAATGGCTTAAATGAACAACTAGTCGACAAGAAAAAAAAATAGTCGGAGGCAGCCCTTATTCCACATATTTTCGAAACAGCAGGCCATCTGGGTTGGGCGAGCGACCATGAGCGGAGCGGAATATTCAGAAATGCGTTCTCTACTCACGAGCTCTGATCGGAACAAACCCGAACCTCACTGTCTGCTGAACTTGCGCAGAAACATCAAAATAGACATAGCCAGCTTTTTAAAATTGTTTTTAAAACTAAACATTTAGACTATTTTAGTTCAAATTATGAGCTTATATTGACGATTTTTTATAATTCTTGACAAAATTAGAATATTAAGTTATATTAATAGCTACGATGAGCATTATAGCTACTCTAAAAAAAATGCGGGTCAGGAAGCGGGTCGGGTATAATATTTTCTTTTTCGTTTTTTGCGGTCCGAGTTGCGGGCGGGTTAACGTTAGTTGAAAACGTCGGTCGGGTGCGGTTTGTTTATACATTGACCCGCGCATCACTGACGACAACGCATATATTCACGGCGAACTATAGCTTGCAGTCTTAAATACAACTTATATGAAAAGCATTAAGATATAGGGGTGTATAATCATTGTAAAACAAATCTTACCTTGACGTTGTCTTGCCGAGACACACCGGTCTCTTCACGTTGGGTTGTAGACTGTTTCAAAACTGACGCGACGTCGGTTCAACGAATAACGTGATTGGCCAAATCTATTCAACAAGGTAACAACACAAGTGTTGATTGGATCTCACTCCGGCCAACGTTTGTGATCAGCTAGCGAAATGAAATCTATTTTTATACTTTAATGTGCAACAATTGGCGTTGGAAACAATCATTAATCTTTTTGTGAATTATTCATACAGACAAAAATGAGCCACACAGCTGCTGAGTAACTGTCAAATCAAAAACTAAACGAGATAGACGGACTTGGCCCACCACCTAAGAAGCCGGTCTAAACCAACTGGCAGAACTCCACCCACCTCGCTCTAGCGCTCGCGCCCACACTTCATGTGATTGGCTTACAAGTAAACAATCTCCCACGTGGGGTGCGTTCTTGTGATTGGCTAAAACAAGGGACGTATCTGATTGGTCACAGGTCATTCCCTGTTTAAAAAAAGGCATTTGTGTGTCAAGTCAGGGGAGTCTCAAAATTCACACACAAATGCAGTGAAGTTCACAGACCGCAAGCAGTTTGTAAATCAAGATATGTTTGTGTGTGCATCAGAAATACATTTCTGAATCTTGTCCTGAGCATTTGTGAATCTTGTGTGCATTTGTAAATTTTGTTTTCATTTCTGAATTGTGTGTGTATTTATGAATTTTGTGTGCATTTCTGAATTTTGTATGCATTTGTGAATCTTCTGTGCTTTTTAAATTCTGTGTGTGCATTTGTGAATTTTGTGCGCATTTGTGTATCCTGTGTGTGTATTTATGAATCATGTGTGTGCATTTGTGTATCCTGTGTGTGCATATGTGAATGCAGTTTGTGCATTTATCTTTATTGAGACTCTTCTAGCTCCATAGACTGGAACCAGCGATCGAGGAGAGAGGGCTGAGGACTCGTGGGACCGCTAACAGAGGACTCTGAACGAGAAAGACGAATGCTGTCGAGTATTTTGAACTGTGGAATGAGATTTGTGTTTGATGCGCATGTGGCGCAATTGTGATCTGAGTTTATTTAATAAATTACCCACGAGCATCAGCCAGCCGACCCCGGTCTCCTTCCTTCTCACACACAGAAACAAGGGAAAAATATTACACCAACATTTATTGGTAACGTCAATTAATAAAAATACAACTCTTCATGTTTGGCTCATGTCAGCTCAGGTCCATTAAAACATTTATTTTTAGAATATATTATTTATTTAAAAAATGAACATTACTAGGATTAATAAATGCTTTACAATTATTTTTCATTGCTAGTTCGTGTGAGCTAATGTAGTTAACTACTGTTAATAAATGGAATCTGATGGAAAATGGAATATTATTGTGTATATTCAGATGTTATATTAATTACAAACAGTGTGGGGGGTAGCACATTGCAAGTAATGCAAGGTACGTAATCAGAATAATTTATTTTCAGATAACTTGACATGATTCCTATCTTGTGACTTTTAAGTTGAAGTGTTTTCTGTTCCTATTGTTTCTGTATTGACTTGTTATAAGCCTATGTTTTTGACCAACTTTTTCTAAGTTTGATGTTATTTCTTGCAATAAATTACCACTGCAGAAAATAAATATTTGTTTAGTTATCACCAAAGCTTGATGTATTTTGTTGTAGATCAGAATGTTTCTTTGAAACGGGATTCCGTATTGTCGCCTCAGTGTGAGCATGCGTTTAATCATCTCACTTGCAGTATTTTCAGTATTCCTCAAAATAAATAGAAACAGTTAAATGCAAACTCAACATTTTATGCAAACCAATGCAATAATTAAATATAACAAATAATACAAATATTCTTGTATTTTATCTTACTTTATTAAGCAATGTCTTTGCTGCTGACCTTCAATGATCCAATTCAACCATACGAATAAAAGCAAACATGACTTAAAAATAGACTCTGTAGTCTATAGACTTTACACTCTGTGTAAAGTTTTCAATGTAAATCTGTGGTGAAAAATGGAACTGCAGCATGCTCTCATAGAGTGCCATTGGGGCAGATTTCTGACTGTGCCGTTTATTTTCACGTCACCTCACGCAAACCTCACTTCAGAACAAGACGCTATCAGTCCACTTCTGCTATGTGTCTGTATCAGTTCAGCATGTCTGTTCTTCCTTTGTGGAGTAGCATATCAAATTAATGAAAGTATTAACCCTTTAGTTTAAAACCTATGGTTTAAACATGCTCATGTCAATAACTATTATATACAGTAGTTCTGTCAGGACAACTCTCGGGAGAGTGGTATGGTAATAGAGATTGGCATGGTGATGGATATGGCAATGTTAATGTATTTGGTCTAGGCAGAATAGATCTGCTAAGATACTGCAAAGCAAGTACAGAGACTTGCTAGTGCCAATACATTCACAGACATTGCTGTGAGCATATAAAACATGCTGCTGCTACTGCTGCACATGTAACATACACTACATGATTTAACCCCCCAACAAAGCAGGAGACAAGGGAAAAGGGCAGAGCCCTCTCCGACACAAACATCTAAACCAATCATTTATAGTTGTATGGCCAATGAAAATAAGGCTGTTGTGCACAGCTGAAAAGACTATTGATACTTTTCACCCTACACAGTTGCACAGGGTAATGGGAGAAATAGACAATACAAGTAATATGCATGTGGTGTTGAGTGAGAAAACAAGCTGCTGCATTGGCAGATATGCATTTATCTGCACAAAACACTTATGAATAAGAAAACAATGAACGTGAGCCTTCTGAACTCTTCTCGGCTTTCAGCGCCACACACGTGTGAGGAAACCCAAAAGCCTGCGACACTCCAGTACAAAAGTGCGCATGACCCTTGCCTATCTACACCAAGCCCTGACGGGAATATGCATTGCATACACATATACAACAAGCGCCAGTACATCCTGAATTAATGCATCATAACAGTTAAATTAGTTACTTGTAACACTACAGAATTCAACAACATATTTTTAAGGTCAATATAGACCTAAAACCTTAATACATTATCCTATTCATTAACTAAATCTTCAGCATCCGGGGATGTCCCCACCAATATCAAAGAAACATTTGATAAGCACACACCCCAATTCAATCAGCATCTGGCCTTAAATTAGGAAACAAACTCACCCAGCAATCTTCGCACTATTCCAGTTCTCCAACGACAATTCTAAGTGTATCCGCATGTTTTCTCCTCGTGTTTCCAAGTCTGCTCCGTGAATATCCACTTGCAATACTTACCCGTTCTGATGCCTGTCTATTGAGGTGTGTGCAATGTCAGCCAGCTCTGCCATCTTTGCCTGGTTTATCTGTAAGATAAAAGGACAATTTAGTTACCATTTCTCCTTCTGCACTTATCTACTTTGTGTCACTCACCTGCTATCTCTGTCCTTGCTGTGTGTCTCCAATAAAGTTGTATTCTGGATTCAGGTACTTCCTGTCCAGTGTGTATCTCCTGACAGATATATGAATAATCGGTAACACTTTAGAATACTGTTCCTTCATTAATGAATAACTACACAGGAACAAATGAGTAATGCATTAGTAACACTCTAGTAACTACTATTAACTAACAATAAACTCTGATTAACGAATTAGTAAGTAATAGCGCTCAGTCGGATGTGGTAGTTCACTATTAGCTAATCAATAACTACTATTTTTCATACCTCACTGAAGACTATAAGAACTACTATATACAGGTTAATAAATATTTATAATGCACAATGTTTAATATAAAGTAATAGTAGCCCATTAGTAATGAATCAAGTGTTACTACATCCTTCTAAAGGAACTACTAATAATTTGGATCAGTATTCTAAAGTGAAAAACATGATAACAACCTAATATTGACTGAAGTCATTGTAAGCTTTTAAGGCTTTTGTAAGGTTTTGGATAGTAATGAATCAAGTGTTACTACATCTTTCTAAAGGAACTACTCATCATTTGGATCAGTATTCTAAAGTGAAGATCATGGGATCTAGTGAACACACTAGTAATGACTAAAGTGTTACCAAATCCATTGGAAGGAATTGCTATTCAAAATCTTACAAAAATCTCAAAAGCTTACAATGACTTCAGTCAATATTAGGTAGTTATCATGTTTTTCACTTTAGAATACTGATCCAAATAATTAGTAGTTCCTTTAGAATGATGTAGTAATACTTGAGTCATTACTAGTGGGTTACCATTACCTTTTATTATAAATTATGCATTATTCATGTTAATTATGAACCTGTAGATAGTAGTGCTCTGGGAGGTATGAAAAAAATAGTAGTTATTGATTAGCTAATAATGAACTACTACATTCATCTGAGCGCTATTACTTACTAATTTGTTAATCAGAGTTCCTTGTTAGTTAATAGTAGTTACTAGAATGTTAATAATTCGTTACTCGTTTGTTCCTGTGTAAATATTCATTAATGAAGGAACCGTATTCTAAAGTGTTACCGAATAATCAATTAAACCAAAGTTGCTTCAGTCCAGTAAATGTTTTACATTTACTATATAAAATCATTAAAAATTTCAGAGCAAGACTTTTAATTGATAAAAAAGTATGAACTTTCAATCAGAGGACAAGAATGTATGAAGTAGATTGGGTTTTTCAGAAAAGTGTTGGTCATAATGATAATTTATAGGCCCTAGAAAAATGTGCATTCAATCTGATACAGTAAGCATTATAGGCATTATACTCATTGTTCAACAGAATTTTACAAAAAATGTTTAGTTTAAGTTATGAGAGTTTAAAAAATGTGGCTAAAATGTTGTAAAACACTGCCAAACAAGCATTATATATATATATATATATATATATATATATATATATATATATATATATATATATATATATATATATATATTTATTTATTATATAATTATACTTCCAAAGGGGCAACGTATCTTGGGAACAACTCACTATAGCGGTTGCTGTTTCCGTCCGCCGGCATTTTGTCAGTCAAAAATAGTCGATCTCCGAATGCGAATGAACTGACTCTGAATTTTAGTATTATTTCTTATATGAGGATATTTTTTCAAATACAAGGTCAATATTGATTTTTACTAATGACAAAACAACAAATTATCTGTGAATTTATATGGAACTGAGCTTTCCATCTTTACTCTCCTCCCTGTTACGTTGCATTCAGAGATCAACTATTTTTGACTGACAAAATGCCAGCGGACGGAAACAACAACAGCTACAGTGACTTGTTCAAAATCTTTCTTTTTAGTAAACTCTGTGTACACAAACAATGTTGTCAAAGCTCGAGTTCATGTGTAGAGCCCCTGGTGACACTTCGAGCAAAGTTTCATGTTGTGTCGAGCCTTCTTAGTGTTTTAAAAGTAGTGATTTTGATGCTATCATAGTCGTGCCACTAGCACTCCCATTCAAAAGGCAATTTGACCGAAAACGAAAATACGGTCAAATTTAAAAGTGGCGTTTCCACTCTAATTATGCTTTTAAGAAAGTTTGCCTCGGGTAGATTAACAAAAAGACCCTAGGTTCTACATTTTGGCAAGAGTTACGCTTTAATAACTAATGATCTTCGCAACGGAAGTGAATCAATCAATTAAAACTAACTTTAGCTGGACAATAACTTTATCATAGAGCTGTTGTAAAGCCTAAACAATCTGTTACGGTAATTTCCTATTATCTCTGTAAAGCTGCTTTGAAACAATCCATATTGTTAAAAGCGCTATATAAATGAAGGTGACTTGACTGTGTCCTAATTTTCTGCAACCCAGACTGGCAGCACAGCTGAAAGGTTTGTTTGATGAATGGCATTACGTTATAAAGTAATGCAATTAGTTACTTTTTTAAGGAGTAATGCAATTGTAATGCATTACTTTTAAAAGTAACTTTCCCCAAAACTGATTACAAATAAATATATTATTATTATTATTTTTTTTTTTTTTGTAAAAACACATTTAAAAAGAATTAAACAATACTATAATAAGAAATATAGATGAGAAATAGAGCAAATATCCATTTTAAGGCTGACCTGCTCTTTAGATTTCTCTTTGTTCATAACTGGCTATAGTCCCATATTGTCTGTCTGGTGATTGGCAGAGTGTCCAGCAGCAGGGTCTAGAGGGTCCAGCTTTATTGATTTCCTGCTTGTGCTGGCTGCCTGAGCTGTCAGTCAAGTGCTCAGAACAGTAGGATGTCACTGGGCGTGCACTGACAGGCATGCAGCCATGAACACCAAACAAGCACAACATGTTACTGTGGGCGACAGCCAGAGCGCTAGTGGGCAGAAACACCCTCTTTCATCTCAGGCTATATGGAACGGTATCATTCTGAATTAAAATAAGCCTCTCTCTTGTTTTAAACACATTCAATACCAGACAGAATGAATGGATTGTAATGAGTTGTGTGAGAGAGGCTGTCAGGCGTGGCTGTAATATGTTCTGAGCTGATTTCAGTTACATCTGGCAGTGAAGCCAGTGATTAGTTTGAGAGAATAATCTACAGACACCATGATTAATCTATTCTGAAGAGCATTGAGAAATATTAGACTTCTCAAACCTCACCATTCCATCGAAATGGTTTTAAAGGACAGAAGTGATACTCTCGTTTAAGAACTGGGAAAGGAAAATTCAGAAAGTTGGGACAAACTATGTAATCTTCAATCCTTCTCTTGCAGTTACAGTATAACTATAGGTTTAAAAAAAATGTTTTAGTAACAATGCTCTCTGTGTTAATACTACTGTCCCATTAATGTGAAATCTAAAAACAAAGCAAAAATAACAATGAAGAGATAGGTTACTCTTTATTTTAAGGTGTCCATGTTACAGTGTAATTATACATTTAAGAACTCACGGTAACACTTTATTTTACAGTATCATTGTTACATATGTTACATGTAATTACTATAGTAATAACTATAAAATATGCATAATTACATGCAACTAACCCTAAATCAAACCAAACCCTAACCCTATAGTCAGTGCATGTAGTTACTTAATATTACTCAATACTTAAATGTATAATTACACTGTAACAGGGACACCTTAAAATAAAGTGTAACCAAACTCACTCATATTAAAGGTTGTATCAGTGATTTCAGGCCCAAAAATAAATTATCACATTCATCTAATCTTTCCTAACGATCCGCTAGCTGCCCGCCCCATAAGCAGGCCATCAAAAAAACGCATCTCTCTAGGCAGCCTAGGCTCTGAGATCTGCTCACAAAAACAGTTGCTTTCACTACCACTCAAAACCAAAATAAATAGTGCTCCAACCAATCACAGACAGGGGTGGGTGTTGTGAGGTTTTCGCGTGCAGCTGTCATAGGCAGCCGTGCACGAGCGCAAAACCTCACAACACCCACCCCTGTCGGTGATTGGTTGGAACACTATTTATTTTGGTTTTGATCAATCTGGTTTTGAGTGAACCACTCAAAACCAGATTGTTTTTGTGTGCAGATCTCGGAGCCTAGGCTGCCTAGAGAGACGCGTTTTTTTGACGGCATGCTTATGGGGCGGGCAGCTAGCGGATCGTTAGGAAAGTTTAGATGAATATGATAATTTATTTTTGGGCCTGAAATCACAGATACAACCTTAAATTAACTGTATGTACTTATTATAGGGTTAGGGTCAGGATTAGATTTGGTTTGGGTTAGTTGCATGCACAATTTCTTTTATTAGTGTAGTTAGTACATGTAACATCTAACAAGGACACTGTTAAATAATGTGTTAATAAACAGAACAACTGAAATTTTCTAAATATGATAAACACAATGGTTTACACTTTATTTTAAAGTGTCTTTGTTACATTGTAATTCAAAATTTAAGTAATATTAAGTACATAAACTACATGCTAAAACTATAGTGACTATAGGGTTAGGATTAGGGTTTGGTTTAGGGTTAGTTCCATGTAATCATGCATAATTTATAGTTATTAATATAGTAACTACATGTAACAAATGTAAAAATGACACAGTGGAATAAAGTGTTACCACAAAATGTATATACTTTCAGAGGATTTCACCCTAAAAATAGAAAGCATACAAGGCATTTTATTTGCAATGTTTTCTTATACGTTAAACATCTTAGAAGTAGCCTGATGTCGTCATACTCAGATTCTAGTCAGAATGTGAGTCTGATACTGGTCCATTGAGCTTTGATTATGGGGCGTGTTTCAACCGAACCAGGAAAGAAAATGCCTCTGCACTCAATTGGATAGACCTACAACCAATCAGAGCAACGGAGTAAGTGACGTATGTTTTTCATTCATGTTTCTGATCGACAAATGCCTTGATCGTGGTTCTCTGTTCCTCTTTTAAAATTAATGCGCTGTCGATATCTTCTATAACAGACGCGATGGCGGAATCTACACATGATGTTTTATAAACAAAGTTCAGGAGGAGCACGTTCAAATAATCAATCCAATCAACCGTCTACGCTCTACACTATCAGCATGAGAGGAAGCATATTATTCACTCAGTAAACTCACCTAACATTCCTTGACAGTTTTCAGCATCCCTCCTCTCACTCTCGGCTTGTTCTTTCACAGCCAGGAATACGGGGGGAGTACTTTGGGTTCGGGCCAAAAACCGAGCCCGAGCCCTCTCCTCAGACAGCATGCCAAATAAGCATTTATTCTATCTGACTTATTTGTAAGCGTGAACTCGTGAACTCTCAATTCTCCAGCGGCAGTCATTTGAATTCAACCCAAGCGCTCGTTGATGACGTGGATGATTACGTTACCGTTGCTCATCTGTCCATCATCATCATATAAAGCCCGCCCTGACAATTTGATTGGTCCGAACAATTTTTGTTCGGGCATAATAGCTCCTCAACGGATCGAGTCCAGACCAAGCGGCAACCTCCCTGTCTCTCTCTTGAAACCAACACGGAAGTGAGTTAAACTGCAATTCATTGACTGGCCGCTTGGGCTGGCTGCAGAAGTGAGTCAAATCTGTATCTCCCCCATGTTAAAATTACCAACTTTACAGCAGAAAAAAAACATGTTTACAGCCTGGATCTTTATATATATATATATATATATATATATACACTGCTCAAAAAAATTAAAGGAACACTTTGAAAACACATCAGATCTCAATGGGGAAAAATATCATGCTGGATATCTATACTTATATGGACTGGGTAATGTGTTATGAACGAAAGGATGCCACATTGTTTGATGGAAATGAAAATGATCAACCTACAGAGGACTGAATTGAAAAACACCCCGGAAATCTAAGTGAAAAAATGATGCAGCAGGCTTGTCAATTTTACTGAAATTTCATTGCAGCAACTCAAAATGGTACTCAGTAGTTTGTATGGCCCCCACGTGCTTGTATGCATGCCTGACAACGTTGGGGCATGCTCCTAATGAGGCGATGGATGGTGTCCTGGGGTATTTCCTCCCAGATCTGGACCAGCGCATCACTGAGCTCCTGGACAGTCTGAGGTGCAACCAGGTCATGTCAGATGGACCGAAACACAATGTCCCAGAGGTGTTCTATTGGATGTAGGTCAGGTGAGCGTGGTGGCCCTTCAATGGTATCATTCCTTCATCCTCCAGGAACTGCCTGCATGCTCTCGCCACATGAGGCCGGGCATTGTTGTGCACCAGGAGGAACCCAGGACCCACTGCACCAGCATAGGGTCTGACAATGGATCCAAGGATTTCATCCCGATACCTAATGGCAGTCAGGGTGCCATTGTCTAGCCTGCAGAGGTCTGTGCGTCCCTCCATGGATATGCCTCCCCAGACCATCACTGACCCACCACCAAACCGGTCATGCTGAACGATGTTACAGGCAGCATAACATTCTCCACGGCTTCTCCAGACCCTTTCCTGTCTGTCACGTGCTCAGGGTGAACCTGCTCTCATTTGTGAAAACCACAGGGCACCAGTGGCGGACCTGCCAATTCTGGTGTTCAATGGGAAATGCCAATCGAGCTCCCTGGTACTGGGCAGTGAGCACAGGGCCCACTAGAGGACGTCGGGCCCTCAGGCCACCCTCATGAAGTCTGTTTCTGATTGTTTGGTCAGAGACATTCACACCAGCGGCCTGCTGGAGGTCATTTTGTAGGGCTCTGGCAGTGCTCATCATGTTCCTCCTCGCACAAAAGAGCAGATACCAGTCCTGCTGATGGGTTAAGGACCTTTTTCGGCCCTTTCCAGCTCTCCTAGAGTAGCTGTTTGTCTTCCTGGAATCTCCTCCATGCTCTTGAGACTGTGCTGGGAGACACAGCAAACCTTCTGGCAATGGCACGTATTGATGAGCCATCCTGAAGGAGCTGGACTGCCTGCGCAACCTCTGTAGGGTCCAGGTATCGCCTCATGCTACCAGTAGTGACATTGACCCTAGCCAAATGCAAAACTGGTGAAAAACAGTCCGAAAAGATGAGTAGGGAAAAAATGTCAGTGGCCTCCACCTGTAAAACCATTCCTGTTTTGGGGGTTGTCTTACTGTTGCCCATCTAGTGCACCTGCTGTTAATTTCATTAACACTAAAGCAGCTGAAACTGATTACCAACCCCCTCTGTTACTTAACTGACCAGATCAATATCCCAGGAGTTTAACTGACTTGATGCTATTCTCTGATTAACAAGTGTTCCCTTTATTTTTTTGAGCAGTGTATATATATATACAGTACCAGTCAAAAGTTTGGAAACATTACTATTTTTAATGTTTTTGAAAGAAGTCTCTTATGCTCATCAAGAAAAAAAAAAAAACAGTAATATTATGAAATATTATTACAATTTAAAATAATGGTTCTCTTTTTTAATATATTTTAAAATGTAATTTATTTTTGTGATGCAAAGCTGAATTTTCATCAGCAAGTACTCCAGTCTTTGGTGTCTTTGGTGATGAGCCATCCTGAAGGAGCTGGACTGCCTGCGCAACCTCTGTAGGGTCCAGGTATCGCCTCATGCTACCAGTAGTGATATTGACCCTAGCCAAATGCAAAACTGGTGAAAAACAGTCCGAAAAGATGAGTAGGGAAAAAATGTCAGTGTCAGTCTTTTTTTTTTTTTTTTTTTTTTTACTGCAGGCTTGATGAGCATAAGAGACTTCTTTCAAAAACATTAAAAATAGTAATGTTTCCAAACTTTTGACTGGTACTATATATATATATATATATATATATATATATATATATATATATATATATATATATATATATATATATATATATATATATATATATTCCTTTTCTAACAATATTTAATTATCCTTGAAACAATTTACCTGATAAGCAAACTTTTACCCCTCACTAAATTTAACTAAAGTAGTGATAATAATAATAATTAATAATAGTAATAATAATAATAATAATAATAATAATAATCATGATCATAATCAACACCATCTTCATCACCATCATCATCATCATCGTCGTTATCATTACTGTAATAATAAAAGCCATCTTCTCTTTTTAAGGATGTTTAGAATTTTTTCCCAGAAAACTAAAACAAAATATTGATTAAAATGTGATTTTCTGCAGACTATTTGGGAAATACTGTTATTTAGTTACAACATTACTTCCTAAATTAAATACAAATTATTTTAATTGTCAGAAAATTTGATAATAAGACAAATTCTTACCAGCTTATTAAAAACAGCTTGTATTTAAGTTACTTTTATGACAGCTTTCCCTTAAAAACACAGCATTGCATATTTCCTCTCAAGTACGCATAGTTGGACATCACATTTGTGAGATGACAGAATCCAGTCTCAGCAGAATAACACATGCTCGCGCATCAAGCTGTCTGCAGAGAAAACATGTACACCTCCAGGATCCTGACAGGCTGGAAGAGCAGCCATTACCATAGCATGCTTAATTGAGCATTTTACCTTCCCATCTAAAGCGTGTGTGTTTGTGCGGCCTGTGACGATCTGAGATGTGTAATTGTGCTCTGCTGACGACTGTGTTTTTTTTTTTTTTTTTTTACTTTCACTAGACCATCAGCATCTTTATGTAGATGATGTTGCAACAAAGAAACATTTTCCGACGGTCTGACCATGAAATCGTCCTCTCTGACACCTGGATTCTTGTCTGTTAGGTTTGAAATGGGTTTTATTGTCTGGCTGGAATTTATCGGCAGAAAGGAGAACATTCTCAAAAAGATTTTGTTAAATGGATTTAAAATCTCCTTTAATTGTTCTTCACAATAATATCTGTCATTTTAAATATCACATATTTGGAGCACTTGAAAATTTACTTTTAGATGCTAGTTAATGCTATCTGTTAATGTTAGCCAGAATTTGTAAGCATGTATTAATCTTTTTTTTATTGCATTGTAATTGTTATTACATTTTAAGTTGTATAAATTAACATTTGTTAAGGCAAGACACTACTGAAAAAAAAAAACTAATAGATGTAACCATACTTTGCCCAGTTGATTAATCACAGTACCTTAACACCATTTTTTTTTTTTTTATTACAAGATTTTTCAAATGTTATGTTTAAACATGCAAATGATGCATTAGTTAATTAACTAATATGCACTGTTCCCTTTCGTGGTCACTCCGAGTTACGTCGGATGACGACGATTGGGGTTTCGCTTAGAAAGCCTCTCACCTTCAAGTATATAAAACGAGCCAATGGCAATGAAATGCCATGGGTCTGCGGAATTTGCATAGCGTATCTCCGCCCACCGCAGGGGGTATATAAGGAAGTACGCTGCAATATGCAGATATGTTTTCGCTTCGGAGCCAAGTTCAGTACTTCACTCC
Organism: Scardinius erythrophthalmus; assembly: GCF_964197995.2. Classification (NCBI taxonomy): domain Eukaryota; kingdom Metazoa; phylum Chordata; class Actinopteri; order Cypriniformes; family Leuciscidae; genus Scardinius; species Scardinius erythrophthalmus. The sequence goes on along the minus strand of NC_138245.1, from coordinate 9,058,672 downwards.
ACAAGCCTTTTGAGTGTCATCTCAAATCTCTTCGAGACGAGCGGCTCTTCAGTGTGTTTGTGTGACGGCGCTTTCCAGCGAGATCGCATTTCCTGCTGCTGATTTGAGCAGTAATCTGCCGACAGTGAGTGTGTTTCTCCCTGGGCGCTTCAGCACTCTGCTGAGCTTTTCCACTCTCTAAAAGAGCTGCACGCGGCACGTCTTTTTCAAGACGGTTCGCCCGTGTATTTTCTGGATGTGTGTGCGCACTGTGCGGTCATCTGCCTAACGGTCGCGAGCGCTGTTTTGCGTGTTGGGCTTAATCACGCTTGGCAGCGCTCGTTGATGAGTCATGTTTTCATTGCAAAAAAAGAAAAAAAAAAAGAAGGGAACATGACCATCGCGATGTTTATAGATCAAGACTCAATGATCTCCATGTGAGTAGAGTCCCCTCTGCCACACCCCAATTTATCTCTTCCTCGAGAGGGGATACTTTGGCTGGTGGCCAGGGTGATCTGAGGGTTTGGTGTGGCACAACAACCGACGAGTCAATTCCTCGGGCCACACCACCCTCCACATCGCAGACCATGCACTCACAGCATCACAAGGCGGGCTTGATTCCTCTGGAAATGAAGTTTTGACTGCGTTGCCTCCCACGGGAGTGCCATCGTTGCCGGGACCGATCCAGAGCTGTCAGCCATGCTTTCCCGGGCAGCTGAAAGCATCGGCTGGAGTGGCCCCGCCCTCCCCCCGAGCGCTGTAAGCTTCTCCCGGACGTGCATCAGGACGCCTGCGCTGCGCGAGACTCCACGTGACTTTCGCGGCTCGCGGGTGTCCTCCGCCTTCGCTGCTTTCGATCGCACGGTGATCATGGTCTGTATGTTCCCTGTCACTATCGTGGCACGGTCATGCAGTACTGTGTGTCGCCTGCGCCTTCGATGCAGTGCTGTCCCGGGAGTTCTGTCGAACCGGCCACAGTGGAACGCTAGTCCTTCCCTGGCCAACCCTGGCAGAACGCGGAAAATTTTAACCACGCCCCTATGCTGGGACGCTATGCCTCCCATGCCCGGCCTGGTTGTTCCGCCGCGCACACTACTGACCTCGCTCTCGGGCGACATCGGTACCTGCGTGATCCTGGGTCAGGTGATGTCCACTATGTGGTCCAGACATGGGCTTAGCCAGGTTGATGTGGTAGGGTCTGAGAATTAATTTTCTCAGCTCCCCCATGTCCCAGGCTGAGCTCTTTGGCGGTGTGGCTTCGGCCACCTGAAGCAGACTCAGGTTCTGTACCGATGGTCATCCATCCGTGCGGTCTCCTTAGTCTTCTTCCCGCCAAGGCCCCCTCCATGCGGCTGCTCCCCTCGGGCCTTCACCAGCTCTGAGTAGGAGGAAGTCGCAGGAGGGTGGCGCTGCCCGTCTCCGCCCCTTAGACTGCCACGTCAGCCTAAGCAGCACCCTTGAGGCGGGCAGCCTGGTCGGCGGTGTGGTTGAGGACTGCGCCCAACAGTCTTCGATCACTCCAGAAGCGGACTGAGGCTATGCACTGACGGTCATCCGTTGGTGTGGTCTGCTTAGTCCGCTTCCCGCCGACGCCACCTCCATGCGGCTCCTTCCCTCGAGCCTTCACCGGTTCGAGCACGAGGAGATCGCTGGAGGCTGGCACCGCCTGTCTCTGCCCCTTAGCCGGCTAACACCTGGCTAAGCAGCACTCCTGAGATGGGCAGCTTGGAGTTAGGGCTCAGTTCTTCGGGGAGTTGGGAGCAGGACCACTCCTTCCCCCAGTGGAGGGCTGGGGGAGAATCTTGTTCTAAAAGAACTGATGCTCTTTCTCTGAGCTTTAAGAGGCAGGGGATGACAGCACGCGCCGCCCACGGGCCACGCTCCTCTCATCCCCCCTCTGTCGCCAGACCCCTGCCAGAGCACGCCCCTGTGGGACGCGCGCCCTGCCCTGGCCTCCTCTGGCAGGATGCGGTTTATGACCGTGCCCCCGCACAGGGCCGCTATGCCACCCTCGCCGGTGCCGGTCATTCCGCCTCGCTGCCCCACCGACGGTACGTCTGTGGTTCGTATGACCCCGCTGGTGCACTTTCTGGAGGCCTGGCTAGAGCTTCCCAGACTGTCCCGCTGGGTCGGGAGAACCATTAGATTCGGCTACGCGATTCAGTTCGCGATATCTCCTCCCCGCTTCAGGGGAGTCCGCTTCACTATGGTCGGGGGCAATGCCCCTGTCATGAGAGCGGAGGTCGCCACCCTACTGGCGAAGGGTGCGATCGAGATTGTCCCTCCAGCCGAGATGAAGTCCGGTTTCTACAGCCCTTACTTCATTGTACCCAAGAAGTCCGGTGGGTTACAGCCAATCCTCGACCTGCGCGTCTTGAACCGCTCCCTTCACAGGCTGCCGTTCAAGATGCTAACGGCCAAACACATCCTCCAGTGTGTACGGCCGCAGGATTGGTTTGCAGCGATCGACCTGAAGGACGCCTACTTCCATGTCTCCATTTTACCTCGACACAGACCGGTTCTACGGTTTGCTTTCGAGGGGCAGGCATACCAGTACGCGGTTCTCCCTTTCGGGCTAGCCCTGTCTCCTCGCGTCTTTACGAAGGTCGTCGAGGCAGCCCTTGTTCCCCTCCGGGAACACGGGGTTCGCATCCTGAACTATCTCGACGACTGGCTAATCCTAGCTCACTCTCGAGGCCAGGTTTGCGAACACAGGGACCTAGTGCTCCGGCACTTAGCTCGTCTGGGCCTTTGGGTCAACTGGGAGAAGAGCAAACTCTGCCCCGTGCAGAGGATCTCTTTTCTCGGTATGGAGATCGACTCGGTCGCCATGTGCGCGCAGCTTACGAGCGAGCGCACGCAGTCACTGCTGACTTGTCTTCGCCAATTCGAGGGCAAGAGTGCGGTTCCACTGAAACTATTTCAGAGGCTCCTGGGGCATATGGCATCCACAGCCGCAGTAACGCCGCTGGGATTGCTTCATATGAGACCGCTTCAGCTTTGGCTTCGCGATCGAGTCCCGAGGTGGGCATGGCAACACGGCACGCTCCAAGTCCCAGTGACTCCAGCCTGCCGTCAGACCTTCACCCCGTGGACGAACCTCAATTTTCTACGGGCCGGAGTGCCCTTAGAACGAGTTTCCCGGCATGTTGTTGTATCAACAGATGCCTCCACCACGGGCTGGGGCGCCATGTGCAATGGTCATGCTGCCGCGGGCTCCTGGACAGGACCCCAGCGCCTTTGGCATGTCAATTGCCTCGAGTTGCTGGCTGTACGTCTCGCCCTGCACCGCTTCCATGCGCTGCTCAGGGGTCAGCACGTACTAGTCTGATCAGACAATACCGCAACAGTAGCGTACATCAACCATCAAGGTGGTCTACGCTCCCGCCGTATGTCGCAACTCGCTCGCCACCTCCTCATATGGAGTCAGAAGCATCTGAGGTCGCTTCGAGCCATTTATATCCCGGGACACCTGAACCAGGCGGCCGACGAGCTGTCTCAAGATCAGGGAGGACGAGGAGAAGGTCATTTTGGTTGCCCCGTATTGGCACAACCGGACCTGGTTCTCCGAACTAGTACTCCTCGCGACAGCACCTCCCTGGCCAATTCCTCTGAGGAAGGACCTCCTTTCTCAGGGACGGGGCACCTTATGGCACCCTCGTCCCGATCTTTGGAACCTCCACGTGTGGCTCCTGGACGGGACGAGGCAGGTTTGAGTACCCTACCACCTGCGGTGGTGGCTACCATCACTTCCGCTAGAGCTTCGTCCACGAGACATGCCTATGCGTTGAAGTGGAACCTCTTCGTCAACTGGTGTTCTTCTAAACATCAAGAACCCACGAAATGCCCGATCAGTGTCGTGCTTTCCTTCCTGCAAGAAGGGTTGGAGCGAAGGCTGTCTCCCTCCACCCTGAAAGTGTATGTTGCCGCCATTGCCGCACATCACGAAGCAGTCGATGGTAAGTCTTTGGGGAAGCACGATCTGATCGTCAGGTTCCTGAGGGGAGCGAGGAGACTAAATCCTCCTCGTCCTCCCCTCGTACCCTCTTGGGACCTCTCAGTGGTTCTAACTGCCCTGCAGAGTGCTCCATTTGAGCCTTTGCAATCAGTGGAGCTTAAGTTCCTGTCAATGAAGACAGCGCTCCTGGTTGCATTGGCCTCCATCAAGAGGGTAGGGGACCTGCAGGCATTTTCGGTTGACGAAGCGTGCCTGGAATTCGGGCCGGTTAACTCTCACGTGATCCTGAGACCCCGGCTTGGATACGTGCCCAAGGTTCCTACCACACCCTTTCAAGAATAGGTAGTGAACCTGCAAGCGCTGCCCTTGGAGGAGGCAGACCCAGCCTTGGCACTGCTCTGTCCAGTACGCGCCCTTCGTGCTTACGTAGACAGAACGCGGTGTTTCAGGACCTCAGACCAGCTCTTGTCTGTTATGGTGGGAAGCTGAAGGGAAAGGCTCTCTCAAAGCAAAGGTTATCTCACTGGATAGTGGATACCATTGCTTTGGCATACCAGCAGCAAGGTCGTCAATGCCCCCTTGGTGTGAAAGCCCACTCCACTCGTAGTGTGGCTTCTTCTTGGGCTCTAGCGCATGGCACCTCGCTAACAGACATTTGTAGAGCTGCAGGCTGGGCGACACCCAACACATTCGCGAGATTCTATAATCTCCGAGTAGAGCCAGTTTCTTCTCATGTACTCGCTTCAACCAGCCGGTACTAGATTCTGCTCAGGTGTCTTCGCTTGCTCGCCATTCCTCTCCACGGACGGGATACGTGCGATCATCTTCTCAGGTGAGTCTGATAAGCTCTGAGTTCCTCCAGCACTGGTTACGTCAACGCCTGAGTTATGCCAATCTGCCATAACACAGCTCTTGCGCTTGACTAGGTGCCTCCATGTGCATGGTCCCCCCTTTGGGCGACCCCCACATGTGTATTCCACTGTAAGTCTCTTTTGAGCGTGTGTCTTTCCCTTGGCAAGCCACCTTGCCACCCCTGGGGTTGAAATATTCCACCTGCGGCTGGACACCTCAGTGATACCCCATATGCATCCCTCTGGGTCATATGTGTCTCTCAAGTCCCCCCCCTTAATGGTTGGGCATAATTGCATATTTCTCCAGAGATATGCTTCCCAGTGTACCTTGGTATTCCTGTGTTAAGTAGGACTCCTTCGTTCGTGCTATTCTCACAACAGGGAGCTCAGACTTACGCAGGGCACTGGATGACAGCCGAGGTGGCGTGATTAGACTGGAACCCCAATCGTCGTCATCCGACGTAACTCGGAGTGACCACGAAAGGGAACGTCTCGGTTACGGATGTAACCCTCGTTCCCTGAGTAGGGAACGGAGACGTTACGTCTTCCTGCCACTTCCGCTGTATCGCTGAAAAACGCCTAAGTTCAGTCTCGGCTCCTCAGCGAAGACATATCTGCATATTGCAGCGTACTTCCTTATATACCCCCTGCGGTGGGCGGAGATACGCTATGCAAATTCCGCAGACCCATGGCATTTCATTGCCATTGGCTCGTTTTATATACTTGAAGGTGAGAGGCTTTCTGAGCGAAACCCCAATCGTCGTCATCCGACGTAACGTCTCCGTTCCCTACTCAGGGAACGAGGGTTACATCCGTAACCGAGACGATTTGCATACACTTCAAGAACAGAAATCTGAATATTGGATAAAGCCATGTTCAAAATTTTATATGCTGATCTATTAGAGTTAATAGTTTTTACAGAGGGTATATCCTTTACTTACCACTCCATAAATCAGAAAATACTGTCAACAGCCAGAGGGGGAAAATCCTCCATGTTTTTAGGAACAAAATGTTATTTAATTCAGATAAATGATCTATTAACCAAGCCTATACCCCTTACAAACCAACCCTTTGAAAAAAAAAAAAGTATTAGAAACAAAATCAGATTATAGATAGGAAAAAAAGGAACATTTAGTGTATACATTAACTGCTACAGAAGTGGGGATTTCTGGCTCAGTTCATGAGGAAAAACTGATGTTGAGAAAACAGACTAAAACCATGTATTGTAAAATGACATACAGTCGAAAATACCTAAATTTGAATAGAATAAACATTTGTGTATTGTGTTGTTTTCTTTGCACTACTCAAAAAAAAAAAAAAAAAAAAAAAAAAACGCCAAATAGTCCAAATGTCAAAACTGACCAAAATCAAACAAACAAAAATCAATGATTTTGCCTTTAGTTTCTAATTTTTGCCTAATTGTATTACATTATGAATAAACATTAATTAAATGTTAAATTTAAAATTTTTAAATTAATAATGTTTCTAATAAATGCCAAAGCTAATACCTAATATCCAATGCAATACCTAATCCAACTAATGATAACAAATGTAATCATATTGTAAAGTGTCACCATATATTTAAACAAAATATTTTTACTAAAAATGTTAAGAAAGACCAGAGCAGTGGTTTCATTACTTTTTTCTCATAAGATTATGATTATAAGAAAAGTGAAATTATATTGAGCTTTATATTGCTTAACTTGTGATCAGAATATATATATATATATATATATATATATATATATATATATATATATATATATATATATATATATATATATATATATATATTATTTTTTTATCAACATTGTGATAAAACAACATTGATAAATGATTGTCTACTTTTCCACTTTATAACACTAATTAAATTGTAAATATGTATTAAAGGAATAACCCATCAAAAATGGAACTTTTGTTATTTACTCATTATTGTTTTATTTTGCACAAAACACAAGATGTTAGACAGAATGTTTTAGAGTATATAGTTGCTTTTTCCTTTATTAGCAATGAAAGTGAGTGTTATACTGATAGACAGACAGACAGACAGACAGACAGACAGACAGACAGACAGAAAGACAGACAGATAGACATACAGATAGATAGATAGATAGATAGATAGATAGATAGATAGATAGATAGATAGATAGATAGATAGATAGATAGATAGATAGATAGATAGATAGATAGATAGATAGATAGATAGATAGATAGATAGATAGATAGATAGATAGATAGATAGATGGATGGATGGATGGATGGATGGATGGATGGATGGATGGATGGATGGATGGGCGGGAAAGACATCGGGATGAGTACCCAATTACAGAATTTTTAGTTTTATGTAAACTATTTATTTAACCTTTATTTGATTAGCATTAAACATGAACATTTTAATCTGTTGTTTTCACACCATTTTCCAAAATATAGAGTCTGGTAGATTTTTTTTTCTTTGTTTGTTTTTATAAATACTAGTAAGGGAGTTGGGGTGATGGAACGGTTGCTCATGTTGACATTTCTCTAGCATATCTTGGGAAAATGTTGTCAGTGTTTTTTTCTGTCTATGCTTTTCATTTACAAAAAAAAAAAAAAAAAACCTTGTGGCATTTTCAAAATCCAGCTCATACTGCAATCACTCTAATCCTCACTTGAGGACTTGCAATCTCTGCCCATCCAGCAGTCTGACTTCCTCTGTCTCTACAGATATTTGGACACGAGCACTTCCCCTCTTAGCTCAGCAATAACACAGTGAGCTCACAGGCTGAAAGCATTGAATAGTAACAAGCTAGTACTGGTGGGTCTCTGGCACTAAAACATGGCATGTGGGCTAATCTGCTACTTCACTTGTATTTCTTGGTATCAATAAGGTGATGCAACTTTCTTTGATCAATCAGCATGAATTGAAGAAGATCTTTTGGTTTAAGTCTTTGAACATTTCAGTTTAAGCATAAACCAAGACGATTGGCTGAAAGTACATTCGAACCACTGACTATCTTGAACCTGTCTCCATGTAGTGGCTGTTTTTTCCAGCATGGAAGTAAAACTGACTCAAAAGTAGAAGGTGACTTTCTACTTTTGAATGAAGACCTTTCCAAAATACCATGACTATTTCAAAGTCGCTTTTTATTTGACCATTACATGATGTTCCCAAAACAGGGGCTGCCGAGACTGTCAAAACATGTCCCGCATCTCATCTGCTTTGTTTTTATTGTTCACAAAAAGCTGTAAAATACCTGAAAAGAGCTATCCGTTAGTCTTCCCATAAATATCAATGTCGTTTTAGTTTTTTAGCTTCGACGTGAGTTAGGGGCTGTTTACATGACACCATTTTCAACTAGAAATTTGATATTTTTTATGCATTTTGGCCGTTTGTTTACACGACAACAGCATTTTGTGTGTATGAAAACGCAAACTTTTGAAAACGGGTTTCAAAGTGCAAGTTTTTGAAAACAGTTGTGTAAACATTAAAAACCTCTTAAAACGATGACGTCATGCACATGCACATGCGTATTACGTGTTCAGTCTATAGTGTTTCATTGCCATCTAATGACCTGGCAGCAGAATACAGCGTTTTTAGTCGTTTTCACGGATCTGTGTGAATGGGGATCGTTTTGACAATGGTTTCGTCTGTACGCGGAAAACTCAAAGGAAAAACTTCTCAGTTTTAAGCATATCGTTGTCATGTAAACTTACCCTTAGTGAAAACGCAGATTGGCTGATGGCACCGACTAACCTCACCCGTGACATAAAAAAATAAATAAAATAAAAAATATGAGCCCTCCAAAAAAGAATTACATCTAATATGATAAAATATTTATGATTTATTTGTTGATGCAAAACATTTTTTGTTAGACTACATTGCAAATTTTGTATATAAAGAAAGATGATACTTCCACAGAATGGTGTAGTTATGGCATGTACTAGTAGGATCACACTAGACCATGCTATCCAACATTTGAGTTCTGCATCTGCTAAATTAAATAAAGGAAAATTATTGAAAATGAAATGACAGTACACCCAAACACAAGAAGTCTTTGCATTTGTAACCAACAAAATCAACTTTAAAATGTATGTGTTGACAAATATCCCAGAAATAAAGATCGAAAAGCCATGGCCCACATCTTCTGCTACAAGGAGTCTTTGAGATGCAGAAACCGTCCCTTTGTCCTCTCTGAAATATTTCAGCAAGTTTTGTTCCCTCCATTTAGAGTGGAGAAGTGATGGATGGCGCTGAGAGAGATTGGAGGCATGAGACAGGCAAGGTGCTGGACTCCATGACCACTGTAAGTGGAGAGAGAGATCTGTTTGACAAACGCTGTGCCCCGTACACGCTGTGTAAAAGCTGTCTGACATCCCACTGTTGACAGGTTTGGCAGAAGAGCTGCAATGGTGCTCAGAAGTGGAATTTCAGTGAATTTTGATGACTCAAAGATCGCTTTCCCAAGACAAATATACTTGAGGGGGGCAACCCTCCCGCGATACAACACCTCTTTTGACTTCATTCGCTGTTCCTCTTTGTGTTTTTGGTTTGATGGATATCTTGTTCCCTATTGTTCCATTTTATTCCAGTACATTTACAGCACCATCACCATTTACATTAAGGTGCAGCCTTAGCTAAACAAATCTTATTATATTATGCAGGAAGAGTGAATCTTAGCTGACAAATATGTAATTACACAATCCATTGTGCTTTTGTCATTTAAATAGGTGTTATCTCACGGCTGAACTGCCGTATAGAGTCAGAGGTCTTTACAAGTGAGTGGAAATCTCCTCGGCTTTATTCAGCATTGGGATAGATACATTCAATATAAATTTATCTCCCCTCAAAAAAGCATTTCCATTACAGGATAAAATCCATACTGAGTCTCAAGTCTGACACTCGCGAGACATCCCTCGAGTTAGACTGACCTGAAAGAACGTGTGAAGTGCAAGAGAATCGATTAAAACATTTGTGTGTGTCATAATCGTAACTGTTGGGTTAGAGATATCAATGTCACCCCGTTGCCACGTGGGGAATTTAAGACATCTTTTCCTGTGAATTTATTCTGACATGGAGGTGACATCGCCATAAATAAAACTTCTATTAATAAAACTCTGACAGCCGAATGCGTCCAGCGCTCCTCCAGGGTTTACTTGGGTGTTTTAAGATGCAAAGTGTGCCATTGTGGGACTCCAAAGAAATGCGGAAAATGTGTTCTAATGCACGTGTCACTTTTTTTATTTGTAGGTAACAGTTTGTGGAAAACGTTCCCTCCATCATCCACAGGACCACCCTTTCTGAGAGAAGCAAGGCGGTAAATCCAGAGGCGTTTGGCTGCTGATGGAGTTCTGGGGGACGGCAGCGATTGCACCTCACTTTATGAGTGATTTAGAATGAGTTTTTCCCTCAATGTTTTAGTCATTACTCTTAATCACACACTTCAGCCAATCCGTCCGCTTCCGTCGCCCATTTCCTCTGTCTTCGGGCTGACATTGACGGATCGCAGACGCCCGCTGTATCTCCTCTGAGCCAGACAAGAATATTATCACTGTTTTTTTTCCCTCCATCTCAAAGAAAAGCCTTGAGACTTTTTTTTCTGCCGTCGTAGTTCATTTTAAAACAATAGAAATACGACTGTGGCGAGCACTAGAAAATCAGTGTGAGTTTAAGGGTGCACATCACCAGTCCCATGCCATATGAATGTAAACTGTTCTTTAGCTCATGATAAGGATTTTCAGCTCAGCAGAAAATCTCAATTAATCCTCAAACGCAGCTCATAAAAATCCCAGCGAATGTCAGGAAACATTAAGGCTTCTTCACCAAAAATGAATTCCAATATATTCTGCAAGGAGCAAATGTCATACAGCCATCATTACAGGGCTAAAGAGTCGGCAGTATTCCGAGATCATACACAGATCTGGTATCACACTTGAGGGGTAGACATGTAGGTGACACACAGTTCATGCGACAGAGCCCAGGGGGACAGACTGGCTTTCTGCTGAGCGTTTGACACCTTTTCCATATGCAAGAACAGGGCCGGGCTGAAACTAGATGGATCTGCATTATTAGGCTGGAAATGGGGGTCAGTGTGTTTGACACGAGTGATTCTCCTCATGCTAACAGCTGGCCTTGACTACATTACCCACATCAATCCACACGCTGCTGCCACAGTCGAGATCAAGGGCTGCTGGATTCTGATATCCTGAGAGGCAAAGAACCTTTGCTGATTTAAATTCACCAAATGACACTGTTGGGAATCTGTCGAAAATCTGGTGGTGCTTTTACGTTTTCTATCAGACAAAAATAAAACAACAAACTGTATTATATATTCTCACCGCAGAACACACACCCTTTACTACTTTACAGATAAGGCGTTGTCGGGAAAATTCGTTTCGCGTTCCTACCCCGAAGTGACAAAATAAAATAAAATTCTTTATCAAAATTTATAAGGAAAGACAAGTACTTTGTTTAGGCTTGGCTTGTAGGGATTTCCAAACCTGCGCACATATATGCATACGCACGTAACTATAGAACCAATTCTTAATGCGCATGTGAACGCCATCAGCGTTTCTCACAGGTTCGCGCTTAAAGTCTGTGTAGAGAGAATGGTGTCGTCTTAGCGGCCCCAAATTTAATAACAAATTATCATTTCGACAGAAGCGTATCAATCAAAACTAACTTTAGCTGGAAAATGACTATATTAAAGAACCGCTATAAAGCCCAAACAATTTCTGTTACCTTAAATTATACGTTTATCTCTGTAAAGCTGCTTTGAAACAATCTACATTGTTAAAAGCGCTATATAAATGTATTTTATTCACTTCAAAATAATGTAACATCAATTGCTTTTTTAGCAAAAGGCAGAAAATCCATTCACAGATTTTAATTGTAACGCAGATTATGTTCCTTGACGCTGATTGATCAACACAGCATTCCAGTTATGCTGCAAAACACGCCTAGCAAAAATGGCACTTAACAAAGTTTTATGATGATAAGACACTTGCGACACTATTTGTTGTGCCTAACAAAACCCTTAAACCATGACTATATTCTCAAAACTAAAAAGCATCTTGTACCTTTTTGCTTGAGCACAAATCAGTTTTAAATATCAAAGCACTGAGACTGTATTTTTGTATTTTCTTGTAATTGTAATAAATAATTTAACTGTAGAAAGATTAGTACATAAATTACTTCTCTTTTTTTGAGTGGAACAAAATAAGGAAAACAGCTGCTGAAATTTCAGCAAAATAATGACCTTCGGTTCGACATGCTTTTCCTATAACCCACATATGTGAAGTTCAGCATCTGAATGTCACAGTGTACTGTTCCCAATACAGCTGACATGTTTTACTTTACCACACCATGATACAGTATATGAAAATAGAAGTATTTGACTGATGTCTTATGTTGATCTCTAAATACCTTAAAACTGTTTATATACCTGATTAGCATGTCCAACAATTTAAGAATCTATCATGTATGTCTTAATAACAATTTAATGACAATTTTATTCAGAATCGAAAAATAATTTTTAACAGTGATATTAATTATATTAATAACCTTAATAATCAGTAATGTAGGTTGTTCTGGTACAGTAATACAAATGATAATTCTATAGCAATGATAATAAAGAAAGAAAACAATGTTGTAAAAGTAATTATGGCTGAATACAAGTAATCATGTTAATGGCTGTAGCTTTTGTGTTCATTTATCCATCATTTTGGACAGGAGTCTATAAATAACAAAAGCAAACAGGCTTTTCCATATGGCACCGTCCAGCTTGTAGAACGCAGCTCTATATCACTGCCCAGTGTGCCAGTGTTTCCCGTTTGCTTATTCATGCATGCCATATCAGAGATGAAATTACCATCTCATTACTGCTGTAATTAGTGAAGATCGGTTTATTAGAGCTCATTACACAGGAGTTTTTGGAGCCTTTAAAATGAATAGGCCTACTGTATGTTAAGCATGTGTTTTGCTTGTGCTAAAAGAAACAATGTAATACTGCTAGTATTACATGTAATACAGCAAAGTACAACTTTTACCTGATTAGATAAGGATGAGTTTTATTTTCTGGAATAGCTATCAAAGCATTTGCATACATTCCAATATGGCATGTCAACACGCCATCAAAGATTTCAAAAATCATTGATGCTTGCATGTTTTCTGACTGATGACTGATTGCTTTGGGATAGGTTGGGATACCAGAATTACAGGAACTTTGAAATGCTGTGAATTTAAAAGCTCTTCAACTTTAATGTTAAAATCTGAGTACTACCTATACCTTTGTTTATTTTCAGATCTGAAACTCACTTAACCTGCATGGAATATTAAAGTCACAAAAAGTTGTTTTGCCGTAAATTCTTGGTAGATTCTTGATAGCAAGACAAGATGCGTTTGGATTATTAAGTCTGAGTTCAACTAATGGCATAAAAGCTATGTTCATTGCAGTCTTTATTTGCACTGAATGTCATCTTATATAACTTGCATCTGAGCACTTAATTTTGTGTGTGTGTACAGTGATAATCTGCTTCCACCAGCTTTCTCTGCAACCCCTCTGACAGACACTCAGCGAAGAGTAAGAAGATTTCAGAGGAAGGGCACTGTTGGTGCAGTTCATTTTAAAGTACTAGAGATTAGGGTGCTGATATTAGAGGAATTCAGAAACCATTTGTGATAAATCCATTGAAGTGGCCCGTGAACACATGTGACATTTTGAATTATGCCCTTCTCCTCATAAGAAGCAGAGGAAACAGCGCTTACAGTTTAGATTATACTTGAGACAGGCCTGTGGTCTCTAGGACCAGGGGTGGCAGCAGTGATTTTACCACACAAATTAAGTCTAAAACCCTCCTAATTCTACAGATTACGGAGCTGCCACAAAATCAGCCAGAGAAGGATTCAAGCTAAACACAACTGTCTAATTCAATTACTAATCCAAAGTTTTGTTAGACCTAAAAAACACAAAATATGTTAGAAAAAAAGTGGTTACTTCTTATACAGTGTAATAATTTAAACTGATATTTTTTTACAATGTCTCCCTTTACAGCGTAAAAGGTTTTTACATGCATTTACTGTGCATAAAAAAAAATTGCTAAATAAAATTACATACAAAATTATAATTGAAAAAATATAATTGAGTCTCATACAGTTATCAAATAAGAATTTGTTTCTCAAGTAAATGGATCTTCTTTTAAGTCTGCTTGCTGGACACTTTTTTTTTCTCTCTATAGAAATGCCTGAATATAATTTTTTTTGACTGATTATTTTATTGATAAAAAAAAAAAAAAAAAAAAATGTTTATGGAATTTCTAACCTTCATCACTGTTGAAGTACCAACCATTCTGGAACTTAGCGGGACTCATGTTGCTGATTCACTGTGATGATTTACTTACATCTTTCTTCATTTGTAAGTCACTTTAGATAAAAGCATCTGTGAAGTACATTTTATTTGAGTTAATTTGAGATTTTATTTATGCACACTGTAAAAAATGAAATCTTAAAAAAACGGTCAATGACGGTCAGCTAGGCTACGGCTGCCAAACAAAAAATGTGAAAATACAGTAAAATATCCTAATTTAAATAAAGTGCAAAAAACTTTTACAGAAACTGTCCTTAAATGTTTTACAGAAAAACATTGTTATTTTACAGCTATTTCCTGAATTATTACGATCAAACACCTTCACTGTAAAAAAACAAACAAAAAACAAAAGCAAAACATAAAAAAAACAGTCAAATGCCATACAAAAAAACGTAAAAATACTTTTACAGAAATCTTCATCAAACTTTTTAACAGAAACACAGTTATTTCACATATATTCAGAGATTTGACTCAAGGTCATATCAGTGAATCGGGCCACCATATGATGACTATAACATCACCAATAAGTGACCAACATCATCTGATGAGATTATCTCCTATATTTATTGCCATAACAAATGTGTATCAAAAACACAGTTAAAGCAGCCAGAGAAAAACTAATGTTAAAAACTCAAGGGCCAAGAGCCCAACTAAAGCAATTACTGATCTCAATCATGGTGGCATCACATTTCTGTTAAAGTTTTTTTGCACTTTATTTAAATTAGCATATTTTACTTTTATTTTATGGTTTTTGTTTTCCAGTCATTTGACCATTTTTTTTTAAAGATTTTATTTATTTATTTTTTTACAAAGAAGGTATTTGATCATACTAATTCAGGAAATACCTGTGAAATAACAGTGCTTTTTTGCGGTTTATTTAAATTAGAATATTTTACTTTAATTTTAAGGTTTTTGTTTGGCAGCTATAGCTGCCAGTCATTTGGGCTTTTTTTTATTAATTTTTATTTTTATTTTTATTTATTTTTTTATTTACAATGAAGGTATGTGATCAGGATAATTCAGGAAATACCTCTAAAATAACAGTGTTTTTTTCAGTTTATTTAATTTAGGATGTTTTATTTTAATGTTACATGGTTTTTTGGGGGGCTGCCAGTCATTTGACCGTTTTATCATTTAACTGTTTTGTTACTGTTAAATTACAGATTATATTTGTAATTTTACATACATTTGTGTAATTTAAGAAAACAGAAAAAATACTGTATGAAAAATACAGTAAATTTTCAGTAGAAAATATGTGAATTACTGGAATTTGTCATTAATGTCACAATACCTAAAATAACAGTTGAATTTTTAATTTACATATATTATTTGTAATTTTACAGAGTTTTGAGTACAATTTAAAATGAAAGAAAATTATTGTCAAAAATCCCAAATATTTTCTGTAAAATTATGATTTTTTTTTTTTTTTTTTTTACTGTGCATATACAGGCTAAGACATTTCCTATAAGGACAGTTGAAGAATATTTTATTGTTGGTTTCCACTCCTGAAATGATCATTAAAATGGTAACACTTTACAATAAGGTTTCATTTGTTAACATTTGTTAACTACACTAGTTAACATGATCTAAGAATGAACAATACTTATACAGCATTTATTAATCTTTGCTAATGTTAATCTCAACATTTACTAACACATTTTTAAGATCAAAAGTTCTATCTGTTAACATTACTTAAATGAGAACTCCGGTCAATTTTAACATTGAGCTCATTTTTTTGTAAATTTGGAGTGCTGTCAATACAGAGAACAACGACAAAAACCTGTATTTACATCCTGTTTTCGGTCGAAGTCCGTAGTAATCGATTGTCGAGTTCACACGCATAGGTTTAGTTACCTATGATCACGCGTGTGAACTTGACAATCGATTACTATGGACTTCGACCGAAAACAGGATGTAAATACAGGTATGAGCGCTGGCTGAAATAACATAATTTTTATACATATCTTTCACATCTACTGCAGTCAGATTCACCCGTGATCACTCTGAAGGAATCACTCACATTAGCTGTGACCTTGTAATGACACATCAAGGATGTTAAGAGGCTAAAAGCAGGTTTAAAACTGGCCCCATTGAAGTCAACAGGGTGCAAATTTTAAAAAGAGGATAACATGGTGTAGGCAACACCGATTTTTGTCGTTGTTCACTGTATTGACAGCACTCCAAATTTACAAAAAAATGAGCTCAATGTTAAAATTGACCGGAGTTCTCCTTTAATGCACTGTGAACAAACATGAACATGAACATTTTTATTAACAAACAAATGTAATAAATGCTGTAATAGATATTGCTTGTTGTTATTTAATGTCATTTAATGCATTAAATAATGTTAACAAATGATACCTTATTGTAAAGTGTTAACATTAAAATATATGACCACAATATAGTTTGAGTAAAGGCAATTTTATAAATGAATGACTGCTGGAATTTATTCATGGTGAGTTTAAATTCTGTGTAGTTCCCCTCAGAAATCCTGCAGTACCTCAAACTTATGCCGGACACCACAGGATAAGCTTTCACATGCCAAGAAAACCTTCATTTCACTCCCCAGGGAGTATTGAGGCAGAGAAATAGAGAAACAGTGAAAGAAAAAAGAAGAAGAAGAAAATGTCTGCAGGCTATCCTGGGTAAATGGTTCTATTTTCCCTTCGGCAAAGGCCTCTATGACAATTGAGAACAGTGGCGTGAGTGCTGGCCTGTCTAATAGATCCCTATTGAGGGATTTGGGTTCCCCTTAGAGGAACCGTACACCAGGCAGACCTGCAGCACTCTGTTAAAGGTGTGACTGTAGGATATGACTGCTGATATGCAGTCTACAGTGATTTGCAAGGTTTTATTCATGTACTTGTTTGGGTGTTTAATTGTGGTCTGTGGAAGTAGTGTTGGCACTGGACTGTACAGGTTGGATATGATAGCTAGATGATGTGTTCATTGTGGCTACACACTCAGTAAAACAGTAAAATAAGTAGTTGTTATCAAACAGAAATTTCTACCTGATCTGACTTATTTTCATTAACGTAACTTGACAAAACAGTATACATGGTTGCTTTACAGTGTGAAATGTTGCTTTACAGTGTACACTGTCAACCCTCATGACATTGGGAATCTCAGGAACCTCACTCCAGTGTTTCAAGTCTTACCTCTCAGGTAGGTCCTGCAGGGTGTCTTGGAGAGGTGAGATGTCTAAGTCGCGAGATCTAGCAACTGGGGTGCCTCAGGGCTCAGTGCTTGGACCATTTCTCTTCTCCAACTACATGACATCACTAGGATCTGTCATTCAGAAACATACATTTTCCTATTACTGATATTCTGATGACACACAACTCTACTTCGCATTCCAGTCAGGTGATCCGACAGTCGCTGCTCACATCTCAGCCTGCCTGACAGACATTTCGGACTGGATGAAGAACCACCACCTTCAACTCAACCTTGCAAAGAACTGCTTGGGATTTCGGCTAACCCACCACTTCATCACAACTTCTCCATTCAGCTAGGATAGCCAGGAACCTCTGAGTTGTGATTGATGATCAGTTAAACTTCATAGACCACATTGCTAGAATGGCCCAGTCCTGCAGATTTGCCTTATACAACATTAGAAAGATCTGGCCCTTCCTATCGGAGCATGCCACACAACTCCTTGTCCAAGCTCTTATTTTATCCAGACTGGACTATTATAATGCTCTCTTGGCAGGCCTTCCAGCATGTACTGTCAAACCTCTGCAACTGATCTAGATTGCAGCAGCAAGAGTGGTTTTTAATGAGCCGAAGAGAGCACACGTAACACCTCTCTCATCTACCCCACCCAGAGAAAAAGCATTGCCACTCCAGATTTATCCCAGTATAAAATATAAATGTAAAAAGTTTTTTCTGTATCGCATTTTAGCAGCTGTGCTTTATTGTGATGACATAAATAAGACATACCACAAAAAATAACAAGAAAACATGTCTGCTACATGACTGCTTACACTGTGTGGTCTTCATTAAAAGATATGACTCCTATGAACCGATTCTTTTTGGTGAGTCAAAACCACACAGCACAACCAGTATAGCCCAGTATAGCCTTCATTTTCAACTTGGATATATTTTACATCCTACAAAATAAAATGAAACACATAAAGAACATTTAATGGAAACTGATGGCAAAGTAAGGTAAGAATCGAATCTTTAACTTTGGCTTGACAAGGTCTTTAAATAGTTTGAAGGTCTCGATAGATACAGAAACAGATAGTTCTGGGTTGCTGCTCAAGTTTTGCTTGGTGGTTGCTAGAGTGTTCTGGGTGACCAACCTTAATGACCACATAGATATTCCCACCTGAAGTCTTAATGTGCCCCTATTATGTTTTTTTTTTGTTTTTTTCTCGAATATTCCCTTTCATGCAGCGTGTAATATAGCTGTTTGTGAATGTAAATGTTCTGCAAAGTTGTAAAGTCGAAAGTGCGTATATGGTGCTTCATGCACGTGAAGTTAGCTGAGGCGCATAATGAAGGACTGTAAAGTAGAACACATCGCAAGTTCTAAGCTGCTGTTCACAAAGAATGTGTTTGTGGCAGTGGAATGGAAAATAACACAAGGTTATGAGACGCAAGTTGAACTACTTTTAACTTGAGGGCACATTAGAATGCCGGTTCAACAGCCAAACAAGTCCGTCAAGCATGTATTATAGATGATATAGTTTAGATTAGGTATAGATGATTGAAAGCTTGTTTGCATATGTTGCCACCCCTCACAGTCCTCATGCCTCCCCCTTGCCTCTAAATTATTTTCTAGATCCGCCCCTGCCTCTCTTCATCAATTTGCACTGGTTGCCAATAGTCGCTCGCATCAAATTCAAGGCACTGAAGTTAGCCTACAGAAAGACCACTTGCTCTGCACCCCCATACCTAAACTCACTACTTCAGATTGCTTCAGCTTGCGTTTGGCATGTGAATGGCGCCTTGTGGTGCCATCCCAAAGAAGCAAAACAACACTTTCATAAAGCTTTACCTGTGGCCCGTTTCAATAAGGAGGTTCAACCAACTCTGAGTTCAAACGTGAACTCTGTGTTGATATACCTTACGATGGGAAACGTTTTTGGTTTAAGAACAGCCAATTTAAGTTAGTTCAATTAACTCTGAGTAGTCTCACTCTGAGTTAAGCGTGTGTGCCACAGCTATAAAAAGCCATGATCAATGGAGCTCAGATATTTCAAATCACCATGGCAACAGCACCCCAAAACAAAGAGGTCTGCATACTTTCCCGCAGTAGAACCTACTCAATACACCAGAAATTATGATAAGTAGTATTATAAGGTGTACTAAACCAAATGCTCATCTTCACAGTAGGATGAACTCTAAAAAAAAAAGTTGTGTTGTTTCACCCCAAATTTGGGTAAAATATGTAAAAACCCAACCGTTGGGTTAAAAAAAATAATTACAATATTTTACCCAATAGTTGGGTTGTCCAACCCAGGATTTTTTAGAGTGTGGGGCTGATGAAACAGTTTCTGCTGCAACAGAGAGGCCTACAAAGGTAATGTTAATACGATGGGCATTATCTTGCACCCAGCACAATTGACTTTGTACACTGACGCATGTATCATTTCTATTTTGCACCCGACGCACAACGTACCTTTCCCTCCACAGACGCACGTCGGTAAATTAGGGAATGAACTTGTGCTTCCGGGAGCGGTTCAGCGAAAAGAGTAGGCGTGTTCCGGCGCAAACGTTCCCTGGTGCTATTTTGCAGTTTCAGAAAACAATTCCGCCACAGATGAGGAAAAACCTAGTCTAAAGTCAGTGGCGTGTTATTCAGATGCTATTTTATGGGCGCATGCTTGGCCATAATTTAGCGTGTCACAACGCACATACTCTTTGCTTCTCTCATCTACACAGACGCAGCCGTTCCCATTTTTGCAAACCATACATAATTACAAGGAAAAATATTACCACACGAGGGAAATCATTGTGGTGTCCATGAAGATGTGAAAAAATAGGCATAAATCTAGCTTACACATTTACCCAAATTATTTAGGCTAATTGTTGTAATGACGGATCAAACCTGTTTCAGCAATAGTGGCAAGACACATGGGTATATAAGGACACCTGACAAAGTGTCTTTTACGGCCCTGACGAGAACGTCGGTCTCCTCTGCAGTGAACCGCTCCTGGTGTGCGCCTGGCAAATTCACTATTATAATAGCAATCCGCCATGGAGCAAGCGCCCCTGCTTTTAAAGGGAATGTGAGATGACGCTCTGATTGATTTATTGCACGTTATGCCCAAACCACTCCTATAAGTAATGTAGCTACTTCAGACCAACCCATTTTAGATTTGCCTCGGGTGCAAGAGTCATTTATCCCACCGGTATGATAGCAACAGCGCCCGAGATCCGCCCACAAAGTTACTCGTGTTTTGCGTTTGATACTTGCATTTGAGATTGTTAAAATAGGGCCAGATAGGAGGCTTAGAAAGTGGACGAGGAGGCGGCGAAGGGTTGGTGATTGGAGGACGACGAAACCCCGGTGGCGATGATGGTAATTTCCTAATTAAGCCGATCCAGAACCCAGCAATGACGACAGCCCACGGCAGAGTCAACGGAGGGAGGAGCCAAGATGTTGCTGTGACTGCCGACATCCTGGTGATGATCAATGGAGCGATCGATCTCAGGGCACAGACCGATGGCTGATGGTACTGAGCGACAACGCTGGCCCTGGTGACCTAGGCATAGCCGCCGCAACAAGTGTCTGAGGCAGAGCCAGAGTGTCCGAGGAATGAGGCGGAGCTGATGGAGAACAGAGGTGGAGCAGGAGGGAAGGAGCAACCACCAGGAGCAACTACCAGCTCAGTGGAGAGACTGAGAGCAGCGGTAGGTTGTAAGTCCGTGGCGGAAGTAGGGTGACAACTGATCAAGAGGGAGGCGGTGGGACGAGGGAACCCAGTCAAGCCGCAAGGTTGAGGGTCCCTGGTGAAGTTGAGGGTGGGAGGAGCCAAGGCGAAGCCGACGGGCCGAGGTGGAGCGAAGGGATCAGAGGAACACAAAGACAAAGAGACACGTGATAAATGTAAACAAGCAAGATTTAATGAACTGAACTAAACCTGAACATAATGGTGACAGGATTAGTATTAAAATACTAAAAAATATACAAAAAACTAGGCTATATACTATATGATAAAATTAGCATAATCTAATTGTATTGTGTAATTTATAACATAATTGCATATATATATATATATATATACATATATATATATATATATATACATATATATATATATATATATATATATACATATATATATATATATATATATATATATATATATATATATATATATATGTATATATATGAGGCTATTATAGGCTATATATATATATATATATATATATATATATATATATATATATATATATATATATTTTACATTGTCTAAATATTTTTTTTTCTTTTATCAAGGAAATAAAAACTCAGCCGTAATAATTTGCATTAATGAGAAATATTTGTATTATTATTAATGTATTACTTTAATATATAATATTTATAAAGTATAGTAAATGTTTAATATTTAGAGTCTTTATCTGCCAATGTCATAGTACAGTGTAGCTCCTTACACTTTAGATTTGTAGAGATATTTATACATTTATTAATTAATGTATTTATTCATTTATTGGTGATACACAAGTTGCCCCATCAGGACACAATTTTTTAAAATCCCATGAAGGAAGCTTGTGTACTATTGAAAACCTTTCAGCTTTTATAGAGCTAATCTGACAGGAAAATCTTTGAGAGGCTTCACAGACTAACTGCCCAGAGATTTCAACTGTCTGCTCTGGATGCCGGAATCGCTGTGCCCCGGATTCCTATTAGTCAAAAGACCCCGAGCCTGTCCTCTTCAAACACATACATAAACCTACACACACGTGCACACACACACACACACACACACACACACACACACACACACACACACACACACACACACACACACACACACACACACACACACACACACACACACACACACACACACACACACACACACACACACACATGCACTAACACACTTACCTCCACATGCAGCACTGGCCAGGAGTGAGATGCCTGTCAACCTTGAGCATCTCTGACTGTCAAACTGAGCCTGTTATTTAGCACCCTCCTCTTGAAACACACACACGCACACACTCATCCTTCAAGTCTTCACTCTATTTTATATTGTTTTTCAGATGTTGTCAAAAGTGCTCAAAATGACTGACAATACATTTGGTGTTGTGTAATGAGACTAAATACATGGATATTAATTTAAGATGCTTTTGCCATTTCAGTGCTGGTTTGCTTTTGACATCAGAGCTTTTTGTGTCTAATCTGATGGACTGGCAGAAATGTAAAAGTCATTACTTACATTGTAGCATTGTTTCCGAGTATGCCACGCTTGTCAGCCACTGTGAAGTATGATTTCACAGTGTGATCTGAGAACAGGTGTTCAGGAACGCTAAAGTCTATCTGAGCATGTGTTGAACAAAGGGCATGGATCCAACATTAATTCAACAGGATCATCTGACATAAAACTACAACTAAGAAAACTTGGGCTCATAAAAATAAAAATAATAAGAGATGACCTTTTCCATGAATTGTAATTTCATTGCATCAAAAAAAAAAAAAAAAAAAAAAAAAAAACAGACTATCTTAGTCTATAAGCTATTCCTCTTCACACACACACACAGACATTTATTTATTTTAAAATACTACCCAAAAATGTAATCTAAAATTTGCATTTTATTTTACTTGCAATTGCAAATATATGTGATTGCTCTCTACATTTTTATTTTAGTTGTATAAAAAATAGGTTTGTGAAAACAGTCCAAACAGTTCCAAAAAACTAATTCGATTTTGTTGGAAAAATGTAATTCAATTTCGTGGAAAACCTTTCCTTAATTTAATTAAGTTCGTTCAACAGATAATTTTTTTGAGTGTAACCCTAACATTATATAAAGTACAATGTTAATAAATAAATATTACATAGCACTTAAATGTATAATTACATTGTAACAAAGTGACCTTAAAATAAACTGAATCCCACATTTCTTTTGAGGCTGAACTTGGGGTGTTATTACAATGTTATTACAAACTTAGACTTTTAAAATCACAGTTGAGCTAGCTGCAAACCTGTTAATTTGTTCTCACATGCCAGTCCATAATTCAAAGTGAGCGCTTCAATAGCACACTTATCTTAAAGATTCATTCAGTCGCCACGCTGTCTGAAAGATGAGACTCTATCAGAGTGGCTGCATAGGCTCGTTGACTACCTTTGCTGAGACTTGTAAACTCTTGCCATACTGTATGCATGAATCTTTTTTTTTTTTTTTTTTTTTTCTTCGTCTGTTGCCTTTCCCACAGGGAACCAGACCAAATCCTGCCATTAGTTGCTCCCAAGTTTGGTATTGACTTTTGGAATAACAGCTTTGCAGCCATGGCGTGATTTATGATGATGCACATTATTGATCACTTAAGGAGATATTAAGGTATTCAGAAATAAACGTGATGGTCTCATCATGGACGGCATGAGAGGCGCCAGGCCAGAGGAAAGTCTTTCAGCATTAATTAGCACGTCTGCGGATTGCTTTTTCCTTTTTGACTGTCTCAGTTCTTTTAGTGAGATGTGTGTGGGATGTGGCCTCAAATAAACATGCTGACCATTAGTAGTTTTCTCAATAGAAAAAGTCTGATTGCATTTAGTTATGAACATTTAGCCTCATAACTGCCGGGCAGAAAGGTTCAGTTGGTTCAGTCAGGCTTCAAGATCCAACAATGTAAACATTGCTTTAAAAAGATTTGTAAAATGGCATAAAGCAGAGGCCCAAGGCATGATTAATAAACTTACAAACTGACATTGTTATATTGTTTTAACTGCATTATGCAATCCTCAGAGTTCCAGAGGGCCACTGGGAACCGGTCAGACCAGGTACATTACTGCTGCTTTTGCAGAAAACTCCATTGAGAAGTTGTTAATTTTTTAGCCTAGAGTTTACAGGCTGAGAGACATGAGGAAGACATCGGTCTCGACAGTCTGGAACCGCCTTCATTTGAGCTGAAGTGGAAATTACTGACTCAATCAATAAACAAAGCCAAAGTGTTGAAATATTTATCTGCATGCTAATCCATCTCGGTCTATTATCTAAACATCACTCATCCAAGTTTGGAGTAATTCTGAAAGCCATTTATGGATGTTAGTACACCTCCTGATGGACGCTGGGCCACGCGGCCCTCAGCGTAGAGCCATTAGTCCCTGCTGGTGTCAATAAGAGAGATGGAAGATATGGGGGTGTCTCCCACCCTGAGTCAGCAGGATAATATGATAGGAAAGTTATAAATGGTTCGTCAGTGCTGCAGATTTTGAAACATATATACTGTAACATGGTAACATACTACCTTTAAATTGGTAGTTGGTTCAATTATGAATAATTTATTGACTTATTAAATGTTTTGGCCATTTAAATGCTTAATAGTGTGATAATGAAGAAATTATTGAATAAATAAAATATTGTACATTTTGAATTATTATTATTTTTATTTTTTTTAGAAATTAATATTATTTAAAAACAAATATTTTAAAATTATATTTACATAAACAACAATTCATTAATGCATGTGAATAAATCATTTATATAATTAATATTAATATAAATGTATTATAATGAAACCTGTTAATTTCTGTTGAATTGCTCCATCATAACCCCTAAGTGATGTGAATCTAATTATCTCCATTATCAATCCTTTGATTAATAAAATGTATTATCTAATTTCAGAAATACAGTAAGTAGTACAAACAGAGAAAATGAGGCAATCAAATTAAATTTTGAGGTGGAACTGTATATTGTGTTTATAAAATCATAAGGCCATAATCATTATAATTAGAAGATGCAGATTGGCAAATATACATTATTATTATTATTATTATAATTATTATTATAATTATTATTATTATTATCATAATAATAATTAGTTGAGAAGCTGAATGGGACTACATCAGATTTTTGTTGAAATTTTAAGAAAACAATGTCATTCTAATTTGTTGTTTGAAGTGTTTATCCACAATTTGTACTCAAACAAATGTATTTTAATTTTATTTAAAAATAAATAAATGATACATTTTAAAATTAATTATTGAATCAAAACTGTGAAAACCATACTAACCCAGAAGCTACTATGGATAATTTGCATGGTTTCAAGAAATATTGGTATGGATTATTTAGTCTCTTAATTGTGGTTGAAACATGTCCCTGCCATCCATACCTAAATCCATTTCCACTGTCAAGAATGTAACCACATATTCAAGATTAGGGGAACCATATTTAGAAAAGTTAAACAATAAGTCATAGCAAGATAGTGATAGATATGAATAATTATTAGGGGAGATGTGTCCATAAATATTTATGTTGGTTATGTCCTTAATAAAAAAATAAATAAAAAAAGTAGGGCTTTACTCTTTCCTCTTCAACTGGAAACTGCGAGAGTGTGTACAGCATGAGTTTTCTGGTCTCTGTTGTTGTGTGTCTTGTTTTAGCTGAGCAGTCTAGCCTAATATTATTGAAGACTGTGTATTGAGTGACTGTTTGCATGATATATTAAATCTGAACTCAGTCTGAGAGTTAAGCTTTCTGTCTAGGGTTCATTCCCCAGCCCCGTAAGCAGATTTAAAGCTGACGGCAATGATGAGGTCTAAATACCTTGTGAAACAGTCTTCTTATGTAGGTTTATACCCATAAGACCTTTGTAATAAGCTTCTGATGAAGGTTTAACTAATCCCATTCCATTTAATACAGATATTTCCCTGGACCCCAAGGGACATCTGGTAAACAGGTTGAGGCTATTGTGTTTACTTTGCTTATCCAAGCAGTAATCAGCATTCATGGTGTCTTTGTTGGTTTGCTTAGCTATACCTTTAGAACGCTGTACTCAAAAGGTTAATGCTGCAGCATTTCACAGTTTATGACACTTAATAAAGATCCGTTCTATTCATACTCATGAGTAAATGGTGTCAGCAATTCCTAATTATGAGAGGTTAATGAGGTCGGCCCATTTTGTGAGGAACTGATGAAACAGTCTTTTATTTAGAAGATGGATTATTCTTCGTATAGCAGAGAGAATCAGATGTCTCCAAAGGCATTAAAGTTGGCGGATCCAAACAAATTAACTAAATAGTTATACATTTTTTGTGTATAGTTTTTCAGGATTTCAAAAATCTGCATCTTATTTACTAACCACTCACAATCCAATTTAACTGGGGTCTAAATTCACAGCAGGTATTGTTACTCTTCGCAAACACAACTCCTTTCTATGGAAATTAGGCTCATTATAGATTATGCGTCATTCACAAAACTCAGCAGTATTTGCCTGGTGCAATTAACTTTGCACTTTTACTGCCTAAGATGAGCAAGGTAATTAAATAAAGGTAATTTCA
This sequence comes from Scardinius erythrophthalmus, assembly GCF_964197995.2. NCBI lineage: Eukaryota > Metazoa > Chordata > Actinopteri > Cypriniformes > Leuciscidae > Scardinius > Scardinius erythrophthalmus. The sequence continues at coordinate 9,032,091 of NC_138245.1, read as the reverse complement.
TTCAAAAAATATATATATATTATTGTGTACATTTATGATCATGTCTGGAAAGAGCGTTATAACCAGGCATGTATCCAGATGCATTGGGAATTGCATAGAGCAAATCATCTGCTGTAAATTCCATCTGGAGCTGCCAGGATATGTTGATTGCACCATAAAAACGGAGGCAAAACATACTATAATGAAATATGAGCTACATCTTGCTTGAAAAAAGTATTGTGACAAAATATATGAACACTTCTGAATGACCACCAACACTAAACTTGATTTCTTTGCTTTCAATTAATATAATTATCTAAAAGTAGCCTACTAAATTAAATTGTGTCAAATGTGAACCAATCGAGTACTCAGAAATATGTTTTGCTGTTGACATTACTAAAACAGTAGTTCCCAGCATGCTTTGATTGGGATTTAACTGGGATATGTTGGAATTATAAACGTAGGATTATGAATTATACATCATACATAGAAAACATGCCGTAATGTACCCTGAGTGTAAACCTTAGCCGCATTCATCGTGAAGCGTGCAAGCGATTTGCAAAGATTAATATAAAGATTAATATAAAGCTTAAGTAATAAAACGTTACACTCACTTCAGTTCTTCTGGAGGTTCAGCAGGAACACGAAGTTGGTACCGATCCTTTTTTCAGGAGGAGCTTTTAGCAAAACCAGCTTTATACTGACCCTCGTTTGTAAAGCAGTCTGGTGTGAAATGATTCGTGCAAACATGAAAGCATTGACGTTGATCGTGGGGAATATTCCCTTCGAAAACAAACTCAGCCACTGCGTCTTCAGCGGTTCGGATTTAGGAACATCAAAATGATGCTGTGTTCCTTATAACACCCAAGAACAGAACACCACAATCGCTGACGATTAGAAGTCATTCTGCTCAGTGCTCCTCCAGCTATCAACAATGACGCGCCGGTCCGCGCGGGCTATGATTGACAGCTCGCTCACGAGCGAGGGCGGGGCTGTGTTGAAACGCTACTGTCAATCAAGAATCGTGGGTGGGGCGTCGATTTTGTGACGTCACAAAATCGAACAGCTTGATTTGAGATGGGAGGAAACATAAAAGAAGATTTAAAAAAAAAAACACTGGATGGATTTTTATCATTTTATGATGGTTGTGTGCAGGCACTGCCAACACACATTTCAGTACAATCAACTTGTAAAAGTGCATGTACCATTATATGACCCCTTTAATGTTGCTTCTCTTAAGAAGCACACAATACTTCAAATTTAGAATGCTAATATGTGTAATAAAATGCGCTTGCTAACAGTTTACTAAGTAGCTAGTACACTATTCTAGTTCAGTAATGAGACAATATATGAAATGTATTCTTTATTTTAAATTTACTATTTATAGAGAACTATCTAAAATCACTTTCAGACTATTTAATCGGCTCTCTTAAAATAACTTGCAAATAAGAATGAAGAAACGTGCAGCCAGCTTGAAGCAGCAGGTGTTGTTACAATATATATCAACGGGAATTAACAGGGTCATGCTAACTAACAAAACATTACACTTGGGGTGTAAGAAAACAGTTCATTCAGACAACCTAACAACTAGTTGTGTCAAGTAGCTGTTTTGCATATCCCTACAGTAATAAACCTTAAAGTTAAACCTTAAATTTTCTCAGCACTTTCCAAAGCAAGAGCTATGATTTCAAAACATTTACAGCTAGTGACCAAACAATTCAAGTTCACTCTCCACAAATCCAGAAGTGTTGGTCTTGTAATTAATCACAGTCAGCTGAGCCGGTGACCTCCCTTTGTCTTCCTCCGGCTCCCTGCATCTCCCTGTAACCCAATAGAGACAGAAATAAGATCAACTCCACTCTCCACTTGACTCAGTTCATCCCAGTCCTGACATCAAAATGCATCGATTGAACAGCCTGCTCTAGTGAAGGTGAAGTGATCAGCACAACCATCGATTTCTCACATCACTACTGAGCTGAAAGCAAACACTAGTCACTGTCAGAGACTGCTCCCTCTGAGGGGGTGAAGACAAACCTTTTAAACGTGCAAAACCGCTAAATATCTCTTCTGGATGCATGACATGATTGTTACTATGAAATGTATTTCAAAAGTAACATTAAAAATATGGACATTTTACCCAAGTGTAACAGATTGGATCAAGGGCGTAACTTTGGGTCTACCATTGGGGGGGGTTAAACTCGCTGCATATTTATTAATTTATTTATTGAATAATTTTCTTGTGTAAAAGGTAATTTGCCGTTCCTGTTTTAGAAATACATTGTGATACTTTTACTGATTTAGGCTACTTAACGTAAATGCAGTTGTTCACTTGACTATTTATGCCATAATGACACAGTGTTTAAGCACTAGCCAGCAGTGGCAGCTTCCAATTAATTGATTTTTTGTGTGTTCAATATCTTATAAAAAAAAAACTAAAAAAAAAAAAAAACTTAAAGATTAATCAATTGCATCACTGTATTGGCACCTACATGCAGCAAATGTATTATGCACAATTCAACTCTCAATATTACAATATAGGGTGGCACACTGGAGTGCAGCTTGCACCTTTATTCTGAACAGATTTCACATATTGGTGGGCATCACCAAAACTCACCATCCACTAACAAAATCTTTAAGTTTATCTGTTAAAATGTATTTTATTAACATCACATTTTAAAAACTTAACATCAAATAACAGCATTAAAAACTTTCAAAGAGAGAAAATGAAAGTGCAATTATATTATCACTTTGCATGAAATAAGACTCAAAAGTAGATAAAAAAAAATTGTGTTTGCATTTAGCCTCTGATAACATCAAATTCAGAAACTGGGAAAGTGTGGACTAGTTGTGCTTTGATTCATTTTGTCACTTTGCAAACTGCAAAAAGAACAAAAAAATTATAAAAAAATAAAAATAATGATAATAATCTCAAATTGAGCCGGAGGTGGTAAATTCCTAATAATTTACGTATTTTTGTTTTTAGGTATTTTAAGATAACTTACCTAAAATACGTTGCGCATACAACTAACGCGATCGTTATAAAGGTGTTTAAACAACAAAACACATCCACTTGCACATATTTGACAATCGGAATATCAGATATATCCTGCTATAGCTAACAAATTTGTGAAATTTTGAATAAAAAGAAATAAAAGCAGATCATCAGTCATTCATTCAGCGCTATTGTGGCTGCGGTGTGGACAAGCAATGAATGACGCGTCTCCATGGGAACCATAAAGTGATAGCCTAGCTACTACTTTTAAACTTACGTGTAAAAAGGTTCAGCAAGGCTTACATTTAAATGTGTCTTTGTTTTGTTTTGAGTGTATGGTCAATAAATAAAGGAATTAAAAAGATGGGCACAAAACCTGTTTGTCGCGCCCCATTTGTCATGTCTCTATTCCCCCCCAGCAGTGGGCCGCGCACGCGCCCGCGCCTCACACTTTGAGAAACGCACCTCCGTTTGGTCAGGATTTTTCCTCTTTTTGGCTGGTGTCGACCATAGACTGTAAAAAATGGTGTCGACCAACAATGAAAAATCGTTGTCTGGCTGCCTTTCAGTGTCCTTTTTCATCTTTCCATCCGTTAGCATGCACCGTCAGCTTTCTCCAACCATTCATCCCAGCGACTGCGCAATATAGTGAACAAACTTGGTAGAGAAAGCGGGTTGGGTAATACCAAGTAGTCGGCGGTGCGGTGGGCGGGAAGTACATTACAGATTATTTAAAATATGATACTATCTTTCTTGCTGGCAAATGAAATAAAGAAAACGAACAAAAGTATTCATTCGGAATATTTCATATTTATTTTAATATGGGGGGGGGGGGGGTTATATTAGCTGGATCAGATTTTTGGGGGGGTCATAACCCCCGTAACCCCCGTGCAAATTACGCGCATGGATTGGATTAATCCCATGGTCGTTATTTCATAACCGATGTATGAAGTACTGTTTTAATTTTGCATGTTTTTATTTGTACTCCCAACACAAATGACAACTGTTGCATATATCATAAAACAGACACTGCAGACCCTTACACCTTTAAAAATGTATCATTTGTGGACATTATTAATATTTTTAGACAGTATACTATACAGAACATTAAACAAAAAAGCCTTAATGCCAGTGAGATCGAAACTGACAAATGGTATCATCACTTACACTGTTACACAACGGAAGAGAACAGACAAGTTATTGTATAAACAAAGTGTATTAATAGGATAAAGGGAACAAACACTAGTTGATGGAAGGGTGAATGTGAAGTTCAAGCAGTTGCACTGTGACTCAGCTGGGTGGAATAAGATCACATCATGGTTGAAGGATGGTACAGGCTGTACACACACAATGGCTTGGGATCAGACGACAGAAGACTGAAGACAGAAGACGGGCATCCGAAGACGGGAAGTCTCAGGCTGCTAACGGGAGTTGCTGCAAGAGATGAGTCTGTACGTGGTTAGATGAGACCAGACAATGGTGAGCAGGTTGTGTGTGGTATATATAGTGCAGGTTGATGAGGAGGTGCAGGTGCGTAGAATCAGTAGTCCGGGGAGAGTGAACGAGTGGGCGGAGCGTGCTGATCTGGTGACGATGGGCTGATAGATGGTTGTGTCACCGTGACATACACACCCTCCTGTTTTTTTTTTTTGTTTTGTTTTTTTAAACATGACTTTATTCATGGAACACCAAGGGAGTTATTTCTAGCAGAATATCTTAACTTCTCATTTCCATACATCTCAAATGAGTTTGTGATACATATGAATCAATATTTTCTTTAAAACAAAAAAAAGTCCATATAATGACTTCAGAAAACGTACTCGGTTACTAACGTAACCTCGGTTCTCTCTAGAAGAGGGAACGAGTACTGCGTTTTATCAAAACGCTACGGGAAAAGTCTCTTTTCACGAAACACTGAAGCAAAAATTATCCTTTAATTTTCATATATGTAAAACGCGTTGCGGCAGCAGCAGACAGCTATGGCGAGACGGCTTGCTCGCTCATTGGCTGCTCTGCGGCAACTGCTTAAGCCTATCGAGCAAGGCCTGAGATGACATCAGGCCAATGAGGGCGCTTCGCGCCCTCCTCGCCACTTCCCGCCGAAACGGGCGTGGCTTACCTCTATAAAAGGAGCTCGAGAAGGCTGACTCACTTGATTTTGATCGCCGAAGCGAACCAGAGTGAACCGTACGCACGGCAGAGAACGCAGTACTCGTTCCCTCTTCTAGAGAGAACCGAGGTTACGTTAGTAACCGAGTACGTTCTCTTACGAGAGTCCTCTCGTACTGCGTTTTATCAAAACGCTACGGGAACCCCTTGCAAAACGCCGTGCGTGCTGGGATAAAAACACTGATCACCGGAAGCTATTTCAGGCATACAGTGCATAATCACCAGATTGACTCACACAGAGTCAGGGAATAAGGGCGGGAGCCTTGATTCCCTAAATTGTAGCGTCGTAGAATAGACATGTCCACAGACGCAAGTATAACATCACATAGACAGGGTAGGGAGCCTGAACTAATGTGGAAATGTGGGTCTTACACAGTTCTGCCCAAGATAGTCGGTAGCGCATAGCGCGTGAGTTTCAGCGGTCTGACTAGACGGCTGAACGGATTACACCGACAAAAGCTTAGCCTGCAAGGCGGGAACCTCTAGGTTATAAAACCTGATAAATGTAGACGGCGAGGCCCAGCCTGCCGCCGTACATATATCCTGTAGGGAAATCCCGCTGGACCAAGCCCACGAAGAAGCCACGCTTCTCGTGGAGTGCGCTCTGACTCCCAACGGGCATGGAATGCCCTTGGCAGTATAAGCCAGCGCTATGGCGTCAACTATCCATCTGGATAGACTTTGTTTCGAAACAGCCATTCCTTTGGAACGTCCACTGAACGAGACAAAGAGCTGCTCTGTCTGTCTGAAGACAGCAGAGCGGGACATATAAGCTCTTAAAGCCCTAACAGGGCAAAGAAAACTCGAGTCCCCTTCCTCACTTGATGCCGGCAGGGCAGCCAGGGAAATGACCTGAGCCCGAAAAGGCGTGTTGAGGGATTTCGGCACATAGCCGTGCTTAGGTTTGAGTATGACTTTAGAGTCATTAGGACCAAACTCCAAGCACGCCGGGCTCACAGAGAGCGCGTGCAGGTCGCCTATGCGCTTCACTGAAGCGAGAGCCATCAAAAACACTGTTTTGAAAGACAAATGTTTGAGGCTAATAGACTGGATAGGCTCGAAAGGGGCATCTTTCATGGCCGCTAGGACCGTAGAAAGGTCCCACAAAGGAACTGAAGGAGGTCTAGGCGGATTCAGTCTCCTAGCTCCCCTGAGGAAGCGGATGACTAAATCATTCCTTCCCAGCGACTGACCCAGCGTTGAACCAAAGAACGCTGAAATAGCCGCCACATACACTTTGAGCGTGGAAGGGGATCTGCCCTTATCCAACAGCTCTTGTAGGAAGGAGAGAACCTCCGTTACCTCACACTCGAGGGGTGAAATGCTCCGAGCTGTACACCAGCCGGAGAAAACCGACCACTTCGAAGCATAAAGCCGCCGTGTCGACGGCGCTCTAGCCTGAGTGATGGTATTCACGACTCCCTCTGTGAGACCAACGGGTATCCGTTGAGCACCCACACATGAAGGGACCACAGTTCCGGGTGTGGGTGCCAAATCGAGCCCCCGGCCTGCGAGAGGAGATCTCTCCTCAACGGCAGTGGCCATGGATCGATATCTGTCAACTGCATAAGAACTGGGAACCATATCTGGTTCTCCCAGAACGGAGCTACAAGCAGGACTGGGCATTTCGTTTCCCTGACCCGTTCCAGCACCTGTGGCAGGAGGGAGACGGGGGGAAAAGCGTATAACGGGCAGCGCGGCCACCTTCGGGACAGCGCGCTGTCGGTTTTTGAAAAGAATGCGGGGCAGTGCGCGTTTTCGCGGGATGCGAAAAGGTCCACCTCCGCTCTGCCGAATCTCTCCCACAACAGCCGGACTGTTTGTGGGTGTAGAGACCATTCGCCCGGGGGAACATTGTTCCTGGACAGTCTGTCTGGGCCCACATTCTGAAGCCCAGGTACATGCACTGCTCTCAGCGAGCGTAAGTTGTGCTGAGCCCATAATAGGAGGCGTTTCGCCAGCCTGTACAGGGATATGGATTTCAGACCGCCCTGGCGATTTATGTAGGACACCACAGCCATGTTGTCCGAGCGGACTATGACGTGTTCGTCCTTGATGCGGGGACAAAAACGCGTCATCGCGTTGTGCACTGCCAGCATTTCTAGGCAGTTTATGTGTTGGAGCTTTTCTCGTTCCGACCACAGGCCGAAGAACGGTCTGCCCTCGAGCAGAGCTCCCCATCCCGAGGTGGATGCGTCTGTAGACACCATCCTCACTCTCGAGGAAGTCCCCAGGCTTACACCTGATTGGTACCAGTCGTCCGCCGTCCAAGGCGTCAGGGCTGAAACACAGCTGTGATCGACCTTGAGGCGTAATCGACCGGTCGCCCACGCTCTGCGCGGTACCCGCGCTTTCAACCAGAACTGCAGCGGGCGCATGCGGAGCAGGCCCAGCCGGAGAACTGACGATGCTGAGGCCATGAGACCCAGCATCTTTTGAAACTTCCTGAGCGGGGTGACAGCGCCGCGGCGAAAAGACCTCGCCGCGCGCTGAATGGCCAGCGCGCGCTGTGGTGACAGCCGCGCTGTCATAGACTGTGAGTCCAGAACGACACCCAGAAACGAAATCGTTTGACTGGGGTTCAATGAACTCTTCGTCCAGTTGACTGTGATACCAAGATTCTCGAGGTGATCGAGTAAAATGGTTCTGTGCTCCACGAGCTGTGATCGTGATTGAGCTAGGATCAGCCAGTCGTCCAAATAGTTCAGCACTCGCATGCCTCTGAGTCTGAGAGGAGCGAGCGCTGCGTCCATGCATTTCGTAAATGTACGAGGTGCTAGGGACAAGCCGAATGGCAGGACTGTATACTGGTATGTCTGACCCTCGAAGGCGAATCTCAAGTATCGCCTGTGGTGTGACGCTATCTGTATTTGAAAATACGCGTCCTTCAGATCTATCGACATGAACCAGTCTTCTCGGCGAACGTGCGCGAGAATTTTGCTGGTTGTGAGCATTTTGAAACTGCGTTTCACTAATACTCTGTTCAGCCGTCTTAGATCCAGTATGGGTCTGATACCGCCGTCCTTTTTGGGGACTAGAAAGTATCTGCTGTATAGTCCCCCTTCGCTTAGAGCTGGGGAAACGCGCTCTATCGCCCCTTTGCTTATCAGTTTTGATATTTCGGCTCGAAGTAGGTGAGCTACTTCCAACGAAAACGTAGTTTCGACGCGCGCTGTGAAGCGGGGAGGGCGTCGGCAAAACTGTAGCGAGAAGCCTCTCTTTATAATGCCTAGCACCCAGTCCGAAACCCCTGGGAGCGCTGCCCATGCATCTGCATGGCTGGCTAGGGGCTGGATACGGAGCGCGCTCTGATCGCCGTGCGACAGAGGCGCTTCGGGGGATACAAACATAGGCGTTATGCCTGTGGCATTTGAGGCGGGGCGCGCGCTTAATACAGCGGGCGAGACGCTCATCCTCGACCTCGCTACAGTGCTTAGCTGAGTGAGGGAGGACTGAGAAAGTCTCATAGGACCCATGTGAGCGAGTAGATGTGGGCTGGGAGCGGGCACATTTACTGCTTTGGGCGCGGCGTCTGCCTGAGCAGAGCGCGCGCTCACAGTTCTCGTTTTTACAGAGAGCCTGTGATGTGTTAGACATAGTGTTCGTGGGCACTGGGAAGTGGGCACTCTCACTATGCTGGAAGCGCAATCGACCTGAGTCGATTTTATGTGCGCGGGCCCTAAGTGTAGGGCTGTGCTTACGTGCAGTGATGGGCACTGAGGAGTGGGCATCGAGACTACATTTATAGCACCATCGGCCGTGGCCGGGACACCAGAAAATACACTCTTTCTGAGATTTATCTGGGTAGCCGTGAAAACGGCTTTTGTGTGCAGGCAAGCGGGCAGCAGTGCGGGCTTGCTCTCTGCAGAAAACACTGGAACAGTCGCAAATCTTGGGACTGAAACAGTGGGGCGCTTGGGTGAGAGGCCGGCCGCAACGGGACTCACACACCTGCGCTTTCCTAGGCTTGCTAGGACTTCTTCGGCACTTCAGGCTTTACCACGATCTTCGATCGCGGCCCGCGCGAGGAGGGGCGCCGGGCGCTGGACCGAGAGCGGGGCCTCGAGCTGCGCTGCTGTGGCTGCTGCGATGAGGCGGCCGAAGGCGGGGGCTGAGGCTGAGAGCTCCGCGGGGTCCGTTTGCCACGACCCGCTGCAGAACCGGAGCGCTTCGGCAGGAAGTGCTTGAAGGCTTGAGACGCTTTTTGGGCCTCGGTAAATCTCTCCACGAACTCGGAGAGAGAAGAACCAAAAAGGCCGGTGGAAGACAGCGGGGCATCGAGAAACGCAGTGCGCTCGGAATCGGCCATCTCCGTGAGCGTCAGCCATAAGTGTCTCTCAGCGACAGTGGCGGAAGCCATACAGCGTCCCATGGCTTGTGCGGCGGCTTTAGTAGCTCGGAGCGTGAGATCTGAAGCGCTCCTTAAATCCGCGATGCAGATAGCGTCAGGTCCCATCTCGTCCAGTTTACGGAGGAGATCACCCTGGTAGATCTGCAGCGTAGCCATGGTGTGTAGCGATGACGCGGCCTGCCCAGCGGCGGAGAAGATTCGCGCGAGCAGCGTCGACGTCATGCGGCAGGCTTTAGAAGGCAACACCGGTTTAGCCCGCCGTCCAGCAGAGGGCGGGCAAAGGTGGGTCGCTATCGCCTGTTCCACCGGCGGAAGAGAGAGGTAGCCTCGGTCTCCGGCATTATCCAGAGAGGAAAATGCGGGTGACACAGATGAGCGCGTCCGCGCAGAGAAGGGCGCGTTCCAGGCCTTCGCAACTTCTTCATGTAACTCAGGAAGAAAAGGAGCGGGCTTAGATTCCGGAGAAGTGCGCTCACCAGGGAGGAAGCTACCATCCAGCCGGGTTCGAGAGGGGGGCTCCGGTGCAGACCACTCGAGGCCCAGGCTCGCCGCGGCCAGCGCGAGTACTCGCATGAGCTCCTTCTCAATGTTGGCTCTCGTTGAGGGCTTGCGGGCAGGAGGCGCGAGGTCCTCAAAGCTCGCCCAATCCTCGCTGCCTGAAGCTATCAGAGAGCAGGAATCCTTCTCCCCCGACGCAGCCTCTGAACCGACTTCCTCTGATGAAGCGGCGGCAGACTGCGGGCGCTGAGCATCAGGAAGTGATTCGAGAGAGGCCGGTGAAGCTGGCGGGCGAACCGGCGAGCTTGGTCGGGCTGGAGCGGGTTCCGGGACCCGCTGCGAGCGGCGCTTTTTACGGCGCGGCATCGCGGCGGTGAATGCAGGCTTGGAAAAGGATGCCAGGCGAGTCCTCAGAGTCACCATCGGCAAAAGCTCGCAGTGAGGGCATCCGCCGTCAGCGAGCGCGAGCGCTGCATGGTCCTCACCCAGGCAGGAAACACAGATGACGTGCTTGTCTCCCTCGGTGAGTGGGGCTCGGCACGAGCCGCAAGAAGGCATCTTAAAAAAGACGCAGCTCTTTTAGGGGTGAGTGTTGCAGAAAACACACACACACACACACAGAAAGGCAATGAAAAGGATATAGGCGCCGGAAAGCGCAGCAGGTACGGCTGTAGAAGGCGGCGTTGGCCAGCAGCTTCGAGGGCTCGTCCCGCTGATGTGCTTGCTTCAACGACGCTGCTTCCGTGATCCAGCGATGCGTGCGCTTCGCTGAAGAGATTAAAATCAAGTGAGTCAGCCTTCTCGAGCTCCTTTTATAGAGGTAAGCCACGCCCGTTTCGGCGGGAAGTGGCGAGGAGGGCGCGAAGCGCCCTCATTGGCCTGATGTCATCTCAGGCCTCGCTCGATAGGCTTAAGCAGTTGCCGCAGAGCAGCCAATGAGCGAGCAAGCCGTCTCGCCATAGCTGTCTGCTGCTGCCGCAACGCGTTTTACATATATGAAAATTAAAGGATAATTTTTGCTTCAGTGTTTCGTGAAAAGAGACTTTTCCCGTAGCGTTTTGATAAAACGCAGTACGAGAGGACTCTCGTAAGAGAACTTGAACTTAACTGCGTGAGTCATATATGCTTTCTTGATGTCTTTAGTCATGTGGGGCTGGAACTATGTGAGGGTGAGCAAATGTTGCACGTGTCCTCTCATTAATAGTTCAAATGTGAAGATACAGAGAGTCAACATAAATATGACAGGCTCATCATGAGAACAAGCTAAGAGCTTGTGTCCTTCACTGCATTCAAGGACACACGCGCCCAAGCACGACCCATGATATTAAATTAAATATTAAATATTAAAACCACATGCCTTCAGGCTATGCCTGCCACCTATATCATGTTTAGGAAGAGCGAACGGTCTTTGTCTAATGGAAGCTCACAGGTGATTTTTTTTTTTCAGTACTTCTGAGAATCTGTTCTATCCCTGTAACCCTCTCCAGTGTGGAAAGAACACACTTTCGTACAATGCATACAGACCGCTGAATAACTGCTGTTAGTTTAGCACTTACATTTTTTCATGTCAGAGCATCTGTATCTGTTGTAGTGGGTTGTTCTGATGCTAAAGTATCCAGATGCATGCATAACGACTACAACTGTTGTTTATTCAGCTTCTGTTGAATATTGATGCCATATTTTAGCACAAAAATGGCATTGTTGTTTTAAATTATTCATTATCATTTTTGTCTTTTAGGCTGATTGTTGTGTGAAGATAGAGGTTTATCTCATTCGAATTAATAGGTATTGTGTGTAAAGCGCACACATACATTTTAGACTATTTAGATTAATTGTCTGCAATTTCTTATCTCTTCTTCTTCTTCTTCTTCTTATTATTATTATTATTATTATTATTGTAACTGTAATACTTTGTTTTAATGTTACATAGTTACTAGGGCTGTCAAAGTTAGCGCGTTAATAACGCGTTAACGCAAAATCATATTAACGACACTATTTTTTTTAACGCTCGATTAACGCAGCGCGTATTTTCTGTTTGACCCGTGGCCCAAAACCTAGTTGGAGAAATGGAGATACACAGTGTTGCCAACTTAGCGACATTGCAGACCCATTTAGCGATTTTTTCCCTTCAACAAAGTGCCCAAACCTTATTTAGTTTCTGAGAATCTACCGGTACCGCCGGTGCTCTCCCAGCACGCGCGCGCGCCTCTCTCTCTCGCTCTCTCTCTGCGTCTCGCGCTGGAGAGAAGAGCAGCGCTTTGATTCAGTTAAACACAGATATGATGTTGCTTCTCTAATTTTACATGCAAGTATAGCCGAAATCGCAAAACAGATATTGTGTTTATCTTATGTGTATTTGATTTCATCAGACGACGGCTCGATTATCAGGATTTTTGTGCAGATTAACATCTTGGAAGGGAGAGCTGGTTATGTCTTAATGGGTCGCGTTTCAGTCACCATTTCATATTCATTCCGTTGTTTGACAACAGAAACAGTAACATATACCAATGAAAACAGTTTTATTGAGAATTTAGCTTCATCAAAATGGGCACAGAGAGACAAACTATAATGTAGCCTAATAATAAATAATAAATGTACATTTAGCATTTTCAGAAGAGCTGCCCTGTCATGCAAAAATCTAAACATGTTTGTGTTAATTGCTCAGTGCAAAGAAAGAGAAGTAATGGGAACCTGGTTCCCATTTTACCATTTACCATTTCTTTGTTCTTTCTACATGTGTCTAATAGACATGAACAAGTTCTTTGAAAAACATCTATGACCTTTGAAACATGTCTCGTCTTCATGCTCTATGTTGACTATGGTTTCAATAATAAACATACATTTGCATAAAGCATCCATATTTATCCATGCCCACGTTGATTAGAGTATTACAAACTTGAAAAGTATTAATTTAAGGTACATTTAGAACAAATAAAAAAAATGTGCGATTAATCACGAGTTAACTCATGACAATCATGCGATTAATCGAATAAAATTTTTAATCGATTGACAGCCCTAATAGTTACACGTTACTACATGTACTTACTATAGTAATAACAGTAAATTGTGCATAATTACAAGTAACTAACCCTAAACCAAACCCTAACCCTAACCGTAACTCTACACATGTAGTATACATGTACTCAGTATATAGTTGAGTAAATACAATGTAAATACGTCACCTTAAAATAAAGGGTTACACTGTTACAAAGGTGTCATTGTTACAGTGTAATTATACATTTAAGTACTGAGTAATATTGGTTGAGGGTTAGTTGCATGTAATTATGCATAATTTTCTTTTATTACTATGGTAAATACATGTAACATATGTATCAAGGACATTGTAAAATAAAGTGTTACCAAACAAAGTGTGACCTATTATTATTATTATTATTATTATTACAGGAATCTGTTTAGAAGGCATATTTTTGCTTACATCCTCAAATTAGTTTGCCGTGGTTTTGTGGCACACAGTGAACATGCTGAAGTGCAGGAAGTCTCAGCGTCAGTATTGTTAGATCTTCCTGGTAGTGACGGTAACATGCTAAAGTGTGCTGGAGGGAGTGATATCCATTTCATATATTTCATGACCTCCATAATGTACCAGACACAAGGTTAAAAGCTGAGCTTTAATGTCATCCAAGTGCTTGAAGAGATTTTATGTTCATTATTTCACATATCCCCTACTTTTTTTGTTTTGTTTATCTGTCAACATGAAATGGCATTCAGAACCAATTTGACTTCTGTAATGTGACTTTTTCTTTTTCTCTGAGTGAAATAGTACATTCAACAAGGGGAAGAATGGAAGGGATTTAATGTAATCCATTGGGAATTTATTAGATGGTGAAAAGTGGTCTCCAAATGACAGGTGGTTGAAGGGTAGCTTACATAAAGGTGTCAGTTTGTCTTTTGAAATTTGGATATTTAAAGAGCAGTTTCTGTAATTTTTTTTAAACATTCAGGAATGTTTTAAAGCAAGAAAGCTAACTATACGACACATTATACATAATTAATCAAATTATTTAAAAAATGTAAAAAAAATAAATAAATAAGTGGGTAAGAAACATTATCTTGTTTTCCCTTTTAAATAAGTTGTCTTTATATTTTCCCGTTGTACTTTAAGGTGTTCGCATAATAGTGTAATAATACATTTAAGTACAGAGTAATGATAATTAAATAAATACTTTACAGTTAGAATTAGGGTGTGGTTCAGGTTAGCTGCATGTAATTAAGCACAATTTATAGTCATTTCTATATGTAACATCTGTAACAAAGATACTGTAAAAAGAAAGTGTTACATATGTTTCTTGTTTTAAGCATAAACACACTTAATGTTGATTCTTATTTTGCTTTCTGAGTAAATGTATCTCGATTTAAGGATGTTTAGATATTTGTACTGATTTGTACTGAATATATGAGTAAGAAAATCATTTATTGCAGTGAAATTACCAATAATATTTCATCCAGTATGACAGGAATGCAAATGAATTTAACAATAGAAATTACCCCTACAGCTAATTATACTGCACAGAATATACTACCCTATCCCACAAACTAAAAGTAAAGTTTTTGCAAATTCAGTTACCTATTCTAGCGAAGTAACCACACACGCATACACATAGACCTGCATGTCAGAGCATATCTAGGAACTTCTGAACTTCTTGTTGGTAGTTCTTGAACATAATCTCCCGAAGAGAGATGAGTTTCTCCAGTCCCATCATTCCTTTCTCACAAATTCTTGTTCCCACCCTCTTTGCTGTCATGGTTCAGTGAATTCGCTGCCTCCATTGCTGCCCATGAATCTAAAGTAAAGGAGGCTTAGCTCCACCTCCTCAGACAGTGACAGCTGCCACACGCCCGTATCGCTTCTTAGCACTTATCACCAACTGATTAACATTTCAACTCTTGCACAAGACAAAATATGTAAACTTCAACTTAACATGATTAAGAAACAGACTTGCTTTTACACAACATCATACAGAAAAAAAAAATCACAAGCAAAACTAAAGTGTTAACTCTACACTTGCATGAAATATTACACTGAATCGTGAAAATTAATCATGTATTCAAATGACTGACAAACAAACAAAACAGTGGAAGTCTTATGTTTTACTGTCATTGAGAAATCCACAATAATGTCTAGCAATGTCTCAATAAGAGCTTGTGTATTCAAAAATCATTATGAAATAAATTGGATAAAAAAAAAAAAAATGTTTTTATGCACTTCTGTTCAGTTCATAGCAACACTTTTTACCTTACTGAGGTCTTTTCACCTTATTACTTTTTTATACAACACACTTTTGGCACCAAACACACTTGTTTTTAACATATTTGCATCGTCATTGTCTATGAATGGATCACACACAACACAATTGTTTTACAGCCAATAAAAGCAGAAATGTAATGTTTGAAAAATTACAGGTATATATGTTAAAAATGTGAAAACTTTTATCATATAACATTTATATCACATTGCATAAAAAGTATCTGTTAACCACAAGTTCACATAATAACAATAAATACAAATCAACATTTGGTCCCAAACTATAGCTAACCTAGAATAACAGCTTAATTTAAGATAAATATGCAACCCTTTATTAGAATCATTTACATAGCTTTCTTTAATCATCATCTCCCATATTTTTGGTTACAATGGTATATAAAATAAATATTGACCACCTGATCTGGACGAACAAATATTTTCTAATTGTTAAACAATTTTTTTCACTGACCATTCATTGAAAATAACACAAAACGGACTTCAATTTGCTAAGCCCTATTGTGGAAACTGCCTATTATTTTTAATACCTGTCATTCAATTTGGGTTTACTTTTACATTCAAAGGGTTTACTGGTTACTGTACTTCAGTTATAATATATCATGAACTGCTGCGTCACGGAACTGTTATGTGAGAGTACATATTTAATTCATGAATCTGGATAAATGTCTCTCTGTCAAATGTTTGTTTCATTTTAGATTTTTTTTTTTCTATGTTCCTACCAATTCCTTGATCATCAAAGAGCTTTAATTAAACAGTTTCAATGTGTCTTCAAATTGCATTGAGCCATTTTTACCCTCCAAAGAGCAAAACAAGAAAACATTTTGTCATATATATATATATATATAAAAAAAAAAAAACATGCATGGCAGATGCACTTATCTACCTGACTAATAACTATATTTAAAAATAAAATAATAAAATAAAAGAGAAGGGACAGAATTAAAAATAATTCAGTCGTGAAATGCTGATGTGCAGATATATTAGAAAGTGACAACTGCTTAGTTATTTATTTGTTGATTTAAATGTCTTACTTAATTTGCCATTTCCAATGTCAATATGGGGGTTAATTTTTGCCCATGTAAAATTCTTCATATTAGTTATTGAAGCTTGTTCATAATTCCATTTTCTTTCATTTTGTACTGTATAAAGGCAGTCAGTGACCTTTTTTCACACTTGTTTTATTTCCGAATAAATCAGAAATTACAGACAACAATCTTAAATGGAGTGAAATGGTGTGTAACAGGTTAAAATATGCTTTTGCTCTCTGCAAAACACAATGAAACATTCCCTGAATGAAAATGAAACCATTAAACATGGAGACACACATTCGGTAGGGTAATGGCTTCCATTAGAGCATATTAGCCTTGCCTTTTTTTTTTCAACCTTTAATTTTCAATTGATTCATTTTCAATATATTTTAGCGCCACTTCAATGGCTGTTTTTCGAGATATTATTTAAAGCTTGATTAGAGTCTTGTGCTTTATGGAATTTTAAGAAGTTCCATTAAATCCTGGGATACATACTGTTTTGAAGGAAAATGTGTCACTCTGGCTTTACAGTTAGCTGGCAAGCCCTTTCGCTCTTCAAATACTGTAAAATAGTTTGCATGCTTTCAAATGTTAATGAATGTCAATTAATTGCTTGCACAGACCACATTACTCATGTTAAGAGTCAAGACACATCTGTCTCATAAAATGAAAGCCAGTCACATTGATAAAGCCAATAAAATGCATGTAAAAGAGAGACTTTTCTGTCAATCTCATGCTTTAAATATAACAAAATAAAATGTCAATTATTACCTTTTGCCTTTCCACATCTTGCTGTATTTTATTTTTCAGCTCACGCGTCTCCAGCTGTGAATAGGGTATAGATGGCAGCTCAGGGGTATGGGGAATAGGACAACAGTGGGTGGTCATCATACAATGGAACTTTTTTATTCTTTATGTGAGCTCATGGATTTAATGTTAAACATTGGTGCTGGTGGTGAGTACATTTTTCTTTTCTTTTTTTTTTTCTTTTTTTTTCTTTCTTTTTTTGTCTGATGCATCATATCTTAGAGTTAACACATACTGTGAATGCTAGTAAATGGTTCTGGAGAGTAGGGGTGTGCAGCAAAGCCTGTATCTGTACAACAATCTCAAAATTATTTGTATCCGTACTGCATTCGGATAACTCCGGAAGTGGGTGGGTGGGGCTTTAACGAAAGTGTGTGAAATTACACAAGAAGCTTGTTATGTGATTCTGTTCCTGTCATAGTTTTCATTTCAAAAGTATCCCTTGTATAACTCATAAAATAGTATTTTTACTTATTTATTATAATTACATTATTTATTTAAATATCTTCTAATTAAAACAACGATACTAAATGTTAAATGAAAAAACTAAATAAAATAAATGTTAATTTCTTTAAATTTATATTTATTGTTATCTTTGTGTGGAGTTATGTCTGGACATTCATCCACAACCTCAAATAAGAGGACTCTCTATATTTGAAATAGCTGAGAACATGGAAGTTGAAAGAAAATATGGTTAAAAAATTCCTAAAACTTTGACTATGCCTACAAAAGAAATCTAAAAAAATTATAAAGAATGCTGGCTCCAGGAGAGAGTGAGACAGAAAACCAACCCCGCATGGTTCTTTAGTGCACGTTATTCCAAAGAAAAAAGAAGTGTCTTCGTAATCTTTGTATTTTTTTTTTTTTTATGAAACTATTATATTCTTCGTATTTCACACACTATCAATGGGTTGTGAACGCAATTTCATGTTGACTTTCAAGCTTTTTATGCCTCTTTTTTTTTGTAATACCACAGACAAAATGTGCCACTACTCGACAGACATCACTGAAATAGGTGTCCTGAGAAATCACACTGTCTCTGTGACAGCCCCGGGTTCTGTAAACAGCACAAAAAATATGACCGTGACCCTAGAGTGTCAGCCGATCAGAAAACTTGGAGGCTCCTCTCAACCTGTGAATTGTTTTGAGCGTTTGGGTTTGCTGACATCGGGTTGACTGACATGTCTTTGGAGGGCTGGGTTCTGAAGAGAGAAGACTGTATAATTCATTGCCTAAGTCTGGCAGAAGTTATTGATATGGCTCGTATTGCTTACTACAGCTTGAAAATGATCTCTGTCACACTTCCCAGCAGCATTTTCTATGTATATATGTATAGTGTTGGGTGTAATGCAGTACAAGTAACGTAAGGTAATCTGATTACTTTTTCCAAGTAACTATAGTAAAGTAATGCATTACTTTTACATTTACAACAAAACAAAATATCTGAGTTATTTTTTCAATTAAGTAGTGCAAGTAACTTTGTTTTCCCATTTATTGACTGACACCGGCAGTAAGGTCCAGAGGTTTTGTGTGGCTGTGGACTGTATAAGCATGATGAGTATTGTAGTTCTAGACTAAATGTGAGCATGCATTTACTCATTTCACTTGCAAAAAAAGATTCAGTATTTCTCAAAATAAATAAAAATAGTGAAATGCAAACTCACTTAATTATTGCAATATTGCGTAATATTCTATGTTAAATTACATACATATACTTTGGCCTAGTTTCAAGCTTCTATCAGGTAAAACAGCTCAAACTTGTATTTTAGTCTGGGACTTGGCTTAAGAAACTGGGGGATTATGTATTTAATCTCACTTTTTTAACCAATGTCTTTTCTGCTGACCTTTGATGATGCAACTCAACCATAATAAACAAAAATGACTTTACATAAACATCACATTTGTGTTTAATCTTTTGTTTTTATTGCTGAAGTAAGAGTGTTGAACTTTCTCCTATTATTCTGCAATCTAGAGCCTCACAGTTGAAAGGTTTTTTTAAGATGTGTCCACAACTGTACAGGCTTGAGTTTGCATTTCCTTTAGCCTGAGACTTATTCATATCACTTTTAGTGTGAAAGGCCTTTACATTTGCCCAAAAAAATATGTAATGAAGTGTAAATGAAATGCAGCCCAGCCCAGCCCAGAAAAAAAACTAATGCAAAAGTAAAGTAACACATTACTTTCCATAAAAGTAACACAATAAGTTACTTTTTAGGGAATAAGGCAATGTTGTAATGCATTACTTTTAAAGGGTTAGTTCACCCAAAAATGAAAATTCTGTCAGTAATTACTCACCCTCATGTTGTTCCAACCCCGTAAGACCTTCGTTCATCTTCGGAACACAAATTAAGATATTTTTGATTAAATCTGAGAGCTGGATCACTCCTCCACAGGCTTATGGACACTTTAACTTCCTGGCCCAGAAAATGTATTAAAGACATTGTTAATATAGTCCAAGTGACTCCAGTGGCTCAATCTTAAGTTTATAAAGCGACGAGAATACTTTTTGTGCGCAAAAACAAACAAAAATAACGACTTTATTCCAAGTCACTTTATTGGAGTCACTTATATTAACAATGTCTTTAATACATTTTCTGGGCCAGCAAGTTATAGTGTCCATAAGCCTGCAGGAGGAGTGATCCAGTTCTCAGATTTCATCAAAAATATCTTAATTTGTGTTCCGAAGATGAACGAAGGTCTTACGGGGTTGGAACAACATGAGGGTAAGTAATTACTGACAGAATTTTCATTTTTGGGTGAACTAACCCTTTAAAAGTAACTTTCCCTGTCTGTCTTTATGTATGTCAAATCATTCCCCAAATTCCATTAGATGATGGCATTACTGGAATTATAAAACCTGTTCTAGCCCATATATGATTTAATTGTATAAAAGATGGAACAATGTGTAAGATACTATTTTTGGGAGCTCAGAATGTCATTAGTTACATTAATAAGCAGTAACTCTTTTAAAGCATCACCTAAAGGGCAGCCATGACATCAAAATCATGAACAAATCTCAGCAAATGAGTCCAGTCAATTTTAGATGATCATTTACAGCTGTGTTGTGACATCATAGTGAGATCTAGACATGACTGAAGCACTGAACGCGACATTTATTGAGAGGCTAATTTCAGACTCTTCAGGATTAGACTGCAGTCATCAAGACCCCATAGAGTTCAGAACTACACTGGAGTGCACATATTACAATCTTGTGTAATACATAAAACTATCAGTGGCGGCTCGTCAGGGGAGGCAAGGGAGACACAGCCTATCTACAATTTGAGGTAAAAATGGGAGGAGGATTTAATGTTAATGCAATTCCTAGTTATTCATTTCATTTCATGTCTCAGAATGTGTATTTCTTGTTTGTAATTTCACTACTATAACACCATCAAATTTTACTGAAGTCGGAACCCCCGCTGCTCTCCCCGACTGTGGCAAATCTGGAGATGCAAGTACAATCGTTAGGAAAACTTGGCAAGTCTGAGGGGATAGAGAAGGTAAAAAAAAAAAAAAAAATCCAATCAATACCAGGTATTTCACTTTCAGTGGTTGGAGTGTTGAGGATGACATGCCCCCATGGAAGTTTTGAAAAATAACCCCTGAAATGATGACTTCTGGTGAATATTGTGGAAACTAATTGATATTTAGATAAATATATTTCATACATTAAAGCATATTATAATAGGCCTACAACTTATTAGGCCTATATATTTATATAGTAGCAAAGTAGGCCTAATCAATACAAGACTGAACCACATAGATGTGAAATATAAAGGCTATCATGGTCATTTTGCCAACAATGAACCATGGATTTGTTTAGTTTATAATGTTTTATTTTTTACTTAAACAAATACAAAATATATCATTCAAAACTCATCATAAGACTGCATTTGAAGAAAAATAAACACAACAGTTTTCTGTAGCCTTGTGTGAACTTACGCAATAGATTAGACTTCTAGAATGTTCTTTCCAGTGCAAAAAATTATATTTTTAATTTAATTAGACAACATTTGAAGGAAGTGTAAGTGCAAATATCTTTACCTATATAATTATACTTCTATTATAGTTAACTTTATTTCCAGTGCAAAACAATAATACATAAAAAAAAAAAAATTAAAAAAAAAAAGATAATAAAGAAAATATAAAATATTGCACTCAAATACTGCATTCAAGCAACACAACACACCTGTATGTATATTTTTGTGCTCTTTTCTTTTTCGCCGGCTGCTCGGAGGTAGTCATTTTTACATTTCCTGCTGTTGTCACTTGTCGTCATCGTTGCTACGATACGTGACTCACAATGACTGAAACGACCAATTAAAGGGCATTCTCTGATGACGTTCCAAGATGTTAAAAACGCTACGCTGATCATAGACAAACAGGGGGACAAATTAATATCTAACGCACCGCCGGGTTTTTTTCTTTTTTTTCTTATCATAGCCTAATTGTCTTCGTTCATAGTCTGATGTGTCTGTCATGGATTTGCACTGAATTGATTCTCAAAAATACGGAACAACAAAGTGCGTTCCGTATCACTTCAATACGGAACAAGACTTTTATGTGTCAAATACGGGACGATTCCGTATTATACGGAACGGTTGGCAACCTAAGGTCTTAATCACAGTAAGATGTTTACATGACACGAGCAGAACTCTTCACTCCAGTTTCTGATTATTCGCTGATGTGATTATACCACAGTCAGATAGGCATACATTATGCATGTTAATCTACTCACCTCAAATTAAAAAATACATGATGAACATCGCAATGCCGGTGTTGTGCTGAATTTCGACCCCCTGCCAAATTATTACCTCCCTCGTTGAAGTCAGCACCTGATTTCTTAATCCTAACCCCACCCCTAATCCTAACCCCTCCCCCACAACTAATCCTAAACCTACAATGCTAGGGGGGATAATATTTTGGCGGGATATTACACAGTGAGACATGGTTCTGAAATTCAAGAGGTAAAATTACTATATGGTTTGTTTCTCAAGAGTATTAAAAAAGGTTTGCCAAAAAGAAACAACTTCATAAATGAAACTGAAATCATTATTCACAGAACATTTTGCCCTTCGCAATTCTACATTAATGATTTCAAAAATGGGACGTGAGACAAGTAAAAAAAAAAAAAAAGTGAGAATGAGGAAGGTGAAAATTTTCAAAATCTATTTGTTGTCCATTTAATCTCAGTGCTATATGAGAGACAATTGGGGGGAAAATCTCATTTGTCAAGTCAAGTCACCTTCATTTATATAGCGCTTTTAACAATATGAATTGTTTCAAAACAGCTTTACAGTGATAATAGGAAATTACAGTAACAGAGATTGTTTTGGCTTTCCAGCAGCTCTAGGATAAAGTTATTGTCCTAACTAACAAAAAGTTAGTTTTTATTGATTCACTTCCGTTGCAAAGATCATTAGTTATTGATTTAGGGGGCGCTAACACATCACCGTTCTAACAGAAAACCCTCAACGCGCTCCGGCCCGCCCATCCGCACAAAACAGTGCCTGGTGGCCCGAGAACGCACTCCCGGAAATCGGTTCCAAGCCGCAAATGATTATCAGTTATCTCTGCGCAAACCTACGCAATCTCTGCGCAAACACAGACACATGCGCATCACATGTTCAGTCCATAGGTATGCACATTTGAATATATATGTGCGCAGGCGTGTAGTCCTTCTTTACAAATCAACCCTCAACAAACGAATTGTCTGGCCTTAAAAATTTATAATACTGAATTATGTATCGCGTCCGTGTAGCCACGTGGTGATTTGTGATTTTATTTTCTATAAGCATCATAGCTAAATTGCTTTTCTTGGCAGGTAAAGGATGATGATATTCAAGGGAAAGAAAACACAAGGTGACTTGTTCTACCCAGATAGCGTGAATATTTTGCTTTGATGATGTTCTAATTTAGAGTTGTCTTTTATCTCTACACTGCGATCAATGTGCAGACTAAAAAATAATTTATTTGCTGAGTACATATTTGAAAGGAAAAAAAAAAAATCTGAGCTTTGCTACCCCTGTGAATGTCCAATTCCCCCTTGAGTACTTTCCAGTCTTTGAATTTCTTCCTATAATTGTGAAAAAAAAAAAAAAAAAATATTATTCAAATGCACGTTATTCATAACTCCAGTCACATGAATTGAGCAATCCCTGATGCCCTGTTATAACCCCACATGTAACACTTGCCCTGAATCTCAATAAGGCCAAATAAACCACAGAGAAATGATTTGCCCTGATCACCTGTTCATTTAGTCACCTGGCACTCTCTTGCCATCAGCAAGGCAATTCATAATCAATATTCACCCAGAAAGCACACCTGCATCCAAGGTTGTGCAGCAAACCTGATTAATTAATGATGCTTTGTTGTGTCCCTGTTGATTTCATGATAATCTTTCACAACCAGAATGACAAAAAATTGAAAGAAAGATCGTTATCATGTTCTTAAAGAATGAAGCTGTGACATCAAGTGTAAAAAGTTTCTGACTGTTTTCTTGCCACATGACAACAAAAATGATTAGGGGAGACATTTAAAAAATAAAAATATTTACATTTTACAACAAAAGTGATTTACTGATAGTTACTGATTAAGTAGGTTAAGTAATCTTTTTTTCTTCCTCTAAAACATTTAAACTTTTGGTAACACTTTAAAATATGGAGCCTTCGTTAATGAATAACTACACAGGAACAAATGAGTAACACAATATTAACAATCTAGTAACTACAATTAACTAACAAGTAACTCTGATTAACGAATTAGTAAGTAATAGCACACAGATTTAAGTGGTAGTTCACTATTAACTAATCAATAACTACTATTTTTTAATACTTCACAGAGAACTACTGAATTTTTTTACAGATTTAAGTGGTAGTTCACTATTAACTAATCAATAACTACTATTTTTTAATACTTCACAGAGAACTACTGAATTTTTTTACAGATTTAAGTGGTAGTTCACTAATAACTAATCAATAACTACTATTTTTCAATACTTCCCAGAGAAATAATGAAAAAAATTCACAATTCATGCAAAACTAATTAATAACTAATGCAGGACAAATTACTAGCACTAGATTAACATTACTGCTAGATACTGTACACTAATTATCAATATGTAGTAGAGTAGCAGACTTATGATTTGGGAAAGCTGTCAATAATTAGCCTATGCACTGCTGTCTTTTAGAGAACTATTCATAAACTAAATAATTTTTAAGAATTGTTTTTATAAATGCACTTGTCTGGAACACTTACCCTGTGGCCGATTTTCCGGCATTCCTCTGGACTGGCTTTGAATAACTGGACTCATCATGGTGAGTACTGGAACATACTGAGTCATCAGCCATCCAAATACCAGTTATTTTATTATAGCTTGAGTCATTTGAGACACTTGAGTCATTACTAGTTAGTTAACATGATCTTCACTTTAGAATACGGATCCAAATAATTATGTAATGAGGACGCTGATGCAGCCTTAGAATCCATATGCAGAAGTTTATTGCAAATACCAAACAACAAACACGTGGAAACAGGCAGAGGGTCGATAACAGTAAAGCAGTCCGATCTTTCGACAATCCAAAGGATAATCCAAGAGACGTTAGTGAGAAACCAGGCAGAGAAGTCAAACCTTGAGATCAGTCCACACAAGCAAACAATCCAGAAAGGGAAATCCGTAGAATCAATGGTCAGAGAACGAGGCAGAATCATACACATGCAGACAATCAGAATATCAGGAAAAACGCTTGGTAAGGCAGGGTAAACTGGCAATACTTCGCGATGAGAAAGCACATGGTCCCAGCTTAAGTAGTCCCAAACAGGAAGTGAATGTAGAAGCAGCAGAGGGAGCGCTCAGTCAGTACTCGGGTGATGGCTCCCTCTGCTGGCTTGGCATTACAGAACCCCTCCCTCTAGGAGCGACTCCTGGAGCTCGGCGAGGACGTCCCCGCGGTCGGGGTGCTGGACGGTCAGGTCTGGCTCGATGGAATTCCTCCGTGAGCGATGGATCCAGAATGTCGTTGGCGGCCACCCATGACCTCTCCTCAGGTCCATAGCCTTCCCAGTCCACCAGATATTGGAGCTGACCCCCTCTACGGCGAGAGTCCAGTAACTCTTTTACCTGGTAGGCGGGCATACCACCTACATCCAGGGGTGGCGGTGGTTCTGGGGTCATCTGGCCGGGGTCAGCCTCCGGGTGGACCGGTTTGAGAAGGGACACATGGAAAGAGGGAGAGATACGGTAGTTAGCAGGAAGCTCCAGCTGGTACGTTACCTCATTAATACGTCTGAGAATCTTAAAAGGGCCTACGTACCTAGGGCTGAGCTTCCTGCTGGGCAGACGCAGCTTGATGTCCCTCGTAGAGAGCCAGACCCGCTGTCCAGGTTCGTAGGGAGGGTGTGGACGTCGGCGTCTGTTGGCCTGGATCTCCTGATTCCTTACAGCCCGTTGAAGACGCACATGAGCACTGTCCCACACCCTCTCACTACGTTTAATCCAGTCGTCAACTGCCGGAACCGAGGAAGGTTCACCCGACCACGGGAACATAGGGGGCTGATACCCCAGGACACACTGGAAGGGGGTGAGGCCTGTAGATGCATGAGTGAGTGAATTCTGGGCATATTCGGCCCAGGGAAGAAACTCTGACCACCTATGTTGTTCCCTACTACAATAGGTTCGTAGATAACGGCCAATCTCCTGGTTGAGTCTCTCCACCTGGCCGTTGCTCTGAGGATGGTATCCAGACGTGAGGCTAACGTTAATATCCAATTGTTTGCAGAACGTTTTCCAGACTTGGGAGGTGAATTGTGTTCCTCTGTCGCTGACAATGTCCTCAGGTAAGCCATAGATGCGGAATACATGGTTGAAGAGAGTTAAAGCTGTTTCCATGGCTGTAGGTAATCCCTTTAATGGAATTAACCGGCATGACTTTGAGAATCTGTCGATGATGACTAGAATGGTTGTGAATCCGTCAGATGGTGGCAGGTCAGTGATGAAGTCAATAGAGAGATGAGACCATGGTCGTTGTGGGATGGGTAATGGTTGAAGTAGGCCTGAGGGTAATTCCTTGGGGGTCTTGGATTGAGCACAGATCTGACAGGATTTGATGAAGATGGTTGTGTCTTTGGTCATTGAAGGCCACCAAAATGAGTTCTTTACCAGATGGAGGGTGCGTGATATACCTGGATGTCCTGAGCTGATGGATGTATGAACCCATTGGAGTACTTGGTGACGCATGTCTTGGGGTACGTATTGTTTGTTTGGTGGGCATTGTGGTGGTGGCGGATCTTGTTCTTGTCTGCGTTGAATCTCCTCCATGATGTCCCATGAGACTGGAGCCAGAATGACAGTGGGTGGTAGAATGGTTTCGGGTTTGAAATCCTCTATAGGAGGGTCATGCTTACGGGAGAGTGCGTCTGCCTTACTGTTCTTGCTGCCTGGTCGATAAGTAACGGTGAAATCAAAACGAGTGAAGAAGAGGGCCCATCGAGCTTGGCGAGGATTAAGTCTTTTTGCTCCCTTTATATACTCAAGGTTCTTGTGGTCGGTGATGACTTGGAATGGGTAGCGAGCGCCCTCTAGCCAATGTCTCCACTCCTCAATGGCTGCTTTCATGGATAATAATTCCTTATTACCAACATCGTAGTTCTTTTCTGCACTCGTGAGTTTTCTGGAGTAAAATGCACATGGATGAAGCTTGCCTGGTTGTCCATGACGTTGGGAGAGAACAGCTCCTATTCCGCAGTCTGATGCATCCACCTCCAAGACAAACGGTAGATCAGGATCAGGATGTTTCAGGATGGGAGCTGAGGTGAAACTTGACTTGAGGGTGGCAAAAGCATGGCTTGCTTCTTCATTCCAACCGAGTTTCTTGGGTTTGTCTTTCAAGAGTGAGGTGAGAGGAGAGGCGATAGTGCTGTAATCTCTGATGAAACGGCGGTAGAAGTTGGCAAAGCCTAGAAATCTCTGAAGATCCTTAATGGTAGTAGGTTGAGGCCAATCCGTGACTGCTTGAACTTTGATTGAGTCCATCCTCACTCCCTGGTGACTGACTTGATAGCCAAGAAAAGATGTCTGATGGACATGGAACTCACATTTCTCAGTTTTGACATAGAGTTGGTTCTCCAGTAGACGGGATAATACTGCACGCACATGAGTAACATGTTCAGTCTCTGTCTTGGAATAAATCAAAATGTCGTCGATGTAGGCAATAACAAATTTGTTCATGAAGTCCTTGAAAATTTCATTTATAAAGGATTGAAAGACAGCTGGAGAGTTGGCTAACCCATAGGGCATTACCTGGTACTCGAAGTGCCCCCTAGTGGTGAGAAATGCAGTCTTCCATTCATCACCTTCTTTGATCCTGATGAGATTGTATGCGCTTCGTAGGTCTAGTTTGGTGTAAATGGTGGCCTCTCGTAGTTGTTCCAGAGCCGGAGGTACCAAAGGCAAGGGATAGCGGAATTTTACTGTGACATTGTTCAGTCCACGGTAATCTATGCAGGGTCTTAAACCACCATCCTTTTTACTCACGAAGAAGAACCCGGCGGCTGCAGGAGATGTGGATGGACGAATGAACCCTGAGTCTAAAGCCTCCTCAATGTATTCCTCCATAGCTTGATCCTCAATCCTGGACAATGGGTAAACTCTGCTTTTGGGAGGCATGGCATTGGGAAGCAAATCAATGGCGCAATCCCATGGACGATGTGGAGGAAGTTGTGTGGCCTTAGTCTTGCTGAAAACTTCAGACAAATCTTGATATTGACTGGGGATGGATACTTTTACCTGGGTTTCGGGACTCTCAATGCTTGTGGTGAGACATGGTTGTGGCTGAATTGAAAGGCAGTTCATCAAACAGAATGGAGACCAGTGAGTTAATTCCCTTTGGAACCAGGAAATGGAAGGATCGTGGATGGTGAGCCAAGGAAATCCTAAGATGACTTCGTATTTGGGTGAGTCAACGACATACAAGGTGATGTTTTCTTGATGGAACAAACCGGTTTGAAGTTTCAAGGTTTTTGTTTGACATTGGATACCTTGATTGATGAGAGTGTCGTCGATAGCTTTGATCTGAATGGGTGGAATGCGTGGTTGGGTAGGAATATTAAACTTCTGAATTATGTCCTTGTTGATGATATTCAGAGCTGCTCCAGAGTCAATCAGCGCTGTGAGATCAAGAGACAGAGTATCAGTTCTTATGGTGACGGGTAGTGTAAGCGACTTATTTTTAAGGACAGAGAAATTGTGAATATTTACCCCTGTTGAAGACTTGGCCTTGAGTGGGCAACCGATACTGCGATGGCCTGGTTCTCCGCAGTAGAAGCAAAGATGATTTTGTCGACGTCTTGTTCGTTCCTCTTCCGTCAATCGAGAAACGTTAAGTTGCATGGGTTCAACAGATGATTTTTCAACTGTGAGATGGCTGATAGGGGAATGATTATAAACTGTTCTGTTAGTACGTTGCTTGGGAGTCTGTCTCATGAGATTATCGATCTTGATGGTGAGATTAACAAATTCTGAAAATGATAAATCCTCTCTACGACAGGCGAGTTCAGTTTGCAGATCAACATTGAGGCTGTTGAAAAAGGTAGCTTTAAGAGAGACATCATTCCATCCACTCTGAGCTGCCAGTGTGCGAAACTCAATAGCATAATCAGCTGCGGTGCGGTTACCTTGTTTTGCATTAATAAGTTGTGTTGAAATATCCCTGCCCCCTGCGGGATATTCAAAAACTTCTTGAAGTTGAAGTAAGAAATACTCAGTGGATCTCCTGAGTTGTGTATCGCTATCCCACACCGCTGAAGCCCAATCGAGGGCTTTTCCCGTGAGCAAAGTCATGAGAAATGCACATCTCTTCTTCTCAGATTCAAATCGATCTTGTTGGAACTCAAAATATAGCTTTACTTGTCGAATGAATCCCTTGCATTGTTCAGCAGAGCCATCAAACTTATTAGGAAGAGCAAAGCTTACCGTTGAAGGCGTGGGAGGAGGAAGAGATCGTACATAGTGCGTCAGGTGTTCGTTGACTGATTGTAGCTTTGCAAGTTGTTCCTGATAATTCTTCAGAACCTCACTTTGGTAAGCGAATGCGGCTTGTAAGTTGGAAACCTCCGCTGGATTCACGGTAGGCGAAGTATTCTGTAATGAGGACGCTGATGCAGCCTTAGAATCCATATGCAGAAGTTTATTGCAAATACCAAACAACAAACATGTGGAAACAGGCAGAGGGTCGATAACAGTAAAGCAGTCCGATCTTTCGACAATCCAAAGGATAATCCAAGAGACGTTAGTGAGAAACCAGGCAGAGAAGTCAAACCTTGAGATCAGTCCACACAAGCAAACAATCCAGAAAGGGAAATCCGTAGAATCAATGGTCAGAGAACGAGGCAGAATCATACACATGCAGACAATCAGAATATCAGGAAAAACGCTTGGTAAGGCAGGGTAAACTGGCAATACTTCGCGATGAGAAAGCACATGGTCCCAGCTTAAGTAGTCCCAAACAGGAAGTGAATGTAGAAGCAGCAGAGGGAGCGCTCAGTCAGTACTCGGGTGATGGCTCCCTCTGCTGGCTAGGCATTACAAATTAGTAGTTCCTATAGAGTTATGTAGTAACACTTGAGTCATTACTAGTTAGTTAACATGATCTTCACTTTAGAATACGGATCCAAATAATGTGTAAGTCCTATAAAAGTATGCATTAACACTTGAGTCATTACTAGTTATCATGATTCCATGCTGTAGTTACTAATGAAGAGCCAACCCGAAAGGGTAGAATCATCTAATCATTCACAGGATATATATACACACACATATTTATATATATATATATATACATATGAACAAAGAGACATACATTTAACCTGAGAG
Source organism: Scardinius erythrophthalmus (assembly GCF_964197995.2). Classification (NCBI taxonomy): domain Eukaryota; kingdom Metazoa; phylum Chordata; class Actinopteri; order Cypriniformes; family Leuciscidae; genus Scardinius; species Scardinius erythrophthalmus. The sequence continues at coordinate 9,002,118 of NC_138245.1, read as the reverse complement.
GTAGGTTAAATAATAAAATAACTGGTATTTGGATGGCTGATGACTCAGTATGTTCCAGTACTCACCATGATGAGTCTAGTTATTCAAAGCCAGTCCAGAGGAATGCCGGAAAATCGGCCACAGGGTAAGTGTTCCAGACAAGTGCATTTATAAAAACAATTCTTAAAAATTATTTAGTTAATGAATAGTTCTCTAAAAGACAGCAGTGCATAGGCTAATTATTGACAGCTTTCCCAAATCATAAGTCTGCTACGCTACTACATATTGATAATTAGTGTACAGTATCTAGCAGTAATGTTAATCTAGTGCTAGTAATTTTTCCTGCATTAGTTATTAAGTTTTGCATGAATTGTGAATTTTTTTCATTATTTCTCTGGGAAGTATTAAAAAATTGTAGTTATTGATTAGTTATTAGTGAACTGCCACTTAAATCTGTAAAAAATTCAGTAGTTCTCTGGGAAGTATTAAAAAAATAGTAGTTATTGATTAGTTAATAGTGAACTACCACTTAAATCTGTGTGCTATTACTTACTAATTCGTTAATCAGAGTAACTTGTTAGTTAACTGTAGTAACTAGATTGTTAACATTGTGTTACTCATTTGTTCCTGTGTAGTTATTCATTAACTAAGGATCCGTATTTTAAAGTGTTACCAAACTTTTTTTTTCCAGTTTGTTCCATGCTCACACAGACAGTTACAACAGACAACAAGTTACAAAAGACATTTTACTTTACTTTGGGTTTTACTGATTGTTTAAGAAATTATAAGATTGTGTCAAATTCCTTTTGTTCCTGTCATTCTTTTTTTCCCCTGTACCTGTAGCAAACGAATACAGTGTTATTTTAACCGCTGCAGATTGGGAACGTATTTTCAAATTCGGCTTCCCCGCCCCAGGATAAGATAATTAGTTTATTTGGTGTACTTTGATGTTGCAAAAAAAAAAAAAAAAAATAAAATAACAAAGGAGTGAGTTGCTTCCGGTGCACAATCTAAGTTCTCTTAAATATGAAATGTGTTCTATTTTAAGCGTAATAGTTTGCCATAATGTCAGAGGCTTATATTGTTCAATGCATTTGAGACACGTTTTCCTCACTGTACAACTTACACGTTACATTAATTCATTAACCATTTCAGTCGTTTTCCTCACTGTACAACTTACACGTTACATTTATTCATTAACCAACCATCAGTATCTTTTGCTCACCAGGGCTTTCCACCAGCCATTTCATGGTTTGGGATTCACACACATGCACACCCACACTCACAATTTAGCATCTCCAATTCACCTATACTAAATGTTTTTTTGTTTTTTGTTTTTTTTATTGTGGGAGACTCCTGAATATGCAGGCAGACTTCTGTATATGCAAATCCTTGCTCAGTCGGGACTCAAACTTGAGACCTCATTGCTGTGAGGCAACAGTGCTACCCACTGAGCCACCGTGCAGCCCCTACAGTTGTATATTTCTGGTACGTCATACGTCAGCATCCATCTCCCGTGAACGCGCGTCGACCGTTGCCAGAAGCCAGTTATTTTCATTAATAAAGTTTTAAATATGTATATTTTTACGACAAAACCGCACAGATTACCCTCAGAAGGCCTTCGTTTATCCCCCTGGAGCCGGATGGATTACTTTTGTGAAGGATGCATGCACATTTTTGGGACTTGAAGGAGTGGACCCCATAACTTGACATTATAACCACTGAAAGATCTAAGACATTTTCTAAAATAACTGAAAATGTGTTTGTCTGAAAAATGACTGACATATGCATCTCGAACGGCTTGAGGGTGAGTAAATCATGGGTTTAATATCATTTTTTGGCAGAACTATCCCTTTAATGGTTCTTGGGGGTATGGGACAGAGTTTAAAAGTGGACTCTGTCACAGCTAGCGACCCACTCTCTGTCATTAGCTGCAAATATAAGAATGGGCAACCACTAGCCGATAAGAGCTACTTGGTAGAGAATAGTATGAGAGCTTTAAAGCGCTCTGTTCTCTCAGTGGCCACTCAATTTCATGCTGGAGTTAATAGTCAGATGACTGTATGTCGACTATTTCTTCAGGACATTCCTAAAGTGTTTGGCGGCGAAGATTCTTGGTATCGGCATTGGAGAGCAAGGGATTGCTATTGCACAATCTGCTATTCCAATCTGATGCTCTCTCGAAAGGTCTACCAGAAGCATATTGCTGTTTCCTAGGTAGAGCAAGCAGGATGGGGTCCTCCTGAGGCCTCTCTCGGCCTTTAGGATGGGATGCTAAAATCACTTGCTCCCCGGGAGTAGGTTGTGCACTTGGACCTATAGCTGAGGGTCCGGTTGGCAGTGTTTGAGGCTGCCCATCTTTATTGTTGATCAAGAATATTGCTGTGTTTCCTTGGTAGAGCAAGCAGGATGTGGTCCTCCTGAGGCCTCTCCTGGTCTTTAGGATGGGATTCTAAAATCACTTGCTCCCCGGAAGTAGGTTGTGCACTTGGAACTATAGCTGAGTGTCTGGTTGGCAGTGCTCGAGCCTGCCCCTCCTTATTGGTGATGGGTGCAGTGAGTCTGCGATCTATTTAACAGTTCTATCCCCGATGATATAGTGAATAATAGGGGCGTATTGAGCTGCCTCGTTGCCACAGGATGTTTCTGGTCACTAGATGCACAGTATGGCAACCTTGGGCTACAGCTTAGCTTGCTGGTGTTTCACAGCATAGTGAGCAGGTATTTGTCAGTATGGTCTAGTGGGTATTTTGTTAAATCCCATTAAGCACTGTTGAGTTCCACTTTTAAAGGGAACATCTCAGGTAACAACTTTAGCCATGTTTCCCTGAAAAGGGGAACGAGACACTGTGTCGTGTTGCCATACTTCTGGCATGCCTGTACGTCTTCCTTTAGACAATACAAAGTTGATGTCCTTCTCTTTAGGCGCCCTTTTATATCCTCCCTGCAGACCTTGTGACATCACCTTATGGCGGTATTATTTTTTTTGTCCTATTTTCATTCTAATCATCTTCAAGCCAGAATCATTCACTGACAATCTGATAAAAAAATCCCTTTTTACTCCCTTTAAGAAAATGTCAAAAACTTTGAACACAAAGGCTTCACTCGTTGCTGTTCACTCTGTACTGTACATGCTACCATTAGGAGATATCATTAGGAAACATGGCATTAGCTTTCACTGTTATGCCGACGATACTCAGCTGTATATTTCTTCAAAACTTAACGAAACTTACTAATTCACAAAATTAACGGAATGCATAGCTGATATAAAAAATTAGATGACTCGTAATTTCCTACTACTTAATTCTGAAAAAACAGAGATTCTAATTATTGGACAAAAAACTTCCTCACGTAATAACCTAGAATACTGTTTAACATTTGCTGCTCTGTCGAGTCTTCGTCGTCGGTTAGGAACCTGGGTGTGCTCTTTGAAACCAATCTTTCATTTGAAAGTCACGTGTCTAGTATCTGTAAAACTGCATTTTTCCATCTTAAAAATATATCTAAATTACGCCATATGCTCTCATTGACAAATGCGGAAACAATTAGTTCATGCGTTCATGACCTCAAGGCTAGATTATTGTAATGCTCTACTGGGTGGTTGCCCTGCACGCTTAATAAACAAACTACAGCTAGTTCAAAACGCAGCAGCTCGAGTTCTTACCAGAACCAGGAAGTATGACCATATTAGCCCGGTTCTGTCAAAACTGCCCTGGCTGCCTATCAAACATCGCATCAATATTACAATATTGCTGATCACTTACAAAGCACTAAATGGTTTAGCTCCGCAGTACTTGAGCGAGCGCTTAACGGATTATAGTCCATCACGTCTATTGCGATCTCAAAATTCCGGCCAGTTAATAATACCTAGAATATCAAAATCGACTGCTGGCGGTAGATCCTTCTCCTATTTAGTACCAAAACTTTGGAAACAGTCTTCCTACCATTGTCCGGGAAGCAGACACACTCTGTCAGTTCAAAGCTAGACTAAAGACACATCTCTTTGACCTAGCATTCACATAATACATTATAGACTTCTATAATTCAATGTTAGGCTGCATAGATTAGGTCAGCTGGAACCGGGAACACTTCCCATAAATCCTGATGTACTCGTTACATCATAAGAAGAATGGCATCTACGCTAATTTTAGTGTATTTGTTTATCCCGAGGTTTTCCCGCAGCCTGCCGGATCCAGGCTGTATCCAGATCTGATGAAGGACCTTCGCCTGGACCCGATCCAACGCAGTGCTGAAGTGCCAACTAGTCTCTCCCTATGGAGGATCCCTTTACCACTCTACAGATAAAGCGTTGTCGGGAAACTCAATTCGCGTACCTACCCTGAATTGATAAAATAAAATAAAATTCTGTATCAAAAATTATAAGGAAACGCCAGTACTTTTAGGCTTGGTTTGTAGGGAATTCCAAACCTTCGCACATATATTCAAACGCACATAACTATAGAACCAATTCTTAATGCGCATGTGACCGCCATCTGCGTTTCTCACAGGTTCGCGTTTAAAGTCTATGTAGAGAGAATGGTGTCGTCTTAGCGGCCCCTAATTTAATAACAAATGATCGTTGCGACGGAAGCGAATCAATCAAAACTAACTTTAGCTGGAAAATAACTATATTAAAGAACCGCTATAAAGCCAAAACAATCTCTGTTACCTTAAATTATTCGTTTATCTCTGTAAAGCTGCTTTGAAACAATCTACATTGTTAAAAGCGCTATATAAATGAAGATGACTTGACTTGACTTGACTTCAAAAACATATATCATCCTTGAGTCTCTTGTAAGGAACCTTTACTTTTTCATGATAACAAAATGTTATATTGTGTTGATTTGTGTAATTCTTATAACCCCATTTCTTACTGTTGATATCTGTATCCTTTCATTTGCAAATAATAATAATAATAATAATAATAGACTAAACATGTAGCATACGCATGTGCATGACGTTACCGTTTTCACAGATTCGTGTTTTTATAGTTTACACGGAGATGATAAGGGTGTCGTTTTAAAAAAAACGTGCACTTTGAAACACGTTTTCAAAAGTATGCGATTTCTGGCCACCAAAACGCCGTTGTCGTGTAAATGAATGGCCAAAACACATAAAAAGACTTCTGTTTTTAGTTAAAAATAGTGTCGTGTAAACGGCCCCTAAGACACTGGCTCACCCAAAGCGTTTCCATGATTACAGTAACCTGAGATGTCCCCCGTTTTTCAACTGTAGGCTACTGTTTAAACTGTTATTTTGCTTTGCAAACTTTTAAACAATAAATATGTGTTTTCAGTATATGAAAATATAAAAATATAAAAATACTATATTATATAGTATATAACAGTATATTATTATACAGCAGTAAGCTAGTATTTCAATCTGAACATAACCATTGTCACATCATTGACTCTTACGTCTCCTGACATAAGCTGTGAGGATTTCAGATAGTTTCAAAGACACACACGGAACATTTAGAGGTTACGTCAGCAGGTGCAGAACAAGGAGCTGTTTGAAAGAATCTTTCTGAAGAGTAAGAGTTTGAAACAGGACTTCAGAGGGACAGGTTCAAAAGTTTTTAAACTAGTTTTCTCCAGTAAATGAACCTTTCGTTCCCCTGTGCACTACCCTCTAGCTATAATACAGCAAACTGTTCTCAGGCTGTTTATGAGGGCTCATATTGCAGTTTACAGTGCTGTGCATAAGTTTAGACAACCATGCTAAAGTTGACTAAAAAGAGGAATAAAAAATAATCTATTGGAAATTGAACTTAATGCCTTAATTAAAAAAAATAAATAGGAAAAATCCAACCTTTAAGGACATTAATTTTCTTTGTGAATGAATAATGCATCGTAAATAAATAAATAAATGTTCTTCCTTAAAATACAGGGTGCATAAGTCTGGACACCCCTATGTTAAATTCCCATAGAGGCAGGCAGATTTTTATTTTTAAAGGCCAGTTACTTCATGGATCCAGGATACTATGCATCCTGATAAAGTTCCCTTGGCCTTTGGAATTAAAATAGCCCCACATCACCACATAGCCTTAACCATACCTAGAGTTTGGCATGGTTTTATTTCAGTTAGCCTAATAGCTGGCTTGATTTGCATTGAGAGATGATCTTATGGAAAGTGCTCTAGGTATGGTGTTTTAGGTATTTTAATTAAGTCATTAAGTTCAATTTCCAAAAGATGGTGTTTTATTCCTCTTTTTAGTCAACTTTAACATGGGTGTCTAAACTTATGCATAGCACTGTATGTATCAGCTTACAGTGCTTTTCACAATGTTCATCACCAGCTTATATAGCATAAACATGCCACACCATTGAGATAAAAGAGCAATGAAATACTGTCTCAGTTTTAAAATGGAGTGAAAGTATTTCTGTTTCTGTATATTTACACAAACAAGTAAATACACACTCATATTTTTAATCACTGGTGTGTAAATAAAAAAAAGGCAATAAACATTCAGTTAGACAAAAATTCACATTTATTTATTGTTAAACAAGTGTAGAACTTTACATCCTTTGTAGAGATGGGCTCTTTAACATGTTTATCAGAGATGGGTTTCTTAATTATGCTTATGAAGATGAACTATGCCGACCAGTGCTTTAAAATATTCACAAAAGTACCATTTTTAAAGAATAATTTAATAAATAAATATCCAACCCCAGCTGCAGTAATAGTCCTTAAAGAAGAAGGTTCTACTCCAAGCTCAGCTGCGACCTTTAGTCACTACATTTTTCATGCTTTGCACAGATTTGGACAAAATTAATTTGTGCAAGGCACGAGAACATTAGAATCTAATTGATCTAAAGTGGCAAACCCATTTTCATGAACAGGACAGAGAGATCTCAAAGTCTTTTGCAGCATACATGAGGTCATCCACCAATTGCATCATCATAAACAGCCTTCTGAAATTTTTACATAGTCATCTCATTTTCAAAATCTCTTCATTTGCTTTATATTTAGGGTTGTTATTATTTATTTTATAGCAATTTATTTTACACAATCAATACAACAAAATATATTGTTCTATGTTATAGCATTACCCTTGACAGTTCCGTACATGATTGATAAAATATAAGGCCTAGGGTTTGTTTGCTAGTGGTCATATGGGATTTTGTTTATGATTGTAAAGGGCGAACAGAACTCCTTTAGTTCAGTCAGGACAATCTCTGCATGTCATAATGTCCTGGAAATTCCATTTTTGTATATAATAATAAAGAAAAATCAAAACTGCATTCGAAAGAGAAATATGTGAACATATATGTACATCCTTTGAGAAACGTATGCACTGGAACGAGAAAGACTTTTTTTTTTTTTTTTTTTGGCTTAATTTTATTTTTTTATGTGAAACTGTATTCTTATCACCAGGCCCACATGGAATCTGCAACCCAAGAACACTGCAGATTTCCGCATTAAACCCTCATTCACAAAGTTCTACTGTACACATCACGTGACCCTTGTATGTTTGTTTATTAAATAATTGTGGCTAATCTGATTACATTCAGCTACCAATAATAGGGTAACAATTAATAATTGCAAAAATGATTTTCCCCATTAATGTTTTTTGTCTTGTTTTCAGTAAAAACATCTTTGAGAGAATGTCTTAAATTAAGATTTGTCTTTCTTCTTTTAAGCTCTAACCTACTTAATTATTGAAAAAAAATATTCAATAAATATTATTTCAAAACAAAACTCTCAATGAATCCCAATTACAAATGTTTGCTACTCAAGTAAATTGATCTTGTTTTAAAGATATTTCGATATTTTTACTGAAAACAAGGCATAAGCTTTGTGTGTATCTCGCTGCAAATTTCTGCCACAAATCAGCACAGAACATGCAATAAGCCGTCTGCAGATTCCGTCTGGGCCGGCCTGTAACTCGTTGGACAGCAGCGGTACTTCTCCATTATGTGTGCAGTCATGTGGTAGGCTAAAAAAAGGAAGACCACTCTGTCATCGGTGGATGGGCGGGGCTGTGTACATGGTGGGCGGTGCTTACAGTTTGTTTTAAAGGCTTGTGACCAGCTGCATTTGTCCCTCTCGTACGTCCCCCTCGGGGACACAAGCGTCTTTAGAGACGGGGATGATGAGGCCCTCGCTACTGTCTCTGCTCATCTGATAATACGCGTGCAGCTGTTGGCCTGACCCCAGGTTGGGCATGCTTTTATAGTAAACGTCTTCGTTCGGACTGTGTTTGGATGGCGAGAGGTCCTGGCCAATGTCTAGGCTGCTCTCCGAGAACGGCGAGTCTCTAAGGTTTGGCATGCTGGTGTACACCGAGTCTCTGTTGGGGGAGGGCAAGGCGGTTTCGGCCGGAGGAGGGAGCTGGTCGATGTAGCTGTGGGGTTGAGAAGCTTCCATGTCGACCCTCGCTCTCTCCTGCGTGTGGTACAGGAGCGAGTGAGTTCGCTGGGGGATAAGAGGGGCACCGAGCGTGCGGGGATGCGTGTGGTGCAGTCCCAGACCGTCCATCTCGCTGTCCCCACCCACCTGCACCAGGGACGATGTCTCGGCAAACACAGGTTCTCTGATGACCCCCTCCCCCTTTTTGGTGCTGATATGGGACTCGGCAGCCCTGAGGTTGTTGTGAACAAGCTCTGAGATGATCATCTTCTCGAAGGCCGTGTCATTGAGACTGAGCCCGCAATCCACCACCTGCACGCCGTCGCTGTAGTTATGAAGAGAGTAGCTGTTATTAAAGTTGCCGTTGAGTGGTAGAGTACCGAACGTGTTCGTATCTCTGCCGCTGGTCACCGAGTGTCCTGCAGCAACACAAGAGGAAGAAAAACATTTTAATAACCAGAAATAATCATCAATATAATAAAAAAAATCATCAAGATAATATAAAAAAAAAAAAAAAAAAAAAAAATCTAAATGTTTAAAGCTGTTTAGGACCTGCATTTGAGTCAAATGCAGAAATGCTAAAAATCTGGGAAAATGTAAAGATTGGAAGCCTTTAGAACTGTAAGGGGCAAACTCACTAAATAGTTCCCTGCAGAAAGTGATTTTCTTGTTCAGTATTATTGTCTTGTTTTCCAGTACAAATATCTAAACATTTCTAAATCAAGATTCATTTACGCAAGAAACAAAATAACTTAAGATATTCTTGTTTTCAAAAAAAATAAAATAATAATAATAATAAAAAATTACGGAGCCCATCTAACATGCAAAAAAAAAAAAATATATATATATATATATATATAAAAAACAACAACAACTATATATATATATATATATGGCCACGATTGAACAATTCGTTCCCATGACTTGCAAATACATCAGCACGTTTTACTTATTCCTTCCCCCGTTTTAATTAAATTGTGCGCACAATATAATAATTTGTTTCCTCAATTTATTCAATCGTGGCTACATAATTTGTTCCCTAGTTTTAGTTCAATCAAAATGAGGGAATAAATGAATTCAAATTTGTGGCCACGATTTACTAAAATGAGAGAACAAATTCTTAATTTGTGGGAACAAATTCTTAATTCATGGCCATGATGAGTTGTTGCTTTTAAAAAAACAGTTCCCTTTGAATTAAGTTTATTTTTCCAACCATGTAAGTATCATTTTTTTCTTGTTTTAAGCATAAACTCACTTAATTTTGATACATTTTCAGAAAACATATATAGCATGTAATTTTGCTTCTTAAGTAAATGTATCTTGATTTGAGAATGTTTACATATTTGTACTGGAAAACAAGACAAAAATACAGAATAAGTGTTGCACTTCTTTTAGTGTGATCATATGCGAATGACTCGGAATCCAGTTTAACTAGCTGCTAAATGTGTTTAGTTCTGGATTTTTAAGTGCTAGGATAAAAGTTGTGGAGCGCAGTTCTAAAGCCCCAGCAAAGTATGCCGGATCCACTTCATTTAGGTTTGCCTGACTTGAATAAACCTGATTTGCATCATTTCTGTACTGAATTAGCAGGCACAGGCACAGGCACAACTTCATTCTTTGTGAATTCCTCCCAATTTGAGGTTCTGAATTTTTCCTCAATCAAACAATTTAAAAAAAATTGACAATGTCCAATTTCAAAACATTGTTTTTAACTACATCCTAAACAACATTAAAATCAGTTGGTAGGCTTCAAACATCACAGAAATGAATGAGAGTGCGGCACAGATGTGTATTCACAGATGAAAGAGCGATGACAGTCAAATAATTCATCAACATCAGCTTGTATTGGATCGGTTAAGGCGGTGGGGTGAAGGGTTTGAAAGTAACGAAAAAAAAAAGCAAAAAAAAAAACACAAACAGCCATTTTTCACACTACAGAGAGTGAATGAAAGCGAAAGCATCCAACAGACAGGAGAGAGAAAACTCACTCTGAACAACTCACATCAAGTCTGTCTGTTCAGGCCAGCAGACCTGAGCGCTGCTGATGAACAAAAAGAACACAAAACAAAAAGGAAAATGATTTATTGTAAAACATGATGAGTTATCACTAACAGAAAAAGTAAAAAAAAAAAAAATAATAATAATAATTACAACGTTAGTGCAAGCGAAGGATTTAGCAAATTAAATTAACATCACAATTAAGGCCTTTTCCCTCTGTTAAATGTCACAGTTGGGTTTGTTTGCTGGACTGGAGTTTATGTGGTAATTTGAGCTCATTTGCCCGCTGGTAAATGGGTGGCCGTCTGCATGAGCTACGATAATCTTTAACTGCATCTTATGAGAGCGCACCGGTGGGCGGTTTGGACACAGCCATTCTCAGAACCTCTCCACAGAAATGACAAGACAAAGGAAGGAGATGGCAGATGGGAACAGAAGAGGGACAGTAATTTGAGGAAAGGGAGTTTAAAAGAGATTTCTGCTGGATATTGAGACAGAAGGGCTAAAGAAACATGAGGGTTTTTCTCTGACAGAATTCTTCACCAAACTCGTAAACAGACAGAGAGATGTGGAGGGTAACAGAGAATATACAGTGCCCCCAAAAAAGACACTATTTGGACACTTTAGCTAAAAAATAATGTAAATAAAATAAAATAATTTGCATTAGAGCTGCACGATTCATTGTTAAATGATCAAAAATCCATGCGATCTTATTCCCAAATGACAGCCAGTCTCCTGTGTCTATTAAACCTTTGACAAAATCACACCAGAATATTCAAATCTGTGTTCGCGCTGCCGCTGACCCAGAGAAAATCGTTATCATGTATGAAACAGCTTTACAAACAGTCTTTTCAACAACACAGTATGGCTATTTCTGTTTCAAATAGTCAATTTATCACAGAAGTACTGGGATAAAAGTTTATAGTTTTGATATAAACACTGATGTCTACGGTAGCGATTAAAATAGAAAATCACCTTTGGAAAGTAACTTTGAAGGCACTTCAAATAACAATTGTATCATTACATCATTACACCAGTAGGCGGCGACAAGTGACTGTTAAAAATGTATGTCATTGAATCATTCATTCAAGCGATGCGTTCAAAAAACGCTGATTCATCCTGTAATATAACAGGTAAAGTATTTATTAAACAGATTTTTTTTTTTTTTTTTTTTTTTTTAAGAATACATTCAAATTAGTTCAACATTTTTAAATAAACTGCAGCCATTAACATTTTGTCAGAACCTCTAGTAAATTACTTGCTATTTTAGTTGTTTAGAATCGTGATTCTCAATTTATCCTGAATCATGCAGCTCTAATTTGCATTATGAAACACAACATCGAACCAAATAGAATTTGTATTTAAAAAACAAAACATAAAAAAAAAAAATGTGTAAAATAATAAAACTATAGATTAAAAGACAAAAAATAAGACAAACGTATTTGGACACTTTCTGGTTCTGTCTTTCTTAAAAGTAAGACAACAGAAAAGTGAAGTTATATGGCTAAAGTGTCAATCAATCAAATCCTTTTTGTAGCCTAAATGATTTTTTTTTTCATATAACATCTGAATCTGAAATTCTGACTAAATAAGCTGCAATAGAAGCTGTTGTAACATGCAGATAAAGGCACAACTGTAACTGCACATTATACAGCCTGGCCTCGACATCTGTAGCCAAACTCAAAAGAAAGTATTTGAATAAATCAAACCTAATGTCCAACGAGACCGTCTTTAACAAAGAGAGAAGGCGACTGCTTTCAGTAAAATCTCCATTCAGAATGACGTGTGTACATTTAGGCTTTGAAAAATATTAATTGTGTGTGCAATGTACAGGTACATGCATCGTGCCAGCATCCCAAAGTTGTAAATGCAGAGGTGATGAAAGTATTGTTTCATTGAGAGCAACATTTCCTCATTTTAATGATTTCTAAACCATGTGCTGACAAAATGCGGATGATCTGTTAATGGCCACTGAGTGTGCAAGAGTTGTGCTGATAAAATTATGGTAAAACAATTACATTTGATGGGCAAATTTAAAACTGATTGCATACTTGTCTCTCTGTAGGTCACTGAGTGTGTGCAGGAAAGGGAAAGAGAAAACAAGACACAAACAGTTAACAGTGTCTTAAACAACTTTTAAAAATTTGTAAAAAGTTGAATTGCTGTACATTTGCTTGCTTAAATATAAATATTAAATAAATCAAATTAAATAATCTTGTGTGCATCACAATTGCCTCTTGGTGAGGGTAAAAACACAAACTGAGAACTACAGTTTTAATCTGTGAGCAATGGATCAATTCCTGGAGAAGAGGAACTCTCTGCAAGGTACATTTTCTGTTTTTATTTGTAAAGGTTAAACGATCTGATATATTGGAATGATTTCTCATCACAGAGGGACTGATGCTACCTAGCACTCTGATAATACTCATAGTGCTACATAGTACCACAAAAAAAAAAGGAAAAAAAGAGAGCAGTGTATTAGTAGTCACACCTGGAGAGTGAAAGACTGGCACCGTTGGTGTGTTACATACGATAGTTTCAGCCAGTAAGGTGTTGTAGGGGTTATTAGTGCCTTGTGGTCTCAGAAGAGGGTTAGTAAGAAGATAATTGCCCGTCATTCCTAAAGCGACAAAAACAGAAGAGGACAAATAAGATTATGACCTCTAAGACGTCTATTTAATTTGTCCTAAAGATAAAGGTATTGATGAAATAAATGGATGTGTTTTATCTGGAAGCATGTTTATTTTATTTTATTTTATTTTATTTTATTTTATTTTATTTTATTTTATTTTATTTTATTTTATTTTATTTTATTTTATTTTATTTTATTTTATTTTAGTTTATTTTATTTTAGTTTAGTTTAGTTTAGTTTAGTTTATTATTTTAGTTTAGTTTAGTTTAGTTTAGTTTAGTTTGCACATAGCTGCTTATTTATGTAATTTCATTGTAACTAATTACTACACTGTAAAAAGTTTGTAACACTCCCAAATCAAAAATTTCAATTGACCGATAACATCTAAATATTTCAATTGGCTCAAGTGAAAATCTGTACATTTAATTTTAGAATTTACCAATTGAAAAATCTAGATGTTATCGGTCAATTGAAATTTTTGTTACAAATTTTTTACAGTGTAATATAAAATCAAATGGTAACCTTTTGTAATAAGGTTCATTAGTTAACATTAGTTAATGTATTAATTAACATGTAATAACAATGATCAATATATTTGTTACTATATTAGTTAATCTTTGTTAATGTTAGTTAATAAAAATATAGCTGTTCATTATTTGTTCATATTAGTTTACAGTACATTAACTAATGTAAAAAAAAAAGTAATAATGTATTAGTAAATGCTGAAATGAATATTAACTAAGATTAATAAATGCTGTAGAAGTATTGTTCATTCTTAGTTCATGTTAAGGTAGTTAACTAATGTGAACTAATAAACGCTATTATAAAGTGTTGCCAATCAAATTAATGTCAAGAAATGCACATCACCAATTGTAAATGTTAACAACATTTGTCAATGTTAGGCTTCATCGTCCAACATACAGTAGATCAAGCAGTTGTGAAAATGGATGGATGAATATTTGTCAATGGCAAATTTTAATTTAAAAATTGTATTCGAAATATAACTACTATACTGGGCGGAACTTCTTACTAATTCAAGATCTCAGCTAAAATATTCTATGCTAAACATAATTACTATTATATCTTGCATCAAAATTATTATTTTTTGTCCATATTCATTTTTTTTTTTTTTTTTGCGATATGAATATTGCAAATGAAAACTGTCATTGTTGTGTTTGTTTCTGAAGAGAGACACTGAAGCACAGAAAGACAAATAGCATTTTTTTTTTTTTTTCACCTTTGTGTTTTGTGCTTGAACGCGTGCATTAAAAGCATGCTGAGTGTTTTAGAGCAAGCCAAAGCAAACGGCTCTGAATAATACAACCTTACCGCAGGTCAGCAAGAGTTGAACATCATCTTCTCATCACATGCATTTCAGCCCTGGCTAAATAATAAATGACAGTTTTTTTTTGTTTTTTTTTTTCTAAATCCTTGAAATAGCTGACCGAGGGCACATTGTCTACTGACTCACTTCTGTAGTTGTGTAAAACAGGCCCAAAAAGGACTTTATCTGTCTTTAAATGAACATTAGTCGTTTCATTTTCTATTAAAGTCAACATGAAATCAAAGTTGACCCTATTTACACTCTCAATACGGTACATCAGTCCCTGATGTTTTTATAAATGATTCAATTGGTCCATGTAAAAAAAAGGAAAAAAAAAAAAGAAAAAAACATGTTTGGCATCATAAGCTTTCATCAAAATGTAATAACTTGCTTCTCCTCTGAAACAACTTTCCTTTTTAGCTGATGACACCAATCCCTCTTATTTTTTACTCCCTCCCTTCCCACCACCTGTCATACAGAGACCACTTTTCACCATCTAATTAATTCGCTATCGGACAAATATGTCACATCACATTAGTAAAAGGGTTGCGAACGCTGTTTCATGTTGACTTTAACTAAAATCAAATATGAGTGGTTTAAAATAGATACTCGAGCATGTGTTCTATTAACATTCTCAAGCTTATCAAATAAACTAACATCTTATTTTACATAAATATCAATCATATTTAAAATAACATGTTAAAATTGTAAAGAGATAAAATATATAAAATATAAATTCACTAAAACCATTTGATATTTTATTCAAATTGAAAATGGTGAGTTCAATAGTGCAGAGCTTCCAAAATTATTGGATGTTAAGAAATTTGATTAAATTGGATGTAAAATTAAATACTAGAATATTATTAAATATGGTCAAAGAAATGTAATTAAACATGGATGACTGATTCATTTAGTCTCAGTCTATTAGTTAAGTTTCCATGAAACAGAGATGAAATGAGTTTGGATGACTGACCTTGGTTGAGGGTTGATGTGCTGTTGATGTCTCCTGAGATGAAAGAGGATTCAGACTGTTTTCTTACTGTGTCATTCCACATTCTTCTGATTCGACTCTGTTGGACGAACAAACAGCCATGAAACACTGATCACTATCTTTGGGAGGGAAAAAATTGCATGTTACATCTTATTTTTTCTTCAAAAAAAAAAAAAAAAAAAAAAATCTTTTTTTTTTCTGATATGTAGTGGCCCCAAAAAGTATTTGAATACTTTTGGACACTTCACTTGTACTTATCTGTTCCTATGCTATTCATGCATTTACAGTATAACAAAATATCAAGGTAAGTGGCATCTTCAAACAAATGATAGCTTTTCTCAGAACTAACGTGACTTTTCTGAGCAATTTCAATGACTTTCAAACAACTTGTGCCAATGTCATTTTTGCCACTAAATCAACATTTAATGGAATTCTATCTATCTATCTATCTATCTATCTATCTATCTATCTATCTATCTATCTATCTATCTATCTATCTATCTATCTATCTATCTATCTATCTATCTATCTATCTATCTATCTATCTATCTATCTATCTATCTATCTATATTTTCATTGAATAGTAATTTATTTTATATTTGATATTAAATGTTTGTTTGTTTTGTTTGTTTTTTTGTTGATGGGGACTTTATGGACACAGTATTTTGTAATAATGTGAAAAGTTAAAGATTTTATATTATTTAAAAATGTAGACCAGCATATATTTCCAAAAAAGTATATATGAAAAATATATATATTTTTTTTTCATCCCACTAAAAAGGGGAGATTTTAAACATAAATGTTACATAAGATGCTGGCATATCATAAAACAGCTTAGCAAGTAAATATTATTGTATACCAGAACCCTATCAGAACAACTATCGGTATGATTCACTATATGATACAATCCATCATAAAGACTTTGATATAAAATCTCTAAAATGTGTCTGCAAAACAAGAAAAAAAAATAATAATACATAAAAGATCTGTGCTGCAGTACTGAAGTAGATGCAAGCACTCAGAGTGTTTCATTTCATTCCAATGGAAAATTTGTCTCATAACTGAGCGTCACATTAAAGCGGTTGAAAACAATGGAAATTGGGTCAGTAGTGTTTGTACCTGAGTACCAGAGGAATAGCGAGCGCTTGTCCGCGTTGTTGAGGTCTTTGTGGAGCTGTGCGAGCTCTCTGTCGTGATCCCGCTACAGCAGTACGTGTGTCGGAGGCATTTGCTGTACTCTCTCCGAACCTGCAGTTTAAAAGAACGTTTCTTTTTTTCAAGTGAACTTTCAACATGCACTTCTCGTTAAATCCAACTGCTGCCACGGCTCTGGTAGAACAACATGTATCAGGGAGCACTTACTTTCTTCTGAAGCAGGCAGTGGAAGGTAAAGATAAACATGCCCTGGAAAGTGTTGAAGATGGTGAAAAGGTACGCTAACACAACGGACGACTCGCTGACGAAGAACAAACCAAATGACCAGGTCAGGCCCAAGAGACACAGCAGAGCAAAGCCGCCCATGACCCACGACCTTAGAGAGCAAATGAAAGAGAAAGAATGAGGCGTGAGAGAGGGTCAGTTTCATCCAGCAGAGAACAAAAATCATTACAGCATTGCATCTACAATATTAGTAAAAAAAATACTAATCAAACACGGGTCCTGGAAATCATTTGTACTGACATCTTGGGCACAAGTAGATGGGAAATGCAGTGGAACATATTACTGAGAGGTTAATCAATCCCATATGAAAAGGGGATTATCATAAAGAAGGTTTAATCAGTATTGAGGCAGTGGAGTGTGGAGATATTTTTTGCATGCCACACTACTGGGTAAAGACGCATGATACTGGGCTGCATTCAGACGGAGGGGAAAGAGAAAGAGCAGTAATCATCTCTGATTGGTCCATTTTAGTGGAGGAGGCGCTGACAACAGGTCTCGGCTGGCTAAGGAACCAAAGAGATAGAGCTCGCTTTCATCAGAAGAGAAATGACAGATGAAACGAGAAACCAACATATGAAGATTTGAAGGGATGATGAATAGGAGGGCTTTGGGGTATAATGATTTTTTTGAGGGTACGTCGGTATAAGCGCATTGAGATCTATAAATGAGAAGCGAAATAGATAGAGCTAGAGATGCTTTGATTATAAAATTGTGTCCAATACGGATAAGCCATTGGTTATTCTCATGGTATGGACGACAACTGATGTAATAAAATAATAGAATACGATAACACTTTATTTTACAGTGTCCTTGTTACATATGTTACATGTACTTACAACAATAACAGTAAAGTATGCACAATTACATGCAACTAACCCTCAACCAAATCCTAATCCTATCCTAACCCTATAGTAAGTACATGTACTGTAGTTAATTAATATCAATCATTACTTAAATATATAATTACACTGTAACAATGACACCTTAAAATAAAGTGTAACCTAAAATACTATTGTCTAAAAATGAAGAAAGAAAGAAAGAAAGAAAGAAAGAAAGAAAGAAAGAAATAAAGAAAGAAAGAAAGAAAGAAAGAAAGAAAGAAAGAAAGAAAGAAAGAAAGAAAGAAAGAAAGAAAGAAAGAAAGAAAGAAAGAAAGAAAGAAAGAAAGAAAGAAAGAACACACTAAAAATAATTTATAAAATAATACTATTCAATAGAAGCTATTATTTGAAAGTTTTGGTCCCACTTTATATTGTAGTGGCTTTATAGTGGCTTTAAGTACTATGTACTTACATGTACTTACATTGAAATTAATAATTTGATACAATGTACTTATTGTGTAACTACATGTTTTTACATTGTACTTACATTTTAAAAATTCCTGCATGTAATTACAGCTGTAATTAATTTATGTAATTAAATTTGTAATTACACAGTTGACCCTTCCCTTACACCTTAAACCTACCCAATCCACCACACCTGTCCTTAACCTTACCCGTATCACACCTCAATAGCAGCAAAAGTTTTTTACAATACAACATGAACACAATAAGTACATTGTACTTATTTTTTGATGTAAGTACATGGTACTTAATGCCACTTAATATAAAATGGGACCAAAGTTTTAAATGCAAAAGCAAATTTTGACGTAACAATATTATAATGCATTAGTAGAAATAAAAATGATGCATACATTTTGCCATAAACTAAATATTTAATTTAACATTGTTATTAAATAATAAGTGTTATTAAAGATAAACTTTAAGTGAGTGCTAGATGACAGTAAAGTTCTCTAACTGTAAAATCTTATGTGAAAATCAGCAGTTAAATATGCAATACTGGTCATTAAATACAATTTGGAAGATGGATGGATGGATGGATGGATGGATGGATGGATGGATGGATGGATGTATGGATGGATGGATGGATGGATGGATGGATGGATGGACGGATGGACGGATGGATAATAGTCATAATGAGTGGTATGACTGGTTTGGCATATGAGGGTTATAAGAATAGGAATATATCAGGTTGGCAATATGAAGGGTGAGTAATAGAAGGGTCAAAAGTGTTATGGGAATGAATATTTTTGAGGATATGAGGGTATCAGGTTAAGATATACAGCAATTTAAGACGGTCCAGGCGGAATTCAAATTAAGAAAGTTAAGCCACAGAAAGACAGACAAACAGATAAGCGCGCATGAGAAGCACAGAGAGAGACGGCGCTTCTGGAAGAGCCCAGCAAACAGACAATAAAATGACAAGGGGAGCAACCATGAAGCTGTGGCATAGATGTCTAGCTAACGCTCTTACTTGATAAATGGTTTATTATCTTCATAGCTAGAGAGCATGGCCAGCAGAGGAGAGAGACAACATTAGATCAGGCAAATCAGTTGGATTATCATAAAAGTCCAAATGTAAGAATTCTGAAGTTAAAATGCAAATGAGGCTGGACAAACAACCAAACAAAAAAAAGTGTTAGATTATGCCCTCAGCTGTGTACAAAACAAAATTATCTGAATAAATGTACCTGCCCAGGTTATAAATTCTTAAAGACAACATGAAACTACATCACAATGTTTTTAACTTCCATTATAATATGTATCAGTTTTTGATTTCATGTTGTCTTTAACACACTTGATGATTACATGACAAGACTTTTCATAAAACTTTACCGCCACTGTAAACGTTATTTCTTTTTTTTTTCCACACAGACTGCCAAGTTTATTTAATTTACCCATGCTGCATTGCCCTATCCCGGATTGTAAAGGGACTAAAGATGGTTCTCTCAGGGCAAATGTGCCAGTACTTTGCCTTTTGCACTATTTAATATGGCAGTAATGTTTTATGAGCGACATAAGTTACGGTGTGCTGTGAATCTTACCCAGGCAAATCAGAATTATAATAGCCATCACAGACGCGATAATTACTGGTTAGGGTAAGAGAACAGATAGAGAACAGAGAAAGAGAAAAAAGGACAGAGAAAAACAAGGGGAAATGGGAAACAGAGAAATGAAACGAAATGCTGCAGATTAGCTTGCTGAACATGCAACATGCTGCAATGAGCCCAGAGTTTAGCGGGTCGTTTCATGTCGCCCTGTGGTGATGGGTGGAGAGAAATTTAGACAGCATACGGCCGACACAATGCCCGTGAGCAATCTGTTTCTCCAACGTGTTAGTCATGTTTATATCATTGTTAAATCTAATAAAACATGCATATTTCCCCAATGGCTGTGTGTTAAGTTTGAAAGATCACATTAAATGCAATCAGTGCCATATATCAAACCCAAAACATATACAGGCTCTTTCCATGAACAGGGTCCAAGGGTTGTAAAAAATGTGTTACCAAAATCTGGGACATGGCTAAAGTTTAAACACTTAAAACACTTTACAATAAGGTTACATTTCTTAACATTGTTTAACTATATTATTTAACATTAACTAACAATGAACACTACTTCTACATCAGTTGTTATTCTTAGATGTTAATTTCAACATTCATTAATACATGTTTAAAAGTTGTATTTCGTACAATTAGAAACAATGAACAATTATATTTTTGCTATAACATTAACACTAATTAATAAATGGCTTTACAATATATTATTCTTTGTTAATTTGTTAGTTAATGCATTTATAATGTTATCAAATGAGACCTTATTGTAAAGTGTTACCAAATACCAATTATGTTTTATCTTTTAACAACACGATTGAATAGTTGGAATAGTTAAAAAATTGGTATTCCCTCCATGCAGTAAAAATGGCTCAGATTATGTTACTTCTTGCCTGACATTAAAGAATGTTACATTTTTGTAATTTAAGGGACATCGTGTGGTAAATATTACTTATATTAGTAAAGCTAAATATTACTTATTGAAAAACAACAACAACAACAAATGTTTAACCATAAAAGGGGATACAGACATTTAACATTTTCAACATCTAATTGTTTTACAAGCTTATTCATGGAATGTGCCATAATAATTGGAAACACATTGGGAAAAGACTAAAAACGTCTTTAAAAAAATCACAATTTTAAAACAATAAAAATATGTCATACATTATCAAATAGAACCAGTAAGACATGCATTGCCATGCCAGCAAAAAGAACCAAAAGACTTGTGTGGTCAACCAACACACTTTTTCTGTTCTTTTCCGCTACAGAAAGAGATCTCCCTCTTAGCAACAGGAAACACATGGAAGTGCTTTCACTGTCTTTACACACACACACACACACACACACACACACACACACACACACACACACACACACACACACACACACACACACACACACACACACACACACACACACACACACACACTCACACACACATCTGAATTCACTCCGCAAGCAGACTCTGAATACAGGGAGTTGTTCCAAAAAGAGTTTTGTGGTCACTGTAAAGGAGGAACAGCACTGAGCCTGTCTCAATCATTACGTGCCTCTCTGGCCATCGCTCACATTAATAGACGCTGTGCACCTGAAGAGAATAACATCTGTCTAGAGTCCATCTGAATCCCTTTAGTCGATGCACTTAAATTCATCCAAGCAAACAGTGTTGTAGACGCTACATTCAATGTGAGCAAGGAACAATGTCTGTTCCCATTCTGAATTTTAGATTAGCAGTGGTGCAACTTCTTAGTGTGTGGCGGCACACTTTGACTCCACATGAGCTGAAACATAGTGGGGAAAACAATGTGACTTACTTGATGTTCTCCAGCCGGCTGGAATCAGGTTTCAGCGATGTAGAGTGTTTCATCATTTTGTACATCGTGATGAGCAGGAAGATGAGATTGAGCTGTGCAAAAGCAAAAAGACATTTGTTAATAAACAAAAAATGAAACATAAAGGATTAGATAAGTGTAGTTTTATTGGGAACATTAATTGAAAACAGCCATCTAAGCATCCCTTCAGCCAGTGCCTAATACAATAACCATCTGGCATATTGAGAGACAAAGCCAAGATGACTGGCGCCAAATACAGTGTCACTATATATCAATACAAGAATACAAAAAAGCAATAAAACTGTTTAACTGCAGAATGAAAACACAAACAGTTCAGAGAACCTCAGAGACCACACATGGAGAAACGGATATTTGATATTTCCTCAGGAAAAAAAACAAATAAATAACTTGAAGGAATATTTCGAATACAAACATCTACGGACCGCATTTGTGGCAAAACATCAGAGGGAAAACATCCCTCAGTATGTGAAAATGCATACAGTATTTACAGTGTTACACTCACAGTGGAAGCTTAGTAGGGAATCATTCAGCACTGCAAATAAATGTAAAATACACAACTATCACTGCTGCAAGAATATAACTGTTACTTTGCACGCAGCATCTTGGGACTTGCGGGTTTTTTAGTTTGACTGGTTGCATTGTGTACTGATTATATTTCTGTTCTGGACATTTGGTTTACATTTTTTTATTTAGAGTCTAATTTATTTTCTGTAGTTTTCACCACATGCATTCCGCATATATTGTCCATATATATTAGGCGATTAAATTAAATATATTATTTAGTAAATATATTATATTTAAATAGTAAATAACCTAGAGCAAATAAGTTTAATCTTTGCTCCGTGTACAAAAAAAGACAACTTAAGATAAATGATTAGAAATGTCCAAAGTGTTCAGGATGTTAGATATACAATGTAAAATGATTTCAGATTCAAACAGTTAAAACAAATCACTTTTTAAAGCTATGCATTTTGCATGCACACATAAAGTAACAAACTGAAATGATTTTATCTGCTAAATATGATAGTTGTATAAATGTTTATTGGCAATTGTCTGCTAGACTTGCACTGTAAGTGTACTTGCTGTAAACACAGTCTTATTCAGTCTTAAATGAGTTATTACTTGAATAATGTTTAAATAAGCCAAAAAAAAGTGTTCAGAATGTTATAAAATGTAAAATGCTCAGATTTTTAGATGAGTAAATAATCTTCCATACATCTGTTTCATGTCAAAAGATAAACATTACACTTATGAAAGCTATGCATTTTCCATTTAATTACACAAATAAAGTAACTTTATTTAATTAAGTTTTTTTTTTTTTTTTTTTTTGGATAGTTGCATACATTTTTATTAACAATTGCCTTCTTGCACTATAAATAACTAAGATTATTACTTAAAATAGTTTGATTTTTGCTCAGCGAAGAAAAAAGACAGGTTTAGGAGAAATTAGTACCCAGGGTGTTTAGCTATAGATCTACAAAATGTTAAATTTCTGACTTTAAATTCTGTCCAATCGTTTAGTTAAATAAACAAAAATCTCCTGTATATCTGCCTCATTTGTGAATGTTAAAACATTCAGGGACACTCACACACACACACACACACACACACACACACACACACACACACTGTGAGAGGGGCTTTGTAACAACCTAAAGTAATACATTGGTCATACTTTATCACGTACTGTGTAAAATGACTTCCCAATAGCTACAACTATGTGGGACAACTATGTGGTGACGGAACATTTTCTGGTATAATCCATTTTCTGGAGCATAGACAGACGAGGACGTAGCAGTCTATCATTTGTGGCTGCTCTCATAAGTGGCGGTGTCACCAGCTCAAACAAGCTCTTCAGTTCGGCTCCTTGTTCGGGTGCACAAGCTCATCATTCTGCCATCAAAACAGCGATGGCGATCAATAACGCGCTGCTCGTGCAATCAAGCACCGCGGCTTCTCAGAGACAGCGTGGCGAGAGAGAGAGAGAGAGGAAGGGGGGTGGGATTATACCTGGTTTTTGTGGCCCCTGCGCCTGAATTTATGAGCACAGAGCTATAAAAGGCCTCTCACGCCGCCAGAGCGCTGACAGTGATCTGATGAGACGAGAGGAAGTAAGGACGCTCAGCAGAGGGAGAGGTAACCTAGCAAGGCAACCACTACACTCCTAAAGCTCCTTGTTCCTGCCCGTCCCATGGGCTTCCTCCATTTCGGAAAGAG
Organism: Scardinius erythrophthalmus; assembly: GCF_964197995.2. Classification (NCBI taxonomy): domain Eukaryota; kingdom Metazoa; phylum Chordata; class Actinopteri; order Cypriniformes; family Leuciscidae; genus Scardinius; species Scardinius erythrophthalmus. Next base: position 8,978,436 of record NC_138245.1, on the reverse strand, counting down.
CTTTTCCTGAACAACCCCCCCCCATTCCTGAATCATCACTGCTAGCCAAGCAGAAGACCCTCAACTCCACTCTGGGACGCTGGAGATAGATGCATGTGTGTGTTTGTACGTGTGTGTGTGCGTCTTGAACTCTGATTGAACCAGATTAAATATTTAAGGTGCAGATGGAACTGTCTGCATGATGCAAACGTGTCACAGTCCAAGCGTGTTTTAACGTCACTCACACGCACTAATGGTTCCCGACCACTCATTAGCTCAATGTCCTGGTTTTCATGGATCTCATATGCCTGGTGCCCCAGAGCCGAGAAACCACTTTTCTACCAAAATGGTGGTGGCTCTCCTGCCTCAGCCAGTGCTCGACTGGTAGATATGCAAACTTTTCTCAGTACAACTGCCCACATTTTCCACCAGGTTTTCACAAACTCATATGATGATGTGACAAACTTTGTTAATATCTAACGTGTCTACAAACAAAAGGTCTTTGTTTCCAAATGTTATGTTAATCTTACTCTGAGTTTTTATTCCATCATAAACTGCTTTTGATAGAACGACCAAAAAAAAAAAAAAGTGTTAAAATGTATTGATACAAACTATATTTGAAAATTCAATCATTTTAGTCAGACATAAAAAAAGTATAAAGACATGTATGTCCTTTAATTAAAATAAATTAATCAAAGAGAATCAATTAAATAAATTAGAATTAACAACTTTGCTGAATCGAATTTACAGATCAGTGCTGGTCTAGCTGCCAGCATGGTCTTTCAAGTGAATCTATTTGACTAAGATATTTATCTTAGACTCATTGGAAATATGTGCATCATCTACCTACATTTCTGCAAAACTCCAAAAAGTACCTATACAGTTCACAGCAGTTTCCAGCTTAAATGACCACTAGAGGCGGCAGGACAATGCCAAGAACTTTTACTCCTTTTCACACAAATGATGATCATGGGGCATATTATTCATTAATAAAGAGTTATTTTTTTGTGCTGTTCCTTGCACAATACTACGTTACGTCCTCAAAACGCTTTTACAATAGCATATGATTTGTAAACTAATACATTTTGATGTTTCCATCACACAACCAGCTCAGAATGTATGTATTTTTCTAGCGTAGTAAACTTGCTGAGAAGCTCACCTAGTATACAACTAACCTAGAGATGGGAGGCACACAAGTCGTGTGCAATACGAGTCAGGATAAAAAAGCTCAAAGACAAAGGAATTAGCTAAAATGGCATGGTTGCTTCAACAAATGTGTTTGTATCTCACGTTTTCTTTTGTTAGCACAATCAGCTTAGGTATAGGATGTGGTATGATGTACATTATTCTTAAGTGCAATTTTTCACATCACTCACTGGACATTTCATTTCTGAACAGCTGTGAAATGTTCAACAATTAACGTGATAAATCTTTGCTAGATTCACATTCATCTGTTTTGGATAAAACACGATTTTGGCACCATTTATTCATTGGACAATTCACTCACAATGAAAGTGTCACGAACATAAGAGGAAATATAATATCAGTATTTTGAAATGACGTCACAAGCACGCATTTCTAATGCACCTGGGTTGAAGATAGTCTTGCTGGTTAAGATATACAACCACACACATGTCGTTTGAGACCAGGAGGTTTTAAAAGCAAATGAAAAGCCAACATTTCTGGCTTAGAATCGCCTTTTCTGTGGTGGAAAATTGTGCAACGCTCCCATATTAGACACCAGCTCATGAGCCCTATTGGTGGAAAAAGGAACTAGATTAGCTGTGAAATTCATGGAGCTCTACATCGCTGCAGGATCGGGCACGAGGACGCTGAAAATAGATGTAGTATAATGAGAACCACAATGGGCTTCAACTAATTGAACAGGATCACACCATTCTATCCCTCTGCACAGCGAAAATGGGTGAAACTCTGAATAATGAGACTCGCTCTGGCTCTCTCATTGACAAGGACAAAGCCAATCTGCTGAGAATCAGGGGTCGGAGGTCAGGGGAAACCTTGGTCCTGCGTTCCCCTGAGAGGCTCTGGTCTTTGTGCTTTATCTAGCATTGTCAAGCAGCCTGAGGACTACGAGTCCTGCTTGCTGTCCGAGCAGAGCATGCAACAATAAATCAGCTTCATAAAGGGTCACAAGCGTCCTGCCGCTGATGGCTGGAACACATATTCTGATTATCAGCAACACCGCAAACACATACATCACGCTTCATCCAGCGCTGTAGCAACTAACTAAGCAGATCTTAGGGTTTGTAGGACTTCCTCTAAGAGTGGCTGCAACATGCAAACATGCATTGTTTGTAGTATTCTACAGTCTGTCAGTATCTTTAAAGTCAGATTAACATGTCCAGACATGTTAAGGCAAGACACGGCAGGCAAAAACATAGTTTTGTTTTTCACTGGTCAGTTTTGAGATTTTGGGATATTTGTCTTCAATAACATGTCTTCTTTCAGACTTGTGGTTAAAAAAAAGTCCGAAATACACATTCATGTCTTTATTTTACTAGACTTTGTCTATTTGTGTCTGTAGATTTATCCTAAATTCAACAAAAGTTGGCGTTCTAAATCAACATGCTGCTCCATGATCGCTGCCTGCACCCTGTCATCACATACATCGTTAGAAAGTTATCTCTCCAAATATGGTCATTTCCTTTTTATCAGCAACCAATCATGAAAGTAAAAGGGGGGATTTAACTCCAAATGCACAATCTCATTGGCTGATATAAATCTTTAAAGCCCGTTTTCTCAAAATGACTTTTCTCTCATACTCCAAGTCCGAAATCTCCACTTCAGTAGCACCTATATACACCAAACTTTCCACAGTCTTGTACTTAGTTATATTATGAAGACATTTACAGAGGGATTTGTAAATATATTATTCCTAGCCTGATTTATATAACATTTTATTGCAAAAAACATGGCGAAAATAAAAAATGTAAGGCTATTAACAGTATATTCTGATTTACATGATAGCAAAAGTAGATATCCATAAATCCCTCTGTAATTTGTTTCCCATCTAATATGTGAACACAATGAAAAAATTATTTTGAACCTGGCTTTATCCAATACTCAGATTTCGTTATTTTAAATATATGCAAATTAGTCCATATATTATTAGATAATGCCTAATTTGCATATTTAAACATTAAATTACAGAAAACTTGTAATACATTTGTTCCCCCCTCACCTTAATGTAGGTAATCAACTGGGAAAGTTTAATGGTTCTGCTAGTTAAAATTTTTTACCCTATTCACCTGTAGTGTCTCGCCTTAAATTCCATTTAAAACTATTTAACAGCCAATTGATAATTCTTTTTTTAAATATTATGCATGCTTTATAAATATTAAACTTTTGTGAACTCATATTAATTGAGAGAATATATTAAATCTTTGCACTTACATTTGTCACTCCAGAGAATTATTTTTAATTAACTAGTCGAGGTAAAATGGTAAACAAAAATGTTGAGAAATGCTCTTAGTCCAATTTGTGTAAATTCAAGTGGCAAATCACATTTCGTTTTGCCGGATTATTTTTGTCAGTAAATTTGGAGATAAATGTGACATACATTATATCGGCCTTGGACTAAATTGCACTGATCACATGAATAAACTGATTTAAAAAAGTCGTTCTTTTTCAAATTTTCTTTTTTTCTTTTCCTGGTCTGCTTTTAAATTTACTCTATGGTTAGGATGCCATTAAACAAACCCCATTTAAACCCCATGGAGAGAGAAAAATCATTGTTTGTAAAATTCACATTACTGCTAGATTATTTTAGAGAGTTTGATTATTAAAAGCAGATGTGTTTCCTCTACAATTGTATCAGGCCACTTCGCTAATTGCCTTTTAAATTTGATTGCGGCATGAACCTGTGTTCGAAACCGTCTGTGTGTCTTTAAATCTGTTTTCAACTAAAACCTAAAGGCTTTCCAATAAACAGAGCTTCCATCACTGTTCACCCCGGCAGGAAGGTATCACCAGGTCTGTTTATGTAACCATAAAGGATATAATAAACTCAACCCTCCACAAACATCTCTACTTGTCCTTCCATTTTCAGGAAGATGATTTTTTTCATCCAGAGATTAGAGGGCAAACAAACAGCCAGACAGATGTGAATGCCACCTGCTAGTCTTCCCATCATGCAGACTCTCTCTATCTTTGTCTCTCTCAGGCCTACTTCCTCCCCAATCTAGTCTGAGGCTCTAATCTCTTAGTTCGGAAATAACAGCCCATTTAAACTGCAGATGTGTCAATTTTGTAGTGTCAGTGAGGGTCATCAGCTACTCTTTAAAAGGTTGAGTCAGGAAAAAACGATATATTTTTTATATTTGTACTATTTGACATTGCCGTTTTTTTTATACGCATCCCGGGGGGGCTGTCTCGACCCTGTAGCTCGAAAGCACACCGCTGAGTGTCATTTGAGGATAATGTTGTGCTTTAATGCCACGTTGAAAAAGCTGCATCGTATCAAAACGATTCCTTAGAAGAGCAGCATTTCCGAACCTCTCTGCAGACCGCATTGACTGGGTCTGCCGAGACTGAACTGATCTAAGCAGAAATCAATGGCCTGCAATATGTTGAATAAGACTGAAGAAACAAAGGCAGCTCAAGGTTTTTTTTTATGCATTGGAAGATTCTGTCAACTACTCTTTAAACTGGGAGACACAGTCTTGCACTGTACAGAAATATTCTCTTTCTTTTTCTTTCACCTGGCGCATGCATTCAGCAGTCTATCACACACACACACACACACACACACACACACATGTATATGCCATATTCAATCTTATGCCATGAAAAGGTCAGTAGATACTGAACACACCATAATAATGAAGGTGACGGGTCCAATGAAACTCCAGATAAAGTGATTGTCCATCCTGAGCCAGCATCTGCAAAGAAGACATGTTCACAGTAAAAGGAATGCAACAAAAGCAAGCAGTTTACAGAAAACATGTCCAAGTAATCCTGTTATTTAAGACAAAAGCTAGATTTTCAACATGTTTTTTAACAAAAGAAGCTTGCCTAAGCAAAACTCATAGTCAGTAGAGTGTTGTGGGTCAAACCCAGGATGTTGCCATGCGGTTGCTAGGGTGTTCTTGGTGATTGCTTATTGGGCCAGGTCAAAAGAGACCATCCTTTCTAGATACAACTCATCGTTTTGCATAACGTAAATGTATTATTGTTTTATTTGATTTTTTACAATTTTTTTCCAGCTGTCTTATCATTCACCAGGTGAAAAATGGAAAGCTGATAAAACTATCTTTTGAAAGAACTGACTATGGAGAAAAATGACTATAGAAGAAGACAGTTTAACCTATTATAATGCCTGCCTACTGGCTGATTTGGCCCGCCCCCAGAGATCAGTTGGGTAAGTGATTTCGCTATATCTAGCGAAACACACTTACATGGGTGGACTTTCAATACCAACGCCATAGATACCATAGATATGATAGTTTATGGTTACATATGTTACATATCGGACACACTGTAAGTGGTTGACTGGGCCAACTGACCAATTAGATTAGACTGGGCTAAAAAGGTGGGTTTTAAAGAGAAATAAAACAGTTTCAAACAGAGGGTAAAAAAGGGAACAATAACAATGCACACTATGGGAAAAATAATTTGTTTTTAAATCATGTATATATATATAGTCATACTGTGACTGTATATTAGCACTGTTTGTTGTTTGCTTTTGGCATCTGATAGAGCATTGGGGACCTGGAATCTGTGACACATGACATCTAACTTAACAAGCAGACACTTGCATCATAGTGTGAAATGCATTCTGACATATCTTGGAATGTATTAACGCATGAAATCGAGCAGTTTTTGCATTCATGTTCTTGCATAGAGAATGCTTCGGGTATTAGGGTTAGGATTCAAAACCTGCACCTTAATTATCATATTAGAGATGCTTGCCTTTGAAAACAGTGGGAATAAACATACACACTGAGGATGATATCTGTTACTGAGACAGGCTTGTGTGGGTTACGTTACAGTGTTTTATATGGGTTGATTCCGCATTAGTTTATTTAACTTTGCTCAAAGACCTGTAATTTCCTGTAACGGATCCAGTTTCTCCAGAGTGCGACTTCCAGCAGGAAACACTGATCATATAAACTGTCGATGTTACAGCGCTCTAAGAAACCAAAGAAACATCTGAGACAAATGCAATGCTACAAGCATCACTTTCATACCAATATAAACTAATCTAAAGCAAACCACAGTGCTCAGTATTAAAAGAAAATGACGTGGCATGCAGGGCCGGCACACATCCACCTGTTTATGTGTTATAAGGAGCAACCCAAGAGCCCATGCAGGGCTGAAGCACTGCCATTAATCTGCGTAAAAGCCTCTTTCTCATGCGGCCCTCGTCTGCGTTAGAGAGCATTTACAAACAACAGGTCACCAGAGACTCTTTGAACAAAAGACACTAACGCATGCAGCCTTGCCTGGAAACCGCATTTTGTACTGTAAGGCATCCTCTGAAGACTTTTTGTGTGTGTGTGTGTGTGTGTGTGTGTGTGGTACCTATGGAACCGTTAAAGTGGTACACTCCCGCAGACAGCATTTCATTTAAAGAAAAAATCAAAGAAAATGTTCACTTACACTTTCTTGGTCCCGTAGCTCCTATAGTCTACAGCAGCGGACACGCCCACAACCACAGCGGGGAGGAGGTATCCCGCCATGTAGAAATACTTCCTGCGTGAATATTCGCTCTCAAAGACCTCCACCAGCATCAGATAGAGCTGAACCCCCTCCAAACACATCCAGGCGAAAGACGCCAGAAAGAAGTAATGCAGTATTCCTGCAATTATGGAGCAGGCCATCTGTGGGACAAATGCAAGGGTCAAAGACAAATAAACTAGAAAATCTAGTTTCAATTGCACATACCAAGTAAAAAAAAAAAAAAAAAATGTATTCATGTTTTTTTTATTTTTTTTTTATTGTTTTGATGCAATGGCTCTGTTTTTATGTAATGTAATGACATGTATTTCTTTATTACTAACCAAGGGCAGTTAAATTACATTTTGACATTTACATTTTAAAGTTTAAGCCCCACAAAGGGTTTATAAAAATGATTCAAATTCACACATTTAAAACATAATCAGTGTATATGTGAAATGCATTTTTTTCTTTTACTAAATTCCAGACAAAAGCTGTCAATATATATATATATTTATGTTGGTTTCATACTTTTATAACACTTTCAACGTCAGTTTTGATTTAATGGCTCTAAAAATTTCACATAATGTAACCAGCAAGTACACAGCCAAAAGTATGTGGATCTCCTTTTAATGAATGGCTGTGGCTGAGCCCTTTAATACCAGTGAAGACAAATTTAAATCTATGGCATAAAACGACAGTCTAGAGAATTGTGTGCTTCCAACTTTTTGGCAACAGTTTGGGGTCTTTTCTGTTCCAGGATGATAATGCTCCTTGCAAATAAATTGGCGAGAAATGGTTTACTGGTGTGAAAGAACTTGACTGTCCTACACAAAGCCCAGACCTGAACCCCACTGAACACATTATCACCCGGTTTCACAGACAAGGCTTAAGCCTATAGTCCTAGACTACAATGCATGTTTGAGCTGTTTTAACTGAACGCAACTTGCACTGGCATATCTAAAAATATGTCAGTGCCATTGTTTTGTCTCAAGATGCACAAATCTGCCGGCAGTCATGAGAATTTCCAGGTATGTCCCTCTTTGGCTAATGTATTTTCAAGATGGAGGCGCAACATGGCTTCCGCCATTAGAGCGACTCGCTCGTATGTATTCTAATCCTGGTTTATTCTAAGCCCTGTGTGTGAAACCAGGCCAATGTATAGTAATAGTATAGCTCTTATGTTTAAATAGGAGAACCCCCCACCCCCCCACCCCCACCCCATTTCAAACAAATGTGTAAAGCCTTCCCAAATGAAAAGGGAGGACCAACTACCTATTATCATATTCTGTATCTCTATATATATTAGGAGTATTCAAAAATATTAATGAAACTATGTTTTTATTTTTTAAGCATCATAAAAGAAAAGAAAAATTCTGGACAAAAAGTGACAAGTTACTGACTCACAAGCATCCAGTAAGCCTGAAAAACTATAATCATGTGTCAAAATGCAGCTAGAATTCTCTGGAACCCCCTTCAAAAAATTTGTTTTGGATGTTGTGGACACATCTCAAGACATTTCCATGAGACTAGCTGAAAACATCACATCCATTCAAGGTAACATTACCCTGGGCTCCGTCATGTCGATTCCGATGAGGAAGATGAGCTCAGCAATGAACAGGTTGATGCATAGGTTCTTGTGGATTGTGTTCCTGTCACTCTGCAGCCCACGGAAGAAACAGAAAGTGAAGATGCTCATAGCCAGACAGATGAGGGACACCACGATACCCACACGACTGATGACGCTCAACAGCAGCTCCTGGACTGCATCTGCACCCTGAGAAACACACAAACAGAGATAGAGTGAGAAAATTTTGATGCAGATCACATTCACCAACTGAGTAAATTATAGAGGGCATCTAATGAATTTTTTTTTCAGTTATACTTTATTTTTAGGTGACGTAGTTACATTGTACTAACTCAAATAAGTACTATTAATTAACTACATATACTTACTAGAGAGTTACGGTTAAGGTTTGGTTTGGGGTTAGTTACTTGTAATTATGCATAATATACTGTTATTACTATAGTAAGTACATGTAGTAACGTGTAACCGCCACCTTAAAATAAAGTGGGTTACACTTTAATTTAAGGTGTCATTATTACAGTGTAATTAGACATTTAAGTACTGAGTAATATTAATTAACTACATGCACTTAATATAGGGTTGGGGTAGGATTAGGGTTTGGTTCAGGGTTAGTTGCATGTTATTATGCATAATTTATAGTTATTACTATAGTAACTACATGTAACATATGTAACAATAACACTGTAAAATAAAGTGTTACCATAAAGTGTTACAGAATTTTCCTTTCTCTTTTGAAATAAAGAGCTTGATGTCTAGAAGATATACAAAATATAACATCCAACAAATAATGTACGTGTACGTAACAATCAAAAAATAAACAAGTAAACAAAACAAAAATATATATTTAAAACAGATAATACATCGATTTTCGATTTTCATGATTAGACAACTTTATATGGTTTTGATTTTACGATTCCATTTGGTAACACTAGTGGAACAAAAATGTCAGTTTTAAACCATAACAGTTTAAAACTAATTCTAACTGTTTTTGTTTGAATGAACATTTACTAATACTAAAAGTGATCTAAAAACTTTTAAATAGGGTGGTTTTCAGCTGTCTGCAACCCAGCGAGTTATCCGTTGGTATAGTGTTTGGCTTAGAGAAGCAGATGAGTGTTGGCGGTGTCTATTATAACAGCTGGGTTTCACAGTAACACACGGACAAAAGCTTAAATATTTATGAAGATCACATCTTACCAGCAGCTCTCGATGAGCCATGAGCACCGCAAAGTTGGTGAGATGACTACAGGAGCAGGTGGTGTGACTTTTATTGGCGTGGATGAGTTTGCAGCCCTGAGTGGACCAGTATCCCATCATGGTTCTCTCAGAGTAGTTCCAGAAAGAGCAGTTTGAGTTATAGTAATGCTGCATCTGTAATCGACAGGAGGAGACAGAAATATTCCTCATGAGTTAGCATATGATAATAAATTGGTATTTAGTAGCTGTCCCTCTGATAATGGCACCCGCACATAAACATATGAGAAACGGCATTGTAATTCACTCTGAGTGTTGCCGTTCATTCTTTCGCAAATGATACGCTGGCCATATCAAACACTCTTTTGAATGCGCAGTGTGTGTTCTCACATAAACGACTAAAGAATCTAATAAGGTTAAATGACTGCGAAATCTAGCATGGGACCATTGATTATATGAGGTGCTAACAGGGGGCAGAATGGTTTGAAGGCATGTCTGTGGAAATCACACAATTACTTTGATAGAGAGCAAAAATCAAGCCGGGTCTCCTCTGGGAGTGTTCCTGACACTTTAAAAGAGAGCGAGATGATAATTGGTCCTCTGGTAATTTCATCCTGCATTGTATAGCTAATCTGGGAGTTAATTTTCCACTCCAAAAAAAGGAAATTGCATCATTTACATCCTAATGTCGACAAACGAATTAGTTTTCATTAAGAATTTGGTCTAGGCTGGTAATAATCATTGGTTCAGACTTTGTTAATTTCATGTTCGATGGCTTAAATAAACCCCTCTGTGACCTTGTAGGGTGTTTGAATTGAGACTGCTTTTATTTTATTTTCTTCGCTGTCTTGCTTTGCTATCCTGCTGCTTTTACGACCCCTTTGTTTGTTTATTGCTTGCACTCACATCGATGTGCTCCAGGGTGAAAATCACAGGCTCCGATATAAATACACGACTGGATTCTTTGTTTATGGAGGCGGCAATGACGTCGGAATTCACAGCCACGGAGAGGTTGCGTCCGTTAGCCTCGTGGCCGAGCTTCATTGTTGCATTCTCCGTGCTAAGAAACTGCCCGAGGTTCTTATAAAGGGCAAAAACCAACTTGGCAACACCTGCAAAGAGATAATGGCACACCTTACTTCTCATTACAGTCTATTATGTCAGTGAGCCTCACAAAAACTGTCAAGAAGAAATCTGGGTTTTCCTTCAGCCCTAAATTAATGTTTTGAATAATTAAGCTTATTAGGAATAGGATTTTGCAATGTGAGATTATTCTTATGACATTTAAAATACCAGTTCTCAGTAGCCTACTGTAAATCCAAAAATAAATAATCATTTATCATTCAAGTATATTTGTAAATTTCAAATTCATTAGTGAATTTTGCAGTCACCCAAGTATACCAGAAAACATAATAGTCCCATAAATGTATATACCCCACAAAAGTTTCTAACCTCAGTCATTTTTTTTTTTTCAAAGTGACCCAACAGCAGACGCAGTTATGTTTGTCGAAAACAACATATGTTGAGCAGTATGTTCACATCAATGTTCAGATCTTTCTCTGACCATGAGAGCATTTCTATCTCCATAGTTACAGGAGAAGTTGGATCTTATATGTTCTTATTCTCACTGGACTAATGCAGTTCAATGACCGTATATGTGTGCGTAGGCTGGAACATACCATTACGACTGTTGAGTTTCACAGTATTGGAAGACAATTGGATAGAAATACCACCCCTGCCGCTCTGGGGAAACCTGAAATCTTGAACCTGCCCATCTGTGCTCAGCACGTAAACATCCAGAACTGCAGAGACAAATGTTTCAAAATGTTAGTTCACCAAGCGGAAACAGAGAAAAAATAAGGGGGGTGGTTTATTTGCATGCACTATCTGAGTTGTTCGAATCACTAAAGGAATTATGCAAATTAGTTAGCAATGAAAACGCACCCACAAAATCTGTGCTGAGCGCAATTTGCATAACGTTATTCTGAATTTGAAGTGCAGACTATCGCAATATGGCTTACTTTACTAGCATTTTTTTTTTCCTTTTTTTTTTTTTTTTAGTGTGCTTGTCTACTCCATATCTTCTCCATCACCTGATGACTAGGTGATCTCATGATCAACAAAAATTCCCTATTATCGTCTGTAAATAAGGCACAATATGTAATGCGCCTCATTTACATAGGAGGGAGGGATGTTTGTGCTGAATATAATGACTTTGAAATATGGTGCAGCGTATACCAATGAAAAAAAAGTGAATTCACCCCATAACCTATTTTCATTTAAGCCTAAATTCAAGTGTTGATTGGTAGGTCCTTGGTCTTTATTATTCCCAACGGTATATAAGAAATAAAAGTTTATAAGGGAAAGTGTAAAGGTCCAGTAACTGGTCAAAAATTCTTTACACACCATTTTTAATCACATTTTTGCCTTCACTTCATTTTTAAAAGGTCCTGCGGCGTGGCAAATGAATGAAGTAGAAATATTCCATGTAGAGTCTCAATTAATATGAGGTCGTAAAAGCTGCATGCATAACAGTAATAAAGGAATTAGGAAAATGCTGTTTAAAATAGTACGAGATGGAGTTTAGCATGCCACACTGCAGGACACGTCAACTTCCCAAAAGTATTTTGTGTCAACTACCCGTGTGTTAGTGGATGCTGTTATTAAAATTTCACGGCTGAATCATATTTGAAAACTCAAACTGATCAGCAGCAAAATAAGCCTTTTATGTTGTCAGTTCTCTTAGATTTGCACATCTCTCATACTCACTTATATTATTGGCTGGTACTTTCACGATGGCCGGTTCCATTAAATTGTCAGCAAGGACAAAAGCTCCTTCCTCCAGGGTGTCCAGTAACATAGTTGCGGCGTGCGTCTGCTCCGTGGTATTCATATCTCGCCACGATTTCAGAGCCTCCGGTCTGAGGAGGTTGTCGACTGTATCCACGATAGCCTGCAGCCCAATGAGACGCTTGTGTCAGCACTAACCACTGTAATAAGGTCAAATGTCAAAGCCTTGACTTTATCAGCAGCTGTCTGCCCGTGCCCAAATGAAAGCAAACATGCACACTTTGTTTTAGGTCGTTATCAGGTGACACACATAAAAACAGACTGCAGAAATGTGCCCGACATGCTCTGTCTGTCTCAGAAGTGCAGTATTGAATGTCAAAGGCTCTTCAAGCACATAAACGGACACATATGCGGTAAAGAAAGACAGCCAGTCACGACACCTTATAAATGTGTCCTTTAAGATAAAGATACCATTGTTCTGTGTCATCAGAACTGAAGGCAAAGACCACTATTTTAAAATATCATCCATTTGATCCTGCTTTCAATATGAAAACACAGTAATGTCTCTAGGTCTTTATGATGCACAAATCTAAAATGAAGAAAATAGCCACTTGTTAACACTGACAGAGAATTTCTTTCTTCCATTCATTTTTGCTTTAACAGTGAGGTGACTTTTTTTGCACCATTAGCGACAGAAAGCTGAATCACAATCTGTTTGATACAATGAGGCCCTTCATTAGGCAATTCAGTTTGGTTCTACTAATGACAGAGAAATTACATATTTCACTTCAAAAAAATTCACTTCAAGATAATGGTTTTATGCTGGATATTCTAATAATATTTTCAATAATAACATATGATATCAATAAAACAGCTTCCCCAAATGTTTGGTTCAATTATACAAAAAACAAGCAAAAAAACACACACACACACACACACACACACAAAAAAACAAAACAAAAAAAAACAACTTACACCTCACAGACTTACATTCTCATACTGATCAATCAGAGCTAGTGCACACATGCACCACCAGACTAAAATATCGATTCATACTTGTCGCCTCTTTGATAATTATTGTTCATCCGATTGGTTTTGCAGCTCTGACTCATATGATAATAAACTGCATTTACAGCTTTAATTTACCACATTTGTATGGTCATTTTGAACTACTCTTAATGCTAAATCGTTTTTTGCTCCTGCACACCAATAAAATTAAAAGATGATATATGCATCGTCACGGTCCAGGGTTTCACAGTTGCTTAATTAGTTTACACAGATGTGCCTTTCCAAAACAGAATCATGCATTTCATCTGATCTCTACATAATCTTTTCTGTCATACTTTTTTTTTTTTTTTTTTTTTGGTAGGTCTAAAATCTTTAGCAGCTCAGGATGGTGTGGAAAAAACAATGTAGCAATCAATAGATTTCAAGCATCACAAATTGACATCTACCCTTTACAACAAATAAGAACAAGTTGAGCGCATCAACAACACATGCACCACCAACCTGCAAATCAAGCACACGTCAACAAATATTAACACTTGACTTTAACAATAAAAAAAAATGAAAAATAAATAAACAGACCACCAACAAACACATAAAAAGTCATGAACTGGGCATAAAAATTGCAGCCGCATAATTTCCAATCCAGTGAAATATTCAACCCCCAGGAATGAAGACAGACACTGGCGGAGTGAAATGCTGTGGCAACAGTGAGAATGAAGGGACACAGGACCATGCTGAGAAACAATAGCAGAAAAAGAAGAGGAGAGAGTACAGAAACAAGTGAAAACCATAGTAGCGTAGCACAGATATACCTTCATATACGCCCTGCACGTCCTTTCTCGCTTTTGAAGCTTTTTCATTTGAGAGAGGACACACACAAGAACAAAAACAGACCAAAGAAACACAGTTAGAAAGGTTGATGGTATACTAATGGGTTCTCCAATCCACAAGCACTTCAGAAACAGTATAGCAGTTGGATCTGCTATGATGAAATCATGTAACGAATGAATGTAAGGGTGTACAGAGTTGCCTTGCTTTGAGAACAACAATTTAGTCTGGTGATTTCAAAACCAAAAGGTGCTCTTGCAAAGTAAAATATAACTATCTGAAATATGCAAATGAAACATATGCAAAACAATATGCAGACACAGATTGCCTAAATCAATGTGTGGTTTACACACAGTGTGGATTGAGATCAGGGTTGGGGAATTAATGTGAAAGCTGAATTAAGAGAAGAGGTTAAGGTTGCGAGTAAAGGTGATGGTTAGTAATAGGAATTAAAAGGTAGGTTTTTAAATTGTGAGTCCTATGCAAAACATATGCTAAACAATATGCACACGCATATTGTCTATATCAAGGTGTGGTTCAACTCTATAAGATCGAGATCAGGGTTGGGGATAGCTAAGATAAGCTTAGCTAAGAGAAGGGGTTGGGATTGGATAGGGTTGGAGGTTAGGAGTAAAGCTGAGGGTTAGAAATAGTGGTTAGGCTAGAAAAGTTGGTGCTTTGTTAGAGCCAAAGGTTGAGATCCAGGTTAGATAACAGAGTTTACAGTCAGGAAAAATGACATATATATATTCATTAAAGTTTAGTTCAATGGAAGGACAAAACAAAAGTCATATGGATTTGGAATGGGTTCATGAATAAATGATTCCTTTAACAACTAGTGTCCAACCCCACCAAGTGATTTCTATTAAATATATGCTCAGAAGCATTACTTAATAGAGCCATACATCTTTACAACTCATGTTTGATGAATGTAGGCCGCCAAAGATGATCACTTATGATTGAAGTAAATGTTACATATCGGCCAGTAACCAGAAGGGTTGGTATGCAGTTAAGAACATAAAGTGGTCTTACATATGAATTTTAAATGCAATGCAAAGGTTTTATATAGATCCAGCTAATATTTTCCGTAAACTGATAACTGGCTTCATTCATTTCCTTGTGACCTACTTTCAGAAAGTTACTGAGGCTGCATTCTAATTAGCATACTTGTAAAATGCACTAAAATATGTACTATTCTGGTGAAGTGAAAATGAAAGTGTGCAGTAAGACAGTGCGCTAATATTGGGACATATTGCCATATTATATAATTGTGCCGTGAAACCATAGCCACCCAATGTCATGTACCTTTTGTGTTTGCATCTAAATATATTGCCTAAATATTCATTATTTCTTAATCTTTTTATCCTTCTCTCATTTCAACCTTGTCATTCATTTTCATTTGTGCATTTAAAAACTGCTGCAGCAGCTTCAAACACACCTCACCATTTTTACAACTGAAAAAATCATCTCCTGTTGCTCAACAAGTTATATTAGTTCAAAATGTATGTACGGATGCACACATGTCATCATACGGAGGCACACTAATTCTAATTAGACATATTTAGGATGGCTAGTACGCAAATTGCACTGAGGGATTCGCTTCGGTCAGTGCATTTATTCTATTTTTGATTCTCTAAAAGCACAATGGGGTGTAACAAAATGAGTTTGATGCTGTTTAACAGTCAAGTGTCCTTTAAGCAAAGTGCCTCTGAAAGAGACCAATGCATGCTGCTGCCTATTAAAATAATCATGTTGAAAATGAAATCTTGTTAATACCTTATTGAAGCTGCGGCCGGTGGAGTCTTTCTCGCTGGGTCGCAGTTCCTGTAACTGAGCGTCTAGAATATCCACCAGCTGCTCCATGAGCCTCATGGTAGAGCTAATGTCACCGGCAAAAATGGCTCCTTTGGTATGTTTGGCCAGCTCGTTCGCCAGGTTGGCTGCATTTTCCCCACTCCGGATCTGAGAGATTACACAAATTAACCTCACAGCATGGCTCTGAAAAATATCATTTTGTATCTACGAGGCTCTTGACTCCCATTATGACATCACCATGCTGATTCAGCAACAGCCCCCGTGAGCAAATACAGCTATCATTAGAAACTGGTAACACTTTGGAAGAGCATTTGGAAACACTTCCTGTGTTTCAATGGCTAAGGCATTTCTGCAACTTTAGTTTTTTGTGGCTGTACTGTAGGAAGTTTGATGTCCCATTGTGCACATTCATTCTATTTACAGGAAGCATCGTACATTAACACAAAAGAACACACTGGAACGTGCACCAGATCAATCTGTAGGATCCCTGTTGGATGTTTGAAGGCTGTGAGTCTACGTCTTAACAAGGGATGACAGAAAGAATGAGCTCCAAAATATGGCACTGGAGAGTATTTTATTTTTATGATGTTATGCTCTAAAAATTGCCACATTTTTTTGCTCCTCATTCTGCGAGAACAGAAATGTTCTGGAACTACAAACCTTTTGAGCGACTTGATTCACCCAGTGGGAAGTACAGTTGCTCAGATCTGGGCCTTTTGGGTTCCAGGTCCCAGTGGAGAGAACACATAGGTAGGAGGCAGTACCTGTTTAAAAAGGACATCATCATTATCATTATTATTAGCTGCATTTGTACTAATAGTCCTTTGTATGCAAGAACAATATAGTTTGTTTAAGCTCTAAAATAATATTGTTTGATCTTTACGATTTGAAGCTACCAATAAGGACCAATTGACTGTACATCATTTTGATTATTACGTGGCTACTTACCAATAAATAGATGGACATTAACTATTGTTAATTATTATCAACAAATAATTGTAGTAAACACCTTTGTTAACAAGCTGTGGTAAAATCACAGTAACACTTGGCCTCTCATGGCTTTGTTGCTTTATTCAAATGTTGATGAAGTCGATCCTAAGAGAATAGACACATTTCTCTGTGCCTATCGGCAAAAATGCATATCAAAATAACTTGTGTGTGACTGATAGCAATTCAAAGAGCCCTGAGCGGAGAAACTGCAGTGTGTTACACTCCAACAGGTACATGCACCCACCTCGAGTTCCTTTGGGACAGGGTCGTTCCACCAGCATGCCCCTCTGTGTCTGCGGCCACAGTATCTCCCTAAGCTCTACGCTCTCACAGAAGCGCTCAGGTGGAGGGAAAGACTCCAGTGAGGGTGGTGTGGTGGTTTGGGGAAGTACAGCTGGTGATTTGGGTGTCTTATTAACAGCTCTGGTCCCTGTAGTGGTAACAGTAGTCACTTGACCTCTCGGCTGAGTAGTGGTTGTTGTAGTGGTTGTTGGTTTTAGTAACTTTGGTGTTGTGGATGCCTCTGGGATAGGTGGTGCTAAAAAGAATAATGGGTAAAGTTAGTAATTAGACGCAAATTATGACATGGTTTGGTTGTTTTTGTTATTGCTTGAAATATCATCTTGTCATCTGAAATACCTTGTCTTATCTGGAGAAAAATACAGATTTTTTTTATTATTTTTTTTTATCCTGAGATATAATTCTCACTGTATAATGCTTAATAAAAAAATAATAATTATGAAATAAAATATTCTTGCCTACAAGACCTTCAGGCTCTGTTATATCTCAAGAACTTATTTAAGAGCTGAATCGCTTAGTTGTTTGAACATACAGTATATTTTCTCTCACCCTCTCTTTCTTTGTTCCTGTCTCTTTATTTCATAATCATAATATACTGTATAACTAATGTATTGCCACAGGCAAGAAAAACATGGTACACATATCAGCGAAAACTGAGCAAAGTTTGCAGGCCACACTTAAAAAATGTTATTACGTTTTTCCTACCTAGAAAGTTACATAATGATAACCAGAAATACATTCATACATGAACTAAAGGGTTTGGGTCCCAGATAATTCAATATTCTTTGCAGTTTGCATTGGTTCTTCCTTTACATGAACCCAAAAATCCCTCTGAACCTCACCCGCTGCTTTCTAACCAGATGCTTTGAATGACAGTGCACAGCCAACAAACCCAGTGATAAAGTGGCTTATAGAAGTGTGAGAGATTTTAGCACAGTATTGGTTTGAGAGAATCTCCATCTATGTTTGTGAGAGGAAAAAGGCTGATCAAGTGAAAGAAAAGGCTTTCTTTTTGAGGTTAGATGTGACCTACTGTGAATTAGTGTCAACTGGCCAGCCAGAGCTCTGGTTCAGATAAAAACTGAGCAAAAACAGTTGCAATGTAGACCTGTAGACCCCCATCTTTACAGTTTTCATCCATGTGTGAGTTTTGACACGGTTGGCATGACTGGTGTGCTATTATTGGGTTTTCACTCCAGATTCTGGCTGTTTGTCATGATGGCTGTAAAACAAGCTTAAGCTCAATGTTCCAGAATTAAACCACAGATGAGAGAAGCGCAACCCATTTTACTAAATATTCTGTAGCCATAACTATTTGTCTATTAGGCAACATTATCCATGCTCAGGTTACATGATCCAAAAAAGTCGTTCAGGCAGAATAATGTGTACTGATGAATTGTGAAGGGATAGTTCACCCAAAAATGAAAATTCTGTCATAATTTACTCTCCCTCGAGTTGTTCCAAACCTGTATGATTTCCTTTCTTCTGCTAAACACAAAAGAAGATATTTTAAAGAAGGTTGGTAATTAAACAGTTGCTGGTCCCCATTGACATCCATAGTATTTTTTTTTTCCTACTATGGAAGTCAATGGGGTCCATCAGTCGTTTGGTTACCGACTTTCTTCAGAATATCTTCTTTTGTGTTCAGCAGAAGAAAGAAAGTGATACAGGTTTGGAACAACTTGAGGGAGAGTAAATGATGACAGAATTTTCATTTTCGGGTGAACTATCCCTTTAAGAAAGAGAATTTCCCTACTGATCAGACTAAAATAATGACCAGTGTCAATTCCAAAAGAAGCATCCTAGTACAATGGCACTTTTTGTGAAAGATGTGTGACACTATTGTCCTTTGTGCTTTAGGTTTAATTGCAGTGTGGATTGTGCTGAACACTGAACATGCAGGCAGTAAATGAATACTTAGTCAGCTTTCTTAGCACCTAGACGTATGTTATTATTTAACAGAACACCTTTGAAATCTGATTTATGGGTAGAAGTATTAATTTTCTCTTTGTTGTAACAAAGGCAATTTTTCTTAAGACAAGTACATCTGCAGTGCTGTAATGAAAATGTGTCTGACTCCCATTAAGCTCAAAGGAATCTTCAGTTCAATGTCAAAAAAGAAGAAATATTATCTTCGCAACAGAACAATTTCAACCCAAATATTCAAATTAAGTTGTGCTAATAAGCCCCCACGTACTAGCTCTAGTATGGTGGGGAATTTCCAGTAACTTATTTTGTTTTTACAAGGAGCTAATTATACTTTTTTTTTCAACCTTACCCTAACCCAAACATAAAAAAAAAAAAATAGACATTTCTATGTTTATTAAAATGTTTGCCCGGTCCTGAAAATTTAGTCAAATTCAGAAAACATCCACTTATCTGACTAAATTACTAAATTTTCATTGTGAGAACTACAAAAAAATATATAAAAAAATAAATAAAAAAAAAACAGAGAGGGAGGGGAAATTGTCTAAATGAAGTTATACTGGGCACGTGGGAGAGGCTAAATGAGAATTAACTGGGGGGGGGGAATTTTGTTATCTGGGGAGGAGCTAAATGTGGGAGGGCTGGTGACAAGAGTAAATGGTTGGGCTGGAGGAGGGGTTTAAAATAGCACCTAGAGACAGATTGAGAGGTGTGGGCAAAAAGAGGTGAAGCTCACAAGGTGAAAAATGGCATCTAATAGATATTGTAGCTGTATCAAAAGCAATCATTTTTAATCGAAGGAAGGTCTTTAACAAAAATAGAGGCCACAGAACAATCTCTCCAATTGGGAGTAGAAGTGAGACTAAAATAAAGCCAAATCCATTAGTGGTCTTCTGAACCCAAAACAGTATTTTTGCAGGCAGGAGAAGAGCAGGCTCTGCATAAATTTTGCAGACCATCAGCAGTGTAATATCACATGGCAATTATCACAATCAGTGTCAAACTAATTCCATTAATGACGAGCAAACATTAGATTAAGTGGCAAGCAGCGTAATGTGCGTTTTCCACCCCGATTCAGATGGCAAATATAAATGCTGTCTGTCTCTTTCACATCAAGATGATTCCCCATTATGATCCCAGTATGAATATGCTGCTAGTTTTAATCATTTTCTCTTTCAACAAACGGCATCTATGATGCCATTTAGATTTTTTATGAGATATCACACTAATATGTTATGCCTGCATTCAACATGAAGGAACAATATATCAAGCCAGCAAACAAGCAACCAATCAAGGATTCTGGCAGGTGTGTGGTATGCATTCAACAAAATACATAATATTTTATACATTTAAAATTATATTTAATATGTATTACCAGAAAGTAAAATACACAACAACAATAAAATTAAATAGCAAATTTCATAGAAAATTAACAGAAAATTAAACAGCACTCATAATATTGTGTTTGATCTCCTGAGATTGCCAACCATCATTTTCAGAATGTTAAACGTCTTCTTTCACTGGTCATTCAACAAAATGTTATATTTGCTAGAAAAGTCAAAACAGTATCAGGCCTATTTGTGTCTGTGGCTGGGTATGATCTGTTGTTCTGTGTCAAACGAAGTGAGTCAGAATTCAAAGGACCAGAGAAGAATAGGTCTCCTTTCAGCGGAGAGCTTAAATAAAAAATAAAAAAACGGTCTGTATTTACAGCCAGAATATTGTGATCATTACAGTCAGACAAAATGTAAGAGTTTAATTTCTAAATGAATAACTCTAATTAAGCCAAATAGTATCAGTGGCAAACAAATAAGCCACACTTAATACTGACCTTCTGCAGTAATTGATGTAGTTATTGGAGTATTTCTGCTAGTTGCGTCAAGTAAACTAGATATACTGTACACAAGCAGAACTGTAATTATTGTTTTCTGAATCAAATAAATACGATAGTATAATCTGATCTGTTATAAAGCTGATATAATTTTCAGCACAGTCTGTAGAGGTTTGATTTTTTTTTCTAGTTATTATTATTATTATTATTATTATTATGTGTAACTTAAAGGGTTAGTTCACCCAAAAATGAAAATTCTGTCAGTAATTACTCACCCTCATGTTGTTCCAACCATGTAAGTCTTTCGTTCATCTCCGGAACACAAATTAAGATATTTTTGATGAAATCTGACAGAATTTTGACTCCTCCATAGGCTTCCAGTGTGACCGAAACTCACCGGCCCAGAATAGTTATTAAAACATCGTTAAAATAGTCCAAGTAACTACAGTGGCACTACATTAAGTTTATCATGCGACGAGAATACTTTTTGTGCGCAAAAACAAACAAAAATAACGACTTTATTCCACTTTTCATTTCCTTCTCTCCGGGCCTCGTAGTGTTTTTGCGCTGTGCGTCTGTGTTGCACGTCATCACGCAACACACACATGACCGGCGTCGGCCAATAGTGAGCCTACGTGGTGACGTGTAACACAGACGCGCTACGCATTGTGCGCAAAAAGACTACGCGAACCAACTAGAGGCCCAGAGAGAAGGAAATGAAAAGTGGAATAAAGTCGTTATTTTTATTTGTTTTTGCGCACAGAAAGTATTCTCGTCGCTTGATATACTTAAGATTGAGCCACTGGAGTCACTTGGACTATATTAACGATCTCTTTAATAACTTTTCTGGGCCAGCAAGTTTCGGTCACATAGAAGCCTATGGAGGAGTGAAACATGGCTCAGATTTCATCAAAAATATCTTAATTTGTGTTCCGAAGATGAACGAAGGTCTTACGCGGTTGGAACAACATGAGGGTGAGTAATTACTGACAGAATTTTAATTTTTGGGTGAACTAACCCTTTAATCTATTATAGTGGTAATAATTGTTTCAAATTAACCTGTCCCTAAACAGCACATAAAAACAAAACAAAAGTGGACCAGATTATTCCAAATGTCAAAAGTCTGGCTATGCAAGACTGTATAGGCCAGGAATGTGATTTACTTAATAGCCTGACAATTAATCTCAGAATCGCTCCATCCCTGAAAAGGAGGAGCTTATCTTGCCCTCTAACTTAAATGAGAGGCCTTATCATGTCTAACATAATCTAGTGGTTCGTTGTACCAGTGAGTCAAAATCAAGGTAATTTCACAGCTATCAAAGTAAAGTGGAGCAAACATCAACTCTACAGAGCACAACTCTGACGGCTGTGTGAGTGAGCTGATTATTGAGATGATGAGATAATAACCACATCTAAAATAGAGAAAACACATCAGTATACAAATTATGGCAGATTAGATTCAAGTGGGAATGGGGGGGTGGGGTATCATTCAACCCGCGCACTGCACAGGAGCTAATGCTAGTAAAATTAGCATGTTTTTGTCCTTCATCAGCACTGATTGTAGAGCTAATTACTTCCTTTACAGGCGGCTAAAAGAGAGGCAGAACATACACGGGCATATTCAATCAGCCACATCGCATAAGTGTGAACCACAAGTGGATACATTGTGGTAACAATGTGATAACATTTCCTTAATGAAAGATTTGAACCCTCCGAGGTAACACCCTAGAGAAATGTTCAATGAATTTTATATTGAAGCCCCTAATACTTTGAACCTGAAGTGATATTGAGTTGATATTTCTTACTTAATTGCTTGCTTGTGCAGGGATGAATTTGTTCGATGGTTTTAATTCAGTGTTAGCAATTGCTTCAGGCTAAAGCAAAGCTGCTAGCACATGCTAGAAATGACTCTATACTGATCTCAAAAATAAGTCTGATGTAATAAGTAGTGCAGATAGTAATATGATTATGAATGTCATACACAGCCTTCCGAGAGGTGTTTTGGCTCTGTTCCAAAGCTTTTCTGTATACGGTTTACATAGACACATTTTAAAGCAGTGTCTTAACTGAAATTAAAGCTGAAATTAAAGTGAATGATTTGCGAGGAAAAAAAAATAGACTCAATTTACAATTGATTTCTATATGGTTTGTAGTTAGCATGTTCTTAATCTAATGTGATATTTCATAAAAATGCACATCACTTACAAATATTGAATAAATTAGTGTTGATATAACTTTTTATATAACTTTTTCCTCAATAATTAATTAAATATACAATGTACGGTCATTATCCGTTAAGTTTATGGACATTTTCTTGAACCCTAAAACAAAACACTGCACAATACAATACATAATTTAATATGGGTAAACACTATTTCGTTATGGACTTTTCTTACTGTATGTAAGGGAACAGCCTTAATTTGGTTCTCATCCTACCTTAAGGGGAGATGTTTTTTTCTTTAGCCATTGAAAACTATACTTTTTCTCGCCTTCAGCTGGTCCAAAATGTGGCGGCCAGACTCTTTACAGGGACTAGAAAGAGGGAAAGTATTACTCCTGTTTTGATTAGTTTGCATTAGTTTAGAATTTGATTTAGAATTCAGTTTAAGGTTATTTTATAGTTTGAAGTTTAAATTATTGTTTGTGTACATGTCACTGGTTACCTTGGCACCATCCTACTATACCTGTCTGATCTTCTGTCCTACCATCAGACCAATAGGCCTTTGAGGTCATCAAATACTTTGCTGTTGTCGGTACCAATGACGCGCTTGAAACTCAAGGGCAATCGTGCATTTTCTGTGGTAGCACCCAGAATGTGGAATAATTGTATATCCAATCTGCTTCATCACTTCAGGTTTTTAAATCATCGCTTAAGACGTATCTTTTTAAAACTGCCTATGGGCTGGAGTAATCTGCTGTATAATACTTTACTTTTTACTATTTTATTGTTGGGTAAATTTGTGTTTCATTTTATTCTGTTATTTGTTTTATGTTTCTATTTTACTTTTGTGCAGCGCTTTAGTCGACTCTGCTGTTATTAAATGTGCTATATAAATCAATAAAACTAAACTAAAACTGTGTGTATTTACATAATAAAACATTTCTGTCAATTCATACATTATCTTTTTTTCATTGAATTTTTTTCATAGAGCTTTGATGCTGCCTTGAAATTTTTGTCAGTTAAAAAAGCTGCAGCCTTCATACCAGAAGCACACCTATGATGGCTGGTTATTAATGCACCTTTTAAGTTCTTTTGGATGCTATAAGCAGTCAACGATGCTTTTATCCAAAATACTTTATTCAAAGTACACTCGTTACGAGTCCAGTTTTACGATGGCTCTGGGTACAGTTACTGCGTTCAGCGTCTGCACAAGCAGATTCATCAGTAAGGTAGACACCGCTGCGTCTCAGCTGAAGATAGACACTCATATTTTAAATTCTTAAGCCCTAGTAATCTGCGTAAAGTTGTTTGACCTCTATGCTTAGCCAAGTCTTTCTGGAGTAATGCAAGAATCTCGGCCTCTAGACTGAGCTGGGATTATGGTAATTACAGTTATTATTTCTTCAATGTAAAGATGATCTGACACATAGTATGACCATCTTCTCGCAGCTCTTGACAGCTAAATTAAAAACAGGCTATGGTGACGTGACCTTCGGGACTGATCCGGTCTCAATGGAGAGCCATCTCTCAGCTCAGACACATTGAGAGGCCTGCAAGCAAAAGTGTAAGTTGTTTGTTTTGAGGTGGTTAGGGAATGAGATCCACTCTGTTGGGGGAGAGCCACTGTTGCCGCAAGGCTGCCGACCTACCTGTCCAGACAGGTAACCCTTTACCAATGAGGGAAGCGGTATCCTTCTCAGTGAGACAGTGAGAGGGAGTTTAGCCCCAAGTGTCTAAACATCGGGGAGGGATGGCTCTGTCTTCTGAAACCCCAAGGGATGCGTCTCTTATTATATGCTAACAACGCCTATGATGTTGTTTACTGCTGAGACCCACCACTTCACTCTGAGATGTTGCTTGCACTGAGAAAGGTTTCCGGAATACATCAAGCACATATTAAATCTGAAATTAAAAATCAGTCATCCGTGACATTTGACACACAGACTCGGGTGCCAAAGGAATACCAACTCAGTGGCTGAAATCTCACGACCACTTAAACAGATATCCAGAGGGACTGTGTGTGTGTGTGTGTGTGAGTGGCTAGACGGATTCGAGACAGGGCTTACCGTGAGCTGGATCAGGTGGTCCAAACACCAGATTGTACCGCAGGATGTAGAAGTTATTCCACACATACAGCTGGTTGTCTCGGGGGTTGTATTCCACAGCGGCGATGTACTGGTACTGGTTGGGGAAGTGGATGTCGACGTATTCGCCTCGGTTCAGTTTGGTGTTGTACATGTAGTCGATCAGGCTCTTACTAACCTCGCTCTCGTTGTCTTCATATGTGGATCGGACAACATACAGAACCCCGCAGATCATGAAAGCATTGGAGGCCGACCGCTTGTCGTAGGTGGTCTCCCAGGTCGCCTCAAAGCGAAGGGTGTAGGGGTTGAGCTGACTGATCACCATCATACCATTGTTCTGCTCAGTGGCATAGATCACCCAAAGACCATTTTCATCTACCGCCAAGTCGATGTCTGTTTTCCCACCCCACTTATAAGGTGAGGTGTCATGATAATTTGCGTTATTTATAATAGCCTCCCCGCTTTTAATTCTGGTCCGAAGGTCAAATTTGACAATGTTACGAGTCCTTTCCTTGTTAAAAAACACTGCGCCATCGTATACAACAAATCCTGTGCCGTCGACCCGATGGGGGAGTTTATATGTCGTAGTCTGTCGAGAGTTTTGAAAGTCGTCGAGCGAGTTGTACTCAATAAGAGTATCTGTTCTATAAGGGGTCCAGGGCATGAAATAAACCTTGTCTCCTGCTTGGAGGGGGTCTTTGCACCACGACCCTGCTTGTTGCTCCGCCTCGTACAGAAATGACGGATCTCCAACCGCTTTCAGAGTTCCGGGACAAACAAAAACTAGTGATGGGAAGAACAGAGCAGAAAACAGTCAAACGTAAGCTTACACAGAACACACTAGTTGAAAGCAGAGGGCAAAGTGCCGTCTGACTCTACATCACTCTGATAACTGGGTAGTCGGTGAAAACAGAAACACACTAAGAGGTCTAACAACTACCCACATTCACAAGCAGTAAAAGGTGCGAAGAATCTGCATCTGAAGGTTATTGAAGCTTAAACGGAAGCAACAACAGTTTTTATGTGTCCGTAAGCAAACAGTTTCGGCTCACTGCTGCTTGGACATACTGAAGGGGAGTGATGGAAAAATCAAACCACAACCAAACACAAAGGAAAAAAGGAAGGAATACGACAAATCTGCCCTGCAAATAAAAGCAGACGACTAAATAAGGCTTGAGAAAGACGCAGAGAAGAGCAGCATACAGGCAGTCTGTGTCCTGAGACAAGTTTTTCCACAGCTTTTACATCTTTCCTACGGGCCTAATGTTGCAATGATTTTACAGCATAAAGCATTTCCTTTCTTCTTAACAAAGCCATAATAATCAAACATGAAGAAAGGGTAAAGTGAGGAAGCAAGAGAGAGATAGAGATAGAGATAGAGATAGAGAGAGGGAGAGGGAGAGAGAGATAGAAAGACATACAATTAGAGGAAGGGAAAGCGAGAAAAAGTAGAGGCAGTGTAAAGTCTAGAGTAAATCTGTTACCAGAGCATGCTGGGAGTCTGGAGTGGGACTGGGGTTTGAACAGGCAATAAAAGAGTGTGGAGGAAAGGAAGAGGAGGGGGAAATGGGGCATTTGTACCCTCGGCATTACCGCTAACATTTAACTTGTGCTTTATCATTTTCTTTTAAAGCTTCCCTCCGATTGCAGCTCGTGCACTGACCTTTACTACAATATAAGACCCTTTCTGCTACTGCCTGCTATCAGAACAGCAAGAGTGGGCACAGGAAGGTTTTACAACCACAAAAAAAAAATGTATATAAATATATATATATATATATATATTAAAGAAAGAAAAACAAGGAGCTGATTGTGTCAGTGATTTACCTTTTTGCTCCACTTCTATTTTAAGCGTTGGAAGAGAGAATGAAAGGAGTGCAAGGGGAAAAAGAGATTAAAATGAATTAACCATCATGTCCACGATCACATGCAGTTAACATGTCATGAGGTTACGGGCATAATGCACAGAGCTACAGCTGTCAGAGGAGGAAGAGAACGCAGGTAGACACCTTAAACATGAAAGAGAGGCAGGTTAAAGGCTGTTCTGTCACAGTACAAAAGGACAGCGTATGTGGCATTGAAGACAAATCAATCTGCTTTTGTCGAGGGAAAGCTGCGGGGAAATACACGGGCTGAATTCTAGATAGTGGCGTATAGATTTTCATAAGAACTCAGGGACATCGACCAGGGAAATCTGAATTCCAGGTGGACAGATGGTAAGTTGTGCTGGAGGGAAACTCAAAACCAGAAAAATAAAGCTGTTCCTCATCTCTACAGATCCTCTCCAACCACAGAGTTTTTGTCAGCCCTTCTAGGCTTTATTGGAACACTAACTTTTTGGATTTCCAACATGCACATAAAGTTTGTCAAATATAGTCATACTTTTTAAAAAGCCATATTTTCATTTTTCTTTCTACCAGATTAGGGTTGCAGCGGGTGATTGGTGGGCTGGTGCTTCTTACTTTGGAAATCATATTTCTGTCATTTTGTAGGGTTACTTTTCCTAATGAAAGACTATGGAGCCAAATGCAAACCATTTTCTCACCCTAAAAAAAATAATACAAAATAATAATAATATTTTGAACAATATCATTATTATCCATGCAATTACAATACAGCTGTGCATCAGCTTTGAGTAAAAATGATAATGTTTACAGAGTTTACTTTACAAATCTATCAAATGACTTTGAATAAAGCACACAAGTCACATGAACTATCACTTTCGTTACTTTTTATGGTAGTTCTTTGTCATATCAGAGTTTAACAGCATTTTCACTTTCGCAATATTGAAATATGTGACCAGAATTTTCTTTAAAAGGGAACTTTTTATATGGGTTAATATAAATATAATATAAATTAATATTGGTTTGGAACATCACGAGGGTGAGTAAATAATGAATGTTTCATCTGTAATTTACATGTAATTTTTACATTAAATTTGTAATTATAAAATTGAAATGATTGATTTTTATTTATTTTTTTGCCTGTTTCACTGAATAACAGTGCAGTGCCAGTTCCAAATGTTACTGACAGCTTTTTCCATGGATAATAATTTTATTAAACATATATTTCTAAACATAAAACAAAAAACAAAACAAAAAAAAACAATAGCTTACACAGCTTATTTAGATTTTCAGATCTTTTTGCTGGAACGGTAATGCTTGTTTAAAATAGCTTTTTTTGTGTGCATATAATTTTTTTAAAATAACTAATTTACTAGCCAAGAAGGATATAATGCTAGTAAAATCAATTCAATATAAGTTCAATTCGTATCGTCATTGTTTTGTACGGGCCAATACACTGTCCTTCCAAATTTTCCCACAGCACCAAATAAAGAGACACATATAGACAGACAGAAAGACGGAATGCAGACAGACATACAAATAGAATCTTGACAGTCTTCAGGAGTTTTATCTCATGAAGGCCATCCTCAGCAGCAGTATGTTACATAATCCAAAACGTGAACATTTCCAACAATATAAAGGTACATTTCTCAGATTTCCTTCTTGTATTATTATGATCGATCTACTAAGGGTGTCCATTCCCTGGGCAATGAGACTGAGCAAGTCACCATTTTGTACAGGAGCTCTATTACTGTAAGCATTTAAATGAATCTCATAAACCTTTCCAGAACACAGAACAAATACAAAGAATATGTAACAAAATACATTTTGCAGAAAATAAATTATATTTGTTAGTAGGACCATTAATAATAATGTATATTTAACTTTTTTGCAATGTGTCAAGTTAGTCACATAGCTTTGATAGTATTTGTTGTTTTGCTGCCTTTAATTTATGCTGATTTAACAAATAAATACTGTAATATATATATATATATATTTATTATTACTATTATTATTATTATTATTATTATTATTGTAGTACTGATGTATAATGTGAATCACAATTAAGAATAATAAAAATTGCAAAGACAAAAAAAAAAAAAAAAAAACTCCCATCTGGATGCATTATAGTAGCCTATAATATTTTCGGTTTGAAAATTTGCTTAATTGTCCTGAAAATAATATTAATGCAAAAACAAAAAACAAAAAAAGGTCCATAAAATTGGTTTCAGTTTCTTAATATTACAGAAAAAAAAAAAAGGCTTGAATGAATGAATGAATAAATTAATGAATGATAAATAAATATACAAATAAACAAATAACATTTTTTTAGCCTTTACCCATTGAAAAATAAAATAAGTTAGTAACCCTTATAGTTCCGGGTTACTAATGAGGTAGGTTACAACTAATGGGAAAAAAAAGAAAAGCATGGCAACATCCATCTATGAGGCAAATCATTTATAGTTTAGTCAGCCAATATCTTTGGCTTGATCACAAAGTATGCAGTCCACTACTGGGACAAATCCTGTTCTCTGGGATACCATCAGCCAAAGAACCATGAACATTCCACTGTTGCAACCAAACAAGACAAGAAAATAATAAAGTCAAACACAGCATTCAGCAGCCTGAGGGTGACATGAGGGCTCCTATGGAGTCAAACTGTGATTAGTAAATAAAACTGTTCCGGACCGCCAGGAAATGCCTAGAGGAGGTAATGCAAAAACATTAAGACAAAAAAAAAAAAAAAAAAAAAACCTATTTTGTGAAGGTTCTTGCATATCAGCATAGAAAAGGTGAACAATCACAGATATCCCAGGAGAAAAGCTGAAAAACATGAAACTTTATGGAACAACAGCTTTCAAAATTTTCTGTGGAATTGTGACTTCAATAACCCATAGATACGGATGTAGACTAAACTAATATTAAGCACTAAAATCCAGTGGGCCTTTGTTATCTTGGTGGGAAATGTGCGGCAGAGGACCCCGTCTGGCATCTGAAGTCTCTGGAAACATTCTCTGAGAAGACGAGACAATTCAATCAGAGAATAATATTACTATCTAATTGTTTAATGGAGCAAAACAATCCATACTCTTAATGTAATGGGAAATCTGAGAATAGAAGTGAGGCGTTTGTTTGGAGTTTGCTCATGTTAGATCCATGTGCAGTCATTTGTCTTTTCTGACAGTCGTATAGTTGTAGTTTCTTACAAGCAAACACAATAATCAAGCGCTAACGTAAAATATCTTAGGTCTGTTTATTAGTTGGCATAAAACCGGCATAACTGTGCTTAGCCAAATAACTGTTTTAAGGCCAAAGAAATCATGCTGGTCTGTCTCTGAGCGATTATATTACTGGACAACAGAGAATGTTGCTTTGCTTTCATGTATTGCTGTGATGATCCTGATAGTTTACAGACGGCTAAAAAGAAACTTTTCAAAGGGAGAAAAGCACATTGAAATGGTTTACATGTAACAGCTTACATTTTAGTTTTTGTCAAATTTAAACAAGGCAGCAAAAAGCATTTTGTACCAAGCTCTGTGCGCTACAATCGCGCCTAATCCACTCTACAATGTTTTAGGATACAAATCAAACAGTAAAAACACAAGAAATCATGAATAACTATTTCGGTCCTGAAGGAAATAGCAGTGTTTGCAAGGCAGCAAACGAATAGTGTTTTACATTTTAATCTTCGATTTTGGTGCAAATGAAACGCTGCATCAAAGACACTTTGGTGTTTTCATGACACTGTGTGATCGTTTTATTTTCCAAAGACAAAAGCAGCTATATATGGTTAAATAGCAAAAAAAACAAAAAGATCAATCAGGATGGATGTGTACAGTAAATAAATGCAAGAAGACTAATGAGAATACACTGTGCAAATATGCCATCACTGTCATAAAATCACTACAGATACGTATACAGTCTTGCAAACACTGATATTAGGGATATTATCTTAATACAGTGCCTATAAAAAGTTTTATATACAGTATATATATTTATATATGCTAAATGCATAAATATAAATAGCAGTATGCATATTCTTACATATATTATTATTATTACGTCCATGTTGAACTGCAATTAAATTTCTAAAAATGTGTAAAAATGTATTTCAGCTATTTTAACGAATATTCACTAATTCAAAAACTGAGACCACACAACCTTCTTCCACCTGTTTTGAGACCTCATGCCTTGCAAATTGTAGCCAAGATGTCATATGACTTATTTTTAACAACAGTAGCTTTATCTTTGGCACTTTCTCATAAAGCCCTGACTGGAGAAGCACCCAGGCAACAGTTGTTGTATGCACAGTCTCCAATCTCAGCAACTGAAGCTTGTAAATCATTGGTCTCTTGGTGGTCTCTCTCACCAGCCTTACACGGTCACTCAGTTATTGAGGACGGTCTAGGTAGATTTACAGCTATGCCATACGTTTTCCATTTCTTAATTGTTGATTTAACTGTACCCCAAGGGATATTCAATGACTTGGACATTCCCTTGAATCCACCCCCTGCCCTGTGCTTTTCAATTACATTTCACTTTCACTGTTTGGAGTCTGAAACTTCTGCAATAATGAATGCCCAGAAGTTGGGCCTTCTAGATAGAGCTGTATTTATACTACAATCAAATTAATCTACTTAACTTCTCACAAGCGATATATTTAACACTGACTTCAGAAAACATATTAGCTATGCCAATGATTATCCATGTGTGTCATTTTAAAGAGTGTGATTTTGTGTGTGTGTGTATTTTTAAACTATTTTACTTTTGACATGAAAAAGTCTCTTTTTGATTGATCAGTGGCAAATGCTGTACAATGACAAAACCTTTAAAAATGCCTACTGTACATGTTTCATAAACACTGTATTATCAAGGACAAAAACTGTATCCTGGAGAAATATATTTGAAGGCACAACCAAAAAAAAAAATGCTTTTAGTCTTAAACATAAATATATATAGATTTAAAAAACAAAAATGGCTTATACTTACTGTAGGGAACACATTCATACTGGACTTCAAGGTACTTATACGTTCCTGGGCAGGGGTCAGGAAAAACATCTGGTCCAGTGATGACGATGCACTGCGTTCTGTTGTTACACCTGAACGGAGCAAGAGAAATATAAAAGGAAATCAGATGAGTGAAACGCATACACACAACACAAACACACACAAAAATGCCCCAGAGTTTAAAGGAATGACAACAGAATTTGTGGAGTAATGTTGATTAAAATGGAAAATTAAACTAAAACTAAAAACGTATGCATTTTGGCCATTCATTTACACAAGAACATTTTTTGAAAACGATACTGTTCTGTAAACTACAAAAACTTGAATTTGTGAAAACCGTTGCGCCACTTGCATTCAGTCTATAGGCGCACACTGTAATTAAAAAAAAAAAATCTGTTAAATTTACGGTAAAATAACGGCAGCTGTGGTTGCCAGTTCTTTACCGTAAAAAAATAGGGTAGCAACATTTTAGGTTTTACAGACTTAACTTAAATTTACAATAATTTATCTGATATAATGGTAAATTACCAACATATTGAAGTACTAATATTTGTTTTGTACCATTGTAATACACTGACAGCCACCAATCACAGTGGTGATTAGAGTCATTTGATGAATCAAAGCTCATCACAAGCAGCTTTTCCACAAGCTGAGAAAGAGTCCTTCATACAAACACTAAACACCATCATGGTAACACCCGAATGTACATAAGTGACTGTTAACCAATTAACAGTTTTTCACCATAGCATTTTTACAGTCTTTTACCGTTAAAATCACGATCATTTTTTACAGTTTACAAAGTGACATCACAAACTACTAGCCTGTAGTATGTACTGTGACACGTCCACCCAGTTACCTTTACATGCACACATGCACGCACGCACACACACAAACGCACGCACCTGTCAGTTCCTGACTGTATTGGCTTTGTTTTGCTTGTTTGTTTGTTTGTTTATTTGTTTTCCCTGTTTGTGATCCCAATTTATGTACATCTTGCATATTCCAATAAAAAAAAACAAAAACAAACAAAAAAAAAACTACTAGCCTGGCATGCATAATTCAGCCTTTTTAGTTGTTTTCGCGGATTCATGTGAACGAGGATCGTTTTGACAATATTATTGTCTGTACACAAAAAGCGCAAAAGAGTGGTGGTGAAAACGTACCCTAAATTATTTTTGTGTTAAGCTTAACTTGTATTGAACCCTGAACATTCCTGTATCAATCAGCTGTGAATACAATAGCTGCTCTTGTGGCTCGCATCAATCCTTGAGCAACTCTGCAGACAGAGCTGATGGACGGAGGGATGGTGGCCCAGAGCAGGAACCAGATAAAAGACGGCGGGAATTAGCGGAGCGGATAGATGCCAAAGTGGACCTTTTCAGCCCAACGACAAAGATAAACAGCCTCATCTATGAGTGTTCATACCTGCCAGCACATGAGTTATACATCTGTATGAATCCCCCCTGGGGCCAGGCTGATTGTACCTATGATGGATTCATTTTCCCTATATGCCATTTCACTCAGAATGAACTAACCATCCCTCCACTGCCTGTTTAACAGGAAGTCATGCAGAAGGTGGTTTATGTGGGTTCTAGGAACTAAAATTAAGCACATCAATAAAAGATAAAGTGCAGAAATGATCTCATGGCTTAGAGATACAGTGTACAGCAAAATGCTGAAAAAGTAGCGGCAGTGTAGTCCATCAATCTGTGTCACGTTGTTCCTGAGGTCTGCATCTATGCTGTCCCCTGGCTAAATCTTCTAAGCAACTACATATTTCCCTGAAAAATAATGGTTCAATTTAGAGCCAAAAAGGTTTTAAAGCCTTAAATGTGTCTGTTTGTTTTTCTCCTCAGTTTCCACAAATAACTCTAGTTCTTTATTAACCATCAATATACTTGTTTCAAAAAACCCAGAATCCAATACAAAATAATGAAAAAAACCTTAAATGCTGTTTTCTTTTAGTTCCACAACTAACTTAGTTGCTAAAAAAAAAAAAAAGTTATTATATATTATAATATATATACACAAACTTTTTTGTTTGTTAGCAACTAAGTTAGTTGCGGAACTAAAATAAAATCATTCTAATATGTTGATTTGGTGCTTGAGAATTTCTTCTATTAATTCCATTGTTAAAAACAGCTTCTCTTCTAAAGGACCAATAATTCATTGTTTTTGAGTTGCTATATAGTTCTTTTGGAGATAAAAAAATGCATTTACAAAAAGTTTGAAATCTTGAAGATCTTGAAGACCAATAATTCATTGTTTTTGAGTTGCTATAGTTCTTTTGGAGATTAAAAAAAAAAACTTTTTGAGGTTACATTTACAAAAAGTTTGAAATCTTGAAGATTTGTAAAATTTCTGAAAGTCTTTTATGTTCAACCAAGGAGGCATTTATTTGGTCAAATTTGTAAAAGTATTTCAAACTGTGAAATATTGCAATTTAAATTTTGTTGTTATGTTGTAATTCATTTCTGTGATCAAAGCTGAATTTTCAGTTGGTATCACTTCAGTTTTCAGTGTCACGTGAACCTTGAGAAATCATTGCAAAATGCTGAATTGGTGCAACAAAACCACTAATACATATTTTTAGTGATGTTTGCTGGGCCGGATCCACAGACCAAAATATTATTGTAGATTTTAACATGAAAAATGTATGTTGTGTCTCACAATTTCTGAGAATAATGATAATGATTGTCCTAACAAAGGTTTTTGGTTTGGGAATAGAGAGCATGTTTTCCTGTAAGCGCAGCACGTTTTTCTGACCTGGCCTTGGGGCAGCATCTCTTCCTGCAGTAATTTCTCTTTACCTCAGCACGCGACCCTGACAATTCATTTGTCTTATGTTCTATTTGCTAATAAACAAATGGAGACTCTTTTTTTTTTCTCTCTTAAAAGCAGCGAAGCACGTGGAACTGAGTGCTGCTCCGTCCACAGCTGTGAATTCCCACGGGTAATGTTTGAAGATGAAAATTTATACATAGACACGAGCTTTGCTGAAAAAACACGTCCCTCATATGGGAGTTTCTTTATTAACGAGCACTCATATGTGGTAACAGATGAGAATATCAGCATGTTTACCCATATAAATGAATTATAGATCTAAAATTATAACACACGGCCAAAGCTGGTGCCATAATGTGGCGATTGGGTGTTTGGTTATTTGTAGTTGTATTATAGGGAGACTGTTCCCATTCATATTTCATTCAGTCACACAGTGTTGTTCATTTGCATAATGTGCCATGTGAATAAATTATGATCACAAATTATCTTAAAAGAGGAAAAAGATTAATAATAACTTATGGAGTCAAAATAATGGCATAACAAGCCTAACAACGTTTTATTATTTTAGAAAACTTGCCTTGATACAACATAGATGGATTTTTTTTTGTATTTTAATGTTTTTGTTTTTTGTACTATATTTCTTGTAGTGTTAAAATGTCATTCTTAATGTCATTCCTGCAATTACTTTAAAGCTTTCAATACCAGTTTATTGGCTATATGAAGTTACATCCCATCCAGGCCACACAAGCGTAACTCATCACATTCATCCCAACATTTGACAACCACAAAGTGTCCAAATACTTATTATTTCACTAATTAAAGCTAAACTTGTGACTGAAAAGTGTGTGTGTGTGTGTGTGTGTGTGTGTGTGTGTGTGTGTGTGTGTGTGTGTGTGTGTGTGTGTGTGTGTGTGTGTGTGTGTGTGTGTGTGTGTGTGTGTGTGTGTGTGTGTGTGTGTGTGCTATCTTTCATCAATGGCGTTTTCACACCTGGCTCATTTGGCACTTTTGTTTTGGAACCTGGTGCATTTTCTCCATTAGTTCAGTTTATTTAGGAATATATGAAAAAAGATAAAATACATTAAAACAAATTATGGGTAGGCTGGTTGAGAAAAAAAAAAGCAATTCGACTCAACTTATATATATATTATTATATTATTATATATGGATTAATCAATATATGCTGCTGAATAGCTTTCTTAATCTGCATGTTTTTTTAATGTTTGATTAAAAACAAATCAAATCAAATCACCCTTTCTGCACCTGTGCTCTCGTCATAAGTTGAATTTATAATTTTAAATATAATTAAATATATATAATATATAATCAGTGGGAATGACGGCTACATTAATTTTGTGTTTGCACGTGACACAGAGGAAACTCTTTACTCACATGTGACATGCATAAACACATTGTGGTACATGTGTTGCCTTGCGAAAGCAAATCAAACCAAGAAGAAAATACAACATTGCAACAAATCAAACGACCTACAGGTCTGAAAACAGCCTTAAATAAACTCCACTTGATTCGATATTTTTTATCTAATATAATGACATTTATACATTTTAATATGTGGACTAACTGTTCAAATACTGGGGCTACTGTATGCTAAATTCCCTTTCTCATAATGTTCCTGTTAGCCGACAGTTGGTGTTTGCTCTTCACACCACAGTCACACATTAAGCGGTTTCACAGGACGCCCCTCATTAGACAGATCTCTCCCTCCTAAACTCTGAAAACTCACAGAAGCAATGCTTTCAAGATATCACAACATTTACAGAAGAAATTTCAATCATTAAAGCAAAACAATTTGTGTGGTAAGTTGGAGGAAATGTTTCAGTCAGGAAATATGGACTTCGCCAATGTAATATAAAATGGCCACACAAAAGAAAAAAAATATATATTACAAATGAGATTCTTTGATATATCAGATGTTTCAAGCAAATTAACTGATGTGTATATAAACAATTGTTGGAACTAGATATAAAAAAATCTAGAAAGTTTTAGTTATAAGGAGCCCAGAAAATGTTTTTTTCATGTTTTACGGGGACTTTACATAGACTTACTGGGTTTGATTTATACTGTACAAACTGCATATGTTATCCCCCTACACTAATAGCCCTAAACATACCATTACTGAAAACTTTCTGCATTTTTACATTCAAAAACATCACTTAGTATCATGATGACCAAAATATGTCCCCACAAGGACAAGGATGTTGTATATTGCCATCTTCATTTTATATAGCGCTTTTAACAATTTAGATTGTTTCAAAGCAGCTTTACAGAGATAAACGTATAATTTAAGGTAAGATTGTTTTTGGCTTTATAGCGGTTCTTAAAAATCTTTGTGGGATGTCCCCATACCTGAACCACACACACACACAGACACATTTTATCAATCAAATTCATTATATTACTAGAATATTGTTGACAGGAGGCTGCTTTGATTGGTGATCTGAGTGATACAGTGATACAATTCTTGAATGATCTATAAAAACATCAAAACAATATATGATGAAGCACTTCTAAGATGATGCAGAGAACATTCTGTATTTGTCACAGTAACATGACATAAAGTAATAAAAAAATGCCTGGAAGAACATAACTGCTCAATATTCAAAATTTCATATCTGAATATGAAACAAATTGATCTATATTATCATTATATCTATATATTATTATATTTATTCTCTGAATATATGCAGTGTTATGACAGTTAAGCTAGTAAGTAACTCATGTCACAAAAAACATAACCACTTGTTGTTTGAATCTTTAGTTTAGGAAGAACCAGATTTGTTTGTAATAATTACACATTAATCTGGGAAAACAGTCAAACTGAAAAGGACAGAGATCAACCGAAGAATAGATCATCATGCATCCAATACAAAGTAAAACAAATCAAATCCTAGAATGAAATCAAATGTAAACAAAATTATGGCAGTATAAATGCAGTACTTTGATATTAAAAAGCAAAACACGATTTCTATTGTCTGTTCTGAACTAAAACTCACTTCCTCTATTCATAGCATTAAAGCAGCCCGAACCTCACATATCTAATTCAATCAGGAATCATGGGCTTTATTTAAGGCTTTATTACCAGGCCAATAAACTCCCAATGCTCTGAATTCTTAAACAGGTGTAGCTGTTGTTTCTAGAAGCCTGTATTTACGGTGACTTATGAAAGCTTAATCTGCAATGCTGGAAGTATTCACTAATACCATATGTACAGAGGGAGAGCCGTACACGGCTGTGCGCTAACGCTGGTCTTCTGAGAGCCATGCGGACGCCTCTGTCACGGATATTAATGGTGTGAATACAGAACAAATTTCCCCCGTACAGCACTGCAGCCGTTCCCTCATGTTCCCCAAAGCAGGGTACTTAGCAGAGCAAGGACGACAGGAACAAGAGAATTTCTTCAACAAAAGTTTTGTTTCAGATGTGTTGCTAAAGGACTAATGCAAAAACTTAAATAGTAATTTGAGCACAGCTGTGCTTATAAGTTAAATAATACGTATATTAGCCACGTTAATTAAAAAAAAAAAAAAAAAAAAAAGCGCAGCACACATATTTCTAACTTGTTGAGCTCTAATGCGAGTGATCCAGTCTGCAACATTTTTAAATTCCATTCCCCCATGTCCAGGGCCAGAGTGGGGCCACTTTTCAGCCCGGGAGTTTCAGGCCCACTTTTTCCATGGAGGAATTCCAAATTAGCACTTTTTCCAAATTGGATAAATGAAGCAACAGTTCAGCTCTTACTATTGTGTAGTTTGTATTAATACCATGGTTCAACAAATAATGTAAAGGTTAAATAATAATTCACTTAGACTTTATAAGAAGCAATTGTGACTTTATTTCACACAATTCTGACTTTATATCTTGCAATTCTGACTCTATATCTTGCAATTCTGACTTTATAACACGCAATTCTGACTCTATATCTTGCAATTCTGACTTTATAACACGCAATTCTGACTTTACATCTCGCAATTTTGTCTTTATAACACGCAATTTTGACTTTATAACACGCAATTCTGACTTTATATCACGCAATTCTGAGAAATAAAGTCAGAATCGCAAGATGTAAACTCGCAATTGTGAGAAAAAAGTCACAATTATCTTTTAAAATGTTTTATTCTGTGGCGGAAACAAGCTTCCATACCTCCTGGCCTCTTCCTCCCAGTCCCATCCATCCTCCCTGACGCGTTACGGTAGGGCCGGCCCAGCTATCGGCCCAGTAATCGATTGCCGAGTTCACGTGCGTGATCATAGGTAACTAAACCTATGCGCGTGAACTCGGCAATCGACTACTTTGGACTTCAACCGAAAACAGGATGTAAACACAGGTATTTGCGCTGGCTTAAATAACATCATTTTTATCCATATCTTTCACATCTACTGCAGTCAGATTCACTCGTGTTCACTCAGAAGGAATCACTCACATTTTCTGTGCACTTGTAATGACACATCAAGGATGTTAAGAGCCTAAAAGCAGGTTTAGTACTTGCCCCATTGAAGTCAACAGGGTGCAAATTTTAAAAATAGAATAACTCGGTGTAGGCAACACCGTTTTTTGTCGTTGTTCTCTGTATTGACAGCACTCCAAATGTACAAAAAAATGAGCTCAATGTTAAAATTGACCGGAGTTCTCCTTTAACAATGTTTACTCATTCTCTACTGTATGTTACCTGGACCGAGAAATTATTATTTGTTAAAAAATACAAAATTTGTCGGCTCCAGGGATTTGGTGAAAACTATAGATTATACTTTGTGGTAATATGGAGCAGCTTTCTTACCTGTATGCGACAGGGTTTTGTTTTGGGCACTGGGCAGAACTGACAAAACAGCGGTTTATTTCAGTTTACCCCTTCGTTTGGCTTAAAACACTGTGTTTGTGGTCATACAGTTTGAAATGTTCTCTCAGATTTTCCAGGCGTTCGTATTTAATAAAATAAAACTAAACTAATTGTTTACACTTTGAATTATTTCACCTGGGAACAATACAAGTTGACACCATTATGTCTAAATGTTTGCTAAGACGTGTTTCCTACCAAAGGCGGTATTTAGTTAAGCATATCCATAGCAGACTGGTGGGAATGGCCTTAGATGACAACATGCCCAGTGCATTATGGGTGTTGAAGTTTTCCTACCAATTTGGTAAAAGGCCCAAATAGACATTTTATTCTCTGTTCTCTCAAGTCAGGTAGCACAGATTATTATTATTATTATTATTATTATTATTATTTTGCCTTTCTACTGTATAACCAGGCTAATTTTACTGAAAACCCATTTTGCCGGCGGTGAAGTGTCCCTTTAAGTCATAAAAAAAAATATATATATATATATATATATATATATATATATATATATATATATATATATATATATATATATATATATATATATATATATATATATATATATATATATATATATAGGATACAAATCTACATACATTTTACTGGTTCTCTGATGTTGTCCAGATATTTATTGTGGACCCTGCTCTCAACAATATCTCAATTGTCTAATGTTCAAAACAAAACACAAAAAGACCAAGAAAAGTGTATTACAAAATAATGTAGAAAGTGCTTCTAGTTGCTCGAATCCTTATATAATTCCACATTATTAAACAAGTTAATAGGCGACACAAACCCACGGGACATAGCATGAGGTGTTTATATCAATTAATTTGATATAAGCCTATATAAATCAACAGTAAAAAAAAAAAAAAAAAGAGACAGTTTTCTTTTACAAAGAAATGAAGTAGCACTGAGTGAAAGCTTCCATTATTAAGTAGTAATCTATTATTAATGTAACTGTAGCAATGACAGATTGTGAAGTTATTGGTGATTCATTATTGACCAGAAAACTATCAAGATGAAAAGTGCACAACAATGCAATTTCACATCTGGACTTCTGCAGACCTGCGGAGGCAAATCCCTGCCTAGAGTTCCTGTGTAGATTAACACCCACTTGAGACGCCTAATTGCCTGCAGCTGAAAGGACTAATTGAGACGCCACATTTTCAAACCTTTTTCCCCACGAATCACGACATCCTTATAATAAGCCGAGCGGAACTGTATGCCACTCCCGCAGCAATACTACGTATCAAAGCCAGGCTCACACATCACTTCCTGTTTTTTAGCACAAGCCTCCAGATGTACGACACTGTCTAAGCTCAAAAGAAAATCGGATAT
Organism: Scardinius erythrophthalmus; assembly: GCF_964197995.2. Classification (NCBI taxonomy): domain Eukaryota; kingdom Metazoa; phylum Chordata; class Actinopteri; order Cypriniformes; family Leuciscidae; genus Scardinius; species Scardinius erythrophthalmus. The sequence continues at coordinate 8,937,432 of NC_138245.1, read as the reverse complement.
GAGTGCATTGAGATCTGTTTGGTTTGGTTGTGGAGATTGTGGAGAGAAATGTTCTTCATGCACGCCACTGAAGATGCTCGTATTCATGCACTGTGTAATCAAAGATGGCCAAATGAGAGAGAAGACACGTTTTGAAGAGAGAGTTTTGGGAAAGGAGGGTGAAACGTGACAGATCTTAGCATGGAAATGCGTTTGCATGAAAGAACTTGCCTTTGAGACATGATTTTGAATGCATCGGGCAGATAACAGTTGATGTTCTCCATTTGAAAGGGGTCAGCATCGCAGATCTTGTCGTCTGTCCGGCCATAATTGGCAGTCTCAATCATGATGACATCACTTCCTGGACAGCGTAGGTCAATGGGATAACCCTCGCAAGACAGCTCCCGCCTCACCAGACCAAACGGCATAGTTGCCCGGCTAAACCCTGAAAGATAGAGAGAAACTTTAGGGGGGGGGGGGGATACTTTTTTTTTTTTCACTGAAAAAAGTGAATTTGCTTAAACATAACATTCTCATAACTGCAATGTGAAAAAAATGTGATTAAATCATATTATTGAAATTGTAAAATCTTTATACATCACAGTAGGAGTAAGATAATTGATCATTTGGAGGAAAATAATACCACAATGCTAAAAACTATATTATAACTATATTTATAATAATTATATAAATAGTTTACCAAAATAAAACAAAAATACATCAGTGAAATCCAAAGATGTTTTTTTTTTATTATTAATTTAAATGAATGACAGATGCAACAATGCTGACAATCCATGTTACAATTAAGTACTGACAAAAGTATTTCTCTCCATTTTATGGAAGGGTGAGAAATGCCACACAACAAGAGAGATACAGTCAGTGAAAAAAAAAAGAAAAGAAAAGAAATGTTCTGCTAATGTGAAGAGCATCAAATGTCTGTGTTGAGAGTGAAATCTGGTACTGAGTTCAGAGCAGCAAACACAAAAATAATATACATTCAGCCAATCACAGGCCCTGACCTTAAATATAGCTCTATTTTTAGAAATTAATCTCACATGCAAAACAGAGTGTGGATGCACCAGAAAATACGTATACAAAGAACCAATTATGTGCTATGACTGAGAATTACACATATCCATCTGTCTAGAAGGTGTATTTAAAAAGCAAACCAAACAAACTATCATAATAAAAAAAAAATATCAGTAGAGGTTTATTTCTTAGGTGCATCATTTTTTATTTGCCTGCTGCATCATACTGTAAATGGTGTTAAAATGTGTCTTGTTAAAAATTACATAATTTATTAGAAAGATTCATAACCTGAGAGAAAGACTGCTGTTTAATCTATATTTCCTCCAGCAATGTGTATAAACGAGGCCACATTAAGTAAAAATCCATCTAAAATCAGTCTGTACGATTGATTTATTCATGTAAGTGAAATTATAAAGCCAACATGACTCTGATTTTTTTAAATGAAGAGGAAAATAATCTGTCTGCTGAGAAGCTTCTCCTGTAATTATTCAGTCAGAACACAGTCACTGCGCGTTTTATCCACAGCATTTCCCCCTGAGTTTGACATGCTGAGATGTTCTCAAAGACACTGACAGCAAAATGGATTCAAATGACTTTAAAAAGTCCATTCAGTGGAAATCAAATCTAGGGCTGTTGAACCAAGATTTATCGCTGGGGTTTTTTCAGATCTTTAGTCATTTCTTGTGACCATTGGAAACGAAACACAGCAGCAAGTTTTGACTGATGACAGGTGTTACCGCCTCACATATGTCATTTTATAGTGTGTGCTGCTCAACAACATGCAATTCACTTTGTGACTCTGTAAAACCACCAGTGAGAGGTAAAGCTTAATAAAATGCTAACTGATAGTTTTGAATCTGCACTATGATTGGATGAACAGCATTCAAAACCATTGTAAAATGGCAATAAAATAGTTGCTATGCAATTACAAAACTGCATTACTTGGGTGAAGTATTGTTTATTCATATATCATTATTATTATTTAGATATTGGTATTGTTTATCTTTTGCCAACATTTTATTTAAAAAAAAAAAAGTTTTTTTTCTCTCTAAAAATGACACTACTTTTCAAAAGTTTTTGATCAATAAGTTTTTTTTAGTCTACAATAATGCATTTAATTGATCAATTTAGATCAGTTTAGAAGTGACAGTAAAGACTGTACAATTGTCACAAAAAAAATATCTATTTAAAATAAATGCTGTTCTTTTGAACACCATACTGCAAAAAAATGTAATCAACAAATCCTGAAAAAAAAAAAATGTGTTTAACAATATTAGGAATCTGTTTTTAAAATTGATAATAATAAGAAATGTGTCTTGAGCACCAAATCAGCATATACAAATTATTTTTGAAGGATCATGTGACACTGAAGACTGGAGTAAAGATGCTGAAAATTCATCACAGGAACAAATTACAAATATATTCAAATAGAAAACAGTTCTTTTAAATTGTAATCATATTTATCACAATCACAACATTACTGTTTTACTGTATTTTTGATCAAATATTTGCAGCTTTTGTGATCATAAGAGACTGTAAGAGACTAATTTTAAAACATTCAACATTTTTTATTGTGTGCATATTTTTAAAATGGACCTGTCGTGGGTTGCTGAGCTGGCTTATTTTAAGCGAGCAGAGCTCATGAAGCATTCAGGTAAATTGATATAGATAATGTGATTAAATTTGATCATGATTTATTTGCTCAGGTCTTTTTGCTTTAACATTTAAAGTCATGGCCCCTTTCCCCTGGCCTACATTCCACCGTACTCTAATGCAACTCGATTGCGAGGTCACAATGGTGTTTGAGCGGATCAATGGGGCTGCGGCGGTGTCCATCAGACCGGTCTGCATTTTCTCACTCGGCCCTTTTCCCTTCTGACTCCAACTACACAGGAATAGCACAGCCAAACCCGCCCCCTTTTCACCTCATCCGATCGGCTCTGCTAAAACTCTCCGTTTTCCTGAGCTGCGGTTCTGCCACATGCAGCAGATTTGATCCTCTCAACCACACTCCATTCACCATTTCACCAGAACGCCAGGAAAACCAGAGTATGTTGAGGGCGTGGAAGGGACGATAATGAGAAACTTCGACGTGTTTCTGCGGCCTGGCATGTCAAGTTTACAACACGCGGTACTTCTCGAGTGTCTGGGAATTACATTAAACGCATTCCCATTGCCAGAGCCCCGAAACGCCCACCAGCGCAGTTCATGCATCATGTAGTCTGCTGGAGCCTGCTTCATAAACAACTTTCCAAAAGCAGGACAATTGATTAGGCCTGGAGTCACTGCTGACTCACGCTGTTATGGACGGATATTTCAGGACACGGTCAAATCTATACAGTAGAGAGAGAGAGAGAGAGAGAGAGGGAAGTAAAAATGGGACAGACTTTCAAATCTAATTAAGGGGAAAAGACTTCATTCTGTGAAGAGGGATTTTATACTGTAAAAATGTTACAAAGCAGATTAAAGTAGTTCAAGCAGGCTGGAACATTAACATTATATAAGTTAATGAAATATATATTATAGCAAATTCCTTGCAGCCACAGATTTTAAATTTTAAATAATTTTTAACATTCAAACACCGAACGCCTTTAAAAGCGTTTCGTACATCTCTCACTGCTGCAGTCTGACAAACATTTTCTGACAGTAAAGGAGTTTCTTACTGCAGATTTTAAGCAGTTGATTAACTAATGAACAGTGTTAATGATTTTTGTGTGGGGCAAATATAGGACATATTACTCCTGACGTGTAAGACAAACGCCCCCAACAACCAGTCTATTAAACCATCAGATAAAGTCTAAAGGTCAATGATTATTCAATTCTAGTAGATAAATGTGTCCTTCGTGATCTGCTTAAAGGCTGGTCCACGCTAAAATATTTTTCAAATCTTCAAAATGTCAGAGACCACAAACAACAAACATTACAATAAAAATAAATCATAGATTTAACAGATTTATTCCAATAGTGGATATTTTCCAATAGTTAAAGTGCCAGGATGTGACCAAGACAGCGCAACACACACTAACAGATTCCATTCACAAACAGCCAGATTCCCGACAGTAAATGCGGGAAATCTAGCAAAATCTCTTGTAGTCAAATATGACTTTAGAATAAACAAACATGGCGGACGACGGGCCAGAATAATGCAATAATAATGTTTGGACTGCTTTTTACAGTACATTTTAAGGGGGAAAAAGGTATGGATTAGTTTGTGTTATGCATCCATCTTCCGTCAGCTCGCTTTCTGATTGGGGATTGTTTCGTTCCATGTGACAATCTACAGAGTCCATGCACGTTTGCCCTCGGGGTTCCCCTCACACAACTGGATTTCTGATCGAAATATTCAGCATGTTGGTTTGATTTGGTGCAGCCCCAACATTCTTCCAAGCAGATTCAATCACTCTTAACACACCTCACACCACAGACAAATAATATAAGATGATCCGTAGAATCATCAAGATAATCGGGACTTTACCTAGGATTATCGGGAGGGAAGAATTGGTCCCAAAATGTACCCGATTATCTTGTAGTGTGTGGGTGCCTTAAGAGGAACACTCAGGGTTGATATAGCCATGACTTAAGATAAATTATGATTATATTACAGAAAACATTAACCTTTGTTTTCATATAAAATTGTTCAAAGGGTGAAGAAATTACACAATGACAAAGAAACTGAATTCTGTAATCTAAGCCCCGTGAATCTACAGATATATACATACATATTTAATCTGGCTTCTTTATACTTTTCTAAGTTATTATACTTTGATATTTGCCTATAACACCCCAGCAACCGACAAGAACACCACCTCTGTCGCAATTTGAACACCTTGACAACCACCCAAAACATCCTAGAATTGTAGCGATGGCTTTTGGACGGACAAGCACCTTTCACGTTTTCTTCAGAAAATCCCAAAATCCAGTTTTATTAAAGATAATATTATATTAAGGCTCATGACTGAAAACAATCCTCTGTTTTTAATCTTAGAAAATATAGAGACGTTGTATTAAGTGAAAAACATAGTGACAACATTAAAGAAACCACATTTGGCATTTTGCTCAAGAGAAAGAAAAGTAATTTAGATTAGAGCACCCAATAGCGTTTGTAAACGGATTATAATTCTTTCAAGAAAAAAATGGTTTTTACGTATTATGCTGCATAGAGAGATTTGGGAGTCAGATCCTCGTTTCTTGCTTAATTTCCTTTATTATCTCAATAAAGCCAAGGACCCACTGTCTCCTTTGTCTCAAAGTTGAACGTTTATATAATTTCCGCTCTGGTTTTAGCCGGTCAGGGTCAATGAGCATTCGTGGTCAGACAGCAGGAAGGACAAAGTCCATTTGAAAGACATTTGCACCTCAATGACATGGAGCCAACGTTTCCTCTATAGAAGCTTTAGAGATGTCCACTAACTACTTGAATTTGACATGTTCAGTCCTGTGTAACATGACCAAAGCCCACTGAGGGATGGGTCAGCCATTCTACTCCCAATGTTATGAGTTTGCTCATTCAAACGTAATATTCAAATGTCTTCAAACTTCAATCAACTCATTTGTCATTTGACCCTCATTTGTCATTTGCGCTTCACCTAAAAACTGCCATAACATGTATTTGACTTGTCTAATAAAAGTCTGGACATGTCAAAACATTTTTGCTTTTTCGTATGCATAGACTTTATGGACTAATTCTGAGTCATCCAGTGTTTTGTATTGTTTGTTTTGGCTTTAAAGAAACAGCCTGTGGACTGCCTCTTGTGCCTTTCCTGCGGCGATGCGTAAATTGGCTGTTGGGATGGTTTTCATGTATAGTTTATGATCAGCCTGGTCCTTTTTTTTAGCGCCTTTATTATGCTGTGCGAAACCCAGGCATAGGTGCGTGAACTTCCTGTGCATGAACCGGTGCTTTTAAAAGTGAATGGGTCTCCTGCTCTCCTGATTAAATGACGTGGGTCAGGAACGGAGGCAGTAAATAATATATTAAAGAGAATGCTCGATTTCATCGCCATGGCAACCTCTCCAGCAGTGCCATAATCGCTATAATCTTCCCCTGAGGCTTATCAGTCATTCTGGTCAGTCACCACAAGGGTCGCTTTTCAATTCCTTTCAGGTAGATAGGTAGCCAACTCTGAACTCCAGCGAACAGGCCCCACGTCGACACACAATGGAGTACTTTCAGAGCCCTACCTTATCAGTTGCACTGCTGTACACGACTCCACAGATCTGCTTGGTGCAACTGGTGGGAGAGCCTTTTAATCAGGGCTCAAATACACCTCCCATTTAACCTTGTCGTGCTCTGTTACCGTGTAAATGTTTTTATACATACAAGGTGCCTTTGTACCATCGAGGTTCGTTGCGGAAAACCGATACATGTGTTTTTAATTACACACAATTCCGTACAATGTCGGGGCAAAGAGGTTTCGATAATGCATCTTATTACACTGCATTAAAAACATGCCGTTAGTAGTTTAATTCCTATATCCAGTGCTGCTCAACTAGTAATTTGCAGTTAATCTGCAATAGTAAAATAAAAATAATAAAATCACTAACCGTATAATTGTGCTCAGTTAGGATAGCAAAATAAAAAGGTTTATTAACTTTCGAAATGGAGGACATTTCTGTGTTGTTTTGTACAAAATTGCTGGTAGTGTATTGAGTCGAATCCTGTATATGTATATGAAATCTGAATCCTGAGGTAAAACCAGTATAGAAACACTGCTATAGCATTGGTGGCAACACTTTACTTGAAGCCTTTTTTAAGTATTTTTAATACATTAATTATGCTTTGTAATGTAACTTATAATGCATTGTATGATGAATAACTGTAACCACAGTTAAAATACATTAACCTTTATAAAAGTAGTATGCATTAAAATACATGACAAACAACAAATTGTACTGCAGATGTAACCAGGAATCTCTAAATAGTATAATACATTTTAAATTTGGTTACAATTATTTATGAAAAGATTTATTGCATTATATAACATACATTATGAAAATGTTTATAATGCATTATACATAAAGGCTTTAAGTAAAGTGTTTGCGCACTGGAAGTACAGGGATGATCAGAAAAATGAGGCTGACACAATATAAAACTTGCCAGCTTTGCTCATGAATATTTATTTACACATGACGTATACCTGATAGTGCTAAATGATTTGACGAAAGGTGAACACGGGTAAACAGATGCTAGTTTTAGTACTGCTTAAATGACATGGGCCCGGTTTCCCGATAACGCTCACTCTTAGCGCACTAAGAAAGCTCGAAAGATATATCTTACCAAAGTTGTTTATGTTCCTAAGTGTGTTCCCCGAACCATACCTTAGGAAGCTGCTTAAGATATACCTTCTTACGTGCGACGTTACCCGGCGCTGTCCGTGGCGATGGTGCTGAATTGTTTGATATCGATGGCTCGAGAATCAATTATTCTCTCGTGCAGGGGCTGTTTATGTGAGAAAGCGGTGATCTTTATAAATGAAGCACTTCAGAAATAGTTGAAATTGCAATTTATTATGATTATTGGGTATTATAAAAAATAATCCAAACTATAATAGCCTATAATAGCCTAGCCTACATATTTTAAAATTGTAACATATATTGCTGCCACAATAACCTTTTATGAAATATTGTTCTTGTAAATACTTTCCAGCATTTCAGTAATAAAAGTTTACATCTTGCGTACGGTGCTCGGCAGTGATCAAAAAGGATTTAAACCGTGAATTTTGAATCTCTTGTAAACTCAGAGATGTGGATTCAGACGGCAATTAAATTACCACACGACCTGTTTGTCAAAAAACAGAAGGTACTAATTTGGCCAGGGATTTTTACGCGGGTTGGGTGAGAAAAACACTGATATTATGGATTCGGACGGCACTAAAATCACCGACTTACCCCTGTAAAGGTTTAAAATACCGGACGAGCCCATGAGAAACAATATTACCGCCCGGATAGGACTTAACTGACAGTAGCCTATGCTTTCACTGGCCTTTAAAAGAGCGTTTTAATTAAATGAATAATATTGTATAATAATATAATTAAAAATCTAACAACAATCAGTGTAATGACAATTTTATTCTTTGCATGAAAACACTTGAATTAGCCTAATTTAATACTGTCTGGGTGTATTAAAACTTCAGAATTATATTCATATAGACCTGCAACAGTGATAAGGTAAAGCTAAGAGTGGTCCAGACCAACCTTACGAAAGTGCGACTTACAGAAGATATACTTATCGAACGAACGTTTCGGGAATCGTGCCATAAGGTTAAGAGAGAGGTTAAGGAATAGGTTAAGAACTACTTAGAGATAAGAACGCTTTGGGAAACCGGGCCATGGTTTGTTTGTTCAGTTCACTACCGATGCAACCAGGTTACAGAGGCTTTGGCTTGGTCTTAAGTTTCTCTATTCCAAGTAAAATAAACCTGTTTAAAATATAATGATTGTTTATTTTTATTTTATTTTTTTTATACAAAAAAATGGTGGGTACTTAGTACTTAGAAATCTATAAAAGTATGAACGTGTTTAAATGCTAGCTACACCCACCGTAAGCACAGCTAGTAGTTTTATCTAGGCGTTCTTACTGGAAACACCCGGATCAGCTTTCGTCGCTGTGACAGTAAATCAGGAGTTCCTGCATCTCTGCTGCCCAATTCCCATGATCCTACTCTAATTCCGTCATCACCTTTGGGGTGACATTGACCCATTCTGTGAGCAACACACAGGCAAAAATGCTAATTTGACGAGGACAGCGGACGGTCTCTTCGGAGCCATAATATTTTAATCTCCCCAACGTGGCAAATCAATCGGAAAGTGACCATCTGCCAGGATATGAGTGTCACAGCAAAGGGGTAATGAACAGAGCGCGAGTGATAAAGATCACCATCATCGGTCTGCTGTAAGCTCCATCGTACCGACCGCAGAGGAGCCAGATGACAAACAGATGAGTCATGTCACCATGTCACCTAATAAAGAAATATTACCAGACTCAAGAAAACAGCCCACGGAAGAGTCCCTTATGCTCTGCGATTTTCGTGTATGATAATAGAATGCAGCGGTTTTGGTATTTGCAATAAGGTTGAGGTGTGATCTAAACTGCTTTCGTAGTCTTCCGGGAACAGCCACTGGGGCCGACAGCAAAGAGTTTTAATATGGTTATTCAAGCTTGACACAGCATGCTGTCCCACCGAGAACCGAAAAGATTCCGGACCTCATCATGCTTGCCAAGCCCTGTTAATGTAGTTTGAACTGTGCTTTGTCCTGTCAATGGCTACAGCTGTTTGTAAATGAGCTCGCAGATTCAAAGCTGGCCACTATTATTACACACTTGCGGTTGACGACGTTGCTTACTGGGGGAGTTTTAAAGGAGGAAAGGGACCCATTATACCCCGAATCAGCTTGCAGCCACTGGAGACGCAGCTTGATACCTGCAATTTTTTGTTGCTTTCTTGCTCCCTGCTAGCCAAATACTAGAGAAATCTATGGAAGGCAAAGACGCCAATGAGGAGACGACTCTTCCTCCCACAGAGCGGTTTCCATAATCCCGCAATATCCTTTATAAGGGCATGTTGTCTTTAGAAGTCAGGTCTCACCAGAGGGAGAACAACAGGGCAATGCAAATATCCTCAACAGGGGAGACGCTCTCAGGCTGAATGAGATTTGTGTGGGGAACAAAAAAAAATGTTTTTATTGAAGCTCGGTAAGCTACGATAAGGATTCAACCCTCAGCGTGGGTCCGAGCAAACATCTTCGGTATTCTGCGGCCAAATCGTAGCATTATTACTTTATTAACTAGGCAAATGCCTACAGTGGAAACTGAAGCCTGGTATTAATCCAGATATTGAGATTGCGTACAGCACTGTCCTGACCCTTTATTGGGTCCATCAACAAAAAAAAAAAAACGCAGTGTCAGTAGTTTAGCAAAAAAACGTTAAACATGATTGTGAGCTACCAGCTCGTAGGCTCATTGGTATTCAACACCACTATTTGCCCCAATTCATCTGCATCCTTCTCTTCCATGGCAACAGCAGGCAGGCTATCAGGAGGTTCTTTGATATAGGTACATGCTGGTAAAAAAAAAAAAAAAAAACACTATGTCATTTAGTTTGGGGTATAAAACACGTCCTGCTGGTTCTCGCATTGTTAAGAGACATCGTTGTAAAACTGGCTTCAAGCTTGTTATGATTTGCATGAGGTCCAGCCCGTCCCCCTTTTTTTTACGTAACTCTGCCGAGACCATTTTTTAAATCAGGTTTACAGATTATTGCATGGTGTGGCACTATTTTTTGGCCTATATATTAATTAATTATTATTTATTTAATTTAAATGAGCATGTTTTTTTTGTTTGTTTTTTATGACAAAAAAAAATAATCCCACTCACATTACTAGTCAGTTGATTTTAAACTGTTTACAAATGGTGTGTGTTTTCCCCCGAAAACCATATGAAAGCAACATGAATCAAACAGGTCTACATTTCTAGGAGATGTAAACATTTTCCAAGCAAATTAGTTAAGTGCACTTAGTAAATTTTAACTATAAAGAAATTTTATATATAAAGAAAAGAATAGTGCTTACATGAGATTCATATTAGTAGCCATTTTATTTTATATGGAGTGGGTCACCTAATGGAGACCAATATGTTCAGATCACATGGCCAGTCAATAACTATACACTTTCTCTCTGTCACTTTCACTGGATGACTGAGGATAATCGTTCTTTTTTATTTATTTATTTTTTATAGTAACTGAACACATTTGCTTTTGCATGTTTTTACTTATTCCAAAGACCTTTGCAATATAAATAATATACATATCTTAAAACAGGCATCAAATATGCTTGAAACTAAGTGGTTTTACAATAAAAAATAAATAAAAAAGATAGTTATTATCACATTTTAATGACTAAGTCCAGCTATTAGATAAGAAGCCATCCATATTTCTGCTTGTTTTTTGGTGCTGTTAAGTGGCACAAGCGAGACCAACAACCTCCACACTGACTCACACATGTAAATCAACCTTTACACTTAATTAAGCACAATGGGCCATATCAAGGTCATGAATTCTTCCTTTATAGTCGTCTATTGACGAAGCATCAACTGCACCGCCAGCGTCTGGCTTCCACACCCTGCTTCATATCTTAAAACCCTCGAGGGGACACTAAAAATGCAAGGACAACCTAGAATAAAAAGGCCTATATGACACTTGTGCTGTATGGTTTTAAGTTCACAAGCTATGGGTATTCATTAGCAAGATATACGGTGAGATAATTCCACCCTTGAATCTATCTGCTTCTCTTAAATTGCTCATACTGACAGAAATTAGTGCTTATATGCCTTGTTCGAATTCTCATTTAACTACACCAGAAGAGAAAGACTCAGGGCAAAGAGTTTGCTGACATTTACAGAGACATGTTGGAATATTCTATTTTTGGGTAACACTCAGTTAATGGTCCATGACAATCTCATATCCTAATAAACCTTTTCCATCCAATCAAACACGATTGCAATTCACACTATACTGTATTAAAGACTAGACTAAGTCTTCACCCTGCCTAGTAAAACTGAAAATCAAATGGAAAACTGAGTTACCACATCCATGGTGGCTTACAGATGGCTTATGAAATAGAATGTAGTAAAGTTTGGAAACCCATACACGTGGGGTGGGGTGGGTTGGGGGACGGGGGATTAGAACGAATCTTTGCATGGAATATCCAATAGGCTAACATAAAAGAAGGGTCCAAAATAAAGAGTCGGGTTAGGCTCTTTTTCAACCACATTTTCAACCACCCAGAACACGCTGGGAACGGCAAAGACGTGTAAAAAAAACACCCCGAAGACTTTAGCAACCACATTGTGACTCCCTGGCATCAACCCACAACACCCTAAAAACAATAGAGGCTTTTGCAGTGTATATTATTCTTCAATAAAATGTGTTTTATTTTAAGTGATGTGTTTTATTATGTAAAGCCTCTTTCTCTCAGAAATGTCAATTCTTAGTAAATAAAAAAGTAAACTCCAGTTAAGGCTTGAAGCTCTTTGCATGTAGTTTTAATACTCTTGACCTTGAGGTTCACATAATGTGTTTTAGAAACAGACGACACCACCTCCGGTACAAAATAAAATGCCTCCAAAAGACTTTCAAGGCTAAAATATGCTAATAAATGAATGCGAGAAGAAATAGACAAAATATGTGCTGGATTGCTGTTCTGACCTATATAATGTATTGCTGTATGGATTTCTGACCTTAAATGCTACATTCAACATGCAGCCAGGTTATTTGGCCCACTGTGTGTTTGTCACAATCTGTGTTCATGGCTTATGATATATAATATTTGTTCATCTCTCCTGATACCATTACTTATTACTGCAGGAAACCCATCAAGTTGCTGTCACTTCAGAGAGGATTATTTTCCGTGCTTTATACATTTTATAAGAAAATGTAAAAATTACTAAAGTTTTGTCAAGTTTTAAATGTTTTTTTATATGTCTATGTGGTGTTTTTAATATGCTTTAAGACAAACCATGTGCAAATTCATAAGTCAACACCATTGGTGAGTATTTTCTCTATTGTCTCAAAAACACGGTTTGAAATCCCCTGGTGTTTCTGACGTCACAAACTACCTTGTAACCAATCACGTCAACGTGTGATCGTCAACGAGCTGATCTCTGAGCTGGTGTGAGTGAGCGGAGGCGTGGCTAATTTGCATATTCATAGAACCGCATATACTAAATGAGGCAAGGGTGGAGAGTTACATTCAAGCTATTTTGAGGCATGAATTATTTTTGTAAAGGCAAAAAAAAAAAAAAAAAAAAAGTTTAAATATGTAATTTTGGTGAACAAAGGTGAGTATTAAGGGATATAATTATTGACTACAGGGGGATTTAAAATATATATTATTATTATTATTATTATTATTATTATTATAACAATTTATATCAGGGTAGAATTCTCACTATTAACTTTCTATTAACTACAACTTTTGCCTCAAATTCCTAATTACTGCTTATGAATAGTTAGTAGCCTAACGTAGTTAACTAACTATTAATTCTAATTTTAAGTTTAGGTATTGGGATTAAGGGATGTGGAATAAGGTCATCCAGAATAAGGCATTAATATGTGCTCTATAAGTACTAATAAATAACCAATATCCTAGTAATATGCATGCTAATAAGCAAATGGTTAATAGTGAGAATTGGACCCTAAACTAAAGTGTTACCATTATTACTATTAAAGACAACTAGAAAAGTCATGGGAATTCACTGACATTGGAGACAAAGTTAATGCTTTAATAAAACATAAGAACTCAACTGAGCTATAAAATTAAAAAAAAAAAAAAAAATCCTCTGGGTTGATAAATAGTCTCTCCGTCACACTCAAGACCTCATGTTTGCAGTCTGAATGGTACAAGAAAGCACTTGAGCCTCTGTTTTACAAAGTTCAAGGGAATTGGCTTTGGTCAACATTACTTTAAATGTATGAATGTGAGGTTCTTAACTTTTGGACCACTTTTCAGTAAAATCACATGCACCCAGACTCTTCAGCACATAACAGCCCCCGCTGTAGTCCAGCTGAAAGGATGAGTGTGTTTGAAAATGTGTCTGACGCTGTCTGAAAAATATCAGAATGTAGTCAGTCACTCTGCAGACTGCAGAGACGAGGCGCAGATGGCCCGGAATGCTTGAGATGCTACAGCAAAAGGAAAACTGACTGAACAAAAGACTGAACATGAGCTATTTCCAACGTATTTTATATATATATATATATATATATATATATATATATATATATATATATATATATATATATATATATATATATATATATATATATATATACCCAGTATATATATATATACACTAGCATGGAATGCTGTGTAAACTTGGGAGTTTTTCCACATTAAAATGTCATATTCAATAATTATTATTTTAGGAAAGATTATATAAATCACGCAGACAAAAACCAGATTCAAGGTGTTTCTTTTAAAACATTGTTTCAAATACTGCAATGGGATTTAAGCAGCAATTTTGAGCTTTATTTTATTTATTTTTTCATCTGAAAGATAAACATTTTGCTCAGTCATTCAAGTGCTTGGGAAAAAATACATTACATTCTCATCAATGCATAAAACCAAAAATGCATATTATTGCACAAAGATAATAAAAAGGACGTTCCTTTTCCATTTTGAAACCTCATTTTAAAAATTCCTTTAAGAAATGTGTTTGTGTTAATAAACAATCTCAATTAATTAATATTAAGATGGGTAATAATCTACATTAAAAAGTAAGGGTTGACAGTTTTACAGTTAATTTACTAGTCTGCGTTTAAGGTCATTTCACTTCCTTCAATATATGTTTTAACACAGAGAACCATACCAATACTATTCAATAGGGTTGACATGTTAGGTTTAAATATCAAAATGTCAAAATATATGATAAAGTGAAAAGGGGATAAATGTATTTATTCTTGTCGATTTTTTTTTAAATGATTTTTATAATGATTATGCCTATTTTTTATTTGTTTAATTTAACAGTTATGATGGTAACAGGGTTGATAATATGTGCACGACACATTTATGTAAAGTGAATTACCATTGTGTATGAAATTCTATATAAAATAACCTTGCTTAAAACCTAAATGGTTAGTCTGCCATTTATTTTTAAATGTATTATTATTGTATTATTTACACATATGTTAATGAGAAACACAAAAGGTACTCATTTTACAGAATGTCTCAGCATCAACCTTTTGTAAAAGGCTCAATTCCAAGACACAAAGTAAAACTTAACAACACCAGCTTTCCGACCTTTAGATTAATCTTGTTCTTGGGAATGTTTCTTTGTCTGGGTGTCTACCTCAAAGCATTTTTTAAACTACAACAGGATACAGTTCATTTAGTAGGACTAGCAAGAACAAACCTCCCTGTGAGTAACAGAATCTGCTGCACATTTTCAGCCATCGATCTTTGAGATGACATCACTGATACACTCTCTGCTGAAGAACGACTGCAACATCTGCTGTGACGGCCACACAAATGGGAACTGTCCTAATTTATATGGCAAGAAACTGAGGATTGCTTAGCTAGTCTTTTAATACTCACTTTGAGAATGAAGCTATTCAAAAGCCAACTTTCATGCTATATTTTTTGTTATATTAATAGTTCACCTTTTTTTTTCTTTTACTCACAGTCACATCATTAATAAAATATATTATTTGTATGTATATATACTGTATATTGATACTTTGCACGTGACGTCAGTTGTACTGGCTGGCGGGCAAGAACGTCATTCTCTAGCAACGAAAACCAGTAAACTAATCAAGGATCTTGCCAGGACGTTGCCAGTTTTAATATACAAAAGTTGGTGTTTTGAGGTGTACACGACATGCCAGATAGTTGTTGTGCGATTGGGTGCACTAACCGCGTTTGTTGCCCGCCAGATATCACGTGACTGCAAAGTATCAATTAGTGCTGTCAAAACGATTAATCGCAATTAATCGCATCTAACATAAATGTTTGTGTCTACATAATATATTGGCCTAATAATAATACTTTTATTTCCCCATTATTTTTAATTCAATTAAAATGATGTTCACAATGCTTCAAGGGATTGTAGTTATTTCCCTCACTAAAGCCATTAAGCAGCCAACACAGTCTTGTACCAAAAGCATTTCTGCTTCAAATCAAAGTTTGTAGTGTTCACCTTGTAGTTGATTGGCTTGGTGCATGGGTTATAACTCTTTAATGAAGAATTTTTGGTAACACTTTATTTTACAGTGTCATTGTTACATATGTTACATGTAATTACTGTAGTGATAACTATAAATTATGCATAATTACATGTAATTAACCCTAAACCAAACCCTCATCCTAATCCTAACCCTATAGTAAGTACATGTAGTTAATTATTATTACTCAGTACTTAAATGGGTTCCACTTTATTTGGATAGTCCACTTTAGACATTCTACAAACTATAAGTAACTTTGCAACTACATGTCAACTAACTCTCATTAGAGTATTAGTAGACTGTAGTAGACTGTTAGGTTATGGTTAGGTGTTAGGGTTCGTGTTAGTAGAATAAGTTGACTTGTAGTTGCCAAGTTACTTATAGTCAGTAGAATGTCAGTTGGGGGACCATCAAAATAAAGTCTTAGCAGATATTAAGCATACAGTCTACTAATACTCTAATGACAGTTAGTTGACGTGTAGTTGCAAAGTTACTTATAGTTAGTAGAATGTCTAAAGTGGACTATCAAAATAAAGTGTTACCCTTAAATGTATAATTACACTGTAATACTGATAACTTAAAATAAAGTGTAACCAGTTTTTTTTTTTTTTTTTTATGTATGGAAAAAATAATCCCGAAAGGAGCCAGGCACTGTTGCACTCTTTGTCATATAAGTTTTGAATAACATGAAGGTGGGTTAATAGCAACAGAATTTTCTTTTTGGGGTGAATTATCCATGTCATTGTTAAAACGACTTCAGTTCCAGTAAGTGAAAGAGAAACCTGTTATCTAAAGTCAACGTGGGAGAGACATAGTCTGTGTGAACAGCGTCACCACTCTACCGCCATCTTGAATTTAGATCAGCGATGATGATCAGAGATTCAGGAGTAAAACAGAAGAAAGGAGATGAGTAACAGTGATGCATCTTTTCATCTTTGTTTTCAAAGATCCGAGACTAGAACTTCTCAGAGGCGAATCCATAACCCCATCTCTCTCCTTCATCCATCAGTCTGATCGAATCTTTCAGACTCGAAACAAAAGCAAGAGAAGTGAAACAAAGATGGTTATAATAGGGGCCTGCATCTCGTCACGATATCACCCCCTCAAGATCTCCTAAACAACCACATTACAGAGAAACAGTCCTAGGAGCGCCAGAGAGCCGAATCGTAAATATATTTCACAGCACAATTCTGTTTAGATTTGATATGCGCTTTAACAAGAAGATAAGGTGTAAGGTCTGATTTCAGTGGGTCTGCTGTGACCTCCTGCTGCTGTACCCATCATTTCACCAACCAGCTTGACACCAAACAAGATAAGAGAGAGCCAGAGCCAGAGACACAACACACAGAGACTCATGTGGGCTACATCCACTGAAAACCTGCAAACACTCAGGAACGTGTAATAAGAGATGGTCTTCATCACTGTCAATTTAAGCAATGCATAGCTGTCTTCTCAGCTGAAACTGTCCATGAAAGAGCAGGCATTTCCCTCTAATGCCATCAGTGTTGAGGAAGCAACTTTTGAAACTGCAGCTTGCCAAGCTGCAAATAATTTGAAGTACTTCAATTTACAGTCAAGCTTCTCCTAAATAAGTAGTTAGTCACAAATAACAAAAGGTAACTCACTACACTGAACCTGCTTATTATCTACCAGCATATATTGACGGAATATATATTCACTTAAAAACCAGCAATTGTTGTTGATTTGCTGATAAATTGTTATCAAACAATTTTGACTTGAATAAAACTGGATAAATTAAATGTTACATGAAGAACAATTTTAATTTATCTGAGAAAAAAAAAAAATACTGCAGTTTCGGTTGTCTAAAAATGTAAGGTCTTCTGCATAAATGAAATGACATGTGTTGACAATTTTTATTTATGCAAGTGTATCTTGCACAAACCAATTAGGATGATATGTTTGGACTACTAAAATGATCAGTACCAAACTGCAACTTTGCGAAACTTATACTTCAGTAAGACCTTCTGTTAACTATGGAAGCTTGTTTCCGCCACAGAATAAAACATTTTAAAAGATAATTGTGACTTTTTATCTCAGTTTACATCTCATGCATATAAACTTACAATTACAAGTTATAAAGTCAGAATTGCGAGATATAAAGTTGCAGTTGTGAGTTATAAAGTCAGAATTGTGAGACTTTTTTTTTCTCGCTATTGCGAGTTTATATCTCACAATTCTGACTTTATAACTCACAACTGCGACTTTATATCACTTTATATCGCAATTCTGAAAAAAAAAAGAGTCTGAATTGCCAGATGTGAACTCGTAATTGTGAGAAAAAAAAGTCAGAATTGTGAGATAAAAAGTTGCAATTACCTTTATTATTTTTTTATTCTGTGGCTAAAACAAGCTTCCAAAGGAAACTGTCAAAACTACCTTGTCGTTTTTCTGGCATGTGTAGTATTTTTACCACAAAAACAAAAGCAGACCAAACTGCAACATTTGTGGAACGTTTTAGTCTAGGCTTAAAATGACGTAGGATAGGAAACATTACCACAGTGTTTTAACAGCTTTAATAAAAAAGGCCTGAACTAATATAGGAAAACAGCTATCACTATCACATGACTTTGTTTGTACAAGTTTGTACTGCTGCCTATTTTAGTTAGGTGTTCCCCAACTGAATGCCACACGAATAATTTCAGTCTGTTTAAAAATGGCCTTCCTTATGTTAATCTGCTTTATGCAGCTGATTAGGGCTAAATGCAAAACAATGCAAATGAATTGACAACATGAAGGAGTTTCAGTCACTTTCTCAGCAGATTCATCACCCACACCCACAAGTCTACTATCCCAAAACCATGCTGCAAGCTCACTAACACTAACAGAGACCAGTAACACAATGTTTTGTATCATCCAGACCTTGCGGGAAGAACAGGAAACAAAGTAACATGTGACTGGCCCTGTTTGATTTTTGCATGACAAACACCAATCAGGAGGCAGCTGTGATGAGGCTTAATCCATTAAAACCAGCGTCTCCTCCCGGTTAAATCCTAATGAGGATTTAAAGAGCTCGGCTGCAGGGGGCCGTCGGACAACAGACACACCTTGCTGAGCAGTCTGCCCCCGACCCACTATTCTCCTTTCTTATCATACAGATCAGGAGGAGGGCTGATGAAAGACGGTGAAGACGAATGCGGGCATATTGACCCCCCGGCCGCTTGGCATTATGGGAAGTCTGATCCCTCAGTCTGATAGAAAACCCCTGGGTAAGAGGAAAAACAAAAAGCAGGAGACAAGAAGAAGAAAGACACAAAGAGAGCTGTGTAGTCTGAGGTATAAAAACGAAAACAAAGGAATCCGAGATCTGGATCCAAGATCTTAATAAAGAAGCTTAATACGGGCGCATTCAGATATATTGATATTGACGGAACGTCGATATGCACAAAAAGCCACAGGGCTGAGGCTGAGGGGAATTGGCTTTAGCCGCTCAAAGATAATCAGTTTCGCTAGTTTAAATGTTTCCTTGCAAAGTGTAACTGCACAGATGGGATTTTGAGGCATGTGAAAGGCTTGTCCACACTTGTCCGTCTCTAAAGAGAATGGCGCTTTTTCACAGCAGGATCCACATAATTTAATCAGACCCTT
Organism: Scardinius erythrophthalmus; assembly: GCF_964197995.2. Taxonomy (NCBI): domain Eukaryota; kingdom Metazoa; phylum Chordata; class Actinopteri; order Cypriniformes; family Leuciscidae; genus Scardinius; species Scardinius erythrophthalmus. The sequence continues at coordinate 8,918,104 of NC_138245.1, read as the reverse complement.
CAGAAAGAAACAAATCTGTGACGAATCTTGCACTGGGTAGAATGAGTTGGTTGCTGATTCCAAAATACATGACAACAATTTTAGTTAGTATTGTAATCCATTATATTACACATTTAAAGTAATGTAATTTGACTACTTTTAGATTACTTTTAGATTACTTTTGACCTAACTCAATTATCACAATGATTTGAATAGGATAGTCTTGTACCATATTGATATAACATTCAAAGAAAAAGAAAATATATTTTATTCTTTATCAACAACATGAAGTGCATTAAATATTACATTACGTTGTCGGCACCAATAGCCTCATGGGCAGCGCACTGACATATAGAGCTGTTGTACTTCGGGCGACCCGAGTTCGAATTCCAGCTCGTGGACCTTTCCTGATCTCGCTTCCTGTCCACTCTATCCTATCCTTTCACAATAAAGGCAAAAATCACCAAAAGTAAATCTAAAAAATAAAAAAAATAAAAAATAAAAAAAACTACTAAAAACTAAACTAAAATATAAAATAAATACTTACAAAAGATTAAAAATATATGTTCACCTGCATGTCAAGTGACCATTATACAGTACATCAGATTACAGTGAACTTAATTTAATTATTATTATTGGCTTAGTTGTATTATTGACCTATCTTATTGACTTAAATCTCAGGGGGTAGTTCAAGTAAGTATTAGGTCAAAGAGGTTCAGCTGACAAAAAAAAAAAAAAAAAAAAAAATATATATATATATATATATATATATATAGATATATATATATACAGTATATATATATATATATATAGATATATATATATATATATATATATATATATATTGGGAATCCCTATTATGAGACTAACATGTAATCTTGTAATCAATAAAAACGTAAGTCTGATTGCAAGTATTTTAACATGTAATATAATCAAATTACAAGTACTTAATTTTTGGAAACTGATTCAGTATACATGTAATCAGTTGCAACCCAGCACTGTATTTATACCAGCCTAAACTGGTCTACAAGACTGGCCGAGCTGGTTAGGCTACACTGTTAAAAATTACCAGCAATTCACAATAATTAACAGTATTATTTTACAGTAACTTGTTGTAATTAAGTTTCCCTGTAATATCCCAATGAATACCTGTAAAAACTACAGTATCCTTGGATTTTACAGCATTTAACTCTTATTTTACAGTAAAATATTGCAATCTAAAACCTGCTGTTATATCACAACAAGGTCTGTAATATCACAGCAACACAGTGAAAAAAAAAAAAGGATTTCACAGCATTAAACAGTATTATTACAGTGAAATATTGTATTGAAATTATGCCCTGGGAAGTCACATGACATAACCGAACTGTTTTGAATTTGAACTGAAAAGGCGCGGTCGTGTCCCTCTTCTGAATTTCCGGGCTGAATGGAGAAGGTGAGTAGCATACATGTTTGCAGCACTTACACCCATGTTATTTTAATATGATGATAATATTTACTTTCAAATAAACGTTTATCGCATGACACAGTTCACATTTTGTTAGCAGGTGCCCGGAATTGTTGAAAGTTCTCTCACAGCATTTGCTAATAGTAGTAATGTTAGTAGCTAATGAAGAGAGTTTCGCTATAATTTTTCATGTCACTATCACCGTTTAGACAAATCTGGTGTTTGTAAAGTTTATAAAAACCAATGATGGGACAAACATTACTATTTATGTGTGCACATTTCTGTAATTAGTCAAGGTTATCATAGATTAGCAGGGCTAACCGTTAGCTGTTTAACTTTAATAACTTAGTGATTCAAACGGTCCATGAAAAAATATTTTTTCAGCGGATATCCTAGTTACAACATTATTGAGCTAACTGTTAAGTGGGTCGCACACCGGATGCGCAGCGCCACGTCTTTTAAATTCGAACACATTATTCTCTATGAGAATGTAAGAGGAAGATATAGGCTACATCTCTATAAATGTAAATTTAATATAAAACCATGTAAATGGCGCTCTGTGGCGCGGCAGGATTTTGAACACGGTCCTGAGCCGTTGCTGGGCGTCGCGGACAGACGCCGAAAGGCGCCGCCGGTGTGTACTCTCATAGAGAATAATGTGTTCGAATTTAAAAGACGTGGCGCGGCGCGGCGCCGAGCTGCGCATCCGGTGTGTGACCCCCTTTAGTCTCATGTCGTGTTCGACAACGGGAGGGTTTTAACATTAGGGTTTCCCACTTGTCCTGATATGAATGAATAATAATTGTAAAAGTTGTAAATGCACGTTACATTGAGTGAGCAATCTCAAAGTGCTACAGAAAAAAAAACACTATATATATACCACTATCATTTTTGACATACGGCTAAAATTAAATTACAATGATCAATGATCATAATCTGCATTCAAACTGAAATTCTTATTTTTGTTTGCATTTGTGTAATTTCTCCTTTTTCTTTTCTTTCCAGGTCATCAGAGAGAGTTTGATGCTTGAAGTTGATGTAAGATTTTTTATTCAAATATTTAAAATGCAAAATGAGTGATTACATTATCAACATTTACCTTGCATGATTTACTACCTCTGACCAATGAACAATATTTATCCTTTATCCTAAATCCATGCTATTGTGTGTTAACTATGTTACAGCCATGTGCCACTGGTCAATACTGCAGAACTCCCCAGCAGCCCCTGCTTGATCATTCAAGGTAATGTTACTTTGATCTAGTATCGACATTTCTAACTCATTATTTTGTTTTCATTCTAGAAATCTACAAGACCACAATAAGTAATAATAATTATAATTATAATAATAATTACATTTGTATAGCCATTTGTATCTTAAGCAGATCGCAAAGTGCTCATAACACATAATGCTGTATCTGTTCATTTCAGGTGACATGATGAAGCCCTCTGGATGGCTTATATCCATCGAGGGACATGTCGTGATGGGCCCACACCCTTTCTTTTTACACGGAGTAGCTGCTTTCTTCAGCAGCTATTACGTCTTCAACCTTGAGTATCCTGCCGCTGGATCGTCAACGCTGGAGTTCATTCAAAGGTATTTTATAAAGATCACATTTAATCTTGTAATTCACATTATAGTACAGGCTTCCAACTCAATGATTGTCTTGAGGTCTAAAATGCTGACAAACGAGGTACCTGAGGCCCCGTCCACACTACCGTGTTTTTGTTTAAAAACGGAGACCTTTTGCTACGTTTGCACCTCCCGTCTACACTAAAACGGCAAAAACGGAGACCCAAAACGGAGAATTTTAGAAACGCTGCCGACCCGTTTTTCGTTTTGAATCTCCGGAGGGCGTTTTAGGGTGGACAGGTCAAAACAGAGGACTTTAGAAACGATGACGCAGAGGCTCGCGCTCGGCTCTATGATTGGGTGTCATCAGTCATGGAGTATACACAGGTAATATTCAGTACCAGTAAACTCCACCCGCTGGAACAGTTTCTTACAGTAAGAAGAAGAAGAAACTGCCTCTTGGAAGCGTCTCAGGTGCGGCTCGCGCAGTAAACGCATAGCACTACATGCTATATAGAACCGACGCCTATTTTTCATGCGACATGCAAGCGTGTTGGAAGCGTTTCCAAGAAAAATAGAATAGGAAAACATGTTTATATGTCATTTTGACACAAATACATATTAATAAATGATATTTTGATGTTTGAAAGCATTTTTTTACAGTCTATGTTTGAAAGTCTCTAGGTTTACACCGGCACGCGCATGCCCAGTGTTGGTGAATGGTCACGTGATACGCGTTTTCAGTCGTTTTAATGTGGACGGAGATCAATTCTAATATGCAGCTAAAACGCTGGTGTGGACGGAAATCGTATTCGTTTTAATTCTCCGTTTCTAAACTAAAACGCAGTAGTGTGGACGGGGCCTGAGGCTAGCCTGGTGAGACCACCCTGATCTCGCGAACTCATTCAATTTCGCTCTGCAGATCAGTCTGGGTTTCTACACATGTTATGCTGACAAATACCTGCTGGTCCAATCACAGCTATTTATTTTGTTTTGGGGCAGGCTATGTGATGATGATTTTGAAACGTCTATTGCGAAATGCGAATGTATTGAATGAAGTAGATGAAATTTTCTTTCAAAGCAGAACAAAATGCTCTCAGGCCCTTTATTGAAAAGGATATGTTTGTCATACTTTCAACAGGGTTTGGTTTTAATTTACCAACTGGCCAATTGTGTGAAGATGCATTTCAGTGGCGGCACACGTTGATATGGCCTCTCATAGTAGAAAATCAACCCTATTTGCCTCAGGCAAACCTAACCTGAGGCACCTTGGCTAAAAATGGCTAAAAAAAAATTATGGTGAGAGTAAGATCTAACAAGTTTGGATTATAAATCTATTAGGGTTTGATGTGGGGGAAAAGCACAGCAAAAAGCACACCTTGATAAATGCTGTCTGCAATACATACTGTAAGTCTATTTAAAACTGAAACTATCTTTGCTTATTAACAGGTGCTTCCTGGGCATCAATCCTGAAAGAGGCTCAAAGACCAAGAAGCGGACAACAATGAACCCTCATGTGAGCACCCTTTTGAGGAAACTTATTGACTTTGAGTGGGCATCATAGTTTTTTTTTGCAGCGGTAGTTGTCAGGCTCAGTTTTGAGTAGCCTTGTTCTTTTTGTAATTTTTCAAGACAACTTTGCACTACAAGATTTTTACACAATGCTGTTGCGTGTGGACTCATTATAATGTTTGAGACTGAGAGGAGCACCTGACCCCTTTACGACATTCCTTCATCGCTCTCTTATCTTGCCATGAAGGCCTCATTCCCATCCTGTCCATTACTGTTATTGTGACACAGCTAGTTGAGTTGCAAGTTTGCACAATTTCTCTGCATTTTCTGACTTTTATGACTAGAAAGTTGAATTTCTTGAACTCTTGAAGTTCTTGGCATCTGCTGTACATTGAAAAATATGTATTTGTTAATAAATATGCCATTGGGCTAACATTGACTTTACCTCAGAGTTGTTTGTTGGGGGGAGGGGGTTAATTGTACAATGATTGTAAATTCACAGTATATTATTGTCAACTTGTACATTACTTTCAAAGTACACACTGTAAAAGTACAGGGCCTTGTAACAATGTACAGCAAAAGATTGTAATTCCCCAGTAATGTACTGTAATATCACAGTAATTGCTTTGTCATTGAAGCTGTGAAGTTACAGTATACAGTTGTGCTTTTACAACAATGCATTGTAATATCACAGATATAAAATTACAGTAAATTGCTGTGAGTATATTTCACAGTATATTGCTGTAATCCTTACTGTGAAAGTCATGCAAAATTTATCCAATTATTTATTGTAAATTCACAACGAAAAATTTTGCAGTGTAGTCTATTTTGATGATTCATGAAGGGGTTTTGGCACTTCTCAACTGGCCATGCTTGGGGACCAGCAAAGACCAGCAAAATCCCTTAGGCAGTTTTTTTTTTTTTTTTTTTTTTTTTTTTTTTTTGAGCAGGGTTAACATTACCAAAATGGATCTAGATCCCGGATCAAGAAAAAACTATTAGAAAATAGCTAGTTCTATTATTTTTGTTTCACTTACATTCCCCAGAATAGACATAAAATCACAATACAAAACACATTTTTCTGTAAAATACTTGCTTGACACATGAGGAGACAAATGCACAACCCCCTCAATCAAAGAACCTGGAAAGATCAGCTCTAATTCTGTCTGTGTGTGAGTTCAGAGAGACCAATAGCCCATAGACATGGAGAAAAGGACAGAAGATGAGAGAGAGAGACACGTGGTTGGGGGAAAGACAGAGAGAGTGAGACAGCTAGACAGCAACAGAAACAACTCAACAAACCTTGATATGAGCATTTCCACAAAACAACAACAACAACAACAAAAACTAGAACAACCAGCCTTCATTTCTCATGATGCAACACAAAACTTATATTTGTGGACTCACACATACATACACACACACACATATATATATATATATATGTATATAACTGCCATTCTAGACGTCCCTGTGACATATTTTTACTGTTAATCAGCAGACATTCAACTGAGGTGTTTAAAGAGTCGAGATAGGCAGCTCATTTCAGTCAGAGAGACAGATGGCTCATTTCTGCCAGAAAGACAGACGGCTCGTTTCAGACAGAGAGACAGACAGCTCATTTCAGTCAGAGTTTGAAGGCAAGAGGGACAGCAGCTGTCCAAATAAGGGGCCCATTTGAGGTGGAAAATGTGATTTTTAGGTTACACTTACAGTAAATAGGGAAGAGTGTTAACCTTTGGGAGATGATTCAAATGTAAAAAGGATTTGTAGACTTGTGGTGGGTGATATTACCAAAATTCACGGTATAAGTAATTTCATAACATGGTTACTGTGCATATATATATATATTTTATTTATTTTATAAATAAATTTATTTATTTATTTATTTATTTTTTTTACCTATGGTTTTGTTTTTGTTATTTTGGAAAAAATTTGAATATATTGGGAATATTTTAAAGATGAGATTATCTGATAATGTTCTTTTTTAGAACTTAGAACGGAAATCAACAAATTATTTAAAAAAATAGTTTCACATTACATAACAAAACTAAAACCTTAAAATAATAGTAGCAGTAGTAGTAGTAATAATAATAACAAAAATAAAATGATGGTTTTGTAAAATTATTCAGTAAAGCATGCAGATAGACAGTTGTGCAGATATAGAGTGTTGGCATATTTCGAACATTATGGGGTGTATATCGTTCAGCTCTTGCCAATGGTGAGAGTTTTCATCCCAAACAGTTTCAAATGCTTTGGAGAAATGCAAATGACCTACAGCCCTGTATTTATGCATATCGTGTTACGAATCCAGGAAAAAAAAAATCAATAGGGAAGACCTTTACATATCTAAAAAGATTGACCAAATCTCCAATTCTGAGTTAAAAATTGCAGTTGAAATGGAGGCATCATAGGTCAAGATTCCAATTGGCTTCCATGAAAAAAAGAACATCATGAAAGGAAACTATTCACTCGAAGAAAAACTGGGTTATACATTTGCCTAATAGAGGTAGGTGAAAGTTAGCTCTTCGAAAAATCAAAAGTTCAATCTTTAATTCTATTTTGTCAAAAGGCTACAGCCGCCAAGAATGCTGTTAATTCTTAAATATGTGATTTGCCTGTCTGGAAGTCACACTGAAGCTGTTCTGATATGAATTAAGATGGAAATTAAGTGTTTTTATGAATACAGGCGGGTGGCCACCGGTCGAGGCCATGGTTCCCTGCTATTCCTTCTGAATGAGCCCAAGGCAGCACGACACGGACGGATATTATTCAGTCCTTTCCATAATTAAAAAAAAAAAAAGAACGTCTCATATTACTCACAATCCTTACCGGCAAATTGTCCAGACATATGAAGCAAAGCTTTCTTTCAGAACTACTTAGCCCCATTGTGAAATAAGCCAGTGACAGTGTGTTCAAAGAAAACTGTAATTGCTGGTAAATAATGATGCTAATTTATCAGACAATAAACCTGCACCACATTATTGTACATGAATGAGCCAATATGAGTCCTGTTGTATTTTATAGTAAGTACTAAAAACAAAGCCTTTACCCCGAAAATGCAGACACAAATGCTTGGCCAAAATTTCACTTTCATTTTTACAAAACTATGGCAGTGAGAATGCAATAATACTTATTAATCATGTTCTGACACTGAAATTGAGATTGTGTAAAAGCGTCTGCATTCACATATGTGAATGAAACATAAAGATCTATCAGCTAAGGAAAGACAACGACATAGATTTTGTTTACATTATTAATAATGCAAGATAGTTGGTCATTCTCAGTGTTATTAAAGTATCATTATGCATATTATATAACATGTAGTTTCAATGTGTTTTCAGGCCTTTAAAATCCATCCCTATTATGACATTTCCTTCAGTTTTAAGGTTTATCATAAAATGACTCACTCTTGTAAAGCAGTAATATCGCTACGATTATCAAATAAGCATTAGGAGCTCAGACTAATATAGCATTCAGCATATACAACTCTGATTCATTTCTATAAGAGCACAATGCCACATTTTATGGCATTCAATGGCAGACATACTATCAATAAAACGGCTCCACAATACTTCATCACTGCTTTGTGTTTCAGCTTCATAAAATACCAGAAAATGTAGTTTGAGAAGATGCACGGAATACAAATGAGTTACATCCGAACTTATAGACGACGTTCGGCCCACGAAATGAAATCAGAAAGATGAGATCTGAAGTTTCTAGGATATACTCGAGAGAAACAGGGAGCAAACCCTCAAGCAATCAATCTTTCAAAGTTTCTGCACAAGCAGAAACTTCCAGCCATGGCTATGGCAGTAACCCATTTAATTCAATTATAAAAATGCATTAAAAAGATATTACGGCAGGGACAGAGTGTAATGAGGCGTGTTTACTTGAGGATATTGTTTATAATGAGCAGTTGTAGGGTTTAGGCCTATAGTTAGAACAGGACATGAGAGTAAACAGACGGAGATGAGATGAGGGAAAACTCGGAAACACTGTATGGTCTTTCTTTTAATTTAACCAAAAAGAAAACGAAGGCAAGCTCTGTGTTAATGCACACAGCTTCCCAAGAACCTCAGGCTATCTGTCTGGAAGGATACAGTCATTATTTATCTGAGCTATCAGAAATAGTGTCTGTCAAACATCCACCTCATAAAAGAACAAAAAAAAAAGCACCATAAACACAAGAACAGCATTAAACCAATGACTAATTCAGATGATAACAAGAAAATGTTGCTTTTACGAAAGATTTGTGAAAAAAATGTCTTACCGTCAGAACTCTGTACAACCGTCAAGACGAACACCAGGCCACAGAGGACCAAAGACTTCCATTCTGAACATCCCATGCTGGCTCTGACTGGACTTGCCGCTTTCCACATGTCTGGGTCGAAATCACTGTAGTCACAACGATCCAGGAAAGTCACTCTGAGAGATAACCATCATTGACCTCCAAGCCTGCAAGAAAACCACAGTGGACTGTCAGTGTTTGGCTGTCGATGAAGAGCTCCTCCAGCATTAAAACGTCTTCCTTTAAACTGCTCCAGTCTCGTTCGCCTCAGTTCCTCCACTGATTTTTGTTTTTTTCCAGTAGCAAATTCACACAGATTTCCTCCCATGTGTAGAAACCATCTATTGGAAGGTGACTGAGACCTGAAAAAGCACCTCCCACATTACAAACAAGCCATTTACCTCAAAGCCTGTCGTTACCGTTTATCTGACTCTCTTCTCCCAAACCTGTTCCGCTACCATCCTTTTTGGAGAGGAAGCAGGTTTCTCATCCACTAAAGCCCCCAGCGCATATTCTCCAGCTAAAGAGAACTCTGTCATATACAGTATCTCATATTTTGAATGTTTTCCTTCTCTGCATGTTTACACCCTCCACCGGCCTCCCATAAAACACACTCACAGCCTCATGGGAAACATCGTCACTCCAGTAACGAGCCACTTAGGAGCCCATTAAAAACAGTGTGTGCACCCCCCTAGGTTTCTTGAAGATACACTAAATATATCTCAGCACCCTTTAATACATTATTGCATTACAGAGCATTTCCTCATGTCTAGTCAAATAAAAAAAAAGTACTGTACATTTCGGTATGATCAGACAAAGAATGTCTAAATGCTAAAGCATTGAATTAAACATATCAAGGTTTTGGCTTCCTATCATTAGTATTCAAAAGTCAACAATGTGATTATAAATAGTATAGTGTGTAATAAATAGCATAAATAGCACGCACACACACACACACACACACACACACACACACACACACACGTGTATATATTGTTATATATATCGACGCAAGTGTGTTTTGCTAGTTTCAGCCTGACGCAGTTATCATTTTCACATCCTGCGTCACGTTGTTTAAATAGCAAATGCATCTGCACCCATTTGTGCGCCCATGGTCTGGTCTGAAAACGAGGTGTGTTCAGGTGCACTGTTGCTATTGAAATAGACTGTGCCATTGACCAACTGAAACCTGGTCTAAAGTCAATGGCGCAATATTTTTTTGTTATTTAAAGAGCGCGTTAGTAATATGCGCCTATAGGCGGGTCCACAACGCACGTAAACTTTGTCCAGTAAATGGTCTGCTTGCGCAAGAGCAGATCTGTTTTGTCGCTAGAGAAGCGTTCAGTTTGCCGCCATGTAAATAGCAAATCCGCCATGGCGCGAGCGCAACTGGCTTTTAAAGGGAATGGGAGATTAGACTCTGATTGGTTTATTTCATGTTACACTCAAACACACCCATTACTCATTAAGAAAATAGGGACAACGGGCTGACCATTTTTCCCATCGTTAAACTAGCAAAAGTGCACTTATATGCAATGTATATATATTTATATATGGTGTTATATAGGGAACTATTTTAACGTTCTAAGCACATGGTCGAAAGCTTACAGTGCAAGTGCACTTATAGGGCATGTCCGAATCCACTTTTGCTAGTTTATCGATGGGAAAAATGGTCGACACATGGTCTAAAAGTGTTGTCCCTATTCTCTTAATGAGTAATGGGTGTGTTTTGGGCATAACGTGCAATAAACCAATCAGAGGCTCATCTCCCATTCCCTTTAAAGTCGTCATGAAATCAAAATTGACCCTATTTACTTTGTTAGCGCATATTACTAGTCTTGTGGTAAACAATTAATCTGTGCAAGTTAATACACAAAAAAAAAAATGTTTGCCAGGGTTAATCAAAATCTGAAAAGTTACTTCCGGTCTGGAATGGCGTTGCATTTCTGATGACGTCAGTTTGACGGCTTGGGTTGAAAACGCTTAACCACTCCCCTCAAACCGTTAGTCTGCTATGAGCAGAGATGGAGAGGAGGAGCGCTAAAGTAAAACCCTGCCCTCTGTTCAATATTCCGTTTCACTTGGAAATATGTCACAACACTGGAAATACGTCACAACACTGGAGAAAAGTCGTTTGCAACTTCGGGTTCACGGGGACTTTAAAAGCCAGTATATATATATATATATATATATATATATATATATATATACACACACACACACATATATATATAATTATATATATAATTATATATTATATATAACTATACTAATTATATGGTTATACAGAATTGTAAAATGCACATGTTAAACTCCCTATAAGATATATACCATCATCAAATTAAATAATATTTTTAATAGAAAGTTTAATTAATTTTGATAATTAATATATTTAAGCTGGCAAAACACTTAATAGATGATGTTTGTGTTTGGTTCGCATCAAATATTGTGGACACCAACAATACACCTTTCATGGAAAGACTCAAATGGTGGGCGTAGCAGCATTAACATTAGCATTAGCATTAGCAAAATAACAGTGTGGTACTGTGGAGCCCCAGTAGGTTCTGAAAGAGAGTATATTTTCTCCCTAAAATCATCTGTGCTGAGATTTTCAGAGGTAAAAAAAAAAAACTAGCGAAGCCGTGGTGGCGGCTCACAGCAGTTAGCAGTGAGAAAAATAAATGCATAAAGGATGAGGGTTGATCCCTACATAGTCAAAGGGTGTTCGACTAAATCAACGACAACAGCTCCGTACTTTCATATCTTCGTCTCACGCTGTGAGCGGTTAACATGCTGATCAGTCTCCAGAAGCTGAGCCATGGACGAAGGCGGCCCGCCTGACTCCCGCGCTCCTCATTAAACGTGTTGAGGTCTCTCCCCTCCACGGGAGGCCTTATCTCCCTAAGCTGCAGCAAAGACCGCCGATCAACACCTGTTAAGTGCTTCAAACAAATACTGCCGTTCCATCGCTGACGCGGCACAGCGGGAAAGCCTGTTGTCGCCATTATGTGTGTTTTGTATTCGCAAATCAAATTAAAAACTCTAATCATGACAAATTAAGACAGCAACCATCCATTTTCAAAGGATCCGGGCCGTGATGTTTGATACCAGCACTTCCTTTGATTATGGAGCAAACCGGGCTGCTGTTTTATGCCGAAAGCTTCACTGAATCGTGTTGCTTACGTAGAAACTAGCAAATACAAGGGCTGTGATCGATGGAGAGGTCTAGACCCAGAAGGCTTTTTCACAGCTGTGTACATCTGCTTCAACAGATCTGCAACACTTAGGGTTCCTCAACGAGACAGTTGCATGAAATAAAAAGAAGAACTTTGAAAGAACATTCCACTTCTCCGGGTGCGAAGAGAGCCGTTAAAATCAGAGCTGAAAGGCCAGTTTGAGATGTTAATGCCAAAACAGAGAAACAAAGGGCAGATGTGTAATTATGCGGCCGTCTTTCTCCCAAGCGGGAGTGAGACCCACCGGAGAATAGAGGAGGAGCCATCCTTTCAGAGGGGTGGGTGCAGGAATAATGCACAAGAGGCAAGGCCGAAGGGGGGCGGAGGGGGGTTTACAAATTTTACAATGCGAGATTGACAGCTTGCAAGTCTCGCTTGACCTCTGAATTAACCCCCGAGCTTTCAATGAACTACAAAAAGAGCCATGAGATTGATGGTCAAAGAATATGACAAGTGTATAAAAAATGGGCCCATAAACAGGGACACGCATTCGCACAATAGAACTCAAACACACCAATGTTGGGACAAAGCACACAAGCTGACAAGCTAAATATTCATAAAGGGGAATTCGTGAAACATATCTTTTCCAGTTAGATAAGGTGATTTTGTAGTAGTTTAGTTTTTTTGTTTTTGTTTTTTACATTCCATCAGACCGATAATATTTAAGTGTTAACAAATTGCAATCTTCCATTTCATGATATTGCTAAATTGTTATATTGGCATAGATTATGTCTTCAGAAACGTAACAGAGTAACAAGGTTGCCAGTTTTACAGTTCAATTTGACAGTGACATTCCAAGGCCATGAAAATGTGTTGTCTAAAATGTAAAGTCATATTTCTACAAATATTTGTACAGTTATCAGTTGTTTATAATAAAAATGCATTGTAACAGGGCAGTCCCCATGTAAAATAAGATAAAGTGATAAAAGAAGAGCCTCTACATCCTTAAAGCATTCACTTCTTTATTATTATTTGTATAAAATAGAACAATAGTAAAGTAACAGAGTTGACACATAACCTGGAGACACTACTTATTTTTCTAATAATAAATATAGAAAACAATTGAACGAATACAGACCAAATTCGAGCGACCGAATACAGACAAAACATAAGCTTTAATTTAAATATTACTGAAAATTTTAATATCTGGAACATTTAGAATATATTTGGAGAAACATGGGTGGAAAAAAAATATATATAAAACAATTACCCAGCATTTACAAAAATTTCTAGGAAAGGGTATTAGCATATTAGGTAACACTTAATTTTACCTTGTGTCCTTGTTACAGATGTTACATGTACATACCATAGTAATAACAGTAAATTATATGCAACTAAACATAAACCAAAACCTAATCCTAATTAATATTACTCTGTACTCAAATATATAATTCCACTGCAGTGTAACCATATATTGGTATTGCAAGTAAATTACTGTTCATTATTTTTTTTATGATGGATACAAATGTCACCAGTTTTACAGAATGGCCCATAATAGCAACACATACCCTTTCATGAACATTTGCCAGTGAAGAGTTTGTTTTCGATGTTTGCATATTTTTGCTAGAATATCAGGTCAGTGATGACAGTGTCCCATTGAGCCAGAAACACTAGAGGAAATCAATCAGCGGTCCAGGGGTGGGCCAGTTAATGCACAGCAACACATGAGTCATTCTGAACACATCCCATTTGACTCTACTGTCACACATTCACCTTTGCCATCTGGACGCTGCCGCTTGTGTACATCTTAAAACCAGAGGACAAACATCATAATATCAGGGGTGACGGATGTATTAAGGTCAGATGGACGACAATGTCAAACACTAAATGAGCAAATGACAAAAAACTCAAAATGCTATTGAGCAAGCAATGAATGAAGAAACATATGTCATTATGAACTAAACGTAGAGGACAGGAAAAGCAAATCAAATACATTTGTGGGACAGAAACAGGGGATTTTGAAAGTTTCAGTCTTCGTTCACTGCAATTAGATGGAAAAGACTGACCAGTGCAATTTCTTAATTTCTCTGTTTTTGCAACACAGAAGAAAGAAAAACATAGGCTAGTTTGTAACATAAGGGTGATTAAAAATGAGAGATTTTTCAGTTTTAGGTAAACGAATCCGTTAATAGCTCTTAAACCTCTTTACCTCATACAAATGGAACACTGTACTAAAATACAGTGTATCCTGCAGCGCTTTTCAACTCTTTGTCGCTATTGAATCTGCATTGATACAGCAAAAGAAATTATGTTTTATCTTTTTGTTAGTTTGCTTCCTAAATTAAACGTAATCAGAGAGAAAGCCTGGGCAATGTGAAATATTACAAAGACAATCAATAGACAATATAGCTTTCTGTTGTGTTTTGCGCTGATTGTGCACAACAACCAACACGGAGTGTTATGGATAGTTTGACATGTGAAATATAAACTTTAAAGACAGGGCTGTGTTTGATCGTTGAATCGTGAGCAACAGTAAAACAGTCAAAAACCAAACAAAAAAACAACTCACGGACCATGAACCAGCTCCATTAAAATGACTAAAGGACTTGTTCATGAAATCATTTATGGTCCGGAATTGGATCAGAATTGAATCATAAAAGAAAACAAAATCGTTCATTTTCTTGTGGTTCTTATTCCTGCGTTGATTCCTTACAATCGCAGCTGGCTTCTACACCAGGAATGCAAATGTATCATCTTAACTAGCCATTTAGCTCTGTTTAAGACCTGGAAAAGATACATGAAACCCTGTGTGACAAAACTGCCTCATGACCATGTCAAATCTGAATAACTACTTTAATGAAAGCATGCAGACATGGTAAAAAGGCGTATATAACGCTTTGAGTGGTGGTAAAATACGGTAATCACTCTCCGTGAATGAAATCTCACTCTTTTTAACTTCTTTTCATCCTTCTCTGAAAGAAGATGTTTGTGATCCATTAATCAGAGCAATCAAGGCCTCTATCAAGCCGCCACACAAGCAAGAGACGAGAACTCGACTCAGAACCAGAGAAGAACCAAATTCCTCAGTACAAGCTGGAGCTTCTGGAGAAGTTTCTGGAAATAGATTGAACAGCCCCTTTTTACTAGAGAATACCGAACACCACATTCATACTCTGCAGGAAGGGGGTAGTTAACTCATCTATTCATTATTCTGATACACACCATTCTAATTCCAACAGTAAATGACATGAACACCGGCGTAATAACGTGCAGAACGCATCCGAAATCCTATTAAAATGGCACGGTGTCTCTCTAAGACGATTAGAATGGGACTCGACTGCTATGAGTAAGGAAGTTTTAATATGGCCTTCATATATTGTTAACAGTAATTTTGATGTTTTAGTGGACAAGGAGTGGATTATCTGAAAATGAAATTTAAAAATGTCATTTCCATTAACTGATAGCGCCAATTTCCTCCTTTCAGGTTGCCGACGATAAGGAGGATTCAGTCCCGTCGTGTTTTCCTGAGAAGCCTCCGTTTTAACGGTAATAGAGTGACATTAATATGGGGAGACGTATAAGAAGGTCAAAAAAAATTCTGAGGACCACCATTATACAGGTATCTTACACGGATTGCACCTGCCAATCAGAAGAAAGAAGTCCTTGACACTCCATGTTTCCCCTTCAGCTACGGGGATACGGGAGGGAAACAGACTTTCTTTGGCAGCAAAATGCAGAGAGCACTTCACACGAAAACGGCACGCTTTGGAGTTCCATGCCTTTTTAAAAGCATTATCGGCACAAATGTTTGTTTATGTATTTATTTATTAGAAATATTAGATATATTAGACAATCTATTGTGACATCTGAAATGAACACATATTAGGTCATTTCTAAACATGTAAATAATCGAATGCATTACAATGTACACAATTTGTTGAGCTACACCATTCAACCATGTTAAATACGTTGTTTTAAATTGTGAAAACGAGGATTTATTTTTATTCAATATACATATAAATAGATCAGTAACTACAAATCAAAATTCGGTCATGATTAGTTAGCCCCTACTAATTTAGGCTAAATGTCAACCCTGTTTTGGCTGTATTTAAACACATATTTTAGTAACAGGACCGCAAAAATGGCAAAAAGCATTTTTAATATTTAATTTAGTTAAATATGTAGTACTCTTTTTACTGACTATTTGTTTAAAAGGAAGAAAAAAAGTGAAAAATAAACTTAATTTTTAAGGCCTTATTCTGTACATTTTTAATGGAAAGTGACAGCACTGTGTTTTTGCAACAGCAAGAAGAGCAAACAGGGAAACAACTTATGTCTTCATGTCACAAAAAGAGAGCCACCCAATGTAAGAGGTCATAAAACATCAGGAGAGACTAGAGAAGAAAAAAAAGAAGGTTTCTGCTATTCTCAAAGGCTCATCATCTCAGTTTCAACAAAATGCATCAATTGTTAATCCCTGCAAAAGCAATGAAAGCACTGCTGCTGTCAAAAGGGTGCAAATGCACAGGTGGAAATGCGTGCATCTCTCTCTCTCTCTCTCTCTCTCTCTCTCTCTCTCTCTCTCTCTCTCTCTCTCTCTCTCTCTCTCTCTCTCTCTCTCTCTCTCTCTCTCTCTCTCTCTCTCTCTCTCTCTCTCTCTCTCTCTCTCTCTCTCTCTCTCTCTCTCTCTCTCTCTCTCTCTCTCTCTCTCTCTCTCTTTGTGTGTGTGTGTGTACAGAGGGACAGTCACAAACATGTTCTGTCATCCAGCATGATCTGTTCAGATACATTCATACTGACCTCATCTAAGAGCGCTTTTTTTTTTTTTTTTTTGCGAGGCGGAGCCAAAACGAGTGACATTTACATTTTGAAAATAAAATTACAAAGACAAAGATTATTTTGATTTTTTTAAGGATAATGTGTACCGATGGGGTGCACAATAAAATAAGGAACATGTATTAAAAAAGTGAATTAAATTTGATTTCATGTCAGCTTTGATAAATATACTCACTCATATGTGTTTTTTTATGTTTTTCCTTCATTGCCATTTGATTATTGATTATTTAATGCACATATACAGACACACATACACACACACAATCCAACTTGCCTGTCTCTCCCAGACAACAGCAGTTGTGTGAGCGTAACGCCTCCTCTGTCCCTCTATTAAGCACTAGATCATCAATTATTCAGCTCCATCGTGAGCCATTATTCAACAGGATGATTAATTTTTAAGATGGCAGAAGTGAACACAAAACATAAAGTGAGGGGCATTAAAAGAACGTCTTGAATGGGTGACATTAAAAGTGGGGTGGTGCAGAAATCTACCGATGATTGATTTGGGCAGGTTGATTGATTGATTTCTTATGAGAGGAAATTATTTGGAGATGATTCGAGCTCTGGTGGTTCACACGCTAACAGAGATGATTCAGGATTCCTCCACAAACCACAAACTCATTAAATTAATGACCACTTACTTTGATTAAAGTTAACAAGCTAAAACTGGAGATGGGTTTTCTTGGACATATACATTCTTAGCAAAAGCCTCACTTAAATCTTCAAAAACACTTTTTTGTGTGTGTGTGTGACTTTTCCAGATAAAAGCAAGCATACTGGTGTGAGGGTGAGAACAAGCTCGACAGTAAATCGTTATAAAATCGGCAGACAGATAAGGAGGGCGGAGTTTGTTCCCGGAGAGAAATCAAGTGTCAGGTCTAAATCTCTCCTGACAACGCAACCACCAGTTAAAGCCTCATGCTAAACCTGATGCTACGATGTTGACCTTTTTCAAAGGCGTCATGAAAACGCCAAGGCCATTCACTTTTGATTTCAAATTTGCACCTGTTTTTGCACGTGAAAAATGTATGTTATTAACGCTGTTTTTGCTTGTGAAAAAACAAATGCTAATTTTTACTGTTGCAGAGCCTTCCGCCGGCCGATTTGTGCGTCTTTTGTGTCGAGTTGCTGTGTGTATTTGGTTGAAGAGTGAGAAAGCAAAACAGTTTAGGAAAGAAGTGACTTTTATTTTACGTCCCCACCTCCCACAAGCTCAGTGGAACAGTCGGATGCTTGGCAAAGAGTCACAGAGAGTCGACTCTCTGCCATTTCTGTGGTTAAACAGGACAAACTTGTGGTCCTGCAGGTTTTGCTTTCAAAATCACCATCTTATTAAGATGCTCTCCCTGGTATCTCATTTTTATCACAGTTTTGATCATAATGAACTCTATATTACTTCAATCTTCCTCTCAGACCTCTAATAATATATATTTTTTTTCTATTGGAAGGATGAAGATATTGGACTTGCAAATATAATTGCCTGGCCCATATGTTAAAAATGAGACACTTTCAAGTGTCATATGCACAGCTTTATGGTTTCAAAATTTCTGTAACTGCTTGATGATTATGAAAGTAAAATGATGTCATTTTAAAGGTCCCACATTATGCAAAATTCACTTTTGCATGCTGTTTGGACATAAATGTGTGTTGGCAGTGTGTGTACACAACCACCCAATAGTGATAAAAATCCACTCACTCCTTTTGTATTAATCCCCATAAATCATCAGCAGTGTATCCCAACGACCTGTTTTCAGAATGCTGTTTTAGTGATGTCACTAAGCACAGGCCCCGCCCACGAGTGTTGACAGACACTGCCGTTTCAACATAGACCCGTCCTGATCGAGTTCACAGCTGCTGCACTGACGAGAATGTCTCCAAAGCGTTGTAAGTGTTGTGTGGCTGGATGTATTAATCCACATAGCTCTCTCTCTATTTACTCCCCGAAATCTGAGGCAGCCGCTGAAGACGAGGTGGAATTATTTTGTTTTTAAAGAAAATGCTCCTTCATCTCTACAGAAATTCGTTTATGTAGGCCTACTTGCGCACTTCTTATAACTTACTGTGTGTACTCAGCTCTTACGGTGATTTTCTCATCTTTTGTGTTATGTACAATAAACTTTATTAAACTCATCAGTATATGTTTGATCATCATTCGGACCTGGTCCGAAACAGCAGACTTGTAGGCTATTAATAGTGGATACATACAAGCAGATGACAAATATGTTATAACCTTAATTAAACTACTAATCTATACCTGTTCCATCTCTATACAGCACTCTGACTCTGTAGGCATTATTGTCCGACACCGGGTCGAAATGAACGCCGTTACTGAGAGTTTCTGATATTATTATCATCATTCCGTGAGATGAAATTGTCCTGAGAGACTGAGCGCGAGCTCATGAAGCTCCGCCCCCTGTGCCGTGCTGCACCAGCTTATTTGCATTTAAAGGGCACACACTAAAACAGCGCGTTTTTCTGAGCCCCAAAAAATGACAATTTAAACATGCTGTAAAAAATGATCTGTTGGGTATTTTGAGCTAAAACTTCACATACACACTCTGGGGTCATCAGAGACTTATTTTACATCTTGGCATAATAGGGGACCTTTAAATCTAGTGAATGGGAGAAATTGTGTGGACGGAAGGAGCCTCGAACTCAGTCTCTTACATGGCTCTGGTTTATTTGTGTGGTGATTCTGTGGTGATATCTCATTCTGAGCTGTTAGGCTTGAGGCTCAGAAGAAGAAAGCCATGAGAGATTGTGTCTGGATCGTTAGCCTCATTTACATGTGTTAACTAACACTGTGAGCAGAGGAACTGAGACGCAGATGTCCCTACACTAGATTGAGACTGAACTCATTTGACCCCCTACACTTTCTAAACTTTTACAGGAAGTTGAAGGGCTAATCGTCATTTCTAGATATTTCAGTCGAAACATCGAAAAGGCCAATTTACATGACAAGTTTTACAGTTATTAATGGATTATAAAACTGATAGTTGAGAATTTTGTTATGTAGTTTGGCAACTGTAAACACATACTTAGGACAATGAAATACATCACTTGTACATTATATTATTCCAAAAATAATACTAGTAATAATTAAATCATGACAACCCTCACATTCATTTTAGCATTTTAATGGTTATGAAAATATATATTCTATATATATATATTTATTTATAAATTTATATATATATATTTATATATATTTACACACATTTCATATAGACACACAAAAAAACTGATTCGTTGAATTTAATCTTTTTTTATCGTAAGTGGTTGCACACAATTGATTTTAGCTACATTTAAACAAATGCATAAAGTTGAACTAAAATTGATTAAGTTCAACTTAATGCATTTGTTTAAATGTAGCTAAAATCAATTGCGCGCAACCACTCACGATAAAATTTTGTGTGTGTATATATATATATATATATATATATATATATATATATATATATATATATATATATATATATGTATACACACAGAGACATTTATATAATATACGATTTGACAGCACTGATTAATAATAAATACTTATAGTAATTATTATTACACATCTAAATAATAATAATAAAAACAATAATTATGGTGAATTTAGAATATTTCACAGATTAGCACCTAGTTCCTACTGTTACTAAATCAATACATCTTCTTTATTGTCCATGTCAGTGGTTTAGAAATCCCATTTCATTGTCTGTTCTGTACTTTCCCAAAGTTTTGTTGCTGAAATATCTTATTTTGGAACCCAGACACTTGGTAATAGCTATTCTTGCAGGCTTGTGAAGTGGCTTTAGGGCTGTTTGTTATCGGTAGCAAAACTGGCTTTATTTAGAAGCTAGTTAGCAGATCAGAGAATGTAACCACCAGATATGGTGGTTCTGTTTTCACACAGGTTAAATCGACACATAAACACAGTCAAACAGACACAGCTTGGAGTGACTGAAGAGTTTGTATGCTATATTAGCCTGAATGAACGGTATCATCGTCGTCTTGTGCTCCGTCAGTCCTTCAAGCCCACGCGTAATGCTGTGATGGCAACAGTCATGCAGAGAATGTGTGAAATAATATGACACCATGTTTCCTTGCAATTTTCTTCCTGTTTATAGTGTAATAAATGCATGATGGGATTGGGAACAGCAGTTTGCTGGAGGGCCTGAAGCTTGAATTTTATACCAGTTGTGAAATGTTTTCGGCAAAGGTTTCGAAACTGTTGTGAAATGGTTTCTCATCCTCATTTTGTTTATTTACAATTCAACTGTGACAAATTCACTGTCACATGGATGCTGTTATCTATCTCATGTATTTCAAAGGGATTTTTATTTCTTAAATAGAGTGCATAAACATCTGACAATACATAATGTTGGACATTCAACACCAGCAGGAATACAGGGCTGCTTCTAAGCTCATTTCAGTCAAATAATGTTTTGATTATAAAGTTCCCTCACAGTTACACTTCATTTTTTGGACAATGATGCAGTCTGAACAATGATATTCCTCAGAAATTAGCCGGGGTGCATCGGAAAAGCATTCGATAGCATACTGGCGCTAGGATGTGACATTGATGGGTTTCATGTCATCTAACTTTTCCTGCAGCATTTCATGCAATTCTCAAATGGCTTTTGTGGAGCCAGAATGCTTTTCTTTTGGGAGACATGTCATATAAGTGACCTGCGTCCAGGGAAACAACCTCCCTACAATGGACTGCGAACCTGTCCAGAAATCAAAGCCTTTAGTGTCCTGAGGAATCTTCCTGATATAAATAGATTACCAGCATTTCAGCTGTCTTCTGCCACCCGCGGAAGGGCTGCAGATACAGAAAATTCCTTTTCTGCCTCTCTCTATCTGTTGTTTTATCTCTCTAGCCTCTTTATTCATGTTCTTTCAGCTCTGGTATGTTGTGGAGGTCTCTGCCATTCAGTGTAATTTTCCACAATCTGAGTCCAGAGGAGGATATCATGAGCACACTTGGGGGTGACAGCGCAACTGTATGAAAGCAGGGATCAATTCAGGAAGGTTGCTTCACAAAGAGGTCAAAAATAACAAGTAGCGCTTCCCTCTGATCAAAGCCGTATGTTTAGATTTTAATAAGAGCTGAACATACAGTATGCAAATGACGCCATTAAATTATTTATCCATCATTCACGCAGACTTAGTGTTGCTCCGTGTCTTTGCACCCATCTAGCGTATAGTGCATATATCTTTGCTATAGCCCTTCAGTGAAAGATGACAACTGATGTTAATAGAGAGAGAGAAAAAAAAAAAAACTTCATTTTCTTCATAGTAAATATTTATTTTCAAGTTATTATCTATGAGACTACTACAATTAGCTGCAAATTATATAATTTATTAATTAAAAAAATCATGTTTAACTCCCATACTCTCAAACAACATATATTATAATATTTTTTTTAATACACTTAAATATATTTTATTTTATACTTATATACAAAAACAAAAACATCATTTATTAATTAAAAAAAATGTTTAACTCCCTATACTCTCAAACAACATATATTGTAATATTTGTCAATACATTTAAATATATGCTATTTTATACTTATATAAAAATATTAATTTATTAATAAAAAAAAACTGTTCAACTCCCTATATTCTCAAACAACATTTATTGCTATATTTTTCAATTCACTTCAATATTTGCTATGTTATACTTATATACAATTAGAAAGTTTGGTGTCTGAGAGGTTTTTGTTATGTTTTTGAAAGATGTCTTTTATGCTCAACAAGGCTGCATTTATTTGATCAAAAATAACGTAAAAACAGTAATATTGTAAAATAAGAACACAATTTAAAATTTAAGTTTGAGTTTGCAGCAATCATTACTCCAGTCTTCAGTGCCACATCATTCTAATGGGCTGATTTAATGTTCAAGAAACATTTCTTGTTATAATCAATGTTGAAAACAGTTTGTAGAAAGCATAATACATTTTTTCAGGGTTGTTTGATGAATAGAACATTCAAAAGACATCATTAAATGAAATATAAATCGGTTTATAACATCATAAATGTATTTTCTGTCACTTTTGATCCATTTAATGCGTCCTTGCTGAATAAAAGTATTAACATTGCTGACCTCAAACTTTTGTGCTTATCTAATAATGAATAAGATGTGTTCCGAAACCTAGTGAGCTGTCTACGTAGGCATCATAGGAATGCTTTGTTGTGAGCTCTTTGAAAAAAACACAGAACTGCTGCCTGTGTAGAGCATTCCAAAATGGTCTTATGAGGTTCCATTCTGTTAGGATGCTGCCTAAGAAGACAGCTGCCTATGTAGGCAGTAGATAGCAAGGCAGGGCAGTAGGTTTTGGAAAAGAGTCATAGTCCAACCCAGTCTCACGGCAGTTCGTGACATAGTCACGAAATTTAATCTATTGATTCGTGTTCGTGGACACGATTTTCCCCATTTTTTCGTGTCACTCAGCACGACTTTCAATCTAATGTATTTCAATGGGACGTATTTTTCGTGCCTGCACCACGTTTTTCTTTCGAGAGCACAGTATTGTTTTTTTTCTCAATTGTTATTCATTTTGCAAACTTTAAGAGCTACATTACTCAATATTTAATCAATAGATTTTAATCCTCGTTTTTATTGCTTTATATTCGGTAGGCTACTCAACATTAATCTATTTATTCGTGTCCAAGGGCACAAATATCCTTATTTTTTTCGTGTCACTCAGCACGACATTCAATGTATTTCAATGGGACGTATTTTTCGTGCTTGCACGTCTTTCTTTCGAGAACACACTATTTTTTTTCTCAAATGTTTGGCTATTCCTTTTGCAAAATTTAAGGGCTACATTGCTCAACATTTAATCAGGAGATTTTAATCCTCGTTGTATTGTAGCCTATTCGGTAGGCTACTCAACACGAATTTATTCGTGTCCAAAGGCACGAATTTCATTTTTTTCGTGTCACTCAGCACGACTTTCAATCTAATGTATTTCAATGGGGCGTATTTTTCGTGCTTGCACCACGTTTTTCTTTCGAGAGTTGTTTTTTCTCAATTGGTATTCATTTTGCCAACTTTAAGGGCTACATTACACAACATTTAATCAGGAGATTTTAATCCTTGTTTTTATTGCTTTATATTCGGTATAGGCTACTCAACATGAATCTATTTATTAGTGTCCATGGGCTCAAATTTTCTTCTTTTTTTCGTGTCATTCAGCACGACTTTCAATCCAATGTATTTCAATGGGACGTATTTTTCGTGCCTGCACCACGTTTTTTTTTCGAGAGCACCGTATTGTTTTTTCTCAATTGTTATTAATTTTGCAGACTTTAAGGGCTACATTACACAACATTTAATCAGGTGATTTTAATCCTCGTTTTTATTGCTTTATATTCGGTATAGGCTACTCAACATGAATCTATTGATTCGTGTTCATAGGCACGAATTTCCTTCTTTTTTTCGTGTCACTCAGCACGACTTTCAATCTAATGTATTTCAATGGGACGTATTTTTCGTGCCTGCACCACGTTTTTTTTCGAGAGCACGGTAGGCTATTGTTTTTTCTCAATTGTTATTAATTTTGCAGACTTTAAGGGCTACATTACTCAACATTTAATCAGGTGATTTCAATCCTCGTTTTTATTACTTTATATTCGGTATAGGCTACTCAACACAAATTGATTCGTGTCCATGGGCACGAATTTCCTTCCTTTTTTCGTGTCACTCAGCACGACTTTCAATCTAATGTATTTCAATGGGACGTCTTTTTCGTGCCTGCACCACGTTTTTCTTTCGAAACACAGTATTGTTATTTTTATTTTTTTTTGTGATTCATTTAGAAAACTTTAGGGGCTACTTTGCCCATCATTTAATCAGGAGATTTTAATCCTTGTTTTATTGCTTTTTAAATTATAATCGGTAGGCTACTCAACATTGTAAACCATCGTCAGTGCTTCCTTACATTAAAAAAATATGTATATTATTCCTGAATGCGAGTGCAAAGTTGAGTTACGGCTATTGCTTCTAAATATTCCTGTTTCTTTGCTGAAAAATACCGGTTTTCCATCGGTTTGGCGTGTCAAATCTAACAGTAACTACATTTCCCACGAGCCTTATCGACCGTTACTATGGTGATGACGACAGATAAAACTGAGGACCCGCCACCGATTCTCTTTTAATGATATCCTCATCTTTTTTCAACACACACGCGAAAGTGTGCTTGATAATTCAACAATACTATGTGTTATGGCCATCAGTTTTATTTGTTTCCAGTATTACCCATGATCATCAGCTTCCGTTGCTATGGAGACGGAGCCAGCCCGCCCTGTAATTGGGTGATTTCTTCAGTGATTTCTCATTGCGCTCAAACCACTTTCCAGGTAAGTTGCTAGGCTCATTCGTACGTAACGATCACGTTTTGCTATAAATAATTGATGCATTTGCCATATTAGATTCACATGATTTACACGTTAGGGCAACGAATTAAAGCCCGTCCAAGGTTTGCTCATTATCAGAAAAAAATCCTGTGAAATTAGGCTTGCTAAATGGATAGCCAACTTCAACATGCTAACTCTAACGTTAGTTATCTAAAATATGTAATTTTCTCTCGATCATCGTGGTTCACCCACAGTGTCACTGTAATGTGTCAGTAATAACAATATTATCACTTGGTCTAAACTTATACTGCACATAACGCTGCCTTTTAATCTGGGATGTCGAACCCCAGGCACATGTTACGCGCGCGCGCCTTTAAAAAAAAATTACGCGCACAGGAAATAGGAGCAACGTGAATCTGTATTTATTTATTTTAAGTATTTATAAGAAAATGGGAATCACTCACTATTAGGGTCATTAATAGGGTACATAAACACTACATAATCAACATTTTCTGTTGTTCTCCATGCAGATCCTGTCAAACACATCACCTGTCCGAACCTATAGCCACACCTGATTTCAAAACCCAAAGGCACTTTTAAGAGCCAACCTCAATCTCTTCTTTATTTTCTATATCTCACATTCTCTCTGTTCTCAATATCTATATTTCTCTCTCCATCTATCTCACAGTCTTTATCTATTGCTCGTTCTTTTCTCTCTGTCTGTCTTTGTCTACTTGTCTCTTATCCATCTTTGTCTGTCTGTCTGTCTGTCTGTATCTGACTGTTATAATGCCGGGGGGGTCTACAAAAAAGAACTGCCCTTTTTGTCAGGGCATTTTATTTTGTGCACAAAAGGTCTGTTCACACTGTAAAAAGGAGCAACCTCAGAAGCAGCGCCTCAAGAAGAAGCTTCAGAGGTTTGATGAGAAGCGAGATGAATGGGTGGTTGGTCGTAAGAAAAACCACAACATTGCATCCATCAAGGATGAAGCCAATATCCTGGTACGTACAATTTCATACATGACATTAAACTTTCCAGATCATCTAGGAAGTACATTCAGTGGTACCATTTGTTATTAAGTGAGCATGCCAGCGCAAGGTCAGAAAGACAGTATTTTTTGCCAATATAGATAAAGTTAAATTATTTTTTTCTAATGATACTTTGTCCTCCCTGTGTCATCAGAACTAATTTAAAAGTACAATTTAACTATCAAATTTGAAGGTAGATGTAATTGTGATTTTTAGTTTTTATTTTAGTGGTAGGCTAATACCCTAAAGTAAACACATCTTCACCATAACACATCACAGACCTTAATGATCTACCAGAGCAAAATTTGAACACACAGCAAATATAATTGATACTCAGGAATTCTTGAGTTCATAACAAATACAGGCATGTATTGTGACAGAATTGCAATATAATAATCAAACTTTCTTATCGAGTGGATGAGAAATAACAAATGAACTGCATTCATACTGTACTACTCAAAACAACAATGTGCACGTGTCAACTGTAAATATGTGCAGCATTCACCCATTTGGTCATGTTATCACTAAGGTTCTGCCTTTTTAAAATAAATCTTTAGATTGTCATTGTCCAGTTGCACAATGGCTACATAATCTTATCAACGTAGGTGCAAAACCCAAGCTCCTAATATTACAAAAAGTTATATTTTAACCTTATTTTCTATATATATTTGTTTTTTTTGCTTCTACTGTATGAGCCTTCCTGTTTGCACATACTTGGTTTTACAAAAGCAAAACTCACTATTAGGTTAAAAATCCTGAATGGCAGTAACCTGGATGCTGTCATTAATAATGTTATATTTTCTTAATAATTAATATTCCTAGTTATTTTTTATGTTGTTTTTCTATTTCATTAAACAGCAAAAATACACAATGTTGTCATTGCAGCTTGAGAAACTCCATGCCATTGGATACAAGCCAGTTCTGCTTCTTGGAAAGGAGAACAAAAAAAAAGAAATGAAGTGTGAAATATTAACCCCTCGCTGCACCCTCTCCGCCTATGCCCAGGACTACCTTCAGAAGATAGGTTCATTTTATGAATACCTTTGTGAAGGTGAGATGCATGCACTGTATCTTAAAGTCACAGTTCACAATTTGTGTTGAGAGCGCAAAAGATTTTATTATCTTAAAGGAGATTTAACATTGAGCTTAATTTTTTGTAAATCACAAAAATCTGGACATACTAATTGAACACATGAAATTCGCAAAGACACGTTTTGGTTACTGGGTCAATGAATTAAATGATAATATATATATATATATATATATATATATATATATATATATATATATATATATATATATATATATATATATATATATATATATATATATATATATATATATATATATATATATATATATATTCAATAAAACAATATCAAGGACGGCGCTAAAATGTAGAGCATTACCAGAAATAACACAAAGAAAAAGAAAACAATCAAATGTTGGCTGGATACACCAAAAACTTACACTGCTACTAACTTTGAGGCATAACCCAGACTGTAAACAAACATTATACTTGTCATTTTTTGAATAGATATTATGAGCAGTTTGGGTTTTATTTTCCCGACTTAAAGATATATTGTATTGGTTATAGTCATTGGAAATCAATCAAATATATTGCAGATATCTAATACATCCAGTTGACACTCAATAGTTCTCCTGCAATCAAAAGTGCCTTCAAATCTGGTTGGGCAAAATTTGGACTAGGCCTATATGATTCAAACAGATTAAAACTTAAAACAGGTACAGATCAAGCTTATGGTTAACCTCTATGTTTTAAATAAGCAAAACACAACACTTGTTTAACTTGCACAGGTTGGACCCAGGATTCCAGTGGCAATGATGATCAGCTGATTACGCTGCATCTCACACCCTGTGACCCATTGGAGAACAAGCAACCGGAAGAAGGTGAGCAGGCGAGCCCCGTGGAGGGGCAGGTGGATCAGGCGAGCCCCGTGGAGGGGCAGGTGGAGCAGGCGAGCCCCGTGGAGGGGCAGGTGGAGCAGGCGAGCCCCGTGGAGGGGCAGGTGGAGCAGGCGAGCCCCGTGGAGGGGCAGGTGGAGCAGGCGAGCCCCGTGGAGGGGCAGGTGGAGCAGGCGAGCCCCGTGGAGGGGCAGGTGGAGCAGGCGAGCCCCGTGGAGGGGCAGGTGGAGCAGGCGAGCCCCGTGGAGGGGCAGGTGGAGCAGACGAGCCCCGTGGAGGGGCAGGTGGAGCAGACGAGCCCTGTGGAGGGGCAGGTGGAGCAGACGAGCCCTGTGGAGGGGCAGGTGGAGCAGGCGAGCCCCGTGGAGCAGACGAGCCCTGTGGAGGGGCAGGTGGAGCAGACGAGCCCTGTGGAGGGGCAGGTGGAGCAGACGAGCCCAATGGAGGGGCAAGGTAATTAGAACAAATTTAAAGAGTTACAGTTTATATTTGTAAAGGCCTAAAGTGTTTGACCAATGGGTTACCTTGAATTTACTTGACTTCCAGTTTATTTCCCCCATAGAGCTTGATGCAGGTTAGGGCTCTTTTCAGCATCGACATTGCAATGTGTGCATGTGAAATAGTCACAATGCAGGATGCATGATGTCAAGTAGGGGAAATGAACTCAAACACACCATGCTATAACTTTTTTGCTGGTTGATAAATTAAAACTCACAAGGTTCTCATTTTCCATGGATAATCTGCTAGAAAAGTTGATCTGATATTACATAATTAGATGGTCTATCCGATTCTGTACTAGGGCTTTTGGAAGGAATTTTGTGAGTCTATTATAAATCTAAAAGTAAAAAAAAATGCTACTAATCGAATGCTGAAATTACTTGGCCAAAATTAAAGATTAAAGATATTAGGATAATTTGAATATTCAAAATAATTGGGAATGTCAGTGTCCCATGCACACTAAACTTGAAGGCAACATATCTCAATTTATCAGATTGCTATGAAATTTGATGAGCACATTTCATGCTCACAACCACACCACCATTTTCCCACCCCTTGCGTTCCTTGATCAAGTCAGCGAAGGAT
The DNA here is from genome assembly GCF_964197995.2 of Scardinius erythrophthalmus. Classification (NCBI taxonomy): domain Eukaryota; kingdom Metazoa; phylum Chordata; class Actinopteri; order Cypriniformes; family Leuciscidae; genus Scardinius; species Scardinius erythrophthalmus. The sequence continues at coordinate 8,888,901 of NC_138245.1, read as the reverse complement.
CAGCTCTTGTTGAAACAAATTAGGATTATCACAAACAGGATGGACATAAGCGAGAAAGTGAAACACGTGGAGTAAATGGAGCAACCTTAATTCAATCGCAATAAGACTACATGTACTTTACACCTATTAATACATGTACTGCCACACTTGTGCGACGTTGTGGTCTTTCAGTATTTTAAATAATAAGTTAAAGATTTATTTGGTATATGAGTAATTTTCTTTCTCCAAACCCATTGCTGTCTTCACAGGGTCAGCCAGGGGCACAGTTGCAAGTCGCAAAAAGAAAAAGTCAGGTATGTAAATAATGTTTGTTGGGTAATTATTGGTGGTTCTGATAACTGTTACCATAGCTCATTAGTCAAGCAGATTCTCTTAAAGGGTTAGTTCACCCAAAAATGAAAATTCTGTCAGTAATTACTCTCCCTCATGTTGTTCCAACATTCATGTTTACCTCGAAGCTAATACTCCCGCTAGCATACAATAGCCACATTAGCAGTTAGCTGCTGTTTGTTACACACAGTAGAGCAATAAAAACACAGTCTTAAGGCCCGTTCACACCAAGGATGATAACTATAAAGATAACGATAAAGATATAATTCTAAAAATCGTTCTCCATATTAAAGAATAACAGAGTTCACACCACAACTATAACGATAAAGATATGAGGAACGATATCATAGGGATCACTTTCAGAACGATTTTTTTCCAGCTGTCGAACGATAAAACACTGACAGCCAATCAGAATCCATTCTAATTTAAAGGTCTCGCGCATTTAAAATGGATCTGGATCATCCGGGCGCGCGCGTGCTTAGAATAAAAAGTCCGTTATCGGTCGCTGGTGTGGACACATATATAGTTATCTTTATCGTTATCTTTATAGTTATCGTGCTTGGTGTGAACGGGCCTTTACCGTTTCAATTGCAGGCAAGTCTCTGATTGTTGAAAATGGCCCCTTTTTCCCGAGCTTCGATGCCAACTTCGCCTGATATTGCCCCAAATTTGTGAAGGATTCCGGCGTAAAATGTTTAGTTAGCACAGACACCAAACGTTAAGCCAGTGGGAAGGGTTGTAGGAACCGCGTCATTAAAAATGAATTTAATCCACTGGTCCCTGATAGCTAGGTCCGTTCTTGGTAGAGAAAACACATTTACATGTTGATTCTGGCAGTCAACAACAGAGCAACTCACGTGTGCACTACGTTTCTGCATCTTTCGCGACTGAATTGAATATGAGGGGGTAAGGGGCAGGGCAGGCTTCCCGCGGCATAGGTCTGCGGTGTCCATATATGGTATATCCTGCCCCGTCATGACGTCAAGTCGGGGCTGAAATTAAAATCTCGTATTTGAGTGCGCGTGCACGCTTGCTGGTTGATGAATCCTGGGGTAAACAAACGCTTCACTTTTAAATATCGGCTTCCCGGCCAGTGTATAATCGTTAGGCAATCATAACATACATTGATTCTCGTGGAAAAGTGAAAATTACAGGTTATGACTCCTTTAAGATTGAGCAACTGGAGTCACTTGGACTATATTAACAATCTCTTTAATACATTTTCTGGGCCAGCAAGTTTCAATCCCTTAGTAGCCTATGGAAATGTGATCCAGCTCTCAGATTTAATCAAAAATATCTTAATTTGTGATCCGAAGATGAACGAAGGTCTTACGGGGTTGGAAGAACAACATGAGGGTGAGTAATTACTGACAGAATTTTCATATTTGGGTGAACTAACCCTTTAAGTAAATAAATGAATTACGCAAATAGAATTTAAAGGGGACCTATTATGCTAATTTCCAGTTCTATATTTTTGTTCTGATAGTCCACTAGAGTAGCTTTGCATTATCCTTAAAAAAAAATCCTTATTTATCTTGAACTGGTCCTTTATGCAGACCCTGTCTGAAACGAGTCGTTTTAGATGGAGTATTCTATAAGCCTACTATGATTACTATTCTAATGAGCCTCAGCCTGCATGTCATGTAAAATGTGGAGCCAAATATAAACAGCGTGTTTGCAGACACATTAACTGAAATAGAGGATGGTCTTTTTCCATATTTCAGGGGTCTCTACTCTCTAGACACACCAGGGAGTCAGGGACACATATTTATGTTGAAAAGACATTACAAAGTGCATTTTGTCTAATTAATGTAAATGTGTTTTTTTGTTTTTTGTTTTTTCTCACAGGGGGACCAAGGCATATGCCGGAAAGGAAAAGGTCACAAAAGAGTAAGTGCATTGCATGTAAATGCAATGATTGATACTTTGCTATACATTGCAACTTTTACCCCGGTTTATTTGCTATAGTTCCATTGCTTTTTTTTAACTACTTAAAACAGACAATTAGTCAAAATTTTATTTATTTATTTAATCATTTAGCAAAAGCTTTTATCCAAAGCGACTTAGCGACCCGCAACAGGGCAACAATATGTAAATGTCTTGACCAGTCCAGCTAGTCCAGCGTAGCACACATAACCATGATTATTCATAATAGATATAGAATAGTAATAATAATAATAATAATAATAATAGTAGTACATAATAGTAATAGTGAGATTAGTACAATTGACAACCTATAAAATCCAACAGGCTTAATTAGTCTAATTTGACCAAAATGCATTGTAGTAGTAGAAGCAGCAGCAGTGGAGTATTCTCAGTTGTGAGCTGTGGCTTAGCAGTAGTATGGTTATTCAAGCAAGCATACCACATTGGAAATTAGTGATTTGGTTCCATGGTACATGTTTTGATTAGTGATAAACATCACTTGTTGTCATCCTTGCAAGTCTGCTCCCTACTTAAAGGGATACTCCACTTTTTTTGGAAATAGGCTCATTTTACAACTCCCCCATAGTTGTACAGTCAAAATACAGTAATATGTAGCAGCGCCTGAAAATGGTCGACCCTAGTCTACCGAGCTGGGGACTATTTTCAGGCGCTGCGTCATATCATTACGTCTGCTGGACTCATGGTACGGCAGCAAAGTTTCTTGATTATTACGCAGGAATGAGAGTATAGTTCCTAGCCATATCAGCCTAGAAAATCACAAAGTGATTCATAGTTGTAAGTCTTCATAGTTGTGTTTATTTTGTTCCTAAACTAACTAATAAGTATTTGAAACGTGTTTTTGTTCACAGATTGCTCCTACCACACTCGCCTAGAGGCTTTCCCCATCAGGAGTGTAGTAAGAGAAAGAGTGAGAAAGGTTAGACAGTCATAAAGGAACTGCAGAGTGTAGGCAGTATGCAGAGTGCAATATAGGATTTAGAAACTTCCTTGTGAGTTGGCAAATACATATTACAGTATACATACCATAATTGTTAGGTAGATGCTTTTTATGTGTTTGGTCTTTTTTGAATTACAGTTTAGAAAGGAGTGTCTACTGAAAATAATGACCCATTGTATCAATGAAACTCAGTGCCTATAACCAGACATAATAGCCTTATGCTAAGAATGGAATTATTTATTTATTTTTCTTGATAGGGCAAAGCAGAAATGTTGGTTGACTGGGAGCCCTGTCCAGTATGGTAAGTATTTCTCTGTTCTTCTGCTTTATGAATTAGAGATAGGGGGGTTGGCTACAATACTTTTTCTATTAATCCGTTCTGTTTCAGATTAAACAAGCATTATAACAAGTGTAAAGCACACATCATTACAGAACTATAACAGTTTCATTTTCCATCTATGAAGGACCACCACCATTAATGCATGCATGAAGGTGGTGGTCCTTCATAGATGGAAAATTAAACTGTTATTCCCTAAAAATTCCCTTCTGTTTTTAGTGGTGAGCAGTGGGCCCAGTCCTGGCAGCCAAAGGATTCTCTCCGAAATAATGAAAATAAATAAAATGTATGTTTTGAACTCCATTTTGGTTTCAGCGTATTTATTCAATTGTTTCTGTTTTGCATTTGAAGTCGTATCTCATCTTTCTGTAGTAATGAAAAGGTGAAAATCTCCAAGAATGTGACCTGGAGTTTAATCTCGAGAGGGCTGTACTAGAAATGTACTTAATCCAACTGAATTTTCTTCTTCAGATGTTATTCAAAAGCATGTTTTCATATTTCATGATTATACATTGCACTTTTATTTTATTACAGTTGACGCGTAACTTGATTTCATGTTCTGTTGTCTGTGCTTTTCAAAGTTCACTTAACCTCACTGTGCACTGTTAAGAAATACAGCCTTATGGCTTGTTTGACATGAAGCTTAAATATGAAGTTCAACAAATAAGACTGACCTTCTTTATACTCACTCATTACTTTATATCTTTTACATTCTCTCTCACTCTCTTCTACTCCAAACTCATCAGCTGACTGGGCGTTTTACGTCTTAAACCAAATGTATTTTCTTCTCAACCCTCTTGAGCCAATCGTGTCATAGGTCCCTCCGCTGTGCTCATCAGGAGAAGAGCTCCACATTCATCCAGATCTCAGCATTGCTACTCACCCCTTCACCACCACCAGTGTCGGCTCCATGTAGGGGATATCCCTCTTCATATCATGCATTTCTCTACAGTACACCTTTAAAAGAACGATGTTTCGATGTGTTCCAATTGCCAAAGACTATATAGTTTCTACTTGTCATGCACCTTGTCAATAAATTTGTTTGATCACCCTTTAAGCCTCTTGTGAGTAATAAAGCAATACATAAGCATTTGGTGTATTTTCACTTATATTTTTGTGAAAGACCACAAATACACTATGATAACACTTGCAAAAGATGATAATTTTTGTTTTTACTTTTCCATACATCAAATTCAAAACAATATGATGATGTGGTTGAGACAAAAGAAACAACCTTCATTGAGTATATTTATATGTGGAATTTGTTTAACTTTACAAGTGGATTCTTTTTAAATGAAAATGTAGCCTATATATAATTTAATCAGGGCCTTCAAGTTTTATAAAAAAATTGGAGTGAGGTTACATTTGTTTGGGGAGGAGCCCCTCAAATATTTGAAACAGTGACCCCTCGGCCCCAAGTTTTTGCTTGCAGTTCAGTTTTATCTATTGTTCATAATTGACCAGCACAAACAAATGATAACAATTGGTAAATCTGATGAAAAAAACATGCATATTTAATCCAAATAAAATAAATGGTTTTATATATTTCAAAAGATAAAGCATAGAACTGTGCGGAGCCGCTTGTTGGCTGAAGTACCAGTTCCATCTGTCACACTTTGATCTCTCTCACACACGTGATCTCTCTCTCTCTCTCTCTCTCTCTCTCTCTCTCTCTCTCTCTCTCTCTCTCTCTCTCTCTCTCTCACACACACACACACACACACACACTGATTTAATTATAAAGATACATGGATCACCATGATTTTAGCTTCTAGAATAGAACAGTTTTTGTCACTAGTTAAAAGACAAATATTGATTTATTGTGAAGGTCTTGATCTGGACAGTATATCGCACATTTTGTCTCCTAATGCTGACATATTTATACACAGCAGTTTATTACATTCATCAGGGCAGGGGGCAAAACAAACACGTGGAGGCCATAATTAAATAATAATAATAAAAAATTAAAGGTCGCTCTTTGAAGGACTAAACTCCCGCCGACAAACTCGAATTCATTTCTACTGTAGGCTACAGCCTATACCAGCTAAAACCACAGATGTTAAATCCTGGCGATTTTGTTTCACCCTGATCATCTAAATGCAGCATAATGTATGTTTTGGCTGTATAATGTATGTTTCTTGATATATATAATAGTAAAGACACATTTTTATAACCCTGGTCGGGAAACCAGAAGAACTACAAGTATGGTGGCTGATTTGTACACTTTGTAAGAAGTTCTATGGCGCGTCTCTTGTGGGAATTGTAGTTTATAAATAGCGTACATTGGAGATGGCCCTGATGGTTGTCCTACAACTACAATATCAGTTAAATATACTTAATGACCTGAGATCCTAGCGATTTTTTTTTATTTTGATCATTACTATCACTATATACACAAACTGTAGTTTTTTTAGGAGCCATGTAGAATCTCAAAAACAAACACACTCTACAATACACACTGGTGAGATAGGCTACATGCAAACCAATACTACAAAAACTAATGCGGTAATACGCAAGCGATGTTGGTTGTGGTTCTCTCCTTCAAAAACGTTTTCACATGATGAACACAACAAAAATTCAAAAATTCAAAAATTCAAACACAACAAAATTTTTTTTTTTTCATTCCTTAATACAAAACAATACACCAAATAACACCAATAAAGATGATTCTGCTCCAGCATCCCATCTTTGGTCCTAACCAGTCATTGGGGGTAAAATCCCCTGGGACGCATGAAATGAAATGTGCAGGCAGACTTCTTCCAATCCATCGTGTCCTACAAAATTAGAAGCACTGATAATGCATCCTTTTTATAAAATGGAAGCATATATCTGTATGTGAGGCAATTTGATGCATTTCTTTTCATTAAAGTAGTATAGTGCAACAGCCACCATACATGTACAGTATGTGTAGTCACAGCACAGAGTACAGCACTCAAAAGTTACAGTAGAGAGCAGTCTGACCCCTACTGTACCTTTTTTCCTCCCTGAAGTTTCTGATACAGTTTTTCTTGATTGTTTACACACATTTTCTGAAAGCATGCCTCATATTCTCAGAACTCTACACACAAATCAAAAAACACACACACAATGGGCAAAACCCCTCAATTCTCCTGCAAAATGAAACTTTACATTCAAAACAATGTTATTTCTTCTCAAAATGGTATTTTGTTTTCAAATGACACACACAAACCATCATATGAATAGACATTTATAAGAACCAGTTGAACACTGATGTGTTCAGTGTAAAACACTATGATGAATGGAAAACACTTCTTCTCCATCCATCATAATGACTTAGGTATTTTCTTGTTCAGTGTTACACTTACTACAGACAGTACATACATAAATGTTGTAAAATATCTGAGAATATTGTTTTTATACTCAGAACACACAAATACACGGTAACAAATACATTTTATTGTTCCCACAAAAACAATGTACACAGTGTACATCCCAACCAATTAAAAAGTTGTACATAGAGTTGTCTACATACAAAACAACAGAAGAATTGCCTGTGTACATTTACAGTAAAAAATGTTGGCATCCATTGCCCCATTGAAGAGCTGACCTGTTGCTCTTTTATGCTAAAGCTCTGATTGTTAATTGTAAAACTGTGTGACGGGTGTTTGCCCATATGAAGAGTCAGTGTGCATATTTGAATGGCAGTGTGTTCCTTGTGAAAACAAGAGATTTTCTGCATGAAAATTGTGCCATAAGCAGAGAATTGTGTGTAGTGTTTTGAAAATGGTTTTAGAACTGCAATTTGAGTGTAAAGCAGGAATTGTCCTTGTAGTTTCGCAGAATTGGTTCAGGGGGTTCGTGAATGCGTTACATGTTGTGCTCATTGTGTCTCAAGTACCAGTATTTGTGTGTAAACAATTGAGAAAAACTGTAATGGAAGCGACGGTGAAGTGACTCTCAAGTTTGGCTGTACTCGTCGCCCAGCCTCCTTAGTCATAGCCTACCATGGACAAGAACATGGTCAACTAAAAAGGCACAAATCTCATCTGAGACTGCTTGTCTTTTTGCCCTCCCCCTTCTCCTCCCCCTCTCATCTTATCCCTTTCATCGATATATTGAAGGTTCTCGATTGCTGTGTGACCAGTTTTGACTCTTTGTGTTTCCTCCTGGGTGATTGTGTGCTAATTGAGCTGAAGCTGTGCTGAATGCTAGTGCTTTCTAAATTACAACATTGTGTACGGCAATGATAAATGAAGGGATATGTGTGTAAAGTTTTGCAGTGAAAGTTCAAGAAATCTTACTCATGTGTCAAAACTGGGGAATAGTGTTTATAGTTTGGGGAAAAGGGTGTGCTTTTTGATGAATGGTGTTATGGTTTTGAAATTTTAGGGTTAGGGTTAGTGTTTCAGCAATCGAGTAAAACTGTAACATGCCTTAACACACCTTAGATACACATTACTTATTATACTAGATCGATCTTGTTTAATTACAAGCCAGGTTGGTTTGAAAATAAGTAAAAAGACATGCATTAAAGTAATGAATTAATAATGCAGTGTGATGTTAAATTAAAAAAAATTCCACATATAAATACGTGATGTTTTTTTTCTCCAGCTATTGACTTTTATCAACCATAAAAATATAAAATCTTATTTTTCAATAATAATGGATGAAAAAGAAAAAAACATAAAATGCTCATCTTTGGAAATACTTTATTTCTTGTCTTTTACAACAATACTACTGAAAATACACCAAATGCATATTTGTCAAACAAGCCATAAGGCTGTATTTAAAAAACACTGGACTGTGAGGTTAAGTTCACTTGAAAAGCTCCAGCAGAAAAGAGAATCAAGTCATCTGTAATAATATACAATAAAGAATAATCATAACAAAAAAACAGTGTATTTTTCTGTTACATACTATAATGCATCTGTGCAGTAATATAAAATTACACAACAGTTATATCCTACAGTATAATACACTCAATCAAATAGCGATCCATAGGCAGCCTCTGAAAAAAAAAAATGACATAGACAGACACAGACACTGCTGCTGCACCGCAGAATAAGTAAATGTGGAGAAATGCAAGTAATCAAGAATGAGTTTTTACATCATGGCCTAAATGTGATGATAAAGGAATGGTCATGAGGTCACCAAAGTCATCATGTGCTTACAAGATTTCATGGCAATCTGCACAATTAGACAATATCAAATACAATGTCAAATTTTACATTCTGGTCTAATGGTTGTGCTACAGGGAATGTCATGAGGTCAACAAAAATGACATGATTCATTGCTCAGCAAAATACAAAAATTGGTTCATAACATTTGTTGTATGCAAGTCAAAAGTTTGGCCTGATGTTGGTGCAAAAGGAAAGGTCACAGGGTCACCACAATCAAGGGGAGTCTCTCTTAAAAGAGTATGAATACACTACCCAAATATCATGTGAGCCCAGTAATTACATCTGGTAATATCATACATGCTAAGTTGACATTTTTGGCTAAGATTGGTGCACCTATACTGGTAGGTTTGTGCATCTTCATTGAACTGTGCAATGTGCTTACTAAATTTAGGACATACTAGCTTTGGGACATACTACTTTGTCATCTTAATGGACAGATCTGTCGCGTGCATCATGTCACCGTTAACTGCCCTGTCAATCATCTTGTTAAAATTCTCCATTCAATCTAATTTTATTTTCTACCGTTTCGGAGAGAAATGTAGTTGCACGTTGATCTGCCAGTCGTGGGTCTTTCATGCGGAGACTCTCCTCATGTGTTTGCAATTTGAATATAATGATGTAAAAGTTAATGGCTAAAACGTATCTTTACAAAAGTCCACAATGCATCTGCAGATGCAATATAATGTAGACAACACTTAATAAATACATTTTCGTCAGGTTAGATACTGATAATTAATCACTCTAACCCCTTTATCTAAACCTCTCTACATAACCGCTGGATTCACGCGTCCTCCATGTCTGTAGTTTTTTAACACTTTTCACTCGTGTTTGTAGTTCTAACCGAATCCTCGTCCAACGCGCGATGGGTTGTGGGCAATATTAGCCGTTATAGTGTGCATCGATCTGCACTTCGGATTCTGACCGGAAATAGTAGACCATCCGGGTATATTTGGAACACTCATTTCAACGATTTGGGACGTACTAATTCTATTTTCGAATGCTATTTAGGATGGATAGTATGCGAATTGGGACGCACCTACAGTTTGAATTTTCAACAAGATATAATGCACACAGATTTTGATGAGGTAAATCAGCATACTAATAATACACAGATATAGGGCAAGTCCATTTCCTTCAACACAGTCCTTCGTTCAGCTTCCATCTGGGGAAATACAGAAAACAATAATAAGAGGCTGAATTTCAGCTGTTTTAGCATAAATAAAATACACAAATAAATTACTAAGAATAACAGTATTAGGGGGTTATTCCAAAAACTAACAAACATACATATTAATAAATAAATAAATGACCTAAATTGTGTTTTCCTCTTCATCCTCACTGGTGTCTGGACTACTGAGGCCACTTTGATCTTCCTCTTCAACATGTAGAAGGACAGAGGCCTCAGGACCTAAGGCAGTCTTATACTGTTGGAGGACCACTTGGAACCTTTCTGACACCTCTGACAGTCTTCTTCTTAAGAGACAGCAAAGTCCCTCATTTCCCTTGTCTACGTCTCAAAATACAAAAGAGATTACATTAAAGACAAACTATGTTAAGATTATTCAATAAGGCCAAAGAACTAACCTATTAAAATCTACATAGCAGGATGGTTGCCATTTTTATGTGTATCGCTGACATGGGACCAGGCTAGCTTCTGTATAAAACGACTTGAGGCAACATGACGGCTCACTGAGATGACTTTATGGAGGGAGGCCCAAAGCAGCATATAAGCGTTTTGTGCCCATGTCTGATAGCTGTTTTAAGTTAACAGTTTTCTTCTTCACTACAGTTATGCTGAAGTAACACATTGTGTTAGTTCCTGACCATCAAGGTTTTCTATGTTGACTGGAGGAAATAATAATAAGATTAATCTTGATGTTATGCTAACCCCATGTAACATATCAGGACACAAATTACAATGGTCAAAATTCTTTTGTTCATTTACGCTTTCAAGTAACAGCCATAATACAACATATCTGCACATCTTTCAAGCATCAATCTTTACAACCTTACTGACTTGTTACCATAGCTACAGTAACAATTGTAATCCCCATTTTATGTATATCCCAAAGGACCACGGCAAAGAGAGCCATAACCGTTCTACTCCATCCAAGTTCTGTGACTGATGTGTTTTTTTGTATGTTTTTTTTAAACACATTAGATGGACAGGGTTTTAATTAAACTTACCCTCCTCAGCCAACTTGTTCTTGAGAACCATTGCCAGGCTCTGCAACCACGTGCAGTGTTGTGCCATCTCCAACACCAAAACGCTTGTTTCCTCATGCAGTCGCCTTGTTAACATCACTTGGTCGTGCACTCGTTTCTTGATCGAAATATTTGCTAAGAATCAATAACAGTTACATGTATCCATGAGACAATCTTGCATAATCACTGCAAACATTGACTTTTTTTTAATCAAATCGATACATAAGAAAACTGAAAATACACCATTAAACTAAATTAATATTACAACACTCAATATGTAACATGCATGCCTTAGTTCAGTATACTCTATAAAGCAGAACTGTAAATAAATTCCTGTGAAGCATCTAAAAACAGACATACCACTGCCATGAACCTCCCACGGCCATATTTGAGACACAGTACTCTCTCCAGTTAGGGAATGCTCCACCACAGCTACGTCAATGTTTGTTGCCGATTCTAGTACAAGATCATTGTATTTCTGTATCTCCTGAAGAAGGAGTTTTTTGTCTTCTGCCAGCTTCCTTCGAAGGCGATGGCGAAACTTGCTGCTGTCTAGAAAGACATGAAGTACAGAGGCAGAGGTTTTTGACAGAACTCTTCAACAATAAAAAAATTATAGCACCAAAAAATTGAAAAGCAAAGCTGCAGTTATTGAAAACATAATGAAATACAGTATGTGAAAATTATAATGTAGACTGACATGGGAAACAAATTGTCCAAGGTGTAACATTTAGGGGGGAATCTATTTGCATGATTTTCATGATTGCCTGAAAATAATAATTGTGCATTAATTAATTTAGAATTGGCAGTTTTTTATCTAAATACGTTCCCCTTCCACGGAGGCCTCTATGTTGCACCTCCATGTTCCTACAGTAGCCCACAACGGACAAACAAACACTAGATAGTACCTCTCACATTTTCTCGTCGGCTACCGTAGCTTGGAAAGATAGAGGTGAGGGAAGCTGGTTGCATCGTCAAACCTCACTGATAGATGCCACTAATTCCTACCACTAAATCCTACAGACTGGTCATTTAAAGAACAGAATTCAACGATTGAGCTGAACTGTGCTACTACACTTATTTGCTAATTCCATGTTGGTGGAGTAGGATGCATACAGTAGCCTGAACTTATCAACCTATTATATTATATTATATAGTTATACCATTCTGACGGTAGAGGGTTCGCTTCCGGTGCCTCACACTAAGGTAGAGCCCCTCAATTGACTGCTGAAGTCCTCTGTGTGTGGTGCCTTGACTGGCACGAGATGTATCAGGTGTCTCTGTAGAAGATATAACGAAAGCAAATTCACTGTTAAAACAACACAGAACCGTTTCTCTGCTTGAATTTCATGTAAAACCTTTTAATCAAACTTATTTAAACTTTGTATGTGCACTTCCTGCAGGAAACTGGAATATACTAATAAACCTGACATCATAAATGTGGCATCACATTAGATGATGATCAACCTACTATTTTTTGCTGCTCTTTAATATCAAACATAAAATTTAGATTGTAGAAAGGGATGTTTGTTGTTTCTTTTATCTGGTCATGCTTACCACCAGCTGCCCATTCCTTTACATCAGATAGCCACTGTGACACCACTTCATCTGTGCAATCTAGCTCTGTTTTTAGGTCAGCTAGCCTTGCAGTCTCATCATGGAGTCTCTGACAAGTCTGATGAACAGTGTTATACAATAATAAGGATTAAAACTTGATTAACAACAGGCCAAGTAAACACAACAAAAGGACACACAAAACAATTAATATGAGACTTACCTTCACATATCTTGTGGAAAGTGCCTGATGTAAAGAGATATTTTTTTTCTCGTTCCACCCCATTGCATGCAACGTAAGCATGTCCACCCGTGCTGTTGAAAGCAAATAATGAGGTTATGATGATCAATCTAAAAATTTTTTACAAGAATATTGCAAACTCCGGTCACCTGCTTTGGACATATATTTGGTCGTCAGGGCACAACGTGAGAGGTAGCTGTTCACTTGCTCCACCTCCTCACCAGCGGTAGTCCCTGCTCCTTCCTGGTTCCTGCCACTCCAATTAATCTGTTAGTAAAGGGTGGAAGAAATTCAATTTAATTTTATTTATATAGCCCAATATCACAAACCACAATTTGCATCAAAGGGCATTACATTCCATGCAAGAAATGGTTATGCAAAAACACAAGATAACATAGTGTAGCTTAACTTATATTTAATATTATTAATGTGCTTGTAAATATTACAAATGTACATAAGATGCCAAAATATTATACACACCTCACACTTAGTAGCATGGGCTCGAGCATGCATTACACTGAGAAAGGGTTTCATAGTGGTCAGTTCCTGAAGAGCAGGAAGGACACTAGCAACTTTCTCCAGGTATGGCCAGTATTTGCATGCCACGTCCATTGCGAAGAATTGTGCCTTGGCTGGCATGAGCTCCTTCTGAAGGTACAGAGGGTAGGCAAATATCTCCCCCCTGTACATATTAAGGGCTTTCAAAAGGAACCCATGGCGACACACAGCAACCTCCATCCCCTCTTCATCCAATTTTGAAGCCCTCCTTGAAGTTTCCCTCGCTGCTGTCCACTGGGAGTCCCCACATGTGCCTCTTCCCTGTGTCTATGAAACACAAAACAAACACGACAAATCAAATAAAAGCAATGGTGTCATTCAATATATGGCATTTTGATTTTGTAATTGATATGCAGGAGTAATTGAAGTGGGGGTTACGTTTATTATTGTAACAACTATTTTGTCAACTTGCATTTTTCACTGCTTTCTGTATGGTGTCGACAAATCTAGACACCGCGCTGTCTTCAGCCACAAAGAGCCCCTCAAAAAAGCCAGGATCATCAGAGCTGAGGAAGAAAGAAAAATAGAAAATCCATTCATGAAATATATGAAGTAAGAAAATAAATCAATAAAAAGACTGGAAGAAAGATCACCTTCCGTTTCGGCGAAAGCGATATAGCTTTCTGTTTCCATCTGCTGAAACAGCCAACATTTCTGGTGTGCAGGCTGGGCAGGTGAAAGGAGCACTACAGCAGAGCTGGTCTTCCTCAAATGATGCATACGAAAGCTCTAAGAAGCTACGCTGCAGTGCATCGCCGTTGATAGATCCAGACTGGAAAATATATAGAATGAAATAGTATTTTGATATTGTCTGCTTATGGAATTTTTTTTATAAAATGGTAATAACATTTACACTTACTCTTCCTCCACACTTAGTGCGATGTTCCAGCAGCTTTGCGAAGGCTTGTCTGGAGAATCCCGGAGAGATGATCTTGAGTTCCTGAAAGGAGCTCAAGAGGTCCAGTGTATAAAGTGTGGAATTGGTGACGGAGGCTGGCCAATATCCACTTCTTAGGAGGTCTTTAAAGTCAGGGGTCCACTGCTGCTGGCATGTTTGACATTCATACAATGGCTGATGCAAGTCAAAACGCCCTTGGAACAAAAAAAAATAATTAAAAATATAATACACATTTACCACATACTTAATTTTACAACACTTAGTTCATTATGCACATTGTGAATGGTTAAGAGACATTGCGCAAGTTCCTATAATCCCACATTTATATTTTCAAATTCACTAAATTCCACACTGCTGTGTTGATTGGACATCATGCTGGAAAGATGCTAGGACAAAAAAAAAAAAAAAACCATCTGTCTTTGTTTCAGTTAATAACATTACCATGTGCTATTCCATATTTCTGTCACTTCTGCAATTGTAAGCACAATGCCACAGCACAATAGTGTGAAAAACATCACATCTACAATATATATATATATATATATTTATTTTATTTTTTTTACCATTGATGGTAATTAAAATCACTGGTTTGCCTGGTAACACAGTGAAGTTTGTGCCTCCACAGGAGCAGTCTGGCACCTTCACAGTTGGCAAAATGCAAGCTGGCAAAAAGAAGGAAAACCAATAATTTAGATTATCTGTAACTGTCTGCAGACACACATTGAACAGCAAAATTAAAGCTTTCGTGAGAACGTACCTTGCTCATGGGTGCAATATCCATCCTCCCCTTTAATGATGCATGTGGTCGGAGGAATGGCTTCAAAAAAACCACGAATCATGCATTCCCTGTTGTGGAGTGGATGTTTTTTGTGATGCAATACATCACAGTCCCCACAGAACCACTCCTCAGGAAGACACTCCCTGCACCTAAGGAGAAAATTATATATATAAAATTAATATTATAATATAATACATTATTATATGTTATATGAATAACTCATATAAAGTACTGTACACTCTATTTAAGCTATTTACCTTTTACTAGGTTTGATTTTATTGTATAGGATTGCGTAGTGCCTCAGTGTTTAGCACTGTCACCTCACAGCAAGAAGGTCCTAGATGTACTTTTCTCATTAATGTGTTTTTCATCTGGGTATCTAAGTCTTCTCCCATCCCAAAAGACATGCATCTTAGCCTATAAAGCAGGGCACTCTGCAAACCTACCCTGGGTAATTGAAGTTTGATATTAATGAAAACCAACCTAATAACAGCAGGCTCGTTGCAAAGGCAACACAGGGGATGACCAACAGCCTCTATTGAAATAAGGCATTTTAGGTGGTATGGTCTTGCTTCTTTCCAGCGCTCAGAGGCTTTCTGCTGCCGAAAAGACCATGATGATGCAGAGCTACTTTGAGGCTGAGCAGCAGAAGGACATGACGCCAAAATATCAGAGAGCCTCTCCATATTTTTTTCTGTAAAGAAAATCCAAAAATAAAGCGGTAAGGGATAATTTAGATAAGGAACAATTAAAAGTCAACTGATCAGTATTAGAATGAACACTTTTTTTATACTGTGCAAGCTTAAATTAATCACTGTGAATTACCAAATTCCCCTTGAGGATTTAGTTTTGTTGAGATTGCAGTAAGTGGAACCTCCACACTGGATGACAGGGAGCCCTCAACCGTGGGGTATGTGGCTGTAAAACAGCACATAGAAGAATAAGAACAAGTTAGGCTATCACACTCTATTCTTGTTCTTCTTTTCAAACTATATACTAAACAATTTATGAAATCAGACATATTTTTGTTAAGTACTTGGTAGTGTCTTCTACAATAGTGTCACTAATGTTTTTTTAGTTATTTGAATATCTTAAACTCTCAATAAACAATTACAGTGTTCTAATTTGAGTTGGTCCAACATTATCATTGTAAATTCCTCCTACAAATGTCAAATAATTCAGATATAACCTGTAGCGGAGGCATGGCGTCGCCCTCCTCGCCTCCCCCTCGGCTTACCACGTCCTACAGAGTCCCTTTTAGAGGTGTGTGGAGGGTCTCGTACACGTTTCCTCTCATCAGCTGCTCTCTGTGTATTGGAGTGAATATTTCTTGTAAGACTGATGTTGATAAAAGTACGGTAACCAAAAGGCAGGTAACTTGTGAAAGGAAAACACAACATAGTGTGTTAGTAAGGTGTTGAACAGCTTAAATGAGCCTTGGAATAGATTCTCCAAGTCTCTGTAACTCAGAGGGATGGAACTGCATATACTACTATTATTATTATTATATTCCCTTATTAACACGTCACAGAACATGGCAGGATGCATCATGCAATATACCTGTATAAAATCTTCTGCACTCATCATTCTTACATATTCCTCATCACGTTTTACTTTAATTTATGTTTGTTTTTATAAAATGATTGAGGTGTACAAAAACTCTAACCTTGGCTTCAGCTAGAATGTGTTCATGTTTCAGCTCCAGAGCCATGCGTCTCCCCTCTTGGTAGTGGGGATCCTTTGAATCAAGTTTATGCTTGGTGGCCATTGCAATGCAGTCAGATACAGACAGACAGTCAGATACAGACAGACAGTCAGATACAGACAGACAGACAGTCAGATACAAACAGACAGACTGACAAAGATGGGTAAGACAGACAAGTAGTGCTAGACAAAGACAGACAGGGAGGAAAGAAAGAGCAATAGATAAAGACTGTGAGATAGATAAAGATTGAGGATGAAAGAGAGGATGTAAGATATAGAAAATAATGAAGAGATAGAGGTTGGCTCTTAAAAGTGCCTTTGGGTTTTGAAAATCAGGTTCGGATAGGTTCGACAGGTGATATGTTTGACAGGATCTGCATGGAGAACAACAGAAAATGTTAATTATGTAGTGTTGTTGATATAAGATTTAAAAAGTGTACCCTAATAGTGAGTGATTCCCATTTTCTTGTAAATGCTTAGGATAAATAAATACAGATTCACGTTGTTTCTATTTCCTGTGCTACTGTTAAAAGTCGCGTAAGTTAACATTTTTTTTTAAAGGCGCGTAACATGTGCCTGGGGTTCGCCATAAAGGCAGCGTTATGTGCAGTATAACGTTAGACCAAGTGATAATATTGTTATTACTAACACATTACAGTGACGTTGAGTGTGAACCACGATGATCGAGAGAAAATCACATCATCTAAATGTCCCCAATTACTATTCCCCCAATAAATTCTCAATAAGCAGTTACACGTCCAAAATATATGTGGACTACATCATGTGGACATGATATATATATCACAACATGTTTTTTTTATGTGGAAATAGGCTAACGTTACTCATAATTTTATTTTGTATATATACATCTACAGCTATATATCTAGGCTTAGAACATGTTTTTTTTTTTTTAACTCGTAATTTTCTTCATTTTGGACGTGTAAATAATGCTTATGAATTCATCTTGCTTATTAGACTGTTGTAAGCGACTTACCGTGGTGGAATCGCGCTGGGCAATGGTTTCTGCGATGGTCGCACACAGTGACGTGTTGCACAAAATTGCGCCAAAATATCAATCATAATTAAAAGTACAGTCTTAATATTTTATATCCGTGCTCAATTTTAAAGGGGTCAGCATAAATGTCCAAGTGAAGGAAAAACGAGTATGTAGCCATTACATTTAAACACATATCACTTCCCAGAATACATCCATCTCTTTGCGAAAGGATATGTCCATATAAAGTAATATAAACATTTCTGCAGTAGGCTATATAATTAATTTATTACAACTGCATAAACAGTATTGAGATGAAAGTTCTATAAAAGTAGGCTATTCTTTTTTTCTTTTTTCTTTTTTGGGGCGCAGAAAAAAAAGAAAAGTAGGCTCACTATAAGCCATTGCAATTTGAAATAACATCGACAATTATAAAATATCCCACAATAAATTAAGGCATGTTTTAAGCCTACAGCAAATATGCAGTCCTGCAATTATGTCGTTTTAATGTAGTCCACAATAATATAAAAAAGAGGAAAAATCGTGATATTACCGATTTAGAAAAGGGTTTCAGCTAGCTACCCTCAACGTCGGCTTATGGACGTGAGGGGGAAATTACCACAATATGTGATCGAAAATTATAAAATATCCCACCTAAATGAAGGAATGTTTTAAGCAAATAGAAAATATACCGTCTTGTAATTATGTAATTTTAATGTAGCCCAAAATTATATAAAAAGAGAGGAAAAAGAGTTAGGTTTAGGAAAATAATAAAAGTTCAAAATTCAAAGATGAGTGATTTGCACTCAAATCTATCGGACGACCCTCTCCGTTGTCAAGTGACGAATAGGGGGTACCCTCAACGTCGGCTTTGGACGTGAGGGGGAAATGACCAAACGGCATAGCCTATGCTGAGCCTATGTGACGAATAGGGGTGAGACCATGTTGCAAAGAAAGACGTGGTGCAGGCACGAAAAATACGTCCCTTTGAAATACATTAGATTGAAAGTCGTGCTGAGTGACACGAAAAAAAGAAGGAAATTCGTGCCTAGGGACACGAATCAATAGATTCATGTTGAGTAGCCTATACCGAATATAAAGTAATAAAAACGAGAATTAAAATCACCTGATTAAATGTTGTGTAATGTAGCCCTTAAAGTCTGCAAAATTAATAACAATTGAGAAAAAACTATAGCCTACTGTGCTCTCGAAAGAAAAACGTGGTGCAAGCACGAAAAATATGTCCCATTGAAATACATTAGATTGAAAGTCGTGCTGAGTGACACGAAAAAAGGAAGGAAATTCGTGCCTATGGACACGAATCAATTTGTGCTGAGTAGCGTACCGAATACAATACAACGAGGATTAAAATCTCCTGATTAAATGTTGAGTAATGTAGCCCTTAAAGTTTGCAAAAGGAATAGCCAAACATTTGAGAAAAAAACAATAGTGTGCTCTCGAAAGAAAGACGTGGTGCATACGCCCCATTGAAATACATTAGATTGAAAGTCGTGCTGAGTGACACGAAAAAAAGAAGGAAATTCGTGCCCATAGACACGAATCAATTTGTTTTTGAGTAACCTACCGAATACAATACAGAGATGATTAAAACCACCTGATTAAATGTTGTGTAATGTAGCCCTTAAAGTCTGCAAAATAATAACAATTGAGAAAAAACAATACTGTGCTCTCGAAAGAAAAACGTGGTGCAAGCACGAAAAATACGTCCAATTGAAATACATTAGATTGAAAGTCGTGCTGAGTGACACGAAAAAAGGAAGGAAATTCGTGCCTATGGACACGAATAAATTCGTGTTGAGTAGCCTACCGAATACAATACAACGAGGATTAAAATCTCCTGATTAAATGTTGAGTAATGTAGCCCTTTAAGTTTGCAAAAGGAATAGCCCAACATTTGAGAAAAAACAATTGTGTGTTCCCGAAAGAAAGACGTGCAAGCACGAAAAATACGTCCCATTGAAATACATTGAATGTCGTGCTGGGTGACACGAAAAAAAGAAGGATATTTGTGCCCTTGGACACGAATAAATAGATTAATGTTGAGTAGCCAACCGAATATAAAGCAATAAAAACGACGATTAAAATCTCTTGATTAAATATTGAGTAATGTAGCTCTTAAAGTTAGCAAAATGAATTACAATTGAGAAAAAACAATACTGTGCTCTCGAAAGAAAAACGTGGTGCAGGCACGAAAAATACGTCCCATTGAAATACATTAGATTGAAAGTCGTGCTGAGTGACACGAAAAAATAGGGAAAATCGTGTCCACGAACACGAATCAATAGATTAAATTTCGTGACTATGTCACGAACTGCCGTGAGACTGGGTTGCATAGTCATTAGTTTGTATATTGCACAGTCACTGTCTCTGATTCTAGTGTGTTTATTCGCATTCTCTGGTATTTCATTTTTCTGTTGTGCTTTCAGGGAAGAAAAAAAAATAAAATAGCCTCCAACATGAGATGAAGGGAAAGCTAGAGAGTTTCTCTCTAAGAACATGAGAGTCTAAAATGTTATTGAGGACAGGAAACCATTTGGTGCAACAGAATGAATTAAGCCAAAGCAATACAAGATTATCCAATTATAAGACTAATATGGCTTTAGCAAAGGTAATTGCTTTGATGGGGCTTGCGATTCGCTGCATGCGCCGGACAGAAAGTCCAATAGGAGATACAACTGCACCACAAAAGGCATCTTCCATCCTTATGTATTCTGTGACATAATCTATGAATCACATTAAACTCTGTGAATGAAAGCCCACGCACACACGCGCGCACAGAAGATGTTTCTACGCTTTGGTTGGGCATGTTTTCCTTTCTCTTAATTGCAGTGAAGTAACCAGACACACCACTGGAGGTTGGTGAAGCAAACACTGAGTAGATCTTATCAGAAAACAACAAAAGAGGCCACTGGAGCCGTGGCGGTGACGGGGGCCGGTTGGGCCGTGGGCTCGTAGCAATCCACTCGCAGAGTATGAAGAGAAAGCAGCGCTGTCCATCACGGGAGATAATGACGGTTAGAAATATGCCTATTAATTATAAATGCAATGATTTTATTTTGTTCTGTTTGTCAGCATTATGTAACTTTTGAATTTAACATTTACATTTTTTAGAATAAAATAGAATGTTTTCATTAAAAAAAAGTGTGTGTGCTTGTTTATATGATTTATGAGGACATACATTTGTTTAATGACATGGGTATTACACTGTTATTACAATATAAATGTGGTTCATGAGGAAATTTCCTGAGTCCTCGTAATTAAAATGGCTTAAAAAAACATACTAAACAATGTTTTATTAAAAATGTAAAAAAGCAGAACTTTTTTTTTTATGAGTAGGTTTAGGGGTACGGATAGGGTTAGGGGATAGAATATACAGTTTGTACAGTATAAAAACCATTACGTCTATGAAATGTACATGATAGGTGCACCAATGTGTGTGTGTGTGTGTGTGTGTGTGTGTGTGTGTGTGTGTGTGTGTGTGTCTAAACTGAGGTCCCCATGAGGAAACAAGCTTATAAATCATACAGATTGAGTTTTTTTTTTTTTTTTTTTTATGTAAAATGTAGAAAATGTTGTGTGATGGTTAGGGTTAGTGTAAGGGGACAGAATATACAGCTTGTACAGTATAAAAAACATTACATCTATGGAGAGTCCCCACAAAGACAGCGAACCAGACGTGTGTGTGCGCGTGTGTGTGTGTGTGTGTGTGTGTGTGTGTGTGTGTGTTCTCACATTGTCCAATATATATATCTATATACTATATACTACTATCCTGTGTATATATATATATATATATATATATATATATATATATATATATATATAGAATTTGTATGTGCTATCTATCTATATTTTTCCCACATTGTAGAATATACACAATGTTATTTTTAATGCTGCCATTATTTTTTAAAGACTGCTCAACAGTTTCCCGTTTGATGTTTTCAGTGTTTTAAAACGCAGTATATGCCAAACTAAATCTCCTCAGTGGAATCATTTCTTTACAGATATTCAGTTAGATATCTACTAGATATCTATGATTATGTCCTATAACTCTCTTGTGTGTGCCGCGTGACAAGCCGTCCCACCACTGTTTGTGTGTTAACTGGGGCGAAATTCACACCAGGCATGTGTGAGTTATGCAAATGCCATTAGGAAGTGTTTGACACTTCGCAGTTTTGTGGCATTCAGAGACATTTCAGCAGGTGTGACAAACCAAAGATATCAAAACTGCCATGTGGCTAAAATACTTAAATAATTGAAATGTCATTGATGGGCAGCAACTGCTGAGATTTTATACACGTATTTGATCTGTAGTGTTATATAAGGTGTGTAAAAATGTATGATTTTCTTAAAAGTCCATGTTTATATATTTTTACTACACATCAGCTCAGTCTTGTCTCGTCATTTTATGCTACGCCTGTAACCTGTGTCCCCTCCTTAAGGAGTTCACATTGGAAATGCATTGTGGTCATTATAGTCAGCCTGACAATAAAGGAACTCAGCTTATATTGTCCGCTGCTTAATCCTGCGCTTTACAGTCCAAGCCACGGCCTGCCGGTGGAACACGTGCTCAAGACACAATGAGCACTGCCGCTCATTGTGGAAGACGCGATCACACTCTATCTCTCTTTACGCATCATTTCCTGTCTTCTGTACTCCTGTCTCTCGGGATAAAAACACGATATGTTAGAGAAGACATTACAATTCAAACAAGACCAAATTTCAACATGATTTCAATTTTTTATTTTTTTTTCTAATCTGTTTGCAGTGTAATTGGGTTCTTTCTTCAAAGATAATGTATTAGTCTGTCGTTCTTTGTTTTTATTTCAATGGGGGATGGGACTTGATTTAATCCAGTGAGATTTCATTGGAGCATTACAGTGAGCGTTCCACATCAGAATGGTGCCAGACCTGAATGCGAGTTTGCAACGGATCCAAACTCAAATATCAAGTCTCAAATAAGAGGCTTTTTTTTATTTTATTTTTTTGACTGGGACATGAGGGCTGAAGGTCAAATTCACCCTTGATAGCATTTTAATGCATCCCAGTATTCACTTTCCAAACTTATCATTACTTGCTATTACTGCCTTAAACATTGATTACATTAATATTGATCACATTCAACTAATTTGTTAACTATTGGCAACATTTTTGAAGGGCTATAGATTACCAAGAGCATTACTGAAACATATGGTTAATAGCTATTTGGATGCAGCCTCGGTAACATCAGCCAAAAACAAAAGTCATTTTCGAGGTGAAACAAGTCGAGGGTATATCTGCATGTTTTTTTTTTTTTTAGAAACAAATATGTTTTTTTAATACCTTTTTTAAGACCAGCACAAAAAAAAAATATTATGTATGTCCATACCAAACAAACCGATACAATCTCAAAATAAATCACGTATCTCATAATGGTTTACTTAATTAAACTTGATTAAATTAGCTTCTATACTTCTATAATTATAAACCTTCTATACAAGGTTTCTATACTTCTATATAAGTTGGTTTATGCATTAATATATCAATACATTTGAATATATATATATATATATATATATATATATATATATATATATATATATATATATATATATATATATATATATATATATATATATATATATATATATATATATATATACAATCAATCCTGTGATTGAGCGGCACAGACAAAGTTTAGTTGAATCAAATTACAAATACATCATTGATTGTGTCACTAAAATACCAATATTAACCAGAAAAAAAATAAATAAAAATGTTTGATGCATAATGTGGGACTTTCATTATAAATAAGTCAAAAATACCCCAGAACTCTTACTTTGAAATGTTTATGCATTACTACGTCAAGCTGGTCATTCAAAAAACTGAGGGAGATCAGATACACGCTCATCTATTTACCATCTACATGAGCAATCGCTTGACGTGTGCAGTGTTCACTGCTCTGAAAGCGCCTGTAGAATGTGCAACAGCACCGCATTCTGACTCTGAATGTGCAGCACTCATTTATTTCATTAAATCGTAGCCTTGTGAAGACTTTTTATTACCTTAAATTTCATAAAACTAAATGTAAGACTTTTAAAGGACCCCCCAGAGATTCTGAAGTCATTAAATTCGAAAGAAGATGACAACCTTTTTTTCTTTTCTTTTTTTTTTTTTAATATGAACTGATAAAACATTCACAATAAAATCTCTAATGTGTGTTAGAAAATTATTTGGTTCAGATTTTATATTATATTGAAGAGGTTTCAGATCAACTTACATATCTAGTTGGATGACAATCACTGATACCATTCAGCAGATGATTTGTATTGTATTAATATGTCAGTCATGGTAAAAAATACAAAAAATAAAACAAAAAAAGGATTTATATACATGAATCCAGTTTGTTCGAGTAGTAAATATTGCAGCTGTCATTCCTCAGCCTAGCATGGCTGATGCATTGCGTTAAATAAGCACACAAAACACAATGTCGCTGACAAGTTACATTTGAGCCCGAGCGGCCAGGTGAGTGTGTCAGAGCGAAAGACACTGAAGGCTGTTTGTATTGGGCACATCAGCACTAGAGTAAAGAGTAATGACTGCTACCATAATGTAATTAACTTAGCTCTGCAACCTGGCTGTTGGTCTGAATTAAATTCTCCACTCATTATGTGTCATCTTACGCAATGTGGCCAATGGCCTCTTTTGGAAAATCAATGGAGGCGGAGATGTCAGGTGTCACTCGCAGACTAATTATCCAATCAGTGTACACCTCTGGCTTGCACGAAGGTTTCACACCTTAATAAACTGCTAATCTCTATATCTGAATTTAGATTAATGCATGGTAGCAACAACATTGATTTAGTCGTAATGAAGAGTTCTCTAGCTTGCTCTATTTGGAATGACCCCAAAGTGCTGATCTAGGAACAGTATCCTTTTTGAATTCCTGAGCTTAATCAGTACAACACTGGAGGAAAAAATAAATAAATGCCAAAGATCAGTCAGTGGTGGCCAGCAACTCAACCCAAGCAGAAATCCCGTCGTCCCTATTGTCTAAAACATCACGGCGCTGTCGTCGCATAATTACAGACCACTGTTTTTTTGTGTTTTTTTTTTTGTCTGGACAGTTAAAAAACATTTTTTTTTAAGTCCAATATTTTAATTTCAGACCTTTTCAATATACTTCACCTTAACAATCCGAATTTTCATGTCACACACTTTCATTCTGATACATGTGCTCCATTGTTCAGCTGAATCAGCACCTGGTGCAGTTTTTTAACATGTGGAAAGATAATTTAAAGCAAAATTATCTATATCAGGAGGTCAAGAGATCCAGGAACACCCTCATGATTGGCTACATCTGCCCCGGTGAACCACACAAGATAAGTCTGACCTCTGACCCCGGAATGTTTTTAAGAAACAACTCACTGTTGACCCCAGATTAGATTAGTTATTTGAGGATTAGTGGAATCCGCAGGAAATGTCTTAACCATTATTATATTTCAGTATTTTCTGATAAGAATTTACACCATCAGTGAAATGTTCCGACTCTTAACCGAAGAAACTGAAATATTAGATTCATATGTAATTCCCAAATGTCCATTGACATTTTTGATACCTTTAATGGACAATTGAAAGTAAAACAAGTAAGGTTAATAGTAAACTGTAAAGATTACTATTATGTAGTAGATATTAATATATAATAATTAGCAAATAAATTATAAATAAATGAAAAAAAAAACCCAGCATGAAACTTCTGATAGTGTGCATTTTTATAATCTTTGAAATTTGGAGATTTTTTTGTCGTAGATAACGAACAAAAGGAGAATTACCCTGCAGCTTAAACTCGGCGTTCTGAAATAACAGGTGTGTCTGCTTAAAAATGGCCCTTTCAAGTGTAAGCCATCCGAGACACAACCCTTCTCTCTACCACCAGACGTCTAATACCCCCCAACCCCCCCCCCCCCCCCCCCCTCTCTCTCTCTGCTCACAGATACTGTTTACCCTGTATCTGGGTTCCTACCTTCTCCTCTCTGATTAGAAATTGAATTTTTCTTTTCATTTTTTTTCCTAAATACCAATTCTGCAATAGATAAGTCATGCCTCCTGTGTGTACACCAAACTAAATATGTGTAGTTCTGAATTTGAAAACGAAATAACACGAACCATGCTGTGGACTTCATTTACATTTAAATAAAAATAAACATGCCAGAGTTAATTTAGTTTTAGTAAGTGATTGGATGTAAAAAGTGATTGAACTTATCACTCCGGCACCACTTTATTTGTTGTTATTATTTTACAGTGGAGAATTGTTACTAAAAGTGATACTATGTTGAAATATTATTATTATGACTTTTTTCCCCTAAATTACTTTTTTAATCAACAATTGTTTGTGTTTAGAAATGATTTATATTACATGTACAGATATTTTGAAATGAATGAAACTGATTGCATGAGTGAACACACTGGAGTCTGGGTGTGTTCAGAGTGCTGTGTGCTGCCCACAGTCTGCAGCTGATTAAAATGGCAGCCTGTGTATGAAGTCTGCCGTCCCACTGTCACACAAAACCTTTCGCAAGCAGAAACAAACGCTTTGACAAAATGGCAGAGAAGGCGCCCTGCCTTCCACTGATTACTGATCGTAAAATAAAAACCACCGTAAAATGCAGGTATTTGACCCACCAAAGGCAGTTGAGCACTTTACATAAAACTCCAAGTGTAACAGGGCTGTTTATTCCCCGCAAATTGGCGAGCGTTTATCGGCACAGCAGGGTGCTCTGTAAACACACAACTGAATCAAAAAACAGGGAAAGAAATCATCTGATTTGATAATCTTGCACTGAATGTGTTTTCGGTTTTATGCGCTTGGTAACCACGGCGTATATGGCCTGTATCACGGTGTCTCTAAAGTAACAACATGCCCTACGGAGCAAATGGCATGTCTAGTGGTCCACTTGTTTTTTCCCCTCAAATTCCTCAAGCACATTATTTTTATTTTTTATTTTATTGCCATTAAATTCTCTAAACACTATTCGGAAAGCATAGTTCAAGTCTACAAGCTGCATGGCATATCTGTTGTTCAGTGAGTCCGATTATTTGATTCGGCTGTGCAAACGCTCTGATGTTCGGAGAACAATGGCTGTCAGTGGAATTACACTGTTGTGCAAAACACACACACAAACACACACACACACACACACACAAACAAACACACACATACACGCACACAATACCATGTACTAAAGCTCTAATAAAACTTATTCCACATTTTGAACAATTTCATTAAGTTCATTAAGGCTCAACTGTGATATAAAAACACTTTTTTTTTTACAAAATGTGACAATAATGCTCATATTTTATACATTTAACCATTCAAATGCTCTCCACATGTGTCTGATATTAACCATATGGCGTTGAACATAACATTGAAATGAGCACACTGGGCCACAAATCATATTTCCAGATCGCCAAAAATAAATGAATAATAATAATAAAAAAAAAAAAAATCTGAATATTATTCAATGAGAACAGAAGAGATATATAAGCAAATTAATATGGAGGTCAAAGACAAAGAACTCCCAAAGTAAACCTATAATACAATCTCGCTAACAAAATTATTTTTTAAAACAGATTGATATACGGATACACAAACTTTCAAAGCTGACGTAAAAAAAAAAAAAAAAAAATCCACATTATATTTAGGATACAATGTCAGCACTATGAAGACGAGGTGAATCGTGAATAATCAGACATCTGCCGGGCTTTATGTGAGATTTAACTCTCAAAAAAATAAATCTGCACAATTGTGAGAAGAATTTCTGTGTAGGTGTTATAAAATTCATTCATCTCTGCATTACTGGAAATGTATAGAAAAACACTACTTTTCCGCTTTGAGTGAAAATACCTAAGCAAGTTCTCTGGTGGATCTCATAATCCTGCTCATGTTTGGCTGTTTTCATTTCTCTGATGCAGGAAGGGGGCCAAAAAGAAACAGAGCCAAGGAAAATATTCCTTTGAAATGAAAAGGATGGGATAGTGTTTTCACACACAAACACAAAGACGAGGAGAAATGAACTACAAGCCCTGGTCCCCTCTCACCCCTCCTGTTCTCCGGGCCTGTGCTGAAGCTAATAGAGCACAGGGCTCAAATAGAGCTCAGGCCACTTTGAAATGCTAATGGGGCGGCTTCAAACAGAGTCCATTCACACTTGTACAAATTCAAAACATTTTTTGGTCAGAGAATGTCTATTTAAAGCACAAATGGTGACATGCAAGAATCCAGACCAAAAACCACATGCCATATGGTAAAACTCCACATCCTCATCTAAAGTTCTAATTCGGAGGACTTATATTGGGTATTTAAAACAGGGTATTTGTAGCTTTATGAGATCAAATATAAGACTAGTACTTTTTTTCTAGTTCACTACAAGTTATTTTTCAATGTTATGAACGTAACAATGGAAACATGCCATTAAGAAAAATATTAGATTGGCCTGAATCATAAACTCAATTTTAAAATGCAGCTTCCATCTACATAAACAGCATCTGTAGGTCTAGACCCATCTGAAGCAGGCGAGATTTTCATTCAGGTGACTCGATATGTTTCGCACTTCAGTTTTTAGTGTCTCTCACGTCATGCACCGCAATTCAAACAACACCGCGCTCATGCATTGACTCGTATTACTGGGTCTTACACACTACAGCAATGTTTACCCGAAAACAATTGTGATTTGCCCAGTGTTTTGGTAACATTTCAAATTGCAGTGTCCAGCTACATATATTATATGCTATTACATTTAATTGCTACAATAATGACAATAATAATGTGTAATTATCAGCACCATAAATAATTATAATACATTAATTACAATAGTATTACTTATGTAATTACAAAGTAACATGCATACTAATGCAAAGTTTGCCAGTTTCTCTGTGTCCCGGCAAGATGTTCGTTTCAGAGCAGTTCAGAGTGTGTTTGGGCAAAGAAGTGCCACCGACCGGATTCTGCTCATCTCACTGTTGGCACCAGGGGCCCGGGTGCGGATTAATTATGAATGTGGGGTTAAAGGATCTAATTTAACAGCGGCTGCTCACAAGTGTCCGATGTTACATTTAGAGAAAGCAGGTTCAGACGATTTAAACTGCACTGGGTTCTTACAGTCCCCTAGTTAGCACTCTATCACTGCTGTCGGTGCACTCTGAACCATTCTTTTCACATTAATCATCCTGAGGAGTTAAAAACCAGCAAAAAGAGCCTGAAATTGCTTTTAATTATAGACACAAGACCTCAATTTAACAACCCAAGTCAAGCTTTAGTGAGTTCAACAGTTGATGTAGGTCACCACACGCTTGTTGTAGGAAGCAAAAGGCAATGACAATAAATTAAAGTGTGCAGACTTCACCGACACCTTTAAAGAATTTCCAATGGAATGAAATATCTCTATGGGATTTATTTGCAGACCCTTAGATCCCCCCCCCCATTCCCACACTAATAGTTTCCATTCAAAGAGAGAGTGAGAGAAAGAAAGAAATAAGACAAAGAGAGAAATGGCAGCCGACCAAATCAATCCACATCTGGTTGTGTTTTGATTAACCATTTCTCAATTAGCCATGGTCCCCCTTTCCATCATTTTAATTACTCTTAACAGAGTAGTTTTGTTCTTTTCGAGTCATCTGACTGGAACTCAATGCTTTCATTTTTTTTTTCTCATTCATTATTATTATTATTATTATTTTTTTTATAAAATTTAATAGGTCTATATATTTAAAATACTCACTTTGATATAGCCTAACCAACATGCAACATGCATGACCCAGATAATTAATTCCTCGCTAATATATTTTTGCACAGAAAGTTTGAGTAACCAACCCAAACTTGACAATCATCCACTAGAGCAACAGGGTTTATACGCGCATTATGATCATTAACAAAAAGGTTCTTACCTTTTGAGAGTGAACGGAGTTGAAGAAAATAAGACGGAAAGTTAATGAATCAGTTGAGGCAATTACAAGCAGATCTTAGAATAGGAGCAGCGCGTCTCAGCGCACAACGCACACATGCTCCGCTCATCCGAGCCTTTCTCTCAGTGTGAGCGCTCACATTCCCGCAGACCCGCGCTCAGTCCTGCGCTCCGCCGTGCCGGGATGAAGAGATGCGAGTGCGGAGAGAGTCCGTGCGTCTGTCCTGCTGGAGGAGAGGGACAGAGAGGACGCGGACCTGTTCGCAAGGCAACTAATTAAAAAAAAAAAGCAAAAAAAGAACGCAAGAAAAATAAACAAACAAAAGCAGTCCTCTTTATTTATTTCAGTCCTTAGAGCGTCTTCTTCGGGTTTGTTGAGTCCCGTTCCAGCCGGAGAGAGAGCGGCCCGCGGCTGAGGGATTTCTCTCTGTGCGAGCTGAGTCGAGATGAGAGAGAGAGAGAGGCAGAACTTAAAACCTGGAACTGGATTCCTGGATCACACGGATACGGAGTCGGCGAGAAAATGATCGCATAAGCATATTACCGTGAGTACAACTCAAGCAAAGGCTGTTGTGGAAGACGATTACGCAGAGCTGAGGAGGAATGCAAAGCAGATTATTTGTTTTGTATATACAACTTTTTGGCCATTATCCATTGGATTTGCTCTACGTGCCCCTCATAGAGAAAGATTCCTCTCATGCTGTGGGCAGGCTGGCCTGTTCAGCCAATGACTGTACGTGTTTTCTCACTGTAATTCTAGCTTGCATCAAAAAGAAAAAGTGCAGATTTTCGTCTTTTTTCCCTCAACTTGGCCTCAATCAGAAAGTGACTGTAGCCATGCTCCAACTGGAGCAGTAATCCACAGAACAAAGGGGCATACATACATGCCATTTTCACCAACGCGCTTACCATTATTTCATTTGTTGACCATCCTCACAGTCAGTGACCCTTAAATGCAATGCACATCCTAGAACTGTTAAAGAATGAGTTGAAAAGGCCATGGAAGGAAGCATGCAACTGGATCACATCCCCCCTTACACCTGGCTTTAATAAAGCTTTAGAGCAATATTTTAGTCAAATACAGCAACTCTGAGGGCGCATTTCTCTGTTTCACTCATACAGCAGGTGAAGCTTAGTGTAAGAGTGCACACTTATATTTCCATATGCATAACTTTACATAGTAATATATCCATTTTGAGGGACAAAAGAGAAAACAGATGTAGTAAAGGTCATTCTGATATTTTTTCTGATGTTTATGCATTAGTTTTGCTGAAGTAAAACCACATGTGTGTTGCATTCTTGCAGTCAAAGGAAGGCGATGGCGTTTAGCAAAATCACATTTACACAACTACACACTCTCTCACATACACACATAAAAACACATCAGTTCTGTTACACACCACTGATTTTATCTATTTAAATATGCTAGGGTTGTCTTCTCAAAAAAAGCTCATGAAATGCTTTTGTTATTATGCCATTTATTTCTTCAGTACTTCAGAACAAAATATTAAACTAAAGAAAATAAACTTTTTTAGTATCAATAGTCTTTCCAAACAAGGGAAATAAAATGCAAGTTACAATCTAAATCTGTACGAAATGCAATTGAATCTTAAAAGCATTCATAAGAGAAGAGATAATGCTAATAATAATAATAATAATAATAATCATCATCATCCTAGAAAGCAACATAAAATGTCATGTTTAATTTTGCACATGTGGATTTTAAAGAAACAAACCTTGTCAAGTGAATATGTGCAGCGGAGAACCTGTGACAGATATTTGTCAGTTTTACATGAATACAAATTCAGCTGAACTATGGTGTATTGTAACCGGATTGACTTAATGAAAATAACACTGGTTGATCATTTCAGGAAGGAATTCTATTCATTTTAGTTGCTCTTTATGTTATGTGGCACAGCAGATTGTAGCTTAAATAAGGATTAGTGCAGGTATTAGCTGTGTAACACTCTTCTAATCATGATTATCAGAAAATGTTCGGCTTTCCTCTGCTTAGCTGTCTTTGCTATGTCACATCAGACCAACCCCCCACTCCCCCCCAAAAATTCCTCTGAAATATCAAGCAGCAACCCTCCCAGTCTTCTGTTTGTAATGTTTTATTTACATTGGGCTGTGTGTGTGTGCTTGTGTTCTCATTTCTATGTTTTTATAATCTGTGGTTTCTACATTTTGTATGGAAACAGATTTTTCATCATCAAACTGATTTTATTGCAGTGAACATGAGGGTTGCGAACGTAAATGTGTATGTTAGTAAATGTGTTGTGCCTCATTTGACATTCACAATACCAGCAGAAAGCAACCGTCCTGACTTCACACATGTCCAGATCACTTTCTGTTAAACTTGGTCATTTATGTATTATCCTGATAGCCTACAGAGAGAATGTGTGTGTGTGTGTGTGTGTGTGTGTGTGTGTGTGTGTGTGTGTGTGTGTGTGTGTGTGTGTGTGTGTGTGTGTGTGTGTGTGTGTGTGTGTGTGTGTGTTGTTCAGGTATGCCCCACAAAGATGGCAATATCTGAAATCCTTGTACTTGTTGTGACTTTTTTTGGTCCCCATGAAAAAACATATTATAAATCATACAGACTGCTTTTTTATGTAAAAATGCAGAAGTTTTCTGTGATCTGTAGGGGTAGGGTAGATAAATTATGGAAAGTCCCCACACTGTAAAAAATTTGTAACACTCCCCAATCAAAAATTTCAATTGACCGATAACATCTAAATTTTTCAATTGGCCCAAGTGAAAATCTGTACATTTAATTTTAGAATTTACAGAATTTCACTTGGGCCAATTGAAAAATTTAGATGTTATCGGTCAATTGAAATTTTTGATTGGGCAGTGTTACAAATTTTTTACAGTGCATAAAACATGAAAAAGCATCTGTGTGTGTGTGTGTGTGAGAGAGAGAGAGAGAGAGAGAGAGAGAGAGAGAGAGAGAGAGAGAGAGAGAGAGAGAGAGAGAGAGAGAGAGAGAGAGAGAGAGAGAGAGAGAGAGAGAGAGATGCATAAACACTTTGAAATGTTTATAACTACAATTAGATGTTGTTTTGGACCGTTCTGATTTTTTGAAAGGTTGGCAGGCATGCAATTTAAGATCAAAATGTATAAATCTATGAACAATTGCTTTGGACACGAAAATCACAAAAATGTCTCAGTCTATGTCTAGGTTTGCCAAAATACCAAAGTCAAGAGATATAAGCTCAAAATATTCAAAATAAGCTCAAACATTTCTCATTAAATTCTTCAAATGCCATCCTCTGTTTCCTTTTCTCCCAAGGAATTTTAGGAGAACATCTTAGACAAAGTTGGTACTTAAATTCCGACTCCCCTGAGTTATGTAATATTTTTTTTCCGCGTTTTAAAATCAAGTCAAATTCATCCAGACCACAAAACCAACTGTTTTTGACAGAAACAAAATGAAAAAGTTGTAATAAACACCCAAAACTATTTTAAATAAATTCAAAATGCTATCAAGTAAAACCACCCCTCCTCAAATGTCTCCTCGCCACTCCAAATTTCACTATTTACTCAGGAGAGAACGGGGAGGAACAGTCCCAAGCCTCAGAGGAAGTTCACATTCTACTTTCTTCATGACCACATAGGTTTCTGGATTACACAAATGTCAAATAACTGACCTGTAAAGCTAATGGCTTATACAAACAAATGCCACTCTCCCACATTTAACACTAACACAGCCTTCAACAGTTTCTATGTGTATGTCACTGTATTACGCCGCAATTTTGCATTCTCTCTCAAACTCTTTCTTTCTCTCTCTCTCTCTCTCTCTCTCTCTCTCTCTCTCTCTCTCTCTCTCTCTCTCTCTCTCTCTCTCTCTCTCTCTCTCTCTCTCTCTCTCTCTCTCTCTCTCTCTCTCTCTCGCTCCGCAACACGATATCTGCTAAAACAAATATCTGTGAAACAAATCTAACCAGTGCTGAATGGTTTAGCAACTGTTATTAAGGTCACTGTAATTTAAAGTCACTGTTACGTCTGAACTTGGAGGCTCGATGCAAAGATGTCCACAGCCAAGTGGAAACAGATGTGGCGTAAAAGCAGACACAGCTCTAGCCGACAGCTCAGCCCTTCTCTGAGGTCCGCCAGTTAAGATTAATATAGCCCAGGCATTAGCATATACAACTGCCGTGCGATGACCTGCAAGACTCCAATTCATACTATTTACACAAGAGGCCAAAAAACACATTCTGCAATAACGTTGTCCCTTACCCATTAGGAAGCTTGGGGTGACTCAATGTCTTATCCAAACTGAACAATTATCTGATGTTTATACAATCCAGATATCATCTTTAAAATGAATAAAGTCCAGAATATTGCAGAACCAAAAACCGTAAACGGGCTTAATTTAATAATAATAGAAATAATTTTAGTTATTTGCTTTTGTTTTGAGTTTTGCTGTTGTTAGATTATTGTATGCATTTCATTCACAATGAACTGAAGGTCATTAAATGTATCCATTTAAATTGAATTAATTCCTTAATTTAATATGTATTGCCATTCTAGGTAAATGGCTGAATACATAAACTAATACATGAGCAGTCATTGTTTAATATTTACAATTTTAGAGGTATAGAAAATGAATGACTGACCATTAGCGGACCTCCACCAGTTTTTGTTTTACACCAACGGGGAAAAAAAAAGAGTGCAAACTTCACAATTTAACTAGGAAAATACCTCAAACTTATGCACACAAAAAGAGAATAATTTATCTGCCACATGTGTTTGGACATGCAAAGATGCTGCTGGGAAGTTTCTCTAGTTTTAATTAACATAAGTACAGTAAGAGAAAGGTAGACGTTCAAAACCAATGTGTCACTACAGGTCCCCTCTGAGGTCAATAATCTTCTGAAATAATTGCCTGAATATTTAATTGAGAGAAGATGAAATATCTCTCACAGTCATACATAATTGTAAATGCGCAATCCTCAGTCCAGCTGTGTACTCTTATTAATTATATTCATTTAAAGAGAACTCTCACATAAAAGATGATAATTATAAAACTTTTTGAATGCATACAGCTTATTTCCATAAAACAGTATTGTCCTAAATGTATTCATTGAGTGCTCAGTTATGCATAAATTGGTGGAAATGAATGTTTAAACTCAGCTTAACTCCATAACAACTATGCAACCTCATGAGGCTTGTGGCACAGTAAAACAGGGTTGGATGAAAATTTCATTTCCTATTTACATCACCTAATGAACTTCATTTAAATTGGACTAAATGGCAATTCAGTGTTGTGTCCCGTAATTTCTGGAAGCTCTTTTTATTGTATATGAACTGTTTTTTTTTTTTTTTTTCAGTTCCGTCACATATCTTTAGGTGAAATCTTCTTTAATATGTGTTAGGAAGAAAGGAAGAGAAAACTAAACACTGTGTCTAAGATCAACGGACAACTCATTTGGCACGATATTTCTTCAGTCATTGACATAAACACCAGTGGCAGCTCTGAAGAAGACAAAAAGAGATGTAAACTTCAATGCAAAATAAAATACATTTTAACTGTAAGATGGGCTAGTCTGGTGGTACACGTTTTTAACATTAACGGGTTAAACTTGTATTTTTGGCTGAGTTTGGAGCAACATGAGGGTCACAATTTCAAAATCACAATTTGGATATACTGTATTATTATTATTATTATTATTATTATTTATTTAATTGACTAAATATTATTTATTTATTTATTTATTGCATTCAAAATGTATTTGGCTCAAATATCAGATGGGCTACTGATTGGTCTCTTTATTTGCAAATGCTTTGGAGTCAAGGGACAAAACAAATGTGAATTTTCAAAACTCATGGTTCATATTTTATCCAGTCTGGATTTGGTTAACTTATTATTTGGTTAACTTATTTGGTTAGTTGGGTTCAGGTAAGTCCTCTCTGCTTTAAATCAAGTCTCAGTTGCTTTATTTGTGTTTCTGCGATTTTTTGCTAGCAAAATATTGATTCATTTAGAGGTTTCAATACTTTTAGGTTTTTTATTTTCTGAAGGACACAGCAGTACTTGCAAGTCAGCAAAAGAAAAGTTGTAACTTTAAATATAAATAAAAGGGAAAATGGAGATAGATTGATAAAAATATGCGATATAGATGGATAAAAAGAAAGGCAGGCAGCTCAATGATAGACCTTCTCAGTCTAAAGGTTGGATTAAAAAGAACCACCAATCACAATGCATTATGCAAAGAGAAAGAGCACCAATCAGAATTTAGCAATTTAAAAAAAAAAAATCTCACAGTGAGAAATTTCTCATTTTATACCTTAATTTTATGGCTCGAAAAAAAGATAGCACAAGTTTTGGGGTGGGGTGGAGAGGGTCCTGAAAGAAAAAAAATGCACAAAACTCACAGCCATGGGAGTAGTGAATGGCTGACGGGGCATTGTTATGCAGTTGCTAAGGTATTCTGAATGGTTTTAGAATTTTGCTATGCTGTTGCTGGGGTTTTCTGGGTGGTTGCTTCCTGGTCCAAGTCAAAAGAGCTCACCCCCCTTGTCTCTGTGGTCACGTACACACTGCTAAATTTTTCAATTGACAGCTACAGTACATTTGAATGCAGGAGTGAATCACCTTCTTTAAATGAATGTTCCGTGTGTGCGGAGAATACTAGTTACTTTGATGATTCACTTAATGATAACCGTAACAACGTTTTAACTTTTCATGATAGTAAACTACAAACAACATTGTCAAAAATGTAGCCCTTTTATATTTTTTGGAAATTCTTTCTAATCAGTATACTGTAATATATACTTTGTAAGTATAGTTATAAAGTAAGTATGATATATATGTAAGTATAAGGTGCTTACAAATCATTTGCAAACTATTAGTTTATAGTTAATTTATATAGTTTGTATATTGTAGTCTCTTTGTTAATATAGTAATAGGCTATATACTAATAGTGAGTTCTTCATTAATTTTCACTGTAATTAAAAAAATACTATTATATTATTCATTTTTTATTATTATTATTATAACAAAAAATATAAAAAATAGTTAGATCATCCCAGACAGCAAAATAGTCTGGGCCGTGTTCTGGGCCGTGTGGAATCCAAGTGTACCAGATGTGGGCCGGATCTGGGCCGACATTATGTTGCTGTCTGGGATGTTTTGTTGTGCTTTTGTGATCAAATTATTAACCATATAAGTGATGTAAAGTATTTTAAACTGGTATTAAAGGAGTTGTTACATAAACACAAGCACACACACACACACACACACACACACGCGCACACACACACACACACACACACACGCACACGCACACACACACACACACACACACACACACACACACACACACACACACACACACACACACACACACACACACACACACACATAAATACAGTATAAAGCCTATGATTTGAACAATTTGATACATATTTTTGGGCCAGAAATTATTAGCAGAGGTGGTATGTTATAAGATTTTAAGCAAGTTTCTCTAGACTGAAATGCAGAAAGTGTGTTTCTGACATATTGGTAAGAGAAATAATGGGGAGTATCATCATTTGCCAATTAGTGTAGACAGAGACCTAATTACATTAACAACTGGTTGTTCAGTTAATGTTAGTCCCTATATTAGCAACAATACAAAGTATTTGCTTTGGCAAACACAATTACAAATTCTGAGTGCTGTGCCACGCCACATCAGCGAACATATCAACTGCCATCCTCCGGCTGTCTGGGAGCAAGAAAAGAGATTTATTTAAACTGTTAACAACAAAAAAAAAAAAGCTCCCAAGCCTTTGAATCATTTGAAGACTTGCCACCTACTAGAAGACAGTTGTACACACAGCTAGAGGATATAACTTCAGCAAAAGAGAATGACCTCTGTATGCCTCAGAGCTCCAAATCACACAGACCTTCATTTCTCCTATGAAAGACATCCCTGCTGCTTGGACTTCACAGCTGCCGAGCAACTCCATTGGAATATATTGGATTATTGGGAGAGCAGAGTGCACTGTGGAGTCTAGCCTCGCTGGGGTTGATTTTAATGTTAATTTACCACTGCAGAGTATCTTCAGCGATACAATGGTCTGAAAGAAGAAGAGACGTCCCTGTCAACAAAATCCCAAACAGCAGCGTGAGGTGGCGGACTCCTCTTTAGAACAGAAATAATCCTTCGATGAAATCTGAGCCCAATTCCAAGTCAAACTTTGCTAGCCCATTACACGGTATCAGAAAAGAGTATGCATTCGTTTTCCTTTTTCTCAGCATCATTTTCATTTTCAGCCGATGGAAAGCCTGCTTGCACCGTGATGAACTGTATGTTCCTTCATTCAGAAATCTGCTGCCACTTTCTATGTTCATATACTGTATGCAGCAATTTTTGCTTCATTGGACTTCAATTTAGTAATATGTTATTTTCTAGTTCATTTACTTAGGTGGGATCTCCTGGAATTGGGTTGGGATTTGTCATAGTTCTATAGAATAGAGATATAGGATTGCAAATCAAAGTCCACTATTATAAACAGGAATGCATTTGTATGTTCTTTTGTTCATACTCCTGTTGATTTGGTGGGAAAAGAAAAAGCAAACAGCTGTGAAAACTAGTTACAATACCTCACACAGTCAGCAGTTACTTAACTCAAAGCAAATTAGTTTACAATTGGTGACATAGTCCAGAAACGTGAGGCAGATGACATAACCAATCACTCCCCAGTCTCACGGTTTCATCTGAACGGTCGTCTAACAGCTAACCTATTACTGCGCTGGTAAAATTTCCCGAATTGCATAGGATTCTGAAATGCCATCAGTGTTAATAAAGTGAATCTGAAGCAGTAGATTGTCTTTCTCCCTTTGCCTGCCTGTCCACAGAATAAATTAGCTCTCACAGATTTGCCTGTGTGTTTTGACATAGAGCACCACAGCAATAGTATTTCCGAAGAATGGCATATTGCAGATATGTGAAACTGCAAAGCTGAATATGAAGCCAAGAGCCAAGAAATGTCATTCCTTTGACATTGTACATATTTCAGTGGATTTTCATTCTGTCAGTTATGGCTCCCTATACATGCCAGGAAGCAGAAAGCCAACAAATTATTTCACTAATTTTTCAGAAATTCTATGAAAGCCATTTTGCTTTTTTTCCAGAATTTTCAGCCTCAATTAGTAATAAATCCGGCATTAAACTCATGTGTGTATCCAGTTACAATAATTGCTCTATTGACAAAAGCATGCCTGGGCCTTTCGGAGTGGATATTCTCTCTATGGTTCGCCGTCGGGCAGCTGTTGAAAGGCTTGGTTGCACCTTTGAGTGACTGCTTGTCAGCAAAGTTCTCTGGTATCAGACAGAAGCCAAGCTCAGGTGACTGGGAGCCCGAACCATCATGAAGTCTTGCAGCGGGTCCCTGGAGCCCAGCTGCATTTCCTCACCATCACTCAACTCGGAAACATTTCATCCTTCGCTCTCTCTCACTCTCATTCCTCCCGGCAACCACCATGACTTGATCTGACTCATAGTTTTGCGCTCTTTGCTTGAGGTCTCGGGTCCCTGAATGTTTGGGCATGAACTAAGGGATTATTGCCCTGATTTCAAGACTTGTTCTTTCCATTTATATGAATATGCTGGAATCGTGTGATAGGCGTACTGTAATTGTGTGCACGGTTGACAAATCTTGGAGGACCTTTCAAATTAAATGTATAATGATTCCTTATCCCCCTCGTGGAATATTGTCTGTTTTTGGAATATCACAGAGCAATAAATTATGCCATATGGTCTATT